>NC_089251.1:78523894-79773894 GCF_963930625.1 Muntiacus reevesi
ATCTTCTATAATTTGGTAAAATTGAGTTTAAACTGAAAATAAGTATAAATATTAAAGGGAAATGTTGCTTCCATGTCCTGGCTGGGGACATGGAAGCAACCTAGATGCCCATCAGCAGACGAATGGATAAGGAAGCTGTGGTACATATACACCATGTAATATTACTCAGCCATTAAAAAGAATTCATTTGAATCAGTTCTAATGAGATGGATGAAACTGGAGCCCATTATACAGGGTGAAGTAAGCCAGAAAGATAAAGGACATTACAGCATACTAACACATATATATGGAATTTAGAAAGATGGTAATGATAACCCTATATGCAAAACAGAAAAAGAGACACAGAAGTACAGAACAGACTTTTGGACTCTGTGGGAGAAGGCGAGGGTGGGATGTTTTGAGAGAACAGCGTCGAAACATGTATATTATCTATGGTGAAACAGATCACCAGCCCAGGTGGGATGCATGAGACAGGTGCTCGGGCCTGGTGCACTGGGAGGACCCAGAGGGATTGGGTAGAGAGGGAGGTGGGAGGGGGGATCGGGATGGGGAATACATGTAAACCCATGGCTGATTCATGTCAATGTATGACAAAACCCACTACAATATTGTAAAGTAATTAGCCTCGAACTAATAAAAATAAATGAAAAAAAAAAAAAAAACAATATTAAAGGAAATGTTATAGAGGGTAAACCCATAGTGAATGTACTTCCAAGCTAAAATTTCTCTGGGAAAGTTTAGGAAAGGTAGGTAACTTAGACGTTGTGCTCAGGGATTCAGAAGGATAAAATAAAGAAACAAATAAACAAAACAATTAAGCAATCGGTTGAGAAAGATAAATTTAAAAGAATCAGGGATTTACCTGGCAGTCCAGTGGATAAGATCACGTACTTCCACTGCAGGGGGCACAGGTTCGATCTGTGGTCTGGAAACTAAGATCCTGTATGCTGTACAGTGCAGTCAAAGAGAAAAACAAAAAATCACTCTGTATATGCTTTCATGGTTCCAAATAGGAAAAGGAGTACGTCAAGGCTGTATATTGTCACCCTGATTATTTAACTTATATGCAGAGTACATCATGAGAAATGCTAGGCTGGATGAAGCACAAGCTGAAATCAAGATTGCTGGGAGAAATATCAATAACCTCAGATATGCAGATGACATCACCCTTATGGCAGAAAGTGCAGAGGAACTAAAAAGCCTCTTGATGAAAGTGAAAGAGGAGAGTGAAAAAGTTGGCTTAAAGCTCAACATTCAGAAAACTAAGATCATGGCATCTGGCCCCATCACCTCATGGGAAATAGATGGGGAGACAGTGGAAACAGTGTCAGACTTTATTTTTGGGGGCTCCAAAATCACTGCAGATGGTGACTGCAGCTATGTAATTAAAAGACACTTACTCCTTGGAAGGAAAGTTATGACCACCTAGATAGCATATTAAAAAGCAGAGACATTACTTTGCCAACAAAGGTCCATCTAGTCAAGGCTATGGTTTTTCCAGTGGTCATGTATGGATGTGAGAGTTGGACTGTGAAGAAAAATTGAGCGTCGAAAAATTGATGCTTTTGAACTATGTATGGTGTTGGAGAAGACTCTTGAGAGTCCCTTGGACTGCAAGGAGATCCAACCAGTCCATCCTAAAGGAGATCAGTCCTGGGTGTTCATTGGAAGGACTGATGCTGAAGCTGAAACTCCAGTAGTTTGGCCACCTCATGCGAAGAGTTGACTCATTGGAAAAGACCCTGATGCTGGGAGGGATTGGGAGCAGGAGGAGAAGGCGACGACAGAGGATGAGATAGCTGGATGGCATCACCAACTTGATGGGCATGGGTTTGGGTAGACTCTGGGAGTTGGTGCTGGACAGGGAGGCCTGGTGCGCTGCGATTCGTGGGGTCACAAAGAGTCGGACACAACTGAGCGACTGAAATGAACTGAATATGCTTTCTTCTTTTATTCATTAAAAATGCTTAAGTCTTTAATCATTTATATCCTACCTTTTCCCAGTGTCTTTAAATGAACTTACAATGAAAGATTAAGTAAAAGTTCTTTTTAAAAAGTTCTTTTAAAAAATAAATGAGGCATAGTGATCTTGGGTGGCCATGGCAATGAGTGTATTGAACCTAGCCACTAGACTATGAGGGATAGTGGCTAGTGACAAGGCCATGGTTTGTCTGCTTTGTAGAAATGAATTTCAACAAAGAGATGGAAAGCAGTAAAACAAGGAAAGTGTATAGGAGGAGGGAAAAAGAAAGAGTGCTTGTGAATAGACACACACAGGCAGGCTCAGAAAGACAGAGAGTCATGCCTTCATGGTAGTTTAAATCACTTATATGGGCCATTTCTTCTGGGTTTCCCCTGGCCAGTCATCTTGCTCTGCCTGGCTCTCAGTCCGTATTTGGTATAATTCAGCATCCTCTCCTGTGTGTGTGCATCTCTTAGCCAAGATGAATTCTAGCACAGAGAACTGTGGAAAGTTTAACACCACCTATTATGGGGTGGCACCCCTCAATTTTTAGTCCCCAAGGAACCTTTCTGTGTGTGAATAGTCAGGAAGATCTTTTTGACCTTAAGAATGAGAAATATGCGGGGGGGCCGGGGTGCTCGCAAAAAAAAAAAAAAAAAAAAGAAGAATGAGGAATATGTGGTCTGTTTATCTTTTATTTAGGCAGAACTCAAGTCCTCTCTGCCCCTGCCATTATCTTTATCTTGGAGTATCTGTCCACAGGGGACAGACTTCAGCTTCTCAGCCTGGGGCCCATCTGTCTCCTTGTCTCAAAAGGAAATGAAATCTAACCAAGTAAAATGAAGGCAAGAATTATATTGCACATCAAGTTCAAGCTGCGAAGGTCTTTGTATTGGCTAAAGATGAGTCACCGATTTGACTTTGACCTTTCTAATGATCAATGGGAGAGAGAAAATTATAAGATCTATTTCTTGTTCCTGTTTAATTGCTAAGTTGTGTCCGACTCTTGCGACCCCAAGGACTGTAACTCACTGGGCTCCTCTGTCCATGGGATTTTCCTGGAAAGAATACTACAGTGAGTTTCCATTTCTTTCTCCAGGGGATCTTCCCAACCCAGGAATCAAACCCAGGTCTTCTGCAATGGCAGGCTGATTCTTTACCTGCAATGGCACCCCACTCCAGTACTCTTGCCTGGAAAATCCCACGGACAGAGGAGCCTGGTGGGCTGCAGTCCATGGGGTCGCTACAAGTTGGACACGACTGAGCGACGCCACTTTCACTTTTCACTTTCATGCATTGGAGAAGGAAATGACAACCCACTCCAGTATTCTTGCCTGGAGAATCCCAGGGACAGGGGAGCCTGGTGGGCTGCCATCTATGGGGTTGCACAGAGTCAGAAACGACTGAAGCGACTTAACAGCAACAGTAAGCTTCAAGGAAAGATTTTAATGACCACAAAACTCAGACTCAAGACATTCACTTGAAAATGTATACTTTGTCTTTTAGTACACATTTTCACAAAGGATGACATGTTGAAATCAATGAATGAAATTTTATCTAACCTCATAAAATGAGTTGGCATCTTTGCTTGATCTCTTATTTACCCTACTACTTCCTAAAGTAGGTCCTTGGAGAATCTCATGAGATGAATACTTTTGGTATTGCTAGTGGTTTCCAAAATTCTATAGGAGAAATATACCAGAAAGATGGGGCTTCTCAGGTGGCACTAGTGGTAAAGAATCTGCCTACCAATGCAGAAGATGCAAGAGACTCAGGTTCAATCCCTGGTTGGGAAGATGACTGGTGTAGAAAATGGCACCCCACTCCAGTATTCTTGCCTGGAAAATTCCATTGGCAGAGGAACCTGGCAGGTTACAGTCCATGGGGCCACAAAGAGTTGGACATGACTGAGCAACTGAGCATAGCACAGCACAGCGTACCAGAAAATAAATTCCATTGTTACGTTTGATAGTTTCTAATAAGAAATTTAATTTTTTATTTCTTAGGCTGTCTAGACTATAATGTTTCCTGGATTAAAAAAATTGTGAGGAATAATGCATTAGCTTTAATGATATTCAGAAATAGTTTGGAAAATGACCATCTAAGCTCAAAATTTCCTGTTGTCCTCAGTTTACACAGTGAAACTAATAACTGTAGTAGATACTCAAAAAGCATGGGTACCACTTAATCATGTGGGATTCAGGGCTGCCTCTGTGAAGGCTCAAACAGAGTGAGTAGGCTTATAGTTAAAGGCAAACTTACAGGTTCTTTATTATTGAAGGAAGAAATTATGGTGGAATTGAAATGCTCTGTTTTCCCATTTGTATCTGAAGGGAATGTTCGAAGGGGAGAAAGGCAATATCCAAAGGCTGGGTATATTATGCTTTTTGAGTGTGCTCCAGTAGAAACATAATGTCAAGTGTATTGATTTAACGACCAAATCACTGAACATAGAAACTGTAATTAAATATACTCTTGAGAACATAATTAAGGAGGTAGTACTATTATTTAATGAATAATGAGGGCCAAAAATTTTAAGTAATAAAAACAGGGAAAAGAGCCTTTGGATAGATACTCTTTTCTAAGAATCCAAGTTTCTCTTTATTAAAAATAGTTCTCAAAGCAAATCTCTTAATTTATTTCCCATTGAGAGATTTCCCTCCTTAGTTTGCCTTGTCTTGGAAGCTGTTGAATTTTCTTCTTTTAAAATCCCTCTCATCTTTTCACTAAGGTTTTTATACCAGCCTCTTTGTATCTTCCTGGACTTTAAAACTATCTTATTGTACCATCTGCTGCCTCCTACTTGAGTCAACAATGTTAACAGATATGACTTCTGCATTCAAGATAATAGTGTATTTGGGGGCATGTCTTCAATCTCATTCTTTTCCAGATATAACAGATTTGATAACTACATGCTTCTGATCTGACAGCACGGCCCTAATATTTGAAAAGAAAGCTGAACAGTTGTTCATTACTTACATATCTTGTGCATCTTTATTATTTGATATGGAACATACTTATAAACTGAATTATCAATATTCTTATATACCTAAGTATCCATATGATTTTGAAAATATTTTGATAAGTGAAAAAAACCCTCATCTTCTAAGGCAATGCACAACTTTTCTTCAAAAACACACAATTTTTGTTTCTAGTAATATCACAAATAGGAATGGCAAAGAAAAACTGTGCACATTGTAAGCTAAAGTACTCTGCTTTAATTTTTATGCCATTGATTTTTCAGGCCAAATCAAAGGAAAAATACTGCATTTTGAAATACCTGAATATATTCATATGGTAAGTTATTTATTTAAATCAGGGTAATTTAGTGGGTTACACTATATGTCAAGAGCCACATTACAATGCCATAAAACATCTCATAAATCACAAAAGAGGTACCAAGAATAAAGGGACAGCAAAGGAAATCTTAAGAGACATTGTAATAGCACATTTGGCAGTACGGATTGTTGAGTTCTGAACAGACCAGAATGATACAGTTTTTGCCAACAATAATAGGGAGGAAAAATACTTTCCATGGTAAATCCAAGTACTAAAAGAGTGGAGCTGTGTGGCTATTAAAGAGCCCATGGAGACAACTTGAAAGCATGCTTTATATCTTATATATTACATTATTAGAGGTACTTACAAAGATTCACAGATATGTACAAGCTATCAGGTTTATGATAATGGGTAAGGTAAATTATTTTTAACTTATATATGTCTCAAGGAACTTCACACAGCAACATTTCCAAAGAGTCTAAAATTTTTAACAATCAGAGTCTAAAATTTTTAACAATCTATCAGTTTTCTAAATGTGGTATATTAGTTAGCTTTTGTTGTGGTACCAAACAACCCCAATAGTTCAATGACTTATAAGAACAAATGTTTGTTTTTAACTTGTATTGTAAGAGGGCTGCAAGTCAGCTGAGATGTCTTGGCTGGGCTCAACTGGGATGATTACCTCTATATATCTTCTCATTCTACCACCTGGGCTGAAGGAGCAGCCCCTAACCAGGTTATGCTATTCTCACAGCAGAAGGTAGAACACAAGAAAGATAGACCCTGCCATGCAAACATAATCTGTATCTCTGATGGAAAGTGGCTTAAGCCTGCTCACATTCTGTTGGCAAGAGCAAGACACAAGACCAAGTCGAAAGTCAGTGGGGTTGGAAGTACATCCATCCTATGGTAAAGAATGGCAAATGTAGGGAGGAAATGAGTAATTAAGAACAGATAATACAATCTAACACTGTTGATAAAAGGTACTGTTGGTAAAAATTAAAAATTTTGTGAACATTTCTCTAATAAAAATCTGTCAAAGTTCATTGATAATTTTCTGTAGTATAATCTATTAATGCAATTTATTCTAAATCCTTATTGTCTTCCCTTGCCTGAAGCATTTGATAATCTCCTTGAAACATTTTCCTCTTTTTTGATTCTATAGTATTTTTCTTGGTTCTCCTCTTATCTATCTGAAGATCTCTGTATGTCTTCATTAATTATCTTTCTTCTTGTGGTTCTAGAAATAAGACTTTACCACTTGATCTTTCAATGGCTTTATTATTGCTAACCAGTTTCAACACCAAAAACTCCTATGATTTCAATGATCTCTTTCATGTGGAAGTAACTCAAATATCTTTCTCTAGTACTGACTTTGTACTTCTTCCTGCCTTCTGGGATCTCTATCTGAATGGCTTTTGACACTTGAATTCAATATTGTCATTAGAAACTTGTTGTCTTTCCATCTACATGTGTCCTTCTGGATTTCCCTATTTCTAATGGCAGCACCATTTTCTAGGTCATTCTGAAGCAAACCTATGAGTCCTAGTTGAATCCTCCCTTCTTCTATCATCCCATCAATAAATGCCAAATCATGGACTATTTCATCATCACATGTTTCCCATAACCATCCACTTACTTTTCCAGCACCATCATTCTTCATCCCAGCCTAACCACTTCAAAACAATAGTCTACTCTCCTTTGTTCTACTTCCTTTATCTTCTTATTTGTCACCAAGTTTTCTAGATCAGAGCTCATAGAACTTTCTAGTTATCCTCAGTGTCTAAATCAGTCACAAATTTTCTCTGATATACAAGAATTTTCACAGTCTGTTTCTATCTCAACTTGTTGGGGTTACCTTCTAAAAGTTAAGGTTCCCTGAAGCTCCAGTCAAAACAAGCAACTTGATATGACTTGAACACATCCCGTTTTTCCAGATAAGTGGAAAAACTTATTTTACTTATCTTTTATCTGCTTTTTTTTTTTCTTTTGGTGTATACTCCTGGCTTCAATTTTGGTTCAAGTGCTGCATGTCCTCTTAAAGTTCAGTCTCAACCAAAAGATTCCTTCTAAGAACTTTGTTCAGTAGTACTAGGTTTTCATCTCTCTACTGCATAGATTTGCTATGTGTTCAGTGACTTACAAAATTATTCCTTTATTGACCCTACTGTTTTTGGGGTGGTGGGGAGCAAGTAGATATTACTTGTAATTCCTATAGCTCTAGCTCAGAACTTTGTATATAGTAAATTTATAATATTAATAAATTAATAAAATTAATAATTTTAGAATGTGAGGCAGACAGACTCTCTGGCACTATAAAAGTTAATTATAATTATTTTTGTTATTAAATCTTCATTAAGTGCTCACAGAATATGGTTACATTTGAAAAAGTCATATTATTTCCTACCTTGTTTATAAAGTAATTATAAATGAGAACAAGCACATTTAACATAAGGATAATTAAGAAATGGTTTATTTTCTTATTTACAATGGACATTCATTATAATCCTTTTTGATGGGAGTAGGGGGTAAGATCCATTCTTTGCACTAAGTTAATTTCTGTCTTGGGTGTTTAAAATTAGCCTGTGCAGTAAAGAAATTTCTTGATGTAAATTGTCTCTGCATCTTGCAAAAGATCATTAAAATAACTGTGAATCTCCTTAGAAGATAAATATAAAAAGAAATAATGTACTTTTACTATGACTTGCTCAACAGTTAACTTATGTTAGTTGTTATTGTTTCTGAATAATTACCTTCTACATAAAACTGCCTTGTTTCACAGTGAACTTAGTTATTCAAAAGTTGGTCAGTAGGGAGAGTGTGGGCTGATCTACTTTTAATTTCAGTTTTTAAGATACAGACATTAACTTCTAGTGTTTGTTATAAATAGTAATTAAATGATATAATTTTTGGAAATGTTAATATCTCAGAGTCATCACACTACATTAACATAATTGGGAAATATAATGGTATTGATGTCAGATAAAGAAGTGAATGTGCACTTAAAAATTTGTTGAGATGGTAGATCTCATGCTTGGTGTTTTTACCATAGAAACAAACAGACAAAAAGATGAAAACAAAATAAAAATCCTAAAGGGATGTAGCTAAAATTTTAGAGGTGATAGATATGTTTATTACCTTGACAATGGTGATATCATGAATACATGCGTATATCCAAGCTCATTAAGTTGTTTATATTAAATACATGTAGCTTTTTGTATATCAATTATAACTCAATAAAGTTTTAAAGCAAAACAAAACAAAAACATCTTTAATAGAATCTGAAACATATTCAGGATATAGTAACAATTTCCATAAATCCTGAGAAGTGAGTGAAGGAAAAATCAGTATGATGACCTAAAATGAGAACAGGTTTTGGAATAACATTTTGTACATATCCAATTTAAACTGTGTGCAGCACAGAAAAAGATAAAAGTTTCCCAATTCATTTTATGCTAGCATAACCTTGACTGCAAAACCTTCCAAGCCAGAATAAAAAGGAAAACAGAGACCATTCTCATTTATGTGTATTGTTGCAAAAATTTTTAATAAAATGTTGGCATGTTAAATTGAACACCAAAAAAGGATTAAAAAATCATTATTCTCCTATGTGTTTTATTAAATTTGAACTTTTTTGGAATAAATATAATTTGTCAATTTCCCACTGGAGTTTCTTGCTATTAAACTTTCAAAATATTTTTGCAGTTACTGTCAAAAATAAAGCCCTCACTTTTGTTTTTAATTCCTTTAGTCCCCTTGTGTTTGGCAATTACTACAACAAAAATTAAAATGACATTGAAATTTATTCCTTAGATCTCTAAATAACACCTAAATTTTGTATGCAAATGTCTTCTTAACATAGTGAGTTTTAAAACTTTCTTAAATGAAGAGGTTTTGCCTGTTCTTTAAAAATCCTCAAAACAAATATGCAAATTAATTAAAATAGGGATGGTAAGTGGTTAGATGTTTATATATTTAAAATAACTTGTGTTTACCTCATTTTATAAAAACAATCCATCTGAGGTATTTTTGCTTGTTCAAGTTGTACAAGAGACAAAACCAATATAAAAATCACTTGTATGGGTATAAAATATTAAGTATAGGTGCTAATTCAGCCTTTATTAGTGACTAACCTTGTTTCTATAATGTAGTTATTTAGCCACCTAGTCTTGATTTCTTATCTATAAATGGAAGATGAGGAGTGGATGGTCTTTTTGGTTCCAAATCCTAATGTTTTTAAAACCCCAAACCAAAATTATTCTGTGAGTAGGATACATAGATAGCAGTACCATATAATAAACACAATAGAAGAAAAATGATGTTTTATGAACCTGTTCAGATTAGGGAAAACATACAATTAAAACTCATCTGTTTTGGGGTTTCAAATAGAAAAGAGAAAGCAAAAGCAAGATGGCCACCATCATTTAATTTCTAGCTACATAAGATAAAGATGGGAGAAGAACTAACGTTTTCTTATTTCTATATAAACAATGTATTGAAGAATAAACAGGAGATTTCTAAAGGACTTAGAGACTCCAACTCTGTTAGAAAAACTGGACTTTGAAAAAGGCACTGGAAATAATGCGCCTACTAAAAATAAAGTAGAAAACCCAGAAAACAAAACCTTAAACTGAAATGACATTTAACTGTGCAGTGAAAACTTATTACTTTAGGATGATTTATAGGTGTAAAAATATGCATCTGACCTAGTAAAAAAAAATCTGCACTGTAGGATATTTTGAAATTGACATTCTTTTACTTTTAGATGGCATAAAGTATCTTAACCTAGGGCTTCCCTGGTGGCTCAGTGGTAAAGAATCTGCCTGCCAATGCAGGAGACTTGGATTTACTCCTTGGGTTGGGAAGATCCTCTGAAGAAAGAAATGACATTCCACTCCAGTATTCTTGCCTGGGAAATTCCATGGACAGAGGAGCCTGGCAGGTTGCAGTTCACGGAGTCGCAAGAGTTGGACATGACTTAAGACTAAACAACAACAAAAAACCTTAAATTTAGTTTTTTTTTCTTTACTCTTGGAGGGTAGCACAGTGACTGGCTTTGAAAGTGTCGAGGGATTGTTTGTATAGCATTTTACATATCCATGGTAGTGTGGATGGTTTTAGGAACTTTGAGGACAAATATAATCTATGAAGACTGAGATTTCCAAATAAAGTCACAATTCAATCCATGCTTTTTATTACCAAGATAATCACCCAATTCTTGTGGATTTGGAATTAATAAATTAAATTTTCATTAAGGAAAAATTCCTTGAAAGCTATATTTGAATATGCTATTAATAGCTTACAGTGCATGTAAAATCAGGACATATACAATATATAAGACCAGGAAAGAATTTTTTCCTTTCAAATGCTTTAAAAAGAACTTTCTCACCTTATAAATTATTATTACCATGATGAAACTGGACAAATAGCCAAGAAGCAGTTACTCATAGAGTATGAATTGTTCAACCTTAGTATTTAATAATACCAGTCAAGGAAAGTGACTAATGTTCTTCACTATAATATGCATTCAGAGTCTGCACAAGGAGGAACTTCATTCAACTTTACTAAAACATCAGTGATGTTATAATGTGAGAAAGTGAAATACATCTCAACAGCAAAAGAGATAAGTACCTATTATCTATGCAATTCATATTCCTAACAATTACAATATGGGTGTTGGGGGCTAAAATGTCTGTAATTCATACATTCAACAGTCATTCTTTTAACACCATCTGTTCCTAGATGTCAGAACAAGCGTGGAAATTTTATGTAGGGTAATGCATTGCCTTCCGATTGTCTGCAGTCTCATTGTCAGGTAGACATGTATACCTTGAAATAGATACAAGGGCAGAGGACATAGTGGGACATCAGAGTGGAGTTGGGGTTTCCTGGAGGTGAGTTATGGGCATCACATGCAATGGCAGGGAAAAATGAGAACTAGCAGTCTAGAGGGATGGCAGTGGGAGAGGCATTGTTGCTCATTGAAAACAGGGTAATCTTCATGGCTTCTTCCCTAACAATGAGCTTGTAGTGGATACCGTAACAGGCTTTGTCCCTTCTAAGCCTACCTCTTCCCATCTTCCCATTCTCTGTTACTGGTCGTTGCTCAGAGGTCTGGTTCTTGCTCTCTGCCAGCTACAATGGGTGTTTATTTCTTAGGTTTCACTCATACCTACAGCTTTGTCCCAGTCCCCACTACTCAGCATTCTCCACCCAAGACAGTCAGGGGATCAGGGGCCAAGCTCGTGTGTGTGTGGCTGTGTTAAACTAAAAAGATTTGCTTAATTAAGAAAGCAGCACTAAAATTAATCAGGGTTGTGAGGTGAATGTGAGAGAACAATTAGATCTTATATGGACAAGAAAATACATCTGAATTTGGTGTGATAGAAAATGCCTACTGAAAGATACTGACCAGAAAAGTGATGTAATGAATGCCATTTCCTCACAATGTCTGTTATTCAGAAGTGGAATAGGAAATTCCTATCCTATTCCTGGATAGGAAACTTGTCATCTGGATTAGACTAGTAGCTCCTTGAAGGCAGGGTTCTTCCACATGCTCTCAGGGGTCTCCTTGGGGGCCCGAGTTCCTAATCACTCAGTAAATACTGGCTGTTGGAGAGTGAGCTAGTTCTTAAATTGTCTACTTAGAAATAATTTTGTCTCTTATGAAATTGTATGAACATTCCCATTTTTGTTTCCAGTCTTTCTCTGAAAGGGCAAAACAGACACAAAATTAAAGAAAGCTTATGCAATGCTTCCCCCCCCCCCCCCTGTATATCCTATTAACTTTTAAAAATATTTAAGACATATATTCCTCTTTGAAGTAGACCTGTGCTGTATGACTGTGATTAAATTTTTCTACATTCATCAAGAGTTTTTCATTTTCCATTTATTTCTTACATTTTAATCCAGTTCTGACTGGGGAAGAGAGCCTTGAATGAACCTGAGATTACTTAATTCAAATCAGACATATAAATTGTCTTGATTTTCAAAAATAAAAATACAATAGATGTAGTACCATAATCAGGAGCAGAAGGTAATAAAAGCTCACATTAAAAATTTTGCAAATGATTCTGATGGGCTTTTTTTGTATTATAGAATGCTTGCTACCTAAAAATATAAATAGTGACATATTTTGATGTTAGTATAGTGTTTTATACTTTCAGCATTTTGCTTCATTTTAAGTTGCTAAGATGACCTTAAGAGAACCTGTCTCTTGTTAATTGACAACTATTGCAGGGGCATAGTTCACTTCATTTTCCTCTGTATTATTAGTTTTTATTAGGTTTGATGTTTGAACACCACTATACAAGTTCAAATATTACCAACAAATCAGGTAGAATAGCAGTATTTAAAACTTATTTCAACTTTTCCTCTGAAGACCTGGTCTTTGTTACCATGTCTATACTGATGCAAAAGTAACTGGAGATTTTCCCCATGTTTTTCCAAATTCAGATGATTAATAAAGTGGCTTGTCTTAAAGACACTTAGTTGATGCAAATGATTATGATCTAGGAATATCTAAAGTTCTAAACTTAACTGTAATCATGGATAAAGGAAAGTAAATAATCTCTTTTGAATTTAGATATCCTTGTCTCATTTATTCTTTGTTTTCTCCTCTATTGACCCCACAAGGCTTAGCACAATGGCTGAATATCAAAGGTGCCAGAAAGATTTAGTAGGTAAATACATGTGAAGTTAAATGTTAAAGACCCATCACTTCTCTTGGGTCACTGATTATTGCTGTCCTTTTGTTTTTTAAAGACTTTTTTTTTTTTTTTTTAAACAGCAGTTTTTGGTTTAGAACAAAATTGAGAGGTGGGTACAGAAATTTCTCATATGTCCCCTGTCCCCACCTATGCATTCTCCCCCACCCCTGCTTTATCATCATCATTCACCCCAGAGTAGTACATTTTTACCAAAGATAAACCTACGGTGACCACAGTTTACCTTAGGGTTCGCTTTTGGTATTGTACATTCTAAGGGTTTGGAGAAATGTATAATGACGTAATCATGATAATAATGAACAGAGTATTTTCACTTCCTAAAAGTTCTCTGTGCTCTGCCTATTGATCTCTTCCTCAACATCTTCTTCCTCAGCTGCTCCTGGAAACCACTGATCTTTTTACTGTTTTCATAATTTTACCTTTTTCAGAATGTGACACTGTTGGGTTCGTGCATATATGGCTTTTCCAGATTGACTTGTTTCACTTAATACTATGCGTTTCAAGTTCTTCCATGTCTTTGCATGGGTTAAAAGAGCCTTTCTTTTGAGAGTTGACTGATACTCCACTTGGGGATATACCACCATTTATTCATCCATTCACTGAAGGACAACTTGGTTTCTTCAAATATTGATGCACTTTTCAGAATAAAACCCAACATGTTAAATAACATAAGAAAAGAATATTAGGGATGTAAAGTACCTCTCCATCTTTTCTCTAGCTTCCAAATTAGTGATTTCATTCATTGTATTATAGGATTTTACAGTGGGATTGAAGGAGAAGCTAGAGGTGGTGGCAGAGCTGTGATGAGTTTAGATCTCATCTATTTTGAATCTATTATTTTAGTTGAGAACGATTGATTTTGATCAGTGTCAAAAATACAAAACATCTGCCAGTGCAGACCCATGTAATCTTACTAGCCACTTTGTAGAATGGATTCACCTTTCTAGTCCTGACAGCTTTGATACAGCAGTGCATAGGAAGGCTGTCCAAGACCCTGGATGTCCAGGCAGATTTGGAGGAGGACGAAATGAAGCAGGGCAAAGGCTAATAGAGTTGTGCCAAGAGAGCGCACTGGTCATAGCAAACACCCTTTTCCAACAACACAAGAGAAGACTCTACACATGGACATCACCAGATGGCCAACACTGAAATCAGATTGATTACATTCTTTGCAGCCAAAGATGGAGAAGCTCTACAGAGTCAACATAAACAAGACTGGGAGCTGACTGTGGCTCAGATCATGGACTCCTTATTGCCAAATTCAGACTTAAACTGAAGAAGGTAGGGAAAACCACTAGATCATTCAGGTATGACCTAAATCAAATCCCTTATGACTATACAGTAGATGTGAGAAATAGATATAAGGGACTAGATCTGATAGACAGAGAGCCTGATGAACTATGGATGGAGGTTCGTGACATTGTACAGGAGACAGGGATCAACTGTCAACTCAGCAGTGGCCACAGGACTGGAAAAGGTCAGTTTTCATTCCAATCCCTCAAAAAGGCAATCCCAAAGAATGCTCAAACTACTGTACAGTTGCACTCATCTCACTCACTAGTAAAGTAATGCTCAAAATTCTCCAAGCCAGGCTTCAGCAATACGTGAACCATGAACTTCCAGATGTTCAAGCTGGTTTTAGAAAAGGCAGAGGAACCAGAGATCAAATTGTCAACATCCGCTGGATCATCGAAAAAGCAAGAGAATTCCAGGAAAACATCTATTTCTGCTTCAATGACTATGCCAAAGCCTTTGGCTGTGTGGATCACAATAAACTGTGGAAAATTCTGAAAGAGATGGGAATACCAGATCACCTGATCTGCCTCTTGAGAAACTGTATGCAGGTCAGGAAGCAACAGTTAGTTCCAAATAGGAACACTATTTGGAACACTGGTTCCAAATAGAAGGAATATGTCAAGGCTGCATACTGTCACCCTGCTTATTTAACTTATATGCAGAGTACATCATGAGCAATGCTGGGCAGGAAGAAGCACAAGCTGGAATCAAAATTGCTGAGAGAAATATCAATAACCTCAGATATGCAGATGACACCACCCTTATGGCAGAACGTGAACAGGAACGAAAAAGCCTCTTGATGGAAGTGATAGAGGAGAGTGAAAAAGTTGGCTTAAAGCTTAACATTCAGAAAACCAAGATCATGGCATCTGGTCCCGTCACTTCATGGGAAATAGATGGGGAGACAGTGGAAACAGTGTCAGACTTTATTTTTTGGGGCTCCAAAATCACTGCAGATGGTGACTGTAGCCATGAAATTAAAAGATGCTTACTCCTTGGAAGGAAAGTTATGACCAACCTAGATAGCATATTAAAAAGCAGAGACATTACTTTTCCAATAAAGGTCCATCTGGTCAAGGCTATGGTTTTTCCAGTGGTCATGTAAGGATGTGACAGTTGGACTGTGAAGAAAGCTGAGCACTGAAAAATTAATGCTTTTGAACTATGGTGTTGGAGAAGACTCTTGGGAGTCCCTTGGACTGCAAGGAGATCCAACCAGTCCATCCTAAAGGATATCAGTCCTGGGTGTTCATTGGAAGGACTGATGCTGAAGCTGAAACTCCAGTAGTTTGGCCACCTCATGCGAAGAGTTGACTCATTGGAAAAGACCCTGATGCTGGGAGGGATTGGGAGCAGGAGAAGAAGGGGACGACAGAGGATTAGATTGTTGAATGGCATCACCAACTCGATGGACATGGGTTTGAGTAAACTCCAGGAGTTGGTGATGGACAGGGAGGCCTGGTGTGCTGCGATTCACAGGGTTGCAAAGAGTCAGCTGAGCGACTGAACTGAACTCATATCACTGGAGAAGGAAATGGCAACCCACTCCATTGTTCTTGCCTGGAGAATCCCAGGGACAGAGGAGCCTGGTGGGCTGCTGTCTATGGGGTCGCACAGAGTTGGACACGACTGAAGTGACTTAGCAGCAGCAGCAGCAGGATTCATATCATGGAAAGAAAGAGAAAAGATTGAAGCAAGGGGAGATTGAGTACATAGGAAGGCCAACACTTTCCCCCACATGACCTAACTTCGTATTTACTGTATATAACTTGTCCTTTATATTGAGTTCTATGGATTTTGTCCACTTCCAGCTATGTCCATTTCCCTGGACATGGAAAAATTTTCCATGCCTTTTATCTTTTACCACTTTTGAATTGACTTCAAACAAGCTTTTATCCCTCACCAGTCTAATGAAATACATCAGTGGCCTTTATGTTGCCAAAATCAAAGGTCAACTCTCAGTTCACATCTCCCTTGACTTATCAGCATCATTTGACACAGGTGATTATGTCTTCATTTTTGGAACATTTTTTAGATTTGATCTCCAGGAATAGACTCTTTCCTCATTTTCTTTCTATTTTACTGGCTTCTGTCTTTTATTCTCCCTTATTAAATTCCTCATATATTCATCTCAAACCTCCTAAAACCAGAGGACCCCAGAGTTTAGTTTTCAAACTGGCCCGTTAGTTCTGTATAACCGTACTCACTCCCATGATGATTTCCCCCCATCAATGGCTTTAAATATCATCTATATGCTGATTATGCTTAAATTTATATTTCTACTGCACACCTTTCCTCTCAACCCTGGACTCAGACAGCTAACTATGTAACAAACATCACTACTTGGATGTCTGATTAGCCACTTCAAACTTAATAAGTTAAAAATAGATACATGATTTTTCTTTCCAACTGTGAGAGTCAATTCCTAGGCAGGTTGATAAGAAGTCTGGGGGTCCCTGAGGGACTGGGGCTCTCAAGGAGGAGTTAAGGGTCTGGAATTCTCAAGGAGGAGAAAAGGACAAACAACTTTTTTTCCCTCTACATTCCTCAGTCTTAGTCACATAAAACATTTGTTTTCTCTAAGCCTTGAACTGATGATTTGACTGCAAACAGCTCAGTTTAAACTCTGTACTAAGGATTATGTAACAGCCATATATCCTGCTTGAGGACAGTTTTCACCTTCCTGAAAACCTCCTGACTCATTCTGATATTTCAGAATGTATATTATGGGAGTGGGTCTGGTAAAACCTTTCTATTGTTAAGTTCTAATCCTGTTATCTTAAAATGTAAACTGTGAGAGTGGGCCTGGTAAAATTTTTACAACCTTGAGACATTCTTTTGATGTATTGTAATAACCAATTAAAAATTATATAACTTCCTTGCTAACACTAGTGACGGTGGCACTCTCCACCCCCCTTCTGATGTCTATGTCAGAAGCTTGCTCTGTCCCTTTTTATACTTTAATAAAACTCTGTTACACAAAAGCTCTTGAGTGATCAAGCCTGGTCCCTGGTCCTGAAGCTAAATCTTCTTCTTTGGAGATCATGAATCTGACATGGTAAGCTATCATAACCCTTTTAGTTCCTAGTATTCTGCATCTTGATAGTGGAAAATTCATTCCCCCACTTTCCCTGACCAAAAACTTTGGGGTCATTTTTTACTCCTTTCTTTTTGCATACACCCACATCCAATGAGTCAGCAAACTCTCAGAACACTTCTTTCAGATAAATACAAATGACCTCTTCTATTATCACTCTGGTTCAGGCACCATTCTCTTTTGCCTGAATAACTTCAAGTCTCTTCATCAGTATTTCTGTTTTCACCTTTTTTTTTTTTTCATTTATTTTTATTAGTTGGAGGTTAATTATTTTACAATATTGTAGTGGGTTTTGTCATACATTGACATGAATCAGCCATGGATTTATATGTATTCCCCATCCTGATCCCCCCTCCCACCTCCCTCTCTACCCAATTCCTCTGAGTCTTCCCAGTGCACCAGGCCCGAACACTTGTCTCATGCATCCAACCTGGGTTGGTGATCTGTTTCACTGGAGATATATAACACACACTCTCTACATAGCATTCGTGGAGTTCCTAATGCCGAAAGCTCAACCTCTGTGAATGGGTGCTGAATTGAATTTTGGAGACCATTTCAGGTGAAGTAGAAAAACGTAGCTTTATTATTTTGTCAGATGAAGGGGGACACAGTGGACCCCTGCCCTAAAACACTGTGTCTCCCAACCCAGGAGTGTTTGATGAAGAGTTTTACAGCAATAGCTCAAGGGCGAGGTTGCTGATAAGATTAGGGTATGTGCAGGGCCTATAGTTCTTTAATCTGGTTTTAGGTAATCTGATGAATTTTTGTGGTTTCTTTATTCTGCCCTCAGGTGGTCTTATTGAAGAGCTTCTCTGCTTCCTTTGATCTGGAATGAAGAATGATGACATCTTCCATTCCACTAGAGGTTTTAGTTCTATCAGTTCAGTTCAGTTCAGTGGCTCAGTCGTGTCTGACTCTTTGCGACCCCATGAATCGCAGCACGCCAGGCCTCCCTGTCCATCACCAACTCCTGGAGTTTACTCAAACTCATGTCCATCGAGTCAGTGATGCCATCCAGCCATCTCATCCTCTATCATCCCCATCTCCTCCTGCCCCCAATCCCTCCCAGCATCAGGGCCTTTTCCAATGAGTCAACTCTTTGCATGAGGTGGCCAAACTACTGGAGTTTCAGCTTCAGCATCAATCCTTCCAATGAACACCCAGGACTGATATCCTTTAGGATGGACTGGTTGGATCTCCTTGCTGTCCAAGGGACTCTCAAGAGTCTTCTCCAACACCATAGTTCAAAAGCATCAATTTTTCAGTGCTCAACTTTCTTCACAGTCCAACTGTCACATCCATATATGACCACTGGGAAAACCATAGCCTTGACCAGACGGACCTTTGTTGGCAAAGTAATGTCTCTGCTTTTTAATATGCTATCTAGGTTGGTCATAACTTTCCTTCCAAGGAATAAGCATCTTTTAATTTCATGGCTACAATCACCATCTGCAGTAATTTTGGAGCCCCCCAAAATAAAATCTGACACTGTTTCCACTGTCTCCCCATCTATTTCCCATGAGGTGATGAGGCCAGATGCCATGATCTTAGTTTTCTGAATGTTAAGCTTTAAGCCAACTTTTTCACTCTCCTCTATCACTTCCATCAAGAGGCTTTTTCGTTCCTGTTCACTTTCTGCCATAAGGGTGTTGTCATCTGCATATGAGGTTATTGATATTTCTCCTGGAAATCTTGATTCCAGCTTGTGCTTCTTCCAGCCCAGCATTGCTCATGATGTACTCTGCATATAAGTTAAATAAGCAGGGTGAAAATATACAGCCTTGGTGTACTCCTTTTCCTATTTGGAACCAGTCTAGACTGTTCCATGTCCAGTTCTAACTGTTGCTTCCTGACCTGCATACAGGTTTCTCAAGAGGCAGATCAGGTGATCTGGTATTCCCATCTCTTTCAGAATTTTCCACAGTATATTGTGATCCACACAGTCAAAGGTTTTGGCATAGTCAATGAAACAGAAATAGATGTTTTCCTGGAATTCTCTTGCTTTTTTAATGATCCAGTGGATGTTGACAGTTTGATCTCTGGTTCCTCTGCCTTTTCTAAAACCAGCTTGAACATCTGGAAGTTCATGGTTCACGTATTGCTGAAGCCTGGCTTGGAGAAATTTGAGCATTACTTTACTAGTGTGTGAGATGAGTGCAACTGTACGGTCGTTTGAGCATTCTTTGGGATTGCCTTTCTGAGGGATTGGAATGAAAACTGACCTTTTCCAGTCCTGTGGCCACTGCTGAGTTTTCCAAATTTGCTGGCATATTGAGTGCAGCACTTTCACAGCATCACCTTTCAGGATTTGAAATAGCTCCCCTGGAATTCCATCACCTCCACTAGCTTTGTTTGTAATGATGCTTTCCAAGGCCCACTTGACTTCACATGCCACGATGTCTGGCTCTAGGTGAGTGATCACACCATCGTGATTATCTGTGTGGTGAAGATCTTTTTTGTACAGTTCTTCTGTGTATTCTTACCACCTCTTCTTAATATCTTCTGCTTCTGTTAGGTCCATACCATTTCTGTCCTTTATTGAGTCCATTTTTGCATGAAATATTCCCTTGGTATTTCTAATTTTCTTGAAGAGATCTCTAGTCTTTCCCATTCTGTTGTTTTCCTCTATTTCTTTGCATTCCTCGCTGAGGAAAGCTTTCTTATTTCTCCTGGATATACTTTGGAACTCTGCATTCAAATGGGAATATCTTTCCTTTTCTCCTTTGCTTTTCATTTCTCTTCTTTTCACAGCTGTTTGTAAGGCCTCCTCAGACAGCCACTTTGCTTTTTTTCATTTCTTTTCCATGGGGATGATCTTGATCCCTGTCTCCTGTACAATGTCAGGAACCTCTGTCCATAGCTCATCAGGCACTAAACTAAACAGAGTTTAAAAATACTGTTACATATATCCCTCTAGGCAGAACCAGGATCCTCCCCCAAGGTTGCACTGTTGTTTCCTGGCTGTTCTTCCAGTGTTTCTGCTTCCCTCCCTTCTCTGATTAGCAATTTTTTGAGTCTGCCCGTTGGGACTCATGGAGGTCCTGGAGGCTGGAGTCTGTTCCCTACAAAAAAGGAACAGGGGACTGATTTGCTTCTACCTCAGAGCCTTTAAACTTTGCACCTTCAGTTCTCTCTCTTAGGATTCTCTTTCCTCATGTACCTGCCTGATTTGGTCCAATACTTCATCAGGTATATTCCCCAATACAGAATAGACGTTTTCCATCACTCTCTCCTCTTGCTCTGATATCACCCAATACCTTCTTTTCCCATTGAACTTTTGATTTGTTTATTTCTTCATCATTTCTTTCTATTAGGAAACAAATGCCATAAGGGTCGGGACCTTGTCTCTTTCCTTCAGAGTTATACACATGGTTCTGGAACCATACCTGGCATCTATTAATATTAGCTTATTAATATTTAATAAGTATTAAATGAATTAATTTTAAGGGGTTGAGGACAGAGATGTGTGAACAATAACACAGTGGAAATAAACATGTAGAGCCCAGCACATTGTAAGTGGCTTTTATGGAATATAAAAATACACTGGTAAAAGTTAGAAAGCTATAAATATCACTACCTGAGAAATATGGACTCAGAAGAAAAATGGTTACTGTCAACCTCCATTGCCTCCCTACTTTCTTACCTATTCATGGCTTCTTTTTTGACCTTCTTCTCTACTTGGGCTTTCTCTGCCTTTTTTCCCTTAGAGGTACACCCAGAGGAAAAAATTCAAAATAAAATCTTACTTTCTAAATTATTCTTAATATAATTTATTCCATCTGACATGTTTCATTGCCCTATTAACTTTGGCAAGTGTCCTTTCTAACTTGAATGTAACCACAAAGCAAGCCTATAACCAGTTAATTTAAAAACGTTTATTTAAATATGTATTACTCACTTGGATTCAGAAAATACCAGAATGGCTGCATGATTACATAAGCCATAGCCATATAACATAAATATAAGAGAGTAAGAAAGAACAAAGAGAAAAGTAAGTTAAAGTAATTGAACAGAATCATGATTAAGACTTTGTTATTACAAAAGTATGCCTTAGGGTCATTTAACTACAGCCAGGGGTTAAACTGAGCTCACTGCCTGTTTTTGTAAATAAAGCTTTATTGGAACACAGTCACACCCATTCCTTTGTTCCTTGTCTTTGCTGATTTCACATTACAATGGGAATTGAATAGTTGTGATAGAGTCAGTATGGCCTTTAGAGATGGAAATATTTACCATCTTGCCCTTTATAAAACGTTTGCTGATTCCTGCCGTAGAGTCCCATATGCTCATGAAGGATGGGCCCCAAACTTGGTTCTAACCTTTCTAGTTGCTAATGCAGAGATCCAACTTTCTCCATTCATGAGGGCCTCAGTTTCTATAGAACAAAATAAATTTCAGCTTTCTAGGTTGAATACAATTATTTCTGGTGCTGAAAACCGAAAGGATCTTTCTGTGAAGGATCCTTATCAGTAGAACCTTGACTAATTTAACAGTGTCCTTTGTAAGATGCTCACACTAAACATGATAAAGGCCACATTCCACTGGCGGTATTCCTAAAAAAATCCCTTCATGTAGGCTGATATTTTCACACCAAAGTTCAGTTCTCTTTTTGTGGGAAATTCTGTGTGGAACCATAGTATATGATCTCTTGCCTAAGCATCTCCTTTCAAATTTTATGACCATTCATTTTGATGATTTTTTATTTTTTCATATCTGATGTCTTATTACCATGTCATACACTCAACATTTGTCTAATCTTGGGCGAGTTTACTTTTCTTGGATTCGTTTTGAAAAGAGTGAAAAAAATATTAGGTTAGTGCAAACTACACTTTCAGTGGTGTAGAGGCATTAAAGGGTATGCCATGTTTGTGAATTGTTAAAAATTTGAGTATATATGGTAATAAATGGCCTGAGGTAGGTTTGGTGCAAACTAATTTAGGGTCAGATTGTAAAAGACCTTGATAAATAATTTTGTTATAGTCACACTTTCTGGGAAACAAACTCACTCAGAAGGACAATGCAGAGAGTGGAGTGCAGTTTATTACACTGGCGGGCCCAAGTCTCCTCTTAGCCAAGGACCCCCGACCAGCATTTGTGAAAATCTTTTATACCCCATGTGTACGTGTCTAAACCCACCACCCCAAATCCCTTGAAGCTTACAAAGGAAGGGTAAATACAATCACAATAACCACATCATAGACGTGTTATGTGTTCAAACAGTTAATAATCAATAAGCCCGGTTACATTCCAACCAGTTAATAACTGATAAGCCTGTGGTTACATTCCGATAGATACTGTCCAGAGGCAGGGGTGATTAGTGTCTGTTTTCTCTTAGGTGATGAGTAACCTGGATATGATCTTCAAGGTTCCCCTGTCTGGAGGGGGTCTTATCCTTCCATTGTCGTTCCCACAGGCACTAAGCAGAGAGTTCAGAGTCCACTGGAGAGGCAGCCGAGCACGATCAGCACGGACGGGCCTGAGATGGAGCCCAGGCCCTATGAATTCCTTCTTCAATTTGGGCTTTATCCAGTTGGCAAAGGGGTCCCCACTAATATTTTCAAAGTCACTTTGACTGTATGTCTTTTAGCTAAATACTGAAGAAAGTAAAGTCATTTAAAAAACAAAGAACAAGGCCATTGTGCTTTGTCTCCTCCAAAGCAACTCCAAACAGGTGTTCCTGCCTACTGTGGAGTGATATGAGTCTAAAGAATTGCTTCTAGTAGGTTCTTCCGCTTTCCACTGCCCCTGGCTTTTTAATACTACCTCCTTAGGGTTCATGACTGTCTTTTTCCAAGGTCAAGGCTTTTCTGAATCCTCCTAGTACTCCTTCCCTGCAGTGTTTTTAACACAAACACATGCTCTGTCTGTCAAGTACAGTGTAAAAATGACTTTGCTGGAAGGCATGTAGATTTCTGGGCATAAGCTGCACATGGAGCAAGCATTATGAGCAGATGGCCTCATTACTAGATCCAGCCGGAGCCAGACGGAAACCGTGCCGGGGCTTTTACAGGATGAGACAGTTATGGCTCTCTGATCTTCAGCTCCGTGCTTTGGTCTCAGGTCTGCAGTTAGGTTCAGTTCAAAACAATTCTCTTTGGAACTTCCATTTTACATTTTCCCCTCGTTTAGCATTATAAATATATATATATACATGTATATAATCTCTCCTCTAGTGCTCTCTGTATGCCTGGATAATTTTACATACTGGTGTTTTTTACTCTGGTCTGCTCCAGTTCCTTTAAGGCCTATCTCTATTCTTCAGTCTCACTGAGTCTGCCTGCCTCCTGGTTTTTCAGTTTTCTTAAGCATCGTTCGTACATCACTCTCCCTGGATTGCACTCCAACCATGTGAGCATTTCTCAGTCTAACTTTCGGTTGCCTGTCAATCTGTTTTAAAATAAGTATGCCAACATTTCTCCTTTTCTACAGAAAAAATATGGTTATAAGACAGTTTGCAGTAAAGTCAGGGCAAGGTGAGGGGTAAGAGCATTCTTACCCATTAATATTTAAGAATGTGATGGCAAAAGATATGGGAAACAATTGAGAGACAAATGAAACCTGAATGCGTAATTTATACTCCTTTAAACTCTCTCAAATTTAGGCAGCTTGGCAGGCGCTATTGCTTATCTCAGTAGAAAAGAAGCAAATACTCTGGTCTTCGTTTCTTGATTCCTTGTAGTGTAAATAGGAAAGAGTAGTTTTCCAGTTTCCTTCTTTCACTTGAGTATTATACTTATTATTGTTTTCTCAGATATAGCTTAAACTTATTGAAGGTAGGGGTCATGCATTTACTATGCTGTATCTTCTGCGGCACCAACATTTAGCTATGAAAAATCTCTTGCTTTTGTTTTATTCTGTGTTGATTTTATCCTCGGGTTCTTGGTGGGGATAAGCTGGTTTCCAGTTGGCTCTGCTCTTAACAGCTTTCCAAGCTCAAATTCAGTAGAAAAGATAGCATTTCCCTAAGTTGTTGTTTAGTCACTAAATTGTGTCTGACTCATTTGCAACCCCATGGACTATAGCCCACCAGGATCCTCTGTTCATGGGAATTCCCAGGCAAGAAAACTGAATTGGGTTGCTATTTCTTTCTCCAGAGAATCTTTCTGACCCAAGGATTGAACCCTAGTCTCCTGCATAAACAGATGGGTTCTTTACCACTGAGCCACCAGGGAAGCCCCATCTCCCTAAGCAGTGCAAACAAAATATATGGACTATCATTTGTTTTAATTGAATCATGTGTATCCTTGAAGGGTTATCATGTCCAGAGTGATGAAATAACCTAGTTGGTGGCGGGAGGAGTGCAGGAGCTGGACAAAGAGCCACCTCCACTTGAAGCACAGGCTTGAGTGGAAGAGAGATGATCCTCAAAGGAAAATTGAGTATTTCCAAAAGATGGGAAAATGGGTGATGGTTATCTAGCACAACAAATGTTCACTACAATGTTCTTATTAAGAAAATTATAAGGGTAGTACTATGCAATCGTAGCGTCCATGAACTTTGAGTAACGAACATTGAATGATTCTTTGAAAGCTTTAAGTTTCCCAAGAATGGCTCAGGGCAGGCTTTGATGAGTATTTGAAAGCCACCAGAGGCAAAGTGGAAGCTACAAGGTGTTTTTAGAAAAAGATATTCTCCTGAGGATCAGAGGAGACCTCCTATTGCTTATAAATAAGGTGCAAAGCTTTATCTTGATACATAAGATCTTTTACAATCTGACCCCAATTTATTTTTATTTCATCTCCTGCCAATTTCTACTGTATTCTGTATAATCTGGCTAAACATACTTTCTTATCAGTCTCTAAACAGCATGTCACACTGTTTTATGACTCAGAGACTCTCCCGCCACCTCTTTCCCTGGGTTGGGAAGATCCCTTGGAGAAGGAAATGGCAACCCACTCCAGTATCCTTGCCTGGAAAATCTCATGGACAGAGGAGCCTTGTGAGCTGTAGTCCATGGGGTCGCCAAGAGTCAGGCACAACTGAGCGACTAATGCTTACTTAAAGAAATAATAAAGAGAAATGCTCAACTCAGTGACTTACTTTTTTGAAACTGATACGTTTCTATTTGTTTATGAATGAAGCTCAAATATGATTACTTGTGTAAAGTTCTCAGAGAGAGTTTAGTCACCTCTGACTTGAATACTCATGTGAGTGGTATCACTGTTAAGTTTAAAAAGGATTAAAGAGGCCTTCCCTGGCAGTCCAGTGCTTAAGAATCCATGCTTTCAATGCAGGAAGCAGAGGTTCAAGCCCTGGTCAGGGAATTTCTGTATGCTGCATGGCACAGCAAAAAAAAAAAAAAAAAAAAAAAAAAAAAAAGGACTATTGAAGAAGGAACAAGTTTGACTACAGAAAGAGGATGAGGATAATGAGTTCCATCTTGAGTAGGTAAGTCTGAAGTAACTGTATAGGACTGATGTGCTGGTATTTAGAAGCACTGGATCTAGATATTCAGCTGGGTCACCTGATATGAAGATGCTGACCTGGGTGTTGCCTCAATGAAGTGTTGAATGAGATTTCATAGTGAGAAGATTATCCAGGGTGGAACCTTGGAGAAGCAACATTTAAGAGGAGGCCGAGTCACTGAGTAGTCAGTGTTGGAGATGAGGGAGAAGGAGCAGAGAGGTGTGAGGAGATGATGGGGTAATCTCAGTAGGTGAACAGTGACCAAGGAGATAGAATACGGAGAATGGGGTGAAGAGTGTTCAGTGGTAGAGGCAGGTCAAGGATGATAAAGACTAACAAAGGACCAATGCCTTTAAAGTCATAGGTGATGAGTTTGAGAGAGTTTGAAAGGATCTTAAAGCCTATAGAGGGTACTGTAAGAAGGAGTACCACTTTTGGGTATTAATGGTGCTAAAAGGCAAGTCTCATGAGTATCTTGTGATGGGAACCAAAAATACAGAATTTTTTCCAGCATGAATGAAAGAATCAGAGTTACAACCTTAACTCTTTTTCCTGTAGGGGGTGATGGGGATTCATCAGAGCATCATAATGGATTTCTTTCTAGAACATTTCCTTTGAAGAGAGCATTGTTTTTTGTGAACATAATAATAGAAAAATGTAACTTCTTAAAAATCACATCAGGAACTCTTTGGGAATAAAACTGACCAAATATGTTGTTACAACCTATCACATAGCACAAAAAATGAAGTCTACTGATCTGGATAGAAAGAAGAAGTTGTTATTGATATCTTATTCCCTCTAAACAAATGTCATTCTTTAGTCTATCCTCAGGACCTTTATTTTTCAAGTGAAAAAAGCTTATTTTGTAGTTACTAAATCACTCACTGGTGGTTCCCTGGTGAGAAAACAGTAGTAAATATATAAGGAAAAATATGCTAGAATATGTGGGCTTCTTTGATACTCAATATTGACATATTAAATCTCCAGGTTCATCCTGTGTTTGTGAGAGGCTGTGTGGTTGTGGGGTTATGTTTGGTTGTCAGAAAAGATCTCAAAGACATCATGAGTTCATTTTGTTTTTATTTCTGGGTTCACTTCTCTAATCCAGTAGGTCTGGAAATTCAATTAATAACTTAGGGAAATTTAAGCTTTGAGAAAAGGGACATAAAGGACCTATTTCAGATCTGTGAAACTGATTTTTAGCCAAAGCAGTTACTGATGTTAAGATATGTGTCTTTCCAAACCGCTATGTGAGAAATTAAAACAAAATTAGAGGGCTGCCTGATGAGTAATTCTAAGAATAATATCTAAGTAATCCTGTCTACTGATGTGTATGCCTTGATCTAGCCAATGAAGCAGACATATGGCCCATTTCCCCCTGTTAACTTTGGTTCTTAGGTCTCTTGAAGTCTCTGATAAATGCCATGGAGTCTGTCTCTATGCAAAAGCTTTTTCAAACATTTCAGTGATTCCAAAGAGTCCCAGAAACTGAGACTTACAATCTCACATCAAAAGATCACAAGTTAGGGATGCATAGTCTAGAGACTTCTTTATCAATGCTTAAGCATGTATTTTCCATTCCTGTACCAGCATTTAGATTAATCAGTCCTTGTTTGCTTCAGGTCAAGAAATTCTAGCACCTCCTGACTCATTTCCTAATTGACTCAAGCAGGAAGGTTGGTTGTAGGTATCTTCCTCAGTTAGGATGTAAAAACACCTTGAATATTACCTGTTGGGTAGAATCAGCAGAAATTCCTCCCACTATGTTTTTTTCAGCTTGTAATTCTGAGACAAAAAAAGAAAAAAGGCAAAGAAACAAAACATTTAGAGTTAATGCCAAACTCCTGGAAACATAAATTGAAAGTTAGTATGCTACTTTTGTGATGTGACATAATTTCTCCAAATTGTAATTCTCTTCCAAAGTTATCTTATCCTCTGTCTTGAAGTGTGGGCAGTTGAAAAAATAGCATGTCAAGAATATTTTCCTCTAACTGTGGGAGAGGATAGTGGGCCTCTTATTCAGCCCTACTGTGGATTAGATTTGTTTGTTTATATCATATTGATGCAGGAAAGATTGAGGCAAAACAGCATTTTGATCATCCTTGAGTTCTAAATCTTTGTTGATTTCATTTTTGTTTTTTTAATTTTTTTTTTTTTTACTTTATATTGGAGTACAGTAGATTCACAGTATTGTGTTAGTTTCAGGTAGATAGCAAAATGATTTAGTTATACATATATATCTCTTCACTTTTGGATTCTTTTCACACATAGCTTATTAAAAATATTGAGTATAGTTCCTTGTGTTATACAGTACTTGTGGATTACCTCGCTTTACCTTGCTAGCAAGGTAATGCTCAAAATCCTTCAACCTGGGCTTCAAAAATACATGAACTGAAAACTTCCAGATACAGGCTAGATTTAGAAGGTCAGAGGAAGCAGAGATCAAATTGCCAACATACGCTGGATCAAAGGAAAAGTAAGAGAATTCCAGAAAAACATTTACTTCTGCTTCATTGACTACACAAAAACCTTTGTGTGGATCACAACAAACTGTGGGCAGTTCTTAAAGAGATGGGAACACCAGACCACCTTACCTGCCTCCTGAGAAATCTGTATGCAGGTCAAGAAGCAATAGTTAGAATTAGACATGGAACAATGGACTGGTTCCAAATTGGGAAAGGCTGTCAAGGTATGTCAAGGCTGTATATTGTTACCCTGTTTATTTAACTTATATGCAGAGTATATCATATGAAATATTGGGCTGGATGAATCACAAACTGAAATCAAGATTGCTGGGAGAAATATCAACAGCCTCAGATATGCAGATGATACCACTCTAATGGTAGAAAATGAAGAGGAACTAAGCCTTTTGATGAGGGTGAAAGAGGAGAGTGAAAAAACTGGCTTAAAACTCAACATTCAGAAAACAAAGATCTTGGCATCCAGTCCCATCACTTCATGGCAAATAGATGGAGCAAAAGCAGAAACAGTGACAGATTTAATTTTCTTGGGCTACAAAATCACTTCAGGTAGTGACTGCAGCCATGAAATTAAAAGACCCTTGCTCCCTGGAAGAAATGCTATGACAAACCTAGAGAGCGTGTTAAAGAACAGAGACATCATTTGCTGACAAAGTCTGCCTCGTCAAAGCTATGGATTTTCCAGTAGTCATATACAGGTAGGAGAGTTGGACCATAAAGAAGAATTGATGCTCTTGAACTGTGGTGCTAGAGAAGACTCTTGAGAGTCTCTTCCAATCATCTCATTTTATGAACTAAAAGACATAAAACTAAATGTCTCTTAAAAAACATTGAATTTTATTACATCCATTCTCTCCCAAATTCCCTCCCATCCAGGCTACTAAATAACATTGAGCAGAGTTCCCTGTGCTATACAGTAGGCCCTTGTTGGTTATCCATTTTAAATAAAGCAGTGTGTACCTATCCATTCCAAACTCCCTAAGTATCCCTTCCCATCCTTCCCCTCCCCCTGCCCCAGCAACCATAAAAAAAAAACAAAAAACAAAAAAAACCCATAGAATTTTAGAACTGGAAATGGTCCATGGAAAATCATCTGTTTGTTTTCTTTCTGCAGTTGAAAAACTTGAGGCTCAGAGATATAAATTCATCCAAGGCTAGTAACTCTGATAAGGCTTCTCCTTTTAGATTTTTATTAACAACATCCTAAAGAACAGAACTGACTAAAAGTTCCACACCTTATAAATCAGCATGGAGCTTGCCCAGAGGGTGGAATAGCTTGTGAATTCAATTACCATCTAGATTCCAAGAGACAGAGAGGAGTAAATGAGAACAGAACTTTAATGTTTTGAAGCTTATAAAAGAAACTCTTGTGGTAAGTGATCATCACAATTATACTGCTCTCTGGTGTGGATACAATTTGTCTTGAGGTCCTTGTAAATAAATTATATAATTTCCAGAAAATGTGAACTTTGGCTCTGTATCATAAGGAGAAGTGGCAGATAAATGCACCCACTTGATATAAAGGATGAGAGTAGTCACCATACAACCCAAGAAAAATAAACTAGTTCTGTGTATTCACAGTAAAAATTGTCTCACTTAAGTTTTTTTTTTTGGTGCGATAGTAGGATTGTTTTCTTTAATATTTCATATGAATTTGAGAAGAAAGCTCATGGATGATGACTTAGAATATTATGTGGGGGGTTATTTATCCTTAGAAAAGGGAACATGAAAATTCTAAAGAAAATAGAACATTGTCATTTATCCTCAAGAAAAACATTTTATCTGGAAGGCATACTATCCATCTTTCTCACTATGTCTCTTATAAGAGGGACTGCTATTAAGTCTGTTAAAGCATTATGGGACTCAGAAAAGAAAAATAGCTAAAGGGACTAAGGCTAAAACAATGCTAGTCTCCTGCCATACCACAGGGAGAAGCCATAGACTAGTTCCTGATATGCTTATTTTCTTTAATTAGGACAAACCCCACCCTCAAATGATCTCACATGAAAAGCCAACATATGCTCCAGGGAATCAACTACAACTTCAGACTTTCCAATTAACTTCCCTTTTTCTTACTTCTTATCACTGGTAATCTTTGAGGTATGTTTCAATTAACATAAAGTTTAAACTAAAAAAACTTCTAAACTTCCCAGCTTCTAAAATATTATACACACTATCCAAAACAATTCCTATGAACAAATCAATACATATAAATTTTTATTATTCATTACAAAAAAAAAAAATACCCTTAAGATACACCAGGCAACATGGTGGCATGAACTTGGGACTTTGGATCTTTCTGTGTCACAGTTTCCTCAAATATAAAATGGGAAAATATGGTGACTTACTTCATATAGAGTTGTTACATTTCCATGGGGTAAATTGTGAATGCATTTAGAATAGGACATATAGTATGGCCTATACATTTTAGATAACGTTGTGGTTGTTATTGCTATTATTATTACATTATTATTTGTATTATTTATTAAGCCTGCATTATGTTTAATGAGACCTAAGCACATTATATCCTTGTTCTATATTTCCTCATTTAATCTCCACAACAACCTTGAACTTTGTAGGTAGGTATCATTAATTCCATTTTACTATGGATGAGACCAGAGTTGAGAGGGCTTAGGAAATCCAACTAAGTACACAGAATGAGAAGCAGAGGTATAGTTCCAAAATAAGTCTATCTGACCTCAAAATCCATGCTTTTAACCACTACACTAAATTTATACCCAGCTGATCTTTTCATATTTGTGAAATTTTTCCTAAATCATGATCATCTTGCAAGACCATAGGATTGAGTAAAAAAATAGTCTTGCAATTCTGTTATGGACTAGGTCTGGCTGTATATTTTTAAAATTAAATGTTACATTTATTGTTTTTTCTTTTTACATAAGCAATAAATACCTTTTGTTGAAAAATTAGAAGTTTCTTCTGATAAAGAGTAAAAATCCTATCATCTCTACCGAGAGATAACTATTGTTATCTCCTTGGTTGTGTATTCTTTCACTATTCATGTTCTGAATTTCATCTAGCTCAATGATTTATTCTTCATTGGTTGTAAAGTTTTTACAATTTATTAACAGCATTTCCGTAGAACACATAAGGGTAAAGACTATTTTCTTTTCTTCTATGAGTAAGATATTTTATTTCTCTTAAATCTTTGAGTGGCACAAAGCCTAGACTGTGGTTTACCAGTGGGGTTAACCCAATATTTTTAATGACCAAAAAGGTAAAATAAGGACACAAAAATAAAATATAATACAGTACAAACACTGTAGGAAGAAAGAAAATAAATGGTGGTTGGGAGTTCTTCACTTCTTTGGCTTAGCTCTCAATATTATTCCATTTTAATAAGCAGGTGGTAATGGACATAATCTATGTTTTTTCTCCTGCCCAAGACTCCATCCTGAGTTCTTTGTGAAATGTGGGTTTTTTTTTTAAACCAAAAAAAATAATGATAATAAAAAGGCTTCCCTAACCTCAAGACATTTACAATTCACCACTTTGCCAGTGAATTTAAAGAAGGTGGTAACAGGAAAAGATCAGTTTGTGTTGCCTCAAATTTTAGGACTCATGGAAAGACTGCATGAATTGCAGATGATTCTGCTCATAGATTTTAAAGACATTTTATGGACTGTGCCCAGGCATCTAATACCACTTCTGTTCGGAAAACAACAACAAAAACCAAAACAGAAGTTAAATCAAATTACCTATCGGTGGAATAGAGATAGTACTTTGCCTTCTTATCTACTGTTTTACTTCACTTTTGAGCTTCATAATTTTTTCAATAAATCATTGCCACTGTTATTCTTCATTGTGGGGTGACTATAATGAAATAAAAAATCTAGGCTACAGTTAAAAAATGACAGAAGCGGAGGACACAAAGGAAATAGACTTTTCAAGATAAAATATAGAACAATATCTAAGAACAATAACTTCTTGGTGGCAATTTCAATATTCCAGTTTCATCAGAGCTATTTTTCTTGGAGTCATAATAAAGAGACCACATTTAATGCCTGAATGTAACTCAGTTTATTTTAAAAATTTATATTAAACATTTTGAATTTTATTAGTTTTGTGTTTTTAAAAAATCTGTTCATTTGAAAGGAAATCCAATAGTTTCAGAAAACTGTTAAGTAACTTTTAGTCACTTAAATCACAGATAATTGAATGCCTTTCTTTTTTAGGATCTTTAGTTTTTGCTCACACCACAATTTTTATACTTTTAGATGCATCTGCTGTTACAACAAGGAGTAAATTTTGCAGGAGATTTGACATTGATCATTATGAATAGTTATCTAAACAACTGTTTCTAGACTCTAGTTTAATTGTACTGCACTGAGGCATAGCCAGTAGAGATAAATGAAATAGTCATTCAGCCTAATACAGACCAGTCCTTTTCATTGTGTTATGCAGAAAGTTTTGACTTTAGATACCCATAAGTCTGAGTTTACAATCTCAGCATCAAAGCCCTTTAAAGTCACTGTGCCTCCTTAACCTGCCCCAAAGTACATTTTTCTAGTTTTAGCAGTATTTATTAGATATTAAAAAAATAATCTGTGTTTTATATTCCAGGCCCCAGGTGTGGTCAAAAAATACATTTGCCATTTAAGTCATTTGAAGAACAAATGCTAACCACATTTGATGAATAGACAAGACCTCAAATCTACTTTCATATTTTCTCAGTCTTACTTGTCTGACAAAATGTAGCTGAGTTCTATTGTTTTGAGGACTGTTCTGCCTCTGAGATCTTATGATTCAATGCTCATGCACGAAAGTTGCCTGTCCTGTATGTGTCAGGGCATCAACAAAGCCTGAAGCAGTGAGAGGAAATCCTCTCACAGCGTATCAGTTATTGGCATGCTTCGCTGTTATTGTTGTCAGTCTTAAAAATGGTTCTTCAGAAACAGACCTGCAAACTGGGACACGGAGCAAAAGGGACAGAAAGTAGAATGAGTGACAGTTGAGAGAGGCTTTATGTTTTTCTTCTCTGCCAAGGAAAAGTTATAGCCCATGCCTGTTGGAATGGTGTGAACATGGGATTCCTGCCCATTTGCAATTCACATTTTAAGTAGAGCACCTGAAATTTCTATACACACTGATACTGAGGTTCTGATTGTCCACAATGATCAAATGTGCCACAAGCTATCAGAAACATCCAATGGACTGCAGTTCAAAATCCTTCCCTTATCCAACCCCTTATACCCCTGTTTCAGAGGATTCAGAGAGGCTGAGATGTTAGAGTGGTGTCACATGCAATTGTGGTGACATCCTCAGATATTGAGATATTCCTCTGCCTTTGGATATGCTTGTGTACATCCCAGGTGATGCAGTGGTAAAGAATCTGCTTACCAATGCAGGAGACACAAGAGATGCAAGTTTGATCCCTGCGTCAGGAAGTTCCCCTGGAGTAGGAAATGGCAACCTACTCCAATATTCTTGCCTGGAAAATCCCATGGACAGAGGAGCCTGTTGGGTTACAGTCCATGGGGTTTCAAAGAATCAGACATGACTGAGCAAATGAGAACACAGCAGACACATAAGTGTTAACATTTGGCCATCAAGTGTGTGGATATTTACTTTAGAAGTATGAAGTTGGGATATTTTGACATTCAATCAGAAAAGGCGTATCCTGGGAAGGCTGACATACCCTGTTGTGATTTTAGTTCCTTCACATAATCTAGAGCTTCCCTGATAGCTCAGTTGGTAAAGAATCTGCCTGCCATGCAGGAAACCTTGATTTGATTCCTGGGTCATGAAGATCCCCTGGAGAAGGGATAGGCTACTCACTCCAGTATTCTTAGGTTTCCGTTGTGGCTCAGCTGGTAAAGAAAATGCCTGCAATGTGGGAGACCTGGGCTCGATCCCTGGGTTGGGAAGGTCCCCTGGAGAAGGGAAAGGCTGCCTACTCCAGTATTCTGGCCTGGTTAATTCCATGGACTATATAGTCCATGGGGTCACAAAGAGTCGGGAACTACTGAGCGACTTCCACTTTCCCTTCACTTTCACATAAACAAATCTCTCTGAACAATTTGAACAATGAGTATGATGAATCCTGCCCTATCACTATTTATTGGATATTTGTCATATTTGTGTTTGCCTATCATCTTTTTTTTTAGTCTCTCTATATTTAAAGAAATCCCTAAGTTAGGAGGATAGTTTTACTATTCTACAAGTCAGAACTAAAATCCTCAGCACCTCCCTTGTACCTAGGATATACCTGGGCTTCACCAGTAAAATGCAACAAGGAGGGAGTTCTCACCCAAGCCTTTAGTTCATCTCTCAACTACATTAAGTTATGCATCCCTTTATTTATCCAAAAGAAAGCTTTGAGTTTATAAGGATAGTATCTTATTCAGTTTGGGCTGCTATAATAGAACAGTATATAAATAGGGTAGATTATAACCAATAAAAATTTATATCTACTAATTCTGGAGCTTGGAAGTTCAACCTCAAGATGCTGGCAGTTTGAGTCTGCTAAGGGCCTGCTTTCTACTTCATAGATGGCCATCTTTTCCCTGTGCTCTTCATAGCAGAAGGAAGGAGAGAGGGAACTCTCTGGGCCTCTTCCATAAGAGCACTAATCCCATTCCTAAGGGCTCTGCCTTCATGACTTAATCACTTCCCAAAGACCTCACTTCCAGATACAATCACTTTGAAGATTAGGTTTCAATATGGGAATTTTGAGAGGATGCATGGTCTGTAGCAGTTGGTAATATCTCATTTGGAGACCTGATCTATATTCATTTTTATGATTTTATTAAAAAAAAAAGTCATCTCCTTTTAGACTTTATCTAAAAGGAGAAAGTTTTCCAAGGGAAAAAAAATCTTTTTCTTATATATAAAAGTATTCCATTCTCTGATGAATTTAGTCAGAAATATTTTGTACCCTGCTAGATGCCTAGTGGAAGTAAATACCAGAAGCCTCCTGTTATTTGATATGTTAAAGATAGGGAGTGTTTACATATCCTAGATGCATGCTAAGAACTGCACTTCCTTGGAAAAAAGTTCTAAACATTAAATTTGCAATGAAGTTAAGCTTTCTTCATCATGATCAGATCAAACGATCTTTAAAATAAGTTACTTAACCAAAATCTATGTAGGATGGGCCTTACTGTTGGATGGGTTTCTCTGACTAGTTGGGAACACTGGGGAAGAGAGAATCATAACATTTCCTAATTCAATGGCTTATTGGTTTCATGGTTGAGTTCGGCAAGGAGCATCTCGTTAGAATTTTATCCAAATATACTCGTGTAAATTTGCACAGAAGGGCCCTTCAGTCCTGTTCAGTCACTCAATCGTGTCTGACTCTTTGTGATCCCATGGACTGCAGCACGCCAGGCTTCCTTGTCCATCACCAACTCCCGGAGCTTGCTCAAACTCACGTCCATCAAGTTGGTGATGCCATCCAACCATCCTCTGTCGTCCCCTTCTCCTGCCTTCAGTTTTTCCCAGCATCAGGGTCTTTTCCAAGGAGTCAGTTCTTTGGATCAGGCGGCCAAAGTTTTGGAGCTTCAGCTTCAGCATCAGTCTTTCTGATGACTATTCAGGACTGATTTCCTTTTGGATTGACTAGTTTAATCTCCTTGCAGGCAATGGGACTCTCAAGAGTCTTCTCCAATGCCACAGTTCAGAAGCATCAATTTATCGGTGCTCAGCCTTCTTTATGGGCCAACTCTCTCATTCATACATGACTACTGGGAAAACCATGGCTTTGACTATATGGATCTTTGTTGGTAAAGTGATATCTCTGCTTTTTAATATGTTGTCTAGGTTTGTCATAGCTTTTCTTCCAAGGAGCAAGCATCTTTTAATTTCATGGCTGCAGTGATTTTGGAGCCCCCCATAATAAAGTCTCTCACTGTTTCCATTGTTTCCCCATATATTTTCCTTGAAGTGATGGGATTAGATGTCATAATCTTCATTTTTTGAATGTTGAGCTTTAAGCCAACTTTTTCACTCTCCTCTTTCACTTTCATCAAGAGGCTCTTTAATTCCTGTTTGCTTTCTGCTATAAGGGTGGTGTCATCTGAATATCTAGGGTTATTGATATTTCTCCTGGCAATCTTGATTCCTGCTTGTGCTTCATCCAGCCTGGCATTTCATGTGATGTACTCTGCTTACAAGTTAAATAAGCACAGTGACAATATACAGCCCTGACGTACTCCTTTCCCAATTTGGAACCAGTTTATTGTTCCATGTCCAGTTCTAACTGTTGCCTCTTGACCTGCATACAGATTTCTCAGGAGGCAGGTAAGGTGATCTGGTATTCCCATCTCTTCAATAATTTTCCACATTTTGTTGTGATCCACATGGGCAAAGGCTTTGGCACAGTTGATAAAGCAGGAGTAGGTATTTTTCTGGAATTCTCTTGCTTTGTCTATGATCCAACGAATGTTGGCAATTTGATCTCTGGTTCCTCTGCCTTTTCTAAATCCAGCTTGAACATCTAGAAGTTCTCAGTTCACATACTGTTAAAGCTTAGCTTGGAGAATTTTGAGCATTACTTTGATAGTGTGTGAGATGAGTGCAATTCTATGCTAGTTTGGACATTCTTTGGCATTGCCTTTCTTTGGGACTGAACTGAAAACTGACGTTTTCCAGTCCTGTGGCCACTGCTACATTTTCCAAATTTGCTGGCATATTGAGTGCAACACTTTAACAGCATCATCTTTTAGGATTTGAAATAGAAGATCCCTTCTATTTAATAATTCTAAAAGAATTATTATGTAAGAGATGGTCATGTCACATATGAGTCAGAGTTTCTCTTTCTCCTTCTAGTTTGTTAGCCTTGTCACTTGAATCATTTGATAATAATCCAGGAAAAATAAACTTCATTTCTCAGTAATGATTGCAAGGACATTTCTGCCTTCTTGATGGTATGTTTAGCCCAATTGTAACAATAATCGTCCACACATAAAGATTTTGTTTTCTTTACTTACTGCACATTTTACACATGGATGCTGCTGCTGCTGCTGCGTCACTTCAGTCGTGTCCAACTCTGTGCGACCCCATAGACAGCAGCCCACCAGGCTCCCCTGTCCCTGGGATTCTCCAGCCAAGAATACTGGAGTGGGTTGCCATTTCCTTCTCCAGTGCATGAAAGTGAAAAGTGAAAGTGAAGTCGCTCTGTCGTGTCTGACTCTTAGCGACGCCATGGACTGCAACCTACCAGGCTCCTCCATCCATGGGATTTTCCAGGCAAGAGTACTGGAGTGGGGTGCCATTGCCTTCTCCGTTACACATGGATAATTTCTCTTAATTAGCCCTGAGGGAGAGGAATACCTTTATGAATTGTTTGGATTCAAAGTTTTTTTTTTTTTGGTACAATAACAGAGCTATTGTAATCAAGGTCTTTATATTACATAGAATTAAAGAGGATACTCATTAATTTGAAATTTTAAAAATATCTACAAGGAAAGTGAAACACCAGTTTACTGATAGAAGCTTTTCATACTTACATAGACTGCCTCTACTAGAAGAGTATGAAGCTGATACCACGTTTAGGTTACTGGCCTTCTGGTTATAATTTAGGTAATTTGGGTGAACATTTATTGAATATCTACTCTACATCAGGCCCAGTATTAGTGAATATAATAATGAATGAAACATGGCATCTGCCCTTAAGGTCCTCAGAATCTTGTGTCACAGAGACTCATGTGGGTTGGATTGTAAGGACTCCTGAGTACTAAGAAATCCAGGAGTAAAATTACTTTGATTAGAAATTTGCTTTAGTGAGGGTTTTGAATATCTTTTAGGTCAGAATCAGTAAAAATCGGTAATGTAATCTATATCTAGCTACTGTTCATTCTTCTCAAATGACCATAAATGATATATAAGGTGTTGTTCAGAGAAGCTAGCCAATAAAAGTGAAATAAGTTACAGAGTCAACTGTGCTTAATTACAACTAAATATTACCCATTTTTTTTAACTTATTTTTCTATTGAAGGATAATTGCTTTACAGAATTTTGTTGTTTTCTATCAAACCTCAACCTGAATCAGCCATAGGTATATATATATCCCCTCCCTTTTGAACTTCCCTCCCATCTTCCTCCCCATCCTACCCCTCTAAGATGATACAGAGCCCCTGTTGGGTTTCTTAGCCATACAGCAAATTCCCATTGGCTATTTTAATATGGTAATGTAAGTTTCCATCTTAATCTTTCCATACATCTTATGCTCTCCTCCACCTCCCCATGTCCACAAGTCTATTCTTTATATCTGGTTCTCCATTGCTGCCCTATAAGAAAATTCTCAGTACTTTAGTATTTTTCTAGATTCCGTATATATGAGTTAGAATGTGATGTTTATTTTTGTCTTTCTGACTCACTTCACTCTGTGTAATAGGTTGTAGGTACATCCACCTCACTAGAACTGACTCAAAGTTGTTCCCTTTTATGGCTGAGTAATATTCCATTGTGTATATGTACCACATCTTTATCCATTCATCTGTTGATGGACATCTAGATTGTTTCCATGTTCTAGCTATTGTAAATAGTGCTGCAGTGAACAATGGGGTACATGCGTCTTTTTCAACCCTGGTTTCCTCAGGGTATATGCCCAGGAGTGGGATTGCTGGGTCATATGGTGGTTTTATTCCTAGTTTTTTAAGGAATCTTCACACCGTCTTCCATAGTTGCTGTATCAGTTTACATTCCCACCAACTGTGCAAGAGCATTCCCTTTTCTCCACACCCTCTTCAGCATTTATTTCTTGTAGACATTTTGATGATGGCCATTCTGACCGGTGTGAGGTGATACCTCATTGTAGTTTTGATCTGCATTTCTCTAATAATGAGCGATGTTGAGCATCTTTTCATGTGTTTGCTAGTCATTTGTATGTCTTCTTTGGAGAAATCTCTGTTTAGGGCTTTCCCCCACTTTTTGATTGGGTTGTTTGTTTTCCTGGCATTGAGTTGTATGAGCTGCTTGTATATTTTGGAAATATTTGTCAGTTGTTTCATTTGCTATTATTTTCTCCCATTCCAAGGGTTGTCTTTCACCTTGCTTATAGTTTCCTTTGCTGTGCAAAAGCTTTTAAGTTTAATCAGGTCCCACTTGTTTACTTTTGTTTTTATTTCCATTACTCTAGGAGGTGGGTCATAGAGGATCTTGCTTTGATTTATGTCATTGAGTGTTCTGCCTATGTTTTCCTCTAAGAGGTTTATAGTTTCTGGTCTTATATTTAGGTCTTTAATCCATTTTGAGTTTATCTTTGTGTATGGTCTTAGGAAATGTTCTAATTTCATTCTTTTACATGAAACTGTCCAGTTTTCCCAGCACCATTTATTGAAGAGGCTGTCTTTGCCCCATTGTATATTCTTGTCTCCTTCATCAAAAATTAGGTACCCATAGGTGCATGGGTTTATTTCTGGGCTTTTTATCTTGTTCCATAGGTCTATATTTATGTTTTTATGCCATCACCATACTGTCTTGATGATTGTAGCTTTGTAGTATAATCTGAAGTCAGGAAGATTGATTCCTCCAGCTCCATTCTTCTTTCTCAAGACTGCTTTGGCTATTTGGGGCCTTTTGTGTTTCCATATGAATTGTGAATTTTTTTGTTCTAGTTCTGTGAAAAATGTCATTGCTAATTTGATAGGGATCACACTGAATTTGTAGATTGCTTTGGTAGTATAGTCATTTTCACAACATTGATTCTTCCTACCCAGGAACATGGACTATCTCTCTATCTTTTTATGTTGTCTTTGATTTCTTTCATTAGTGTCTTATAATTTTCTGTGTACAGTTCTGTTGTCTCCTTAGGTAGGTTTATTCCTAGATATTTAATTCTTTTTGTTGCAATGGTGAATGCGATTGATTCTTTAATTTCTCTTTCTGAGTTTTCATTGTTAGTATATAGACATGCAAGTGATTTCTGTGTATTGATTTTGTTTCCTGCAACTTTGCTAAATTCACTGATTAGTTCTACTAATTTTCTGATACTATCTTTAGGGTTTTCTATGTCCAGTATCATGTCATCTGCAAGCAGTGAGAGCTTTACTTCTTCTTTTCTGATCTGGATTCCTTGTCTTTCATTTTCTTCTCTGATTGCTGTAGCTAGGACTTCCAGAACTATGTTGAATAATACTGTGGAAAGTGGGCACCCTTGTCTTGTTTCTGATCTTAGCATGAATACTTTCAGTTTTTCACCATTGAGAATAATGTTTGCTGTAGATTTATCCTATATGACCTTTCCTATGTTGAGGTAGGTTTTTCTATGCCCATTTTTTGATGAGTTTTAATCATAAATAGGTGATGAATTTTGTCAAAGGCTTTTTCTGCATCTATTGAGATTATCATATGGTTTTTATCTTTCAATTTGTTAATATGGTGTATCACATTGATTTGCACATGTTGAAGAATGCTTACATCCCTGGAACAAACCCAACTTGATCATGGTGTATGAGCTTTTTGATGTGTTGCTGAATTTTGTTTGCTAAAATTCTGTTGAGGATTTTGTGTCTATGTTCATAAGTAATATTGGCCTGTAGTTTTCGTTTTTGTGTTGTTTTTGTCTGGTTTTGATATCAGGGTGATGGTGGCCTTGTAGAATGAGTTGGAAAGTTTTCCTTCCTCTGCAATTTTTTAAAAGACTTTTAGAAGGATAGGCATTAGCTCTTCTCTAAATGTTTGATAGAATTGTCCTCTGAAGCCATCTTGTCCTGGGCTTTGTTTTTTGGGAGATGTTTGATCACAGCTTCAATTTCAGTGCTTGTAATTGGATTGTGCATAATTTCTATTTCTACCTGGTTCAGTCTTGGAAGGTTGAACTTTCTAAGAATCTGTTTCTTCCAAGTTATCTATTTTATTGCCATATAGTTGTTCATAATAGACTCATAATCCTTTGTATTTCTGCATTGTCTGTTGTAACCTCTCCTTTTTAATTTCTAATTTTGTTGATTTGATTCTTCTCTCTTTTTTTCTTGGTGAGTCTGGCTAAAGGTTTGTCAATTTTGTTTATCTTCTCAGAGAACCAGTTTTTAGTTTTATTAATCTTTACTATTATTTCTTTCACTTCTTTATTATTTATTTCTGCTTGGATCTGCATGATTTCCTTCCTTCTACTAATTTTTTTTGTTCTTATTTTTCCAGTTGTTTTATGTGTAAAGTTAGGTTGTCTATTTGATGTTTTTCTTGTTTCTTGAAATAGTGCTGTATTGCTATAAACTTCTCTCTTAGAACAGCTTTTGCTGCATCCCAAAGGTTTTGAGTTGTCCTGTTTTCATTGTCATTTCTCTCTAGAAATTTTTTTATTTCCCTTTTTATTTCTTCAGTAAACTGTTAGTTATTTATAAATGTGTTGTTTAACATCCATGTGTTTCTGTTTCTTACAGTTTTTTTTCCTGTAATTGATATCTAGTCTCACAGTGTTATGGTCAGAGAAGATGCTTGATACAATTTCAACTTTCTTAAATTTCCTAAGGTTTGATTTGTGACCCAAAATGTGGTCTATCCTGGAGAATGTTCCATGTGCACTTGAGAAGAAGGTGTATTCTTCTGCATTTGGATGGAATGTCCTGAAGATATCAATGAGATCCATCTCATCTAATGTATCATTTAAAACTTGTGTTTCCTTATTAATTTTCTGCTTTGATGATCTGTCCATTGGTGTGATTGGGGTATTAAAGTCTCCTACTATTATTGTGTTACTGTCAATTTCTCCTTTTATGTCTGTTAGTGTTTGTCTTGTGTATTGAGGTGCTTCTATGTTGTGTGCAAAGATACTTATAATTGTTATGTCTTCCTCTTGGATTGATCCCTTGATCTTTACGTAGTGTTTTTCCTTGTCTCTTGTAATCTTCTTTATTTTAAGGTCTATTTTTTCTGATATGATGACTGCTACTCCAGCTTTCTTTTGCTTCCCATTTGCATGGAATATATTTTTCCATCCTCTAACTTTCAGTCTGTGTGTGTCTTTAGCTCTGAAGTGGGTTTCTTGTAGACATAATATGTATGGGACTTGTTTTTGTATCCATCCAGCCAACTGTGTCTTTTGGTTGGAGCATTTAATCCATTTACATTTAAAGTAATTATTGATACATATGTTCCTATTGCCATTTTCTTAATTGTTTGGGGTTATTTTGTATCTCTTTTTCCTTTTGTTGTATTCCTTGACTATATAAATCCCTTTAACATTTGTTGTAAAGCTGGTTTGGTGGTACTGAATTCTCCTAACTTGCTTGTCTGTAAAGCTTTTTATTTCTGCATCAATTTTGAATGAAATCTTTGCTGAGAACAGTAATCTCGGATGTAGATTTTTCCCTTTCAGTACTTTAAATATATTCTGCCATTCCCTTCTGGCCTGCAGAGTTTCTGCTCAAGGATCAGCTGTTAAATGTATGGGGTTTCCCTTGTATGTTACTTGTTGCTTTTCCCTTGCTGCTTTTAATATTCTTTGTTTGGGTTTAGTCTATGTTAGTTAGTTTAATGTGTCTTGGTGTATTTCTCCTTGGGTTTATCCTGTATGGGAGCTTTTGCCTCTTGGACTTGATTGACTATTTCTTTTTCAATGTGGGGGAAATTTTCAACTATAATCACTTCAAAAAATTTCTCATACCCTTTCTTTTTCTCTTCTTCTTCTGGGGCCCCTATAGTTTGAAGGTTGATGTGTTTGATATTGTCCCGGGTGTCTCTGAGACTATCCTCAGTTCTTTTCATTCTTTTTACTTTATTCTGCTCTTCAGAAATTATTTCCACCATTTTACCTTCCAGCTCACTAATTCATTCTTCTGCTTCAGATATTCTGCTATTGACTCCTTCCAGAGTGTTTTTAATTTCGATAATTGTGTTGTTTGTCTCTGTATGTTTATTCTTTAATTCTTCTAGGTCTTTGTTAATTGATTCTTGCATTTTCTGCATTTTGTTTTCAAGGTTTTTGATCATCTTTACTATCATTATTCTGAATTCTTTTTCAGGTAGTTTACCTATTTCCTCTTCATTTATTTGGACTTCTGCGTTTCTAATTTGTTCCTTCATTTGTGTAGTATTTCTCTGCACTTTAATTTTATATATATATATATATATATATATATATATATATGTATATGTATATGTATATGTATATGTATATATTTTAACTTATTGTGTTTGAGGTCTCCTTTTCCCATGCTTCAAGTTTGAATTCTTTCTTCCTTTTGGTTTCTGCCCTCCTAAGGTTGGTCCAATGTTTTGTGTAACTAAGGGTGAGATTTGTGCTTAGTTTTTTTGTTTGTTTCTTTTTCCTCTGATGGGCAAGGCTGAGTGAGGTGGAATCCTGTCTGCTGATGATTGGGTTTGTATTTTTGTTTTGTTTGTTGTTTAGATGAGTCATTCTGCACAGGGTGCTACTGGTCCTTGGGTGATGCCAGGTCTTATATTCAAGTGGTTTCCTTAGTGGGAGTTCTCACTATTTGATACTCCCTAGAGTTAGTTCATCCTTGCATTCTTTCTGGAGTTATTCAAGACCTTTTAGAACTAACACCCCCAAAAGATGTCCTTTTCATTATAGGGGACTGGAATGCAAAAGTAGGAAGTCAAGAAATAACTGAAGTAACAGGCAAATTTGGCCTTGGACTACGGAGTGAAGCAGGGCAAAAGCTAATAGAGTTTTGCCAAGAGAATGCACTGGTCATAGCAAACACCCTCTTCCAACAACATAAGAGAAGACTCTACACATGGACATCACCAGATGGTCAACACCGAAATCAGATTGATTATATGCTTTGCAGCCAAGGGTGGAGAAGCTCTATACAGTCAGCAAAAACAAGACCCAGAGCTGATTGTGGCTCAGATCATGAACTCCTTATTGCCAAATTCAGACTTAAACTGAAGAAAGGAGGGATAACCAAGACCATCCAGGTATGACCTAATTCAAATCCCTTATGACTATACAATGGATATGAGAAATAGATTTAAGGGACTAGATCTGATAGACAGAGAGCCTGATGAACTATGGTTGGAGGTTTGTGACATTGTACAGGAGACAGGGATCAAGACCATCCCCATGGAAAACAAATGCAAAAAGGCAAAATGGTTGTCTAAGGAGGCCTTACAAATAGTTGTGAAAAGAAGAGAAGCGAAAAGCAAAGGAGAAAAGGAAAGAGATTCCCATTTGAATGCAGAGTTTCAAAGAATAGCCAGGAGAGATAAGAAAGCCTTCCTCAGAGATCAATGCAAAGAAATAGAGGAAAACAACAGAATGGGAAAGACTGGAGATCTCTTCAAGAAAATGAGAGATACCAAGGGAACATTCCATGCAAAAATGGGTACCATAAAAGACATAAATGGTATGGACCTAACAGAAGCAGAAGATATTAAGAAGAGGTGGCAAGAATACACAGAAGAACTGTAGAAAAAAGATCTTCATGACCCAGATAATCATGATGGGGTGATCACTCACCTAGAGCCAGACATCCTGGAATGTGAAGTCAAGTGGGCCTTGGAAAGCATCACTATGAACAAAGCTAGTGGAGGTGATGGAATTCCAGGTGAGCTAGTTCAAATCCTGAAAGATGATGCTGTGAAAGTGCTGCACTCAATATGCCAGCAAATTTGGAAAACTCAGCAGTGGCCAAAGGACCAGAAAAGGTCAGTTTTCATTCCAATCCCTAAGAAAGGTAATCCCAAAGAATACTCAAGCTACCATACAATTGCACTCATCTCACACACTAGTAAAGTAATGCTCAAAATTCTCCAAGCCAGGCTTCAGCAATTCCTGAACCATGAACTTCCAGATGTTCAAGCTGGTTTTAGAAAAGGCAGAGGAACCAGAGATCAAATTGCCAACATCCACTGGATCATCAAAAAAGCAAAAGAATTCCAGAAAAACATCTATTTCTGCTTCATTGATTATACCAAAGCCTTTGACTGTGTGGATCACAATATACTGTGGAAAATTCTGAAAGAGATGGGAATACCAGACCACCTGACCTGCCTCTTGAGAAACCTGTATGCAGGTCAGGAAGCAACAGTTAGTTCCAAATAGGAACATTCTTTGGAACACTGGTTCCAAATAGGAAAAGGAGTATGTCAAGGCTGCATACTGTCACCCTGCTTATTTAACTTATATGCAGAGTACATCACGAGAAACGCTGAGCTGGAAGAAGCACAAGCTGGAATCAACATTGCTGGGAGAAATATCATTTACCTCAGATATGCAGATGACACCACCCTTATGGCAGAAAGTGGAGAGGAACTAAAAAGCCTCTTGATGAAAGTGAAAGAGGAGAGTGAAAAAGTTGGCTTAAAGCTCAACATTCAGAAAACTAAGATCATGGCATCTGGTCCCATCACCTCATGGGAAATAGATGGGGAGACAGTGGAAACAGTGTCAGACTTTATTTTTTTTGGCTCCAAAATCACTGCAGATGGTGACTGCAGCCATGAAATTAAAAGACGCTTACTTCTTGGAAGGAAAGTTATGACCAAACTAGATAGCATATTAAAAAGCAGAGACATTACTTTGCCAACAAAGGTCCATCTGGTCAAGGCTATCGTTTTTCCTGTGGTCATGTATGGATGTGAGTTGGAATGTGAAGAAAGCTGAGCGCTGAAAAATTGAAGCTTTTGAACTGTGTGTTGGAGAAGACTCTTGAGAGTCCCCTGGACTGCAAGGAGATCCAACCGGTCCATCCTAAAGGAGATCAGTCCTGGGTGTTCATTGGGAGGACTGATGCTGAAGTTGAAACTCCAATACTTTGGCCACCTCATGTGAAGAGTTTACTCGTTGGAAAAGATCCTGATGCTGGGAGGGGTTGGGGGCAGTTGAAGAAGGGGATGACAGGGATGAGATGGCTGGATGGCATCACCGACTCGATGGGCATGAGTTTGAGTAAACTCCGGGAGTTCATAATGGACAGGGAGGCCTGGTGTGCTGCAATTCATGGGGTCGCAAAGAGTCGGACATGGCTGAGCGACTCAACTGAAGTGAGAGTTAGTTCTCTGGTAGTCTAAGTTTTTGCAGTCAGTGCTCCCACTCCAAAGGCTCAGGGCTTGATCTCTAAAAGGACAAATCCATCTGGTTTTGTTTCTGGTTCTGATGGCTTTCTAGATTCTGGATCTTTCTGAGGAAGTGAGACATTGCTGCTTCTGCTGTTACCTGATGCTCGTTCTGCAATCCCCCATCATACTGGAGCAGAGCCCACCACCTTGCTTGCAGAGTTCAGCCGCAGCAAAGACTGAGATCTCAGAAGTCTAAATATTACCCTTACTTTTGAACAGAAGTTTAAAAGTTGATCATAAGACCAACCTACATTAATTAATGATTTATAGTCTCTCATTTGGCTTTCACCACCCTGTGAAATAGAGTTTATTAGAGGTTTTAGTTGCACACCATGGATTTTATCTTGGATAGTGTACCAAAACCACAGAGACAGTTTTAAAGAGCTTCTTTGACAGCTCTGAAAATCAGACAGAAGGCTATGTGTCTAGGAACAACATCCAGCACTTACCTGCAGAACTGGCACAAAGAAAGAGTTCCTTTGTACCAGTGTCCCAAAGTGAACCCTGGGTCTCAAATTTCCTGCAACTATTACCACCATCAGCACCCATTCAACTTTTGTGGCAGGAACTCAACTTGCAACCAAATGCACTGGTGTGTTTGACAATCAATGGTAGCATGTAACTGTAGAAATAAGACAAATGTAAACCCTATTGGCATTCTTTCTTTTGACTCATTCAATTGTTCCACCTTCTACGTTCTTGACAGCTCTGAGTTCTCCAGTCAATACTCATCATTCCCAAATCATGAGGTTTCCCAGGAGAAGAGGGGTTATAATTGGATATTGAAAAGTAGGCTGGCTGTTTTTGAGCTCTTAACTATCAAGGGGAGGGTGGTCCTAGGTAAAGAGCTGGGGAGGCCCAGAGCAGTATGAAGATCCTGAGACTTTAGTGAAGTAGGGTCTGCAAGTGGTAGGTAGGATGTGAAGAAATGGAGATGGGAGTACAACAAAAGAGAAAATTGTCTTAAGACCCTTGTGGGGGAACATCTACCCAGCACTGACAGTCACCTCATGCCACGTTTGAAATCATTACATCAAAATGGGTATTCTTGAGTGAAAAGTGGTATTGTCATGGTTTTGGATAAGAGACTGCCTTTTTTTAAACAGAAATGACAAAAATAACTAAGAACTGTAAGAAACTTTGGGCCAAGAGTCAGATTTAAAATAGGCAATTCTTGATACGTTTTTTTTTACAACTTCATTGATTCGATATTTATTTATTTAAAATTAATTTGTATTGGAATATAGTTGATTTATAATGTTGTATTAGTTTCTGCTGTACAACAAACTGAATCAGTTATACACATACAGATTTTTTTCTTTTTCAGATTCTTTCCCATAGAGGTCATTAGAGAATATTGAGTATATTCAATACTTTCCTGTACTATACAGTAGGCTTTTGTTATCAGTAGTTATCTGTTCTGTGTTTGCCAAAGATTTTTATTTATGACTCAAGCATATAAATACATACACTCAAGTAAATGTGTCCATTTACTTGAAGGTTTCTTCCAAGCTCAAGATGCTATGCAGTGATTCAGGCAGTCTTAAAAAATAGAAAGACATCTTCTACAGTAGAAGTCACAAAGCTTCCTCGCCACTTTTTGTCCTCCTACTCTCAGCCAAAGCAGGTGATCAGGAGCCTGGGCCCACCCCCTTCACATCCTCTGTGAGAAGACTTATGTGGGACTCCATTTTCCTTCTAAAGCTCTCATTACTATTATTTAGGGGATACAGACAAAGGAAAAGAAGAACAAAGGGTCAGTTTAATGGAGTTTTCCAAAAACTCGTAAACTAAATAACTTATTGAAAAGACTTTAAATATGTATATGCTTCAGTGATTATTTTTATTTTTTGCAAATAGCTGATATTTATGTGAAAGTTGTGAAGTACATAATTATAGTTTATATTGTTTATCAGTATATTCCCATGTAGTAAAAATTCCCAAAACATGCTTATCCTCACATAATCTTAAGGATAATAGTTATCTTTAGGAAGAAAGGGAGTTGAAGGGGAAGAACTATGGAAGGGGGCTTCCCTGGTGGCTTAGATGGTAAAGAATCTGCCAACCATGTGGGATTTGATCTTGGTTTGATCTGGGGAGGGAATATTCTCTGGAGGCGGGCATGGCAACCCACTCCATTATTCTTGCCTGGAGAACCCCACGGACAGAGGAATTTGGTGGGCTACAATCCATGGTATCTCAAAGAGCCGGACACAACTGAGCGACTGAACTGAACTGAACTGAACTGAAGCACTGAGCTAGAGATATCTTATTTTTAAAAAAGAGTCAGTTGAGACAAATGTGGCAAGTAGTCAATAGTTATTCTTGAAAAGAATGGTATCAGTGAAATGATTTTGAATTCTTCTGTGTATTACAAGATATTTACCAAGGGAAAACATAGCATGTGTCTACGTGAAAAGGAGGATTTGGGCATCAAAGTCATGCCCCCCAAATATATCACCCTTAAAAATTCTAAGACAAGAAAAATATCATCAAATGTATTTGTCATGAGCATATTTTTAGATAGGTAAAATTTATGGTAAAAGCATATGCTGTTTACCTGCACTGAGGCTTATATAATCATCTGGAAATTTGTATTTATATGTGTATAATTTATGATTTGGGGAAATATCAACTATTTAATACTAATTTAAAGGTTTCTTTTCTATCTTTGACTTAATAATGTATTTTGGTCATAGCTATAATTTATTTGATGTTGGTCATTAGTCAGAAATGCAATCCTCCAGTTACAGTACTGTTAATATGGAGAAGTGTGGTCCAATCAGTGACTTAGTTTATGACAATTTCTAGAAGAATGCTTTGATGGAAATTAGAAGTAGAATATTTGTGTAGTTCACTTAATGCTTTCTGTAAGAGTGTCCAGCACATACCAGGTGACAAGTTTAATAAATATTCCAAAGTATATTAAGCAAAAAAAAAAAAAGAAAAAAAAAAGAAAATTTGTGACTAGCATGTATAGAATATTTACATGTGTGCAAAATGGAAGGGAATAGGTAAATTCATATTAGTATTTGGTTTTTGTGTATATCAACATTTTTTGGAAGGACACACACACACAGTTACTTATAATAGCCAATCATCCTGTTTGAAGTTGTGGAAGGGGCTGCATAGACAGAGGGCCAGACTGGGGGAGTGGCTGTCACTGTGGGCATTTTCATACTTTTTTGAGTTTTGAACTTTGTGACTATATTATTTGCTCAAAAATGAATTAAAATAAAAAACAAATAGAAAATTTTATATTTTAAAAATGAGTTATTACTCTTGTGAAGCTTTTCTTATAAGCAACAGGGCTATAATTTTCTTTTTTGGTACTCTTTACTCTTGTTCATTTTATCCAAGCCATTCTAAATAACCAAACTGCAACATCTGGGACATAAAGTACAAATAAATTTTGCTGTAATTACTTTTATGTCAGTATGTCATTTGAAAACTATAAATTTAGGGGGACTATCAATATGACCAATTTTACAGTCTGTAAATTTGATGGCTTTTTCAGAAACTATGGCATTAATGGTCCACAGAGGAAAAAAATAATGAAAAGATTAAGAGCTACATAAAAGGGAATAACCAAATACATGGGCCTGAAATGTAGACCTCAAGTTTTTATAAATGTTAGCCTTCTGGGAAGCTTTCTGGATTGATGGTTGGGAGGCAGAGAAGATATGTCTGTGAAAATTATAAAGACTTTGCAGAGTTCATATTGAAAACCACTGAACTATATAATTTAAGGGTTGTTTCCATCTCAACTGGTCATGCCACTACAAAAAAGACAGAGAGAAACAATAAAACCGTATGTAAGATGAGTCCTTTTAGAGGAAGTTAAAATAACTTAGTTTGTTTTTTAAGACTTGACTAAACGATATAGTTTCTTGGGCTCCAAAATCATTGCAGATGGTGACTGCATGAAATTAAAAGACACTTGCTCCTTGGAAGAAAATCTATGACAAACCTAGACAGCATATTAGAAAGCAGAGATATTACTTTGACAACAAATATCCATAGAGTCAAAGCTATGGTTTTTCCTGTAGTCATGTATGGATGTGAGGGCTGGAACATAAAGAAGACTGAGCACCAAAGAATTGCTGCTTTTGAACTGTGGTGTTGGAGAAGACTCTTGAGAGTCCTTTGGACTGCAAGGAGATCCAACCAGTCCATCCTAAAGGAGATTCAGTCCTGAATATTCATTGGAAAGACTGATGTTGAAGCTGAAGCTCCAGTACTTTGGCCACCTGATGTGAAGAGCATCTCATTAGAAAAGACCCTGATGCTGGGAAAGATTGAAAGCAGCAGAAGGGGACGACAGAAGACAAGATGGTTGGATGGCATCACTGACTTGGTGGACGAGTTTGAGCAAGCTCCAGGAGTTGGTGACGGATAGGGAAGCCTGGTGTGCTGCAGTCCATGGGGTCGCATATAGTCTGATACGACTAAGTGACTGAACAATATATTATATCAGTATATATTTTGACTTACAAAGTTTAAACAAGAAAAATGGCATTAAATATAATGAAGGATAATATGTATAAACAGAAGAAAGAAGCTCTTGATTATAGAAGTGTTAAGTTAGCAAGGAAGATCTTCAACCTTATAAATATTTGACAAAATCAGAAGTTCCTTAGGTGATGTAGGCATTTGAAGGATAAAGTGTTCCTTTTGAACCTTGAGTAACAGTCTCCATAGACCATTTAAAACATGTCACAAACAAATTATCACTTGGTGAAATAATTTTTTTCTTTATTATGCAAATAATTCCATATTTAGGCAAGATTACTTGTTTAAGGCTTTATATTTTCAAGTTGTATACTACCTGAATGGTACATAGAGGATCTTTCTGACCCAGGAATTGAGCTGGGATCTCCTTCATTGCAGGCGGATACTTTACCAGCTGAGCTACCAGGGAAACCTGCATATTTTGTAGATTGTTTAAAGCATCAGGTTTTTTAATCACTACAGCTTTTTTTTTTTTTTTTAGTGGTTATAGGAATGACTTATGTTTATTTTTAATGCAGATGGAGAAAGAATTTACAAAATTATAAATCAACATTCATTTAAATTTGTATTATGTGTCATAATTTCCCTTATAACCACCTCATTGTGTCACAATATTATATGTTTGTACAATATTTATTTCTCCTAATAGCTTTGATGATCCCTGAATGCTACCAATATGTAGAGTAAAAATTAATCTTACAGTCAACCTTAAAGTTTTCAAGTTTGTATAAAACAACATAAAGTATATACTAAAACACACTTTCTAAGCTAACAATGCCTTTAGCATGAAATGATTCAACAAATAGATTGGCCAGAAACTGATTTTTGGTTTGGGGAAAATATTATTTCCCTAATCCATTGGTAGCACAATTGACTACTATCTTAAACTACTCTGTGAAATATTAAACATTAAAACAATTTAACTATCAGGAGTCTATTGCATCAGTGTGTGCTGAATCACATTTTGAGTTCTGAATGTAGTTTCACAGACCCACAACAATGTTATTTTGCTGTATTATTTTTTTGAATTCTCAGATAATTATGAGATAATAAGTGTTCCTGAAGTAAATTAATGATCAGAAATTCCTAATCCAGAGAGGATATTTAGGTGTTAGCTTTCAGGTAAAAATTTAGTTTAGTGATTACAATAACATCAAGTCATGCCAGATAATCACACGCTAAGTTCTTAATCATTCTCCCACAAGGAGATGCCACAACTTGTTGAAACATTTGTTTCAGTGTTTATCAGCTTTCACTATGCAATGGATTCCACCTAAATCTCTTAGGCTACCTTTCAGTAAAGGAAAGAAAGAGAATGGGTCATTTTCTACATTATTTCCCCCAATTTTTTATTTTGACAGATTTTAAGACTAAAGAAAATGGACACATATATCTTTCATTTAATTGCAAACATTTACCACATTTGCTTTCCCCTGCCCCCTCACCCCATCCACTCATATGTCAGTCAATCACTGTCTATCATCTACCTATCTATCCATTTCTATCTGTGTCTTTTTAAGTTGCAACCATCACTACACTTCACACTTAACTACTTCTGCTTGTAAATCATAAGAAAAGGATGGGGAATACGTGTAACTCTATGGCTGATTCATATCAATGTATGACAAAACCCACTGGAAAAAAAAATAAAATAAAAAATAAAATAAAAAAAAAAGAAAAGAAAAAGAGCATTCTCCTACAATACCAATCTCACTCCTAAAATTAACACTCAATAATGATGTCTTTTAAAGCTACCTTTAAAAATTCAAAAACTGGTCCAATTTCTTGTATTACATTTGGTTGTTATGTCACGTCAATCTCTTAATCCAGAACACTCTGATGCCTTTTTCTTGTTTATTTTTCTCAATTGTCTCATGAAAACTCTTAATGACAAAATAAGACATTGAATAGATAATTAATAAAGAACTTTTTTCTACTGAAGCACCCTTTATATTAAGAGGATACCTTTCTTTTTAAATTTTTTTTAACTGGAGGAAGATTGCTTTGCACTGTTGTGTTGGCTTCTGCCATACAACAATGCTAATCAACCATAATTATATATATCCCCTCCCGCTAGAACCCCCCACCCCTTCCTCCCATTCCACCCCTTAGGGCATCACAGAGTGGCTTGGCTTCCTGCGTTATATAGAAGCTTCCCACTAGCTATGTATTTTATACATGATAGTGTATATATGTCGATGCTACTTTCTCATTTTGTCCCACCCTCTCTTTCCCTCACTGTGTCCACAAGTCCATTCTGTATGTCCGCATCTCTATTTCTTCCCTGCAAATAGGTTCATCAGTACCATTTTTCTAGATTCCATATATATGTGTCAATATACAATGTTTGTTTTTCTCTTTCTGACTTACTTCACTCTGTATAACAGACTCTATCTTCATCCACCTCACTACCACTGCCTCAAATTCATTCCTTTTTATGGCTGAGTAATATTCCATTGTATATCTTGTTTGTTTTTAATGATGTTATCTTTTTTTGAAGAGCATAAACCTATTGTCTTATAGTATGTTCTACATTCTGAGCTTCAAAAATATTTCCTCCTGATTAGTAATCTTGTATTTAATATGTAATCTGTAGAATTATGTGGGAGGTTGTATGAATATCTTGTTACCTTCAAACCTTTCACCCAGTGGTTTTGGCCTCTAATGATGATCCTTGTCTCTTATTATATTGATTATAGAAATGGTATTTTGCTGAGTTATCCTTCTGTCTACACTTATCAGCTATATTTCTGCATATGCATCCTTACTATGGTTGAAGTTAAGGATAAAAACCAGCCTTCAGTGTGAATAATTCATCAGAGTGGTCAACTTAGTGGGTTGGCACAGTTGTTCAGTGCGTGCAGCTAAGGAAGCCAAAGCCATAGCTTTAGTGTTCATATGGAGCCAATTACCTGGGCTCTGTTTCAAGGCCATGGGTAGAATTTTCCTCTGCCAGCTCAAGAATGTGTGCCAGCCGCTACCTGGGAAACAGCATGAAATAGAGCTAGAGCTGTACACATCATTCTATTTAAAACACAGATTCTACTAATGGTGGATCATCTTTTTTTTTATATGAAAGATGACAATTATTACTATAAAAATTCTATTTTCCCAATTTCTTTCTTTAGGTCCTATTTTATGAACATGTAAAGATTTTTGTGACTTGCTTTTCTATTTCTGGCAGGGATTAAGGACCAGCTACTCTAAATAATACTTGTGCTGAAAGAAATTAAACATGATGTAAAATATATTCTAAAAAAGACATTTGAAGTTTAAAAAAAGATGATGCATACTGCCAGAAAATTTGTTCTCTTAAAACCTCCAAAAATCTAAAGGCCACTTTTAAGAGAAAGTCAAAACAATCATAGAAATAAAAGAAAAAAAATTGTTGAACAATTCAAACAAACATTGTCTGAATAAAAAAAATTACAATAGTGTCTACTAGTGTATAAATTGGAAAAGGATATGATCAGTGCTAGTGTGTTTTAAATCCTTTTATTGTTTATCTGTAGTTTACTGTTAGACCTTGTTATGTTAAACAAGCATGTTAAAATGTTAATGGTAATCACTAAAAGAATAGAAAGAGTGTATAAATTCCAAGTCAATATATGAGAAAAAAGTTCATTAAAGGAAAGAAAAAAAAAGAAGAAGCCAAAAACTCAATAGAATAGGAGAAGATGGGAAAAAGGAAGGGGACAAGTGAGATGAATAAAAAGTGAAAAATAGAGTAGGAAGTTCAAATATGTCAGCAATTATAATAAATGTAAATAGCTCATCAGTAGAATGACAGATTGAAAATCTATAAATCATTAAGATAAATGTTATTTCAAAAAAATACATATATAATATAAGGACACATAAAGTTTGAAAGGAAAAGGGTGGAGAAGGCTTTATCAGGCAACTACTAATGAAAGAAATCTGGTGTGGATATATTAATACCAAAAAAAAAAAAAAAGGAGGCTTTTAAGGCAGAAAAGCTTATGTATAAAGAAGGTCACAAACCAATGAGAAAGGTTTTGTTTCACTAAGAAAATATAACAATTCTAAATAGAAGTAAAGTGAAAGTCACTCAGTCGTTTCTGACTCTTAGCAGTTCCTTGGACTATATAGTCCATGGAATTCTCCAGGTCAGAGTACTGGGGTGGGGAGCTGTTCCCCTTTCCAGGGGATCTTCCTAACCAGGGATTGAACCCTGGTCTCCCACATTGCAGGCAGATTCTTTACCAGCTGAGCCACCAGTGTGCAACTAATAAAATCATCATAGTGAGAGATTCCATAACTTTGCCCATTATTGATAGGACTATAGACAAAAAGATAAGCAAAATTTTATAAGATCAGATAGGTACCAACCTGCCTAAATGGACATATACAGAATTCTGTATCCAACATTAAAGAATATTCTGTATCCAGCATTAAAGAATACACATTCTTCTCAAGGTTTTATAAATGGGGCATTTATAAAATATCATTATGTACTGGGCAATGAAGCAATTTTTCATCAAATTTTGAAGTTATTGTTCTGGTTAAAACCTCAGACCACAGTGTAATTAAGTCAGAGCTTAAAAAGGAAGCTGTGGTACATATACACAACGGAATATTACTCAGCCATTAAAAAGAATTCATTTGAATCAGTTCTAATGAGATGGATGAAACTGGAGCCCATTATACAGAGTGAAGTAAGCCAGAAAGATAAACACCAACACAGTATACTAATGCATATATATGGAATTTAGAAAGATGGTAACAATAACCCTATATGCAAAACAGAAAAAGAGACACAGATATACAGAACAGACTTTTGGGCTCTGTGGGAGAAGGCGAGGGTAGGATGTTTTGAGAGAACAGCATCGAAACGTATATTATCACAGGTGAAACAGATCACCAGCCCAGGTTGGATGCATGAGAGAAGTGCTCGTGAGGTGCACTGGGAAGACCCAGAGGGATGGAGTGGGGAGTGAGGCAGGAGGGGGGATCGGGATGGGGAACACATGTAAATCCATGGCTGATTCATGTCAATGTATGGCAAAAACCACTACAATATTGTAAAGTAATTAGCCTCCAACTAATAAAAATAAATGGAAAAAAAAAGAATAAGACAAGATAACCACTATTACTGCAGATGTTTAATGTGATTTTGAACTCATTTTCAATGCTATAAGACAAGAAAAATATATGAGATATAAGGTTTAAGGGGAAACTGTTATTTGAAAATAATAGATCATCATAGAAAATCCGACAGGGCCAACCAAAAAAGCTACTAGAAATATGCTAGAAAGAGTCAAGCAAGTGTGCTAGATAAAAGGTCTAGCAAAAATCAGTAGTATTACTTCAATCAGCAATAATCAACTAAGAATGCAATAAAATATAACATACACGTCACACACACAAAAAATGAAGGATAAATAAAAATGTTCTTAATATTTGGTAATTAAAATAAATTTCTAAATTAATCATAAATCAAGGAAAAATTATATTGGATATTAAAGATAAATATTAAGAACTGAAAGAAAATAAAAATATTTGATATAAAAATTGAGGAAAGCAATACTAGTAATATTTTGAGAAGAACTTTTAGCCTTAAGTGCTTATATTAGAGAAAAATAAAAGTTGAAAATTAGTGAACTAAATATACAACTTAAGATATTCACAAAATAACAGCAACATTAATCTAAAGAAAGTTGGAGGATGAAAATAATGGAGGTGACATAAAAAAAATCTATGAACTAGAAAACAAAGACACAATAGAGATAATCAACAAAGAATTGAATTAAAAACAAGAAAAACATTTGGCAAAACTGAGCAAGAGAAAAAAGGAGGGAAGACAGAAATAAACAAAATATTAAAAATAAATTAAAGGATTAAGATTGGAAAGGAGGAAATGATAGTAATTGTACATTGATTAAAAATTTCAATTAAAAATCAAATATTTCAGATTATATGTAAAATCCAGATTATATATAAAATCCAGTTTTAAGATACAGACCTGACACAGTAAGGCATGATATTGGAAGTAAAATTTTGGAAAAATGATACAGGAGGGTAATACCAAATAAATTATAGAGAAACTATATTAATAGCACAAAAAGTAAACTTTAAGACACAAAGGTCAAATGATACACTATGAGAGACATAAAAATTACAACTTAATGGTTTCAAGTCTCTAGCAAGTTGTAAGAGTTTAAAATGTTTCTGACCTTAACAAAGATGCACACACATGTGACAAAACTACAAGTAGAATTTGTTAAATTCACTGTCACAGTGGAATATTTTAACCCATATCTTTCAGTAATTGACAGACTGAATATGTTGCTAAAACCTCTTTGGAAAACCACTTGATGTTACCTTGTAAACCTAAAGATTTGTGCTAACCCCGTGGCCCAGGATTTTCCCTTCTAGGCACATGCCTAAGAGAAACTCTTGCACATGTGAGCCAAGAATGTTTGTATCTGCAGTGCTTGTAATTGCAAAAATTTTAAGCAACCCAAATGTCCAACTGAACTGACAGTTGGCTTATTCTATGATAGAACAATGCAGAACTGATAATTAATGAATTTCAGCAACATAAGTCAGCCTGTATGAATCATCATTTTAAAGTAAATAGACCATCTTCAGAAGAATTATACCATTTAAATAAAGTGCAAATAATACAAAATAAATATTATGTTATGCTATTATACAACCATATGTGATAAAACCACAAAGAGAAATATGGAACTAATAAACACAAAATTTGTGGTAGCAAGTCTGTGAGACATACAGCAGGTGGGAGCTCATGTGAGAGCACACAGGAATGTCAAGATACTGGCCATATTACATCTTTTAAGCCCGAGAAGCTCCAAGGTAGCAGCTTGGAGATTCATATATTTATTGCATAAATTATAAATGTTCTTTTGCACTTATTCAATAATCAGTATAGATAACACAATATGAAATAATGTAAGTAAGATTGAATAATGGAGAAGGAAATGGCAACCCGCTCCAGTATTCTTGCCTGGAGAATTCCATGGACAGAGGAGCCTGGCAGGCTACAGTCCATGGGATCGCAGAGTCAGACATGATTGTGCTCACACACACACAGAAGATTGAATAAAGAGAAGTGTGACTTTCAGACTCCTTAGCTGATTTTGCTTGGGGAGGGTCTGGAAGGTATTGAATTAAAAAAGTAGATATATTAATGCAGTAATTTGTCTTTTTCCAAATGTAATACAGATTCAGAAAATGTTTTCAGAAAAAAATGAAATATCATGAGCCTTTGTATCTTTTCCAAATTCTTTCATGTGCTTTTGGTTTGCAGTAAAAATTAGACCTGCCATGATGGGTTTACCAGTCCTAAATATATTTTCATAATTTATTTGTTCCTTTCTTTAGCTCATGTTTCTTCTTTCTTGGGTCTTCCCTCCTTTCTAGTTATGTTCCTTACAAACTCAAATAATCAACTGTGATCCTCTGTAATTTGAGTGAGTGGGATGGGATGATTCAGTCCGTGTTTCCCCTGAAGTTGGGAAAACACTCTTTTATTTGCGGCAACGCTCAGGGCCTCAGAACAGACAGAACTTGGTTCCTATAAGAGTCCAAACAATGAGTTTCTGGATAGCTGAAGAAAAGTTGAGTGGAAAATTAGGTCTAAGGTATGAAGTCAATAAAAGGGTGATCTGTAAGTGTGTATGTGGGTGGAGACTGTGGGGAAACTGAGGTGCAAGGGAAGCTTAAACTAAGTAGTTAAACAGGGACACATTTGGGGAAAAAGGCTTTTATTTACTCCCTATACTGTTTGGAGGGTGTGAGCCTGTTTCATTAAACTTAGCAGTCACAAAGGGATGCTCTTTCTGCTTCATCTTTGAAAAAAGTGTTTGTTTTAGATTATTCCATCAAAGTCACTTGTTTCTCTTATTTACCAATTTATATACACATAATATTTCACTCCTATTTCTTAATAGGACATTGAGTTTCATCAATAAAAGTGTCACTATTGCAGAGGGTCGTCAGTGATATGTAAACTTGTAATTTAGGCAGACTACGAATAAAAGTCTAACCATCAATCATCCTGCAAAGGTGAAAAAAATTAATTTAGTTTCAAGGGAACATTTTAATCATAAAGCAGTGAGTAAAGGTTGCATTTGAATTTGAAAACCGACATTAGTTTGATTATTTTTAGATTGCTTCACAGCAGTCTTTTCAGTTCAAGTCCCTATGTCACTGATATTTTTCCAATCACATGCCTATTGATTCCTAGCTCTCAAGTCAAGGAAAGATAGTAAATAGATCACCTTTTAAAATGAGTAAGTGAAATAGAGTATGCATACTTGTTGCACTCAGAGATGGGGGGAACTATTTTAGTCACATTCCTTTCCCTGACTAAAAAAAAAAAAATTCAAGATTACCTCTAGTGCCTAAGAACTTTTGGTCAAATGACTTATAGCACAGAATCTAAAGACTCATAAAAATAAAAATGTCTCACTGAAACAATTACTAAGTATCATTTAATCTTATAGAAAACATGTTATGTCTATTTTCTTCATTCCAAAGTCATCAATGCCTGTTGGATCAATAGCAAGTCTAATAACAATATTTTAACTTTATCAGAGTGTAGCATGAGAACTATGGAGAAAATAAATTGCTGCTCTCTAAAAATGCTGTAGGCCAGAATCTACTGCCTTTCTTCCCCTCCCCTGATAGTACATTCTGTGTGTGTGCATGCGCTCAGTTGTGTCTGACTCTGCAACCCCATGGACTGTAGCCCAGCAGGCTCCTCTGTGCATGGGATTTCTCAGGCAAGAATACTGGAGTGGGTTGCCATTTCCTACTCCAGGGGATCTTTCTGACCCAAGGATCGAACCCGCATCTCTTGGGTCTCTTGCACTGGCCAGCGGATTCTTTACCATTGTGCCACCTGGGACACCCAGTATTATGTTAGGAAACATTTAGTGCTATATAAAATAAAAAAAGATGGAGGAAAGTGTTGTCTTGCAGAAAGAAAGCAGAAAACTGTTGTTAGAGCCTAATCTTCATGGTGGTTTACACTCTTGTCAATATCAGAGGTTCTCTCTCCTATAAGAAGTTCGTGAAGGCTTGGTTAGCTCTTAAGGAGTGTAAACATTGATTTTGATGAAGTTGATCTCTGGAGAGCTTTAAAAAGTATTTCATATGCACATTTTCCTTAATGAACCCCAATTTAAACAAGCAACAAACAAAAAAAAGCAAACAAGTACACCAAATTTTGAAACTGTTGTAAGGAGGGTAAAGTGAAAGTCACTCAGTTGTGTCTGACTCTTTGTGACCCCATGGACTATCCATGGAATTCTCCAGGCCAGAATACTGGAGTGGGTAGGGTAGCCTTTCTCTTCTCCAGGGGATCTCCAGGGGATCTTCCCAACCCAGGGATAAAACCCAGGTCTTCTGCATTGCAGACATTTTCTTTGCCAGTTGAGCCACAGGAGAAACCCAAGAATACTGGAGTGGGTAGCCTATCTCTTCTCCAGTGGATCTTCCTGACCCAGGAGTCAAACCAAGGTCTGCTGCATTGCATGTGGATTCTTTACCAACAGATATCAGGGAAGCCCTAACACCAAATTTTGAAACTGTGTGTAATGGTGAAAAGATGAATTGTATCCAGGACTTAGAAGTAATCATTTAGTTTTTAACTTGATGCTAAAATCAATTATGGGTAAAATAGAATTTTTAAAGACAGTTCAGTTATGTCACTCAGTCCTGTCTAGCTCTTCGCAACCCTATGGACTGTGGCATGCCAGGCTTCCCTGTCCATCACCAACTCCCAGAGCTTGCTCAAACTCATGTGCATCAAGTTGGTGATGCCATCCAACCATCTCATCTTCCACCATCCCCTTCTCCTCCCACCTTCCATCTTTCCCAGCATCAGGGTCTTTTCCAATGAGTTGGCTCTTTGCATCACGTGGCCAAAGTACTGGAGTTTCAGCTTCAGCATCAGTCCTTCCAGTGAATATTCAGCACTGATTTCTTTTAGGATTGACTGGTTTGATCTCCTTGCAGTTCAAGGGACCCTCAAGAGTCTTCTCCAACACCACCATTCAAAAACATCAGTTCTTCAGTGCTCATCCTTCTTTATAGCCCAACTCTCACATCCATACATGACTACTGGAAAAGTTATGACTTTGGCTAGATGGACCTTTGTTGGAAAATAATGTCTTTACTTTTTAATATGCTGTCTAGGTTTGTTATAGTTTTTCTTCCAAGGAGCAAGTGTTTGTCTTTTAATTTCAAGGCTGCAGTCACCATCTGCGGTGATTTTGGAGCCCAAGAAAATAAAGTTTGTCACTATTTCCATTGTTTCCCCATCTATTTGCCATGAAGTGATGGGAACGGATGCCATGATCTTAGCTTTTTGAAAGTTTTAAGCCACATGAACAGTCATATCAATATAGTAGGGTTATATTTCCTCTGCTTTTTTAATAGGGGCATTGAAATCTGATACTTAAGAGATAGTAATGAACCCCTATTTGTACATAGAAGAAAAAAATGATTTTTCCTAAACCATTGTATAAGGGATCCCTTGCATCTATTTTGAATATGCTCCATCCGCTTGTCCGCAGCAGATTCAAAAGATATGCTAAAAATTCTTTTTGGATGTACAGAAATCATGATTTAAACTTACTGGTAAAGTCAGCACAGTAGTACCTCACCTTACTCTTTGTGGCAAAAAAGAAAAAAAAAAGTTGCTTCATATCATGGCTGTTGGGAATAATGCATTTTGTTTGTTTTAGAAGTGATGTAGTTGACAAGCTTAGTAACTTATAATCAATACGATTTACATTGTCTTGGTTGGATCTGGACTTTAAGTCTTCCCAAGGTAATTCTAATCAGTCCCAGGGTTGAGGATCACTGGGTTAAACCAATGAAGTTTCCTGGAGGCCTACTGATGGCTTTGATTTCTCTCCCAGGTGAGAAGGCAGAAAGCAGTGATTCTCTTAAACATAAAGAAGTGTGAGAAGTCTTGACCTTTTAGTCACCTGGAGAGTTTTACAAAAACCACTGCCTGGGCCACTGGGTAGATAACCACAAGCATAACAAATATACGAATGAAAGATTCATATTACTACAGACTTAATCCTCAAAGTACCCTAATTTATATTTTAAAGTAAATCATCTTAACAGTAGTATTAAATTGAATCATATAAAAATGTATACATATAAATCATATAAAAATGTATACATATGTGCATGTATACGTCAATATATACACGTATACAATGTATACGTGCATGTATACGTCAATATAATACTCACCATTAAAAATACTCATGTTCTAAGTGATTGCATGTTATTAGTAGCAATGCTTGGAGAAGAAAATGGCAACCCACTCCAGTGTCCTTGCCTGGAGAATCCCAGGGATGGGGGAACCTGCTGGGCTGCCATCTATGGGGTCGCACGGAGTCGGACACGACTGAAGCGACTTAGCAGCAGCAGCAGCAGCAGCAGCAGTGCTAAGAAAAGCTGCTCTAAAACTTAATTTATTAGTTTGTAAAATGAGAGACTGTCTTAGGTGAGGATTGAGAGGGTAACAGCCAGGAAAGCCAGGGGTCTCCAAATGGAGGAAATAGGCTGCAAGTGTCTCTTAAAATCTGTGTTGCTATGACGACACCTGGTTCCACCTGAACTGAATGTTTCTCAAGCCTTGAGCTAACAAATGCGGTTTTCTTATGGAAATGTTTTTCTTAAGCTATGTTAATGAAACTATGTATTGGAATTTGCCTTTCTTTGGAATATGCTTTGGAATGTACCTTTCTTCAAAATGGTTCCACCTAAGACTAACTTTTGGCTGATTCAACAAACCAGTATTCATATTAATTGTTTATGGCTGGGAAATGATACACTTCGTGCCATCCTATCTCAAAAATGCATATTGTGGGAGAGGGACCTGTGTGAAACTCCGTCAGCTTTCTAACAGCCATAAAACAGCTTGTTAAAACTAGCAGTGGGGGGCACTCTCTGTTCCCCTTCTGATGTCTATGTCAGAAGCGGTCTCTGTCTCTTTTCATACTTTAATAAAACTCTGCTACACAAAAGCTCTTGAGTGATCAAGCCTGGTCCCTGATCCTGAAGCTAAATTTTCTTCTTCGGATATCAAGAATCTGACACCATTCACCGTAAGCTATCAGGATGATGATGAAGTTGTTAATAATGATGATTTTGATGATAATGATGATAGTTAATATCTATGGCCAAGTGTTAGTGTGTTAAATATGTATACGATTGCATTAGTCATCACCGAAGGCCCTATAATAGGTACCAAGATGACTCCCTTCTTATAGGTGCGGGAACTGAGGTTTGGGGAAATTAAATGGTTTCACCAAGGTTACAGTGATATTCCATGGTAGTGTTCAGTCTTTAATTACCACTTACCCCTTAATCAGCGGGCACCAACTCAACCTGGAGGGAAACTCCATGAATATAATCTATGTGGAAAAGCCACCAGTAGAAATTCTAACCATATTACACCCAAGAGAAATTACACAGGAGAGAAATGCAGTGAATGTAAAGAATATGGGCAAGTGTACAGTTGTCCTTCATTGCTTAGGATCCATGTGTGATAGATCTCAGCTGGTAAGAAGACCTATTTTAATTTTGTGTGTGTGTGTGGTGGTGGGGAGGCAGAGCTCGGTTGGGGAAGGGAAGCGGGTTGTCAACCCCCGATCGTGAAATTGAAGTCCTGGAAGGTACCTGCTTGGTGGCTGAGAGAGACTGGGTGTCCCAGGGTGGGCTCAGGGTGGGAGTCCCCCCTGTGAACTCTTCCCAGCTGGGCGTCATGAAGCAACAGCCTGAAAGGCTGAGGCAGGCAGTAGGGGGTCCCAGAACACTGTCCTGATGAAGGGATGTTTTTTTTCACATCCTTTGCATTCCTCAGGCTTCCATGGTGGCTCAGTGCTAAGGAATCTGCTTGCCAGTGCAGGGGACACAGGTTCAATCCTTGGGTCAGGAAATCCCCTGGAGAAGGAGGTGGCAACCCACACCTGCATTCTCTCCTGGAGAAACCCCATGGACAGAGGAGCTTGGAAGGCTACAGTTCATGGGGTCACAAAAGAGTCAGACACTATTTCGTGACTAAACATCTGCATTCCTCTTGCTGAACCCTGTGCTGGTGAGTAACTTAATATCTGAGTTTGCAAAATCACATTGTAGAAGATGTGCTAGTTTTCTTTACCTAAGGTCAAAAATAGATGTCATTATCATTATTATTTTTAAATGTTAGAAAGGCCTGAGAGATATGACCTAACACTACCTACAAGCATAGAGTTTTATGTTTTATTTTGAAAGAACCCAGGTTGAGAACAAGAGGTTAAAATTCTATATCAGTTTCCTGAATAGTTGGTGTAGGGAAATGAAATAATATTGCTTGAAGCAAAACTGTTGCTTCTTGTTATACTTAAACACGAATTTTTAAGAATTAAAAGTTTGAGATTTTTTAGATGCTGAGTAAGTCAGAAGAGGATTTTCTAGTTTTTAGGGAAATTTTAAGCAACTCAGGCATAAATCAAAATTTGTTGGTTACCTAGTTTGAAAAGCGAATTTTGGATAAAATTGTTTGATATCACAGACAAATCCACAGAAGTTTAATTCATAACAGCTGAAATTAGCACTCTTTTGGATGTTATTCAAACTAAAAGTGTGATGATGGTGTGGGGGTAGGGGGGTGATGTAGATTTAATGGCTCAGCAGCTCTGCCAGGGCAGAGACCATCTCTATTTTGCTCACAGTTGCATCTTCAGTACCTAGCAAAGTGCTTGGCATATAGTCAGTGCTCACTGAATTTTATTGAATGAATGAAATAAACCAACCACAGGAATGTCAGGGTTTTGCCTGAACTATAGACATGATGGCAGCCAAGGATTTGAATGTCTTGAAGATTATCTTTCTTAGCATTTCCATTATCTGCCTCTTTGTGTCTTGCCTTATTCTTTCAGACCAGGTCATCCTTGTGACTGGAATACGTGTAACTCTATGGCTGATTCATATCAATGTATGACAAAACCCACTGAAAAATTAAAAAAAAAAACATAAAAAAAAAAAGAAACTTAGTTATAAGGAACATGTGTGTCCACATCTTACATATTTTGCTTTAAAAATGTCTCTACTTTTAGAATTCAGACTCTAAGGAGAAAGTTTCTGATTAACTCAGGTGGAATTCAGCACTTACTATTAGAACAGTCATGGCAGTTGGAATTATGTAAGAGCATGGACTCCTCAGCCTCTGCGTGGTTGGAATGAGGAAGTGGGCTTTTGCCAGTTTCCTACTCTGCAAACTTCATCATCTTTGAAGAGAAGGGCCTTAACCAAACTAATGGGTCATGAAAAGAAAAAGGAGATATAGTCCCTGTTTCTAAGGTATATATATATTCATTATGATGATTCAAGATGACAAGATCTGAAGGACAGGAGCCTTCAGATGTGCAAAAGACACTAAAGTGAATGCAGGTTGTTATGATGGAAATGTACAAGATAGAAAATTATAGGAGAACAGTTGAGAAGTAATGAGAATAACTTTCCCGATTATGCCTAGAGAAGAGAAATGTTATTTCAGCAACATTTGTTACTTAAATGTCTCTGTTGAGCAACTACCATGTGGCAGTTATCGCAAATGGATCATGTTTACATCAGTATGATCTGTGAGGTAGAGTTTTTTCCCAAACAAGATGGAATCCATTTGTGTGAAACTGACTCATAAGAAACCAAGCATATGATACTGACAAGGAGAAGCCACAAAATCTACTTAAAGAATTATATAGAGCTCCTTCAGACAATGTTTATCAAGTTAACGACAACAAGGTTGGCGTTAGGAATTCCTCTCTTCATTTTCACCAACAACCCCTTACCCTCACCCAATCAATGATGTAGCTATTAATATACATATGTTGAATGTACCCTAGACAATAACAAAGTCGTTAATCTTCTCTTTTGCTTTTTGAACTTTTTCATAAGCCTAGACTTCTGAGGACTATTTCTTTCTCTTACTCCTCTTTCCTCTTTTTCTTTCTTTTCTCTCTCTTACATACACAGTTCCTTCTGACATGTTTCTGATATACCCATTTAAAGAGGCTAAATGATCCCTGAGAACCTATTGTTACCTATACTTTCTACATACCTTTCAAGTCACCAGTGTAAAGCACTCCTTGGATATTTAAGTCATACTGTTTCAAGTTGCTTGGCTTAAGAAGAGGTCAAATGAGATGTAAATTTTAGCCCAGTTCCACAACTATCCATGTGGAGCTTCAGTGTGAAATTTTGCTTTTATTAACTAGATCCTGTTTGTGCAACTTCCTGAATGTTACATAAATTCAAAGAGTTCTATTGCACATACATCAAGTGAATGAATGCCAAAGAATAAGCCTCATTTTTCCTCATGTCTCTTTTTTCTTCTATTTTTGAACACCTTAGGTTGAGAATCTCTTCAGGCTTGCTTTCTGCAAACCACTGGGTACAGAAACATTATTGCAGATGTGGAAAAAACGTGCAGAGAACCTGTGCTTCTGATAATGCCTGACATGAAGGAATGCATTTGAAGGTTAGTCCTTGAATACATTTTAATCTTTCACTTAGGTCAGTCAGTGTTTGCCAAGTATGTGCTATGTGCTAGAAGCTTCTCTGGACAGTGAGGGTACAAAGATGAATAAGACATGGATGCTGTACTTGGTTGATAAAACAGTTTTCTTGCTGTTTCAGACATCAGAGGTAAATTTTCATTAGAGAATTCATGTGAGCAAGTTAGGGTAAAGTTGACATAAAGCATTATATTAATTCCAGGTGTACAACATAACAATTTGAAATTTGTGTATGCTGCAAAAGGATCATCATGATAACTCTAGTTAATACACAGTTATCTTAATTATTAAGCCAGCAGGCAATGAAGCTGGTTCCACTGCACAAGTTTCCCCAGTTTGTTCTCTGTCGGTCAAACAGAAGTCACCTGAGTGGGTCTTTCCTCCACGAAGGGTAAAATGGTGATGCCGAGCGGGGCTACCTTGGTTCAGGTGTCACAGGTGCTATTGGTCTAGGATTGGGCTTCACAAGCTTCAGGTGCCAACTGGGTAATTGGATACTGACTAAGCAGGATAACAGAGAGGGGGCAGGGAACTGTCTTTCCCTTTGAAATTCTGGCTCAAACACTGTACTGAACCACCCTTTAGAGCTGATGGAAGTCCTCGCTTTTCCTGACCTTGGCATCCTTTCTTCTGAGAATGAGCATCTTCAGAGGAACCACCGTCTCCTTGTGGGAGAATTGCCTAAGGCCTTGCCAACAGATAGCTAACGGAATCAGTGGCGCTCCGGAAGTCGGCTTTTCCCCGTAAGTCCTCCTGCAGGCCTTTATCCAGACCCTGCCTGTGAAGTGATAGTTATAGTAACATTTTCAGGGACTAGTTTTCCTGAGCTTGACCTGAGCTTAAGAACTATATCAGAATGGGATGGATTGCTTGGAAGGAGGTTAATATGGTTCCCTCGTTGGAGTGGTTGGGGTTTGTTACAGAAGAAATTTCTGTATGGAGTGAGTGGGTAGCTGGACAGTCGTTAAAGGTCACTCTTTCTAACTCAGCAAATCTATTGCGATTATTATTCAGGTGGTAAAAGCAGATAATGCCCATCCCTTGAAGGCTTTTGTTTTCTCCAGGCTTGTATCTATGTAGTATTTTTATAACTGACCTAGAAGAGGTTTATCAACAGAAGGGAAAATTCATGGAGAGGACCAGCATAATGTTTGAAAAATATTTTTCTTATACCCCCCTCACTGCAACAATGATCTAATCACTTATTTTATATCTTCTTAACTGTTGCTTCCCTAAATGTTATTTACATGTAACTGGTTAGAATTACAGACTTGGTTTCAACAGAGGGAAAAATAGAGGTTTTAGAAATAGTTTTCTGTTTCTATTGCAAATATAAACTGTTAAAAATTGTAAGCGGCTAAGCAGTGCTGAATTTTGCTGTTTTGCTGAAAATGTGATCAAACAGGGAAAAGATGCCTTATTCATCACCTTTCTTTCTTTATGTTCTCTTGGGGTTGCCAGCTTAGCAAATTATCTGAATCTTAATTATGTTAGGAGCTAAGTACAAACAAATCCTCTGGTTTCCTCAGGTGATTTTTAAAGAATAAATAACTATCAGTTACTACCCAAAATCAAAAGGGAAAATAATTGAAAATTAACCAGAAAAGGGACAGAGCTGATGTTTCATTTAGTGATCTTAAGAGACCTACTTAACCAAAGTACTTATATAACACATTTCAGTGATTTTAAGCATTATAGAATTAAAATGTACAGAAGCTGCTCAGCTTAAGAACTATAAATTTGTATGCAGAGTGTTATCAAAAAACTGTTGTTCTTCCACATTTATTACTTATAGTCAATATAATACTCTGATGGGTTCAACTTTCCCCATCTTGATGATAAAGTAATTGAGGTCTAAAGAGGTAAAAAGCCTAAATTTTCATAGCTAGAGCCAGAAGCTAACCCTAGGTCTACCTTCACTATAAACTCATGCTTTTTTGGAGGTATCCAAACAACCTGGACTATGTGGGAGAAGGCAAGGGTGGGATGATATGAAAGAATAGCATTGAAACATGTATATTACCATATGTAAAGCAGATGACCAGTACAAGTTTAATGCATGAAGCAGGACACTCAAAGCCCATGCTCTGGGACAACCCAGAGGGATGGGGTGGGGTGGGAGGGGGGTTCAGGATGGGGGGACACGTGCACCCATGGCTGAATCATGTCAGTGTATGGCAAAAAGTACCATTGTATTATAAAATAATTATACTCCAATTAAAAAAATTAAAAAAAAAAACCAACCTCTTTCTGGGTAGGCTTGGTTCCCTTTACATCAAATGTATGCTGTGATTTTCTAAAAATTATACAGTCTTCCTGAGAAGTCTCTTGAGAGTCTTTGTGGTGTGGTGAAATGATGGGAAAGACAGAAGAGCGCTAGCAAGAAGTTTGGTTCTATTCGATGGGGAGTGTATGTGGGACAGCGTAATACTTACAGCTTTTTTTTTTCCCCTCCTTCCTCTTAAAAAAAACATCATCAATTTTTAAAGACAAAAGTATCCCAAACAAAATTAAGTATAAAGGTTCATTTTATGGTGTTAAAATCCTATTCAAACATTTTATGGTGTTTTGTTCATTGTGGTTTATTCTGATGAATGTTTCTTTCCAATCTGGTTTTTTAGCTGTCTTGTGACTAACAGAATTTGGTATTTTGTTTTGCAAGTTGTACACTCAGCCCAGTGATGGTGGTGATCATGGTGATGTTGAGCTGTGTGTGTGTGTGTGTGTGTGTGTGTGTGTGTGTGTGTGTGTGTGTGTGTGTGTGTGTGTGTGTGTGTGTGTGTGTGTGTGTGTGTGTGTGTGTGTGTGTGTGTGTGTGTGTGTGTGTGTGTTGGGTCATGTTTAAGGTTACTGCATTTCTCCTGAAACATAAAGTCTTGGGACCACATAAGTGGAGTTTATGACTACAGTATAATGTAAGAGGTATTGAAAAGAAAATGTGTGGAAGAGAATATTTTCCTTTTAAATATTAAATTTATACTAGACAACAGTGCTTAGTGAATATTTGTTTGTTAATATTTTTCCTATACCAACAGTTGTGGGTGGCTGTGGGCCAAAAAGACGAGCACAGTGGTATTCATTAGTTGAATATTGGTGATTCAAAAGCCAAGAAAGGCATAGAAAGAGAACTACATACCCAGGAGCAGAACTAATCTTGGGGTTAGTTCCACATTCCTGACAAAAAGCCAGAAACCAGGGGATCTTGACCCTTAACCGACCATGAATTTTATTTCAATCTTATGAAGACCTTACTGTGAGACTCATAAGGACAAGAGTACAGTGAAGACAGTAAAAATAGTTCTTGGCACTCACATCTTTAATACTTAACCACATTTCAGCTGAGCTCTGCTTCCATGATGCACCTCTGGTCTAGTGGGGACCAATCCTAAATTGAGCCTGGCCTGGAGACCTATTAGCACTCAGGTTAAACTTTATGCTAATTGAGTAGGAACAGGAAAGATTTTTCTTATCAGAGTCATTGCTGGAACCTATAGACCTGATACAGTTTTTCAGAATCTTTTCAGAATTACCCTTTGAAAGTGCAAATATGGTCCTTAGACTGGCTTTTCTGAGAAGAGTCCTCAACATTTTTATGAGGAAGGATTTCCTTTTCTCAAATCTCGTGTCCCCAGAGATTGTGGGAAGTGGACGCAGAAGAGGAAATAGAAAGGATTGTTATCTGGGAATTAGGTTACCTGTCCCTTGGTTGGGTCCCCCTTCCTTGCTTTCAAGCCTTAGGAACAGATTTGGAAACTGGTTAGGAAAATGAAAACAAATAAAGGTTTGTGGTCTACAGCCAGGTTCCGACCAATGGTTTATCATTATTAAATTCAACCATTGACATGAATTGATGAATCCCTGAGTAGCCACTGAATCATAGGACAGAAACATAGGATACAAGCTAGAAGTCAGTCTTCGCTGGACACTATGCCAGGGTACCTTTCTAGGCTCATGAGAAATTGAGCACTTGCTTCATAACACTTAATTAACTTCTAAAGATCAAATTTAGAAAATAAAACTTGATTTTGAGTTCTGGTAAATAGGCTCAACTTAGTTACAAATTTAAAATGAATTTACTTTGCTGTAATCATTGCCCTCAAGTCTGATTTTAGCTTTTCTTGTGAGTAGCATCTTAAATGATGTTTTGGGCCGGATCTGAAATCTCCCAGTAGTTTCTAGCTTAAAAATATCCATACAGGTTAAAATTCTAACCTCCCATATAACTTCAGTTTTGTATTTCTTACCTCCTGGAGTGGCAAGCATTGTGTTACCTTTGATAATCTTTGTCATCATCCTCTTCCTCTTTGTAGTTCCCCTTACATTCCTATTAATGAATACTGGTAAGCCAGAGGAGAAAGGTACTCCTATCTCTTCCTTAACTGACCTTCATGTAGTTTATTCATTATTACTCTTGGTCTGGACAACACTACTTAGCCACCGATGAACTCCAATTGACAGGTGTCCATAGGCTGGACTCTTGATGTGGGCCATCCTGTTTAAAATGTGACATGGTCTATGCCTCTTGATTTTCAGCTTTCGGTCTTGGGTGCTGATTCAGGAGCAACAGAAAATATCCCACTCAGCTTTCTGTTATACTATCTTTTCTCTCTGTGCAATTTTGCCTATCGTGTTTTTTCAGAACTTACCCTATCTCCAAGTAGAGAATGAAAGGACAAAACTGAAGCACTTGTATCAATAGAGGATCATATAACTTAAATCCAAAAGGCAATACTTTTAAGGGTAAAAGGGCTTCTCTAGTCAAATGAGGATGCCAGGATAATGCCCGTTAATAGCGTCTGTCTCTGGTAAATTGGGATCTGAGTTCACAGTAGCTACTGGCTCCTTGAATGTTGCAGTTCTTCATGGAATGCCTGTATGTGGTTGTGCTGAAGTGAGGATGAGGGGTCCCAGGTGTGTCCTGGTCTCCAGAAGGAGGCAGACTCTGCAGACTCTGCAGACTCTGCTAATGGCTGCTGAAGGTCATGCTCTCTGGAGTACCTAAGTCTCCACAGGAGGTTAATAATACAGAGGATAAAGTTATATAATTATAGCATACACCACTTCTGTAAACTTAGTTCCTCAAATACTTTTGATTCACTTTTGGGGCCAAACTCTTTGGATCATAAAGGTGGATTGATTATACATGGACCCTATTATAAGGAGTTTATGATCCAATGTTGGAGAAGGATGAACAAATACCTACATCACAGTAGGATGATAGTATCTTACAACAAGTAATATGGCAGAGTTTCTGTCTCAAAAATAATAGTAGAAGGCAAGCTATTTTAAAAGGGTACTTTTGTAGTATCTTATAATTTGGTGATTTATTTCAGAGCTTAAACTGGAATTGCAGGACAATGGGATGATGTTTCACAAACTACTAATATGAAGGTTTCTATTTTGAATCATTTGTGTAAACAAGGATCAGTAATCTTGTTTGGTGGCTGCACAACTTTGGGGAGATACCCACATCCAAGGCAAAGGAGAAGACCCAGCAAGATGGTAGGAGGGGTGAAATTTCATTTAGAATCAAACCCCATACCTGACAGAGATGCTCAGAGGGTTCAAACATACCTTGTGAGCACTAGGACCCAGAGGCCCCATAGAGACTGAGACAGAACTGTGTTTGGTTGTCTCCTGAGGAGGTGCAGGTCAGCAGGGGACTGCTGCAGGGACAGGGGCTCTGGGTGCAGCAGACCTCGGTGTGGCATAAGCCCTCTTGGAGGAGGTCGCCATTAACCCCACCACAGAGCCACCAGAACTTACACAGGACTGGGGAAACAGACTCTTGGAGGGCACAAACAGAACCTTCTGTGCACCAGGACCCAGAAGAAAGGGGCAGTGACCCCACAGGAGACTGACCCAGACTTGCCCATGAATGTCCAGGAGTCTCTGGTGGAGGTGTGGGTTGGCATTGGCCAGCTGCAGGGTTGGGGGAACTGAGTGTAGCAGTGTGCACATGGGATCTTCTGAAGTCACCATTATCTTCATTACCTCCACCATAGTTTGGCCTCAGGGAGGGAATAGAGCCCTGCCCATCAACAGAAAATTGGATTAAAGATTTACTAAGAATTCCCCTGCCCATCAGAACAAGACCCAGTTTCCCCCTCAGTCAGTCTCTCCCATCAGGAAGCTTCCATAAGCCTTTAATCCTTCTCTAAATCATCAGAGGGAAGATATAATAAAAAATGCAATCACAGAAAACTAACCAATCAGATCACATGGACCACAGCCTTGTCTAACTCAATGAAACTATGAGCCATGCTGTGTAGGGCCACCCAGGGTGGATGGGTCATGGTGAGAGTTCTGACAAAACATGGTCCACTGGAGAGGGAATGGCAAACCACTTCAGTATTCCTGCCTTGAGAACCCCATGAACAGTATGAAAAGGCAAAAAGATAGGACACTGAAAGATGAACTCCCTAGTTCAGTAGGTACCCAATATGCTACTGGAGATGAGTGGAGAAATAACTCCAGAAAGAATGAAGGGACAGAGCCAAAGCAAAAACAACACCCAGTTGTGGATGAGACTCGTGATGGATGTAAAGTCTGATGCTATAAAGAGCAACACTGCATAGGAACCTGGAATGTTAAGTCCATGAATCCAGGCAAATTGGAAGTGGTCAAATAGGAGATGGCAAGAATGAACATTGACATTTTAGGAATCAGTGAACTAAAATGGACTGGAATGGGTGAATTTAACTCAGATGACCATTATATCTACTACTGTGGGCAAGAATCCCTTAGAGGAAATGGAGCGGCCATCATAGTCAACAAAAGAGTCTGAAATACAGTGCTTGGATGCAATCTCAAAAATGACAGAATAATTTCTCTAAACAAGACCAGGAGCTGACTGTGGCTCAGATCATGAACTCTTTATTGCCAAATTCAGACTTAAATTGAAGAAAGTAGGGAAAGCCACTGGACCATTCAGGTATGACCTAAATCAAATCCCTTACGATTATACAGTGGAAGTGTCAGATAGATTCAAGGGATTAGATCTGATAGAGTGCCTGAAGAACTGTGGATGGAGGTTTGTGACATTGTACAGGAGGCAGTGATTAAGATCATTCCCAAGAAAAAAATGCAAAAAGGCAAAATGGTTGTCTGGGGAGGCCTTACAAATAGCTGTGAAAAGAAGAGAAGCGAAGGCAAGGGAGAAAAGGAAAGATATACTCATTTGAATGCAGAGTTCCAAAGAATAACAGGGAGAGATAAGAAAGCCTTCCTCAGTGCAAAGAAATAGAGGAAAACAATAGAATGGGAAAGACTAGACATCATCTCAAGAAAATCAGAGATACCTAGTGATCATTTCATGCAAAGATGGGCACAATAAAGGACAAAATGGCATGGACCTAACAGAAGCAGAAGATATTAAGAAGAGGTGGCAAGAATACACAGAAGAACTATACAGAAAAGGTTTTCATGGCCCAGATAATCATGATGGTGTGATCACTCACTTAGAGCCAGACATCTTAGAATGTGAAGTCAAGTGGGCCTTAGGAAGCATCACCACAAACAAAGCTAGTGGAGTTGATGGAATTCCAGTTGAGCTATTTCAAATCCTAAGAGATGATGCTGTGAAAGTGCTGCACTCAATATGCCAGCAAATTTGGAATACTCAGCAGTGGCCACAGGACTAGAAAAGGTCAGTTTTCATTCTAATCCCAAAGAAAGGCAGTGCCAAGGAATGTTCAAACTACTGCACAATTGCACTCATGTCACACGCTAGTAAAGTAATGCTCAAAATTCTCCAAGCCAGGCTTCAGCAATATGTGAACCATGAACTTCCAGATGTTCAAGCTAAATTTAGAAAAGGCAGAGGAACCAGAGATCAAATTGCCAACACCCGCTGGATCATCGAATAAGCAAGAGAATTCCAGAAAAAACATCTACTTCTGCTTTATTGACTGTGACAAAGCCTTTGACTGTGTGGATCACAATAAACTATGGAAAATTCTTCAAGAGATGGGAATACCAGACTACCTGAAGTGCCTCTTGAGAAACCTGTATGCAGGTCAGGAAGCATCGATTAGAACTGGACGTGGAACAGACTGGTTCCAAATAGGAAAAGGAGTACATCAAGGCTGTATATTGTCACCCTGCTTTTTTAACTTACACACAGAATACATCATGAGAAATGCTGGGCTGGAAGAAGCACAAGCTGGAATCAAGATTGCTGGGAGAAATATCAATAACCTCAGATATGCAGATGACACCACCCTTATGGCAGAGAGTGAAGAGGAACTAAATAGGCTCTTGATGAAAGTGAAAGACGAGAATGAAAAAGTTGGCTTATAACTAAACATTCTAAAAACTAAGATCATGGCATTTGGTCCCATCACTTCATGGGAAATAGATGGGGAAACAGTGGAAACAGTGACAGCCTTTATATTTTTGGGCTCCAAAATCACTGCAGATGGTGACTGCAGCTGTGAAATTAAAAGATGCTTGTTCCTTGGAAGGAAAGTTATGACCAACCTAGACAGCATATTAAAAAGCAGAGACCTTATTTTGTCATCAAAGGTCTGTCTAGTCAATGCTATGGTTTTTCCAGTAGTCATGTGTGGATGTGAGAGTTGGACTATAAAGAAAGCTGAGCACCAAAGCATTGATGCTTTTGAACTATGGTGTTGGAGAAGACTCTTGAGCATCCCTTGGACATCGAGGAGATCCTACTAGTTCATCCTACAGGAAATCAGTCCTGAAAATTCATTGGAAATATTGATGTTGAAGCTGAAACTCCAAAACTTTGGCCACCTGATGGGAAGAACTGACTCATTGGAAAAGACCCTGATGCTGGTAAAGAGTGAAGGCAGGAGGAGAAGGGGACAACAGAGGCTAAGACAGTTGGATGGCATCACCGACCCAGTGGACATGAGTTTGAGTAAATTCCAGGAGTTGGTGATGGACAGGGAAGCCTGGTGTGCTGCAGTCCATGGGGTCACAGAGTCAGACATAACTGAGTGACTGAACTGAACTGAATCTTGTTTGGAACCATCTTTGTGTGTCATAATAGTAAATTTGGATAATGCATAAAGATTAATCCTGGAGAGAAAAATGAATTCAAAAGAGACACAATGTAACACTGTTCAGTTAATCAACCTGTGAAATAATTCTCTGATTCTCCCACAGCTTTAAATTTTTTTAATGAAACCTTTCTTTAATCTGAACTCAGTAACTTACAAAACATCAGGAAATGTGTTCTATATAAGTTAATTAAAAAAGATACATCAAAATCCAAATTAAAACCATACCTTAATAAATAACTTTCCTTAGAAACTTTGCAAAAATCTCAAGCTGGTTTTTTTCTTTTTAAAATTGAAGTGTGGTTGATTTATGGCACTTTCCAGATGACACTAGTGGTAGAATCCACCTGTCAATGCAGAAGACACAAGAGATGCATATTTGATCCCTGGATCGGGAAGATTCCCTGGAATATGAAATGGCACTCCACCCCAATATTCTTGGCTGGGAAATTCTGTGGGCAGAGGAGGCTGGCAGGTTACAGTCCATGGGGCCACAAAGAGTCAGACATGACTTGAGTTGATTTACAATATTGTGTTAGTTTTAGGTATACAGCAAAATGATTTATATATATATACATATATATATATATTCCAGGTTATTTTCCATTATAGGTTATTATAAGGTATTGTATAAAGTTTCCTGTGCTGTATAGTAAATCCTTGTTATTTATCTATTTTATGTATAGTCGTGTATATCTGTTGATCTCATGCTGCTAATTTATCCCTCCTCTCCTTTCTCCTTTTACCTTTTGGTAACCATAACTTTGTTTTTTATATCTGCCTCTGTTTTGTATATAGATTCATTTGTATTATTTTTAAGATTATGTAAGTAGTGTCACATAGTATTCATCTTTCAGTATCTGACTTCACTAAGTATCATATTCTCTAGATCCATTCATATTGCTGCAAACGGCAATACATAACTCTCTTTGTGGTAGAGTAATAGTCCATTGTGTATGTACACCGTAACTTCTTAAACCAGTCACCTCACGGGACTCGAGTTCTCGGCTATCGTCCATAGTGCTGCTTCAAACATGGGGTGCTTGTATCTTTTCAAATTACAGGTTTCATGTTTTCTGAATATATGCCCAGAAGTGGGATTGCTGGATCATATGTAGTTTTATTTATAATTTCTTTTTTAATTTTTAAAGGAAACTCCATACTGTTCTCTATAGTGGCTACGCCAATCTCCATTCCCACCAACAGTGTAGGAGGTTTCCCTTTTCTCCACATACTCTCCAGCGTTTATTATTTGTAGACTTTCTGATGATAGACTAGTTTTCTTAGTTGGTTAATGCTCAAGAATATTTTGGGCAAGACTGAGAGATTAATTCTTAAATAAAAAATCTTGGTTGCCTAAACAGGGCAAACAGCAGGTATACCCACATGTTAGACTTGGAAGTAAATGGTTTTTGGTTTTGGTGGAAAATGGGTGAGAAACTAGAAATCAGTAATTGCTATGAACTAGTCAGTGAGTCATTCTAATACATAGAGCAAATGTGCTCTGTTTCACAGTAAATGTAATTGAGCAGTAATGTCTATATGTATAAATATTATTTTAATCTAGTTATGCATATAAATATTTACTTTCTTACTTTATATTAGAAAATAGAATTTCCAGTTACATAGTATTCTATATTCTTCTGACCAATATTCTGTGTACATAATTTATTTAAATAGGTAGTGAGGTAGAAGGGACTTGAAACTAATTTCTAGCCTAGTTTCTTCCAGTATATAGTAATATGCTGGACATGCAGGTATAATGCACTTTATCTTTCTGTCACTCACTTTTCTAGACCAAATAAGCTTATCTTAGTTGAAAACTCTTTGCTTTGCAAAGCATTTTGCAACCATTTTCCCATTTTATTGTTTTAAGTATCTCTAGACAAAGACATAATGTTGTTTTTTGTTGTTGTTGTTTTTTCCCCAGTGGGAAATTGAAGCAGAGAGGTTAAGGTGTTGCTGTAAGTTACCCAGTTATAAATGGCAGGACCCTGGAAAGTGGGTCTTGTGGTTCCCATGCATTTTTGTATTCCTACGCCACCATGGCACTTCGAATCCATGGAGACCAGGAAAGAGGAATTATGGAAGAAATTTCCATGATAAACAGTTGTATTTTATATCATACAATAAATAGTTATGGGTTGTTTTTATATACACTAAGGCATCTAGTTATTTTAATAACCTCATAGGTAGAGATGATAAACATTGTTTTATAGATAAGGAAATTAAATTCATAGAACTGAAGTGACTTGTACAAATTGGCACAGAGAGTGAGTGATAAAAAGGGAACTTGAATTCTATGTTTCTAACTCCTGGACCATTATAAATCAGTTATCTCTTTGATAGATCTTCTTGGATCTCAACTTACTCTTAGAAATGGGCTACTTGCTGATGCTAACTTTAGCATGGTGGACAGAGAAACACAATTCTGATTCTTATTATTTTCACCCACTAGAATTTTTTATCTTCTTTCATTAAATTTAGTACCTGTTACTCAAACTTTGGACTAGAAAGATTTTTTCTTGTTTTAAATTTAGATGATAGAATTCCTTAGACACTGAATTTTAGTCTACTCAGTAAGCCTAAGCCTGAGAAAACAGGCCCTGAAGAACTAGATCTTGTTTAGTTGACACACTTTCACTGACCTTTAGCTCAAATTCTTACTTTCCACAGGTGCATATGTTTACAGCATGCCATAGGATTTTCTGTTTCTTGTTCCTCATATTTTCAACGGCATAAAAAGTCTTTTGAATAAAGATTATAAGGTGTCAGATTCCATCACAGTGTGTTTCAGAGATAAAATATGCGGAGCCACCTCCTCATGCCAGGCACTATAAAAAGAATTTGGGTGGAAATACAGAAGAGCATTGGGGCTTCCCTGGTGCCTCAGCTGATAAAGAATCCACCTGCAATGCGGGAGACCAGGGTTCGATCCCTGGGTTGGGAAGATCCCCTGGAGAAGGGAACGGCTACCCAGTCCAGTATTCTGGCCTGGAGAATTCCATGGACTGTGTAGTCCATAGGATTGCAAATAGTCAGACATGATTGAGTGACTTTCACTTCACAGAAGAATAAGACAAAGTCTCTCTTTGGGCCTAAGCAGCGAGAGAGAGATGTGTGAACATGGTTATCTTACTGTGCAAGTGCTGGGGTGGAGCTGCATATGAAAAGCCAAGGGAGGAGGAGAAGGTGATATGAGCAGGACATGGGAAGTTAAGTAGAAATGGATAAGCAGACAAAGGGAGACAACATTAAGACAATTCTAAATCTTTTCTAATAAAAATTATACAATATCAGTATAGCTGTGGAATAATTGTATATTTGAAATTCAAAAATAGTGATTGTTGAAAAAAGCATTAAATTCCATATGTGCACTGTAGTTTTCCTATGTATTAATTTAGTATAAGTTATTTTAATTGCAAAAGTTACATGTTCATGCTATAAACATTTTTACATTTCAGGAGAATATAAAGAGACAATGTGCCTCTCCCTTACCTAAAATACCTCTTTCCGTGGACTGTTCTAAATCTTTCTGAACTTGTTTTTATTTTTTTATTTTATTTATTTATTTATTTCATTTATTTTTATTAGTTGGAGGCTAATTACTTTGCAATTGTAGTGGGTTTTGTCATACATTGACATGAATCAGTCATGGAGTTACACGTATTCCCCATCCCGATCCCCCCTCCCACCTCCTTCTCCACCCGATCCCTCTGGGTCTTCCCAGTGCACCAGGCACTTGTCTCATGCATCTAACCTGGGCTGGTGATCTGTTTGAACTTGTTTTTAATATACATTCAAATGGCTATCTTCTTACATTAATTATCTTTAAAAACATTCATAGAAAAATTAGTCTCATGTTAGGATGTTTCTGAAGAGGTCTCCTAATATTTACCAGCTATAAATTCAAAGACTGACATTGGGAATCATTTAGTTCAACCTTGTCACTTTGTCATGTCAGACACTGAGGCCCTGAGGGATTAAATGTTGGTGTGGGTCATCCATGCAGTTAATGACAACACTCCCTGTCTCCTGTCCACCAGGACCATGATTTGATGGTCCTGTTCACTTCATGAACTCAGGCTATCTCAACCAACCATCCAAACAAAAAACTAAAACAAAACGCCCTGTGTTTCAGGGTATTATTAAGATTTTTTTTAAACATGCAGATAATGAAAGCAAGGTACTGGTGTCCTTGAATTCATGCCTGTTCCCTAAATTCTGGTGTGTGTTTCCCCCCCACCCCCCAAAACTGTATTGTGGAAACAGACCAAAGTCTCTCTGAAATGTAGTGGTTTCTATAAATGTTCCTAGTTTTAAGATATATTAAAATAATGAAATCATTCACCAAATTGGTAACTAATTATTCCCAATAGAAATGGGGATGGGGGTAGCAAGTGTGTATTGAATGATTAGGGCATTGATGACTCAGGAAAACTGATCATTGGAATCCCTGGAATCCCTGGAATGAATACTGCTCAGGAAATCTCAGATTTACCTATCGTTAGAGTAGTATAACCAAGAAGCAGTTTATTCTGCATTAACTATGTATTCACTTTGAAAAACAAGTAATTCTTCTTAAAATGTCCTTCTCAAGTGAAGACAAGTTTGCAGTTGCAAGAACAGCACTAGCAATTTTTTTTCCCTTTAGGGAAAATAAGATTTGCATGTATTGAAGTTAACTGTTAATCTCTTAAACATCTGTCCTGCTTCAGGGGTAATAGCAAAGCTAAATTCCTTATTTTTATGTGACTTTTATAAAACCCCCACAGAACCCAGAGTAATAGATTTCTTTAACTGAAAGGAAAACAATTATTATGAGTGTAAAATACCAAGGTGGGTTGTGAAAAATTGGAAAAATGGCCCTACCTCGAGCACTAACATCTGTCTCTGGCTTAATCCCATTTTTGAAATGTGACATTCTCTCCCAAGGTCATCATGACTCATTCCAGTTCTTGACTAAAAAGAATAAACTTATTCTCACAATGGTGATCATGATTTTTGCAGCAAGCGAAGCCTCATCTTTGCTGTTTATTCCCTTTAAAAGCCCATGTGTATTCAATGGTCAGAAAATAAATCCGTAATCCTATGGGTCCCAAGGAGTGCCCACACCATCTAACAATTGAACAATGAAAGCCCTTAAAGAATGGCAGAGATCCAAGTTACCGCCAAATATAAATGATCACTTCTTTCACAAGTACTTTATGTATTTGGTGTAGCATTTCTGCACAGACTAGATTATGGAAACCAGTATATGGAAATGCTTCTGCTGTATATTTATAGTTTACATTTTTGAGCTATCAATGAAGAACATTGATTTGCTTTAAAGGTCCTACAGTAATGTCCAAAAGATCCCAAACTAGGATTTCATATGATTTTCTTATAAATTTTCAGTTTTACACACTGATTTTTTTTGACTCTGAGTTATTTTATATTGTCTGAATTTCTTCTTTGAAATGTATACAATTTATAAATTTGGATTGTCTTCTGTGTCAAAGTGCCATTAAGTGCAAGTTTTATTAAAAAAAACAAAACAAACCTACCAGTCTGTGAAAGATTTATCATTCTGAGGAGTGTCAAAAAGGATGTATTTGGTGGCCATGAGCCTGGGGAAGTACAACGTTTTGCTTCTGTAATATCTCATGCTTCATTTTTATTACAATGACTTGCCTGTAGCATGATTTCATTTCAGTTTATCCTGTTTCTTTTAGAACTCCCACCTATGCTAATTGTCATGGCTAATTAGTCTTACAGCAGAAAGCAGACAAACCAACAGAAGATAGGCTCTTTCGAAGAACAGCTTTGTAAAGATACATTTTCCTGTACAGTAGTGTGGTTGACAAGTAAAACAACCCGACAAACACTGATTGCTTAATCTAGAAGTGTCATATATCCTGACATTAACCTGTATATCATATATTTTGTATGTCAGGATAAGCTTTTATTCACCATTTAACATTGTTAGGAAATACACATATCAGATGAGCTGATGTTCAAAATAACTCTCCCTTTAATGAGAAATAAGTGATTTAATTAATAAGTTATTTAATAAGTACAGGTTGATGTACATAAAATTTGCAGGCCAAGTTCCTCTGCCGAAGAGGCCTTTTTAGGATGGACAAGGATCCCTTACCTTTACCCTTTATGATGAAGGGAGAAAAATATCTGAATAGTAAATTCCATGTAGGCATGCTTAGAGACACTAGGATGATAACCTTGCAAACTGGATTTGGCTGGTATTGTGTTGACACTCAGCCACTGCATGTGCGTGAAAGCTTCAGTCATCCAAGACACATTTACAAGGGAAAATTAATAGGAAATCTCCCAAACCTGCGGACCCCCAGAACCAGGGAGTACAAAGCGAAAGAGCACCAGAGCAGTGGCCTGGGTTGCAAGTACTCCTGGGGCACAGCTCCTGCTATCGCAGTTATTACCTTGTTACCACCACTTACTCTACTGGGTACCAGCTCTATGCCAGGCACTGTAAATATAGCATCCCTTCACATCCTAAATGAGTTCATTTTGAAAAAGAAAAAAACTGAGCCTCAGAAAGATTGTGACTCTCTTATGGCCACAAACCTAGGAAGGGAGCAGAAAACCAGTGTCTCTGTATCATCAGAGTGAATATCACAGCCTTATTTAGTTGGAGAAAGGGAAAAGGGACATTTGAAAGAGAGAGTTTTTTTCCATAGCAAAAACTTGGAAACCTTTTACTGTTTCTGGAAGCGGTTTTCCTCCAGAACAAATCTGTTAACCATTTCTATTTCAAAAGCCATGATGCATCGACTCACTTTAATGAAAGAAACATAATAGGAAGTGGGTTTTCTTCTTTGAAACTCAGGTATTTTAATAGCTGAGTTTCCTAAAAGTGATCGCTGTGTTATTCTTAAAAAAGAATGAGTCATGTAAACAGTGCATTTCCTAAGAAAGGTCATCATCAACAGAGTACAAGATCACGTGTAATATGTCTATAGGTGACTTTTTGGTGTTTAGCTGAAAAAGGCTTCTTGCAAAGACAAGCAATATCTGAAGTGACATATTCCTAAATTTGTTCTGAGAACTGCCACATGAAACTCTGTTGTGGAAACTTGGTTTCTTAGCAAAGGTCTAATGTGGTTTAGTGTCAGGCACATTTGGAATAGATCTGCTTTGTGGCAGTTTCAGACAAGGGGCCCTTGGGCTTCTGTTTCTTCAGGCTAATGTTCTTGACCACAAGGTGTTCCCTTTTGGCATAATGTGCTAACCTGGCAGGCTTCCCATGAGGACCAACCATTTTACGCAGACAGCATTTTCTCCTCAGTGCTTCTGCCGACAGTATAACCTTCCTGTGAGTCTTTAACAAGGTGCCTTTCTCCTTCAGCCAAATGAAACATCCCAGTGGAGAAGAGTTAAGCAGGAGTAGAGCATCACACCCTGGAGAAAGGCAGGGCAACCCACTCCAGTATTCTTGCCTAGAGAATCCCATGTACAGAGGAGCCTGGCAGGCTACAATCCATAGGGTTGCAGAGTCAGACACGACTGAAGCGCCTTAGCATGCAGGCATGCACGCAGAACATCACAAAGAATTCTGGGAGCTCTAGGGGATATTCAGTGTTCTCATCAGGGTAAAAAAAGAAGGTGCAGGGGGAAGAATATGCCAGTTTATTAAAAAGACTCAGAAACTTTAGGAGCTTCAGGATATGATTAAGTGTCAATTTAGTATGAGAATAATTTGTTCCTGTGGAATATGACATATAGAGAAATTCAGGATCTTACTTGCATGGCACTAGAGGAATGATGTGGAGTGGTCAGAAGGATCACTCCTGCCCATGCTTACCACCCCCACCCCCAATTTTCCACTCAACCATAAATTCCCTAGAATTGGGAGCAAATCTTATTCTCAGATGTAGCTCTCCTTTTTTTTTTTTTTTTTTTTTTAAATACAGTGCCTGGCACATACTGGGGACTTAAGAACTGTTTGTTGAAAGAATAATAGAAATCAAGTTTAGAATTCAGACCATTGAATGATATAAAGACACAATGTTTCCACTTAGGAACTGCTTAGTTTCTTAGTATCTTATAGATAAACATTCAGTTCAGTTCAGTCACTTAGCCATGTCTGACTCTTTGTGATGCCATGGACTGCAGCACGCCAGGCTTCCCTGTCCACCACCAACTCCTGGAGTTCAATCAAACTCATGTCCATTGGGTCGGTGATGCCATTCAACCATCTCATCCCCTGTTGTCCCCTTCTCCTCCCACCTTTAATCTTTCCAGCATCAGGGTCTTTTCCAATGAGTCACTTCTTCTCACCAGGTGGCCAAAGTATTGGAGTTTCAGCTTCAGCATCAGTCCTTCCAATGAATATTCAGGACTGATTTCCTTTAGGATGGACTGGTTGGATCTCCTTGCAGCCCAAGGGACTCTCAAGAGTCTTCTCCAACACCACAGTTCAAAAGCATCAATTCTTTGGCGATCAGCTTTCTTTATAGTCCACATCCATACATGACCACTGGAAAAACCATGGCTTTGACTAGATGGACCTTTGTTGGCAAAGTCACATCTCTGCTTTTTAATATGCTGTGTAGGTTGGTCATAATTTTTTGTCCAAGGAGCAAGCGTCTTTTAATTTCATGGCTGCAGTCACCATCTGCAGTGATTTTGGAGCCCCCCAAAATAAAGTCTGACACTCTTTGCCCTGCTTCCCCATCTATTTGCCATGAAGTGATGGGATCAGATGCCATGATCTTAGTTTTCTGAATGTTGAGCTTTAAGATAACTTTTTCCACTCTCTTCTTTCACTTTCATCAAGAAGCTCTTTAGTTCTTCACTTTCTGCCCTAAAGGTGGTGTCATCTGCATATCTGAGATTATTGATATTTCTCCCGGCAATCTTGATTCCATCTTGTGCTTCATCCAGCCCAGCATTTCACATGATGTACTCTGCATATAAGTTAAAAAAGCAGGGTGACAATATACAGCTTTGACATACTCCTTTCCTGATTTGGAAATAGTCTGTTGTTCCATGTCCAGTTCTAACTGTTGCTTCTTGACCTGCATACAGATTTCTCAAGAGGCAGGTCAGGTGGTCTGGTATTCCCATCTCTTTCAGAATTTTCCACAGTTTATTGTGATCCGCACAGTCAAAGACTTTGGCATAGTCAAAAAACCAGAAGTAGATGTTTTTCTGGAACTCTCTTGCTATTATTTTGATGATCCAGTGGATGTTGGCAATTTGATCTCTGGTTCCTCTGCCTTTTCTAAAACCAACTTGAACATCTGGAAGTTCACGGTTCACATACTGTTGAAGCCTGACTTGGAGAATTTTGAGCATTACTTTACTATCGTGTGAGATGAGTGCAATTGTGCGGTAGGTTGAACATTCTTTGGCACTGCCTTTTTTAGGGATTGGAATGAAAACTGACCTTTTCCATTCCTGTGGCCACTGCTGAGTCTTCCAAATTTGCTGGCATATTGAGTGCAGCACTTTCATGGCATCATCTTTAAGATTTGAAATAGCTCAACTGGAATTCCATCACCTCCGCTAGCTTTGTTCTTAGTGATGCTTCCTAAGGCCTACTTGACTTTGTATTCCAGGATGCCTGGCTCTAGGTGAGTGATCACACTTTTGTGATTATCTGGGTTATAAAGATCTTTTTTGTATATTTCTTCTTTGTATTCTTGCCATGTCTTCTTAATACCATCTTCTGTTAGGTTATCTACCCTATAAGTGCTTATTTAATTTTTTAGTGGAAATTTGGATGTTTCTTAGTCTTAGCACTATGTATATGTTTTTAACCTTGACTTCTTCTTTTGAAGACTTTCAATGTGGCAAGGTGTCTTGAGAGAGAACAAAGACGATACTGCCTAACTTCTGATTTGTCTTCCTCTTATCCAGCAAGAAGGACTTTTATACTGTAAACTGTAAAATAAGCCAGACTAAAGGCCATGATATCAATGTGGAGCAGTGGTCAGAAAAGACCTGTGCATAGGTTTTCAGTGATCTCCAGTCTGTATACAGAAATGCATTGCATCTATAGGTAGTGAAATAATGATTGATGTGAAGGGGCAAGTGCCTTGAGCACATTTAGGAATGTCACAGAGATGGAGTCATCTGGGAGGTTGGAAACACTCTCTTAGTTTGATTCTCTTCCAGAGATGAGGATGTGGGTGCAAGTAGGTTTTAGGGACGTAATCCCAGGAAGCACAGAATGGGAGTAGGAAAGTGAGCTGAAGGGAGAGGGAAAGCCAACAAAGGTGCAGTGATTAGTGAATTACTCCTGTGGGAAATTAAGCTCATCTCATCTTACATTGTGAGAGACTGCCAGACATGCCTCAGTTGTCTTATCAAGGGGATTCATCTGGGGGTTTTTAGTCCATCAGACTTTATCCCTCATTAGGATGGCCTGGAGCATTAACCCTCTGGCAAATTCTACTCTGCTTTGGGGTAGAGAAGTCGTCTTTGTCTCTGTCCCTCTGGCAGATATGAAGGAAGTATTCAGTGACCTTCAAAAGAGACTGAGGCGGTAATGAGTGGTGTTCTCTTGATATCTGCTACAGAAAGATAAAAGTAATCTTAAATTACTATGGATAAAAGGAAAACTCCAGAATCTTTATACCAGTGAAATGGATGTTAATTTCCAGAAAAAAACAAAAAACAAAAAACCCTGCCTATTGTTTTTGAACTCTCAGAGAAAAAGCACTGAAACTAAACAATGCAAAATAAGCCTTATTTAAAAAAATATATATATTAGAATGGTTCACCTGATGTCTTCATTTAGAAGCTAATGCAATCAACATTTTCCCCCCTATATCCTATAGAAAAAAATGGATGAAAGTGCAGATGGGCAAATTCACAGGTAATTGATCACCATATCTAGCCTGTTGATGACTTATTCTTTGTCATCCTGAGGCAGTGTGTTTAGTCCTTTAAAGCTAATTCCTTTTATTTTGAAAAATATAAAAATATCTCATGCCCACAGGGATTTTGATGTGTCCTTTCACTAAGGCAAGCTTTTCTTCTCAGTCATGAATATCTTTGACCTAGATGAAGGTGTCTGGTGGCATGCCCTAAAGCCTTTCCTGCACTGTTTTTTTTTGTTGTTGTTGTTGTTTTTAAAATGCTTTGAACGAAGACATGGAAGGCATATCTGAAAAATTTCCATCAGATAGCTCCTATGAAAGGTGACATAACTGGGTTCAATAAAAGCTCTCAACAGACTGAAATGATGACCTGAACCTCATGATTGATTTTTATGAGGGAGGAAATGTAAAATCTTTCACACAAGTTCAAAAAAATTAAAATATGCCTGAATAAAATGAGGTATGTTCTGGTTTATAGTAGTGACTAGAAGAAAGATCTAGGACTTTTAGTTCATTGCAAGCTGAAAATGAGCTAATTTATTTTAGCTGGAAAAAAAAAAACAGTCTAAGATGAAAGACATAAAAGCTTTATGTCCAGAATATAAGAGGTTCCACTGCATGTCTCACTAGTTCAGTTTTATCTGGTGGATTATACTGTTCCAAAAGCTTTTTCTGAACTGGTGAGAATATTAGAGGTCACTTAGATCCTGAGTGTGTGTTCCCATGGTGGTGTGCAAGGTATGCCGGGCATACGAGAAAACCTAAGGATAAATATGTCAGACATTCCAGGAGCACCCATATCTCCTATCTGGTGAGAGAAAGGGAACCAAGTTGCTTGAGTAGTTTGGAAAATGCTGTTCAGGTGAAACCACATATTGATATAATTATTAAATCACATATATGATATTATGAAGTAGAATACAAAGTCCACATCACATTTTAAGTTAAAATGTGAGACTCCAAAAACATTTCAGCTTGCAGAAGATGACTTTTGAGAGCTATTTGGAGAAAGTCATGAGTTCAGTCTCCTCTGCTGGTACTTTTATTCAACAAATATTTGCTGAATACCTGCTGTGCACGAAGCACTGGTACTAAGTGCTTGAGATATATCAGTGAGCAAAAGGAATGAAGAGCCCTGCCTTGATGGGGACATAAGTAGAAGTTTGCAAAGTAAAGTTTATTTTGTAGGTGAAGGGGTCAGGAAACACAAAGTTAGTTCTGAATTAAAGTCCTAGTTGTAGTCATAGACTTCTACTGTTTGCTGGCTCTGTGATCTTCATCATTTCTTTGTCTCGGTTTTCTTGACTATGTAATGGCAGAATGAGACATATCTACTTTTTTGATGGGAGTATTCAATAAGATAACCTGGGCCAAACACTTGGGAAAGAGACTGATCTAGAGCACATGTTCATTATGTCAGTAGACGATGATCCTGTTATAGAGGTCAGGTGCCTTAAGTTCACACCATTAGACAGCTACTCAAGCTACTCAAGGCTTTGTATTCAAGCTCCATCTTTCAATTCCCACTTCTGACCTCTTTGTGTGACAACACAATTCTGGGTGCTATGACCTATAAAATAAACAAGGTTTACTTTTACTTTTTCTATTATTAAAATCAGATACAGTGAGAAAAAATCAGGAAAACACATAGATGCAGAAAATGAAATTACAATAAAACAAAAATGACACAGAAAGAAAAACTTTATAATCACAACATCTTAATGGAAATTTAGATATGATTGGTCAACTTTTTATTTTTTAATTTATTTTTGGTTATTTACAATGTATTAATTTCAGGATACAGCAAAGTGGTTCATATATAATATTCATATGTATTTTTTTTCACTTCTCTGGTGGCTTAGATGGTAAAGAATCCTCCTGCAATGTAGAAGATTTGGCTTCAATTCTTTTCCATTATAGGATATTATAAGATATTGAATATGGTTCCATGTGCTTTACAGTAGGTCCTTGTTTATCTATTTTGTACTTAGTAGTGTGTATCTGTTAATCCCAAACTCCTAATTTATTCCTCCCTCCCTACCCCTTTGCCCTTCCCTGCCTATCAGTTTGTTTTCTTTGTCTGTGAGTCTATCTATGCTTTGTAAATAAGTTAATTTGTATCTTTTTTTTTTATGTTTCACATGTAAATGATACTATATATGTTTGTCTTTATCTGCCTTAACTTCACTTAGTAGGATAATCTCTTGTCCTTTCTGTGTTGCTGCAAATGGCACTATTTCATTCATTTGTATGGCTGAGTAATTCTGTTGTATATCTTTGTCTGTCTATCTTCTACTTCTTTATCATTCATTTGTTGATGGGCATTTAGGTTGCTTCCATGTCTTGGCTGTTGCATATCTTTCAGCCCTCTTATTTATTTATTTTTTATGCTCAAATTGTTTATTTATTTATTTTTCATTTATTTTTATTAGTTGGAGGCTAATTACTTTACAATATTGTAGTGGTTTTTGCCATACATTGACATGAATCAGCCATGGATTTACATGAGTTCCCCATCCCGATGCCCCCTCCCGCCTCCCTCCCCATCCCATCCCTCTGGGTCTTCCCAGTGCACCAGACCTGAGCACTTGTCTCATGCATCCAACTTTGGCTGGTGGTCTGTTTCACCCTTGATAATATACTTGTTTCAATGCTATTCTCTCAGAACATCCCACCATCGCCTTCTCCCAAGTCCCAAATTCTGTTCTGTAGATCTGTGTCTCTTTTTCTGTTTTGCATATAGGGTTATCGTTGCCATCTTTTTAAATTCCATATATATGCATTAGCATACTGTATTGGTGTTTATCTTTCTGGCTTACTTCATGCTGTATAATGGGCTCCAGATTCATCCATCTCATTAGAACTGATTCAAATGAATTCTTTTTAATGGCTGAATAATATTCCATTGTGTATATGTACCACAACTTCCTTATCTATTCGTCTGGTGATGGGCATCTAGGTTGCTTCCATGTCCTGGCTGTTATAAACAGTGCTGCGATGAACATTGGGGTGCACGTGTCTCTTTCAGATCTGGTTTCCTCAGTGTGTATGCCCAGCAGTGGGATTGCTGGGTCATATGGCAGTTCTATTTCCAGTTTTTTAAGGAATCTCCACACTGTTCTCCATAGTGGCTGTACTAGTTTGCATTCCCACCAGCAGTGTAAGAGGGTTCCCTTTTCTCCACATCCTCTCCAGCATTTATTGCTTGTAGACTTTTGGATAGCAGACATCCTGACTGGCGTGTAATGGTACCTCAATGTGGTTTTGATTTGCATTTCTCTGATAATGAGTGATGTTGAGCATCTTTTCATGTGTTTGTTAGCCATCTGTATGTCTTCTTTGGAGAAATGTCTGTTTAGTTCTTTGGCCCATTTTTTGATTGGGCCATTTATTTTTCTGGAATTGAGCTGCAGGAGCTGCTTATATATTTTTGAGATTAATCCTTTGTCTGTTGCTTCATTTGCTATTATTTTCTCCCATTCTGAAAGTTGTCTTTTCACCTTGCTTATAGTCTCCTTTGTTGTGCAAAATTTTCATTAGGTCCCATTTGTTTATTTTTGCTTTTATTTCCAATATTCTGGGAGGTGGGTCATAGAGTATCCTGCTGAGATTTATGTCAGAGAGTGTTTTGCCTATGTTCTCCTCTAGGAGTGTTATAGTTTCTGGTCTTACATTTAGATCTTTAATCCATTTTGAGTTTATTTTTGTGTATGGTGTTAGAAAGTATTCTAGTTTCATTCTTTTACAAGTGGTTGACCAGTTTTCCCAGCACCACTTGCTAAAGAGGTTGTCTTTTTTCCATTGTATGTCCTTGCCTCCTTTGTCGAAGATAAGGTGTCCATAGGTGTGTGGATTTATCTCTGTGCTTTCTATTTTGTTCCATTGATCTATATTTCTGTCTTTGTGCCAGTACCATACTGTCTTGATGACTGTGGCTTTGTAGTAGAGCCTGAAGTCAGGCAGGTTGATTCCTCCAGTACCATTCTTCTTTCTCAAGGTTGCTTTGGCTATTCGAGGTTTTTTGTATTTCCATACAAATTGTGAAATTATTTGTTCTAGTTCTGTGAAAAATACCGTTGGTAGCTTGATAAGGATCACATTGAATCTATTGATTGCTTTGGGTAATATAGCCATTTTGACAATATTGAGTCTTCCAATCCATGAACACGGTATGTTTCTCCATCTGTTTGTGTCCTCTTTGATTTCTTTCATCAGTGTTTTATAGTTTTCTATATATAGGTCTTTCATTTCTTTAGGTAGATATACTCCTAAATTTGTATTCTTTTTGTTGCAATGGTTAATGGTATTGTTTCCTTAATTTGTCTTTCTGTTTTCTCATTGTTAGTGTATAGGAATGCAAGGGATTTCTGTGTGTTAATTTTATATCCTGCAACATTACTGTATTCATTGATTAGCTCTAGTATTTTCTGGTAGATTCTTTAGGGTTTTCTATGTAGAGGATCATGTTGTCTGCAAACAGTGAGAGTTTTACTTCTTCTTTTCCTATCTGGATTCCTTTTATTTCTTTTTCTGCTCTGATTGCTATGGCCAACACTTCCAAAACTATGTTGAATAGTAGTCATGAGAGTGGACACCCTTGTCTTGTTCCTGACTTTAATCGAAATGCTTTCAATTTTTCACCATTGAGGATAATGTTTGCTGTGGGTTTGACATATATAGCTTTTATTATGTTGAGGTATGTTCCTTCTCTGCCTGCTTTCTGGAGAATTTTTATCATAAATGGATGTTGAATTTTGTCAAAGGCTTTTTCTGCATCTATTGAGATAATCATATGGTTTTTATCTTTCAATTTGTTAATGTGGTGTATTACATTGATTGATTTGTGGATATTAAAGAATCTTTGCATTCCTGGGATAAAGCCCACTTGGTCATGATGTGTGATCTTTTTAATATGTTGTTGGATTCTGTTTGCTAGAATTTTGTTAAGGATTTTTGCATCTATGTTCATCAGTGACATTGGCCTGTAGTTTCCTTTTTTTTGTGTATCAGCCCTCTTTTTAGTGCAGAGTCTTTAGTAGAGTGATATCCTGTACAATCCTGACTTTTCCTATTTATTATTAAAACTCATGCTTTGCCCCATGTAATCAGAAGCTTTCTCTTTTTTTATTTTATGAGTGGGTTGGCCTGGACCATCAGCAGGTCTCTTTTTCCACTTTGTTTTTGCTGTTGGTCATGCCATGTGGCTTGTGGGATCTTAGTTCCCTGACCAGGAATTGATTCCGGGCCCCCAGCAGTGAAAGCACCAGGTCCTAACCATTGGACCATCATGGAATTCCCTTAGAAGTTTTTTATTACCATCATGCTTAGTAACTACAAAATAGTCTTCTGAGTGTGTGACAGTTTTCTTAACCATTTTCTTCAGAGTGAACATTTAGTCTGTGATAGTAAAATCTTGTATGTGAATATCTGTTATGGTCCTCCTGTTGTAAGAGTGCCCTTCTTACCAACAGGGAAAGCCGAAACTTCTGCAGATGGTAGTTCTTCTGTGTATACTGTTACTTCAGGAAACTCAAGCCTGAGTCTTCTATTTATCCTCTCAGACTTATTTAACTTCCCCAGGCAAAAATCTCTCTTTTTGGACACAGTTTTTCACTTGGTTCCCTTTGTCTTGGATAGCCTCTTTAGATAACTTCTTTGGCTCCCATGCCATCGCTCTTCTAGAATATTCTCTCTGAATATCCTTTGCTCCTCATTTAACAAAAACAAATTTATCCTGTCCCCACTTATGCCTCTTGGTTTTCGGAACTTACCCGTGATATCTATTGGTGAGATAGCTGAAAGAGTATTTAATGGTGTGTGTGTGTGTGTGCAGCTGTATGCATGTTCAAGTGTATAGTTTTGGACTAAAATTCTGAAAAGCCTTGGAGCACTTTTAAGTTTATGGCTTGTTAGACTCTGAAACAAATTGTGTGAGTTGCTTTTGGGTTAGGTGTTAAAAGAAATATACTGCTTAGGGTGTTTATTGGGGGAAGTTTTATATAAGCAGAAAACATTCCCTGCCACTCTGATATATACTGTACACAAAAAGATGATCAATCCAGATCTTCTCTAATGTAAGGAAAATACGATTCATAGCTTTTGGTCATACCATTTCAACTCTGCGGCTCAAAAATTGAAACAAATTTTTCCATAAAACACTGGAGAATGATGAAGGCCTCAGGGAAGCAAGTGTAAACTGGCCTCTCATCCTAGTGCTTTTTGGAATAAATGTACAACATTACCTATGTTTCATCTGAAGGTCACAAAGTGTACACAGTGAGGGCTCTGAGTATCAGGCTTTCTGAATTAAGATTCAGAATTCGTACCTAAAGCTTGCGGCTGTGTACTGTTCCACATGACTGACTTTTTCAAATACATCAGATATTCTTTTCCATTATAATTAATGCCAATCTACTGACATTATCAGAATGCACATGAAACTCTAAATGAATACGCCTTTATATTTAAGTCTTAGTTCTTACCTAGAGGCAGGGAATCATCACAAAAACAGAAATAACCTTCCATTATACCAGGAACTGTCAAAGCAACATGTTTGTTGAATTGTAGAGATAAGGCAATTCTGTATTCAAGATCAAATGTTTATAAATCTGTAGACCAGGAATGATTCAAATTTGAATTTTTTTGCAGAATTCGGTAAGGTATTACAATGATGTATTATCACTCTGCTAACTAATACAAGTTCTGATGTCTAATTTTGTCCAACTTTCTTTACATGTTTCCCTTTTGATATTTTTGTAGCTCTAGCACTCTTGGACACTAGTTTTTAGACTCACTGGAACAATTGGATATTTTCTCAAAATGATCACACAACATCTTGAACCCCTAGTGAACATTTTTTTGGGACATATTTCTATTTTTTCATTGCCTTTATCTCTCAGTACTCTTTCTTTGTTCTCACAGGTTTCATGTATCTGAGGTCAGGAGTTAGAGAGTCAAAGCCAAGACTTGAGTGCCAGCCATGGCATTCCTGGGACCTCATGGACCTCAAAGTGGATAATCTCCACTGCTGATGAGCTCAAAGGTTTTCTTTCTGTTTGCCTTGTCTCTTCTAAGTCTACTAGATGACTGGAGTCTGTTCTGCCTCCCCTTGGTTTGGTTCTAAGACAAGACCTGCAGACAGGATGCAAGAGCACTATAGACCCCTGCCCCTTGCCTAACTACACTCCAGTGGATGCCAGAACAAAGGTGAGGGAGACCACTGTCCTTGTATAGGTTGTATGATTTTGAGGAAGAAGAATTCTAAGCTGGATGAAGGAGGAGTATGAGACAGCTGCCCTCCATTTCTCTCTTAAGAAAGCCAAGATGCTCCTCTCATTTAGGGTACAACAGTCAAGCATTTCTCTATTCAGATGGATATGTATTTAGTCTCTTAGATGCCTGCCATTGTGATTGGTTCTAAAATGACATAAAAGTGAAAATATATGTCTTCAGTGAACCTACAATTTAAGAGGGCATGAGGAAGGTGAGAAGTGAAGGGACCGAGAGAAACAAAGCTATGATGTTAGTGAAATACATGGGAGGTGCTTACTAAGCACTTGCTGGAAGAGTGACCAGATGTATGCTTGGTTCATGTGCCACTGGGGGTCAGAGGCCAGAGACATCATATCTGTTTTGGGGACTCAATTCCTGAGATGGTATTTTGAACTTATCTTTAAAATAGAAATAAGATATTAAAAGATGGCTATGGAGGGAAATCTGGGTGTAGGGTACGGCACAAGAGCAGCAGGGAAGTACCGTGATCTGTTCAGAGGATGGTGGGTCACTTTTCAGGCTGCAGTGAGTATGCGGTGGGGGACAAGGAGAAGGAGATTAAAAAGGCTGGAAAGGTAGTCTTGGATCCCACCATGGAGAACCTTGCATACTTGGCATGGGAGTGTGGCTTTTATTTTTTGAGCTATGGAGAGCCTTCAAAGAATTTTTAAGGAAGGCAGCGGCCTGAGGAGAGGTCTACTTTGGAAGCGCCCCTGGTGGCATTTTATTAAACATATTTGAAAGGTGAGACCCTAGAGGGAGAGGCATGGCAAGAAGCTACTACAGTTGACTAGGCAAATGGTAGAGGAATAAGAAGGTAAGAGGGAAAGGAAACAAAGGAAGCTAATGGGGTTTAATCATTGAACTTAAGAAGATGTGAGAGAGAAGGCATTAAAGATAACTTTGAGGATGTCAGTTGGAGTAACCAAGAATTTGGTGCTCAGGAAATAAATTGTGGAGTCATAAAGGAAAACTGATTAAGAGAGAAGGGAGAAAATTGGCTTGTTCATTGATACACTGAGAAAGTAGCACATAAAGGCAGACAGGGGGAGATGTCTCTTAACAAAGCATGTAGGCATTAAACACAGGAGAGAGAGCAGGCATTTGGGATCAATTTCTGCAGTGGGGAGAATGTAGAGAAGAGGATTGTAGAGGGAGCAAGTAGGAGGTGGAAAGGAGTCTACTAGAGGGGCAGGGAGAAGGAATTTTAAAACTGTAGCTGTGGATTCTCCTATATTGAAGTTCCTGTTACTTTTTAAGCATCTTGTGAGCTGAATATTTTTGAGACACTTGCCACCCCTAAAAAACCAAATCTTCTCTAGGGACCAGGTCATATCAACATCTTCTGGGGTGTTTCAACCTTAGCTATCATTTAACACGTAAAATTGGTATGCCTTCTTTTTCTTTGTGACTTTTCTTTATCACCTCCATGACTGTCCTAGCTCATTTGTTTCTTTTGGTCTCCTATCTAAATTGTTCACTGTCTATCATTTTATTATGACTCCAAGTTTTCAATGTTCTCTAGTGATAAAAGCTAGGTCAGGCTCCAGTTATAACAGAGGCCTGGCTGTTGCTTTAAAATCAACAAAAGCTGTGACTTTGGGGGTCTCTGTGGTGCTATTTGCTCTCACTGCTTTACTGTTACTATCTGCAGAAAATAAAAAGATCCAAGACTTCAGTATAAAACACAGTGGAGACAAATTTGTATGTGTACCTGTGTGTTTGCATATGTGCACATGTGTACTCATATGTGAGTGAAATTAGCTCATCTGATGATATAATCCATAACAGTACCATGAATGATACCGAGTCCCGTGTGATAAATATTAATAGAAACTATTTAAAATTAATGAAGAGTGATGCCAGTCTCCCACGCCATTTAGAGGTGGGCGACTCAGCCTTGAAACTTTGCTGTCAATAATAGTTTCCAAAATACTTTCACACATACACCATGTCTGGCTGTAGCCTTTTTCTAACCTCACTTCCTCCTTCTCTTGCTTCTAGTAATTTGGCTCCAATAGCCCTAGCTCCTAACTGTTCCTGGAAAGTACTAAGCATGTGCCCACCTCAGGGCCTTTTCCTTGTAGTTCTTCTGCCTGAAATATTCTTACAGACGCCTATACAGTTTACCTTCTTGCTGCACTCAAATCTCCTCTCAGAAAGCAGTTCTTCAGATGAGAACCTGTCTCCCTTTCCCCGCAAAATACAGACCACCTTGTCATTCTTTATCCCCTAAACCTGGTTTACTTTGCTTGTGAACTCTCATCACTCCTTGAAGGCATCCATCCACCCATTTATTTGATTTGTTTTTCTCAGTAGAATGTAAGCTCCAGGAGGCCTGGGACTTGGCTTTTGAACAGCTGTATCACTGATGTCTAGAATGGTGACATTCAAAAAATATTTGTTAAAATAAATGTTCAAATGCATGAATTTGATCTCTTAAAATAATTTTGTTAGGCAGCCTGGGCAGATAGCCCTGTTTATAAAGTGGAGACTAGATGAGAAGACTTTGAATGACTTGCCCAAGGCAAAGACTTGAGATCAAGGTCTCTTAGCTCCAACTTCATAGATGTCATAGTTGATCACTTACATGCCCATGTAAAGGGTTCCTCTGACAAGTTTTTAATCTTGGGCTTTTGGACTAGATTTAATTTCATGCATACTTTCTGATACGTTGTTTTCTTAAGCCAAAGCTTTTTGCAACTATTAAAAATTCTTTTGAGATTTTGCTTTCTTTCTTCTCTGGAGAAATCCGGGGCAAGAGGAATGTTTTATTTTTGCTGTGTTCAGCAAGTCTCTAAGGCACGTATTTATGAAGAGCTGAGCTACAAAATGGCTTTGTCTTTCTTAGCATAATGCAAGCAATCTTTAGTGTTGAAGGAGTGAGAAAGATTTCATGTTCCTTTCAATTCATTCTGCCACCAGCTCAGAATCTAAAGAGAACTCTGTGCTGTGATCAACTGTCTGAGATTCAGGAGCAAGGGCAAAATAGAGTCTGCATGGAAAGGCTTCCAATTAGTTGCCAGTGTTGCTGTAGTTGTTGTTGTTTATTCACTAAGTTGTGTCTGACTCTTTGCGACCCTATGAACTTCAGCATGCCAGGTTTCTCTGTCCTTCACCACCTCCTGGAGTTTGCTCAAACTCATGTCTGTTGAGTTAGTGATACCATCCAACCATCTCATCCTCTTGTTGCCTCCTTCTCTTGCCCTCAATCTTTTTCAGCATTGGGGTCTTTTTCAAAGAGTCTTGCTTACTCTTTGCCAGTTACTATTTTAAATTCTGGAAATTTAAAATGTAATGTGGATATTGCCTCTTCCCTCAAAAGACTCACTTTTTATAAGGCAGGATAGTCAAGTGAACAATTAATTACACCAAATCAATTCTGAGCACTGAAGAATTGATGCTTTTGAACCATGGTGTTGGCGAAAACTTTTGAGAGTCCCTTGGATTGCAAGGAGATCCAACCAGTTCATCCTAAAGGAGATCAGTTCTGAGTATTCATTGGAAGGACTGATGTTGAAACTGAAACTCCAATACTTTGGCCACCTGATGTGAAGAACTGACTCATTTGATATGACCCTGATGCTGGGAAAGATTGAAGGTGGGAGGAGAAGGGGATGACAGAGGTTGAGATAGTTGGATGGCATTACTGACTCAGTGCATATGAGTTTGGGTAAATCCAGGAGTTGGTGATGGACAGGGAGGCCTTGCGTTCTGCAGTCCATGGGGGTGGCAAAGAGTCAGATACGACTGAGCGACTGAACTGGCAAATCAATTCATGCTCTGAATGCTCTGACCCTATAAGCATAATGTATTTGAGGAGCACAAACAGTGTTCTTCATCCAGATTGGGGCATCAGGTGAAACTTCCTGAGAGGGCAATTAATGCTTGAGATGATTATGACATGGAGAGAGATAAGAGCCAGACCACATAGATGTTTGTGTGCCATATTCTGTTTACTTGTTTAAAAAATATCATTGGCCTGGGAGGGATTTTAAGTAGGAACTGATGTGACTAGATCTTTTTCTTAATAGCTAATAAAATAGTTAATGCAATACAGGAGAGTCAGACATGACTGAAGCGACTTAGCAGCAGCAGCAGCAGCAGGAGAGAAGTGATGATAACAGCAGTAAGAAGGATGGGAGAAGCAGTCAGGTTTTATGGATACTAAAGCGAGAATTTATTGCCAAGATATATTGACTGATGGAGGGTGGTTAGTGAGGAGGTGCAGCCCTGTGTGATGATGCCCAAATTCCTTCCTTAAGCTATGTGTGGACAGACAGCTTGCTGTTTACTGAGAGAGGGGCTAGAGGGAAAGGAATTTTGTTGGAATGAAATGACAAGTTTATATCTGGTCATGTCATGTTTGACATCTAGTTAAAGACATCTGAAAGTTATTTGAATTACATATCAGGAGCTTAAGATCAAGAATGGTTAGATGCATATTTTGGAAAGTTTATCAGTGAGGAAAGAAGTCAATACCTTCAAAGGAGAGTCTGTAGAATGTGAATAGAGGAGTTTTGAGAGTAGACATCTCAGGAAAACAAACATATTAAAGGAGAGAAGAACAAAAAAAATTAAGGAGAAAAGAAGAAGATGGGTGAGAAAGGGTGATTAGAGAGTACAAGGTCACCAGTAATTGACTCTTCATTCTTTCTTCAATGTTCTTATATTCTGATGCTTCTTTCTTTAAACTGGCTCATTTTTTTCAAGACATGGGCTTCTATATTCTTACAGGGTTTTTAAAAAGTCACCCAACTTGCTTATTTCCCATCAAGGAGGCAAAAGGTATACATTTATCTCACCTAAAGACAAATCAAGAATATCTGAATTCAGACAGGTAAGAAATTATCTGTCACCAAAAGAGGAAGTTTACTATTATTCTAAGTAGTCACAGTTTGAAACATTCTCTTGCCTAGAATTGAAAGTGGCGTTTTCAAAACTGAAACATGACACCTAGAATTTAGCTGCTATGTGTTGTCACAGCATTACATAGAATAAGACATAGACATTAAATACATCATCAATCAAAACACTGCACACTGTGCGAAGTGGAAGATGATACAACAGTGAGTGGCCCCCTTTTATTCGAGGATAAAACATAGAAACATGGAAAAAACCCTAGAAAATTGAGTCTTAGACAACCAAAGGTAAGTTTTAGATCTTTATAGTTCTAGTATTGATGAGTATAGACTGTTAGTCCTATCTCCCCCAAATCTTATCATCCCTGTGTATTTTGAGTCTAATAGCTATATAGAATGACTAGGGCCCTGAGCTGACTGTAATTGTGTGGGGAAGGGGAAACGAGGTGGCAGACGTTCAATAAGGGAGCACGATAGGTCATGAAACCAAATTTAGGGAATGTGGGAAAGCGTAAGCATTTATTTTCATTCATTCATTCATTTATACAGTAAATAGGTATTGGGGACTTAATGTGTGTAAACCCATATCTTCTCCAAGGGCACAAATGTAGTCAAGTAAATGATGCATCCATGTAATTGGATTACCAGATAGATCAAAAAGCAGTAACAGGCAAGATACAGGTGGCCATCTACATAGGTTATATATACAGGTGGTTATATATACGGGCGGTTATATATACGGGCGGTTATATAAATGGGTGGTTATATAAATGGGTGGTTATATATACGGGTGGTTATAAATATGGGTGGTTATATAAATGGGCGGTTATATATACGGGTGGTTATATATACGGGTGGTTTGGAGAACAGAAGCATTACTTTAAGCAGGACTACACAGAGAAGGTTAAAGGAGGGGATAAAGTTTGAGCTGTATGGAGTAAGACTTAGGGATGGTAATTCTCAATTCTGGCTGATCAACAGAATTGCCTAGGAACTTTAAAAAATGGTCAGTAAGTAGGTGTCTCACCAGAACATCTAAAACACAACCTATGGGATAAGGGGTTGATTATTAAAAAAAAAAAAAGTTCTCCAGGTGATTCTCTTGCATTCAAGATGCAAAACTACTGAATTAATTTAGGGAGGAAAAGAAATTTCTAATTCTTTTCTAGTCTGTGTTTCAATTGTTATTAACTGAACATGCTTAAGTAGAATACTTATTCTTTTACAATCAATTTCTTCTTCTGTGACTTATAACTCCTTATAATTTATTTTTTATTTTATTTGTTTGCATATAACATTTAAAAATAGGTCAAAATTCAAGAAATCAAGAATGCAATTAGGCTTTATTTTAAAAAGTCTTCTAAAATTATTCTGAATTTATTATAACTCACCTCAATTTCTAATTAAGTAAGTACTTTTGATTACCTCTCATTATGAGAGAACTATTCAATTATGGTCACTCTATCTTAAGGCAGGCAAGTGCGGGAATAAATTTTGAAAAAGAGATGTTTACTATAGGCTTTGGGAATTTAAATATTCTAAATTATCCAGGAAATCATAATTAATAAAGAAGCTATTTTCCTAGGTCATTATGCATAATTGTGGTTATTATATGTGCCATTCAGTTGTCTATAGGGGAGAATTATATTATGTTGCTAAATAGAACAAATGGAAAGCTATGGAGAAAGTTTAAATGCTTTTTATTTTTAGAGAACATAGGTATTTCATAATTTTTTAATTATATCTCCACTGTAAGTAAAGTAAGCAAAACTAAATGAATAAATAGCCAGAGAACATCAGTCTAATTGGTCCAAGTTCTACTGTTACAAAGATGAGGAGGGAATATCCAGTTATACTGGCTGATAAATTGATATAAAATAATTGGTAATATTTATTTCTCTATTCCTAAATAATTTAGAGATAATCATATATGCTGTCAACCATCTTCAAGGAAATCCAATGGGGCCACCATTCCAAATGGATTTGCCTTACAAAGACTGTCAGATTTTTGAAATTAGCAAAAAAAATACTTCTGCAGCTACCATATCAGTTTTTGTTCTTGAAGTCTGCTTTTGAGTAATTTCCTGTAGTCTTACTGTACTGTTGCTGAAGTTTCATAGTGAGATTCATTAATAAATGTAAAGTGATGTTGACCTTAGATATGTTCTTCAGCTGAAGCATCCTACTGGTACCCACTTCCAAGATGCCAGAATTTGGCCATTCAGATCCTGAATTTGATAGGAGCCTCATTTCCCTTGCCCACCTGTATAAACAAGATTAAACTACCTATTACTGGCTTCCTTGCTATTAACCCTGAAGGAAGTTTTTAAGATTTTATGTGATTGTTTATATAATCAGAACACTGAATTTATTTTATTGCCGGTGTGTATTAATATAATATGTTAAATAGGTTATTAGGGAGAAGAATGATTATTTATTGAGCTGTAATTCACATAAAATAAAATCCATCTGTTGGAAGTATGCAGTGGGTGATCTGTAGTACATCCACAAGATTGTTAAACTCTTACCACAGTCTAATTCTGGAGCATTTTCATTAACCTAACAAGGAACCCTGTACTCATTAGACTACTTTGTCATGGTTGCTATAGCATCACTTATAGTAAAAGCTATCTCCAGCTTTCCCATTACCTATTACCTTCATTTCTGTGACTCTATTCATCTTTCACATTAAAATATATCATTTTGACCTTCAAATTGATAATCTCAGGATTTTGGAAGATTTTTGATACATTTTATAGTCAAAGAAAAATTGTCCATGTTTAATGTTAAACTAAAGTAAAAATGCATACATATATATATATATATACATATATAAAGGCATTTACCTGTAGAAATATAAATATAAATGACATTTTGTTAATCAGAGTTTGTGGTTATATAGGATTCTTCATTCTACAATGCCGGGACCAGCCGGCAAAGAGAACAAGTCCAGATCGCAACCGCACGGAAGCCTGAGAAAAAGAAACTGAAAGTAAAGGATGGGGTCGAGAGGGCTGAATGCTCTTTAGGCAAGTCAATGATTTTATTGAGTAAAACAGCTACCTTTATACTAGTACAAGCAGAAAACATAGTTCATAAAAATGCCATCTGGTGTTTGTCACATCAATATAATTCTTTGTCTTAAGTGATTGCAGAAGCTTACATCTTGTTTTTGGTATTCCAAGATAAACTACTAAGTGAAGGTCACTACTATGTTTTTCTCAAGGAAGAACAAAGGAGACCCAGCAAATGTTTTACTACTTTATCATGGGGTGGCGGGACAGGGAATGGCCTCTTTCAAGGCTTTCCCAGGGCCTTTTTGGGCCTTGAGCAGACTGACTACCTGCACTACAACATTCACTTAATACTATTTTTTTTCCTTTCCTGGTATAAACTGAGACTCTAGAGTACCTTGTGACACAAACAGATGTACATGACCTAATAGTCTTGTTTAAATGTGATATTGTAGAAAGGCCTAAGAATATCAGATACAAAATAAGTTTTTGTCTGGTATATCTTATTTTTGCTTTTATTGTCCAGAAAGAGATTAATATAACAAGGTTCGACTAAGCACAATAGTTAATTAATATTTTGTAAAATGGAGGAAAATGGTCATAGCAGGCACTATTTAGTTTCTATCCAGACTAATTCTGGTCTTCCGTTAATATCCAGTTGAGCATCTACTACATACAAGATACTGTCATGTGTGTTATGGCAAACTAAGAATTACTTTTCAACTGAAAATTAGAAGGGCTAGTCTATCAGTTGTAAACATTGGCTTCTAATCTTCCAGGTGGTTTTTGACAATGAGTTCTCCTGCAGTCTGATAATTAAGTCCCTTGCAGAAGCTTCCTAATCATCAGAACCATCTGTAAAGGACAGGGTTAAATTTATGTTTTTCTATCATGCAACCACAAATTGGTGTGACTGATTTTTCTTTTGTCAAATAAATAGATTGTTTACTTATTCAGTGACAAGATAATTTGTTTAGTCATCTACCCATCTTTTGCAGCTTAGCCTTTTAACAACTTAGCCAAGGTTTCCCATGTGATACCCTAGCAGTTGATTTTTTTTTTTAGGGGTTGCCATGAATAGCAGTTCTGCAAACACATTAAGCAGCCAGACAAACCATGGCTAAGAATACCAAATGCAATTTGGTGAATAAAACTAAAGTGGGCCACTAATAAAGAATGGGTTGGAAATGATGGAGCAATTCTGGAAATTCCAACAAAGAATGAATAGAAGAAATTCCTACTGAAAGTCCAACAGGGAAATAAAAATTGTTTTCATTGAAGTTATTTTTAAGTATGTATCTTGTAGATGTTTTTGACCTATTTCTATGGTATCCATGTTGAGGCTACACTTTTTATGTTGTATAATCCATTGTTTCTAGATAATTTGCCTGATCACTGGTTTGATCTGATGATAGTACAGATGTCCTAATTGATTGTTCATGAATTAAACATTATATCAAAAACAAACAAAACCAAAAATAGACCAGCTTAGCCTGGTGAGGATGGTGGTAGACTTCATCCCATATTCTGTAGATATAAATTGCTATATGTCTAGAAACATTTATGAAGATTTTATATAGAGAGCTTAAAATACTGGAGATAATATTTAAATATTTCCAAAGCCTCAGTGGAGTTTATGCATTAAAAAATTCTAGGTTTAGGCTGTTTAGCAAAGAAAGGCAATATCTCCTGGTAAATAATCCTAATTTCAACATTTTATCCTTTTGTGAATTGTAAGTCTAAACAACTGAGAGATTATTGTTTGTTTTAGTTTATATCTACATTTCAGAAAATTGCTGAAGAAACCATTTGCAATAAACATAATAAACTGGATTCTATCAAAAGATAATTAAATGTGTTCATAGGATATTGGGAAAGAAATTAAATGTGTCTACAGGATATTGAGAAAGAAGTTATTAGAACTGGAAAAATGTGCATAATAATTAGCATAATTATATAATTAAGATTCTGTTGACACTACATAAAAGTTCTGAAATCACTGGTTATTTAATCATTTTAACCAAAGTTAGGTGGGGCAAACTGGCCAATGTGATGATACATATTGGTAAGTCATCATGTGATCTTTTATAATAGGATCTACATATAGTGTATTAGAGAAATCAGGATAGTTTTGAGAATGGAAAGTGGTACCATTAGGTATTTGTTTTCCCCAAAAGACACTCTACTTTGTTCATAATTTGTGTTCTATATATCCAGTTGATTTGTATATGCCCTTGCAATTAAGAGTTTTGTTTTTACATGAAGAATGCATATTTATCTGTGTTAGTTTGTTAGGAGAAGGTTAGCACAACATGTCACAACAAATGTATTACTTGTGGTGGTTGCTATGCACTTAGTACTCAAGAATTGCCTGTGAATAATTCAAGCCCCTCGCTGAATGTGAGTTAAGGCCCATGAAGGTAAAGAGATTTATCTGCAGAGGCAAGGACAGAATTTGAACCCAGTCACCTAGCCCACGGTCCAGTGCTCCTTTATCTATGCATCTAGTGCGTATTTTAGAGCATCCATTTTGTGCACATACTGTTAGAGTCAGTTATTATGTTACATACTCTAAACACAGGCCACCTATTTTACTATAATTTTCTTTTTATTGTCTGATCAGATAATAGTTCTTTATTTTATCCTGCTCAGCAATCATATTAATACGGAGTTGATTTTATTTCTGCTTGGTCAGCTTATAAATTGTAAGCCTCAAATTAAAATCTCCCTTTGTTGTGTATTTTTAATTAATATAACCTAATATAGAATAAGGAGCTTCCTTGGTAGATCAGCTGGTAAATAATCCGCCTGCAACCTGGGAGACCTGGGTTCGATCCTTGGGTTGGGAAGATCCCCTGGAGGAGGGCATGGCAACCCAGTCCAGTATTCCTGCCTGGAGAATCCCATGGACAGAGGAGCCTGGCTGGCTACAGTCCATGGGGTCACAAAGAATCGGACACGACTGAGCGACTAAGCACAGCGCAGCATAGTAGAGAGTGAAACAGAATGCACCTTAATGTCCATAAATCAGCAATGCGTTCATCAGTAGGGCTCTTGTCTCATGGAATTGAAGCTGTTTCTGATATGAAGGAAAGGTCAATTTTATGCCCTTTTTTTTTTTAATCCTATGGGCATGGTAATAAAGACTACTGGCTAAATGTTTGATCATAATGACATGAGCTTTCTGACTCTAAGGAGTTTCAGTTCACTTGGGAAATTCACTTACAAAATGTACAGATTGTTAAATTAGTAAGTGAGATATAAGTCATAATTATAGGCGATAGACTGTAATTTTCATGCAGGCAGAAACTCTGTCTGTCATGTTCACTGCCCTGAAATCTAGCATGATGTCTGATACAGAATAGGTGGGCTTTATAAACATCTGTTAAAGGAGTAACTGAATAAATACGTGAGAGACTCCTGGTTATAGTCAGTAAGCTGAAAGAGTTCAAAGGAAAGAGAGAGAAGGAGGGAGGGAGGGAGGGAGAGGGAAGCGGATACAGAGAAGGGGAGGGAGAGACTGATGATTGAGAGAGAGCTGGAATGATCAGAAAAGGCTTAAGGGCAGGTAACGCTTATAAGAAAAGGTTACCTCAGGGATAGAATCTTATTGATTTAACATTCTTTATTTATATGTGTTTGTATTCTAAATGTTTTGACAGTGAATGTGTATTTAATGCTAGTCAAATTTATTAGTTAAAAAATTGCTGGTCCTGAACAAGGTTGAGGAATGTGAGGGTTTGGATAAAGAAGAGGAAGGAGAGAATTTCAGGTGGGATGTGTGGCAGTAGCCAAATTACAGAATAGACAAGGACAACTGATGTTAGGAAGGGCTGGATGGAGGGGAGAGGAGAAGGAGATAGGCAGATAAGCTGTGTTGGGGCAAATTCTGGGCTGGTGGTCTACCTTTGGCATTCTAAATGTACCATCTGTACAGATTGATTTCAGGACCCGAGATGGGTCCTGGTTCTCTGAAGGTTATCCCTAACTACTGACAGATTGCTGAAAAAATACAGATAATTTTAATACTTTAATCAACCTCTCATCAGCACACACTAAATATCTTTTTTAGATTTGTCTGCTTGGTATGAATTATTTCCATTCTAACACGAACAAAGAATTTGAGAGCAGAGGCTGTTAACTCTATGGGCCAAGAAAATAGGAAAATAAAGGAAACGTGAAAGCATTGCTGGGTAGGAGAAAGATCCAAAAAGGGGACTGAGGGCCAGGCACATTGCTCCTTCACAGTAGTTCTGTCCTGTGACTTTGGTAGCAGCAAAGGTCAGCAGTGTTGGAAACGAGAGGTTCCTTGGAGGACCCATTTTGTGTGTAGGTTCTCCGGGTATTCATCTGCTTCACTACCTTGGAAGGTAATATCCAACTTCTTTATTTTGGCTTTGACTGTGCTTCATGCTATGGAAAGAACTCATTCTCCATGTTCAGGTCTAGCTGTGACTACAGAGGCAGCTCTGATGCCCACTTATTTTATGATAATGATCAAATTCTGTAACATCTGTTAGCCTTAGTTTCTATATCTCTAATAATGGGATATAATAATCCTTCACTGATAGGGTTTTATATGAGTGAAATGACTGAGCTTTAAGAAGTGCCTGACATGTGATCATTCCCAGTTTCCTTTTCCTCTTCTGAGGTTGACCTCTGTAGGCTTATTTCACCTTGGGGATTTGTTTTTCCTTTGTTTGCTTCAGCTTGTAGAGAATTCATAACCATTAAGAATGATCATTTACAGGACTACGGCTCATAAAAGTGTGCCTTTTAAACAGTAGGCATTCAGAAATATCAATCACTTCATGTTCTAAACAAACAACAATCAGAAATATTGCATGTGGCAAAGCATTTTTCCCCTATGCTAGGAAACGATCCATAATGTTTTGCATTTACATTCAGTACAAGTAGACTTGAAACTTCTTGGTGCAATCATTGAATGCTGCAAACCAGCATTTATTATCTTCCTGCTCTTTACAGATTGGGTTGCTTCAACATTTTATAGGCATTTATGACAGTATAACTTCAATTGTTGTCCAAACAGCCTGTCCATGGGGGAGTTTCCTTGTATTGTTGGTACTTTATTTCATGAAATGACATGGCTTAAAGTGACAGGAAGTGACCTGAAGCCTCTCCTCTTGCCTAGAGAGCAGGCTAGCTCTCTAGCTAGCATGGCCGAGGCTACAGCTAGCCTCAGCCATGATGTACAGGTAATGAATGGGGTGTCCTCAACATGGTACTTTGAGAGTGAGGAGCCTTTAGGTCACCTTAGTCCAGAGAAGTCACAATTTACCTGACCTCTCAAGCCGCCGGAATAGAAAACTTTGTGGGAATGACCTTTCTGGTCCCAGAAACTGGAAAGAAATTTAAAAATTTAAATCACATCACGTTAACTCCCTTAATTAAATTTCTCCAATGGCTTTTCATTGTATTCGGAATAATATCCAACTCCTTACAATGGCTTTTGAGATCCTCCCTAATCTGTTCCTGCTTGTTTTTCTGATTTCATCTCCAACCATTTCCCCTCCTCTCATGTAGGATCTAGTCATTCTGAGATTCTTTCCGCTTCTAGAGTGTGCCAAATTCCTTCTACTTTAGTATGGTACTTCCTGTTCTTCCTGCCTAGAACATTGATCCATGAGCACCGACTTCCTGTTATTCAGTCTCATTTCAATGTCATTTCCCTTGAGAGCTGTTTCTGACCCCCTAAGATAAACTACAATCACCTCTTAAATCTCTAGCACATCCTGTGTTTTATTTTCTTCACAGCATTAAACACTTTCTGAAATTTTATCACTTAGCCTTTAACTTGTTTATTATCAACATCCCTCCTGCAGAATGTTAAGTTTCATGACTGTAGAGGATTTGTGTGTGTTGTTTGCTGTTACATCTCCACTGCTTACACTGGTGCCTGACCCACAGTCAGGTATTCAATACATATTTAAATAAATAAGTTGTGGAAATAAGCAATAGAGAAATGGAAAACAGAAATGAGGTTTGAACCAATCGCCTTTATATTCATAGATATGCAGTGCATCATTTTTTTCAATTAGTAATGACTTGTGAATGGGAACAATCTACAAATTGTGTCATCAAAAGATCTCACATTTGTTTTCCCTTTCCCTGAATAGGAACACTGGCCAATGATATAAAATGAGATTATGTATATCTCCATGCACTTTCTAAGTAGTCTAGAGCTTACTTTTGGTCTTTATACCATGCTGATCTAGACCTGCTCCCAGAAAATCCCAGGCAAATGAACTGAATAAGAGACCTCCAATAAAGATTTTATTACTATAAAAACTCACAGTTCTTTTCAGATGTGATTCGGACCTAATGATTTTGTAAACTGTCAAATTACATCAACAAGAACTATTTTTTGAAGGTGGGCTTTAAATCTATTGCATGAACCAGAGCTGCCTAGATTTAAGCAGTAATATACCCTTGGTAATGCATAAACTACTTCAGTCAAAATAGTTATACTAGGCAAAATTTTTGGCATGATGATTAATTCTGCAAATGGGTGAAAGAAATAATAACCTGGTTTCCAAGATTGCTGTCACTAAGGCTTGAGAGGTGGCAGTGAAGGGAAGCGGAAGATAGTTGCTGGGTCCCCAGTGGAAATATTGGGTTGGCCAAAATGTTAGTTCAAGTTTTTTGTGTTACGGTAAAACCAGAATGAACTTTTGGGTCAGCCCAATATCATCACAATAGACCTCAAGTTCTCAGCCTCTTTACCCTGTCTCTTTACTACTGAGTCTGCAAAAATAACCTAACAGAGGCATTTTCATAATAAATGCCTGCAAGAAAGATTAAAATTCTTTATTAAAAGGAACAATAGACTATTTCGCTTGATGTTTACTCACTGTGGAAATGGAATTAACTTTATTCTACAGACTTCATACAGAATAAAGAAGACGGCAGATGTATAGAGAGTTGCCATTCCTTTTTAGAGGGTTTAATTTAACAAAAATGAGACTGCATTTTTTCCAAAAAAATTAGTTTCTTAAAATAGATGAAGAATCTGAAATGAGCATTTGAGGGAGCATAACATTTGCTTTTGACTAATATGTAAGTATGTCAAGATCACTGAAATCTAAACTAAAGTACAAAGGACAATTAATTCCTCAGGGATGTTTTAATTTTGCATACCTATGTGTTAGTTTTGTGTGCATTGTATGAAATAAACAGCAATTCTTTTTTTCTGTCTTCTTGAAATATCAGAGTTTTAGTAATGCCTTTTAACTTAAGATTGGTTGCTGTCATTCCAGTATATTTAGGTCTGGTGACTTGGAAAGCTATTTGGGGCTTTGTTAAACTTCAAATGTTATCCTACAGTAAGAGTTAAGGATTGTTATGGTTAATTTGTATTCTATTGCTATTTTTCTTCACCACTGAGCAGCTGAAATTTTCTAACCTACTCTTATTCCATTTCAGCAGGATTTATGTTTTAAGAATAATAGCTAAAAAAATTGAAAGATGCATTAATTTGATGCATTAGGGGAAAAGTAGAACACAAGATATTGTATTGTTACTACCTGTATAATTCATCTTTTTATCCAAAAGAATCAATTTTCTTTGTATTCCAATTTTCATCTTTTAGTTTATAAAGTAAATACTTAATGTGAAGCTTATAGGTTCCTCCAAAAGCCTCCTTTTCTTCTTAAAATGAACTGTTTAGTTTGTTTATATGCATGATGGCTTTGATTCGGAAGGAAAAAAGGCCACTAAGTAAGCATTGCTTCCTGCTGAAAGAGTGACATAGCAAACAGGTTTCATACCCAGGGCCCAGATTTCAAAGAAAACTTAATATCAATTTGTGAGATCTGAGTCAAGAAATGAATGGATTCTTGCTAAAAAAGTGAAAATCCTGATAAAGCACAAATTATTTCAAATTATCCCCACTTTAGTAGACAATATAATTAGGAATTTTTGAGTCTTGGATTTCTACGTTGTAACCCGTTCTGTCTTGCAAGTTCTAATCCTAGAACATTCTCTTAATCTCGGTCCTGATAATACCTTTTCAACATAGTATCCTTGATACCGGCTCAATAGCACAGTCACCTTGCATGTGTGTAATGGAGCAATCACATGTGAGAATGTTTTTGTTCTTAATTTGCACTTAAGGAGAAATCAAGGATCTCATAAAGTCAGTTCAGCCTATAGCTTGTTGCATATAGAAACTTCATCTTGGCCAGTGGCTCAAGTTCTGACTCAAATTTTTTTCATCCTTCAACTACGTCACTTTCCCTGGAAGACCAGTTTTATATCTGCCTCCTCAAATGCAAAAGGTAGCAAAAGAACAGTAATCTCTTAACTTCCTCTTTCATTGAAAAAGAGGATGTCTTCTTCATTTCCTCCTAATAGTTTCTCACCCTGAGGTGGAGAAGTTGCAAATCATATGAAGTACTTAGTGATAAGTTCTTGGCTATAATGGAACAGTATGACTCCCAGCATCTCTCATTGGTTACAGTTCTCGTAGGGATTGGCAGTTAAGTGGAGTCTGCTTGCTTTGGCAGTCACTCTCCCAGGGCCTCCTAAACTGATGCTGTGTTCTCTCTGCTCTTGGCCAGCTCAGAGTGACTCTCCCCATCCTACCTGCTAGAAGGTTATTTATAGTAGTCCCCTTCTGAGGAACCATTTCCTGACAAACGAAATATTTCCAGATACTTTTGAATTTTACTAGGGAAGCACAGCCCTTCTTCAGGGCATCTTCTCCAGGGATTGAACCTGGGTCTCCAGCATTGCAGGCAGATTCTTTACCGTCTGAGCCACCAGGGAAGTCCAGCAAGTCCCTATATCAAGGAAATAGAGTAACTGATTAGAAGAAATTGAAATTCCATTGAAACAGTACAAGGGTGTTTCATTATGAAGAAAGAGGGCTGTTTCAGAGAAGTGAGGGTAGGATATACAACTGAACACCAAGAAAAATCAGACCTGAGAGCAGGGGTGCCAGCAAAACCCAAGAAACTTTTCTCCCTTACCCTCTCCACTTACGTAGGAGTCTTGTCTGTCCTTTGCTACAGATGCAGTCTTGCTGGTCCTCGGAATATACAGTCTGAGCATGGTTTCCCCAGCTTCTAAGTTTATGAGAACATCTAGATCCAGAGACTGTTTCCAACTGTTACATCTTAATTTCCAATTACACGTCTTAATCTGAAATCCTGAGAAGAGAGAATACGTTTTGACCCATAGACCAGAGATCTGAAACTCAGTTTCATCCAGTATGGTCAGGATTGGTAGAATGTGATAGAAATATGGTGTCAGGGTCCAGCTGTATTAACTGAGGCTATCAACGGGAATGGCAATTTGCCAAAAAGAAAACGTGCAATAAACAGGCTTGCTGCTTGTGTTATGATCCTTGGTGGCTGTTAATTTTTTTTATTTCAAAGAGGGGCCTACATCTGGTGAGTTTCCTTTGCCTTAAAGAGTATTCCTAACTGGTCAAGATTGCTAAGTTGTTCTCACCCTCCTATCTTTTTGATATTAGGAGATCTTGGCAGCAGCTCCAAATTTCTCTTGAAACATTCAATCCACAGGGTACAACAACACTTCCAGTTAAGGCCAGGGTGTCCCAAAGTAAACATGCAAACAGAACTATAATAAACACTCAGGTCTATAAGAAATAAGTAATTATAAAGCTTGATATCAGATTTTTTGCCTCAGTATACTAGAGGTGTAGTTACTATCTTCTGAGCATACCAAAGGAAATGGTATTTATTTCCTAGGGCTGCTGTAACTAAGTGCCACCCGTTGGTGGCTTAAAACATCTGAAATCTATTGTTTTGCAGTTCTGGATGCTAGAAGTCTGAAATATGGCTGTTAGCAGGGTTGGTTCTTTTTGGAGACACTGAGAGAGTGCAATGGACCGCATTGTGTACCCCACCCCCTAAGTCAAATATTGAAGCCTGATCCCTAATGTGACTATATTTGTTTATAAGATTTTTAGAAGGTAGAATTTTTTAGGAGGTTATAAGATTTTTAATTAGGATTAAAGGAAGTCATCAGGGTAAAGCCCCAACCCTGTAGAACTGTTGGCTTTATAAGAAGAGAAAGAGAGTGAAACATCTTAGATTTCCCAGTCTTCCAGAACTGTGAGAGAAGATTCTGTTGTTTAAGCCATCCAGTCCATGGTGTTTTTTAAATGGCATCCCAAGGAGACTAATATAGGGAGATTCTGTTTCTTGCTTTTCTCCTTGCTTTGGCATTTGCTGAGAATCATTTCGTGGTATCAGTTTGTAGATACATCACTCCAGTCCCTGCCTTTAGCATCATGCCGTATTATTTCTGTCTCTGTTTAGACAAGGGTGTCTGTCACTGGATTAGGGTTCTTCCAAATTCACTGTGACCTCATCTTGTTGATTACATCTGAAAAAACCCTATTTTCAATAAGGTTCACAGATACCAAAAGTTAGGATTTTGCATATCTTCTTAACAAACACAACCTGCAACAGAGATCCTGCTTCAGGGTCACATGCATTTCTCTTGTTTGTTGGGAGAGGCAGTCCACCAAGAGCCCCTGAATGATCTAAAATACAAGGTCTGATATGCTCTAATCCTGAGCCATTTCTGTAGCTGACTGAGTAAGCCATGAAGGCAATCCCAATGCCATGAGTATCTGCCCTCTCCGTGTGGGAGGGGGACAGGCTTATTTACTGCCTGCTATAAAAGTTTCTGAGCCCTTAGCCCCAGGTTCCTTTAGTGCGGTGCAGCCCACAGGTACCTGCAACCTAGGACTTCCTGTCACTCTGTGGGAGGCGGGACAAGTGAGATGGTGCTACTATGCCAATACTGCAGCTTGTCTACTGTGTGTGAGTTTCAAATTGTCTTTCTCCGATCCAATCTCTCATTGTTTTCTTTTGACAACTATGGGGTTATGCAAACCAACCTGCTGTGTGCTTCATCATCTGCCTTGCCATCCTGTTACTCCTAGCCATCCTGTGACTCCTTGCCATATATGAGACTGGAGTTCTTCCCTGAGACTGGGCTTCTTCTTTTTTGGCCTTTCATTCTTTTTGCATTCTGAGGTTTTACATATGCCATTTGTCCACCCAGGATGCCCTCTCTGAGGGCTCCATGCATGTGTGATCACAGAGGGACCAAGAAGGGAACAGAGCTTGCTTTAATGCTTACTTTATATGCGCTGCTTTTCCTGTTTTCTGGTCTTAATTTTTGAATAAAGGCCTCAGCATTCTTATTTTATACGGGTTCCACAAATTATGTAGCTTGTCCTCCCTTTCTTTGGTCAGGTGATGGATTTTCAAGGCTCAGCTTAGAAATAATAATTGATTGCTTCTTTTCCTCCTCCCATCACTTTCCCATTTATTTCTTGCTCTTGCTCCAGTTGCTAGATGGATTTGCAGCTGTCCTATGGAAATCATATTTGTTTTAATTCTAAAGGCTTCAGTTGGCAAAAATCCAACGGTTAAATAAATCCACTTGCTTACAGAGTATATGTCTGTTTTGGCTTCCATATTAAGAAATGAGCATCATGAACTCAGGCACCGTTCAACACCTGAATACATAAGTGTAGAAGATATCTTGTTAAGGTGCTAAGGCTGAGTACCTACTGGAAGAATCTTTATGTTTAGAACAAAGACAGTGTTATTCATTTCTTACATCTGTATATATTTCTATAATTTATCATTTTGATATTTCTTTTTATCCTTTTCAGTTCTATTTGCAGTTATTTTTTTTCCTACCCCAATCTACCACCCTTTATTCACCCCATTATAAGCACTGTGAAAACATTTAGCTTGTGTTTTACACTGGTGAAGCCCGCCATGACTTGGGAAGTATCCTGTTGGGTGATTCTATTGCTTAAACTTAATTTTACTAGGCTTGTTCTGAAGACCAGCATACAACTTTGGCATCACGGCAGAGACGTCTGGTCCACAGATCTTTTTGCATTAGTGAACAGAAGAATGAGGCAGCTGTACTCTGCTTGTAAAAACTGTGGCCACCACCTACATAATGAAAGGAAAAAACTGACACTTGCCAAAATATGAAAGACCTGACCAGGGGAAAAATAAATTTTTAATAAACCAACTGGATTGGAAGACAGGATTATTCAAAATGGCCAGGTTTGTAGGTTGTAGAAATTCTGATAATTATTCTTACTAACTTTGCCTTAACTAATATGAGTTTATTTACAACATGCATTGTGAAATGAAGCAAAATACTTCATAACATTAGTGATGCAAACTGTTCTCTGCATCACTGTTTTCTGAGGGGAAGCAATGGGCTATCTCTAGCATTAAAAATTTACTTCAAATAATGAAGTCACTTGAAAAAAGAGATATACCCACACTTTTTTTCTTTTATGGAATATTCCTTGTAGACTATCTGATAAATGTCTTATTAAGTGACTCAGTATATCTATGGAAACTTAAAAAAGTGTACATATTTAGTTTGAAATTTCATACAAAGGTATTCCAAGCTCGGTATATTTTATGCCAACTGCTGTTGGCATTTTATGCCTATATATGTAATGATTCCTGATGTGATTAGCATTTTACTTTCAAAACTTTCTCCGGGTGCCAATTTGACTTCCATTTTTTTCTGCTTTACTACCACTGGGTTTCTTTTTAAAATAGGACCCACTAGAAAGAGGGAACTGGAAGTTTTAGCACTTGGGAATTTCTGTGTGAAAACAATTGCATGTTCTCTGTCTTTGTTCCATGAGAACATTAGCACGTCCCCTTCTCACTTCACTTCCACCTCCCTGTGTCCTGATTAGGCTAGTGAACAAGTTGACAGGTTTTCACTGCGTTCTTTCTAGGGGAAATGAATGCTCCCAGTGTGTAATAACAAAGTGATGAATTTGATATATCAGTTGTACCTTTTCAGTATAGGTACAGAAAGAATTTCTGTTGATACAAGTTTTCACCTTTTGGAGATTCTGAGTTTGTTCAGTCATTAAGTCATGTCTGAATCTTTGTGATCCCATGAACTTCAGCATGCCAGGTTTCCCTGTCCTTCACTATCTTCCTGAGTTTGCTCAAACTCACGTCCATTGAGTCAGTGATGCTATCTAATCATCTCACTCTCTGTTGCCTACTTTTCCTCCTACCATTAATCTTTCCCAGCATCAGGGTCTTTTCCAATGAGCTGGCTCTTTGCAAGAGGTGGCCAAAGTATTGGAGCTTCAGCTTCAGCACTAGTCCTTCCAATGAATACTCGGGGCTGATTTCCTTTAGGATTGACTGGTTTGATTTCCTTGCTGTCCAAGGGACTCTCAAGAGTCTTCTCCAACACCACAGTTCAAAAGCATCACTTCTTTGGTGCTTAACCTTCTTTATGGTCCAGCTCTCATATCTGTACATTAATAGTGGAGAAACCATAGCTTTGACTATATGGACCTTTGTCAGCAAAGTGATCTCTCTGCTGTTTAATACACTGTCTAGGTTTGTCATAGCTATTCTTCCAAGGAGCATATGTCTTTTAATTTTGTGGCTACAGTCACAAACTGGATTGATTTTGGAACCCAAGAAAATAAAATCTGACACCATTTCCCCATCTATTCACCACGAAATGATGGGACTGGATGCCATGATTTTAGTTTTTTGAATGTTGAGTTTTAAGGCAGGTTTTTCACTCTCCTCTTTCACCTTCATCAAGAGGCCCTCTAGTTCCTCTTCCCTTTCTGCCATTAGAATGGTATCATCTGCATATCTGAGGTTGTTAATATTTCTCTTTTTAATCTTGATTCCAGCTTGTGAGTCATCCAGCTCAGCATTTCATGTGATGTACTCTGTATATAAGTTAAATAAACAGGGTGACAATATACAGCCTTGACGTAATCCTTTCCCAATTTTGAACCAGTCCATTGTTCCATGTCCAGTATGAACTTTTGCTTCTTTTCTTGCACACAGGTTTCTCAGGAGGCAGGTAATGTGGTCTGGTATTTCCATCTCATTAAGAATATTCCACAGTTTGTTGTGATCCACATAATCAAAGTCTTTAGGGTAGTTGATGAAACGAGTAGATGCTTTTTTTGGAATTTCCTTGCTTTTTCTGTGATGTAGCAGATGTTGGCAATTTGATCTCTGGTTCCTCTGCATTTTCTAAATCCAATTTATATATCTAGAAGTTCTCAGTTCACATACTGCTGAAACCTAACCTGAAGTATTTTGAGCATAGTTTTTCTAGCATGTGAAATGAGTGCAATTATACAGTAATTTGAACATTCTTTGGCATTGCTTTTCTTTGGAATTGGAATAAAAACTGATCTTTTCCAGTCTTGTGGCCACTGCTGGGTTTTCCAAATTTGCTGGCATATTGAGGGCAGCACTTTCACAGCATCATCTTCTAGGATTTGAAATAGCTCAGCTGGAATTCCATCACCTCCACTAGCTTTGTTCATGGTGTTTCTTCCTAAGGCCCACTTGACTTCACACTCCAGGATGTCTGGCTCTAGGTGAGTGATCACACCATCATTTTGTCATTAAGAGCTTTTTTTTGTGTACATTAAGAATTTTTTTGTATTTGAGTTTGGATAATCTGAGTTCAGTTCTTTTGAATGTGACATTTAGAATTAGTCTTATACCTATTGCAGTTTCTCAAGTAAGAATACTTATTTCTCAAGTAAGAATACTGGCTTATTTTGTTGTTAACTTTTACTTTGACACACGCACAGAATAGATTTGGCATCATTAAAGTCACTTTTTGAAGTATCAAATATCAAATGGGATTCCTGAAATCCCCCAAAACAGCTAAAAAATAAGCAATTTTTAGTTTTCCCACCATGAGCTAAATATAGTTACTTTGGACCTTGAAGAAATCCAAATACAAGAAAGTAAAAATTCAGCAGTAGTCAGAGTGTATGTAACCCATGATATTTGAACAACAAACACCCATTGGTCCCTTTTCCCAAAGTATCATTGTCATAAGAGAGATACTGTGGAAACAACTTGTGAGCATTTGATCCCACTCTTGTGGGCTGAGAATACCTGTAAGTTTAAGAAAATGCTAATACATTTAAAAGTGAAACATTACTAAATCACATTTATCTCTTGGTCTACTTGAGCCCCATGTAGCCTAGCCCATCTCTCTCCAGATCAGATCTGAAACCCTAGTTTCAGGAGAAGCCACTTAGTTATATGCTTTAGTAGCCAGTAGTTGTTATTCTCACAAAACTTCTCTGTTACACCAAACTGCATTTCCCAGAGTTATGCACTAAGTAGAAAGAATGAAGTAGCAGCAGGTCAGACCCTCTAATAGGACAGTCCTTTCTATAACCAAGGGGTTGATTATATCTATTTGCAAGCATCACCTGAAAAGGTAAAATAATTGCTTTCTTCTTCTTTTCAATAATTTGACCACCTGATGCAAAGAGCTGACTCATTGGAGAAGACCCTGATGCTGGAAAGATTGAGGGCCGGAGAAGAAGAGGGCAAAAGGGGATCAGATGGTTGGAAAGCACAACCTACTCAATGAACATGAGTTTGAGCAAACTCCAGGAGACAGTGAAGGACAGGAAAGCCTGACTTGCTGCAGTCCATGGGGTGACAAAGAGTTGGACATGACTTAGCGACTCAACAACAACTTCTTTTCCACTATGAAAACAAGCTGTGTTTTGTATACTCTGGTTCATATTCTTTAAGTGTCACTTTGAGAATGGAAATTTCTTTTTTTTTTTCTCCAAGTGGTATAATGGAAACTGATATTTTCCTTTTTATTGACTCTTACTAAAAAATTTCTATATTTCTTCCCAAAGTGATCATTTAAGCTAGAAAACATGTCAGCTTGATCATAATCAACTACATATGCTTGACTAAAATTTTTATTTTTACATTTGTGTTTGCTTTTCTGAAATAATTTTCCATTTAAAAAAATCTTTAAATTCCATATTATCAAAACTGCTTCAGATCACATTATTTAAAGAAATTTTAATACATTGTCTAATAGGACTAGATCATTAAAAAGATGACACTGCAATCTTTTTTTTTTTTTTTGACACTGCAATCTTTTGAAATATGTGTAAATTATATTTTGTAATCCTACATATGTCAAAGTGAACTGATTTAATCAGGTTGACACTTATATTAGCTCAGAATTTGTAAATAGCAGCAATTCATTTTATCACTAGCAGAATTTGCTGTCAGGGATTTTGACTTCTGGCAAAGTGAAGGGGCCCAGCATGTAATCAGATCCTTAAAATGCAATGTGAGTAATGTCCCCAAAGAATTGTAAAAGCATAGAAGGAGTTTCTAATATAGTAAGTCATTCTTCTCCCCAGAAAACAAAGATTCTACTCAAGTATCCCCAATAAGTGAGGTGACTCAATAAACACAACTTGAGAAAATTTCTTGATAACAAAAGTAAAATACTTTGAAGCCTCAAGTTTAATTTTTAAAAGTCATTTCTATTTTACAGTATGCTGTGCTTCATAGTGGGCTTCCCAGGTGGCTCAGTGGTAAAGAATCCACTTGTAAATGCAAGAGAGGTAGGTTTGACCCCAGGGTCAGGAAGATCCCCTGCTGGAGGAAATAGCAGCCCATTCCAGTATTCTCGCTGGGAAAATTCTATGGACAGAGGAGCCTGGTAGGCTATAATCTGTGGGCTTGCAAAGAGTTGGACACGACTGAGTGACTGAACATTCATACTTCATAGTATGTCAATGTTTACTTAAATAAAAATATTTTTCCATTTCTCTATCAGGACAAGAATTTGTTCTTTAGGAATTTGCATCATTATTTACCCTATGGTTATAAATACTTACTTTGATTTAACTCTTGTACACAGGCTGAGGGCTTCCCTGATGGTTCAGTGGGTAAAGAATCTGCCTATGATGCACGGGAGATGCAGATTTGATCCTTGGGTTGGGAAGATCCCCTGGAGGAGGAAATGACAACACATTTTGGTATTCTTGCCTGGAAAAATCCCATGGTCAGAGAACTCTGGCAAGCTACAGTCCAAAGGGTCACAACAAGTCAGACATGACTGAGCATGCATGTGTGCGCACACACACACACATACACACACAAGATTGGTTAAGTACATTCATTTAAGAAGTAGGGGTGTAAAATAAGTCTTGGGTCCAGGCAGTTAAAACTCAGGTAAGGTCTAGGTACCTGAGGTCACAATGAGGGAAAATTCTAAATAAAAGGAAGTAACCTCTTTTACTACTTCCTTTTTAAGGGAAAGTAGCCTCTCACTAGGGATCCAGACTTTTTGTCGTCCAGGACCTGATTTCAATGAAAGTAGTTGCTGATCTCCAAACTTCGCTAGCCAGCAAGGCCATTCAAGCCTGCTAGGAAAGATAATAGATAACCTTGGGACATCAGAATAAGAGGCACAATCACACACAGTCCTCTTTAGTCATCTGAGATAATTGCTTTTTATCACTTTAGACAGAGACAGGGACAAGAGAGACTGTGATTATAATATGAACAGGCCTAGAGAGGGCATTGCCTTTAAAACTATGGTTCCTTTTCTTCTAGGTGGTTGCTGTTCAGTTGCTAAGTCCAACTCTTTGTGACCCTATGGATTGCTGCACACCAGGCTCCTCTATCCTCCTCTATTCCCCAAAGCTTGCTCAAATTCATGTCCCTCAAGTCCATGATGCTATCTAACCATCTCGTCCTCTGCCATCCACTTCTTTTGCCTTTAATCTTTCCCAGCATCAGGGTATTTTCCAAAGAGTCGACTCTGCATCAAGTGGCTGAAGTATTGGAGCTTCAGCTTCAGCACCAGTCCTCTCAATGAATACTCAGGATTGATTTCCTTTAGGATTGACTGGTTTGATCTCCTTGATATCCAAGGGAATCTCAAGAGTCTTCTCCAACACCATAGTTCAAAAGCATCAGTTCTTTGGTGCTCAGCCTTCTTTGTGGTCCCGCTCTCACATCCATACATAACTGCTGAAAAAACCATAGCTTTGACTAGATGGACCTTTGTTGGCAAAGTGAAGTCTCTGCTTTTGAATACACTGCCTATATTTGTCTTAGCTTTCCTTCCAAGGAGCAAGTGTCTTTTAATTTCGTAGCTGAAGTCAACATCCACAGTGATTTTGGAACCCAAGAAAATAAAGTCTGTTACTGCTTTTGCTTTTTCCCCATCTACTTGCTGTGAAGTTTGGGGATCGGATGACATGATCTTTGTTTTTTGAATGTTGAGTTTCAAGCCAGCTTTTTTACTCTCTTTTACCCTCATCAAGAGGCTCTTTAGTTCCTCTTCCCTTTCTGCCATTGTCATCTTAATATCTGAGGTGATTGATTTTTCTCCAGGAAATTTTTATTCCAGTTTGTGCTTCATCCAGCTTGGCATTTTGCATGATGAACTCTGCATATAAGTTAGATAAGCAGGGTGAGAATATACAGCCTTGATGTACTCCTTTCCCAATTTTGAAGCAGTTTGCTGTTCCATGTCCAGTTCTAGGTTCTAACTGTTGCTTCTTGACCTGCATACAGGTTTCTTAGGAGACAGGTAACATGGTCTCATTCCTACCTCTTTAAGAATTTTCCATAATTTGTTGTGATTCACACAGTCAAAGGGTTTATTGTAGTCAATGAAGCAGAAGTAGTTGTTCTTCCAGAACTCCCTTGCTTTCTTCATGATCCAACAGATGTTGGCAATTTGTTCTCTGGTTCCTCTGCCTCTTCACAATTCAGTTTGTACATCTGGAAGTTCTCAGTTCACATACTGCGGAAGTATAGCTTGAAGGATTTTGAGCATAACCTTACTAGCATGGGAAATGAGCACAATGCATGGCAGTTTGAACATTCTGTGGCATTGCCCTTCTTTGGGACTGGAATAAAAACTAACCTTTTCCAGTCCTGTGACCAGTGCTGAGTACCAAGACTTTTTCAGGAATAATTTTTTTAAAGTGCTTTTAAAAAAAAATCTAGGTTCAATTACAGTTTTTTCAACAGTAAATTTTTAAAATTATTTTTCAAAAGGTTGCAATTGATAAACGTATAGTGGGTACAAGTTATAATGTGTTCTGAAGTTGTGAAGTTTGTATATTTCAAGTGGAAATGCAGTTGTTTGACTGAATTTCAGACCTGAAGTTCTTGTCATTACTGTTTTTTGTTTTGTTTTGTTTTTAAATCAGCAACATATCCAGTGATTTCGCCTTCTTGGAATCTAATTCTTAAGTTAGAAATATAGGCTTAGTCAGAAAGCAGTGAGTGATGGGGAAACATACTACTTAAGTTACTCAGTATTTGATTTGCTTTTAAACATGCTTGATTGAAAAATTAATTACTTTTCATATTAAAATAAGCATAGTTAGTAGTTTATAATTGAAAGGAATTTAGAGATCAGTTAATCTTACATTTAATGAACGAGGAAAAGAAAGGCCAACAAACTTTGTTATTTAAGGTGACATTGCTACTTGACAGAAGAACTTGGACTTAAAACAAGTATTTTGGTTCCTTATTACTTATCATGGCACCATACAGTTATCCCAGATAAAGAACAAGTTAATTTACAGAGTGAAGAGGAAAATGTGTAATGACAACCTCAGGCAGCCATCTGAATATTTCATCTAACTTTGCTGCTATTTTTCTGAATTATCAGGATCATTATTTGTCAGACAAACTTCAACCAGGATTTTTAAACCCTTCCACCCTAACATATTGATAATAACAGTCACTAGAGAAAATAATAGTTTACAGATGTGTATATATATATATATATATTCAAAGTCTTTCTTCTTTTAGAGAGTTGGAATAATGGAACAGTACCATCAATTCCTTAAGAAAGTGCTCCTTTCTTCTCTCTGGTTACTATCAAAATTACTGATTAAAAAATTTTAACTCATATTGCTTAGTGATACCCTCATGTGTTATAGTGCAGATTTTCTCTCTAGTCCTTGTAGACTGTCATATCATTTTGGGAAGCTGCGGAGAAACTCTTTTCTCCATTTTCTTCTAGGGAAGTTCACCACCACTTACAGTCAGGGTGCAAGAACACACTTGGACTATGTCTGTACCAGCCTTCTGATTGTCAGGAAGCATTTAACAAGAGGCTTCCTGTGTGCTGTTTTGGATTTGTCAGGAACCCTCTGGCCCTTATTGATTCCTGAATATTCAGGAATTAAGAGGAGAGGCACACCTTTCCGGGTGAGGGATTCCTCCCAGGGCTGAGGAATCCAGGCATTTCTCATTACGGTGATAAGTACCCTCTTCCTTTTTATGAGCCATACGGGTGAAAGGTGATTGTTTGCAACTCTCTCTTTGATAGGGATCATCTTATGTTTTGTAAGTCTGGAATTTTAATCTTTATCTTTGCTGAGAATAACTACAGTGCATATGCCCACGCCATGTTGGTCAAAACACCTTTGCTCCATCAGAGCTTTGGTCCCCGTGTCTTTCTTTCTATTCCTTCTCTCTCTCTCTATTTCTGGCTAATTCCTTGGAGTGCGGAGGCCCGCTGAGCTCACTTTCTTACCCGGGCTTCTAAGACCCTCTCGAGAAGGCACACTGTGCCTTCACCCACTCGAGAGGGCGCCTGGTGCCTACCTGCAGCAGCGCGAGCCCTAAGAATAGAACTCTATTGGCTTCCGTGTAAACCACGGGATATCAGCCTCTTTCTCTTTCTTATCGTTGACTCCGGACCACCAGGTTCCAGTCCATTAAAGGACCAACAATGATAGGGTTGTCCCAATTGGGGTTCCTAAAGTTAGTAATGGAGATTTGTACATTACTTTTAGTATTATAGGAAGCCTAATAGAAACGGAAGATTTATTAATTTGCACAAGCTAACTAAAATGTCAAGCAGGTACTTTGCTTTTGTTTGGAGTTACATTAACTCAGTGATTATTCATGCTCATTAGTGCTCCTGATTGGCAGCCACAAAGACTCTTGATGAATAGGATAGTGAAAGAAATCAATTAATATGTAATGAATGTATTTTTTTAGTAGACAGTGATCACTAAAATATAGGTAATAAAGACCTCATAGGTGAGAATCAGAAATAGTAACTTTGTCTATCAAAAAGGTACATAAGACCTGGTATATATTTTATTGTGTACACAAATTATAGATTTGTGTTTTTCTCCTTCCATTTTACCTTTATAGAATCTTTAAGATATTTTTATTTTGAAGCTGAATATACTGTTAACATTTACCAGTGAGTTCAATAGTATATTTAAAATGGTTTAAAATTGTTGAGATTATAATAAGTAAAGTTACTATGAAGGCATCTATAATCTCTGTTTCAAATCCCAGAAAATCGTATTCTGATGGGTAATAGATGATCAGAGGAAGAAAAATGAATATTCTCCCTGCTTTAAGTTCATTTCCTTTAAAAGGTAGCTTCATTAGTACACTCAGTTAGATGATTATATTAACAAAGCTACCTTTTCTTGCTTTGATCTAGTCTCCATGCTGTAGTTATTAGAAGATCCTTTGCAGATCACTTTCCAATGACTTTTCATTGCTTTTGCCATAATCCTCAAATTTTTTGAGGCTGACTTTGTCTTCTGCCTCATCTGTTATTTTACCTTGTCCTTTCTGCTGCAGCTTTATAAGATTTCTTCTAGGTCCTCACACATGTGTGAATCCATTTCCTTCTCTTTACCAGGGAGATTCCTACTCATATTTGGGGTTCATCTTCATCTTCTGGTAGTGGTGCTGGGATCATTTATGCCTGGCTGCTTAGCCTGAAGTGTTCTTGGAACTGTTGCCAACTGTCTGGTTAATGGGTAAGACCACCAACCCAACAGGCTATTGAGAGGATTCCAAAATTGAACTTGCTGGTGCCTTTGTCCTTATGGTAGAACAGGCTCCCCCAGATGGCTACTACCAGTGTCTGTGCCCCCAGGAGGAGTTCCAGTTGCCTCTTGCATCTCCTGGAGGCTTTGTAAGGTTAGTGGGTCTGGCCCAGGCTTTTCTTTTTCAAATGACTGTCTCTGCACTAGGTGTCAGAGCATGTGAGAGTTTTGCCTGTGCCCTTTAAAAGCAAACTCTGTTTCCTACATCCTTCTGCCTCTCCTGTTTGCAAGCCTCACTGGACTTCAAAGCCAGATATGCTAGATGTTCATATACCCAGTGGAGCACGCCCAGCCTGGGAAACTGGGTGTTTAATTTGGATCCTTCACACCTTGGGGAGAACCTCTGCAGTTGTGATTGACTTTCTGTTTGTGTGTTGCCTACTAGCGGTTTGGGTCTTGACTATGTTGTGTCTTTGCCCCTGCTACCCATCTTGCTGGGGTTATTTCTTTATATCTTTAGTTGTGGAAAATCTTTTCTGCTCTTCTTCAGGTATTTCTTATATATAGTTGCTCTAAAAATAGTTATATTTTGGTGTGCCTATAGTGCAGAAGCAAAAGATATTAAGAAGAGGTGGCAAGAATACACAGAAGAACTCATTAAAAAGGTCTTAATGTCCCAGATAACAATGATGGTGTCATGGTTAGACCCAGACATCCTGGAGTGTGAAGTCAAGTGGACCTTAGGAAGCATTACTACAAGTAAAGCTAGTAGAGGTGATGAAATTCCAGTTGAGTTATTTCAAATCCTAAAAGATAATGTTGTGAAAGTGCTGCACTCAATATGCCAGCAAATTTGGAAAGCTCAGTAGTGGTCACAGGACAGGAAAAGGTCAATTTTCATTCCAATCCCAAAGAAGGGCAATGCCAAAGAATGTTCAGACTACCACACAGTTGCACTCATTCCACATACTAGCAAGATGATACTCAAAGTCCTTCAAGCTAAACTTCAACAATATGTGAACCAAGAGATCCATATGTACAAGCTGGATTTAGAAAAGGCAGAGGAATCAGAGATCAAATTGCCAACATCCATTGCATCATTGAAAAAGCAAGGGAATTCCAGAAAAATATCTCCTTCATTGACTATGCTAAAGCTTTTGACTGTGTGGATCACAATAAACTATGGAAAATTCTTAAAGAGATAGGAACACCAGACTACCTTACCTGCCTCCTGAGAAACCTGTATGCAGGTCAAAAAGCAACAGTTAGAACTGGACATGGAAAAACGGACTTCTTCAAAATTGGGGAAAGAGTACGTCAAGGCTGTACATTGTCACCCTGCTTATTTAACTTACATGCAGAGGACATCATGCGAAATTCCAGGCTGGATGAAGCACGAGCTGGAATCAAGATTGCTGGAAGAAATTTCAATAGCCTCAGATATGCAGATGACACTACCCTAATGGCAGAAAGTGAAGCGGAACTAAAGAGCCTCTTGATGAAGGTGAAAGAGGGGAGTGAAAAAGTTGGTTAAAATTCGACATTAAAAAAGCTAAGATCAATGGCAAATAGATGGGGAAACAATGGAAACAGTGAGTGACTTTATTTTCTTGGACTCCAAAATCACTGTGGATGGTGACTGCAGCCGTTAAATTAAAAGACACGTGCTCCTTGGAAGAAAAGTTATGATACACCTAGATGTATTAAAAAGCAGAGACATCTCTTTGCTGACAAAGGTCCATCTTGTCAAATCTATGGTTTTTCCATAGTCATGTATAGATGTGAGAGCTGGACCATACAGAAGGCTGAGCACTGAAGTTTTGATGCTTTCATACTGTGATGCTGGAGGAGAGTCTTGAGATTCCCTCAAACAGAAAGGAGATCAAACCAGCCAATCCTAAAGAAAATCAACCTTGAATATTCATTAGAATCACTGGTGCTGAAGCTGCAGCTCCAATACTTTGGTCATGTGATGTGAAGAGCTGACTCATTGGAAAAGACCCTGATGCTGGGAAAGACTGAGGGTGGGAGGAGAAGGGGTCAACAGAGGATGAGATGATTGGATGACATCATCAACTCAATGGAAATGAATTTGAGCTAACTGCGGAAGATAGTGAAGGACAAGGAAGCCTGGCACACTGTAGTTCATGGGGTCACAACGGTCACAGTCAGACACGACTGAGCAACGACGTAGTGGAGGCTGAGCTCAGGGCCAGAGCTCCACCATCTTGCCCACTGTCATAAGTCATATTATTTTTTATTTTAAATTTATTTGGGTATATGTTTTGTTGGAAGGAAAAGAAAGGGCTATTTAAGGTCCAAAGTCTACATCAAAGGGGTGGGGAGGAATTAATATTTAATGAGGACAGAGTTTCAGTTTAGGAAGGTGAAAATTCAGGAGGTGGATGATGGTGAGAGTCACACAACAATGAGAATGCACTTAGTGTCACTGAACTGTGCAGTTAAATATGGTTAAAATAGTATATTTTATATTTTGTGATTTTTACCAATAAAAAAATTCCCCCTCTTTAGCGCTACATTGAACAGAGAATCTCAAGTCGATTTAGAGAAAAGCAATATCTTTAATTTAAAAGATCCACAAAAGTTCTAATTTTGAATTCCTGAGACAATATATAAAAGAGAATGAAACTTTTGCAAGTATTACCCACACAGATCCTGTGAATCTACAAAAAAAGCTGATGTGGTAGAATAGATAATGCAGGAATATATGCTCCCATAGTTTCTGGATTTCTGTTGATTGAATATACACAGAAGAATACAAATTTTTCATTCTTCTTACTGGAGTTCGTAGCAGGTAGTTCATTCATTCATTGAGAATGCATTGAGTACCTGTTGTGTACTTGGCAATGTAGATAAGTAGACTTGATATTAAAAGAAAATCTTGAGTTACTTATAGTTTTATAGGACAGATAAATAAATGAGCAGGAAAATAAAATTTAGTCTTCTAAGTCCTATAATATGGTGGTGTTGGAATTCATAGGGGAAATATCAGTCTTGGAGTGTTCAGGGATGGTGTATATATGACTGAGACACTGAATATTTAATGCCAGGGATGACATGATCAGATTTTCATTTAGAAAGTTGTCTCTGACTGCCAACAGGGGAACAGATTGAAAAGAAGTGAGATTAGAGAAATGGAAACCAGTCAGGTGGCTGTTGTCTTGCTAATAACATGCCAGGCACTTTTTTAAAGCACTTTACATATATTTATTTAATCCTCACAGCAATATTATGAAGTGAGTTGCTCCTCCCCCCCATTCTTGATTTGCAATAGAATAGAAATTTTAATAGTTTTACAAGGTTGTATAATTGGTAAGATGCAGAGCTAGGTTTTGAATGCAGTTAATCTGGCTCCAGAATCCAGGCTTCCAACCATTATGATATACATCTGCCTCACAGAGTTATCCAGAAGAAAGATTAATAATGTGAAAGAAGTGGCATTGGGGCTGGTAATGAGGATTCTTGGAAAGATACTAGTGAGCTAAAATCAACAGGACTTGATGCTTGATTAGATTAGGAGGCTAATGGAAAGGAAAATGCCACGAGACTCTTAAATTCTTGGCTTAGGCAGTTGGGTGAGCAGAAATTCCTTTCACTGCAACTGGGATCCCAAGAAGTGGGCTGGTTTTGTTGTTAAAAAAAAAAAAAAAGAATTCTGTGCATGCTAAGTTTGAGGTCTCTGTGGAATATCCTAGTGGAAACATTTAGTAGAATGTTAGAAATGTGTGGAAATTGAGATCTGTATTGGAGATATATATTTAAGAATTATTGGCATATTCATACATATATATGTGTGTACATACACATACACACATGCATATATATCATCTATATGTTTATATGGTTAAAGTAATTGAAGTGGGTAGGGTCATCCTAGGAATAGTTTTAGAGTACATTGAGAGCTTAAGAGAAAACTGTGGGCAACTCTATTTAAAGGAAGGGTACAGGAGAAGCTTCCAGAAGGATACTGAGAAGGATGGAACAGAGAAGTAGGAGGAACACGAAGAAAGCCACAGAAACCAAAGAGTTTTAAGAAAGAGGAAGTGGTCTTAAAAGAGTCAAGAGCTATAGAGAAGCTAATCTGAAGTCAGAAAATGAAGAAGTTGATAATTTTGGTGAGAATAGTTGCAGTAGAGTAGTGATTGTAAAAACTCCACACTGCACTGGATTAAAAAGTAAATGACAACTGAGAATGTATAGACAGTTACTGTACATACATCTTCAAGAGTAGTTTTATAAATTTTCAGATGGTAACTTTTATTCATATCTTGTGAAAATAATTTGCCACCCTAGAGAACCAGACAGGATTATTTATTACTACCTACTGGGAATTAGCAAGTGTCCTCTATTTAGTGAGATTTGAGATATCAACATTTCTTTCCCATCAGCATATCACTGGTACATGAAATTCTATCATTAATATTGCATGGCTTTGAGCTAATGCTCCTGGAGAGGAATAACAGAATTAAGCTTCAAATAGTTATAACCCTTATATGAAAACACATTTTTTAAAATTTTTCCTGACAGTGATAAGAAGAGAGCAATTCCATACAGGTAACTTAAGATAAAAGTCAGTGAGGGAGGAGGCAGAGAACTGGGGGGAAGCAGCTGGAATTCAATTCATGGAGGGTATATCTGAATAATATATGCTCATGTATTCAGATGTAGAGGAGGATGGGCAGGAAATGATAGCCCAGAGGATAAATTGTAATTCCTTCATGCTCAGCTTTGCATAGAGCTCACCCTAGTCTGCAAGCGTCTACTGCCCTGATTGTGTGTAAAAGACCACAGCTAATTAGTGCAACTTACAAGTAGCAGTACATTTCACAAAACATTTCTGAATACTTCTCAAGTTTCTCTTTGTGTCCTTAAGAAAGCAGTTGTTAGGAGCCATGTTGCTTGTGAAAGTGCCTTCCTTTCTCAGGTACAGTTTGAATGATGAGGAAACAGCAGCAGAATACTGGCTATTTTAAGGGAAAGGAATATAACAACTGATGAGCTAGCTATAGAAGACAAAATATCTTTTGTCTTCTTTATGAGTTTAGACAGTATTGATGTTCAGAATAAATGCTTGTCAGTTATGTGTGTGTGTGTGTGTAATCTTAGAGGTGTACTGTCCCCATATCCTGGGAATGTGTTAACAGACACCACTGATGGCTGGCTAACTTTGGAATTATGCTGTTGGAGGAAAGAAGCATGGGTCTTGAAGTGAAAACAATGTCTGGATACAGAACAGAATTCTTAAAAAGTGGATGGAAATTCTCCTGAGGAAGGCTGGAAAATTGAGACAGTTTAAAGTGAGGACTGAGAGGAAAGACCTCATCCTAAAGCAATTTCCTGAGAAGGTTTAGTTCCTTGGATCTTTCTCTCTACCTCCCATGAGATGACAAACTATGAGAAAAGTCACAATTAACATAGAGAGTTCAGTTTAACCTTATGATGTTATTTCTAAACTTTGTAAAAATTCTGATCCATCTGTGTGTGGTGGTGGTAAAGATAACATAGAGAGAAGGAAGTTAGGGTAGTAGACCCTGCCTCCATACCAGAGTTTCTTCTCCCGCCTGTGGAAATTACTCTTTATAGCAGATGACAGAATACTGTAATTGCTTCCTATGCCCACTGTCCCGAAGTTAGACTGCAAATTGACATGAGATATTCAGAGGGGCCTATGACTGTCACACGAAAGGCAAGGGATATTTATAGAACAACATGAACTAAAAACCACAGTCTGTCAACAGACTGAGGGTGTACATGTTTTTAAGACTAAAGAATGCAATGCATGGCATCTGAAGGAAGGCTGTGGTGTAGATGTTATTTTTCCTATTGGTTTGTGAGCTTCAGAAGCCCTGGCAGCTCTTGAGTCAATAGGAAGAATGAATTTGGCCCTTCAGTGTTTTTGGTGCTTTTATTCTCAGTGATTGGAGCAATGAGAAGCCATACTTTCCTTGGTTCCCATGGCAGTGATCTAATTTTTGTCTTTTAATCCATTTAAATATACCAACATGTATAATCTGTTCACTAGTAACAGAAAAATTCATTTGGGTTTCTCCTTAAGATGGCATGGAGAGCCCAAAAGGACTTTTTGGCCAACCAAGTAATGCTGGTTATCATCCTTGTGAGAAGTCTTAGGAATTATCTCAAAGCTTCAGCTTGAGGTGCATTTCACTTTAAAAAAACTGTCTTTCAGTTTAGTATGTTATTTCATGGATTTTATTTCTATGTGAAAAAGAAAGTGAAAGTGTTAGCCATTCAGTCGTGTCTGACTGTTTGTATCTCCATGGATTGCAGCCTGCCGGGCTCCTCTGTCCATGGGATTTTCCAGGCAAGAATACTGGAGTGGGTTGCCATTTCTTTCAACAGATATCTGCGTACCCCTCTCTCAATTTGAAAAAATATTTTACCATGTTTGCTTCAAATCTCTGCCCTCTGTCTTCCTCTGTCCTCTCTCCCCACTTGCCCCTTCTCCTCCTCTTCTTTCTTGCCCTACCTCCATCTCAAAGAAATACAAATTACAAATACAGCCCAAGCACCATCCCTCTCCCTTCATTTTCTCTCTTCTTCCCCAGAAGTTGGTATGTATCATAAACATGATGTGGAGTAAAAAGCACATTGCCAAAAGATACTTACAGTTCATTTACATCTATGTAAATTTTAAAAGTACATAGAACAATACTATGTATTGTTTGATTAAAGAAATAGGAAGACTCTTTCTGCATAATAAATAGAGAAAGAATAACCAGTTCATGAGGGTTTATATTCACAAGCAATAAACAACTTGCAGCAAGTCAAGATATACTGAACTGACATATCCACTCAAGGACATCTTAATGTTCTAAATTATTAGTTAATAGTAATCTGTCTTCATATACTTAATAAGAATACTTTTAGTACTAGAGTTACGGCTACTCCTATTTTATCAGTTGCATATCTTTTTTGGTATATAAACCTAGAGCCTTATAGATATGAAATATACTGCATAATAAAATGCTTTCCTTGGTTGGGTTTAGCTGGTAATAAAGTAATTAAATGCCCTGACTTGGAATTCCAACGGATTTACTTCAGTAGAAATTACACCATAAAATTCTCACCCAGTTGTATAAGCTAAGTCTCCATTCTATTGCATTTTAAATTATTTATAGGGATGTTGGGGTCTAGGAAAATGGAAACAGCAGAAATATATAATATACTAAGGTTAGCTTTTTAAATGATTGTTAAAGGTATATGTACTTAATAAAGTTAAAGATAATATTAACTACCTAGCAAGTCAATTTTCTCTGTGAAGCATGCCTGAATGTATGACCCCCAATAAACTTTCTTTTCTTATTCTTTTTTTTTTTTTTTTTTTTAATATTATTTTATTAGTTGGAGGCCAATCACTTTACAACATTTCAGTGGGTTTTGTCATACATTGACATGAATCAGCCATATAGTTACACGTATTCCCCATCCCGATCCCCCCCCCCACCTCCCTCCCCACCCGACTCCTCAGGGTCCTCCCAGTGCACCAGGCCCGAGCACCTGACTCATGTATCCCACCTGGGCTGGTGGTCCGTTTCACCATAGATAATATACATGCTGTTCTTTCAAAACATCCCACCCTCACGTTCTCCCCCAGAGTTCAAAAGTCTGTTCTGTATTTCTGTGTCTCTTTTTCTGTTTTGCATATAGGGTTATCGCCACCATCTATCTAAATTCCGTATATATGTGTTAGTATACTCTTTTCTTATTCTAATCATTGAATTACTTCATTTTTGTTTTTGTCTCTATTTTGTATGTTTACTTTTGTCTTTTCTATACTCATAGTGTCTAACACAGTACTAGGCACATAGTAGGTGTTGATGAATAATTATATTTTGCATAGTTTTAAATATTTTGAAATAAAAACAATTTATCTTTAGGCATGCTGCTGCTAAATCGCTTCAGTCATGTCCGACTCTGTGCGACCCCATAGGCGGCAGCCCACCAGGCTCCGCTCTCCCTGGGATTCTCCAGGCAAGAACACTGGAGTGGGTTGCCATTTCCTTCTCCATAGGCATAGGATTATGTAAATAGGAAACACGAGGGTTGTGGTCCTTTAAGAGTGTAAATTTACTGTTTCACCCATCTGATTTTTCATTCTGATTGTTAAGATACTAAGAAAAAATTGTAGCGTAATCCTAAAGAAAAATATAATAGGAACTAAAAAGTCTTTTGCATGGTATTTTAATTATTATGCTCTGGGTTATTATTTGTGGTAAAAAGTGTTCAACTAAAAAACTAGAATCGATTCATTGAATAGTATCAACTCTTTGCCATTACAAACATGAAACCATTCTTCTTATTATTCTTCTTACTGCTTTTTTCTATCATTTTCAACTAGGTCTCCTGACTTTCCCTTTCCTGTTCCTCAATAGAACTTGATCAGATTGTGTCGTTTCCTAGTGACATTTCATATTTAGAGGTTGTATCCATTTTAAATCTCATTCAAAGTTCTGTCTCTCCTTTTTCCACATAGAACAGATGCTTGTGGTAGCAAAATCATTTCTGTGGCCTCCTTGTGATTCTATGGAAACTTTCTGACTCTAACCTTTAGTGGTTCTCCTTGTATGCGGGCCTATACATTTAGTACCTCTTAGTCCTGAGGTTTAGGCCAAATTTCCGACCATATTTTGTAGTATAGACAGTTTCCAAAATAGCTGGCAATAGTCAATTCTTCCTGCTATTCATGCCTTTCCTTGTAAGGTACCTTTTCTTTGTGTGTGAACTGGATCTAGGAACTCACTTCTTTTTTAAAAATTTATTTTTAATTGGAGGGATATTGCTTTACAATATCGTGTTGATGTCTGCCATACACCAGCATGAATCGGCTATAAGTATACTCGCGTCCCCTCCTTTTTGAACCTCCCATCACCTCCCACCCATTCCCACCCCCTCTAGTTTTCACAGAGGACTGATTTGAGCTCCCTGGGTCATATAGAAAATTCCCACTGGCTATTTTATGTGTGGTAATGTATATGTTTCAATGTTATTCTCTCAATTCATCCCACCCTCCCCTTTCCCCACTCTGTCCACAAGTTTGTTCTCTATGTCTGTGTCTCCATTGCTACCCTACAAATAGGTTCATCAGTACCATCTTTCTAGATTCCATATATATGCACTAATATATGATATTTGTTTCTCCCTTTCTGACTTACTTCACTTTGTATAATAGGCTCTACGTTCATTCACTTCATTAGAACTGACTCAAATACATCCCTTTTTATGACTGAGTAATATTCCATGGGATATATGAAATATAGCTTCTTTATCCATTCGTCTATTGATGGACATCTAGGTTGTTTTCATGTCCTAGCTATTGTAAATAGTGCACAATGAACACTGGGGGGCATGTGTCTTTTCAATGATGATTTCCTTAGGGTATATGCCCAGTAGTAGGATTGTTGGGTCACACGGTAGTTTTATTTCTAAGTGCATAGCTTCTGGCAAAAGTGATGAGATGTGACACTGGAAATTAGGTTCTAAAATCCTGGGACTTCCATCTTATTTGCAGTCTTTCTCTGAATCTTCTCACTCACTTGCTTTAATGAAGCAAGCTGCCATATGTGAGCTACATTATGGAAAGGCCCACATATCAAGGGGCTGAGGGAAGCCTCTGGCCAACAGCTGTAGGGAGTAATTCTTACCAAGAACCATGTAAGTAAGCTAGGAAATTAATCCTTCCCTAGTCAAGCTCTGAGCAAAATCTTGATTGCAGCCTGTAACTCTGAAACAAACGACATACTTATGTGGCACTGGGATTTCTGACTCCTTTATTATCCTGTGAGATAATAAATGTTGTTTTAAGTCACTAAATATTAGGGATCTTTGTTACACAGCAGTAGACAATTATTCAGTTCAGTTCAGCTCAGTTTAGTCGCTCAGTCCTGTCCGACTCTTTGCGACCCCATGAATCGCAGCACGCCAGGCCTCCCTGTCCATCACAAACTCCTGGAGTTTACTCAAACTCATGCCCATCGAGTCGGTGTTGCCATCCAGCCATTTCATCCTCTGTCGTCCCTTTCTCCTCCTGCCCCCAATCCCTCCCAGCATCAAGGTCTTTTCTAATGAGTCAACTCTTCACATGAGGTGGCCAAACTACTGGAGTTTCAGCTTCAGCATCAGTCCTTCCAGTGAGCACCCAGGACTGATCTCCTTTAGGATGGACTGGTTGCATCTCCTTGCAGTCCAAGGGACTCTCAAGAGTCTTCTCCAACACCATAGTTCAAAAGCATTTTGGTGCTCACCTTTCCTCACAGTCCAACTCTTACATCCATACATGACCACTGGAAAAACCATAGCCTTGACCAGACAGACCTTTGTTGGCAAAGTAATGTCTCTGCTTTTTAATATGCTATCTAGGTTGGTCATAACTTTCCTTCCAAGGAGTAAGCATCTTTTAATTTCATGGCTGCAGTCATCATCTGCAGTGATAATTATTGCATGCTGTTAATTCTCTTTGTATCTTCTTTATTGATATTGCAAGGAGTAGCTGCAGATATAGGCCTTTCATTTGTACTCATCTAATTGTCAATTATCCTATAACATATGGTTTAATAAAGCTTATTTCTTAGGGATTTTAAAAATTTCTTTTAGAAATTTGAAGTTTATTCTCCTCATTTTCCTTATCTGGCAAATATCTTAATTATCTTTCTGACCAGGCAAAATGTCAGGTGATTTTGCTTCTGAGTTTTTTGATGGCAAGTCTAAGTATTAATAAGTTGCTAGATAAGGAAAGTTTGACTGGAAGCTCTATTTTACTTTAAAGGTCAATAGATTCACTAGGAATATCAGGCTTTAACCCAATATCTGCTTTGAGTATAGCCCACTATAATATAGAGTTTTAATTACAATTTTTTAAAGAAATACTTTCAGTCCCTCTTCTCTAATGCTATTCAAGAAAGGAGCAAGATGAGACAGAAAGCAGATTTTCCCTTTCCCTAACCAAGTATACATATCTGACCTTTCTCCTTGAAGTGTCTGAAATATAGTCCTTGAAAAAAAAACCTGCCAGATTGAGTCTCTTGAGAATTTTTCCAGTTCTTAAAATTTCCCTTGCTCCAGATATCATGAATATATATTTTAAACAGCTATTGCTTAGAATAGGCAGGCAACATATTTTTCTTCTCTTTTAAAAAAATAAGTTTTCTGTCTTTCCTTGTCTTTTATTCTGTGTGTGTTTTATTCAGTAATATGTACATAAGATAGCATAGTAATCCTCATAACATCCTAGCCCTTGAGGGATAACTGTCTTCTTGTCTGTTCAATGGTATTCATACTGTATTTCTGAAAACAACACTTCAGTTTCAGTTTTAAAACTCATGTGACTTCCTCTTGGATTGATCCTCAATTGATCATATTGATCCTTGATCCATGTGATAATCTCAATAGATGTAGAAAAAGCCTTTGACAAAATTCAGCACCTATTTATGATTAAAACTCATAAAAAAATGGACATAGAAGGAAGCTACCTCAACATAGTAAAGGTCGTATAGGATAAACCTACAGCAAGCATTATTCTCAATGGTGAAAAACTGAAAGCATTCATGCTAAGATTAGAAACAAGACAAGGGTGCTCACTTTCCCCATAGTTCTGGAAGTCCTAGCTACAGCAATCAGAGAAGAAAATGAAATAAAAGGAATCCAGATCAGAAAAGAAGAAGTAAAGGTCTCACTGTTTGCAGATGACATGATACTGGACATAGAAAACCCTAAAGATAGTATCAGAAAATTACTAGAACTAATCAGTGAATTTAGCAAAGTTGCAGGAAACAAAATCAATACACAGAAATCACTTGCATTTCTATATACTAACAGTGAAAAATCAGAAAGAGAAATTAAGGAATCAATCCCATTCACCATTGCAACAAGAAGAATTAAATATCTAGGAATAAATCTATCTAAGGAGACAGCAGAACTGTACACAGAAAGTTATAAGACACTAATGAAAGAAATCAAAGACGACATGAACAGATGGAGAGATATTCCATGTTCCTGGGTAGGAAGAATCAATATTGTAAAAATGACTACTACCAAATGCAATCTACAGATTCAGTGTGATCCTTATCAAATTAGCAATGACATTTTTCACAGAACTAAAACAAAAAATTTCACAATTCATATGGAAACACAAAAGACCCCAAACAGCCAAAGCAGTCTTGAGAAGAAAGAAGAATGGAGCTGGAGGAATCAACCTTCCTGACTTCAGGTTATGCTGCAAAACTATAGTCATCAAGACAGTATGGTGATGGCACAAAAAGAAAAACATAGACCAATGGAACAAGATAGGAAGCCCAGAAATAAACCCATGCAACTATGGGTACCTTATTTTTGATGAAGGAGGCAAGAATATACAATGGGGCAAAGACAGCCTCTTCAATAAATGGTGCTGGAAAAACTGAACAGCTACATGTAAAAGAATGAAATTAGAACACTTCCTAAGACCATACACAAAGATAAACTCAAAATGGATTAAAGACCTAAATATAAGACCAGAAACTATAAACCTCTTAGAGGAAAACATAGGCAGAACACTCGATGACATAAAGCAAGATCCTCTATGACCCACCTCCTAGAGTAATGGAAATAAAAACAAAAATAAACAAGTGGGACCTGATTAAACTTAAAAGCTTTTGCACGGCAAAGGAAACTATAAGCAAGGTGAAAAGACAACCCTTGGGATGGGAGAAAATAATAGCAAATGAAACAACTGACAAAGAATTACTTTCCAAAATATACAAGCAGCTCATATAACTCAAGGCCAGGAAAACAAACAACCCAATCAAAAAGTGGGAAAAAGATCTAAAGAGACACTTCTCCAAAGAAGACATACAGATGGCTAGCAAACACATGAAAAGATGCTCAACATTGCTCATTATTAGAGAACTATAAATCAAAACTACAGTGAGATATCACCTCACACCGGTCAGAATGGCCATCATCAAAAAGTCTACAAATAGTAAATGCGGGAGAGGGTGTGAAGAAAAGGGAATGCTCTTGCACGGTTGGTGGGAATGTAAATTGATACAACCACTCCGGAAGACGGTGTGGAGATTCCTTAAAAAACTAGGAATAAAACCATTATATGGCAGAGAAATCCCACTCCTAGGCATATACCCTGAGGAAACCAAGATTAAAAAAGACACATGTATCCCATTGTTCATTGCAGCACTATTTACAATAGCTAGAACATGAAAGCAACCTAAATGTCCATTGACAGATGAATGGATAAAGAAGTTGTGGTACATATACACAATGGAATATTTCTCAGTCATTAAAAAGGTATGCATTTGAGTCAGTTCTGACAAAGCGGATGAACCTAGAACTTATACAGAGTGAAGTGAGTCAGAAAGAGAAAGATAAATGTTGTGTTCTAAGGCATATATATAGAATCTAGAAAAATGGTACTGAAGAATTTATTTACAGGGCAGCAATGGAGAAACAGACATAGAGAGTAGACTTATGGACATGGGGAGAGGGGAGGAGAGGGTGAGATGTATGGAAAGAGTAACATGGAAACTTATATTAGCATATGTAAAATAGATAGTCAATGGGAATTTGCTATATGGCTCAGGAAACTCAAACTGGGACTCTGTATCAACCTAGAAGGGTGGGATGGGAGGGAGGTTCAAAAGGGAGGGGATATATGTATAACTATGGCTGATTCATGTTGAGGTTTGACAGAAAACAACAAAATTCTGTAAAGCTATTATCCTTCAATAAAAAATAAATTAGAAAAAACTCATGTGAGACAGTTGTTTATGCTTCATTGGTAATGTACTTGTGTATTTAACATCATATTCTAGTACTTCAGATAAAGAAAACAAGGATAATTTAGTCATTTATTTCAACCAGTGTCCGGGCTCTTTATCTGGGTTCCATCCTTCACTTCACAGTTCTCCTCTCAGTCTTGTCAGTATCTTTCCTTCAGTCTATATTTCCAACTTAGAAGGAACTCTTTTCTTTTGTGTGATGAACTATGGACAGAGGTTTGTGACATTGCACAGGAGACAGGGATTAAGACCATCCCCATGGAAAAGAAATGCAAAAATGCAAAAGGGCTGTCTGAAGAGGCGTTACAAATAGCTGTGAAAAGTAGAGAAGTGAAAAACAAAGGAGAAAAGGAAAGATATTCCCATCTGAATGCAGAGTTCCAAAGAATAGCAAGGAGAGATAAAAAAGCCTTCCTCAGTGATCAATGCAAATAAATGGAGGAAAACAACAGAAAAAGACTAGAGATCTCTTCAAGAAAATTAGAGATACCTAGGGAATATTTCATGCAAAGTTGGGCTCGCTAAAGGACAGACATGGTGTGAACCTAACAGAAGCAGAAGATATTAAGAAGAGGTGGCAAGAATACACAGAAGAACTGTACAAAAAAGGTCTTCATGACCCAGATAATCACAATGGTGTGATCACTCACCTAGAGCCAGACATCCTGGAATGTGAAGTCAAGTGGGCCTTAGAAAGCATCACTATGAACAAAGCTAGTGGAGGTGATGGAATTTCAGTTGAGCTATTTCAAATCCTGAAAGATGATGCTGTGAAAGTGCTGCACTCAATATGCCAGCAAATTTGGAGAACTCAGCAGTGGCCACAGGACTGGAAAAGGTCAGATTTCATTCCTATCCCAAAGAATGCTTGAACTACCACAAAATTCCACTCATCTCACATGCTAGTAAAGTAATGCTTAAAATTCTTCAAGCCAGGCTTCAACAGTACGTGAACAGTAAACTTCCAGATGTTCAAGCTGGTTTTAGAAAAGGCAGAGGAACCAGAGATCAAATTGCCAACATCCGCTGGATCATCGAAAAAGCAAGAGAGCTCCAGAAAAACATCTACTTCTGCTTTATTGACTACGCCAAAGCCTTTGACTGTGTGGATCACAATAAACTGCGGAAAATTCTTCAAGAGATGGGAATACCAGACCGTCTGACCTGTCTCTTGAGAAACCCGTATGCAGGTCAAGAAGCAACAGTTAGAACTGGACATGGAACAACAGACTGGTTCCAAATAGGAAAAGGAGTGCATCAAAGCTGTGTATTTTCACCCTGCTTATTTAACTTATATGCAGAGTTCATAATCAGAAACGCTGGGCTGGAGGAAGCACAAGCTGGAATCAAGATTGCTGGGAGAAATATCAATAATCTCAGATATGCAGATGACACCACCCTTATGGCAGAAAGTGAAGAGGAACTAAATAGCCTCTTGATGAAAGTGAAAGAGGAGAGTGAAAAAGTTGGCTTAAAGCTCAACATTCAGAAAACTAAGATCATGGCATCGGGTCTCATCACTTCATGGGAAATAGATGGGGAAGCAGTTGGAAGCAGTGTCAGACTTTATTTTTTGGGGCTCCAAATCACTGCAGATGGCGATTGCAGCCATGAAATTAAAAGACACTTTCTCCTTGGAAAGAAAGTTATGACCAACCTAGATAGCATATTAAAAAGCAGAGACATTACTTTGCCAACAAAGGTCCGTCTAGTCAAGGCTATGGTTTTTCCAGTAGTCATGTATGGATGTGAGAGTTGGACGGTGAAGAAAGCTGAGCACCGAAGAACTGATGGTTTTGAACTGTGGTATTGGAGAAGACTCTTGAGAGTCCCTTGGACTGCAAGGAGATGCAACCAGTCCATCCTAAAGGAGATCAGTCCTGGGTGTTCATTGGAAGGACTGATGTTGAAGCTGAAGCTACAATACTTTGGCCACCTCATGTGAAGAGTTGACTCGTTGGAAAAGACCCCAATGCTGGGAAGGATTGGGGGCAGGAGGAGAAGGGTACGACAGAGGATGAGATGGCTCAGATGGTTGGATGGCATCACTGAGTCGATGGACATGGGTTTGGGTGTACTCTGGGAGTTCGTGATGGAAAGGGAGGCCTGGCGTGCTGTGGTTCATGGGGTCACAAGGAGTCAGACACAACTGAATGACTGAACTAAACTGAACTATGAGGGCTCAGTCTAAGTTCTAGTTCCTTTAAAAAACCCCTTTAATACTCTTCCACTTTTCTTTCTAATTTGCTACTGCTAGTGAATTGCTGAAAACTTTTTATTGTTTTCATTTCATAACTTAGACTCACAGTCAAAGTCCATGCCTTTTCTTTGTAATTTTTTCTTGCCACTAATAGTGACCAGTAATTGGTAGAATTTTAAGCTTTGGAAGGTTGATGGGATGGACATTTTAGGGTCAGGCTATCTTCCTAGTTAGGCTTCCCTGGCTGTTCAGCTGATAAAGAACCCACCTGCAAATCCAGGAGATGCAAGAGACATAGGTTTGAACCCTGGGTTGGGAGCATCACTTGGAGAAGGAAATTGCAACCTGTGTGGGTGAGGGTGATTTCAAATGGGAAACTTTCCTCCTTCCTCATACCCTTCATATCTCTGCTGGATTCTGTTAGTATACTTCAAGATTTCTCCTTAACTGCTTGTTGATCACTGAACCAATCAATATAATTTTTAAATATAGTTTTGTTCTTAGCAAGATTATTGTCAATGTGTTATTGATATATTGAATTTATAGAGTAACAATTGTGAGTTTTTCTGGTCAAAAATCTTTGGTAGTCACTCATGAGTCCAATATATACCTTGCATCTTAGTTATAACTTTTTAAGAGACCCTTGAAAAATCATAGGATATAAGATCGTTAACTGCTAGAATTGAAACCTATGGGTGGAAGTGACAGTTCATATGGAAGAGGAGGACCAGGTTAGACATCCCTGCAAATGTTAGCCTAAATAGGATTTTAGTTCAAGCTTAGGGTGTGTCTGGGGCATGGGGAAGAGGGAGGGAGGGGGAGAAAAGGAAGGAAGACGATGGAGAGCAAAATTGAGAGGCAATGTTTTCAATATAAGTGAGTAATAGTGTGAGTTTTCTGGAGTTGAACATTCAACTACAATAAATGATTCATGAAAATTGAACTGAAAATATTGACCAACTTTGTTGACCCCCAAGAGGCATAAATACAATTATTCATTTGACATGAAAAACTATTTTTCCTTTAGGAATTGGAACTATACAAAGATCTCAATGTTGGTAAAGTTCCACATTTATGTAGAGAAAGTAGAAAAAATGCCCATTCAGATGTTTGCAAATGTTTTAATATTTGGAATTGTATAGGTAAGACATCTATTTGAATTTTCATGTTAGATGTTTTTCATTATATGTAAATGTAAAATCAGAGATTTAAATCCCACAAATATTTATTAACTGCCTGCTGATGATGATGTGCTGAGAGAAGATAAGAAAGGTGATAGAAGATGAAGTTTGAATTTTATTTTATATAAAATGAAGAATATTAAATTGAATAGTAGAATGATATACGTACATTTAGCATTTTATTAAATATTTCCTACAGCTTAATTGGATTTTTCTTGTGTACAGTTCTATTAATATTAATACATGTATAGATTAAAGTAGCTATTACAGCAATCAGGCTGCAGAACTGTCCCATCACTCCCAAAACTCCTGTTAGAGTCACAATGTTACCCACACCTAACCCCTGGCAACTATAGTTTTTCTTTTTGAGAATGTCATATAAATGAATTCATAGACCATGTAACTTGTGGGGTCTAGCTGCTTTCACTCCACATAATGCCTTTGTTGTGTGTATCAACAGTTTGTTTCTTATTTTTGCTGAATAGTATTCTACTGTATGGGTATATCACTGTTTAGTAATCCATCATCTATGGAAGAATATTTGGCATTTTCAGTTTTGGTGATTATGCATAGAGCTGCTATAAACATTATTGTGTACAGATTTTTCTGTGAACATAAATTTTAATTTCTCTAGGATAAATCAAGGAATGGGATTGCTTGTGTCGGTACAATTTATAAAAAGTATCTAAGCTTTTTCCAGAATATCTTTCTGTTTTGCATTCTTACCAGTGGTGTATCAGAGTTCTAGTTGCTCTGGATTCTCCCCAAACTTGATATTTCAATAGAAAAATTAGCTGTTCTTATAGATATATAGTGATAACTCATTTTGATTTTTAGTTGTATTTCTCTAATCACTAATGATATTGAACATATTTTTTTGTGTGTTTGCCATCCTTCTGTATATCTTTTTCACTGAAGTGTCTGTTCAAGCTTTTTACCCATTTTAAATTGAGTGGATTGTTTCCTTTATGTTGAGTTCTGGGAGTTCTTTATATTTTGGAAAGCTCTTACATTGGTATCAATGCAGACAGTGGATTAGGCAAAAATATCTAAAGGCACAGAAAGAAGGGAGGGAGCAGAAACTGATTTTCTACTATGTATGGCTTCTTCTGTTCTGAAATGTTCTTGTACATCTGTTAGGATTTTGGATTCATGCTTATTTCTTGACTCTGAATATCTACTTAAATAGTGAATGGCTCTCCCGACTAACTGGTTTTGATAGACTGCAGCTTAGTAATAGCTTATATGCTTGCTTCTCCCAACAATGAGTCAGTTATCACCACTCCCATGTCACAGATGAGGAAACTAAAGGGCTCAGAGAGACCAGCACTTGTCCAAGGTCACTTCGATGGGTGAGCTGGAACTGGAACCCAGCAATGTGGTTTCTACACCATGTCCTCTTTCCATGGTCCCAGAATAGATTGAAAAGCAAAATATATTCCATTATCTGCATGTAATGACTTAGGGAGGGCAGAAACCCTGTGACCAGGCCGTATATTAACCATTTGTACTATATATATATGTGGTATATATTTTAGTGATGGTCTAAGATTCTTGAGTATTTTTGGGTGGGAAACTCAAGACCTGATCTCCAGTATTCAACTCCCAACTTACATGAGATTTCAGTCATATTTCAACTGTGTGCTAGCTAATAACTCTCTGCTCTTTTACAAGTAGAAATTATTCATAATTTTTTCCCATCAAAAAGTGCCAAAGTAAATTTATTTAATTTTTATTAAAATAGATAGAAAGTTCTGTACAGATTAGTAAAATTATATGTAAAACCAGTTACAGTTTAAAAATAAAATATAGCTGGAACCACAACACAGCCTATTAAATTGGAACATTATTCTAAGCTTGGATGTGAATTACACAAAATGACTTGAGGAAAATCATATTTTCCAAACCTAGCAGATGTTATTATGCCTCTCAAATCCATTTCCATTTTTTTAAACTCCTCTGAATACAAATTTCCCCAACTGGTATTTATGGTCTTTGGAAAGTCATTTAGTTGTTCCCAAGGACAGAGTTGGTATTAGAATATAGAGTGGTGTTCAAAAGCTAAGTGGAAGAGCTGGGAGATTACCCTCTAGGACTGACCCCTACGCTGGGTTAAAACCTCCATTCTTTACAGACCAAAGACAAGTATTTTTCCCTGTCCCTCACTGGAGAATTACAGATTTATAGAGAAGTCTTTACACATGATTATACCATGAAATTTGAAGGAGTGTTAAACTTACTTGGGCTTAGGAAAGCTTTTCTAGGAATACTGCCCTGGCAAAGGTGAGGTATTTTCATCAGATTTATTAGCCAAGAGAGAAAAGCTTACTTTAATGTTCCCACTGGCCCCTTAAGTTATTTCTGTCTATCTGCTGTGGAGGAAAATAATTAAATTATTAATGTTTGTTACCCTCTATGTGCAACTGCTTTTTCATTTATATTGTTCATACACCCAATGTAAATATTCCAGACTTCAAGTAAATCAGTGACTCAGGACCAAAGATAAATTAGTTTGACTAGTGATGCCAATGTTTTCATTCTATCCAAGGAAAGTGGTATGGACTGATTTTATCTGCTGCCAACATTAATCCCAGTGTGATTAAGTTCAGAATATTTAAGTATATATTTCCAGGGCTTGAAAAATTCCCGTCGCTTGGCTTGCTTCAGAAATGTAAACCAACCTTTCTTTAATTACCACCCTCTAAACAATATCGAAGGGTCAATACCAAGGCTTAGCTATCCCATTACTGGCTCCACGTGCAGCCTGCCAAGTACTCCTGGGGAAATGAGGTGGCCAGGGAGAAGGACTGGCAATCTGTTTTCCTAGAATCATACTTTAAATGTGATCTTGGGAAAAAAAAAGTCTTATCTCTCCATCCCACTTCTATTCTGGGGCCCTTTGTTCTGGGTTCAGTTGAGTCCCATCTGAGAGTCTATACTATGCTGATATCATATAAAATATTATTGGACTTTTGCACTCTCCTCCTCTCCCCTAAAGACTTCATTTTCCAAATATTGGGTGAAAATATTTCCAGATTATATTGAAAGCTATAAAGTGGCTTTTAAAAAAAGAATTCTGTTGAAATAAGATTTTAAAAATGTCGTTCTGGAAACATTGGGAAACACATCAATGAAGTTTTAATAAGAACATTCTTTGGTGTTCCCTTAACTGACAAAGCACTTAGAGATGATCCTTCATCTATCTGAGGTATAAGGGAAAGAGCCCAGAGTGTTTGTTTCCACAGATAACCAATCATTTTGCTTTGCTACATTGATAAACTTTGCAATAGAACTGCTAAGAAGCAGAGAATCCAGTGATTTGAGATCTCTCGAAAGAGAGTTAAGAAAGTAGTATTGTGCTTCGTATCACCAAGGAGCCACTGATGCTATAATTTAGGACAAATCCTTTCTTGTTCCCTTTGAAGATGGCAGCAAAAAGACATTTCTCAGGGACACTTGCAAAAATACTTGAGTGGCTTTGATTTGCAGTGTGAATCTTGGGGTTCACACTGGGGGAAAGCTCGATGTCCTGAGGAAGTTATTTTACTTCTTGGTACTTAAGTAGGTAGTACAACATGGCACTTCCAGCATTCTTAATAAAGAGCTTCTCCAGTGAATTACAGGGGGAAATCTCCGCTTCATCTCCAAAACTTTTAGACTATTTACTCCTTGGACAAACTATAGCAAAGTAGTAAAATAGTTCAAAGGGGGAAACGCCCAGAACAGCATGTCTGCTTTAATGAAAAAACTTTGGATCTTTTAATGGCAAGAAATTACTGACTCTCTCCTTTTATTACTTAAAAATGCTTTAGGGTTTCATTTTTTTTTTTTTTTTAATGAACAGAAGGGGAAATAGCCACATGTAGTCATTTAGAAAAATTTTATTGGAATATAGTTGATTTACAACGTGGTGTTAGTTTCTGCTTACAGCAATGTGTATCAGTTACACCCATATATATGTATCTACTCCTTTTTAGATTCTTTTCCCATTATATGCCATTATAGAATATTGAGTTCCCCATGTTACACAGTAGGACCTTATTAGTTATCTATTTTATATATAGTAATGTATATATGTTAATCTCAGTCTCCTAGTTTATTCTACCTCCTCATCCCTGCTTTCCTCTGGGCATCCATCATTTTGTTTTCTACTTGTATGACCCTATTTCTATTTTGTAAATAAGTTCATTTGTACCATTTTTTTTTTAGATTGCACATATAAGTGATATCATCTGATATTTGTCTTACTTCCCTCAGCATGACAATCTTTAGATCCATTCATGCTGCTTCAAATGGCATTTTTTTTTTTTATGGCAACTGTAGTCATTTTTGAGGAGAATAAATAAGCATGGGTCATTCCATAATTCCAAAACAAATATGTTGTTTAATACATAAAAAGAACACGATAATGGGAGAGTTAATTACTTGACAAAATGCTTATTGCAATAAAATAAGAGAATTGGCCCTAGGATGAAGTCCTGTCCACGATATTGCGGGGCAAGTGGCTCAGGCTCTCTGTTTTTGTCTAGTCCGTCAGGGAATTTACAAGCAAACTGACAGTTTTAGATTTCTGCTCCCCCCCACGCCGCCGCCGTGTTCTACTACACGGTCTACACAAATGCCTCACAGTCTTGGTGTCAAATAAAGACGGTCTCACTTGACTTTGGGGGATTATTAAATAGTCTTTCCATACACAGAGAGCTCACACACAGCCCCCTGGCCTGGAATCTCACTAATTTACTTCATCAAAATGTTTTATTGTTCCTATTGAACAAAATAGGGTTTAACCGGTTTCAAAATAGTTTTGCAGTTGATTTGTAGTGTTTTTTTTTCACTCTAATGGATTAAGATAAACACATACACACATACATTTACTGCATGAATTCTACTTCTGACATTGCATCATTATTATTGCTATTATTCAGCATTGTTAACGTTGTGTGTGTATGCTGTCACTTTAGTCGTGTCCGACTCCTTGCGACCCTGTGGACTGTAGCCTGCTAGGCTGCTCTGTCCGTGGGATTCTCCAGGCAAGAATACTGGAGTAAGTAGCCTTTTTCTCCTCCAGGGGATCTTCCAGACCCAGGCATCTAACCTGCATCTCTTATGTCTCCTGCAATGGCAGGTGGGTTGTTGACCACCTAGCGCCACCTGGGAAGCGTATTGTTAACCTTCCTGTAGTCAAATGTATACATAGAGGAATTAAGTATTAAAAGTGAATTTAGAATTTTAAGGGAACCATTAAGGTGTTGGTTTGGATGCTGCAAGAGAGGCCTTGTATTCTATAGATCACATGTTCCAGTTTCAGTTTGGGCTGTATTTCCAATTGAAACAGACTCCTGGGCTTTGTAAAGTTTGCGTTTAGGTTCTGAGTCTGGGTTTGGCTAAATTTTTTTTGGTGACAGCTCTGCTGTAGTCCCTAACATTTGATTTTAGCCACCGCCAGCTGTCGTGTGAGCTGTCAGTCAGCAATGGGACAGTGCACTGAGACTCCTTGGATCAGCAACATTTAAATAAATATTTATGTAGATATTGCAGATTTCCAACCTGATGTGCCTAACTCACCCTTTTCCTCCAATTTCCTAATACTTTAAATCTGCTCTTTCCTGGCAAAACAAGTTTTATAAAGGCAACTTTCTTTGCTAGGCTTTCAGAAATTTTTACAGAGAATAAAAGTTTAATCAGTTTTGCTCTTTATGAGAAAAATTCCAGTAATGGAAATGGCAGATTTCTAGAGTTACACATTATGCTTTCTACATTTAACAAGAGGAAAGCTCTTAAGCAAGAAGGAACACAAATAGTTTTTATTAATATTCATACAATATTACTTCCCACTCACAATAAAACATATTAAAATTGAATCAACTAGTTAGCAAGTGCACCTAATGTTAATTCTCCAATCATGCTGTTCATATTTAGATCTTCATTCTGATGTTTCTTTCTTTGTTAGAAGCTATAAAAACACCTGCCTTCCACATCGTGTCTGTGTACAATTTCCACAGCCTAATACCATATAGAACATTAATTCCCATAAATTATAACTAGTTTTTCAAGCTGCTTCTGCAATGTTATTGTCTATCATTAATATGCAGCATAAATTTAAATGAGTAGAATAGTAAATAAGTTTTAATACTCAAACTGCTTTAAAATTGGGGCAAAACTTTGTGTATGTGCCTAAAATCTTAAGTCTTCTGTCACTGGCAGATTTTGTAAACTACACCTTTATCAATAATATAAGACTTCTAATGTAGGATAATCATTCTCAATCAGAGGTAAGTTGGCCCCCTTCCCCAGAGGATAAATGGCAATGTCTGGAGACCTTTTTGGTTGTTGTAACTGGGAGATGGTACTGGCATCTAGTGAGTGGATGCCAGAGATACCGCTAAACATCTTCCAACACAGAAGCCAGTCCTCTCTTACCCCAACACACAGACATACATACAACAACACATTAAAACATTATTCAGTCCAAGGTGTAAACAGAGCCATGATTGAGAAATCTCCATTTAGGACAATACACAATATAATTTTGTGATAAATAAACTGGGCAGCTGAGATATGTTAATTTAAATTACCAAGGAATCTTATAATATATTTCTTTGATTTTTAGAACCAGATAAGATATTATTGATTTTAAATGCATTTTAATTTAATGTCTTGTCAGGGAGGAAAATGTAGAATGATAAAAGAGAAATAAGAAAAAAAAAAAACTGTAGTGTTTTGTTTTCATTAATAGATCAAACTTCAAGTGTAAATTCTCCCAAGGCATTTTGGGTCAGCTTTAGTAGATACATAACTGGAAGAAAATGTCAGTGTAATTCTGCATGACAACCTCTTTAAAGCTCTGTTGTAGAGCTATAGCTTAAGAGAAAAAGCATTGTAATGTTGTTTCTTGGAATAGGAGTAGTTGTCAAGACTGAAAAGTTTATTTGATTAAGTCTTACTCATCCTAAGAATATTTCAGATTTCCTTTCCTTCCCCAAATCAAATTAATGGATAGTTTTTCCCCCTAGAGCTCTTAAAGAGCAAAGTATTTTAAAATTTCTTGTTTTACATAACCATTATCAATAGGTGCTTAATTTTTTTTTTAATTGTACTTTTAAACAACTCTGGTGAAGTTTGAGATAAAAGCTCCTCACATACAGAATATTAAAACTCAATTTACTCACAAGCAAAACTAATTACATAAAATACATGCTGCATGGAGGCAGGGACCGCTGCTACCATGAAATTAGCTCTGGTTCCCAATACCTAGAATAATTCATTGTTGTTGTTCAGTCGCTAAGTTGTATCCAACTCTTTGTGACCTTATGGATCGCAGCACACCAGGCTTCCCAGTCCTTCACCATCTCCCCGGGTTTGCTCATGTCTGTTGATCTGGTGATGCTGTACAACCATCTCATCCTCTGTCACCCTCTTCTCCTACCTTCAATCTTTCCCAGCATCAGGATAAGATGAATTCCGGAAATATTAGTAAAATTAGCACACACAACCCAGTTGTGCCAGTCTGTGGATGATTCTGTAATGTGCTTATGTTTAAGCAAGTAAAACTTGCACTCAGAAGAGACTACTTAGAATGAGAAGCTGTGTCAAAGAGTCTGCAGATTCAGTTATATATTCAAAAAGCCTGGAATAAGCAAGTCTAGGGTAGTGGTTTCCCTAATGCCAAAGGTTTTTAAGTGTCTTGAGACCACTTTTTCTCACTTCCTTTCCCAGAAATGTTGTGAGGATCGTACACTGTAGACATCACTGCAGTCACAGTGAACGACAGAGCTTACACTCCTTTTGCGACAACAGCCCCCATCCCATATACTGTAGAGTGACAGCTGCCACCAACACGGCATTTACTTACACAAAACAGTTTCACTTAAACTGGAAATATTCTGGTTTGTTCAAAGATATTTTATCCATTTTAACATTTATTCTTTTGGCTCTTCTAAAAGTTTTCTTTATGTATTCACTTTTGAAGTGCATTTAATTGTCTTTTTCCACCTGCATAAACTATAACTCAGAGTGGCATATGAGCCATTAGAACTTTCTTGGGTACTTCATCTGAAATGAGTGAATGGACAATATCTTCACTCCCGAAATTATAACTTCTGCCTAAGAACTGACGAGTCTCACCTCTTAACTCTATTCCAGGCCTCTCAAGCAGCTCCCATGCTATTTTTCTAACTTTATACTGGAAAAACCTATTTGGATTTCCATTGGTTTCCATTTAAACTTGCCTTCAAGTAGACTCACTGTATTTCCCCTCCCAGAGCTTGTTTTCTATGTTTATATTTCACTTAAATAAATTGATTTTCTGCTTCTATTCATGACAAAATCTGAAAAATCTTAATTCAATATTATCCAATGTTCAGCCTTGTTTCTCAGCATATTACATTTCAATCATTAACAAACAGATTAAGTTTTTCATGACTCATGCTTATGTTCTACAGTTGATTATTCATGTCACCTGGTTAGCAATCAGTTGTTTAAAATAAAATTAAGAAAACATGTACTGTCTGTAAAAAGATCCCTTAGACCTTTCACATTGATTTATGAATCTTTATTGCTGGTATGAGGAAACTTATATGAAAGCTAACATTCTGAAAAGCTACTTTTAGTTAAAAATTCAATAGGACAAAATATCATCAATAATAATACTTGACATTGGCCAAGGGTGGTTTCCCACTAAATCTGAATTACAATATACTCTCAGGGTTATGGTGAAAAATGTAGTTTAGTCCACTTTACACATTTGGAAAGGCAAGTACATAAAGACTGTTCTTTTTAAGAGTCATACAATAAATTGAAAGGAAGAACTAGGATTCAGTTCATATTTATATATTTCCAATTCAGTATTTCCTCTAAATCCTATTGCTTTCCATCTTTGAAAAATTGTACTTAGTGGGAATTTAGGATTAATTTTGTTTTTATTTTGTCCTTTGAATATATCCTGTGCCTTCTTGTTTCAAAGTCTTTGCACATGATATTTTCCTGCTTGAAAAGTTCTTTGCTTTCTCCCAGCTTTATTTCCCTTTAGCTAATTTAATGCCTTCCTTTTCAGGAAGCCTTCACTTACATCCCTTAGTAACCCAAATGCTTGCTATAAATATCTGTAATTTTTTTCAAAACATGTTACAGTATTCTGTTTTTCAATCTCTCTGTATGTATGTATGTGTATGTGTGTGTGTGTGTGTGATTATTTGTTTAATGATTTTGTTTCCCCCTTAGACTATAAGCATTATAAGAGCAGAACTTGTGTTGATTTTGTTCTCCATTGTGTCTGCAGGGAGAAAGATGTCTAGTACATATTAGAAATATAACTGTATAAGGGAATACAATACTTGAAAAAAGTAAGATGATATGTTAAAGGAAATTGTATTTAAATTGTGTAAGAAAAATAAATAGAAAAAACACAGGAGAGAGTGTTTGCCATGGGCAGAAATTAGCTTCTAAAAGTCCTGAGACCAAAAAAGGAATTCCATGAACCACTTCCACTGAAATTTTCTTAAACCTGGAGATAGTTCTATAAGCTGCTTTCTGTTATTTACTTACATTACAAGCAACAGTAAATGATAGTGTGCTTACCATAAGTTTTACCATCTTATATCTGCCTGAAGATTTTGATCACTAATTACTAAATAATGAGTTCACTCGGGGTGCCCTGCCTAAATGAGGCATTTTATGGAGATAAGAGTAGACACTCCGTTAGCATAAAGTTCTTCTCTGTGATTTATTTTATGGTTGAAATATTTTATTAAACATCTTCTCTGGGAATGGACACCATATGCTAGAAAAGAATTGAGCAGAGAAGGTCAAAAAAGGATTTTTAAAATGGCTAATAAACTATTCACTTTGATTTACTTGCCCTTTCAGTCCCATATAGTTTTATATTGAATTTTTTATTTCCATCAATGAAATTTTCTTCAAAAAGTGTAATTTCTTTCCCTAGTTGACCAGAGTAGAATTCTTCAGTGAGTGTTTATTATGTGCCAGGTACTTACTAAGTCATGGTGATAGTAAGATAAGATACATCCTTACCCTTCAGAAAGATGGCAGACACTGAGAGCTGTTATGGGGAGGAGATTTCTCTTTCCTCTGGATTTGAATCTGAATGATGTTAACTAGGAGCTGCTGGGGTCTACCTTGAATAGCCTGAGGAATAAACTATGACAGCAGGATGGATTTTGAGACAGAGGGGTGTCATGTGGGTATTATGAGGACACAGAGGAAAAGGACTAGACTTACAATGATTCTGGTTATGTTTCCCAAGAAAAATGAGACTTAAGCTTATTCTTGAATAAGCAACAAGAGTTGACCATGTGAAGAAGGAAGAACTGGCATCTTAGAAAGAGGGAAAATTATGGGCAGAAGGACAGAGGAAAGAAAGACTTTTGAGGAGAGGAGTGTATATTTCTTAAGGGGTAGCAGGGACCTTGGGAAGCATCTTGAATATCTTCATAGGATAGTTGAATTTTATTCTGAAGGTGGCAAACATCATTTAAAGAATTTTAAATACAGAGTGGTGATTGGTGATTGATTAGACAATTTGATAAGATTCAAGAAGGAGTGTAGAATAATCCTTTAGATTCTGATCTGGGAAAGACAAAGAATACAGAAAGAAGAGTAGGTCTGACAGGTAGATAATTAATTGGTTTTTCTCATTAAACTAAAGCTGTAGCATATCCAAGTGGAATTGTGAAATAAGTAGTTGGATTAAAGGATTTGGAGACCAGGAAAGCATTTAGGGCTACAAAACAGGCAAATATTTACAAATGATTATAAAGGTGGTAGTTGAAAAGAGAGGTGTGAATATGATAGTCTCAGCACACACAGGGAGAAGGGGAATGATCCCCTATTTGTCTTGTGTTGAAAGTATTTCGGTTTTGCCATCCAGCATTCATTCATCTTACCCTTTCAAAGAATACCTCATGTTTCCTTTGGGTTGCTGCCTCTATCTAGCTTTTGTCGATTGACACTGATAGTGTGATCGGCTGTGGGTGGCTATATAAGTAGGCATCAGTCAGTTGGCATATTCCATTCCGCTGGCCTCAGTCATTGGTTTGTTGGTGGGCATGTGACTGAAAATAGACCCTATTAACAGTAAGAAACAGGACGTATTTGAGCTATTGCGGACATGCGTGCTCAGTCACTTCAGGTGTGTCTGACTCTTTGCGGCCCTGTGGACTGTAGCCTGCCAGGCTCCTCTGTCCATGGCATTCTCCAGGCAAGAATACTGGAGAATTGTTACTTGCCTTTCTCCAGGGGATCTTCCTGACCCAGGGATTGAACCTGGGTCTCCTACATTACAGGCAAATTCTTTACTGCTGAGCTGTTAAGGAAGCCCTATTTAATCTAGTGGGGGGAAGAAATATCTCTTTTCTTCTGAACTTGAATCTGGAAGATGTTAACTAGGAGCTGTTGGGGGCTACCTTGAATAGCCTGAAAATAAAACCAACACCAAAGAATCCAGAGGAGGCTAGAGATGGAGAAAAACAGTCATGACAAAAACCTCCCTACCCTGCTGTACTTAAAAAGTACTTAAGTTCCATTAGAAAAAATCGAAAACATTCTTAAAGAGAGTTAAAGATGCTGCATGATCTTGCCCCCAGCTGTCTCATCAGCCTCATTTTTCTCTCATGTCCTTGTAGGTGCCATGTTCCTTTCCACATGGGGTCTTTCCACATGCTATTTCTCTGGTTAGAGGTTTATCTTTCTCTCTGCCTAGTAAGTACCCTCTATTCCAGAACCCGCTAGCCAGTGCCCCAGGAAGGAAGGTCTCTCCTGACCAGCATATGTCCAGTTGGGGTTGGTAGCTCAAATGCTTAGAATCTGCCTGCACCGCAAGAGATTGGGTTTGATCTCTGGGTTGGGAAAATCCCCTGGAGAAGGGAATGACTACTCACTCCAGTATTCTTGAGAAGCCTGGCAGGTTACAGTCCATGGGGTTGCAAAGAGTCAGACATGATTGAGAGGCTAACACTTTCACTTTCCTTATTTTAGACCAGGAGAGGTAAATGTCTTTCTGTAAGGTAAGTGCTTGTGTTCAGCTGTGTTCAACTCTTTGCAACCCTTTGGACTGTAACCTACCATGCTTCTCTGTCCATGGGATTTTTCAGGCAGGAATCCTGGAGTGGTTTGCCATTTCCTTGTCCAGGGGATCTTCCCAATCCAGGGATTGAGTCCACATCTTCTGCAGCTCCTGTACTGCAGGCAGGGTCTTTACCAGCTTAGCTACTGGGGAAGTCCGCTTTTCTGTAAAGGACTAGATGACAAGTACTTTAAGCTTTATAGGCCATGTGGTCACTATCACAACTATTCAGCTCTGTTGCTATGGTTTGAAAGCAACCATACATAATATGTAAATGAAGAGACATAACTGTATTTCAATAAAATTTTATTTACAAATACCATCAGTGGCCATGTTTAGCTCACAAGCCACAGTTTCCTGAGTCCTTATATTGTTTCCACAGCTCTGATCCTGGATTGCAATTAAATATTCATCATGGTAATTATTTGATTAATGTTTGCGTCTACCTCCAGATACTGATCTCCATGAAATCAGGGACTATGTGTTTTTGCTCACCACCATATTTGAAGTAAGGTGTCTAGTATATAGTACAGCTTTGTGCATGTTGAATTTGTATGTTTAAAACATTAGAGGAGAAGGAGCCCATGAAGAAGACGGAGAAGGAATGAACTGAAGTAAGTTGTAGAATATGGATGAAGTGGAATTCTAAAATTTTTAAGGAGAAAGTTTAATGGAAAAATTCCTATTTGGAAACTAGGGAGATATGGATTAGCCTCAGAGAATACATTTATTGGAGTAGTGGGATGGGGAAGGACAATCAAGAGTCAGCTTATTTTTAAAGACAAGAAGGTAGGAAATATAGACAAGTATTTTGTGAAGTTTACTGTGAAGGGAAGGAGTAGGAGTTACAGCCAGAGGGAGATTTAAGCCACTTAAATGAAACCAACGTTTCTAGAATAAAACAGGACAATATTTTCTTGACACTACAGTAGGTAAAAAAGGTCTTAAATAGAACATAAAATCACTAAACATGAAGGAAAATTATAACTTGGACTCCATTAAAATGAAACACTTCTCTTTCTCAAAGGATGCTATTTAGAGTATTTAAAGAAAAGTTACAGTATAAAAGATCTTTTATATAGGTATAATATAATTCAGAAAACTAAGATCATGGCATCTGGTCCCATCACTTCATGGCAAATAGATGGAAAAACAGTGGAAAAAGTGACAGACTTTATTGTTTTTGGGTCCAAAATCACTGCAGATGGTGACTGTAGCCATGAAATTAAAAGACGCTTGCTCCTTGGAAAAAAGTTATGACCAACCTAGACAAAATATTAAAAAGCAGAGACATTACTTTGCCAACAAATGTCCATCTAGTCAAAGCTATGGTTTTTCCAGTGGTCATGTGTGGATGTGAGAGTTGGACTGTGAGGAAAGCTGAGAGCCGAAGAATTGATGGTTTTGAACTGTGGTGTTGGAAAAGACTCTTAGAGTCCCTTGGACTGCAAGGAGATCCAGCTAGTCCATCCTAAAGGACATCAGTCCTGGGTGTTCATTGGAAGGACTGATGCTGAAGCTGAAACTCCAATACTTTGGCCACCTGATGCGAAGAACTGACTCATTTGAAAAGACCCTGATGTTGGGAAGGATTGAAAGTGGGAGGAGAAGGGGATGACAGAGGATGAGATGGTTGGATGGCATCACCAACTCAGTAGACATAAGTCTGAGTAAACTCTGGGAGTTGGTGATGGACAGGGAGGCCTGGTATGCTGCAGTCTATGGGGTCGCAAACAGTCAGATATGACTGAGAGACTGAACTGATTTAAGTATAATAATATATACTACATATGTATATATTATGTATTATAAATTATATGAGTTTATATATAAAATGCAATTGTTATATATATATGCATATACGTGTATATATATGAAAGGGATGAAGACAGAGGGACATTGGGAGAAATATATCTACAGTATGTAAAGAGAAATAGGAAGCAGGCACCCCAGAGAGAAACATGGACAAAATATTTGAACAGATCCTTCATATCTAAATGATCAATTAGCCTGGGAAAAGTTGGTCAATCTCATTACTTGTCAGGTAAATGTAAATTAAAACCATAATTAGATATCTCTACACCTGCACCAGAATAACCACCATTACAAACAAAGTTGAAAATACCAAGTTTTGGAGAGAACATGGAACAACAGGATCTCTCGTATATTGATAGTGGGAGAGTAACTAGATTCATTTACTTTGGAAAACTGACAGTATCCACTAAAACTGAATGTGTGCACACTATTATGCAGAAATGCCACTCTCAGGTATATATCCCCCCAAAATGGATGTATATGTTAGCTAAGAATGTTCCTGGTAGCTCTACTTTACAATTCCTACTAGAAATAAATCTGTCACTTATGGAATACACTGTAGATTATTCATATACTAGGATACTATACTGACTCATTTGAAAAGACCCTGATGCTGGGAAAGATTGAAGGCAGGAGAAGGGGATGACAGAGGATGAGATGGCTAGATGGCATCACTGACTCAATGGACATGAGTCTGAGTAAACTCCGGGAGTTGGTGATGGACAGGGAGGACTGGCGTGCTGCAGTCCATGGGGTCACAGAGTCGGACACGACTGAGCAACTGACCTGAACTGAACTGAGGATACTATACAGCAATGCAAATTAATGGGCAAAGCTACATGCATGCAACAACATGGATATTTTTCATAAGCACAATATTGGTCCAATAAGCCAGACACAAGAGAGAATATATGGATTAATTCAATTTAGAGAGAATAGCAAAACAGGTAAAATTAATCAATTGTGTTGGGGTCAGCATAGTGGTTATCTTTGGGCAAGGGAATCCCTGGTGGGGCAAAAATCGAGGCTTCTAGGGTGTTGGTAACCTTCTACTTATTGATCTGGATGGTGTTTACACAAGTGCATTCACTCTGAAAATTCCTTTTATGATTTGTGCACTTTTCTCTATATTCTATTTCAGTAAACAAGTTTATTAAGCGGATGAATGCTTAGAGTTGTTTGCTACTATTTGTACGTTGATTGGAAAGAGCCAGTGAAAGGGGGGTAGAGGAGGAATTTGATGGGATGCAGCCCGGAGGAGATGAGTAGGATGAGGCGGGGGCATAGGTGTTTTTAATTAGACAGAAGGTCTCCTTTCCTTTCCTTAGCATCTTTTATCCTAAACTTCTCTTACTTGTCTGTCTCTCCATCTTCACCCTTTTGGGTAGTTCAAATTTGTCTAAAGAATTGCAAAGAATTGCCTTAAGTGAAATTCTTAGAAATGTTGAGGCTGTTTTTTAAAAAGGCTTCCCAATGGTTTTGTTCTTGGTTAGACCATCCTTGGGCTTCCCTGGTAGCTCAGCTGGTAAAGACTCCTCCTGCAATGCAGGAGACCCCGGTTCCATTCCTGGGTCAGAAAGATCCCCTGGAGAAGGGATAGGCTACCCACTCCAGTATTCTTGGGTTTTCCTGGTGGCTCAGCTGGTAAAGAATCCACCTACAATATGGGAGACCTGAGTTTGATCCCTGGGTTGCAAAGATCCCCTGGAGGAGGGCATGGAAACCCACTCCAGTATTCTTGCCTGGAGAATTGCATGAAGTGAGGAGCCTGGTGGTCTATAGTCCATGGGGTCGCAAAGAGTTGGACACAACTGAGCGACTAAACACAGCACAGCACACAGACCATCCTTACATTGATTAGGAACTAAGACAGATTGTGTTTTCTTCTCTTCCTTCTGTGCATATGAGAATAAAGATTTGATTGGGAGCTTGGTGTAGGCACTTATAATAGGATCAAGTACAGAGTAAAAATACACTGCATGAAATTAAAAGATAATAAGGCCCCAATGTATACTGAAAGCAATTTATTATGTTCTAACAACTTGATTATCTCCTTTGGAAAGAGTGAACACTTCTACTTCTTTTTCGTTGTTAGACTCGCCTGAAGTGACTTACCACTTTACAGTTGCAACTGAATTAATCTTATAATCATTTTGGTTTTCCACCTGGCTGAAGTCATGGGGGCTTTCTTTCAGAATTGGGCCGTATTAGGCAGAATTTCTTTGGAATGACTATACATCATGGTACACAGAAAATTTAAGGACTAGATTTGCAGAGGAAATGAAGGTAACTTCTTGGGAATTAGAACTCTGTCATTTGAGCTTTTTGAAATTTTTTGACTGGCACAGTATCCCTGCATTCGATCATACCGGGGTGGTAATCTCTTTTCTTTAAGGGCTTTATGGGTAATCTTCCTTTCCAACCAGTTGTCTCTTGCCTACTGGAGAGTGAGGCTGTGCAGATCATTTCACAGAGACTTTGTAACTGTCACTGAAGATTAAACAGAGGCAAGAAAATAGTATACTGATGTGTTCCAATTGTCCTGGCTCCTAGATTTAATAATGATACAAATTGTCTTTATATTGTTTCTTTCCCTCATCAAGGGAGCCCATTTTTTTTTTTCTTTTTTTTCCTTTCTGGTAAAACATAAGATAAATCTAGACACATGTATGCAGGACAAATTCTACAACTTATGAGGTCTAGTTTAAGTTCTATATCTCCATGAATGCTTCCAACATTGCTAAAAACCTTAACTATCTCTTTTTGTGAATATGTAAAATGTACACACACTCCACCTGCAAGTCATTGTCTAACAATATAACTTTATCACATGTACTTGTCTGATATTTCCTACTGGATCAAAACTCTCTGAAGATAAAAATCATGCATTATGTTTCTGATTTGTAAACTCAGTAAATGGTTTCTGTTTTTTCATGGTATCTTAAAAATTAAGTACAAGAACCCTATTAATATTAAGAAAGAAACCTACATTCTCAAGTCAATTTCATCAAATTTTAGAATTAGGCATTTTTTATAATAATTCACTTATTGTTTGGAATCCATAAGAAAAATGAAATAGTAAGCAAGAATTGAAATGCAGACCTCAAATTCAGTCAAGATGAAAATAAAGAGAAGTAGGGAGTTATGAGTAGCTTGGCTATTTAGGTATGAAATTTTTTTTCTTTAATTATTTGGAACATAGCCACACACATCTGCTTATGTGCCAGAGTTTGGGTTTACACCTTTGGTGTGATGGAGCTAATTTTGCTAAAAATATCTCGACTCAACAATTTTATAACTTTAAGACCAAATGTTACTTTTATGAGTTCTAGCCATTTCCTTTTTTCCCCCAAAGCATTAGAACTAAGGAAACACAATTGCAACTAACCATCAATGGGAGCTATTTGTCATAATGACAAGTGACAGTTGTTTATAATTATATCATTCATTTCCACGAATAAAATAATAAGGCTTGGTGCACAAAACATCAATACCAAAGTACAAACACTTTTCAGCTTTTTGAAGCACCAGTTTTATTTATTTTTTAAATTGAGCTTTACTTTTGAGTATTCAACTTTATTTCTTTGGTTTTTATTTTCTTAAATCCTGTGAGTGGTCTAGGATACATTTAGCAGAGTACACATATTTGATTAAATACTGGTGAGATCAATCAATCTCATGAGGACAAAATACAGCTATTATCCCAGTCTGCCATTATGAAGATGTTTTCTAAGGCCACAGGAAAGATCAGAGCAGGACAGAGTGGAAACCAAAGGTCACCATGTGGAATAGGGGAATTGATGGTGGGTGTTAGGGAGTCAGGCTGAGATGGCAGGGCTCAGTAGCATTAGGTGTATTGTGACTCATCTGAAAACACTGAGGTAGGTGTCCTGTCTCAATTCCCAAGCCTCCTCCTGCCTTATCCTCTTGTTCATGTTCCATACTTGCTCGTTCAGTCCTATTCCACACCCCAGTTGACCAAGAATCTTAACAATTTCAATCACTTCTTATTTTCTTTACAAAGTTTCTTTTTAATTGAAGGATAATTACTTTATAATATTGCATTGGTTTCTGCCATGCATCAACATGAATCAGTCATAGGTACACATATGTCCCCTCCCTCTCACCTCCCACCCCTTCCCACTCCTCTAGGTTGTTACAGAGACTTGGTTTGAGTTCCCTGAGTCATGCAGCAAATTCCCATTGGTTATTGTTTATTTTACATATGTCAGTGTATTTGCTTCCATGATACTCTCTCCATTTGTCCCACCCTCTCCTTCCTCTCCCCCATCTCGTGTCCATAAGTCCATAAGTCTATAAGGTAGATGAATCGAGAGCCTATTATATGGAGTGAAGTAAGTCAGAAAGAGAAAAATACCATATATTAATGCATCTCTCCATATATAGAACCTACAAAGATGGTACTGATGAACCTATTTCAGGGCAGTAATGGAGACACAGACACAGAGAAGAAAAAACAATTTTTGCCTCTGGGTTTCCGTTCCAATTAATCCTTTCTCTTCTTTTGCTTTGTCTCTGGTATTGAATGCATCTGTTGTTTGTCAGTTTCTCTCCTGATTTCTGCAGAATTGGATCTCAGTTTCTTATTCAGCCTCAAGGACCAGTAAATCATTCTTTATATAGAATTTTTAGAAACATGATTGATCTTATTTTTACAAGGTTTCTGCTTCTTGACCAATTCATGCCTTGAGCACTACTTGCTTGTAAATCCACAGAGTCCTAAAATCCACAAAACAACTCAATGGCTGGAGTGCTGTAGGTTCAACTGTGGTAGCAGTAAGTAATTCATAATGTGTACATGGAAACTAGAGAGAGAGAATTGCAGGAAAACCTAGACAGAGGTGTGATAATGGGCTATGTGATTATGAAAATTACAGCTGGGGAAGTAACAGAATTGGAAGACTATAGGGGCTGAGACGACTTTAGAGGCCTAATTCTTTGACTGTGAGAGAGGAAAGATTAAAAGGAAGGAAAGGGAGAAATATGATACTGTGAGGCAGATTTATTTCCTCTCCAGTATACCTGTAGAACTGATAAGAGATTGTGGTGGCAGAATCGATCAATCAGCAAGCGAGAGTAAGAGTGCACAGAGGCAGGATAGCTACAGGATGTGGCCTCTGTAGGTTTCCGTGCAACTGCCCAGACTGTCATTAGGAAGCTGAGGACAACTCAGTGTTCATGGGGCCTATTCTATCATATTTATTTCTGGTAAATAAAATAGTACATTGCATTTTTGTTTAATTTGACAAACATGTACTAAACACCTATGATGGGCTAGGCCTATGCCATATACTAAGGGCAGAAGAAAGAGAGAAACAAAGGAAGAAATGATAAATAAGAAAGGGAACAAAGGGGAGTTCCCTGGTGGTCTAGTGGTTAGGATTCGGTGTCTTCACTTCTGTGGCCTGGATTCAATCCCCGGTTGGGGAACTCCCTCAGGCCTCATGGTATGGCCAGAAGGAAAAGAGGGTGGGGAGGAAGGTAGAAAAGATGGAAAGAAGGAGGAATAGAATTAGTTTCTTGGTTCCTGTCCTAGGGAATGTATCTTCTCATAAATTTTGTCATTACTCTTAGGTTGTATTAATAAAATACTAAGTTAGAATGAAGTCACACTATTGTAAATATTATATGTTACTTCAAGTGGATGGTCCAGCAACTCTCACTTTCTCAAAATTGTGTATGCTGACCCAGAGATAGCTGAGTGATTGCTTCAGATTAACTGTTTCATCTTACATTTGGACACAGTTACATTTTGCATCTTACACATTTATAAATGTGCCCTCATGGTGACAACTCTAGTTTTTCTTTTCCTTTCTTCAACATTATCAGATATTTGATACATGGTTTTTCGGTGCTGCAGATTTTGGTCAAGATAGTCAAGTGGGTATGAAAAAAGTTAGTTCAGTGGCATCTGTCATTTTTGTGGTCTGAAGTAGGCCTGGGAGAGAGTCCATGAAGTTAAAGATAAAAAAACTCGCTTAAGATGGTGAAGTTAGGAGGCCCCAAGTAGGAGCATCTATGGCTTTCAGAAATTGAGAACTAAAGCCTTAGCTGAAACAAATTTTCTCTACTCCACATTTAAATTTTGGGGTACCCATCAGCTGTCAGGCTATCCTCTTTCCTACAAGAATGGCTAAGAAATGCCTCTTCATCAGAGGTAGGCCCTTTCAGCCTGGCTCTGCCCCTTTGAGTTCATGAGTCCATGTAAAACAAAAAAGGTGGAAGTGAGCTGGTTATACGTTTTCCTCACAGTGATCTTTCATGCAGAGAAAGTATCACATTTTTTTTTTTTTTTTCTGGCCATGCAATGTGGCTTATGGGAGCTTTTTTCAGCAGCCAGGGATTGAACCTAGGCCCTCAGCAGTGAAAGTGCTGAGTCCTAGCCACTGGACCATCAAAGAAGTCCCAGAGAAGATACTGCTTTCATTCTCTTTTCTGTGGGAGTTGAAAGGTATCCAACTGGTTGCTGTATCTCAAGGCAAGGGAAGGGAATCACAGAGTTTGGGCAAGTCTACTAGACTGGTAAATGACCTCCAGTGTCCCGTAGAATCTCTGCCAGGCAGCTAAGCTTGCTGATCTGCCCTGATGTTGCTGAAATCAGGCACAGAGCTCTGGGATGCTTGGCATCGTGATGTGGTGCCTTAACTTATCAGTCCCCAGAGTTAGGGAGAATGAACTTATCTATATCTTTAGGCTTCTGAGTTGTGGGTTATGGTGGTATATGGGCCTTGGCTTATAAATTTGCTGGGGTCTGCTGTAGTTAGGAGCAAAAGCTCATGTGCCAAAAGACTGCTGCTTAAACCAAACACAAAACAAGAGGAATAGTCTTGCCGTAGGCAGCATATAGCAAAATACCTTTCTTTCTTCCTTTTTCCTATAATAGTATCAATGGTAATCTCAATGAAAGGGTCAGGGACCGAAGACTAGGGTGATTCTGGTTTAAAATATTCTCACCTACTGTGTTGAAAGAATTTTCCCTAATTTTTCCTAACTATGAGATTAAATATTTTAAGTAAGCAGAATAGTGTGTTAACAATGAAAATGGAACTACTTTAAAAAGTGCATGTTAAAAATTTTGAAAGTCAGATTAGTCATAATGTCATAATGAAACTCATTGCCCAGAGAAAAGGGGAACTCAAGACAGCATGTTGGTTACAATTATTGGCAAAAATAAAGTTGTTTTATATTCATACCACACAAATTGATATTGCTGTTTCAGTAGTTAAGAGTTCTGCTCAGTGAGCCCCGCAGGGGGTGGATAGCCCCAACAACTGGTGCTATTTGGAAGCTTTCATTCTTGGCTGTGAGTTTTAATGATTGACTCTGGGAAAATAGGATATATTTCACTAAGAATTACACATTATCTTATCACATTAAAAACACACTAGTAAAAAACATGAAGGACAGGCATCCTACTTGATAGGACACATTGAGAGTTTTCTTTTTGTTGCTACGTGTAAGAAAAGATGCTGTTAATCAAAACTTTTCTTCAGAAGTTTATTGAAAGCATTAGGCAGCAGAGGAAAAGGTACAAAAGATAAAAAGATTGGAAAGGAAGATACAAAATTATCATTATTCATAGATGACATGATAATATATTATTTCAGTAATAGTTTAACAAGCTTCCTGAATACTAATTAATGGATAAAAATAATGGACTTTTCTATACATTAGTAATTATAGATAGAAAATGATGTCATTTGAATAGCTTTAAAAATACCAAATGGGAATTCCAGATTCCTGTAAGATTATGGTATTTAACTACCTAAATCTGAACTTCTCTCTGTATCTTCTTAAAAATATTTAAGGTTAAAAACAGGAAGAAAAAAATGCACTCTTAATTCACACCTACGGCATAATTAGGAGAAAGAGAAATCTACAAACTGACTTGAACTTGTAACTGGGAAAATAAATATTTAAAACCATGAGAGTCACCTCTAGATCCCAATCTAGGACAGAGTCAAGTGGAGGGTATGTAGAAACAGGAGGGAAGCAGGTGTTAGCAGGAGTGAAGCCCAGATCACATCACTCTCTGAGCAAAGGATCCCACTCTCAGTGTGATGCTGAAAATCAATGTGAATCCTAGGGTGCCAGTTACTGGGGACTCAAAAGGAAGAGGCTTTTAAGCTTATGCGACCAGAGGTGACCAACGTGAGAAGGCATCTATTCTGGGGAATTGGACGCAGTTTGGAAAGAAGAAGTTTTTCTTTGAAGGATGATTGGTAAAGGAAATTAAAGGAACAAGCAAGATATAAACATTACTTAAGTAAGAATATTACTAAGTATGAAACATCCGCCAAAGGTACATCTATTGAGAAAGCTCAATTTTTGAATACCAACTAAGAACTAAGAAGCCATTAATCCACCTAAAACCTTCACTTCAATCTCTTCCCATGGAGACACACCTGTTATTTATGGTTCAGGAAAGTCCAAAACACTTAAAACAGAAATGGAACAGAAAATGACAGGCAACACCTACCCAAAGCTAATTTAAGAGGGAAATTAGAAGTGAAAGATCAGAGTTTTTCACACTGTAAAAACATTTCTTACCTCCCACACCACAAGGAAAACAACTAGGAAGTAGGGGACAGCTGAAACACATTTCAACATTCATTAAATACCATTAAACAAGTATTTTTACTGTGAAAGAACACTTCAAATGAGAAATTCAAAAACCTAGAATGGAGAAGAACAACAGCATAAAACGAGAAGAAAAGAAAAAAAAGAAGATGTGAGACAAAAGTTGATCAAATAACCTTAGGGGAAACTGGTGAGAAAAATATTTTTAATAATCATCTCAGAGACAAAGACAAAGTGATAGCCTACTCAAGGGAGAATGGTTAGACTGAAAATATGAAGGTAAGACATGGTCATAGCCAAGTGTAGGAAAACCAAATAAGAAAAGTAAATGAATGAGCAGAGGTTGGACGTAGAAGACAGGCAAACATAGTCTAACATACAAGTGATTGTGGTCTCCAAGGAAGTACAAATAGAGTGACAGAACTAATATTTAAAACTATAATTCAGTAAAAGAAATTGTGGAAATTTAAAACTACATTTATTTGATGGAAGGATCTACTGTGTACCTGGAAATCTGACCATAGATGTCACCTCTGAGACATGTCCTAGTAAAACTTTTAGACTTAAGGAAAATTCTTGAGATAGGCAAAAAGATCATCTGGTATTCCCTTCCAGAGTACACATGTTGAAGGGCTAAAACCACCATTCCTCAGATGTCATTGTGGCTAAGGTTTTGAATAAGATTTAATTTCTACCAATAAGATGCAGACATGAAACTGAATTCAGAACTAAGTGGAGAGAGATGCAATGGTAGACAGACATATATTTTTCTTGCATTGTTCTAGCATGAGAGTCAGCAGTTCTGGCAACAGCTTCTAGGCATCCAGGTTGTGATCTCAGTGGTGTAATGTTAGAACCAGCTGTTGGCACAAGGACTTAAAAATTTTGCACTTCTCTGACAATCATGAAGAGAGCAATTTCCCTGTTGAGCTAATTCTGGGGTGTTCGGGGAGTCAACTTTGGAGCATAAGAACACTTGGTCCTCTGAACTAAGATCTCTTCATTCTGAGAATAGCTAGAGATATTTTTCCCTTTTTAAAAACTGAACCCTAATTGGTAAAATATCCTGTGGGAGAAAATATCCTAAGGAAAATATCTTGAAAAGTTGATGTGATGTGTGTATGTATTGCTGATTCACTTTGCTGTACTGCAGAAACACAGCATTATAAATCAATCATAATCCAATAAAAACAAAACAAAAAATAGTTGATGGTATTCTCTTGACGTTCCTAAGCATAGAATTCATTATAGAATACCCTGAACTATTAGACTACCAATATTTGCAGCCTTCAATATGCCAAGTAACCTGGCTATTCATCCTCCAGTCTCCGCTGACATGGTCATTAAAGAATCAAGCCCGAATCAATCATTCCCTTACTATCTTGCTCCTACCTCTTGTCTTGTGTTCACTACTTTTCAATGATTACAGCAGCTACTGCCATATCAATCAAAGCAAGCCACCTCTATTAGTTCTGCAACCTGCATTACAGAGGGATCATCTAGGCTTTTTTAGGAAATGTTAGGACCAGACTCTGGCCTGTCATCTTGGCTAAGGCTAAGACAAATAGAGCTAGCTCTTCCCATAAGGTTCCCTGTTATGGGGCTTTGGGGACTGGCAGAGGGGCTTAAAGCTTTGCTTTCAAATGAACATTGTTCCTAGCTCTGCTAGGAACTGTAACTGTTTCCTAGGGAAGGTGAGTTCTTAGAATATTGTTGGAGAAAAAGAGGATTGTATTCCATTATAAAAGTTAAATAGTCTATCTAGGGTAGGACCTAGAGACCTAGGACCTCAGAGACCTGGAATTTGATCATGGAAGAACAATTATCCAGGCCAAACCTAGAAAATGAAAGAATAATTTAGATTGGTCCCAAGGCAAAGGAAATCAGAGGGTAAAAGCAAAGAGTGGTGGGTTGCCTGTTTTGTGCTTGTCACAGCAAGATTGTGAAGTTACTTAGGAGTGAAAGGGTAAAACTCTTTCAAAGGAGCATGTGTGTTGGCATAATAAGGCATGCTTACTTTTGTCTCTAGCCTTTGCACTTACTGCAAAGTCTTCCCAACAGTTTTATGCAGCAGGTCTCACTCCTATCTGAGGGAATATTGGTTAATTATTAAGAACATGAATGCTGCTATGAATATGCCTCCAAATCCCCATTTTACCCTTACATATCTGCGATCTAGGGCTTCCCAGGTGGCACAGTGTTAAAGAATCTGTATGCAATGTAGGAGACACAGGAGACTTGGGTTCAATTCCTGGGTTGGGAAGATTCCCTGGAGGAGGAAATGGCAACCCACTCCAGTATTCTTGCCTGAAAAATCCCATGGACGGAGGAGCCTGGTGGGCTACAGTGTGTGTGGTTGTACAGAGTTGGACACGACTGAGCAACTGAGCATGCAACAGGTTATATGGATATAGGTATTTCATAATTCAATATAGATATAAATGTATTTCATTTATTTGTCAAAATAGCTATGGTTGTTAGAATGCCTGAGGAGTGGTTTATGAAGGGCAGTGGGATATTTGGGTGCATGGAGGAGACAGACCCCAAGGCAGGCAGCAATGAGGCTTCTCAGTCTTGGGAAGAGAATTTGTGGGAAGATGGGATTAGATAACTCCTGAAGTTAAGGGAATGATGGAGAATACACTTATCATGCAGAACAGAGTAGGTCTTCTTTGGTAGCAAAGAGGAGGTCAGGCCAATAGGGCCACTGTGGACAGCTTTAATGCCTTTGTCTTCTATTTAATCTAGTTAACCTCCTTTGGTCACTACAGCATAGTAAGTCACATTGAAAACTTAACTTTACTGGCTCAGGCCAAATAGCCTAGGGGAGTCTTTGTTTCTGTAATTGAAAAGCAATATAAGAACCAACAGTTTTCAAGATGAGCTATCATCTGCATCCACAAAATTAAATACTCCACTAGAAGTGAAAGATGCACCCAATTATTAAATGTCCACTTTATTTAGAGAGACATGCTTGGGGCAAGGCTAAACAGCAAGCTTGCAAATTTTTATTTGCTGAATCAGTGAACAGGCTGGTGATAACTCTATTCTTTATGGTAATTGATTCACAATGGTTGTTTTTTCCTGTGTGTGTGATGAGGAAGGAGGAAGAAGAACAAACGTTTTCTCTCTCTACAATGCTTAAATCAACTTTCTAGTATTTTAAATGTTTGGACTCTTAAGAAGCCCATGCATTACATAAGTGAGTGCAGTGGGGTTTCAAATAGCTGCACTCAAAACAAAAACAAAAACAAATGGCTGCACTCATTTCTACCCCCAGGTCAGCTAGCTTATCTCACTGAGGTAAGAAAAACCTATACCTTACTACTCAAAACCTCTCAGTGCCGTTTTCAGCTGAGACCCACAAAAAAAAAAAAAAAACCAAATTGTAATAAGCAAGCTCATGCTACTTATTTTTCAGGTATACGTCATATCTATATCAGACCAATTCTCTGACTCCTTTGTACCCAGTAGTCATTGTGCTAGTTTTTATGCAACTGATTTGAAAATGTGGTTCCAAATCTAAAGATGACCAGAAAAAAGGAGAGGACAACTTGTTTGATAGGTCTAATGCCTTTGCCATTTTAAGACTCTTGTAACTATCTGTATAATGTAAACATCTGCAAATAAATTAATTGGTTGACTGTAGTCTGGACTTTAGACTGGGACTTTCCAGGTGGCTGAATGGTTACGAGTACACCGCCAATGATGGAGACGTGAGTTCGATCCCTGGGTTGGGAAGATTCCCTGAAGGAGGAAATGGCAACCCACTCCAGTATTCTTGCCTGGAAAATCTCATGGACAGAGGAAGCTGGTGGGCTACAGTCCACAGGGCCACAAAGAATCAGCCATGACTGAGCCACTGAGCATGCACTCACGCATGCAAGAGACTTAGACTGAAACTTCCCACTTCTATTCAACAGAAAAATAACAGAAAGGAAAGAGAGTGGCTATTAACTTGGCCTTGTGAGAACTATGTCTTCTGGTTCTTAGAGGGTAAAGAATCTACTGACTTGGTGGATTTTCACCTCCATTCATCCTTTGGGCAGTTAAAATTTTTGTACCTACTGTGTGCCATGCCATCATTCCCATGGCTCTCAAAGGCTCCATAAAACTTCTGAAGGTGCATAACATCAACACGTTATAGCTTACTGTCTTAAAACTTAAATCCTTATTTCTTCTACATGCTTAGTATTGGCTGCTTTTCTTTCAAATGCTTGGAGAATTTATTTTCAACCTTTCTCTCCTGGACTCCACTGCTCCTGCCCTTTCCCGCTCCACCACTCACCTTGAACCTTTCAGTACCTCCAAATATTCTGAAATAGGCATGACACATCAAATCTGTTTTCTCTACAAAAGGGACCACTCTTCTGTTGCAGAACTTAGGACTTTATTTGTTGAGGAAAGCACCAGAATGTTCCCTGATAGAGGAGAAAAAAACCCTTAATTTTAAAATCACTTATTATCTCTTAGCCTGCAGATCAACTGATGTTTTAAAAAAAAACAAACAAGAAACAAATAAAAAACACTCTAGAATACAACTTTCTGTAAATTATCTTTTTAATTCACCTTTGCCAGAAAACACTTACTTTGTTTGCTGAAGGAACACCCAAGTTTTTTATCATTTAACTTCCAAACCACATCATTGATTTACCTTTTCTTCTACCTGCAGATATTTATGACTTTTCATCACTAAGAACAGAGACCTTAGGCTAAAAAAAAGGTTAAAGATGAATAGGTTTAACATACATACACCATGGAAGATAGCTGCTCTGTGTTGTCACTTAAATCAAGCTGTGTAAGAGTTTCTTTCTTGGTTGGCTGACAAGAGAGCAGTGAGCTATGTGAGGAGAACGCTGCACTATTTCCCTTGGGCACTTTGACCGACAATCAAGTGTGATAAGTCACAAACCATTCCAAGTGCCAAGGTAAGTAAAATTTATAAAAGAAAGCTCCTCTTACTTGGTAAGATTTGTAGGAGACTTTTCTTAGAAGACTAACTGTATTAGAATGCCTTTAAAGTCTTTTGTTTTTTTTTGCACCTTTCTGCAAACTAAAAGTAGATATCCATTAAATACTCTGTTTGGGGGAGGAAAAAACATCACTCTTTTCTTTTTAGATGATAGATGTCAATATTTTGGTCTTTTGTATAAAATAACAGATTGGTCCTTTCTAGATCTATGTGAAAATCTATATTACAGGGCCAAAGGATCACACCAGCCCCAACTATGTACGTGCATGCGTGCGTGCACACACACACACACACACACCCTGCCAGTATATATTTGCATAAATAATAACTCTATTGGGGAAGAGAGTCGATAAGGATAGAAATTTTGTGTCTGGGTATCTAAGGTAAGAAGGAGAACACTAGAGAGAGAAGCCTCTAGTTCCACAAGGGTTGTGTCGGGCTAAGTCTGCACTCTTTCTCTCTGGTTCTATGTGAAATACATCCTAGTTTGGGCACAATCAGGACTGAAAGGTGATCATCCTGTCTTGGGTATCCTGTGGGATTTCTGATTCATGCATCCCAGGACGCAGCACCCTGGGCAAAGTGATAATCCTCGGATGAACAATGCAGAACATAGATGAGAGCTTGATGCCTGGTGGGGCCTGGCAGATGTTCTCCATCCGCACTGGATGTCATGCTGAGGCCTGGTGGGTGAATGGCAGTGCCTGGTGAGCAGAGACTGTGAGTGCTTTGTGAGACATCTCCCATGCACCTTGCAGGAATATTCCCTAAGAGGCTGCCCAAAGAGGGCACTGTATTCCCTGCCCTGTTTGGATGGCCTCATGAACTAGAGCAGTGGTTTCAGTTAGAGCCGACTGAGGACTGCAGGGAGCTGACATGACTTGTGCAAATTTGATGAGAACCAGTTAATCAGAATTAAGGCATCAATATCTTAAGCTTCCTTTTCTGAAAATACTGTGGGCTTGAATTTACAGATTTAATTAAAGTGTTTATGTTCCTAATCTTTAAAAATTTCATTAAAAAAATACTCCTTTAGGAATTGGGTTCCAGGCAAAAGCAATTTTCCTTAAGCAAACTTGGGACTTTGTGTCATAAAACATCCCCAAAGCCCCACTAGATGATCAGGAGAGGTAAAAACACATTAGTGTGAAAACTCAAATTCCACGACCTAAAAGCCTCTGCATCCTCACAGAACCCTCCTTCTGTGGTTGGTGGGATCTGCATTAGTGTGCATGTGAGGAGGTTGAGATATTGATTTGTGTTAGTTAGTGATGAGTTTGCTTTCCTTTGTAATCTCCGAGTTATCCTGCCTTCCTACCTCCACCACGTTGACTGAAGCTCACGAACCAGGCTTCTGCTCTGGTTGACCTTCTAAGCACTCCTGTTCCTTAAAGGGGCCTGAGCCTTTTCTTAACCCCACTCTCCGTTCTCGGTGTTCTGATAACTGTAATAGTAGCTTTGACCAACTTTTGTAGAGGTCTGGACCCGGAGGAGGGAGTATTTCCCTGATTTTCCACCAATGCTGTAAATTCATCCTTGGGGCCGTGATGTCATTGCTAATCAGATTTGACATGGACTGTCTGTCCACATGGCATCTCACCTTCCAAGTTCCTTTCCAACCCACCCAGAATACCATTACTAATTCTAAACTTCATGCGAGTCTTCCTTGCTCTCCCAGAGCTTCACTGATGCTTCTCAAACTGAAGTATGTGCATGAAACACATGGGGATCTTGTTACAAAGCAGATTCTGTTCATTCGGTCTAGGGTGGAGCCTATAGTTTAGCTGATGCTGCTGGTCCAGGAACCACACTTTGAGTAGCAAGGTTTTTTTTTTTTATTTTTTTATTTTAACCCAAAGTGCATTCTCCTTAGACTTCTCCCTGTTGGACTTCAGATTCTTCCTATTTCTTCCTGACCCCTTTCACCAAAGTCTCTACATGCTTTTGCTTGAGGTATCATGAATGCTTTCTAAATCAAAATTACCAGGCCATTTATTGACCCAAAGTGAATGACCTTCTTCAAGTCAGCTGAGCAAATTCTCACTGCAAACCAGAAGTCTAAGTCTCTTACTCTCTTCCTGGAGTATATTGCTTTCTGTAACCTATGAAGATAATTCAAGTTCAAAAGCATTTGTCCTGTCTGTAACGTCTGTCTATAACATAGAGCCCCAAGCCACTATGAGAATGTGCCTCCAAGGTCTGCTGACAGTCACGTAGAAACATGAATCCAAGTTCACTCAAAAAGGCTAACACTTTGTCTCCACTTAACCAGAAATATAAAGTAGCATATTCTCTTTGCCATATTGTACCTTCAATTTCCTCTAAACTAGCATGCAAAACTGATGAAGGGCCTCCGTTAGAGAGTTAAGATACTTTCGGAAAGGAATGACAACTGGCAGGGAAAATTGTTAAAAGTTCTAGCAAAATTGAAATATTTCCCTGAATGGCTGTAGAAAGGTACTTAATGATAAACCTTTGCAATGATAGTGGACACTCCTGCCAGCGTTAACCTCACTTTCTTGATCTGAATTTTTCTCTAGGCTTCCTAAGCATCCCTCTGACAGCTCTTATCCTAAAGGAAAAGATATCTTTACTCCTTTGTATCTTTTGTATCCTTGTCCTTTATCTGTCCCTTACAATGTCTCAAAGCTTTGGGGAGTGGCATGGACTTCAGCTGGGTAGGCAGCAATTCTTTTCATTGTATGATTTCAAAAGCTGTTCAACTTGACTTTGCTCTTCAGTATTTCATCAGTTTGAACTATGGGTTTGACTGTTCTTTAATGGATTGCCCTATTGGGAGACTTGGAGCACAGAATACATTTAATTAAAAAAAAAAAACAACTGTTTAAATCCATGTGAACAGGGGCATGTTGTATCCTACACTTGAAGTTGATTGACATGTTACAGTGATCATTTGTTTTCTGTTTGTCTCTGCTAAGAGTCTTTGAAATGGCAAAGAGCTAAGTAACTCTCTAATGGACCAAGAAAAGTGTCAGATTTTGACCCATTATGTAATTTTTACCCTGAGGCATGGTTTCTTTATTGATAAATAGAAGCTCTCAGAATATCACAGAATTTCACAAAGGGATCTAAACCTACCCTTGATGTGGTGCCATGGGAGAACAAATAAAACTTCATTTTGGTCTTTTGGTACACTGGGGCTCATCAGATTGCTAAATCACTCACTAACATTATGTTCTAGAACTGGTATTTTCACTCTGATTTATATCCACATGGGATGATTCATGAATTAAAGGAGATAAATCTGATGTTACCAATTGTCAAGTGTTCCATTATTAGTGGCCTGCCTTTCATCCAGTGTTTAATTGGAAAGGGCTTTACCCTTCAATCAATCATCATTGACATAATCATCATTAGAGATGCAACGAGATGCCTCTCTCTCTCTCTCTCATCTGAGAGAAATATGACATTTAGAGAGATTCTATAAATTTCTCAATGTCGCACGTGATGTGAGTAGTAATCAAGAGCTCAAATGTTCACTTCTTATTAGAATACTTGGTGATAAACCAGTCTGTACACATTTCTAAAACCTAATGCAATTTTCAGAGTACTTCATTTTCTCTGTTATTAAATACCTCCATTTCAGCAGGCCCTTTGGCTATAGTCTACATCTCTACAGACACCAGCCCCAGAAAGTGTGCTTAAAAACTAAAATATACTTCTGGAAAGTGAGAATATGCTCCAAACACTGTTCATGCCTTTCCACTTGCAAAAGAGTTAAAAGTGTTTCTTACTGTTCATTTTTTCTCACACTTCAAATACCAAGCAGCTCAGTGTTATTATCATTCTAGTTTGGCAGTAACCATATCAATGACTATCTCAGTCATCAGTAAGCTGATAGCATTATGGAGATGGGTTGTCAGAACTATTAAGTGTGTATCATTGATGGACCACAACATCTGGTTCTTGCAACATCTCTATACCTTACTTTCTCAACTCAGGTTTCCTCACAATACCAGATTTTTAAAAATCCTATCATACATTATTTAAAATTTTTACTTTAAAAACCTTATATAATATTTACTACTTTCCAGGCACTGTTCTAAGAACTTTACACACTTTAACTTATCTACTTTTATTACAATCCCTATTGTAGGTAAATACTATTGTCATCTCTGTTTTACAGATAAGAAAACTGAAGTCTACAAAGACTAATTGTTTAAACCTACACAGCTAGTTGGAGGAGGGCATGGCAACCCACTCTAGTATCCTTGCCTGGAGATCATATGGACAGAGGAGTCTGATGGGGCTACAGTCCATGGGCTCACAAACAGTTGGATACAACTGAAGCAACTTGGCACACACACAGCTAGTAAGTGTTTGAATTGCCCCTGGGACCCAGCCTGATTTGAATCCATGCTCTTGATCACACTATTCTCTACTGTGAATTACTACCTTGCCTCAATCCTTACAGTTCTCAATTTCTTAACTTGTGGTTTGAGAGATCTTTGTTTTCCTTACTTACCAGTGCTTTGAGGCTTGCTCTGCTAGATTCATCATAAAATATATCTGGACTAATGATGAAAGATGTCACCAAGTCTCTTGGTTAGCCTTGTAAGTTACCAGTCAAAAACATTCAAACCTTTTGGAAGATTCTCTTTGGAGAGTTCTCATCTGTTATGTGAAGAATTATACTTAATAGAAATACCATGCCCAAAGAACTCCAATCAGCTGTTCTTTACTCTTCCAGCCCCTTTTCTGGCTAACATGTACACTGGCAGGCAATCAATATAATTGGAGTTTGGACCTTAGCAAAAGTGGATTCTGAAACAGATTGGATTCATAGAGAAGGTGACTTGAATATTCATCTTGAACTACCAAAGTAGTTTTTTTCCCCCCTGAATTTCTCAAAACCGAATTGTATGGAAGCTCTTTCTTTTTAATGATTGAAGTGCTATCAACCTAGTAGAAGTCAAGTAATGTCAGGAGTTTTGGTTTATTTAAAGTATTTTCTTTTTTTCCCCCCATTTATTTTTATTAGTTGGAGGCTAATTACTTTACAATATTGTAGTGGTTTTTGCCATACATTGAGATGAATGGGAGAAGGTGAGGGTGGGATGTTTAGAGAGAACAGCATTGAAACATGTATATTATCAAGGGTGAAACAGATCACCAGCCCAGGTTGGATGCATGAGACAAATGCTTGGAGCTGGTGCACTGGGAAGACCCAGAGGGATCGGGATGGGGAATAAATGTCGGGAGTTTTGTAGGAAAATTCTTATGTGAGATTTTTGAACTGAGAGGAAGTGTGGTCCTTAGGTGTATAATAAATCAGCCTTGCATATCAGGAATATGGAATATATTTCATTAAGAGTTTTTTTTGTGTGTGTGTGGGGGAGTCCTTTGCTTGACTTAAGGCTTTATTGTGGGAACTAGGAGAGTTCAGCTGTGTTGGAATCGCAAAGGTAACACCTGCGTTTGTTTCTCAGCATTTAGTGGGTGATGAAAAAGGCCTAAGTGCCTCGTCCTTCCTATGAGGCCAGTGGTATTGCTATTGTGAGGCCGATCCAAGAAAGACATAGGCAGTTTCACAAGAAAGCTCCCACATGTTGCTGACAGCAGTATAGTTGTGTCCCACTTACAGATAACATCATACACAAAACCTAGGCTTTAAATAAAGATTAGTGATTGTGTATTTGCATTTTTGATGTATTCTTCATAAAGGGTTCAGCAGGGAGTTACTTTAAATAGCTTGTTTCCTTAATGTGCTTAAAATAAAATTTGATTTAAAAACCACTTCACAGAAACATAGCTACAATAATGGAAGTATAATTATAACTTTAGAAAGAGAATAATATAACTCTTTATATAGAACATGTCAATAGGAGATGGATGTGTTTTTGTTTCCTTTAAATCCTTGCTTGATATTCATATTACCTGATATGTAAAGTTATCTTACATTTTTTATCATGGTTTATAGTTTACATTGATTTCAGATGTGTTTCTACTGTGACTGAACCCTCACTATAATATCCCTGTGAGGTCAGTGATGGAGGAACTAATAGCTCATTTTGCAGATAGTAGAGCTTGCTACAGTTTTGAAAGGTTGGGACATGCCTCTTAAGAAACAGCTAGAACAGCATTTTTCAGTCCTGTGAATCTGTGTAAATGGCATCTGTCCATGCTTCACTCCTGTAAGCTTCAATTCAATAGGGTGAGCCTTGTGAATATACATTTCCAAGGCTCTTTGGGTGAATCTGAAGAACATCTAGGGTTGAAAATAACTAGGAAGATTTGAAGGACTTCGATTCAAACTTAGATCTTTGACATCAAGTCTTCTATATTCTCTTATTTACTTTGCTGCTTCCCTGAACCTCAATTCTCTCTGTTGTAGTTACTAGTTAAATTGCTAGGCACTCTTGAAAGTGTGAGTAGAAAACCACAGGAAGACCATTTATGAGAGAGTGACAATGCCAAAGCCCATAATTCAAATCCTGCTTCTGCCAATATCTTGTACAAAACTTTTACTTGAACTGGTTTCTGCCTTGTATGTATCTAAGGGCTGACAGACAGAAGAGGGTTGTCAGATCACTGATGAATATAAATGCAAAAATCCTTAACAAAATTCTAGCAAACAGAATCCAACAACATATTAAAAAGATCATACATCATGACCAAGTGGGCTTTATCCCAAGAATGCAAGGATTCCTTAATATCCACAAATCAATCAATGTAATACACCACATTAACAAATTGAAAGATAAAAACCATATGATTATCTCAATAGATGCAGAAAAAGCCTTTGACAAAATTCAACATCCATTTATGATAAAAACTCTCCAGAAAGCAGGCAGAGAAGGAACATACCTCAACATAATAAAGGCTATATATGACAAACCTACAGCAAACATTATCCTCAATGGTGAAAAATTGAAAGCATTTCCCTTAAAGTCAAGAACAAGACAAGGGTGTCCATTCTCACCACTACTCTTCAACGTAATTTTGGAAGTGTTGGCCACAGCATTCAGAGCAGAAAAAGAAATAAAAGGAATCCAGATAGGAAAAGAAGAAGCAAAACTCTCACTGTTTGCAGACGACATGATCCTCTACATAGAAAACCCTAAAGATTCTACCAGAAAATTACTACAGCTAATCAATGAATATAGTAATGTTGCAGGATATAAAATTAACACACAGAAATCCCTTGTATTCCTATACACTAACAATGAGAAAACAGAAAGAGAAATTAAGGAAACAATGCCATTCACCATTTCAACAGAAAGAATAAAATACTTAGGAGCATATCTACCTAAAGAAACGAAAGACCTATATATAGAAAACTATAAAACACTGATGAAAGAAATCAAAGAGGACACAAATAGATGGAGACATATACCATGTTCATGAATTGGAAGACTCAATATTGTGAAAACGACTATACTACCCAAAGCAATCTATAGATTCTATGCAATCCCTATTAAGCTACCAACGGTATTTTTCACAGAACTAGAACAAATAATTTCACAATTTGTATGGAAATACAGAAAACCTTGAATAGCCAAAGCAATCTTTAAAAGAAGAATGGAACTGGAGGAATCAACCTGCCTGACTTCAGGCTCTACTACAAAGCCACAGTCATCAAGATAGTATGGTACTGGCACAAAGACAGAAATATAGATCAATGGAACAAAATTGAAAGCCCAGAGATAAATCCAAGTACCTGTGGACACCTTATCTTTGACAAAGGAGGCAAGAATATACAATGGAAAAAAGACAACCTTTTTAACAAGTGGTGCTGGGAAAACTGGTCAACCACTTGTAAAAGAATGAAACTAGAACACTTTCTAACACCATACACAAAAATAAACTCAAAATAGATTAAAAATCTAAATGTAAGACCAGAAACTATAACACTCCTAGAGGAGAATATAGGCAAAACACTCTCCGACATAAATCTCAGCAAGATCCTCTATGACCCACCTCCCAGAATATTGGAAATAAAAGGAAAAATAAACAAATGGGACCTAATGAAACTTAAAAGCTTTTGCACAACAAAGGAAATGATAAGCAAGTTGAAAAGACAGCCCTCAGATTGGGAGAAAATAATAACAAATGAAGCAACAGACAAAGGATTAATCTCAAAAATATACAAGCAACTCCTGCTGCTCAATTCCAGAAAAATAAATGACCCAATTAAAAAATGGGCCAAAGAACTAAACAGACATTTCTCCAATGAAGACATACAGATGGCTAACAAACACATGAAAAGGTTCTCAACATCACTCACTATTAGAGAAATGCAAATCAAAACCACAATGAGGTACCATTACACACCAGTCAGGATGGCTGCTATCCAAAAGTCTACAAGCAATAAATGCTGGAGAGGGTGTGGAGAAAAGGGAACCCTCTTTCACCCTTGGTGGGAATGCAAACTACTACAATCACTATGGAGAACAGTGTGGAGATTTCTTAAAAAACTGGAAATAGAACTGCCATATGACCCAGCAATACCACTCCTGGGCATACACACCGAGGAAACTAGATCTGAAAGAGACACATGCACCCCAGTGTTCATCACAGCACTGTTTATAACAGCCAGGACATGGAAGCCACCTAGATGCCCATCAGCAGATGAATGGATAAGGAAGCTATGGTACCTATACATCATGGAATATTACTCAGCCGTTAAAAAGAATTCATTTGAATCAGTTTTAGTGAGATGGATGAAACTGGAGCCCATTATACAGAGTGAAGTAAGCCAGAAAGATAAAGACCAATACAGTATACTAACGCATATATATGGAATTTAAAAAGATGGTAACAATAACCCAATATGCAAAACAGAAAAAGAGACACAGATGTACAGAACAGACTTTTGGACTCTGTGGGAGAAGGCGAGGGTGGGATGTTCTGAGAGAATAGCACTGAAACAAGTATACTATCAAGGGTGAAACAGATCACCAGCCCAGGTTGGATGCATGAGACAAGTGCTCAGGGCTGGTGCACTGGGAAGACCCAGAGGGATGGGATGGGAAGGGAGGTGGGAGGGGGAATCGGGATGGGGAAAACATGTAAATCCATGGCTGATTCATGTTAATGTATGGCAAAAACCACTACAATATTGTAAAGTAATTAGCCTCCAACTAATAAAAATAAATGCAGAAAAAAAAGAAAGAAGAGGGTGGGAGCCCCGGAGAGGCTGATGGTCTGGAGCACTAGTAATACTCACCACCCCAGCTAAGCACAGAATAAGCAGGAGAAAACGTGCAACTCCTGGCTTCTCTCTGGTGACAGAAACAGTTGGAGCTTCTGTCTAATGATTTTATTGAAGAGCTGTTCCAGGAGCTGGTTTCTGCCTTTTTTGACTCAGGATGTTGATGCAATCACTTATTCTCTGTAAGTCAGGAGGCTGCTGAAAACAAAAGAAAGCTGGGTGAATAGTGGCAGCTCCAGAGACTTGCCACACTACAGATTTATACCAGAGGGAGCAAGAGATGACAAGCAACTGAAAATAAAGCCAGCAAATCCTCTAATTTGAAATTGACAAGCATAAGAACAGAGAAGAGGCAGCCAGAGAAAATTGGTGGTTTTCCCTATATGAAGTCAGTCTTTAAAGACTAGGAGGGTGGCTTTTGTTTCAAACACAGGTATCTCAGTTAAAAGCTACAAGGCATACAAAGAAATAGGGAAACATGGCTCCATCAAATGATTCAAATAAATCTCCAGAAACCAACTCTTAAATAAAGGGATTATTTGGCTTGACAAAGATTTCAAATTATCCATCATAAAGAGGATAAATAAGCTTAGGAATGCAGTGCATGGACAAAATGAGAATATCACAGAGATAAAAAAATTTAAAACCAGAAATTTTGGAACTGAAAAATACAATAAATAAATTAAACTATTCGTTAGAGGAGTTCAGCAGCAAACTCAATTAAGCAGCAAATGCAGAAAATAGGATGGTGGTTACCAGGAGCTTGAGGGGAGAGAAGAGCAGACAGAGAGTTTGGTCATGCAAGATGAAAAATTTCTACAGATCTTTTGTGAAATAGGGTGTATATAGTTAATAATACTGTATTGTGCACAAAAAATTAAGAGGGGGGAGGTTTCATGTTTTGTTTTTTTAGGCACACACATACACAACACGCTTAAAAGTGAGTGATTATGTCTGTATTCTTCCAGGAGCTAAAATCATTTGTATTTCAAGCCTCTAAAAGCAACGCTTTTTCAAATAAGACTTTTCTAATTCTCCTATCCAAAAATGGCACCTCTTCTTACCCTCTGTCACCTTATCTGGCTTTATTTTTTTCCCTAGGATTAATTGCAATGTGCTACTATGTTTTATGTTTATACAATTTTCAAAATATTTATTTTCCCTTTCCTCTATTAGGCTATAAGGTATCTGAGGACATTCTGCCTATTTTGATTAATTTTGTGACATAGCACATAGCTCCGGGCACATTTTTGAATGAATGAATCAATAAATGTTGAATGAATGAAATTGTTTTCTATAATGAGTCAGAGTCTGACTTTTGATATTCCTGACTTGTTGAGCAGCATGGCCTGGAGTTGACTTGTTTCCTCGACGTAATTCCTGGTTTCTGTCTCTTTCGCCCCAAACCTGACTAGTTATTCTACTTTGAATCCATTCATCTGATCCAAGACTCCATATTTTCCTTGCGCATGTGCTAAGTCACTTCGATCATGTTCGACTCTGTGACCCCATGGACTGTAGCCCGCCAGGATCCTCTGTCCATGGAACTCTCCAGGCAAGAATACTGGAGTGGGTGGCCATGTCCTCCTCCAGGAGATCTTTTTGACTCAGGGATCAAACCTGTGTCTCCTGCACTGCAGGCAGATTTTTTATCATTGAGTCACTGGGGAAGCCCATCATTTTCCTTGGTGTTCTTGAATCAGGCAATCTGGTTGTAGCAGCAGCTTCATGGGAAGCACATAACTTTCTGATGTTTAAGCTTGACCACTGGTGAACAGATGCACAATCTAGAGACTGGCCTAGAGGAACAGTTGAGTTCACATTGCCTTTAATGATATTGATAAACTAAGTTCTTCTCAGATAGAATAGATAGGATTTTTATTGGCATGGAAGACAACTATAGTGATTTGAAAGATGAGAACTCTTTGAAAAGGGTTAGAGGAAATTTTTATCATACAAATGAGTAGGTTAAAATCTAACATCTGTAGCACCTTCTCTTCCATATTTTTTGAGAAAAATTTTTCTGAAAATGGCCAGAGGTAGATACCACATAAAAAGTTTTTGTTTCAGTAACATTAGTTAGCAATGCTAGTTTCTGTTCTTAGAAAATATAAACAAGAAAATAGTAATAGTATGTAATGGTAAAAATACCTGTAATAGTAATGTACATAATAATAAGAATGATGATGTAAAATACCCTTTACAGGCAAATGTCAAGAGAGTTTGAGTAATGTGTAGAACTTTGAAATATGTGGGACCTTCATTCTGTGTAAAGTGGGTCTGAACTTCCTTCATGACTTTTATGCTGGTGGTGGTGGTTTAGTTGCTAAGTCATGTCTGACCCTTATGACCCCATGGACTATAGCCTGCCAGGGTCCTCTTTACATGGGATTCTCCAGGCAAGAATGCTGGAGTGGGTTGTCATTTCCTTCTCCAGGGGATCTTCCCAACCCAGGAACTGAACCTGGGTCTCCTGAATTGCAGGCAGATTCTTAACCAACTGAGCTATGAAATGCAATAATATAGTTCAGGTACAGTTCCCAAAGAAAGTCATAACAGTGTGAGCTACTTTTAAGTAAGCTGGGTCATTAAAAGGATTTTGTGTGTGTTTCTGTATATGTGTAGGATATTGATATTTCACTAGAGGAACTAGGTGTCCAGCATGGGAAGATAAACAATTTCAGTGAGACACTGAAACAACCATAGAGACAGCGGTGTTTTAGAATTCGGAGGGGGTTCTCTGGGCAATGCTCATCCAGAATGTGTAGGATTATGAAACTCATCCCACCAGAGCAGCAAAGGCAATTGAAGCCATGTAGGGCATTTACAGAAAGTTCCACAGGGTATTCAAGCTGCCTACAGATTTTTATGATTGCAATTAGTAGTAGAAAGCAAATAAGAAACACCATGTACCTGGGATCTCAGTTATTGTTAGGGGAAAAATATTAATATTGCTTTGTCCTTTTTTTATTATGAAAATTGTTTTTTGCTTCCTGTTTTCTGGATTCTCTTTAAAATACTTCCCCCCCTCCCAATCCTATTTTAACAGCAGCAGCATCACCACCACCACCATTGCCACCACCATAGCTTTCTTTGACCCTCACTCTCCTCTGCATCCTCATTTTTGGTTCCACTTCCTCATATACCCTTTTCTCTTGACCTCACTTATGTCAGACTTTTACCCTCAAAATTCCCTTAAAACAGATTTTTTAAAAAATTAACATCTACAATGACTTTTACACACCTTTGTTCAATAACTGTTTGTCTCTTACTGTTGTTGCTCAGTTACTAAGTCGTGTCCGACTCTCTGCTACCCCATGAACTGCAGCATGCCAGGCTTCCCTGTCCATCACCAACTCCCGGAGCTTGCTCAAACTCATGTTCATCAAGTTGGTGATGCCACTCAACCATCTCATCCTCTATCATCCCCTTCTCCTCTTGCCTTCAATCTTTCCCAGCATCAGGGTCTTTTCCAGTGAGTCAGTTCTTCACATCAGGTGGCCAAAGTATTGGAGCTTCAGCTTCAACATCAGTCCTTCCAATGAATATTCAGCACTGATTTCCTTTAGGATTGACTGGTTGGATCTCCTTACAGTCCAGGGGACTGACAAAAGTCTTCTCCAACACCACAGTTCAAAACCTTCAGTTCTTCAGTGCTCAGTTTTCTTTATGGCCCAACTCTCACATCCATCCATGACTTCTGGAAAAACCATAGCTTTGACTACACAGACCTTTTCCAGCAAAGTGATATCTCTGCTTCTTAATATACTGTCTAGGTTTGTCATAGTTTTCTTCCAAGGAGCAAGTGTCTTTTATTTCATGGTTCCAGTCACTGACTGCAGTGATTTTGGAGCCCAAGAAAATAAAATCTACCATTGTTTCCACTTTTTATCCCATCTATTTGCCATGATGTGATAGGACCAGATACCATGATCTTAGTTTTTTTGCATGTTGAGTTTTAAGCTAGCTTTTTCACTCCTCTTTCACGCTCATCAAGAGGCTCTTTAGTTCTTCACTTTCTGCCATTAGAATGGTATCATCTGCATGTCTGAGGTTGTTGATATTTCTCCTGGAAATCTTGATTCCAGTTTGGGCTTCGTCCAGCCAGACATTTTGCATAACGTACTCTGCAGGGTGGTAACATACTGCCTTGATGTACTCCTTTTGCAATTTTGAACTAGTCCATTGTTCCATGTCCAGTTCTAACTGTTGCTTTTTGACCTATACACAGGTTTCTTGGGATTCAGGTAATGTGGTCTGTTGTTCCCATCTCTTTAAGAATTTTCTAGTTTGTTGTGATTCACACAGTCCTAAAGGCTTTTGAGTAGTCAGTGCAGCAGAAGTATATGTCACTTTAAAATATCAATTATTTGATATTATTTTCCTTTGATTAATTAAACATAAAATTAAATTGTTTGATACCTTTTGCCTGTATAAAACTTGGTTTTCTTTTATAATTACAGTTTTAGAATATAAGGTGAAGTGTATGAGGAAAAACGCAAGACTCTGAGCTCCTTATTCATGAAATCCAATAATGGAATCATTTGGCTATTTTATAGCCAGACAGCTGAGCTAATCACAGCTTTATGACTGGGAAAGTTAAGAATTTTTCCATTCACAGATGACTTGCAAGCTCAATGAACCTGTAGGAGATGAACTACTTTATGGTCTCAGTCATGTATCGTATATATAACCTATGGCTTTTTATCTGTCTTGAGAGGCCTGTTAAGAATTTTTGAAGCAAGCAATAGTGCACAAAAAATCCTGACTCATGCAATCTCAGAGACTGAAAGAGGATTCAGAAATTTAGTTGGACTCTATTAACATTTTTAATAAGTAATGACTTTAATATGAAAATTAGCAGAATCCTTTAAGATAGCACGTCAACCTTATAATTGTTTTTTGTATCAGAAAAATTGTCCCCATATACCCCCTTTTTTAAAAACCCTAATTTTCAGATAAAGAAACACCTGTATAAATTCATTGTCATGGGTTTATGCTGTATTTGTTTATTCCAGTGCATGTATTCTTGATGTCTTATAGTTTCTGTAGGCCAGAGATCACATTCCTGTTTTCAGTAAAAGAAGGCTTACATTAGACCTGGCCTTTTTAAGTAAACAGTTTAGAAAGAAAAGGATGTGTTTAACAGTTTTGTCAGCTTCATAAAAGATTCTTTTTATTGCTCATTTAAAACAGTACATTTCCAAGTTTTGTATGTACTATTATTACCAAAATTAGTTGTAACTATTGTTATGGACAGTTGCAAATAACAATACACTAAAGGGAATCCTACCATTTGATTGGATCCTACCATCAATCCTCATGTATTGCAGTTTTGATGCTAGTGTTTATTATGCAGTGTTATAGATTGATGGCAGAGGGTGAGGATGTCAATATCCAGGTTCACAGGGTCCCACTAGCTTTCCATGTATAGATATCAACTCAATCTATTTTGTGCAGGTACTGTGTGAGTACTGTAAAAATATATATAAGATAGTCTTAATAGACAACCAACCAACCTGGGCTACACAGCAACTATATGAGGAAGGTAGACCAGGAAACAAAAACAAAAGAATAGAACTAATGACTGAGTATGGAACAGTGATCAGTTTATTTACATTGGAAAACATCTGCATTGTTTCTTTATGAAATTCAGGTAAACAATATGCTTCTTCATTGTGTTGTGCTTTTATGTTTGACTCACAGGAGCAAGTGACCAGTGAGTTTTCTTTTTTGTTTCTGCCCAAATCATTAAAAGCCATAAAAAATGGTTCATTGACTTACTCCTTATGATCAGGCTTCCTTGTGAAGAATCATTATAGCTTTATCTTCTTTCATTGAGGAGAATTTTTCTAATTCCCTGAGAGAAACCAAACGTACTTGCGTCATCTATTTCTACCAGCCAGTTCATGTTCCTAAGATGTCTAGTAGTTTTCAGTCATGGAAACTATTTTTTGCAAAAAAAAAAAAAAAAAAAAAAGTGATGGAATTTTGTTCACACAATTGGGATACATTTTTAATTAAGATCTATAAAACTATAATATCATTTTAATGTTTTTTTCTGGAGTAATATCTGAAGATATTTGATGACAGAATAAGAGAAAGGCATATTAAAAGGAGTTTTTAAGGATACATGTGAAAATGGCAATGAAATATAGTTAACTGAAGAAATAAACACAATAGGGATAGTTATTTGGGTTAATAGCCTCTTGATATCACTTGGAAAAATGAGTATGTCATTAAGGCAATATATGAATGTAATATGCAGAGATTAATAACTGATCACATGAAATTGTCCTCCAAAAGTATAAAATATGGTGCTGCTGGTGAGTGCTATATAGGGCTACTTTTAAGACTGGATTGAACACGTTAAAATATATAGAGAATCTCTGTGTACCTTTCCTTCCCTGAGTATATTAGGGAGTTTCTTTTATTGATGAGTGCACCCTATACATAGATCATAGGTCATCTCATGTGATAGAAAGGAAATCTTATTTGAATCCCTCATTTTAGGCATACTTTGTGATTTTTTTTATTTATCAGAGATATCAGAGATATATGGAAGTAACATCTCTGGATACTTAAACTTATTTTAACGTCACTCATTGCCAATGATCATAAATCAGGAGGGATGTCTAGTAATAATAATTCAGAGACAAATTCAAGGAAATGTTGATTGCCATTGTATAAGTTTCCTCAGGGCAGTAGGAACATGCAGCCTGTTTTTATCACTTTGCAAATAGAAAGTCATACACACAGACTAAAGTAGACCCTGCTTATCCACAGCTTCTTCTTTCCTAGTTTCAATTACCCGAAATAACTTCACTCTGAAAATATTAAATGGAAACTACCAGAAATAAACAACAGGTTTTAAATCATTTGCTTTTCTGAATAACATGGTGAAATCTAGCACTGCCTCATTCTGTCCTACATGGGACATGCATCATCCCTTCGTGCAGCCTATTTATGCTACATTCAGCTGCCTGTTAGTTACAGGGAAAAACATGGTATGTATAGGGTTCAATATCATCCATGGCTCCCGGCACCCACTAGTGGTCTTAGAATATGTTTATGGTGGGTAAGGAGGGCTACTGTATGCATTTCAGGGTATTAACTATATTCCAAAAGCAAAATTAATCTGCATAACTCAGGGGAGATAATGGGGAATGGGAAAAGGTAACAGAAAAAAAGAAAAAAAGGAAAATATATTTAATTTGCATATATCTAATGGTGATTTAATAATACCCTTCAACATAAGTTTTTTTGAACTTCTGAAGGAAGAAACAAATTCTTACTTATGTTTAGCTGGCTAGGGAGTTATGTACCATCTTAGAGAACATATTGTCAGAGATCCATACATCATAAACGTGTTCTTAAATAATTGTTGCATTAATAAATTTCACCAGCATGTTGACTGTTCTGAATTCAGTTGCAAAGGAAAGCATTATATTCCTGGCAGTTACAAATGGATCAGAAAAACTGACAGCATCTCAAAGGTGGTAGGTACTAAATGATACATAGGGCAGTTAGTATTTTTAAGAATCTCTTAAACCAAAAGGCCTCTCCAGTATCAGATAAGCTGGCAGGATAATAGTAGGCTTTATTACCATCAACAAGACTGTCAGTATAAAAGCAGAATCTTAGATGCTATTCCTATACATAAATACACTGTTAGCTTTTTTAAGCAGTATGATTCACTGCCTCGTGTACAAATAGCAAGGGCATCCAGAGTGAGAAACCAATAGTCTGCCATATCCCAAACTTCATTCATTTCACTGGAAACAGGACCAGCTTTCAAACTGCTAAAAATACCCTGTGAGTAACTTATGAAAAGACAGTGCTCCCTTCTGGAAACTGGGTTTCCTGAGCGAGTCAAATGTTCTATTTAAGCTATATTTAAAGGGCATCAGTGATTAAGTTCACACATACAGTTGAAGGAAGTGGCTAGATTCATTGTTATTATTTGACATGAAGAAAACAGCTTTCAGATATCAAAGCTTGTTAAAAAGAATTATGGTAAAGACTTACTGCTACTAGGACATCTCAAAAAGAAAATAAAATTCATGTACTAGTGGAGTCAGGAAAGAATTGTCTTCCTGGAACATAAGAGAAAGTCTGAGATTCTTTTTTCAATAAGTGAATCATTTTTGATACTCTCCTTTATTACATGCAAAGATTATATATAGTTTTATTTTCATACCACTTTTATCCTTCTAATATTTAATACTTAGAGTTCTGGTCTGTAGTATACAGATATAATTATTCTTTTTCTGTGCATTTTCAGGGTGGCTCTGGATGTGAAGTACCTGGGTTAAGGTCAGGATTATCCCTCTTTTTCTAGGAAATATCATATCTTGAATATATCAAAATTTAGGGCTTCCCTGATGGTTTGGCTGGTAAAGAATCTGCCTGCAATGTGGAGAGCTGGGTATGATTCCTGGGTTGGGAAGATCCCCTGGAGAAGGGAAAGGCTACCCACTCTAGTATTCTGGCCTGGAGAAGTCCATGGACTGGACAGTTCATGGGGTTGCATAGAGTCGGACATGACTGAGTGAATTTCACTTCACTTCATATCAAAATTTAAATTTATATCAAACTATATGTTACTTTTCTTTGGTAAAATATACATAGCATAAAATTCAGTGGTTTAACCATTTTAATGTTTATAGTTCAGTGGCACTGAGTACATTCAGTGTTGTACAATTATCATTACCAATTGTATTGAGAAACTTTGCGTCATCCCATACTAGACCCTGTACCCATTAGATAAGAATTAATTCCACCCTTCCCCTCTCCTGAAAATCACATTCTATTGGCTATTTCTATGAATTGGACTGCTCTAAGTACCTCATATAAGTGAATTATACATTGCTTGTTCTTTTGTGTTTGGTTTATTTCACTTAGCATAATATCTTTACAGATCATCCATCTTGCATCAGAATTCATTCCTTTTTAAGGCTGAATACTATTGTAGATGTATAGACCACATTTTGTTTATTCATTTATCTGCTGATGGACAACTGGGTTCTTTCTACCTTTCGGCTATTGTGAATAACACTGCTATAGAAATTGAGTAGTTTCTTTTCTTTCTCTCATTTCATCCATTTTTTGCATTATATTTATATTCATAATATATCTTCTGTGGTGTATTGTAAGCTCCTTGACGACAGAGTCATTGCTCTGTTTTATGTTTATAATGCTGTAATATCCAGCACAGATTTTACATATTATTTCAGTTCAGTTCGGTCTCTCAATTGTGTCCTACTCTTTGTGACCCCAAAGACTGCAGCATGCAAGGCCTCGCTGGCCATCACCAACTCCCGGAGCTTGTTCAAACTCATGTTCATTGAGTCAGTGATGTCATCAAACCATCTCATCCTCTGTCATCCCCTTCTCCTCCCACCTTCAATTTTTCCCAGCATCAGGGTCTTTCAAATGAGTCAGTTCTTCGCATCAGGTGGCCAGAGTATTGGAGTTTCAGCTTCAGCATCAGTCCTTCCAATAAATATTCAGGGTTGATTTTCTTTCGGATGGACTGATTGGATGTCCTTGCAGTCCAAGGGACTCTCAAGAGTCTTTCCCAACATCACAGCTCAAAAGTATCAATTCTTCAGTGCTCAGCTTTCTTTGTAGTCCAACTCTCACATCCACACATAACTACTGGAAAAACCATAGCCTTGATTAGATGGACCTTTGTTGGCAAAGTGATGTCTCTGTTTTTTAATATGCTGTCTAGGTTGGTCATACTTTTCTTCCAAGGAGAAAGCATCTTTTAATTTCATGGCTGCAGTCACCATTTGCAGTGATTTTGGAGTCCGCCCCCACCCCCCCAAATAAAGTCTGTCACTGTTTCCACTATTCCCCATCTATTTACCATGAAGTGATGGGACAAGATGCCATGATCTTAGTTTTCTGAATGTGTAGTTTTAAGCCAACTTTTCCACTCTCCTCTTTCACTTTCATCAAGAGGCTCTCTAGTTCTTCTTTGCTTTCTGCTATAAGGGTGGTGTCATCTGCATATCTGAGGTTATTGATATTTCTCCCAGCAATCTTGATTCCAGCTTGTGCTTCATCCAGCCCAGCATTTCTCATGATGTACTCTGCATATAAGTTAAACAAACAGGATGACAATATACAGCCCTGACATACTCCTTTCCTGATTTGGAACCAGTCTGTTGTTCCATGTATAGTTCTAACTGTTGCTTCCTGACCTGCATATACATTTTCCAGGAGGCAGGTCAGGTGGTCAGGTATTCCCATCTCTTTAAGAATTTCCCAAAGTTTGTTGTGATCCACACAGTCAAAGGCTTTGGCATAGTCAATAAAGCAGAAGTGGATGTCTTTTCTCGAATTCTCTTGCTTTTTAGATGATCGAGCGGATGTTGGCAATTTGATCTCTGGTTCCTCTGCCTTTTCTAAAACCAGCTTGAACATCTGGAAGTTCACAGTTCATGTACTGTTGAAGCCTGGCTTGAAGAGTTTTGAGCATTACTTTACTAGTGTGTGAGATGAGTGCAATTGTGCAGTAGTTTGAGCATTCTTTGGCATTGCCTTTCTTTGGGATTGTAATGAAAACTGACTTTTTTCCAGTCCCGTGGCCACTGCTGAGTTTTCCAAATTTGCTGGCATATTGAGTGCAGCAGTTTCAGAGCAACAACTTTTAGGATTTGAAATAGCTCAACTGGAATTCTATCACCTCCACTAGCCTTGTTTATAGTGATGCTTCCTAAGGCTCACTTGACTTCACATTCCAGGCTGTCTGGCTCTAGGTGAGTGATCACACCATTGTGATTATCTGAGCCATGAAGATCTTTTTCATATAGTTCTTCTGTGTATTCTTGTCACTTCTTAATATCTTCTGCTTCTGTTAGGTCCATACCATTTCTCTCCTTTATTGTGCCCATCTTTGCATGAAAAGTTCCCTTGTTATCTCTAATTTTCTTGAAGAGATGTCTAGTCTTTCCCATTCTATTGTTTTCCCCTATTTCTTTGCACTGATCACTGAGGAAGGCTTTCTTATCTCTCCTTGCTATTCTTTGGAACTCTGCATTCAAATGGGTATATCTTTCCTTTTATTCTTTGCCTTTCGCTTCTCTTCTTTTCATAGCTGTTTGTAAGGCCTTGTCAGAGAATCATTTTGCCTTTTTCCATTTCTTTTTCTTGGGGATGGTGTTGATCACTGCCTTCTGTTCAGTCGTGAACCTCTGTCATAGGTCTTCAGGCACTTTGTCTTCAGATCTAATCCCTTGAATCTTTTTGTCACTTCTACTCTATAGTCATAAGGGATTTGATTTAAGTTATACCTGAATGATCTAGTGGTTTTCCCCACTTTCTTCAATTTAAGTCTGAATTTGGCAGTAAGGTGTTCATGGTCTGAGCCACAGTCAGCTCCTGGTCTTGTTTTTGCTGACCCTATAGAGCTTCTCCATCGTTGACTGCAAAGAATATAATCAATCTGATTTCAGTATTGACCATCTGGTATTGTCCATGTGTAGAGTCTTCTCTTGTGTTGTTGGAAGAGGGTGTTTGCTATGACCAGTGCGTTCTCTTGGCAAAACTCTATTAGCTTTTGCCCTGCTTCATTCTGTACTCCAAGGCCAAATTTGCCTGTTACTCCAGGTATTTCTTGACTTCCTACTTTTGCATTCCAGTCCCCTATAATGAAAAGGACATTTTTTGGGGGTGTTAGTTCTAAAATATCTTGTAGGTCTTCATAGAACCATTCAACTTCAGCTTCTTCAGCATGATTGGTCAGGACATAGACTTATAATCCTGTGATACTGAATGGTTTGCCTTGGAAATGAACAGAGATCATTCTGTCATTTTTGAGTTTGCATCCAAGTATTGCATTTTACACATAATGAATTTACAGATAATTCATTAAGATTTTACACATTTTAAAAACCCTTCATCTTCTTTATCAACCTCTCCTTTTAAATCACAATATGAGTTCCTTTTTCCCAGCTGTAACTTTGTCAATACCTTTTGGCTGTTGACGGAAAACTGAAGATGAGAATTTGGATGGGGAAAGGGGGCCAAAGACTCAGAAATTGACTTCTTCTAATGAGTGTTAAATGCTACCAATTAGATCACTAAATTCATCTCAGGTAAACTCTGGACTTTGTTCATAGCTACCACCACCATCAAAGACAAGGAAAGAAAAATAAATAAAACTCCTATTAATGATCATAGTCAAGTTCCTCTGCTCCTTTCTTGAATTTTCAGTTTCTTAAAGAATGCTCAGAATAAGTAGGGAAAAGGAACTACTCCAGGCTATACATCCAAGTGTGATAAAGTACATTACTAAACTACCAAAAGTAGTGCAAAATTATATCAATATTATCAGCATGAATCTGAAAGATATAGCATTTAAGTTTCACCCTGACTCAATGAGTTGTTTAACAGCTTTCTTTGTGACTATAGGATAAAAACTCAGTAGACGGCAGTCACTCCTTGCCAATCTCATAGTGCAGCCTTGCAGGTGAGTTAAATACCTAACTAGCCTGGCAATAGTTATTTTTTTCTTAAGCTGATATTATTTTCACTACCATACATACATACCTATATTATATAAATTTAGAAATATTCTTTCACAAGACTGATGCATTAATTGATTTTAAATCTAGAGAAAGAGCTAGAAGTTAAATGATAAAAATTATATAATTTATTGAGCCTTTTCCCTGACCCAGACATGATGGACCAGGGTACTTCACATTCAGAATTTTACTTGATCATCATATCTCTGCAAGGTTTCTGAAGACTTCTGCATATATATATACACACACACACACACATATATATAGTTTATTTTTTCATTTCTAACCACATGCTTTTTAGTATAAAACAAAGGAGATTATTTCTTTTGTAATTATTTTAAAATAAATTTAAATTATCTTAAAATAAGTATTCTATATACACAGAATAATATTCAGTGGCATAAGACAATATGTATAAATGAAATCTTCCCATCCCTCTGTCTAAGTACCTATTTTTCCTTTCTAGGAACAACCACTGTCATGGATTTGGTTTGTATTATTCCATAGATATTCTCTGAAAATATAAACATAGTAGTCTATGAAGTTGTTTTTGTTTAAACTATCTTAGATATTGTTTTATCTCAGTACAAATGGTGCTGCTTCATTGTTTTAATGGCTGTGTCAGATTATACTTTGTGGTTGAATCCTAATTATTTAACCAGTTCTCTGTTGATTAACACTTAGATTGCTGCATTTTTCTGTCATTACTAAAACTAAAGATTCAATATGCATTCAATATCTTTGTGTTATATCATGCATGTGCTAAAATGTTTCAAGGATAGTTCCCTAGAAATGAAGTTTCTGGAGAAGATCACATGTAGTTTTAATTTTGTGGCTATAGTATAAAAACTCAATAGACTACAGATACTACTTGCCAGTCTTATAGTGCACAGATGTTGGTTTGAATTTCTTTAAATATTTTTAAGGTTATTAAAAATGAATTTCCTCTGAGAAATTTGTTTACAGATTTAATTTTGACAGATATTGGTTTGAATTTCTTTAAATATTTTTTAAGGTTATTAAAAATGAATTTCCTCTGAAAAATTTGTTTACAGATTTCACAAAATCAATATTAGAATACAGGGAGGAGACAAGCAGCAATTATTGCATAAAGCTATAATTAAATTAAAAACCAGTGGCATCTTTTGTAGTGTGGTTGATGTCATTATAGATCTTGTATATCTGTGAGGCTCAGAAGAGTAGCAAAATGTTAGCAGAGGAACATTTTAGAGGAAGAGGATTAAGGGTAGAAGTAGAACCTAATATCATAGATAAATCCTTTGAGGCCTGAAGGACAGAACCATACTGGGGCAGAAGAAGTCAATTTCTGAGTATTTGGCCTCCTTTCCCCATCCAAATTCCCATCTTCAGTTTTCTATCAACAACCAGAAGACATTGAAAAAGTTACAGCTGAGGAAAAGGAGATCAAATTATGATTAAAAAGGAGAGGTTGATCAAGAAGATAAAGAGGTTTTAAATAATATCAAGTAGTTAAAGGAACTGGTGCTTAACTTAGGAAAGACAGGCTTCAATATGACATGTGGTTTGAATATTTAGAGTACCCATGGACAGATTTAAATAGAGCAAAGAGAACATAGTTTGTTGCTTTCATGTTTTCTCAGAACACATCCATTAGCACTTATCCATAAATATCAAGAATAATGCCTACAAGCATCAACCGTGATTTCAGGAAGGTAGTGGAACCCTACTGGTACTGCAATGCATACTTAACCCATTGTAAGAGATAAAAAAATACAGCTCCTCATTTCCTTGTCAAAATGGCCTTCCACACTGATTTTCTCACACTCTGGACACAAACCTGTTCTTGTGTTTGTGAATACAAACCGTAACTCTTCCAATTCTTTTCTGGACGCCAGTCTTATGCTTTCTCTGAAATTCTGTGCTTCTATTTCTTAATCCTTCTGTGTTTTTTCCAGGTTTATGTTTAGATCTTTATTTTTAGGAGTGGTTTTAGTTTACAATAAAATTGAGGGAAAATATAAGATTCTCTTATATAGTAATTCCCCACATATGCATGAAAGTCAAAGTTGCTCAGTCATGTCCAACTCTTTGCGACCCCATGGACTATACACTCCATGGAATTCTTTAGGCCAGAATACTGGAGTGGGTAACCTTTCCCTTCTCCAGGGGATCTTCCCAACCCAGGGATTGAACCCAGGTCTCCCGCATTGCAGGTAGATTCTATACTGGTTGAGCCACAAGGGAAGCCCCCTCCTCCATTTTCAACATAACTTACCAGAATGGTGCTTCCCCCCCCCCCCCCAAACCAAAGATGATCCTATCTTGACACAACATAATCACTCAAAGCCCACGCTTTACTTAAGAGTTCACTCTTGGTTTTGTATATTCACTGGGTTAAGAGAAATGTATAATGACTGGTATCCATCATGATGATATCATATTCTACCCTAAATATCCTCTGTGATCTGCCTATTCATCCCTCCACACATCCCTCAGTCCATGGCAATTGCTGATCTTTTTACTGTCTCCGTATTTTTGCCTTTCCCAGAATGTAATATAATTGGAATCCTACAATATATAGCCTTCTCAGATTGGCTCCATTCACTTAGTAATATGCACTTAAGGTTCCTCCATGTCCTTTCATTACTTGGTAGCTAATTTCTTTTAGCATTGAATAATATTCCATTGTCTCAACTATCACTATCATAGTTTACTTATCCATTCACCCACTGAAGGACATCTTGGTTTTTTCCAAGTTTTAGCAGTAATGAATGTAAACATAAATGTGCAGATATTTGGACTTAAGTTTACAACTCCTTTGGTTAAATAGCAAGGATTAATAGTGTGATTATTGGTTCATATGATAAGAGTATGTTTAATTTTGTAAGAAACTGCTAAACTGTCTTTCAGAGTGGCTAAACTACTTTGTATTCCCACCAGAAATGTGGTTCCTGTTGCTCTAAGTCCTCACCAGCATTTGCTATTGTCAGTGTTTTGGGTTTTGGCCCTTCTCATTAGTGTGTAGTGGTATCTCACTGATATTTTAATTTGCAGTTCCCTAATGATACACTTTGTATGTAATTTTTGCATGTTTATTTTCCATCTGCATATCTTCTTTGGTGAGGTTTCTATTAAGATCTTTGGCCCATTTTCAAAACAGGTTGTTTTCTTGAGGTTGAATTTTAAGAAGTCTCTGTATAAATTTAGGATAATGATTCTTTATCATATGTGTCTTTTACAAATATTTTCTACCAGTTTGTGGCTTGTCTTCTAATTCTCTTCATAACTGGATTTTTGTTTTGCTTTGTTTTTTTTTTTTTTGCAAGGAGATTTTAAATTTTAATAAAGTCCTGTGTATCCGTTATTTCTGTCATGAATCATGCCTTTGGTGTTGTGTCTAAAATCTATCACAATACCCAAGATTATGTACATTATGTTATCTATGTTATCTTGTAGGAATTTAGGAGTTTAAAAATTTTACATTTTATAGTTAATCTATGCTCTTCTTTTGAGTTAATTTTTGGGAAAAGTGTAAGATCTGTGTCTAGATCTCTTTTTGCACGTGGGTGTGAAGTTGTTTCCATACCATTTGTTGAAGAGATTATCTTTGCTCCATTGTATTATCTTTGCCCCTTTGTCAAAGATCAGTTGAGTGTATTTATGGGGATCTGTTACTATGCTCTGTTTTCTGTTCTACTGATCTGTTTGCCTATTCTTTTGCCAATAGCATACTGTTCTAATTACTGTAGCTTTATAGTAAGTATTGAAATTGGGTAGCATCAGTCCTTCAACTTTATTCTTCTGCCCTATTGTGTTGGCTGCTCTGGATCATTTGCCTCTTCATATAAACTTTAGAATAAGATTGTTGATATCCACCAATAACCTGCTGGGATTTTGATTGTAATCCAATTGGGAAGAATTAATATCTTGACAATCTTGAGCCTTCTTATCCTTGAATATAAACTATTTCTCCTTTTATTTAGTTCTTGTTTGAGTTTGTTTATCAGAGTTTTATTGTTTTCCTCATATGAAAGTGAAAGTGAAGTCACTCAGTTGTGTCTGACTCTTTGCGACCCCATGGACTGTAGCCTACCAGGCTCCTCAGTCCATGGGATTTTCCAGGCAAGAATACTGGAGTGGGTTGCCATTTCCTTCTCCAGGGCATCTTCCCAACCCAGGGATCGAACCCAGGTCTCCCGCATTTTAGGCAGACACTTTACTGTCTGAGCTACCAGGGAAACCCATATAGATGTTACTTAAATTTTGTTAGTTTTGTACCTAAGTGTTTTATTTTTTGAGGGGAGGTGCTAATATAAATGGAATTGTACTTTGATTTCAAATTCCACTTGTTCATTGTTGATATATGGAAAGTTCAGTTTTGTATGTTAACCTCGTATCCTACAACCTCGCTATCACTTACTAGTTTCAGGAGTTCTTTTCTTCACTTAAAAATTTTTTTCTACATAGATGATCATATCATCTGTAAATGAAGACAGTTTTATTTCTTCCTTCTTGATCTTTATTCCTTTTATTTCCCTTTCCTGTCTTATTGAATTAGCAAGAACTTTTAGCAGTATTGGAAAGACTTGTGAGGGGGACATCCTTGCCTTGTACTTGCTCTTAAAGTGAAAGCTTCAAGTTACTCGTCATTCTTCTCTTTTTGAACTCTAGGTTAGAGACTGGGGAGAGAGGTTGACAACATAGCTATCTTGAGCATGAGTTCATGTCTACTTTGGGCTAGGGCAGAAGGGGAGCCTTTGGCATGGAGCACCACAGGAGAATAGAGGAGGTAGGGGACTCACATGTCTGGGTTGGGTGGGAATAGGAGCAGAGGTACACCAGGACCCTGCTCCCGCCATGACCACTATTGTGCTTGGAACACTACTGGAGGAAGAGAGTGACTAGACGTACCTGGTGGATCCTGGTTCTCAAGGACAAATGTGTATATGAACACATTTTGGGACCTTGAAACCATGTCCAGGGCCAGGAAGCATATGTACAAAGTTCTGTGTTCTGACTTAAAGAGCCTTGCTTCACTGGGAATGTTGGTCCTGAGACTTTCCTGGGATAGCTTCATCTGTGAGCTTCCTATAGGAAAGCTTTCTGTATCTATTCAGGATAGAACTTACAACTTATTAAACATGGAGCAGAGTCATTAATAAGGCATGATAGTTCTTGACTTTATCAGGACTGGGAAAAGCAACTAATTCCATGATTAACTTTCAGAATGACTCAGCCCACTTAGAAAGCCTAGGAAATTCCTGGTGTCAGCAGCCAATATCATGACTAGTTTTGCTTATAGGCTTTAAATGGATGGTATCTTGATGGATTCATTGATGTATTCTGTTTCTGAAACCTATATTTCTAACTTGGACCTTGTATCCACACCCATAATCTAATTCTGATTTCAGTCATTTAAATTTAATATCTTCTTGCTACAGATTGCAAACTTATTGCCATTGATTTGATCCAAATTATTGACTTCTGATTCATCCCCTCTAGATATGGTACCTGCCTACATTTTCTTTATATGCCAGTTAAGTTTAAAGTTTGACTTCTTTTATTGTTTACTACTTTATTCACACTGCCTCTAAATTTCTCCCTAATTAGATTCTTTTCATTCTAAGTGTTAAGTCTTTATTAAACGAGCTAGGTAGAAACATACAATATTAAAGGTTACTTTATTTAAATGAGGCACATATTTTAGGGTGAGGGTACAATGAAATAAATTTATGACATAATCAAGCACTCTGATGCTTAAACTTACCTCGTTTCCTCTTTGTCTTGAACAGAAGAAATCTGTTATAAGTCAGTCAAAAGCTTTGCTGTAGACCGTGAGGTTCTGGTTCTTGTTTTTGAGAATTTAGGGGCAGACAGATATTATACACTCTTCAATATTCAATGATAACACGTGCCAATATCCAACTTAAAAATAACAGGGAAAGAGCTTCTGCTTGACCTGCAGAGTTTCCTATTCTCAATTCTCTTTCCTATTTCCTTGTGGCTCATCAGAAATTTAAAGAAGAATATCTTGGCATTCTTTTCATTTTTAAAAATAATGACCTATAGGAAAAAATATTCTTCATAGGTTTCTTACTTCTTAGATGATCAATCATGTAAAGAACTCATATTCATAAGATTCTATTGAATATTTCACTTTGGTAAGAGCAGGACATCAATGTTTTAAGTATACAGAAGCTTCAAGGAGAAAAAATATTTTGCTTCTCATTTTTCTTGTGTCAAAGTAATGTAATACTTGCGTTTCTCAGGTAGCTCAGTGGTAAAGAACTCACCTGCCAATGCAGCAGACTTAAGAGACACGAATTCAATTCTTGGATCAGGAAGATCCCCTTGAAGAGGGCATGGCAACCCATTCCAGTATTCTTGCCTGGAGAATCCCATGGACAGTGGAGCCTGGCAGGCTATGGTCCATAAGGTCACAAAGAATCAGACACGACTAAAGTGATTTAGCACAGCACAGTACTGTGTAATACTTAAAAATTTTCTCCCAAAGTTACTATATATACGAGATGTCATTCCAATCCCAAAGAAAGGCAATCCCAAAGAATGTTCAAACTACCGCACAATTGCGCTCATCTCACATGCTAGCAAAGTAATGCTCAAAATTCTCCAAGCCAGGCTTCAATAGTACATGAACCATGAACTTCCACATGTTCAAGCTGGATTTGGAAAAGGCAGAGGAACCAGAGATCAAATTGCCAACATCCACTGGATCATCTAAAAAGCAAGAGAATTCGAGAAAAGACATCCACTTCTGCTTTATTGACTATGCCAAAGCCTTTGACTGTGTGGATCACAACAAACTTTGGAAAATTCTTAAAGAGATGGGAATACCTGACCACCTGACCTGCCTCCTGGAAAATGTGTATGCAGGTCAAAAAACAACAGTTAGAACTATACATGGAACAACAGACTGGTTCCAAATCAGGAAAGGAGTATGTCAGGGCTGTATATTGTCATCCTGTTTGTTTAACTTATATGCAGAGTACATCATGAGAAATGCTGGGCTGGATGAAGCACAAGCTGGAATCAAGATTGGCAGGAGAAATATCAATAACCTCAGATCAGATGACACCACCCTTATAGCACGAAGCAAAGAACTAGAGAGCCTCTTGATGAAAGTGAAAGAGGAGAGTGAAAAAGTTGGCTTAAAACTACACATTCAGAAAACTAAGATCATGGCATCTGGTCCCATCACTTCATGGTAAATAGATGGGGAAACAATGGAAACAGTGACAGACTTTATTTCTGGGGGGCTCCAAAATCACTGCTGATGGTGACTGCAGCCATGAAATGAAAAGACGCTTGCTCCTTGGAAGAAAAATTATGAACAACCTAGACAGCATATTAAAAAGCAGAGACATCACAAAGGTCAATCTGGTGAAAACTATGGTTTTTCAAGTAGTCATGTATGGATGTTTCAAGTAGTCATGTATGTATGTGAGAGTTGGACTATAAAGAAAGCTGAGTGCCGAAGAATTGATGCTTTTGAACTGTGATGTTGGCAAAGACTCTTGAGAGTCCTTTGGATTGCAAGGAGATCCAACCAGTCAATCCTAAAGGAAATCAGTCCTGAATATTCATTGGAAGGACTGATGTGAAGCTGAAACTCCAACACTTTGGCTACCTGATTTGAAGGACTGATTATTAGAAAAGACCCCAAATCTGTGAAAGATTGAAGGCAGGAGGAGAAGGGGTCGACAGAAGATGAGATGGTTGGATGACATCACCAGTGCGATAGACATGAGTTTGAGTAAACTCCAGTAGTTGGTGATTGACAGGGAAGCCTGGCATGCTCCAGTCCATGGGGTTGCAAAGAGTCAGACATGACTGAGTGACTGAACTGAACTGAACATCACCTTTTCACTCATCTTATTCTACCCATTTCTTATTCTCTTGTACCGTTACCATGACTCAGTAGTTTCCTGTTCTTATTCCAATTTTAACCCTTCCCCTATTATCCCGTTATTGTTTTTGTTGGCATTTCTCATATCCTGTCCCTTAACTAATACAAATCTGTAGTGTATTAATATACAAGCAATGGGAATGGTGTGGAATGCTAGTTCTCCACATACTTTTCTTGGGTAAAAAAGAGATTTAAGACACTGTATTTCAACCAACTTTTGTTTTTGTCAAGCCCTAATATGAACAGAGTGATATTTTCCTGCCAATTTTGACTTGTTGAGAGGAGTTTTTTAAAAAGTGCCATTTAAATAGCAGTAATTTTATTTGGAAGAAGGCTAACTTATGCTGTAAATCATAACAGAGTTTCCAAGAGAGTAGAGCATTATTCTTCTGAATGATGAAAATGAGCGCCTTTGTGTTATATATAATGGCAGGAGAGGGAAAGCATGTAGTTTTCAGGCCTACAAAATGTATATATTGCTGTTGAAGGTATGGGAAATTCACCCATGTGTGGGATGATTGTTTACCTAATGATTGTTCCACAGCCCATTTCTTGTGTATGTGATGCATTATTGAAAGACACCAACAAGGCCCAAATGGGAATTATATAGACTCAATGTAGTAATCATGGGCAATTTAGACATGGAAAATTCTTGGCACTTAAAAAATCTATTGTTAAACTATAGAGTATAGTGTGGTAGCAATACAAAGCAAAACCAACAAATGAATAAGGCTAAATGTATTCCAAGAGTTTTCAAGCTAGACTAGAAAGACTGGTGGTTCAGCTTTTGCTGCATTATTCATCTGAAAAGGTCTTGTGAAATTTGCTTTTTTGTAAAATATCTTAGAAACAGTGATCACAAATGTGAATGTCCTTCCTTTTTTGTTTGTTTTCTTCCCTCCTTCTTTCCTTTCTCTCCCTCCAACCCTCCCTCCTCATCTCTTTTTCTTTCTTTCTCTCTCTCCCCCTTTCTTTTTCTTCTTTCCTTCCTTCCTTTCTTTCTGACGATCAGTTTATGGATTATTTGGAACAAATTTAGTCAAAATGTGGTTAGCTTCATTGAAAATAGCTCATATGTAGCCAGGGGTTGACTATTTGCTGAGATACTTTCTTTAACTCAAGATATTGGAATGATAAGATTCTGGAACGCTAAAATTATTGGATCTTTTGTTGCTTGCAAGATGATGTTTTTGTTCTACTCTCATAGGGTATATGAACTTCCTAAACTGGTGATTACAACAAAAATCTGGAACACTGTTAATTTCCAGAATGTACAGAAGTTCAGTGTCCAAACAGAAGTTGAACCAATAACAATGAAGACTGCTTTCTTTATAGTCAAATTCCCTAAGTTTTAGTTCTGTCACAGAGTTGAAGAACTCTAGAATTTTTCTCTAAAGATTAGGTCTCTCAAAGGATCTGATGGGACTCCTCATGAAAGAAGATATACAGATGGAATGTGATAAGATGGTGAAATTTGTGTCATTATAGAATTGTAAATTAAAACAGCAGTGAGCTATCACTTTACACCTATGATAGTGGCCAAATCTTAAAAATCAACACCAAATGCTGGCAAGGATGTGGACTAGCAGGAAGTTTTATTCATTTCTAGGGGAATACAAATAGGTTGTTAGATTTTTTTTTTTTTAAATAAAATAGGCATATTCTTAGCATATATTCAGCATTGTATTCCTTGGTATTTATCCAAAAGAGTTGAAAAGTTATGTCCATACAAAAACCTGCACACAAATGTTTACACCAGTTTTGTTTCTAATTGGCAAAAGTTGGGAACAACCAAGATGTCTTTCATTAGGTAAATGAATAAATTTTGGTACATAAAGACAATAGAATATTATTCAGCACTAACAGAAATGAGCTACCAAGCTGTGAAAAGACGTGGAGGAACTTTAAATACATATTACTAAGTGAAAGAGGCCAATCTGAGAAGGTGGCATACTGTGGGATTCAAACTATATGGCATTTTGAAGTAACAAAACTATGGAAGCAGTGAAAAAGGATCAGTGGTTGACAGAGGCTGGAGAAAGGGAGTGATAAATAAGCAAGATATAGAGAATATTTGGGGGGGGGGGAGTAAAAATACCCTGTATGGTACTATAATGGTGAACACTTGTCCAAACATATAGAATGTATGATACCAAGAGCGAACCCTAAGATAAAGTGTGGAAAATGGGTGATAATGATGTGGCTATGTAGGTTTATCAATTGTGACAAATGTATTATTCTTGTGAGGAAATTTGATGGTAGGAGAGGTGGTGTATATATGGGAGGAGAAGGTATATGAGAAATCTCTGTAACATTCACTCAGTTTTGCTGTGAACATAACACTCCTCTTTACTTAGAAAAGTCTACTTAGAAAAAGAATGTGAGGTTTAGTTAAATGGCTGGATAGAAGATAAATATATATGACTGAATATTTTTCTTTGTTCTAGCACTGAGCACTTAGACATATAAATGGGAAAACTGTTCCATTTTCTCCACCTAGTTTACTTCAGTTTACCTTGTTCATTTTAAAACTTTTTAAGACACTCCTGCCTCTTCTCCCAACTTACCTGTTCCTTCCTTGATCTCTTACCCTGGGTCACTTAAATCCTCTCCTCACCACTCTTTTATTTCATCTCCCTCTTCTCCACAGCCAAAGGAAGCTTACATTTAAAAAAAGTATATTCCTCTCCAAGTCAAACTTCACTAAATCACAAAAATAAAAGCTGTGGTTAGTGCTTTTTATTATTTTTAAAAAAAAATTTTTAGTGGTTTTTGCCATACATTGACATGAATCAGCCATGGATTTACATGTGTTCCCCATCCCATCCCTCTGGGTCATCTCAGTGCACCAGCCCTGAGCACTTGTCTCATGCATCCAACCTGGACTGGCGATCTGTTTCACACTTGATAATATACGTGTTTCAGTGCTGTTCTCTCAGATCATCCCACCCTCCTCTTCTCCCATAGAGTCCAAAAGTCTGTTCTATATATCTGTGTCTCTTTTTCTGTCTTGCATATAGGGTTATTGTTACCATCTTTCTGAATTCCATATATATGCTTTAGTATGCTGTATTGATGTTTATCTTGCTGGCTTACTTCACTCTGTATAATGGGCTGCAATTTCATCCATCTCATTAGAACTGATTCAAATGTATTCTTTTTAATGGCTGAGTAATATTCCATGGTGTGTATGTTCCATGGCTTTCTTATCCATTTATCTGCTGATGGGCATCTAGGTTGCTTCCATGTCCTGGCTATTATAAATAGTGCTGCGATGAACATTGGGGTACCTGTGTCTCTTTCGGTTCTGGTGTCCTTGGCGTATATTCCCAGAAGTGGGATTGCTGGGTCATATGGCAGTTCTATTTCCAGTTTTTTAAGGAATCTCCACACTGTTCTCCATAGAGACTGTACTAGTTTGCATTCCCACCAACAGTGTAAGAGGGTTCCCTTTTCTCCACACCCTGTCCAGCATTTATTGCTTGTAGACTTTTGGATAGCAGCCATCCTGACTGGCGTGTAATGGTACCTCATTGTGGTTTTGATTTGCATTTCTCTGATAATGAGTGATGCTGAGCACCTTTTCATGTGTTTGTTAGACATATGTATGACTTCTTTGGAGTAATGTCTATTTAGTTCTTTGGCCCATTTTTTGATTGGGTCATTTATTTTTCTGGAATTGAACTTCAGGAGTTGCTTGTATATTTTTGAGATTAATCCTTTGTCTGTGGCTTCATTTGCTATTATTTTCTCCCATTCTGAGGGCTGTCTTTTCAACTTGCTTATCATTTCCTTTGTTGTGCAAAAGCTTTTAAGTTTCATTAGGTCCCATTTTTTTGTTTGTTTGTTTGTTTTTTTTGCTTTTATTTCCAATATTCTGGGAGGTGGGTCATAGAGGATCCTGCTGTGATTTATGTCAGAGAGTGTTTTGCCTATGTTCTCCTCTAGGAGTTTTATATTTTCTGGTCTTACATTTAGATCTTTAATTCATCTTGAGTTTATTTTTGTGTATGGTGTTAGAAAGTGTTCTAGTTTCATTCTTTTACAAGTGGTTGACCAGTTTCCCCAGCACCACTTGTTGAAGAGGTTGTCTTTTTTCCATTGTATATTCTTGCCTCCTTTGTCGAAGATAAGGTGTCCACAGGTACTTGGGTTTATCTCTGGGCTTTCAATTTTGTTCCATTGATCTATATTTCTGTCTTTGTGCCAGTACCATACTGTCTTGATGACTGTGGCTTTGTAGTAGAGCCTGAAGTCAGGCAGGTTGATTCCTCCAGTTCCATTCTTCTTTTAAAAATTGTTTTGGCTATTCGAGGTTTTTTGTATTTCCATACAAATTGTGAAATTATTTGTTCTAGTTCTGTGAAAAATACCGTTGGTAGCTTAATAGGGATTGCATAGAATCTATAGATTGCTTTGGGTAGTATAGTCGTTTTCACAATATTGAGTCTTCCAATTCATGAACATGGTATATTTCTCCATCTATTTGTGTCCTCTTTGATTTCTTTCATCAGTGTTTTATAGTTTTCTATATATAGGTCTTTCGTTTCTTTAGGTAGATATACTCCTAGGTATTTTATTCTTTTTGTTGCAATGTTGAATGGTATTGCTTCCTTAATTTCTCTTTCTGTTTTCTCATTGTTAGTGTATAGGAATGGAAGGGATTTTTGTGTGCTAATTTTATATCCTGCAACTTTACTATATTCATTGATTAACTCTAGTAATTTTCTAGCAGAGTCTTTAGGGTTTTCTATATTGAGGATCATGTCATCTGCAAACAGTGAGAGTTTCACTTCTTCTTTTCCTATCTAGATTCCTTTTATTTCTTTTTCTGCTCTGCTTGCTGTGGCCAACACTTCCAAAACTATGTTGAATAGTAGTGGTGAGAGTAGGCACCCTTGTCTTGTTCCTGACTTTAGGGGAAATGCTTTCAACTTTCAAAGCATAATGTTTGCTGTGGGTTTGTCATATATAGCTTTTATTATGTTGAGGTATGTTCCTTCTATTCCTGCTTTCTGGAGAGTTTTTATCATAAATGGATGTTGAATTTTGTCAAAGTCTTTTTCTGCATCTACTGAGATAATCATATGGTTTTTATCTTTCTATTTGTTAATGTGGTGTATTATATTGATTGATTTGCAGATATTAAAGAATCCTTGCATTCCTGGGATAAACCCCACTTGGTCATAATATATGATCTTTTTAATATGTTGTTGGATTCTGCTTGCTAGAATTTTGTTAAAGATTTTTGCATCTATGTTCATTAGTGATATTGGCCTGTCAGTTTTCTTTTTTTGTGGCATCTTTGTCGGGTTTTGGTATTATGGTGATGGTGACTTCATAGAATGAGTTTGGAAGTTTACCTTCTGCAATTTTCTGGAAGAGTTTGAGTAAGATGCTTGTTAACTCTTCTCTAAATTTTTGGTAGAATTCAGCTGTGAAGCCATCTGGTCCTGGGCTTTTGTTTGCTGGAAGATTTCTGATTACAGTTTCGATTTCCGTGCTTGTGATGGGTCTGTTAAGATATCCTATTTCTTCCTGGTTCAGTTTTTAAAAGTTATAGTTTTCTAAGAATTTTTCCATTTCTTCCAAGTCGTCCATTTTATTGGCATATAGCTGCTGGTAGTAGTCTCTTATGATCCTTTGTATTTCAATATTGTCTGTTATGATCTCTCCATTTTCATTTCTAATTTTGTTGATTTGGTTTTTCTCCCTTTTTTTCTTGATGAGTCTGGCTAACGGCTTGTCAATTTTATTTATCTTTTCAAAAAACCAGCTTTTAGCTTTGTTGATTTTTGCTATGGTCTCTTTTGTTTCTTTTGCATTTATTTCTGCCCTAATTTTTAAGATTTCTTTCCCTCTACTAACCCTGGGGTTCTTCATTTCTTCCTTCTCTAGTTGCTATAGATGTAGAGTTAGGTTATTTATTTGACTTTGTTCTTGTTTCTTGAGGTAAACCTGTATTGCTATGAACCTTCCCCTTAGCACTGCTTTTACAGTGTCCCATAGGTTTTGGATTGTTGTGTTTTCATTTTCATTCATTTCTATGCATATTTTGATTTATTTTTTTTTCTTCTATGATTTGTTGGATATTCAGAAGCGTGTTATTTAGCCTCCATATGTTTGAATATTTAATAATTTTTTCCTGTGATTGAGATTTAATCTTACTCCATCATGGTCAGAAAAGATGACTGGAATGATTTCAATTTTTTTGAACTTACCAAGGCTAGATTTATGGCCCAGGATGTGATCTATTCTGGAGAAGGTCCCATGTGCACTCGAGAAAAAGGTGAAGTTGATTGTTTTGGGGTGAAATGTCCTATAGATATCAATTAGGTCTAGCTGGTTCATTGTGTCATTTAAAATTTGTGTTTCCTTGCTAATTTTCTGTTTAGTTGATCTATCCATACGTGTGAGTGGGGTATTAAAGTCTCCTGCTATTATTGTGTTATTGTTAATTTCCTCTTTCATACTTGTTAGCATTTGCCTTACATATTGCTCCTATGTTGGGTGCATATATATTTACAATTGTTATATCTTCTTCTTGGATTGATCCTTTGATCATTATGTAGTGTCCTTCTTTGTCTCTTTTCACAGCCTTTATTTTAAATTTTATTTTATCTGATATGAGTATTGCGACTCCTGCTTTCTGTCTCCGTTTGCGTGAAACATTTTATTCCAGTCCTTCACTTTCAGTCTGTATGTGTCCCTTGCTTTGAGATGGGTCTCTTGTAGACAGCATATATAGGGGTCTTGCTTTTGTATCCATTCAACCAGTTTTTGTCTTTTGGTTGGGGCATTCAACCCATTTACATTTAAGGTAATTATTGATAAGTATGGTCCCATTGCCATTTACTTTGTTGTTTTGGGTTCACATTTATACAACCTTTCTGTGTTTCCTGTCTAGAGAAGATCCTTTAGCATTTGTTGAAGAGCTGGTTTGGTGGTGCTGAATTCTCTCAGCTTTTGCTTGTCTGTAAAACTTTTGAGTTCTCCTTCATATCTGAATGAGATCCTTGCTGGGTACAGTAATCTGGGTTGTAGGTTATTCTCTTTCATTACTTTCAGTATGTCCTGCCATTCCTTTCTTTCCTGAAGAGTTTCCATTGAAAGATCAGCTGTTATCCATATGGGAATCCCCTTGTGTGTTATTTGTTGTTTCTCCCTTGCTGCTTTGAATATTTGTTCTTTGTGTTTGATCTTTGTTAATCTGATTAATATGTGTCTTGGGGTGTTTCGTCTTGGGTTTATCCTGTTTGGGACTCTCTGGGTTTCTTGGACTTGTGTGGCTCTTTCCTTCCCCATTTTAGAGAAGTTTTCAGCTATTATCTCCTCGAGTATTTTCTCATGGCCTTTCTTTTTGTCTTCTTCTTCTGGGACTCCTATAATTCGAATGTTGGTGTGTTTCACGTTGTCCCAGAGGTCCCTGAGGTTGTCTTCATTTCTTTTGATTCTTTTTTCTTTTTTCCTCTCTGCTTCATTTATTTCCACCATTTTATCTTCTATCTCACTTATCCTATCTTCTGCCTCCGTTATTCTACTCTTGGTTCCCTCCAGAGTGTTTTTGATCTCATTTATTGCATTATTCATTTTTAATTGACTCTTTTTTATTTCTCCTAGGTCCTTGTTAAACATTTCTTGCATCTTCTCAATCCTTGTCTTCAGGCTATTTATCTGTAACTCCATTTTGTTTTCAAGATTTTGGATCATTTTTATTATCATTATTCCAAATTCTTTTTCAGGTAGATTCCCTATCTCCTCCTCTTTTGTTTGGCTTGGTGGGCATTTTTCATGTTCCTTTACCTGCTGGGTATTTCTCTGCCTTTTCATCTTATTTAGATTACTGTGTCTGGACTGGCCTTTCTATATTCTGGTAATTTGTGGTTCCTTTTATTGTGGAGGTTTCTCCCAGTGGGTGGGGTTGGACAATTGGCTTGTCAAGGTTTCCTGGTTAGGGAAGCTAGCATCGGTGTTCTGGTGGGTGGAGCTGGATTTCTTCTCTCTGGAGTGCAATGGAGTGTCCAGTAGTGAGTTTTGCGATGGGTCTATGGGTTTGGTGTGTCTTTGGGCAGCTTGTATATTGATGCTCAGGGCTATGTTCCTGTGTTGCTGGAGAATTTGCCTGGTATGTCTTGCTCTGGAACTTATTGGCTCTTGGGTGGTGGTTGGTTTCAGTGTAGGTATGGAGGTTTTTGGATGATCTCTTATTAATTAATGTTCCCTGTAGTCAGGAGTTCTCTGGAGTTCTCAGGTTTTGGGCTTAAGCCTCCTGCCCCTGGATTTCAGTCTTATTCTTCCAGTAGCCTCAAGACTTCTCCATCTACACAGCACTGATAATAAAACTTCTAGATTAATGGTGAAAAGATTCTCTACAGTGAGGGATACCTAGAGAGGTTCACAGAGTTACATGAAGAAGAGGAGAGGGAGGAAGGAGATACAGGTGAGCAGGAGGAGAAAAAGGGAGACTCAAGAGGAGAGAGATAGATCTAGGCAGTATTTTGTTTCGTAAGTGTTTTCTGCGACCCAGAACACCTATAGAGATTCACAGAATTGGATTGAGAAGAGATGGGGGAGGGAGGAAATAGAGGTGATCTGGGGGAGAAAAAGGAGAGTCAAAACGGGGAGAGGGTAATCAAACCAGTAATTACACTCCTGAGTAAAAATGGGTACTGAAGATTAGATTCTTAAATGTCCAAAATTGATATCAAATACTGAAAAACAAAGATTAAAAATCTAGAGTAGAGGTTAGACTCTTAAAAATACAATATTAAATAAAACAAAAACACAAAAAATTTAAGAAATATATATGAAGTTCACTTTAAAAAATAGGGTCTTTTTTTTTTTTAATTTTTTTTTTTCAGTGGGTTTTGTCATACATTGACATGAATCAGCCATATAGTTACACGTATTCCCCATCCCGATCCCCCCTCCCACCTCCCTCTCCACCCGACTCCTCAGGGTCCTCCCAGTGCACCAGGCCCGAGCACTTGACTCATGCATCCCACCTGGGCTGGTGGTCTGTTTCACCATAGATAATATACATGCTGTTCTTTCAAAACTTTTTTTGCAAGGTTATAGTGGGTTATAAAAATGAAAATTAAGGAGTAATAGAGGAGTAATAGAGGACTTTAAAAAAAAGAAAAAAATTTTTAATTAGAAAAAAAATAATAGTAAAAATATATCTAGGAATTTCTGTGGAGCTGTTGTGGGCAGTGTGGGTTCAGTTCAGTTTCAGATGGCTCCTTGTTCCAGCTTATACTTCTTGATATCTATAGGCCCCTTCCAGTGTAGTCGATGTTAACTACAGGGATTTTAATCTGTTGCACCGGTCACTTCTAAAGCAGTTCCGTTTGTTTATTTGGCTTCTGTTTGCAGGTCTCTACAGTGTCTACTTTCCACCCTGACACAAGTGGGCACAGATGGTCTCTTGTTTAGGTTCGCTTGTTCAGTCGTGCTGCGGGGAGGGAGGGGCGCTGCAGACAAATATCACTGGCTGTGTGGGGGGCACTCGCAGTGTTCCGGCCACACTGGGTTTGCCCCCACTCTCGGTGTGTGTGCTTTCCCCGTCTACACTGCTCAGGCTCCAGGTTGCTCTACAGGGAGCGGGCCCTTAGTTGCGTGCACTTCCAGGCCTAAGCCACTCAGGTTCAGGTTCTCGGGTATTCCACAAAAGCACAGACTCGGTTGGGCCTGCGTTTTGTGCCATCCCCGGTCGGAGCAGCCCAGGCAGCCAGGAGCTTGATGAGCGCACTCTCCCCAGTGCCGTGCGCCTTATTCCCTCCACAGTCCCAGCCTCAGTTTCCGTGTGCACCGGTCTTGTGCGGCTTGTGTCTCTTCTGGGGAGCTGATCTCTGGCTGCAACCCTCCCGGTGGATGTCAACCATTCAGAATGTCAGGAAGTCTTTGGTTAGAAACTGGAAACCTGCTTGCAGTTTGGTAGGGGATGCCGTCTCTGTGGCCGCGTTTACCCCTTCCCCTCCCCCTTGCCTCCTGCCTCCAGCGGGGGATGGGCCGGTCCACCGCCTGCTACCTCTTCTCTGGTATTGCTCAGTCCTTCCTTTGTTCTGCCAACGGACTGGCTGTGCCTTAGGTTAGGGCTTTTCATAGGTTAATTCTCTCTCTCTCTCTCTTGCTATCCCACAGTTTGAGTTGCTATCTCACATGAGCTCCCTCAGATTGCCCTTATGGCATTTAGTTCCGATCCTTACCCTAAGCAATACCGCCTGCTCCTCTCTGTTCAGCCCCCAGTTGCTGGTGGTGGATGTGAACATCTGGGCTACTCTTCTGCTGGGAGTTGTCTTTAGGCATGTAATCTGTGGGTTTTATTCATTTTTCCTCCTGGTTAGGTTGCCCTCCAAGATTTGAAAACTTCCCATAGACCTACCGGTGAGAGGATTTCCTGGTGTTTGGAACTTCCTCTATTAAGACTCCCTTTCTGGAGGATCTCCGTCCCTAACTCTTTTGTCTCTCTTTTTATCTTTTGTATTTTGTCCTACCTCCTTTTGAAGACAATGGGCTGTTTTCTGGGTGCCTGATGTCCTCTGCTAGCGATCAGAAGTTCTTTTGTGTAGTTTGCTCCGTGTTCAAATGTTCTTTTGATGAATTTGTGGGGGAGAGAGTGGTCTCCCCGTACTATTCCTCTGCCATCTTAGCTCCCTCCTTGGTTAGTGCATTTAAAAATTAAAGTCATTGAATGTGGAAATATGGCCCACAAATATTCATTGAGCATCCATTGTGTTCTCTCAACTATGAGTGGAGTCATGGCTTTCCCCTAATACATTTTATGTTTAAAAAAGATACAGTTTCAGAACAAAATCCTAGTTCTTGATGATATAGATAGTACCTTAAGATGTTTCAGCTTCTTTAGACCGTAAATTTTACGATAGGTCTGCATTATTGGGAATCTACTTTATCCATGTAGATAAAGTAAAATGGCTAATGGGGAAGCAAACTTCCTCTTCAAAGATAGAATACAACTAGAATTTTGGCACAGATACAATGCTCCTCAAGTGATTGACTTTGCAAACTTACTTCTAGAATTATTATCTTTTGAAATTGCTAAGCTAAATTTAGGAAAATTTGAGAAATTTAAGAAAATTTAAACTAAAATTGTCTAGGAAATAAATATGCCAGTTTTAGTTTTATGACCTAAAGTTATTTGTATTTTCTGAGTCTTCATTTCTTTAGTTGTAAAGAGAGACTAATAATTATACTTCCAATATTTGGTTTTCATAGGGCAAAATGAGATAATTATTCAGGTCCTTAGTATAGTATGTGGAGTTCAAAAGTCATAAAATTTTATTAATAACAATAAATTAGAAAATATGATAGGTGAATCCATTGCATTTAGCAACAGTCGTAAGTATAAGATACCCTGGTAGACATTACAAGGAATGTGTGAGAAGAAAATTACAAAAATTTTATGAACAAATAAATTTAGTGGGCTTGCTTGGAGAAAGTTCATATTACAAAATGTTATTTCCAATGGAATATACAGACAATACAATTCTATTAAAAATTTAACAAGAATTGTAGGGCATATTTATGCTTAGAATTTTATTGTAAATAAGAGCTTTATTTGATTCTCTAGTCAAATGAGTTTAAATTAAACTTTGCTATTACTTAAAAAGCATGAACCTAGCATTTGTTTAATTGAAATAATGTATTTTTGCCATTAACACACTTCTGGTGTGGAAGAAACTATTCACAAATGTTAGGTACTATTATAATTCACTCAGTGACATTTAAATTCTAGGCATGCAGACTTTGAAGTAAAGTCAACAGAAATCACAGTGAAAAAAGAAAATGGTTCACTAGGAACAGTAAGGCAATAAAACCAGAAAAATTAGAGTCAAAAGCAAATAGAAAATACTTGTGGTTCCTTTAAGGCCATTATTTGAATTAATTCAGAAAGTAAGTCTCTTGTCATAGAATATAATTTTTTAATGTACAGAATTGTGTATCTTGGAAATTCATTTTATAGAAATAGGCAGATCAGAGGCAAAAGGATGCATACAGAATGAAATCATTAATCACTGCTGTATTAAAAAGTAATATTTTAGCATCTGACTGGTTGAGAGATTTGGCTTAAATCAGTTTTAAGCCTTTTAGTAATAGCATGATCATACTATTGTTTTATTGGTATTTTACTTATATATTCAAGGCATATTAATTTGCCACTTGCTTGGTGATGATATGCATAAATTACAAATAATTATCCAATAAGAGATTTGAATTTTCAGCATGAATGTGATTGATTAGGAAAAAAAAAAGATATTTGAGGATGAACAGTTTTGGCTATAGCTGTTGAGTATAAAATTATTGAGTGTAAAGTTATGCACATGAAAACCTTTATAAAGGTTATTGCACACGCAGAGCACATCAACAGCAGTTGCACAGTTCTGTGGGAGCTTCGTGTCTTAAACTGTTTGCCATTTGTGCTCCTTGGTTTAGTTCTGCTGGTCCTAAAGAAAGGTAATTTTTGTTTTTAAAAATGAGTTTGTAATAGAATGTGTTATGAATCTACAAGTTTATTCAATTATGTTTATGCTAGATTAGCTGTGAATATTTGCTATTCAGAAATGTCACAGCTGACTTTGTTTTTTTTTCTCCATGAAGAAAAATATAAATCATGATAACAGATAAAAATTTATATTTCAAAGATGGGTAGATATTGACAATTTCATGTAGTTTAATCTAATACACCGGAAGAGCTATAACCATATGCAAGCTTTGGTGTTCTATGTTCATTTGAATGATTGAGAGGCTCGCAAAGTTGGCTTATTAGTTGTAACTTTTTCTGAATATTGAACTCGTCCAATGAACGGTCACATTGCAAAGATAAGTACATTATTATGGGATGTATGCTAAGTCACTTCAGTCATGTCTGACTCTTTGTGATCCTATGGACTGTAACCTGCCAGGCTCCTCTGTTCATGGGATTCTCCAGGCAAAAATACTGGAGTGGGTTGTCGTGCCCTCCTTCAGGGGATCTTCCCCACCTCGTTCCTTATGTCTCCTGCATTGGTAGGTGATTTATTTACCACTAGCGCCACCTGGGAAGCCTATTATTTGATCGTATTGCTTTACTTGAAAGGAAAATTAGATGAAGGAAAATAAGTCTCTGAGGATGCAGTGATAAAATGAATAATCTTACATGGTTTCCTTCTATACATATCTTTTTGAGATAACAAAAGAGACTGTTCTTTGGATTTTTTCAATCCACTATTGTTCAAATATTTTGACTCATGATAGCTTGAAATGTTGAACCAGATTTTCTATTTGCTCGCATTAGGATCATTCTACATCTTATTACCTCTATATGCCACATAAAGCAACCAAAAACCCCAGTGTTTTAATTCACAAGTCTACTGGAAATTGGGGACCTTTGGAAACAAACTTTCTCATTCTTTAAAGAAAGTTAACCTCCTTTATAAGTCCTGGGGTTATGTTAGTTCTGTTTTCTTTGAAGAAATCTACCTCAGAATTGTCCCAGGAAAGGATAATTAATTAATAATTACAACTCTAAATTAATAATTGCAACTCAAACCGCTGAAATTTAGCAAGTTTGGCTCCTTCTGTTTTTTGTTTTCCAAAGAAAAATCTGACATAACAGATAAGTGATTTATAGATTTGTGGATTCACAGAAATATAGTAAAAAAGGAACTTAGAAGTGATTGAACCTAGCTTTTTCTTCTTTCTTTACCTTTGTTTTGGATGAGGAATTGATAATCCCTGGATCACTCAGCTAGAATTAAGACCATGACACCAGATAAAGTCTTCTGACCCTATGTTTTGTGCTAAGGAACCCTAGAAAATTCTGAAAAATGTTCTGAGAAAGCTCTAGTTAAATTGGAAAGTAAAGCATATGCTTCAAATAAGGCTTTTTACTCATTCTAATTGTAGGCTTGAGTTTTTGGTCCTTGAGAACAGCTATGAAGTGAAGTGAATGAAAGTCGCTCAGTCATGTCAGACTCTTTGTGACCCCATGGACTATACAGTCCATGGAATTCTCCAGGCCAGAATGCTGGAGTGGGGAGCCTTTCCCTTCTACAGGGGATCTTCCCAACCCAGGGATCGAACCCAGGTCTTCCGCATTGTGGACGGATTCTTTACCAACTGAGAACAGCTATAAGTCTCCATTAATTTTAGAGACTTCCTGGAGAATTGTGATCTTGGCAGTTAGAGTCCTGATCTGGTGAATGATGGGGAACATGCAAATTCCCGACGTTGTTTAACATATTGTGTAAGTAGCTGTTGTTCCCTGGTTTCTCAGAGAGTCCCTGAGGGATTGCGTTTTGCCGTGATCAAAGGAAGCTCTACAACTTCTAAATAGGAGGGGCTTCAGAATGATAATCTGGCTGAGGATGTTTAAGGAACATCCTCTTAAGCTGTATCATTAATTTAGATTTTATACTGATTTGAAATAGCTTTGAAAGAGCTGATGAAGATTACCAAGGGGATCAATTTCCTTCCAAGCTACCACTTTCTGCTGGCTCTGCTGCAATAAGTCTTGGCTTCAATCTAACTCTCACTGGTCATTGAACCCAAAGGTCCTCCTGGATTCTAGTCTAAGCAATAACTGCAGCATTTTTTTTTTTTTTTAGGAATGAAGCTCATTAACATTCTATTTAAACATTATTATACTACCATAGTTCTTGCAAAATAAATGTAGACCATCATTGCATCAATTTTTATTATTACATGTATAAAATAGTTTCTGTTCATTGTGTTTTCTGAAAAGTGTTTTGCTCTTGTTTAAGTCCAGGGAAATGAGAAGCCATGTTTCTGAATAGCATTCTATCAATATAAGATTGCTTTTCACAGGATAGTTAAGGATGCAAGTTATTTCTAACAGGAAGTTTTAGGAAAATGAGACAAGAGAGATGTGGCATACAACTGATTAGCATTTAGGAAGTACTGAATTAAAGCCTCAAAGTGTTTTCATGTTATTTGGGCCAGGTCACTTATATGTGTAACCACTTAACGTGGGGCTTTTTACTAGTGATGGGAATGGAAGCGATTCCAAGTTAGAGGCTGAAGGAAGTTTGGTTTGCTCTCCAGCATTCCTGGGCATGGCAAAATAGATAGTATGAGGCTCAGAGCCAGTCTACTAGGGTCTAAAAATAAAAAGGTTTAGCTAACATTCATGCTTTTAGGTATTGTTATATCCAGTTAATAAGCAGCTCACACCTACCTCACCATGAGGAGCTACTTGAGAGGGCAAATACACCCACAAGAGGTGACCTCTCAGTCTAAATATATCTTTTCTCCCAAACATTTACAATTCTATCTGTAAAACATTTTTTTTTCAGTCACAAAAGAGTCTTGATTTATCTTTAAAAATAAGTGCCCCATGTTTCCAAGTGCTCAATGATAAATGAGGTTGGATTGCAGATGTGATTCTTTGCTAAGTTAGAGACTTCTTGTCAGTTTTCTATAGAATATCTGACATCATTATTTAAGGAAACTCAGGAATGTGCCTCTTGTTATTTTTAGAGACATAGCAGGGATTTCTTTGAGGAAACCTTTCATAGACACTGACACTAAAGTTAGAATAACTTTGAAAGCAGGTAATGGAAAATGTTCAGAAGAGAGAACAGTAGTTGAATAAGAAAAGTAAAGTTTTAGGGAAGTCCCTGACATCATAGAAAAGCAGTTTATTATCTCATTAATAATCCTATAAATGAAAGTTAAAGGACTTTTTTAGCCTACTATTTTGGTAAAGTGAAAACAAAAATGCTGCTGACTGTTGTTGAAGTGTTTAGGCACTCTCGGAACAATCTAAATGGTAATTTGGGAAAAGCTTCAGAAATGTACCTCATCTCAGACTCAGAAAGGCCTCTTAGAGGAATTTATCCTAATGAACTAAATATTTGCAACAAGATTTCATCATAAAGATTTTCATTGCAATGTTCTATTTATTATTGAAAAATGCAAATAAATAGCCTGTCTTATAGTAGAGATTGACTAAATAAATTCTGATATAATGCATATAAAACACAAAATGAAATTCTACTAAAATACAGACATTCATATATTAATGAAAAAGCTGCTTTAAAAGTAGTGTGAATCAATGAAAATGTCTAGAAAGATATACAACTGTCTTTGTTCTTTTTTAAAAGTAAACTATAGATTTTATTCTGATTTCACCAAATTTTTTGCTAATGTCCTTTTTCTTTTTTTTACTAAAGCATAGTTGATTTTAAATGTTGTGTTAGTTTCAAGTGTATAGCACAGCAATTCAGTTTTATATGGTGGCTCAAATGGTAAATAATCTTCCTGCAATTCAGGAGATCTGAGTTTGATCCCTGTGTCAGGAAGATCCCCTAGAGAAGGGAATGGCAACCTACTCCTGCATTCTTGCCTGGAAAATCCCATGGACAGAGGAGCCTGGCAGTCTACCATCAATAGTGTCACACAGAGTCCAACATGATTGAAACGACTTAGCATATATAATATATATATATATATATATGAATCTGAAAAAGATTATATATTCTTTTCCCTTATCAGTTCAGTTCAGTTCAGTCCCTCAGTCGTGTCCGACTCTTTGCAACCCCATGAACTGCAGCATGCCAGGCCTCCCTGTCTAACACCAACACCCGGAGCCTACCCAAACTCATGTCCATTGAGTCAGTGATACCATCCAACCATCTCAACCTCTGTCATCCCCTTATTCTCCTGCCCTCAATCTTTCCCAGCATCAGAGTCTTTTCAAATGAGTCAGCTCTTCACATCAGGTGGCCAAAGTATTGGAGTTTCAGCTTCAACATCAGACCTTCCAATGAACACCCAGGACTGATCTCCTTTAGGATGAACCTGTTGGCTCTCCTTGCAGTCCAAGGGACTCTCAAGAGTCTTCTCCAACACCACAGTTCAAAAGCATCAACTTTTCCCTTATAGGTTATTGCAAAATAATGAGTATAGTTCCTGTGCTATACAATAGTAGATCCTTGTCAGTTGTCTATTTTATATATAGTGGTGTGTATATGTTAATCCCAAACTCCTAATTTATACCCCTCTTTCTCTTTGGTAGCCATAAATTTATTTTCTGTTTATGAGTCTGTATATGTTTTATAGATAAGTTCATTTGTATCTTAGTTTTAGATTTCACGTAGAAGCGATATGGTATGATTCTTGTCTATCTCTGTCCGACTGACTTCACTTAGTATGATAATCTCTAGGTGCCATGTTGCTGCAAATGGCATTATTTCATTATATTTTATGGCTAGTATTCCATTGTATACCACATTTTCTTTGTCCACTCATCTGTCATGGGTATTTAGGTTCCTTCCATGTCTTGTGAATTGTAAACAGTTCTCCTATGAACATTGTGGTGCATGTGTTTTTCTTTTCCAGAATGCGGTTCAGGATACCATACTGCATTCAGTTGTCGTGTCTCCTTAGGTCCTGCCAATCCATGGCAGTTCTTCAGTCTTTCCTGTTTCTCAAGACCTTGACACTTTCCAAGGGCAATGGCTGGGTGTTTTGCAGAATATGTCTCAATTGGGATTTTCTTGTTAGGTTGGAGTTATGGATTTGGGGGAAGAACACTACAGAATTTAAGTGCCATTCTCATCTCATCCTATGAGAAGGTACATGGCAGCAATCTGAGAGGTGGGAGACGGTGTGGAGATGGCTGGGTTAGGTAGTGTCTCCCTGGGTTTCTCAAACAAGTCTGTGCTGTTAGCAATTTCACTATGAAGTGTATCCTGTAAGTCTCACCTTACAGCAAGACGTTCTCTAACTAGGTGATGAATATGAACTGAGCAAGTGGAATTTTCTGGACAGAATTTCATAGCTAAGAGAGTTCTGGTGCCAGGAGAGGATTGAGCTGACTCCTTTTACAGTATTAGTTTCCTGGAAATGTGGCCAAGGGATTTATTCCTGACTCCCACCAAGTTTCTCCTGTGCCCCAAACTGCATTTTGGTTCATTTTCTGCAAAACAAAAACTATCAAAATCTGCTTCCAACATTACCACTTTGAAGTTGACACACTGGGTTGAAAGAGATATTGGGCTTTGATGATGTATTTTTTGCACAATTCAAAAGTTAACTTCCTTAATTTATAGAGAACTGCTGTACATATTTAACAAAAATGGGCAAGTGATATGTGCATATAATTCATAGAGGAAATAAAACTGTCTTTTACACATTTAAAATACTAGTCAATATCTGAATAAGATAAGTGTAAATTGAAATGACAATGATAACATTAAGAAGTTGCTAGAATAGCAAAGAATGCTTGATTCCAAACTATATTCACAAAGGTTTGGGAAAACAGATGCTTCTCATTGTTTATGAAACAGTAAATTGGTACAACTACTATTGAGAGCAATTAGACATTATGTCTCACAAAAAAAAAATACAATTTGACCCAGTAGTTCAACTTTTATGTTATATATTTAGTATGTATCCTTTTTTACAATAAATATTGTTGATATGCTAGCATGTAAAATGTATGTATTAGTATCCTTGGTCTCCCATGTTGCAGTTGGATTCTTTACCCTCTGAATCACCAGGGATGCCCAAGAATACTGGAGTAAAGAACTTATCCCTTCTCCAGGGGGACTTCCCAACCCAGGAGTTGACCTGGGGTCTCCTGCATTGCCGGAGAAGGCAATGGCACCCCACTCTAGTACTCTTGCCTGGAAAATCCCATGGATGGAGGAGCCTGGTAGGCTACAGTTCATGGGGTTGCTAAGAGTCCGGCATGACTGAGTGACTTCATTTTCACTTTTCACTTTCATGAATTGGAGAAGGAAATGGCAACCCACTCCAGTGTTCTTGCCTGGAGAATCCCAGGGTCGGGGGAGCCTAGTGGGCTGCCTTCTACGGGGTCGCACAGAGTCGGACGCGACTGAGGTGACTTAGCAGCAGCAGCAGCTCCTGCATTGCAGGCGGATTCTTTACCAGCTGAGCTACCAGGGAAGCCCCTAATATTCTTTGTAGCAAGAGAGTAAATATTGGGTTGGCCAAAAACTTCACTCAGTTTTCAGTAGAAATAAAAGACACATTTTCATTTTCACCAAGAACTTTAATGAACAGTGTATTCATTAACCAAATGACCTTTTTGGCCAACCCAATAAATTGCTCCATCAGCATATAGTGAATGCTAAGAACTGTATGTGTATCATTAAGGGAAAAATCTCCAGCATGTTTTGTTGAGTTTGAAGAAAGTCAAAAGTAAAACGTAACGCAGACTGCTGGTTTAGTTGCTAAGTCTTGTCTGACTCTTGTGACCCCATGGACTGTAGCCTGCCAGGCTCCTCTGTCCTTGGGATTTCCATGGAGCAGACTAACATGTAAGATATGCTGCTGTTTGTACAAAAATAAATATTTTATATGTTATTTTAATATTCTTAGGTTCTTTCCAGTAGGATATATAAGAAACTAATAACAGTAATTATATCTGCAGAAGGAAATTGGGCGACGGGGGTCAAAGGTGCATGGAGGCTTATTTTTCACTGCATACTGGTCAGCACCTTTTGAATTTTCTACCACTTACCTGCATAACCTATTTAAAACCAAGTAACATTTTTTAAATAAAAAACAAACCAAACAAATGGTCTACCATCTCTTATTTTGAAGAGTAGAGCAAATATACATTTTGGAACTGAGCCTGAAGGCTTAATTTCTGTTCTCCTATCTACCACTCATTTTGTGTCATGGTTAATTTTGTGAGTTAACTTGACTGGGCCACAGGGTGCCCAGATATTTGGTCAGATATTATTCTGAGTGTGACTGTGGGGACGTTTTTGGCTGAAATTGAAGTTTGAATTGGTAGATTGAGTAAAGAAGATTGTCCTCTCTAATGTGGGTGGGCCCCATCCAATCAGTGGAAGGTAGACTCTCCTGACAATAAAATGGAACTTTTCCTGCCTGACAGCCTTAGTTATGCAAGGACATTCTCTCCCCGCCCCCCACCCCTCCCGCCTTCAATCTTGTAGTCTAATTGAAAATTAGGCTCTTCCTGGGTCTTGAGCCTGTTGGCCTTAGTACTAGAACTACACCATTGGCTCTCCATGTCTCAGGCTTCTGGACCTGAGTTGGAATGACACCATCAGTCCTCCTGGATTCCCAGCTGCTGTGTGCAGCTTAAGACTCGTCAGCTTTCATAACCAGTAAGTCAATTTCTTATAATCTCTTTCTAGTATATATAGTATCACATCCAAAGGAGATCACATGTGTATGTATAAAATATTTATGTTTCCCATTTATCCTGTTCTGTTTCTCTGGAAAAACCGAATACACTTTGGAAAAGTACCAAAATAACAGATATAACAACTGTCTCTCAGTGGTTCAATTGTCTGTATGAATGAGAGAATTACACTAGAACAACCACATATTCCCTTGTAGACTTCTGTATAATACAGTAATTTCTCTGTAGATGATCCTTCAATTTCTTACTTGAGCCTGAGTTCTAATTCACGCTCTGCTTACTGATTATTTTCTTTAAGATCCTGGTATGCTCAGCATATCCCAAACTGAGCATGTCTGTCAGCAAAGTTATTTTCCTCTCTTCTGTTATTTTCAGTGGCATCAGTTCCTTGTTGTAGGAATAACTATATTTGAGATTGCCCCTTCTCTTTGGGCAAGGTAATACTTTGATATTTGTGATGGCAATCAAACAACCACAGAATACCAAGAGAAGAGGCAAATCAAAGGGTCATGCTTGCTCTCAACTCTGAATAAAGTGCAATATCAAGTAACACAGAAGAGATATACAGAATTCTTCAGTTGTCTGAATAGTTCTGTGTTCTAGAGTTGATATCCATCTCCAGGCAATGGGAGAGTATCACCAGAGGTTTGCTTAAGCCTTGTATGCGGGTCTCTGTTGAGACTACTCATCTGCAGCTGTGCTCAGGATAGCAAGACAGCCATTTTATTGTCCTGCTCGTAGGAAAAACACTGGACACTTAAATAGCAAATAACAATCTTCTTTTACCTTGGTATATCTGGCTTATGAACAGTTAATAAGACCTCATTTTATTATTAACAATTTATGCTTCCTACAACAAGGAAATGATTGTTTCATGATCTTTCCAGGGGTTTTATGTCCTTTGTGAAGGATTCCTCAGAAATTCTTTTACTAAATGTCACCAACATTCTGATCTGTCTTTTGTTCATCCCTCTCTCTCAGTCTGATGCCCAATCCTTGTAATGTCCCCTTTGAGATGAATTTATTCCATTGGCTCCCTAGATCTCCATAACTGCTACTCTATGTTGGAACCTCAGCATTTCCTATCCAGATTTCTGCAACATTCAGAAATATCCTTTAATTCTAACTCTACCACTACAAATCCATTCTCCATTCCCACCGTTTCATGACTAATTTGCTCTAAATCCTGCTGTTTGTCTGTCATTCAACTGCTGAGAAATCCTGCAGTGATTCCAGAGTCCAAAGTCATCCAAGTTGTGTTAGTCGCTCAGTCGTGTCCGATTCTTTGTGATCCCACGGAGCATAGCCCCAACAGGCTCCTCTGTCCATGGAATTCTTCAGGCAAGAATACTGAAGTGGGTTGCCATTTCCTTCTCCAGGGGATCTTCCTGACCCAGTGATGGAATCTGGGTCTCCTGCATTGCAGGGAGATTCTTTACCATCTGAGCCACCAGGGAAGTCTGAGTTGTAAGAAGTATCTGTAATCAATTCCACTTCCTATACTCTATCAATATCTTATAATTCCACCTAATAAACCATGAAGACTTGCTAATTTTACGCCTAAACTTTCTGTTCTCTCAACGTTCATTCTCTGAAGTGCAGACATGATTTAGATATACAACTTCATAAATATAAATATATAACTTAATAAATATTTAAGTCAAAAGTTAAAACTATTTGTATTCAGATGGTCAAGGATTGGAAATGTTTTTGTCCCTTCCTAAGCTATATAACTGAGTCTATGGACATGAATTTGAGTAAACTCTGGGAGTTGGTGATGGACAGGGAGGCCTGGCGTGCTGCGATTCAGGGGGTCGCAAGGAGTCGGACAGGACTGAGCGACTGAACTGAACTGAAGCCATATAAACCTGGACAAGTTATTTAATATCCCTGAACTTCAAATATTTAACCTTGAATTTTTCTGAGAATTAAATGATAGAAAATATTTAAGTTGTCTAACATTGTCTGGCATATAGTACTTAATAAATTAATGCATATTTCCTTATTTTAAGTTTTGTTTTCTTTCTGTTTTTCAAACTGCAGTAGTCTGGGTTCAGTCAGGAGAGAGAGGTCAATCATAAGTTAAACATGTATAGTTAATATGAAGAATTATTACTTATGATAAAAGATGAACTATGTGATTTAAAGAAACTCGGCATGTTACCTTGGGGTTGAGGGAGAGTAACCAAGAAAGGATAAACTTGGAAGAGTTTCGGATCTCGCTGGAAGAGGTGGAGTTCCAGCCCACTTGATGGCGGTAGTGTTTATAGGTTTGGGCAGGCTGGGCTTGTCTGGAGCAGCAAGGGGCAAACAAGGGGCCAGGAAAGCAGGCCTGTGAGCAGGAGGTCAACAGCTGGCGAGGTGGACGTGCAGCCAGTCCTGTAGAAGGCCTTTACAGCATGCAGGCTTGCGTGTGTGGGGCGTGAATGACTGCTTGGTGTGTGACCCTCCAGGATACAGATAGTTGCCAGCAGACCACACTGGGGACTGCCAGGGCCTGGAGTACAGGAGTCCTTCAGAGCAAAGGATTTTGTGAGTGTGTTTGTGTAGGGGAGGGGGCGGGGAGAAGGGAAGAGTGGGTTGTGGTTTCTGTGTCTATAGGACCAAGGAAAGGTTATTGACAGTCTTACGATGCAATGTCATGGAGGGAGCATGCTCTAGGCCAGTGGCTGGGCAGGCTCCACAGGATGTTTTCACAGCCATGAGGCTGACGCCCTGGCCCTTGCAGGAAATTGCAGAAAGTTTCTTCCTCTGGTGATATCTCTCGAATGCCCTCTACTGAGAAGGCTTGTCATTGTGTTACTGTCCAGGATTCTGGGTCTTCCCCAATAAATAGAAATTGACTAGAGGTCAGAAAAAATTCAAGAAAGGCTTTATTGGGCCTGCTCCAGCATGGCAGCAAGAGAACAAACAGGTTCCCTTGCTTGCTCACTCCCCAGAGGGGGCGAGCTTGTTCCTTTTATGGAGTGTTAGTATGGGTATGCCCGGGGGTCAGGCCGGAAAGGTGTCTTAGGTGTTTTGCCCACCCCTCTGGTTGTGGTGTTGAGTGGAGGGGGGTATGTACTTCTATGGCTCCCAACACCTGTTTTTACTCCAGGCTCTTCAAAAGTAGAAGCTGGGTTTTTTGGGTCCCTTTTGTATGTTTTGGGTCCAGAATTTGTCCCAACTGTTCATGCACACAGTTATTTTTATTCCCAAAAGTTTCTTTGTATTTTGTTGCTGGAGGAGAAGTGTGTCCAGGTGCAAGCATTGTTGCTCCGTGGCAAAGGATCCCAGGTCCCAGGCTTGTCTCAATTGTTTGCTTTAAAGACAAAGTGTTCCAGTAATTCTCTGGTTTATCATAGAGTATACAGTGAAGTGTGTATTCGAAGCTGAGAAGCAATATTTTGATAACTGGCACAAGAGCTATACTATAAACCAATTAGCAATGTCTATTTAAGATGTCACTTTTTCCCCATCATATTTTGTCTACAGAAGTAGTAGGCTTTCCCTCTTGGGGAGTGGTGTTTCCAAATGATTAACCAGGAATCCAGCAGGTATTGCTTCACTTGGTAATAGTTGAGTCAGGGTTTGAATACAAATGCAAGTTTTATTTATGGAATTATATGTTGAATGTGCTTAGCACCATTTTGTGTATTGGTTTATTCCAAAGAAGATGGAAACTGCATCTGGCAAGGTCTGACATCAAGAATACATGCAAAACATCCAAATAGTCTTTCTGTGGGCCCTTGGTTTTTTAAAACTGTAATTTACTACTTTTTGTGTATTAATTTCTCAGAAAAATTACACTCTTTTGTCAATAAGAAAACATGCTTCCACAGTAGGCTGCAACATTTCCACACTTGTCCCTGGCCTCAGATTTCTATCCTTTAAGGTACGTGATCTTATTTCTTCTGTGCTTTGGCAAGAGCATCAGGTTCTTTTTCTTAGCTTGACTATGGTTTCTCTGTTGCTCTCTGAGCAAAGTGTCTTACAGGTTTGAACCCATTCACTGCTCATCAAAACATGCCAAGCTCAATCAATAAAGTTTGATTTTTATTTCCTTCTTCCTTTAAAGGTATGCCTATAGCCTAGGAATCCATCTGATGAGAGAAACTAGTAGCTTTTCATTCTTGGCTGGATTCATTTTCCTGTGATTTTGTCCATGTCTGGGGTCACCTCCTATACACAATTTGACCTTATCAGCCTATAAATAGGATAGCTTCCTACCCTCTTTTACTTAGGGGCTCAACTAGGTTGCTGTGAGGTGGAAAAGTGGATTTGAACTCTAGTGCGTGTGTGTGCTAAGTTGTTTCAGTCGTATCGGACTCTGTGATCTGTACTCTATTAATTGTGTGATTTTCTGAGAACTGAAGGCTAATATATTATGTGGAAATGCTTTGCACAGATTATAGAAATTAAATTGTAAAAATGCAATGCAGAGATACTGGATGATAATATTGAAGCTGACAGTGATGATTCTGTGATGACAGTGATGGCCAGAATTATCTAGAGAAATCTGCATTAAACTTCTACTTTCTGCTTGCTAGGAAGAATAGTTCAGATTTTATCTTAGTTTTTCTCTCCTGCTACTTCCCACTTGTAGTTATTTAATTTTTCTGTGGTATGTCATCCATGGCATTTTTGTAGGATCTACATAAAACAGAAGATAGTATGATTTCACAACAGCTGGTTTCTGGGTCAACTTAGATATCTCATATCTAGTACATCTCCAATTTAATATTTAATATTAGAAATATTGATTTTATATTGATTTTAAACAACAGAGCAAAGTGAAAAGAGTTATAATTTAGTAGATCTAAGGACTATTGGAGAGGAAAACTACAAGTAGTTAGTTCAAATTGGCATCGATTCGTCCTGAGATGAAGATATAAATGTATGTGAGAACACTGACTTTATGTTCATGAAAGGGTTATAAACTTTCCATCTTCATAAGTGGGTTTAATATTAGACTTTTCATGTATGACAGTTATTTTGTGGTTCAGTTGCGAAGTTGTGTTCAACTCTTTGACCCCATGAGCTGCAGCACACCAGGCTCCTCTGTCCTCCATTACCTCCAGGAGTATGCTCAAACTCACGTGCATTGAGTCAGTGATACCATCCAACCATCTCATCCTCTGTGGCTACATTCTCCTCTGCCCTCAGTCTTTCCCAGCCTTGGGGTCTTTTCCAATGAGTCAGCTCTTTGCATCTGGTAGACAGAGTATTAAGCTCTAGCATCAGTCCTTGCAATGAATATTCAGGGTTGATTTCCTTTTGGGTTGACTGGTTTGATCTCTTTGCAGTCCAAGGAACTCTCAAGAGTCTTCTCTAGCACCATAATTCAAAATTATCAATTCTTCGGCATTCAGTCCTTTTATGGTCCAATTCTTACATCCGTACGTGACTACTGGAAAAACCATAGTTTTGATTATATGGACCTTTGTTGGCAAAGTGATGTCTCTGCTTTTTAATTTGCTGTCTAGGTTTGTCATAACTCTTCTTCCAAGGAGTAAGAATCTTTAATTTCGTGGCTGCAGTCATGGTGAAATTGCAGTCACAATTTGCAGTCATGGTGAAATTGCAGTCACAATTTGCAGTGATTTTAAAGTCCAAGAAAATAAAATCTGTTACTGTTTCCACTTTTTCCCCTTCTGTTTGCCATGAAGTGATGGGACCAGATGTTTTGATTTTAGTTGTTTGAATGTTGAGTTTTAAGCCAGTGTTTTCACTTTTCTGTTTCACCCTCATCAAGAGGTTCTTTAGTTCCTTTTTACTTGTTAATAATTGTATCTTTTGTGAACAAAAACTTAGCCCCTGTTTTCTGGAGGAGTCAATTTTTACTTTTCCCTGCTTAATCTGTTTCTTTGGCCGCTTTTGTCATTATAATCACATATAATGGCCAGCCTCAGAGAATGCCGTCCATCTCCTTGACTATTAAGCTGAAGTGCCTTTGTTCAGAACCCTGTCCACTTGGAGATGACTAGAAGAAAGAAATTAGCAAACCCTGCTGCCTAAGGCTTACCATTCCAGGAGATACTTGCATGATTAAGTGGCCTTTTTATTTTGTTTCCTCACCTCCCCCAGTATCTGATCCATAAAAGATGCTGGCATCCAGACTCAGACAAAATGTTTTTTTGAGATATTAGCCTGCCATCTTCTTGGTCAGCCAGCTTTCAGAATAAAGTCATATTCCTTGCCTCAACACCTCATCTCTTGGATTCATTGGCCTATCATGCTGTAAGCAGAGCAAGCTTGGACCCAGTAGCATGCTGAGGTTAGTATTTAATTCCCTACAGATATTTAAGGTGAACAGAGTTAGGCCCAGTTTCTAGATGAGTAAATCTGAATGAAGATAGCAGTTTGTGCCTGATGACAACAAAGCTTAAAAGTCCCCTACATAAGAACCTTCAAATTGAGAACTTTCAAAAAGGTAAACATGCATTTCATGTCTAATTGTAAATTCATGTTGTCGCTCATACTTTTCAAAGTACTGTGCTTCAAGATTAAAGATGCTTTCTTTATTTTTTGTATATTATTTGCATGAAATGTATCATAAACCTATTATAGTACAGTATTATATATAGCCAGCTTAGTTGGGTACATAGGCTAACTTTGTTCAAATTACAAACTGGACTTAAGGACACTCTCTGAACAGAACTCATTTGTATGTAGGGAACTTCATGTATGCCCAGATCCATCTTTGGTCATGCCTCTCTCATCCTGGTGGTGGTGGTTTAGTCACTAAATTGTGTCTGACTCTTGTGATTCTACTCAGGCAAGAGTAGATTCTCATTCTACTTAAACCCAAATCAAATGTATAAATTAAGTACTATCAAAATTACAAATCAGTAACACCCAATTTAGAAACATTATATAATGTGCTAGATTATATTTTGTGGAAATCAATTTTCTATTTGAACTGAGAGTATGCTATCAACTGCCAAGTCTCATGTTCTTTTATGTTATGACCTAAATGTTTTATATTGACTCAATTCTCTCATTCTTTTTTTTTTCCATATAGAGATTTGTGAGCTTTTATTTTATATACCGTGCTGTGATGTTATTCATTCTTCATTTGTCATCAATGCATTCATTTATATATTAAGCACATTGTATTCTTCAAATTTTTTTATAACAATTCATGTTTATAGTTTAAAAGTACAGGTGGATTATAAAGATTACAATAAGAATGCAACATCTATTATCCTCTTAGCACTCCTGAGACCCAGTTCCAAGTCACTTTCAACTATATTTTAGCTGTTATTTGTTTCTTTATTTTTTATTTTAGCTGTTTTTAACCTTGGTGTTTACATCCTCTGGCAGAGACTGCAAGCTGCTCACACAATATCCATTCTCCTTTGATTTTCTTTTTAACTAATGAAATCTCAGCATTGTTAAACTTGACAGTATATCTAGCTAAAAAATTATGGTCATTTTTTGCACACACACACACAAAAAAATTGGCAGTCTCATTGTCAGAACAATTAGTTCTAAAAATTTGTTTCACATGCATTCTTTTGCTTTTTGCCCTTCCTCCCACCTTCAATGCAGACTTGATGGGTAAAGCTGTCGTAGATACTTTGTGACTGACCTGAGAAAAAGGCTAGAGGACCACAGAAATACTGGCCCTGAACGTTTGAACCACTGTCCAGAACTGGGACTGACTGCCCCTGAATTTCTTGTTATATGAGCAAAAAGCAACACCCCACTTGCTTAAGCCCCTGGAATTGCAGAATTATATCTAAATCAATTACTAGAAAATTTAATCTATTTCTAAATTTTTAAATCATTTCTAGGTAATATATTTACCCTATTATGTCTGATTCATCAAATTTAGACATTACCTATTTAGTTCCTAATATGGGAGAGTAAAAAAGGTATTGCACCTATGTCTCTTATGTCTCCTGCATTGGCAGTCAGGTTCTTTACTGCTAGTGCCACCTGGAAAGCCCATAGTTCTGATTAACCTCTTTTAAATATAATGATAGTCTTTTTACATGCAATATTATGATTATGAACCTTCCATATTGGTTGTACTTTTTGAAGTCTTATTTGCTTCTTATGCTATATTTATTTGCTGGTTTAAACCGCTTTGATGTTGAAAACTTTTCTCAAATGCCTAGTGCCATTGATGATTTGTGTGATGATGACGACGGTGTAATCACTCACCTAGAACCAGACATCCTGGGATGTGAGATCAAGTGGCCTTAGGAAGGGCCTTAGGAAATATAACTATGAATAAAGCTAGTGGAGGTGATGGAATTCCAGTTGAGCTATTTCAAATCCTAAAAGATGATGCTCTGAAAGTGCTGCACTCAATATGCCAGCAAATTTGGAAAACTCAGCAGTGTCCACAGGACTGGAAAAGATCAGTTTTCATTTCAATATCAAAGAAAGGCAATGCCAAAGAATGCTCAAGTTACCTCACAATTGCACTCATCTCACAGGCTAGTAAAGTAATGCTCAAAATTCTCTGAGCCAGGCTTCAACAATACTTGAATTTCCAGATGTTCAAGCTGGTTTTACAAAAGGCAGAGGAACCAGACATCAAATTGGCAACATCCGTTGGATCATCGAAAAAGCAAGAGAGCTCCAGAAAAATATCTATTTCTACTTTATGGATACACCAAAGCCTTTGACTGTGTGGATCACAATATACTGTTAAAAATTCTGAAAGAGATGGGGATACCAGACCCCCTGACCTGCCTCTTGAGAAATCTGTATGCAGGTCAGGAAGCAACATTTAGAACTGGACATGGAACAACAGACTGGTCCCAAATTGGGAAAGGAGTACATCAGGGCTGTATATTGTCACCCTGCTTATTTAACTTATATGCAGAGTACATCATGAGAAATGCTGGGCTGGATGAAACACAAGCTGGAATCAAGATTGCTGGGAGAAATATCAATAACCTCAGATATGCAGATGACACCACCCTTATGGCAGAAAGTTAAGAAGAACTAAAAAGCCTCTTGATGAAAGTGAAAGAGGAGCATGAAAAAGTTGGCTTAAAACTCAACATTCAGAAAACTAAGATCATGGCATCTGGTCCCATCACTTCATGGCAAATAGATGGGGAAACAGTGGCAAACTTTATTTTGGGGGGCTCCAAAATCACTGCAGATGGTGATTGCAACCATGAAATTAAAAGACGCTTACTCCTTGGAAGGAAAGTTATGACCAACTTAGACAGCATATTAAAAAGCAGAGCCATTACTTTGTCAACAAATGTCCATCTGGTGAAAGCTATGGGTTTTCCAGTAGTCATGTATGAAAGTGAGAGTTGGACTCTAAAGAAAGTTGAATGCCAAGGCACTGATGGTTTTGAACTGTGGTGTTGGAGAAGACTCTTGAGAGTCCCTTGGACTGCAAAGATATCCAAACAGTCAATCCTAAAGGAGATCAGTCCTGGGTGTTCATTGGAAGGTCTGATGTTGAAGCTGAAACTCCAATACTTTGCCCACCTGATGCAAAAAACTGACTCATTTGAAAAGACCCTAATGCTGGGAAAGATTGAGGGCAGGAGGAGAAGGGGATGACGAGGGATGAGATGGTTGGATGGTAACACCCACTTATTGTACCTGAGTTTGGGTAAACTCCAGGAGTTGGTGATGGACATGGAGGCCTGGTATGCTCTAGTCCACGGGGTCGCAAAGGGTCAGACACGACTGAGTGACTGAACTGAACTGAATTGATGATTTAGTCATAATTAAGCCAGAGTCATTAATAAATTATTAAGTGCTCCATGTAGGATCATTGCTTGTCAAGTGGTGGGCTTCATTTTAGGGCAGAGTTTCTAAATATCAGCATTATTAGCATCTTGTGCTGGATGATTCCTTATTATGGGGTGTGGGGTTGTTTTGTACACTGTAGGAAATTTAGTATCATCCATGTCTTCTGTGTGTTAGTAGCATTCCTTCTGAATGTGACAACCAAAAATGTCTTCAGATATCACCAAATGTCCTTTGGAGGAATGTCATCATCACAACTGCATTGCTGGGGAGTTGGTCATTTGATGTATCTACCCACTTTCTTGTATGATGAATACAACTACCCACTGAATGTTGGCTTCTGTAGCTATATGAGACAGGGTTCTGCAGAGAAACAGAACCTGGGAAATCTACTACAAAACTTTTAGAACTGATAAGTGATTTAGCATGGTTGCTAGAGCTGAGATTAATGTACAAATATCAGTATTTCTGTTTGCTAGCAGAAATGATCAAAAATGAGATAAAAACTATTTATAATAGAATAAAAATAATTAAGTATTTATTTTGGATGAGAGAAATTAAAGACTAAATACACCGAGAGATTGCCTTATAGGACTTAGACTATTAGGCTTCAAGACTTCTGAGCTCTTTTAGTTATAAGATAGTGTGATATTGTTGTCAAGATTCCCAGGGCAAAAAATTAGAGTGAAAGAGTTGTGGCTAAGATGATAGAGTAAAAAAACTTAAGCTCACCTCTTCCTTCAGGCACACCAAAATTACAACTATTGACAAAGGTACTATCTAGGAGAATAACCCAAAGAGTAGCAGAAAAGATTTTACATAACTAAATATAGAGGAACCAAAACAAAATGGGTAGGAAGGACAGAGATATGATATGTTCAAGATTCATACTCCCAGGATAGGTGACTTACAAAAGAAGGATAATTACAATTGCAGAGGGCCTCCTGAAGGAGGAAGTGTTCTGAGCCCCATATCAGGTTATCCAGCCTGGGGTTCCTGCTCCAGGAAGATGAGCACCCAGAATATATGACTTTGAAGGCTAGTGAGGCTTGTGTTTGGGACAGCTGGAAGGCCAGAGGAAACAGAGGCTCTGCTCGTAACGGGTCTTCTCTGTTCAAAATCTTACGTTCCTTGAGTCCCACCCTTGACTGCGGTGGTGATATCTTGGGTGTGTACATGTGTCAAAACTTGTCAAATTGTACACTTGACCTATATCTTATATTTGCTACCATCCTTCACAATAAAGTGTCAAGAGTTTCAGATAAAGCCCAAATACATAACGCAGAGGGAGAAATGTGATTTACATTGAGTTTAAAATTGAAGTTTTAAACTGGATTAAGTTAAATGAGAAGGAAATCTGAAAAAGAGAGCATATATGTATACATATAGCTGATTTAGTTTGCTATTCAGTAGAAATTAACACATTTTATTTTTTATTTATTTTTTCTTACCCAACCTGCACTTTATTTTTAAAAATTTATTTATTTTAATTGGAGGCTAATTATTTTAAAATATTGTAGTGGTTTTTGCCATACACTGACATGAATCAGCCATGGGTGTACATGTGTTCCCCATCCTGAATCCCCCTCCCACCTCCCTCCGCATCCCATCCCTCAGGGTCATCCCAGTGCATCAGCCCTGAGCGCCCTGTCTCATGCATGGAACCTGGACCTGCGATTTATTTCACATATGATAATATACATGTTTCAATGCTATTTTCTCAAATCATCCAACCCTCACCTTCTCCCACAAAGTCCAAAAGTCTGCTCTTTACATCTGTGTCTTTTCTGCTATCTCGCATATAGGGTTGTTGTTACCATCTTTCTAAATTCCATATATATGCGTTAATATACTGTATTGTTAACACAACATTTTAAAGCAACTGTTCCAGCTCCAATGAAATTTTTTAAAAAGATAAAAGTTGAGAATTTTAGCAATTAAAAATAAACTAGATTAAATTTTAAAGTAAAATTTTTTTGAAATTATTACATTTGACCAGTTTTTCATTAAGTGATGTGAAAATGATATTCCATATGTCATCACTGACGATTGATTGAAGAGGCATAAAACTATATAATGGTGTACATTGTTTAGTTTAGACAGCTCAAGAAACTGACCATGTGAATATAGTAATGTATGCTGTTTCCTTAATTAGTACAACAGAGGTACTATCATTTCAAAATATAAACTCAGTAATATTAATTTCACTGCAAAAATATTGCTTATAGAATTATTGTTGTATAAAATTCCTTGAATGCATTATTCTTACAATTTGAATTTTCCCCTTTATGTTATTTTAGCTGAGTGTACAAATTCTTAACTCAGTTACTAGCATAAATCTTTAATAAAACTACATTTGTGTTAAAACATCACACAATTTGACCCTTTATCTGAATCATACCAATACATTTTATTGCCCAATAAGGGTCTGAGAAAAGGACGATTTTGATGAATTACTAATGCAATTCCTGCTATAAAAAATGCAAACCACTGGTTATTGCAAGCCTCTTGGAGACAGTTCCTTGGTCCTGATCCACCAAACTGTGATGTTCCTCTCCTGGAAAGGATCCAATGGCATTGATCTACAGTACTGGGAAAGACTCAGGATATAAAAGGTTTCCCAGAATTTTTGATTAACTCATGCATGTGATAATGCTAATAAATTCAAGGAAGAACCATGCATCTGATTTATTTTAACTACAATCTATTAGCTATCATTTAAATTTATGCTTTATCTAAGTGGTATCTGAGATTTGGCCAGGATGGGGACAGTTAAGCTGTTACAATAGTCAACAGTGAGGGCAATTCTATGAGGCTGCTGAAGAGTGTTCTACGAACCTTGTTGCTGTTGATGGTATAATCTTCAAGAAGTACTTCAGAAGCATTTCTCTTGTGTCACATCTTGAAATAGTCTTCCCACAATTTACTGATTCCTAATGCCATCTCCCCAAATAAAAAACAAAACAAAAAACCCATGGAATTTTTAAAACTTCCTTCTACTTGATATCTCTCTGTGGCAAACTGGCTTCTCTGATTTAACATCCTGTATTGTGGTTTAAATCTATATTTAAATGTATAGCCTCCTAGTGATTGTTAATTTAATCATTCCTAAATATTCTGTATTAGATTCTTTATGAAATGAAACTACTTATTAAGAAAAAAAGCCACTGAAGTGTTTATACAAATAGCCATACTAAGCATTTTAGTGAAGGTGGGCTTCAACAAAAGGAATTCAGTTGTTCAATAGGTAAGCAGAGTGACACGTTTTCATAGTCATTTTGTTTATCATGAAAGTCAGTCTGAAATTGTGCCTCACTGTGAAACAAGGGTAAGTCTGAAAACACCTTTAAAATCTATCTAGCCAAGTGGCTAGAATAGCTGCAAGGAGAAATAGCAGCGTGTTTGAGAAATGACAAGTCTAGAAGTATAGGTTTGTCAGTGTTTCAATGAGAAATTATATTTTCCATTCCCTTCCACCCAATGATCATATGCATACATTACATTAGTTCAGTTCAGCCACTCAGTTGTGTCCAACTCTTTGTGACTCCATGGACTGCACCACGCCAGGCTTCCCCGTCCATCAGCAACTCCTGCAGGTTGCTCAAACTCATGTCCATTGAGTCGGTGATGCCATCCGGCTATCTCATCCTTTGTCATCCCCTTCTCCTGCCTTCAATCTTTCCCAGCATCAGGGTCTTGTCCAATGAGTCAGTTCTTTGCATCAGGCGGCCAAAGTATTGGAATTTCGGCTTCAGCATCAGTCCTTCCAATGAATATTAAGGACTGATTTCCTTTAGAATGGACTGGTTGGATCTCCTTGCAATCCAAGGGTCTCTCAAGAGTCCCTTGTATATATTACATACATATAGTCATATTTATTAGATAAACAAAACATATATATTCATATTTAACTTTTACATTTGTGCCTAGGTTTATATGTAGTTATAAACCTAGTTATTTATTAAAATTAAATTAGTTATTTAAATTAGACTAGTTATTTAAATTTTAAATTGTTTTAAAATTAGACTAGGTTTAAATTAGACTAGTTATTTAAATTAGACTAGTTATTTTCTTAAAATTTAAAAAAGCAAGTAAAATTATCCTCAGAATATCTTTCTTATAAATTAATTTTTAATGTGAAGATATAGACTAACATATTTAAATATTTTAAAACCTGACTAAAGGAATACAACAATAGTAAATCATTGAGCTTTAATTTCATGCTATGGCAATGATAAGACTGGGATGGGCAAAAAACAGGGGTTGGGCTTCTATTCTTAAATTTGTGCTGGACCTGCCAGGACTCTTGTTGACTACTGTGTTTACTCCTGACAATGTAGAAGCTGAGTTCTACAAAGAAAAAATGGTCTTTCTTTAAACTGTAAAATTTTAGATAAATATTTAACTCCTCCATATGGACAAACTTTACAAAATTTTTAAAAGATTAATGTTTTTTTGCGTATGATGATAGCTGATGCTAACATTCTGGATGTCCTTTTTTTAAAAAAAAATAATTCAATAAACATCAATCATCCACAAAATGCAAAGACTACAGAGATATAAAGCTGGATAAGAATGTTCTAGGCCTTCCAGGAACATCCAGAGCACACAGTTTAGGAGACAAGTCATTCAATCCACTCAATTCTAATTATATTTCTCAGGTACTCAAAGAGTTTAGGTTCACGAGTGCTACATACCACCATTATCTAAAAAAATCAGTGCTACATTCCACATTATCTAAAAAAATTAGAACTTTGTGAAAAAGACAAATAATGTAAAATTATAGCAGGCTGCTTATCTTTGCCTATACAGAGCACAACATAAAAGGAATTTAAAAGAAACAGGTGGGTGAGTTCTTTTGTTTTTTTTTTTTTAAGTCTGCTTATAAGCAATATCATGCAATATTTCTGTCTCTGACTTCACTCAGTATAACAGTCTCTAGGTCTATCCATGTTGCTGCAAATGGCATTATTTCATTCTGAGTAATATTCCAATGTATATATGTACCACATCTTCTTTATCCTTTCCTCTGTTGATGGACATTTAAGTTGGTTCCATGTCTTGACTATTTTAAGTTGTCCTCCAATGCACAGTGGGGTACAAGTTTCCTTTCAGAACAAGTTTTTCTCCAGATATATGCCCAGGAGTGGGATTGCAGATAATCCTATAGTTCTGTTTTTAGTTTGAAAAGCCTCCATATTTTCCATAGTGGCTGCACCAACTTACAGTGCCACCAACAGTGTAGGAGGGTTCCGTTCTCTTCACATCCTCTCCAGCATTTATTGTGTATGGATTTTTTTTATGATAACCATTCTTACGGGTATGAGGTGATATCTCTTTGTAATTTTGATTTGCATTTCTTTAATTATTAGCAGTGTTGAACATCTTTTCATGTGCCTTTTGGCCATCTGTATGTCTTCTTTGGAGAAATGTGTATTTAGGTCTTCTGCCCAATTTTTGATTGGGTTGTTTATTTTGATGATGTTAAACCTCATGAACTGTTTGTAAATTTTGGCAACTAATGCCTCGTCGGTCATATCATTGGCAAGTGTTTTCTCCCAATCTGTGGGTTGTCTTTTCATTTTGTTTATAGTTTCCTTTGCTGTGCAAAAGTTTTTGAGTTTAATTAGGTTCCATTTGTTTGTTTTTGTTTTTATTTCCATTACTCTGGGAGACAGATCAAGAAAGATATTGCTGTGATTTATGTCAAAGAGTTTTCTGCCTATGTTTTCCTCTAAGACTTTTATTGTGTTTGGCCTCACATTTAGGTCTTTAATCCATTTTGAGTTTATTTTTATGTGTAGTGTTAGAGAATGTCCTCATTTCATTTTTTACATGCAGCTGTCCAGTTTTTCCAGCACCATTTATTGAAGAGACTGTCTTTCCTCCATTGTATAGTCGTGCCTTCTTTGTTGTACATTGATTGATCATAGGTGTGAGTGTTTATTTCTGGGCTTTGTTTATAAAATAGAAACAGACTCACAGACTATGAACTTATGGTTACTGGGGGGGAAAGGTAGGTGGATGAATAGTTACAGAGTTTGGGGATTTGATATGTATGCATATCTATATTTAAAACAGATAGCTAACAAAGACCTACTTAGTGTATAGCACAAGGAACTCTGCTTAATATTCTGTAACAATCTAATTGGGAATAGAATTAAAAAAGGATTCATGTATATGTATAACCATCACTTTGTTTTATATCTGAAACAAACACAACACTATTAGTCAACTATATCCCAATATAAAATAAAAAGTTTAAAAAGAAAGAAAAAAAAAAGCAGGTGGGAACTCTACATACATTCTTCAGGAAAAGATCTCATTATCAAATATATCAAACACTTCACAGAAATTCACAGTGCTTGATGGTTAATACTTCCTTATATGACCTACTATCTCTGATATCATCAGAAAGGCAGGGGAGGGAGTGGGATTGCAAAGTATGTTGAGGATCATGTTTGCTTCTACTTGATGTTTGATATTTCTGGGTTGACTTGTAGCTGGGGTCCAGAAGCTACCTACTGGTGCAATGAAATTCTCTAACACTGCCTTTGCTCTTTCCCTAAAGTCTGTTGCTTTTGCCCTAGATCCCCACTCTTGCTATTCAGGTGGTATTTTAGACACTCATGATATGTAGACTAAGATTAAAAAGGAAAACAAGCACTGCATTTAGAGACTGATTCAGTGGAAGAGGAACTTCAGATAGGAAATGGTCCATTAGCCACTGACATGCTGACTCGGAGTTTCTTTTTCCCTTGTCTGTCTTTGACTTGGAAGTCAGTTTTCACAACAGTGTTTGACTTTCAGGGTTACTTTTCTTTCTAATAACTTAGACCACGTTATATACTAAACTCTTTGTGTTAGGTAAAAATCTATATTTATAATTCTTAAAATATTAAGAATATAGCACAATAAATGAAAGATTATAGGAAATATTCCTGCTTCTTCCCTCCTTTTATCCATCCCCTCCCTCACTCTCTTCCTGTATTTCTTACTTTCTTCTTCTTGCCTTCCTTCTCTCTCTCCTCCACTCCTTTCCTCTCATCTATAATCTGTTCCTATTCCCTGCCTCTGTCAGATTAAATAGTGAAAATTTATTCAAGAAACTATGAACAAGATGTGTTCTAATTATCCATTGCTATTTAACCAATCACACAAAACTTAGTGGGTTAAAATAACATTTTAACTTATGAATCTGCAATTTGTCCTGAAATCAGAAGAAAAGGCACATTTGTTCATGTTCTTGGCTCAGTCAGTAAAGAATCGGCCTGCAGTGCAGGAGACCTGGGTTTGATCCCTGAGTCTGGAAGATCCTCTGGAGAAGGAAGGACTACCCACTTCAGTATTCTTGCCTGGAGAATCCCATGGACCAAGGAAGGAGCCTGGTGAGCTACAGTCAATGGGATCTCAAAGAGTCAGATATGACTGAGTGACTAGGCATGCAAGCATCTTCATGTTCTATCAGCTGAGGTGGCTTGATTTGGGGCTGGAGTGTTTGCTTTTAAGATGGCTCACTCATGCAAAGAAAGTCGATACTGGTTGTTGGCAGACTAGAGCCTCAGATTCCCCTTCTCAAGCCTCTCCATGGGCTTGGTCTTCTTTCCACCATGTAGGTGAACTTCTAGGAAAATGATTTTAAGAGAGAGAGTTGGGTGGAAGCTATACCACCTTTAATGGTCTAACCTCAGAAGTTATACAGAATTATTTTCTACTCTTCCATAGGCTGAAGCAGTTACCAATGCCCACCCAGATTTAAGGATGAAAATTGAATGTGAAAGTCTCTCAGTTGTGTCTGACTCTGTGACCCCATGGACTATAGCCTGCCAGGCTCCTCTGTCCATGGAATTCTCCAGGCAAGAATACTGGAGTGGGTAGCCATTCCCTTCTCCACGGGATCTTCCCAACCCAAGGGTCAAACCTAGGTCTCCCACATTGCAGGCAGATTCTTTACCAGCTGAGCCACCAGGGAAGTCCAAGAAACCTGGAGTGGGTAGCCTATCCCTTCTCCAGCAGATCTTCCTGACCCAGAATTTGAACCAGGGTCTCCTGCATCACAGGTGGATTCTTTACCAGCTGAGCTACCAGGGAAGGCCCTGGATTTAAGGATAGGAGGGAACAAGCACTCCACTTCTTATTGAGGGACTGATAAGCTTCTGGAAAAGCACATGAGGTGGAAAACATTGATGTATCCATATAGACTACAAAAGAAGACACATTTCCTAGCCTCAAGTTGGGATTTTAGACAAGTGAACCGTTCCATGATACTATGTCATTGTGTGACAAGAGGAGGACAGGATCTATGGAAACCTAGTACTAAAGGTTCCCTGGAGGAAGTGACAGCCGTGCTGAGATCTAAAAGCTGAGTAAAATCAGAAGTTTAAGTTTGAATGGAGGCAGAAAAGTGTTTCAGTGGTTTATCTACCACCAGGATAATAACTTTCTGCTATAATCTTCCCAGAGTTTATAATTCTGATCCCTGTAAAAATGCTGATACTCAGAAACAGTAGCAATTCTTCATGGAAACTCACCTTAGTTGAGTACCTCCCATGAGTCAGACATTGTGCTACTCACTTTCTTTATATTCTTCACCTAAAATTTTTATGAAGATTCCACACAATAGTATTATCCTCTTCTATAATTGAAGAAACTGAGGCTTAGATACAATTTAGCTGATGCATGATCTAAATCAAGACCTGCCTGACTTATCACATCTTCAGGTACCCTCATACTCCACTTTCAGAAATATGTGTAGCCCTCAGAGGATTAACATTTTAACAGCCAGAATAATATCAATGAAAATAAAATTAACAACTATTAAATGCTGACTCTATATCAGACATTGTTCTAGGTTCTTGAAATGTATAAGCTCACTTATTTATGATTTCTATGTGAAATAATTCATCAGGCACTTTACTGAAAGTACATTTTCACTTGGGTGGTTAGATGGAGAAAGATGAGAACAGCAGATACTTGGGACAAGTGGATATGGAGGGAGAATATGGATTTGGTGTCAGTGGTGGCATAACAGGGCATTGGGAGAGGAGTGGGGGTCCAAATATACACTGTCCATTGTTCAGTTTTGCTTGAACTACTCTGAGGGTGATGATGAACTAACCAACCTTTGTGACCAAAAACAGCCATCTCAAGGTTGCAGCAGTAGCTATCCTTCAGTGTTCTTCGGTGGAGAGTGTGTGAAAGTTCCCTGCAGCCGACCCACATCTTAACTGTGATGAATTTCCTTTCTAGGTTCAGTACAACGTTCTGATATCTAAATTTTTGCTATCAGAAACTTTAACCCTCTGACCAGACAATAAGGGACTTCACAGGTTACTCTTTTTCCCTGTCTCAGATCTGCAACATAATTTGTGGGGCCTCTTGTTCAAAGTGTATTAAGATCTTTAAGACAGCAATAGCAGAGCTTTAAACCAAGTGTGAGACCCGGTACAAAATGCAGCATACACACTCATGAAGCCATTCCTATCTCTGTCATTGGCAAGCTACACATTCCACTGATGTCCTGTGTGTCTCAGTTGTACATGGGTTCTAAATGCAAGGCTCACCTGTGAATTTGGGTTTAAGTGGTGACATGAGTACCCTATAGGAGATTCTTCTGTTCTTCAGAGAATGGGTAGCATATAAATCCTTGGGACTACTGGCCACTGTAAACCTCTTTTTAATTAAGTGCATCACTTTTCTTCCAGTGTTCTGACAGCCTGAGGTTTTTAGGAAGATTTATCACTCTGGGGACCTGGCTTAATATATATTTCTTGTGACAGGTAGGAATATACCAACCCAGCAAGTTGGGCATAGAGAAACATGAATTGCTGATGGTCTGAAACCTTCCACTCCTTTAAATTTTGCTGATCATCAGGCTCCCTTTTCATAGGCAGTGAAGCTACCTGCTACTAGCTGTGACTTAGTTTGTGCTTCTTAATATGAAGACTACTTGCCAGGTTACCTTTGTAGCAGTAAAAAAATTTTCTCGACTTCAGAGCTAATTTCAAATAAAAGTGTACTTGGACTTATAATCAGACCAAAGGTTGGGGAGTTAATGGGACCAGAGATTGGGAGTGTAGTGAATAAGATATAAAGAAATAGACTCCGTATCAGAGATTTCCTTCTTAGGAACACATATTGTGTTCAATTTGTTTAAAATAGCTACCTGCCTGAGTCTTATTTCCCACTGACTTTGTTTAAATACAGAAGGGTACAAAATAGTGAGCGCCTAATTACAATTCAATGGCCTGCCTTGCATATCATCACTAATCATTTTATCGGTATTCTACTTGCTTTGCAACTAGACTATACACTTCTCAAGCACCATGTTTTATAAAAACTTGTTCTATTAACATAATAGAATGTTAGAATTGAATTACTTTAGAGGATATTTATTTTTATTCCATCCAAGAAACGTCTGTAATTGATTTTCCATAAAAGTGCTGTGATAAATGTTGGTCTGCCTAGATCACTAGATCCTGATTCCTCTTGCCTCTCAAAAGACTGCCTGCCAGTCAGGTGAAAAGAGCAAAATTCAGAGTCAAAATATGAGAAAAGGCCTGCTCTGATATGAATTAGTATAATGGGAAGAACACAAAGAGGAGATTGGATAATGATTTAATTAATTCAGTTATAATTACTGAGCTCTGACTATATGCTTGGCATCCTACTAGGTATGTGCAATAAAGCAGCAAAGATATACTTAATTCCCTCCTTCTTGGGAGAGAATGATAGCAAATAGCTTTTCCTGGAGGAGTGAGAAGTCTTCATGCAGAAGGTGAAAGTTGAACTGAGTCTTCAAGCTTAAAAAGAAGCTCACTGAGCCACAGGAGGCTTCAAAAAAGAAGCAAAGGACAGAGGTGGTTTTTTTTTTTTGTCCCACCTCTCAGTTCCTCTAGCTATTTCCTTTATAATGTTTATAATGATGGTTGGGTATATGAACTGACAGTTTTCATCGACAAATTTTAAGTTAGCTGTTTTAATGAGCTGTGGCAATTTCTTTCCATGGTGTCATTTATTTCCAATACTTTGGACTTTTTCACTTTTAGCATACACAATGCTATATTCTAGTCTTATTTCCCCTTTGTTTCATGGGAGGCTTGCTCATCCTGTTGCATTCCTAATGGTAAAATAAGTGATTCATCTGCAGCCAATGTCTTTGTACTTTGCAGGTGAATGTAATGTATGCTGGGGGGAGTGGGGTGGAATAAGGGTGGGGAGATTAAGGTTGGCTTCACTATCCTGGACTGAGTTCTTCCTGTGTAAGACTAATGGGCCCACTTTCTCTTCCAGGATTTTTGCTGCTGCCAGAAAAATGCTAAATATATAGCCTCAGCTGCACAGATCAAGTAGATGAACTTTTGGGGAAATGAGAGATATTACGTTTGTAATGTCAGCAAAGGGAAATGGGAGCTATAAAGTTCCTACTTGTCATTAGTGTCACGTTTCCAGCAGGTTTCAATAATGGGACTGAATCTGTATCCCAGGGAGATTTGGAGTCTCGATAGCTACTAGATTGTGTGTTTTGATGATAACTTCTTTGAACTGGCTTATCCAGCAATAATACCTGCAAGATGGGAGTACAGAAGACCACAGGGGGATCAATAGACTATTGTGGTAAAAATTTGTATATCTAATTTTCTGAGAGATTCAAAGCCATTTGAAGCACTTCAGGCCTGTATTAGCAACAGACAAGTGCTCTGTTTTAAAGGTGAGTAAGTCAAGAAGGCCTGAGCTTTGATTTTGCTTACTGAAAAAGCACCAGACCTAGAATTAAATCTGTGTTCAAATCTCACCTCAACCACGAATTAGCTGTGTTCACTGAGGCAAGCTATTAATACTTATCCTTTCTGGGCCTCAGGCTTCCCTGGTGGCTCAGATGGTAAAGAATCTGCCTGTGATGCGATAGACCCAGATTTGGTTCCTGGGTCAGGAAGATCCCCTAGAGAAGGGCATGGCAACCCACTCCAGTATTCTTGTCTGGAGAATTTAATGGACAGAGGATCCTGTCAGTCTACAGTCCATGGGGATACAAAAAGTCAGACATGACTGAGTGACTCATACTTCTCTGGGCCTCAGTTTCTTGTCTTAAAATGGAGGTAAGGCCTGACCAGTAGGTGCTATATAATAGTAAAAGGAAATAGGGGATATAATGATAAAACATTTCATTAATAGTGCTATACAAATTCTTTTTTTTCCCTCTCTTGCACAGCCCCTTGAGATGTCATGTGCAGCTCACATTTGATCAAGAGCAAATTCTAATTCTGTTTATCAATTGGAGGTGATTAGACTAAGTGCTAGGAAATTTGAGATCTAGTTATCTCTGCCACTTGAGTGAGTCATTCATTTATTTACTCATACATTCATTTGCTGTATTGGTTTGTAAACTATTTAATGTGCTTTGTCTCTAGTCACTTGATCTTTTGATGCTTCAATTTTCAAACCCATGAAAGAATAGTAGTACTATTCCTCAAACTTCCTAAGAGGATCAAAGGAAATTCTATGGACCTACCCAAGGGATGACCCTTATCTCAAATAATAATAGCAACAACAATTTCAGAGAAATTAAGTTGAGATTGCTAGTGAAACTCAAGGACTGGAAGGCAAAGGGAGAAGATCAGTTTCCAGGCAAGAGCAAGGCTTCCAGGAGTGGCCTCCTAGGGACTCTAGGATTCCCCGTGTTAGATACTGGGAAATGTGTGTTTGAACGCTATCTTGAGTGTAGTGGGATGCCAGAAATTGAAAAGAGGCACCAACCATGCTATGGATGACAGCCATGCTTGAAAATATTTCTTCTAACAGGTGAGGTAAAAGAAAGGACACATTTAAAAATTTGGACTGCAAGGACAAGCATGTGACTTCCCCTGGCTGCTCAATTTCAGTAGCCAGCTAGCACCAGCCAAGAAGGGCCTTCAGCAGAGTCTCTAGGCAGACTAGGCGTGAGTGGGATGAGGAACGTGTACCCCTGCAACATGAAAGAATGGCACCTGGTTCTGAAATATCTACTTAAAACTGAAGGGGAAACTCAAATGGGGGCTGCATTTCTGTTATTATAGTTGGAAGGGGCTGAGTCTTGGGATAATGATATTGTTAACCTTTTGCATCCTGATTCTATCCACCCTCAACCTGTTAAAGTGCTTTCAAAAATATAAAACAATAAACAAAATATGAAAGAAAAAAGAAACATGTTCTATTCCCTTTCATCCAGCTAAAGGTCAGGTAAGGGTAGAAGATTTCTTTTCTTTTTTTTTTTTTTTTCAGTGTTCTGGAGCTGTACCTTACCAGGATACAGAGGTCTTCCTTCTTTCCTTTATCCCCCTCTTCCCTCCTTCCTTTCCTTCTTTCTTTATTCATTTTTCTTTCTTTCCCTCCTTCTGTTCCTTGCTTACTCCCTTTCTTCTTTCCATTGCAGTAGGTGAGCTTAGTTGCCCCACACCATGTGGGATCTTAGCTCCCTGATCAGGGCTCAAATCCACGTGCCTTTCATCAGAAGGCAGATTTCTTAACCACTCCACCAGAAAAGTCCCATGGGTAGAAGACTTATTGAAAACAGACTTTTAAAGATTTTCCAACACCCTAACCCTTCCCATTATTTCCCTCATTCTCTTCTTCCTATCTCCTTTTCTCTCCTCCCTGCCCCCAAATCTTTCACTTCTCTCCCAGCCCTCACATTCTACTGAAGTTGATGCTTGGTCAAGCAAGCATCTTTACCTATCCTTAGCATGGAGTTAGAATAAAGAGGGAAAATCAGATGGGATCAGCCTTTACCATGAGGTTCAGGGGATATAATTGATGAACTTAATCAACACACATCATTTTTAAAAAGATGGCAGTGTTATCAATGCCCCTTCTCTTACCTATGAGATGGCTATCTAGGAGTACCTTATTTAAAGGTACTGATTTATGACTCCCCCTTAAATCGGATGATGAATTTGGGACATTCATTTATCCTTACTGATTCCACTGGCTTCTTGCCTCATGGGATATCAGTCAGGGAATGTTTCTCTGAGGAATTTATTCTATCCTCTCCCCCATTTCCAATGTATTGAATCCTCTTGTGCTAATGTCTTAGGGGCATGCAAACCACAGTAGCTGGGAACCCTGGGAGACTGAACATTTAGAAGAGTGCCCCAAATCTTAGCATTTTTCTGTTTTCTGTTTAAGTTTCCAGGCTAAGAAAAATAGCTTGTGTCATTATATACTCCTTTATTTATTCCTTGGATGAAGTTAGGTAAGAGGGATTCATATTATAGGTATGATTTCAGGTTGTGAAGACTTTCATCTTTCCAAACCTCTGTGTTGCCTCTTTTGAGTTCTAGTCCTAACAACTGGTCCTTTTTGTGGTTCTCACACTTGATATGTTAAGAGGCAGCTATGTTGGCTGTGGTAGCACTAAACAGAGGCTTTTCACGTATATTTTTGTAAAAGAATAAAATAACTATGTTTGGCTGGCAGGTAAAAGATGTAAAGCTAAGTATTGGCCTATTCTTTGTCCCTTCCCAACTTTCTTATAACTGGAAAACTTATTTTACAAGTCAAGTAAGAACACATATGGGAAAACGGCCCTTTGAATGATTCTTTCAGCCATGGTAATATGATACTTATGCATAATATTAAATTGCCATGATCTATTGTTTTCTTCCTCCTTGATACTTTATCACACATGTGATACAAACTATGTCTTGGCCATAAATAATGCAGAGAAAATAGTGCTAATATGTAATGAAAACAAACAAGGGAATTCAAATCCAGTAACAAAGTCAGAGTTCATCATAACACACATAAATATTTTACTTTAACTCTGTTCCTCATTAGGAAAGTTTGGCTTTTAGATTTTCGTCATTGAAGAAGTTACCTTGTTTTTCTTCTGTTTTAAGATTTAAATATTTTCACATCATTCTTCTTCCAAGGCAATTTTTTTTTTTTCTGAATTGATACCTCTAGAATGTCTACATTTCTCTCCTCTCCTTTAATGAAAAGCTACAGTTAACTTTTAGTGACATCCGTGTGTCACATTGTAGAACCCTTAGATACAGGAATAATAATAACAACAAGAATAAAAACAAGAAGCCTGAAAAAAGAAGACAAATCTTCCTAAAAGCTAAACTTTTATTTAAATCTGAAATTTTGAAAAAGGTCATCCAAAAATTCAAATGCATATTTTCTTACCTTTAGAATTTGCAAAACTCCAATAGTTTCTTGGCTAAGTTAAGAAACAAACATCCTTTGCTTTTTAAATTTATGATATAAGTGAGATCCTAAATCACAAACCTAAATGTAAAATGCAACCACATAAAACTCCTAGGAGATAACACAGGATAATATCTAGATGACCTTGGATATGTCTTTAGACACAACACAAGAGACATGATCCATGAAAGATATAATGGATAAGCCAGACTTCATTAAAATTTAAAAGTTTTGTTCTATGAAAGTCAATATTAAGAAAATGAAAAGAAAATAAACCAGATTGGAAAAAATATTTATTAAAGATACATCTGATAAAGGACTACTATGTAAAATATACAAGAAACTTTTAAGTTCAACATTAAGAAGTCATTCTGATTGAAAAATGGACAAAAGACCTTAATGGGCTTTTCACTAAAGTAGGTATATAGATGGTAAATAAGCACATGAAAAGATGTTCCACATCATGTGCCGTTAGGGAAATACAAATTAAGACAATGAGACAACACTACACTCCTATCAGAAGGGCCAAAATCTAGAAGACTGTCAGCAGAAAATATTGACAAGGATGTGGAACAATAGGGAATTCTCATTCACTTCTTGTGGGAATGCAAAATGTCATAGGCACTGTGTAAGACAATTTGTCAGTTTCTTATAGAACAAAACATACTCTAGCAGTCATACTCTTTGGTATTCACCTCAAGGAGTTTAAAACTGTATCCATACAAAAACCTGCAGGTAGATATTTATAGAAGCTTCCTTCATAATTGCCAAAATGTGGAAGCGACCAAGATGTCATTGGTAGGTAAATGGAAAAATAAACTCTGGACCAGCCAGACAATTGGGTATTATTCAGTGCTAAAAGAAATTAGCTATTGTGTATATTTTGGATATGATTTCCAGGTCAGTTGCTTCATTTGAAAATATTTAGTCCATTCTGAGGGTTGTCTTTGTTTTGTTTATAGTTTTCTTTGCTGTGTAAAACTTTTAAGTTTAGTTAGGTCCCGTTTATTTATTTTTGTTTTTAATTTCATTACTCTAGGAGGTGGGTCAAAAAAGATCTTGCTGCAATTTATATCAAAGAGTGTTCTGCCTGTATTTTTCCTCTAAAGAGGTTTCTTTTTTTTCTTTTCTTTTTAATTTAATTAATTAATTAATTTATTTTTGGCTCTGCTGGGTCTTTGTTGCTCCTCAGGCTTTTCTTTAGTTGCAGTGAGTGGGGGCTACTCTTTAGTTGCACTGCATGGATTTCTCATTGCCATGACTTCTCTTATTGTGGAGCACAGGCTCTCGGGCACCGCGGGCTTTAGTAGTTGTGGCTCATGGCCTCAGCAGTTGCAGTTCCCAGACTCTAGAGCACAGGCTCAGTAGTTGTGGTGCCCAGGCTTAGTTGCTCGGGGCATGTGGGATCTTCCTGGATCAGGGATCAAACCCATATTTCCTGCATTGGCAGGCAGTTTCTTTACCACTGAGTCATCAGGGAAGCATCCTTTAAGAATTTTACAGTGTCTGGACTTACGTTTAGGTCTTTAATCCATTTTGAGTTTATTTTTGTGTATGATGTTAGGGAATGTTCTGATTTCATTCTTTTACATGTAGCTGTAAAATTCTCCCAGCACCGCTTATTGAAGAGACTGTCTTTTCTCCATTGAATATTCTTGCTTCCTTTGTCGTAGATTAATTGACCATAAATGTGTGAGTTTATTTCTGAGTTTTCTAGTTAATGGGTGAAAAAGAGGAAGATAAAGATGTGTTAAGTAAAATAAGCCAGTCACAAAAGGATAAAAGCTGCATGATTCCATTTATATGAGCTCTGTAGTATAGTTAAGTTCAAGGAAACAGAAAGTAGAATGGTGGTAGCCAGGAGCTAAGAGGAGAGGCTAATGGGATTTATTGTTTAAAGGGTATAGATAGAGCTTCAGTTTTGCAAGAGGAAAAAGTCCTAAAGATGGGTTGCACAATGGTGAAGGTGGTAAGTTTTATGTTATATGTATTTTACCACAATTAAAAACAAAAAGTAAGGGAGAAACCCTAAAGTTAGTATATTCTCAAGTTTTAAGTTGAAATTTCAAAAGTTTTTTTTTTTTTTTAGCTTGAATACCATTCATCCATATGTCTATGAATTCATTCAGCAAATATTGATCAACTATTGCATAACAAATTGGGCTGTTCCTTGCCATTTATTTTATGTCATCTTCCCAATAATCCTAGGAGAGAGATATAATTAGCTACATTGTTTTCTGAAAAAAAGAGACATAAAAGAGATATTTGTCCAGAGTTACAGTGTCACTTGACAGCAGAGCTTCAAGGATAGCCACTAGAATTTATCTGGCATGTCAGTCCTGATGGATGAGAAGGGACCTCCTGAAATGCTACCTTGAAAATAAAATTGAAGCTATATTTGCACTCAACTGCCAGGGAAAGGAAGAGGAGAGGCAGTTGCAGCCCTCATGATAGACATTTGTAATCCTTCACTCTTGTCCAGGTTTAAATTCCTTTTATTATATATCAACTGAATTTTGATACTGCGGAAAGTGTCAAGAAGCAGAGTTCCAGTCAAAATAGATTAGTTAGATTGCTGTATTTTTCAGAAAGTTGCAAAAAGCTGTACTCATGGTAAAAGGGTAGGCTTGTTCTTTTATTTTTCTTCTCAAGAGAAAGCAAGTTATGGAAATAAGTGCAATTTACTTCAGTTTATTTTCACACTTATGTATAAAAAGGTGGTTCTTTATTCATCTAAAGGCAAAATTGAGTAAGTGTGTAATTCCAGCTAATAGTTCAGCGTAGTTGTCAGAAATTCAGATATCTATCAAGCAGCCTCTGTAATGTGTGTTCACACATTGCTTTAGCTCCTAATTCACATATTCTAACTCTAGGCAATATATTTTCATCACTTCTATTAGGAATTATGTATTTGTGAAATTTAATTTGAGTAGCTATTAAAAATAAAATTAAGTGCACCTCTAGAAAATGCTTTTTTTTTGAGTTGTTCAGTCACTCAGTCATGGCCGACTCTTTGAGACTGCATGGACTGCAGCACACCAGGCTTCTCTATTCTTCACCATCTCCCAGAGCTTGCTTAAACTCATGTCCATTGAGTCAGTGATGCCATCCTTCTATCTCATCCTCTGTCGTCCCCTTCTCCTGCCTTCAGTCTTTCCCAGCATCAAGGTCATACTTAATGAGTCAGCTCTTCTCATCAGGTGGCCAAAGTGTTGGAGCTTCAGCTTCAGCATCAGTCCTTCCAATGAATATTCAGGGTTGATTTCCTTTAGGATTGACTGGTTTGATCTCTTTGCAATCCAAGGGACTCTTGAGAGTCTTCTCCAATACGACAGTTCAAAGGTAATTCTTTGGTGTGAATGTACCATTTGAGAATTTCCCAGCCTTAGAAAACTTGCTTTCTAGGGTATTACAGAATTGAATGGACCATGAGTATCTTAGAAAGATGCTAGATAAATTTGCCTAAAGATTTTTAAAGTATTGCAGATAAAGACTCTTGAAAAGTGATGAAATTGCGTAAATCTTATACTGACACTTTCTTGTAAGATATAAAACCAAAACTCTGAAAACACCTCAAATAGTAAATTACTAATGTTGAAAGATATCTATGAGGCCATTAAGTGACAAAGAAAGGAAACACATTAATCATGATATAGCAATTTTTATAACCTTCTGCATACATGTGTTTATAAATGCATAGATAAAGATTTAAGAAACACACCCACACTAAAGTATATAAAGCTACTTCTGAAGAGGTGGTGAAGGCATGGGGAAGAACATAGAAAAGATTGAACATTTTATTATATATTTTGTATTGTTTGCTTTATAAGATGCATACTATTCAGTTTTGTGACTTTTGAAACTTAAAAGGAAAAAAGAAATGAACTTATTTTTGAAATCCTGTCTATATACTGGCATTGTAAGTGAACAATGTACAGTATAAAGAGACAATATATTTCTGTTGACACTAATTCTTCCAATCTCTTAAGTCATTTTGGCCTAAAATAGTATTTTCTCCAGATTCTAAATCAAAATATATTAGTGGATTAAATCAATATAATAGATCATTTCTTTTTCCTTCATCTCTTTTGACAATTTTTCTATTGAGTTATTTGTCCTTCTCTTATTGATTTGTCAGAATTATGTAAGAATTCAGTATACTAGCCCTTTGGTAGTTTATATATATTTTTAAGGTTCATCCAGTTAGTTGCTTGAATTTTCTCTTTTTTACAGTTTAATAGTGAACAGAACTCCTTAATTTTAGTGTAATTGAATGTATTTATATATGTGTGTGTTTAATTTATGGTGTGTTATTGTGGTTGTTTATAATCCAGTGTAATCAATCCTTATATCACTGCCAACCATATATTTTCTTGAATTATAATGACTTATAACTGATTTTTAGTTTTTTCTTTAATACTTGAATATCTGATCCAGTTGGAGTTTGTTTACACTGTTATATAAGATCTCATTATATTACGGAATGTGTTGTATGGGAAAACCTCTTGTCCCAGCAACCATTTATTAAAAACCCTGTGTTTTTCCAATTGATCTGCAATCTATGCCCATTCTGTTGTAAATAAATTACAACTTTTATACATATGGGTCTGCTTTTGGGATCTTTATCTTGTTCTGTTATTCATCTATCTTTGTACCAGTTTCTCAATGGTTTTTGCTTATTCCTTATATCTGTAGAGCAGTATTCTCAACTTGCGGTTTTTCTTCAGGAGAATTCTGATTGTCTTCAGTGATTGTGTTTTACTTATAAATTTAAAAAGATGAGCTTGTCATTTCAGCAAAGCAAGATGTGAGGTCTTATGGAATTTTATTTGAATTTATGCATTCACTTGAAAAAAGCTCGCCTCTTTATGATATTAGTATTCCTACCTAAGAATAAGCTATATTACTTTATTCGAACATTCATGCTATATTTGTATCAGAAGCCTTTTGGTCAAATCTTTCAGGTACCACCTCTTACCCTAACTGTTGCTCTGGGGACCAGTTCTGCACAGGTTTGGCTTGGCTTGATACAGGTGCGTTAACACCTTCCTTGGGTTTCTGAGGCACATTTCTCATTTTTTACCCATTGAGAACACTAACATGCATACATATGCACCTGGGAAGTGCAGGGAAATATGGGGGAAGTAACACCTGGTGGGATTACCTTGATCAGTGAAAAGCAAGCCCTAAAGGATAAATGCATCCTTCTTGCCATTTCCCTGTCCAGCTCAACAATGTGGTCTTTCTACCACATTAGGGCTGGACATGAAAACCAGCAGCTTTGCTGCTGAAGGGAGCCTACTTGATTTGGAATTGAGGTTAAAAAACACATGCAGTGACAGTGTCAGCCAACCAGCAAACTATGGAAAAATGAATGGGGAAGACTGCTCCTTCGCTGGCCAGAGGTTAGAGTGTCTTGCAATAAGCTGAAATCTGTCAAACCAGCCGGAAATCATAAGAAATCTTAAAATGAGATATGGAGGGGCTAGTCAAGTTTTTCATATATCCCACACTGCCTTGGATGCTGCACATATAGTGGAGATCTGAGAGGGTCCAAGTTCACAGTCTCTCGAGTGATGGGAAGCTTGTGTGCACATCTAGGCAAGATCTGAGTAAGCCAGCAGAAAGTAAAACCTGAGTCAAGCTTGAAAACTGCCTGAACTTTGAACCTATTTCTCAACCCACACATAATTTTACCAGCCAAGGATGAAGGTCTTGCTAGATCAAAGTTTTGGGGCACAACCTCAATCCAATCATTGACTGACCAGTAGGTTATAAAGACACAGGGGTGACCGTTAGAAAGTTAGGCTAAGGAAAAGTAAAACAAGAATTTAAAAAAAATAGTCATCAGCAGCCATATATCAAGAGGGTGACGGACTCTACAGATTATGTCCAGGCATGTTAAATAAATTAAAAAAAACAACAGCAACAAAAGCGCTCACAGGAAAAATAAAATTGCTGAACACTTACTAACATGTCTAAGATGTTTCATTTTAATAATAACAAGAAAAACAAAATATAAACCATGTAAAGAAACAGGATGACATAATTGGGAAATGATACAAGAATAGAAACTGACTAAATGGACTCAGATGTTGGGTTATAATAAAAAAAATTAAAGCAGCTCTTATAAATACATTCAAATAATTAAATAAAGCCTTGTTTATAGACTTTAGAAAACACATAATCAGGACTCAGCAAAGTTAATATTAATAAGTGAAACAGAAAAGGAAGTTCTAATGTTGTAAGGTATCATAGTCATGGAAAAATCATTACATTGGTTCAGCAACAGATATAAATGGTAGGAGAATAAATCAGCGAACTTGTAGATTTATTAATAGAAATTATATACTGTGGAGAAGATGGATAAAACAAATTGAAGGTAAATGAAAGGAACCTCAGAGATCTATGGAACAACCTCAAAAGAACCATCATATTTTAAGAAGAATAAAGCACATAAGATGTAATACAGATGTAATACAGAAAGGAGTCAGCATCATTTGGTGTCAGCATGATTTTTCACATGTCAGTCATTCTTTCTCTTTTATTGCTTAGTATTAATACTATTCCATTGTAAGGATTGATCACAGTTAGTTTAACCAATGACCCATTAATGAACATTTGAGTTATTTCACATTTTTGAGATTCGTATATTTGGCTGCTGTAAACATTTGGGGCTATTTGGGGGCAGGGAGGAGCAAATGGGTTTTTATTTCTATTTGCTAAATATCTAGGAATGGAATGGCTCGATCACATTTAGGTGTATGTTTATAGCTTTAGGAAACTACAAAACCAGTTTTTACTGTTTTTCAAACTTGTTTTTATCATTGTATGCTCCCAAAGAGTGTATGAAAGTTGAAGTAGCTGCATGTTCTCAGCTATACTTGGGAAGGATCGAGGGCAGGAAAAGAAGGGGACAACAGAGGATAAGATGGTTGGATGGCATCATCAACTCAATAGACTTGAGTCTGCGCAAACTCCTGGATACAGTGAAGGACAGGGAAGCCTTCTATGCCGCAGTCCAAGGGGCTGCAAAGAGTCGGACACAATTGAGCAGCTGACCAACAACACACTTGGCATGGTCGGTCTTTTTCGTTTTAGTCCTTCTAATGTTTGTGTGGTAGTTTCACTGAAGTTTTAATTTTTATTTCCTTAATCACTAATTATGTGAGAATCATTCTATGTCATAATTTCTTCATCATTTATCTTCTATAGCGAAGTGTCTTTCTGCCATTTTTTTTTAAAGTTTGGTTATTTGTTATCGAGTTAAAGAATTCTTTATATATTTTGGATACAAACTTTTCATCAAAAATATGTCTTCCAACTATATTCTTCTAGCATGTGACTTGCCTTTTCATTGTGTGACAGTGTCTTTTGAAATATAAAGATTTATAGATCTGATAAAGTCCAATCTGTTGATCTTTTCCCCCTCTAGTTTGTAGTTTCTGTGTTTTATTTGAGAAATCTTTGCATAACCCAAGATCACTGAGATCTTTTACTGAACTTTTCTCCTAGAAGTTTTACAGTTTTAGTTCTTACATGCAGGTCTATGATGCATTTTGAATTACTTTTCTGGGTTGTGTTCTGCCTCTGTTTTGTTGTTTCTCTGGTTTTGAGTAGGTTCTTCATAAACATGGACTGGTCAGTACTGAGCTGAAGACTTGAAATTTCTGAAGATCTCCAGAGATTTTCCTTGCAGCTTACTTCTGTCTGATACTTTGTTTTACTGATTCTAGCTGCCTTGGCCTCCCCAAATTGGCCTTGGTCACCTCTTCTCTGTTCCCTCAACTCAGGGAAACTGCTCAGGTCTGTGTGGCTTCTCCCTCCTTATTAAGTAGCCCACAAACTTTCTCTAGGCAATAAATTGTGGCCACTTTCGGGCATACCTTATTTCTTTCCTTTTTCTCAGGGATCACGATTTCGTGCTATATTTTTGTCCAGTCCCTAAGAGTTGTTTCCAATATTCTTTCCTAATGTTTTCAGTTGTTTAAAATGGAAGGGTAAGCCCTGTGACTGAAAGCATGACGTTCCTAAAGAGGTCCTTATACTTAAGATCTCAACAATCTTAGTGACTGAGGTCCAACAAATATAAGTGAGACAATGCATATAAGAAAATGCAATATTAGTGGACTTGTTTACTATAAATAAAATTAGATTTAATAACAGATGAGAAAATTTTTTTAAAGTTTCATAGAATCTCTTGAACTTTATGACTAATAGTGACTTGTTTAACAGATAAGAACGTTTATGATTTTCAGTGAAGAACTTGACCCAAGACACAAAGGGAAACATGCATGAAAGATCTGAGTATCAATAGGATGAGAGAGAAGAATTTACTTACAGTGGGGTCAGGTGATGTGAGTTCTTGAAGCACTCTGGTGAGGCATTGGTGAAGGAGAGACATTTGTTTTTATCCAAAATCTTAACTATATTCATCTGGCAGTGATGTGGAGAGGTGAAGACAGATTTAGAATAAAGGACATAAACCAGATGGCTGCTACAATTCAGGCTTATTTGTTAGTGTGGGGTTATATAACAAAACCTAAGAGAAAGGGAATAAGTTTGAAATGTATTAAAAGGTTGGAACAAGAGGATTTAGTAACAAGGTTAGAAGGAGAAGAGTGATTTAACTAATGAATACAGGAAGCATTTTGAGGAGAAGGTATTCTATTTTGAATATTCTTTAGCTTAATTTTGACAATTCAAAACTAACCGTGTCAGAGTAAACTGGGAAAAAATAAGAACCGTGTTCAGACCTAGTCATGATGTTATCATAACATTCAATTTATGATTATAACATATATATATATAAAAACTTATATAAAACTTATGTGATTAATGATTCAATTTTCTAACTCACTAGGTTTGTTTATTTTGTACAAATGAGAAAGGCTTCCAGTTTTCAGAACAGAAAATTGTAAAAAAAGATTTATCCAAACTGCCCTAAAACATAAAGAACCGTAAAAATACTAGATGTTTTCTTCTAATCTCAGTCAAGATCAGGGTTAACTAGAGTCACAAGAGCCACTGGCAAATGAAATAGGTGTTTGATTTTTGAGAGTAGGTACCATGGGAAGGCATATTGGGATGATATTCTCAATGAATATTAATATTAATGGAAATAAAACTTGCATTTGGTTTGCATGCCACGTGCAAGGAGAAAAGTCAAAGAGGAAGGAAGCGGGTTGAGATGGCATAAGCAGTTAGGTCTCTTTAAGTGCCAAAGACATTTCTCTTCTTGGAAAAGTCCAGCCTGGTGTCTGATGGCTGAGCTGCAAAGCTAAGGCAGGGGCCATATGCCCCCTTCATGCATAATGATACCCTTGCCCATTTTCACTTCAGACTTGAATTTTCCTTTTCTTGACATCTTATTAATTTATTCTTCTGGGGAGTCTTTCAAGAAGAAATCTCATCCTGAGGAAAAAAATCAAGCCAAGTCTAATTGACTAAACTTTCCTATGCTCAATGCTGAAAAGCAAACCTTTCAAGTTTTTGCCAATTGGCAGGAGTTTTAATGACAGGCTTCTAGGATCAAAGCAAACCTTTTAACTTCTTTTAACAGTAAATTCACTGGTGACTATTGACATGTAAAACACTCTCCAGGCAGAAACAGAAATCTGAGATCAGTTGAATATTACCAAGTATCCTAAATGGAGGACAATTCAGCATGGTCCCCATTAACCAGGAACAAAGCCTCCAGACCCAAGGAGAGAAGAGAGAGCATGTGACTGATGAGGGAATGTTGAGGAGCAAGCACTTTACAAATCTCACGGTTGGGGTGGGATTTAATGGCACAGAGCAGTTTGTAGTCATGTATTGAAACACCGATAATTACCGATAAAAAGGAACTACTGTGGAGATGAAATAGGCCTATAATAAATGTGTTTGCTTCCAAAAGGCACTGTTTCCTCTTGCTTTCAAGAGAGAGGACTCAAAAAATTGTTAAGGTTCTGGAAAGTAGAAGGCACACACTCTATTATCTAGCTCTTACTTTGTCAGTCAAGATGTTGTATCTTTAATCAAATCACTTATCTCTTCTGGGTCTCAGGTCTTCGATTTTCACTTCAAATTTAAATTTCCTTTTCTTGATATCTGCTATCAAGTGAGGCAACAGAGGCTTTCTACCTCTGAAAACAAAAAGTTTGCTTTTTTTGTTGGTCTAAGGCTTCTGTAGTTGAGATAAGTGAAGTTAAAAAAAAAAGGCATTATTTTATGACAGAATTTATCAAGTTTTAGTAACTGTGGGCCTCTATCCCCAGAAGTATTGGCTTGGTAGACTTAGAGTAAAGTTCATTAATTCATATTTTAACCAACTACTCAAGATCAGCAGTTGATACCTAAATAACATGTTAGCAACAGTTTTTCAGATCAGATTCTTCTTTCTCTCATATTTAGTCTAGCTCCATCAATCGTTCTCTTTCATCTTGAGATTGCAATTAAATTCCCAAAAATGAAACAGCAGGGACTATATGCATATGAGAGGTGATGAAGAATCTTGACAGATCTCTGCCTCACTTTCTTGGGCGGAGGGTTGGCAGGCGGGGAGGGTATCCTACAAGCATCAGTTCCCTCTCTCCCATGGACTGTATAAGCAAAAGACTAAGAATGTGAGAATCTGTTTTGTGTGTGTGTGTGTGTGTGTGTGTGTGTGTGAGAATCTTTGGATAGTCAGATTGGGGATAGGAAGGGAGAATGAAGAGTGAGTTCTTCAAACATACTTAAGCTCTATCAGTTTCCTATTACCACCATAACAGATCATCACAAACTTAGTGGCCTAAAACAATACAAATTTATTGTCTTACAGTTCTGTGGTTCAGGAGTTCAAAAAGGGTTTCATTGGCTAGGATTAAGGTGTCAGCAGCGCTGAATTCTTTTTGGGAGACTCTAGGGGAGAAGTCATTCCTTTGCCTTTTCCAGTTGCTAGATGTTGCTGGCATTCCACTGCTCCTCTCTCTCAAAGCCGGTTGACGTGGGTTGAGACCTTCTTACATCACAGCACTCTGTCTCTTGCACTTCTCTCTTCTAAGTTCATGGACCCTTGTGATTACATTATGTTTATCCAGGTAATCCAGGATAGTCTCCTTATTTTAAGATCAGCTAATAATAATTCTAATTCCCCTTTGCCTTTTAATGTAACATATTCACAGGCTCTTGGAATTAGGATGGGGACTTTTTTGGAGGAGGCAAGATTCTGCCAACTACATAAACCAAAATAAGAATTCTCTCAAAGAATCATTTTTCAAGACTGGGGAATCTGTGAAAAGAGAGATTGGCATCTCTACCCTGGTAACAGTTTTATTTAACCAATCAAGACTGCCCTGCCTCTCTCAGCAATAGAAAATATTAGTAAGTGGGATGACATACTTATTTCAATATTTCAGTATTTTATTTCAATATTCAGATTATATGTATTTAATAGAGAGGAATTATTTACATTGCTCTTCTGTAAAACTATGTATATGTGTGTGTGTGTGTGTGTGTACACACACACCCTATGTTTTGGAACTTTAATTCATCGTAAAGAGTGCAACGAACAAAGATCATACCCCTGCCTAATACCTGGTGACTTTTGCCTCTGTACAACATCAGAGGTATATTCTGTCTACCTTCTTGCCTTATTTTTAAGTTTTGGATAATGTTTCTGGCAATGTTTTTAAGGACAGAAAAGGAAGAGTCAGAGCTTATTTGAAAGGAATGAAAGGGAGGAGCAGCGGTTTTTAACCTCACTGAGTCCAGGTGTGATCAGCAAAAATACAGCAAAGTTTAATATGATGAAGTGATGACAAAATACAGCATAGTTTAGGGCTACATTTCCTGAAATGTAACAAATGTGCTCTTCTCCAAAATAAATGTCTGTGAAATATGGGGTTGTATTTCTGCACTGCTGACTCTTAAGGTTGGCTTTGTGGCAGGTCATACCAGACTCAGTCAAGTCAGTAACCTAAACTGCGATCTTTCATAATCATTACTACCCATTCTCTGATAGGATATAGTCCTTCCAGGAGTACTTCATATGAGTAAAGTGCAAACCCTCAGTATTTGGCCATTAGCTCACTTAAAAATGTCTTGCCTGGTGGATACATTTTGTATTCTGTTTTTACCAACTAGAGTTTAGGTAAATGCTTATTTTTCCTAATTGTCTCCAATTAACATTTCTTTTATTTTGCCTACCACTTTTCATAAACAGTAGATGGCCCAATTTCTGACTTAGGGCTTATGTTACAATGGACCTTGAATGTGAAAAGCAGTTAAGTAGAAGAAAAATTGCATTTAATGCTACTCAAATATGTCTGCTGAGACTTGGGCACCAGGAGAAAAGTGGGATTGGACTTTGAAAAGTGGAGACTGGTGAATGGCGTTTCATTCCTTCACTCACAGAAGATTTCTATTTTTATCTTATGTTGACTTCTGTTCTTCTTTAGTTTCTCCCACTATTGTAATTCTTTTGTTCTTCACTTTCTAGCCAAGACAGTCAGACTTTATCATCTTAATTGTCCAGTTTCCTGTGTCCTTAACTTCTTCCTCCCCTTTCGATATTAGTGCCCAGAAAACCCAGCTTTGTTTTTGTCAAACTATCAATGTTCTGGAATCATGTGGAGGGTGTGTGAAAAGAGAGTGCTGGCCCCCACTCCTAAAGATTCTGATTGAGTAGTTCTGGGGTAGGGTCTGAACAAATATGGAATCTAAAAAAGCAGAACTAATTGAAACAGAGTGTAAATCAATTGGAAGCTGAGGTGGGGTAATGGGGAGATGTTAGTATAAGGGTATAAACTTTGATTTACAAGATGAATAAGTTCTGGGGGTCTAATGTACAGCCTGGTGATTATATTTAATCATACTGTATTATAAAAGTAAAAGTTGCTATCTAAGGTTGAATAGATTGAATAGATAGGTGAGGATCTTTTATTCATAAAGCACAAAGCCCTTTTGTGAATAATCCTCTATTTTTAAACTATACCAATATATGTTGTTATCATAAATAATATGTAAATACAATAATGCCACATTTTTGGTAAGCTACATTTTTGATAAGTTTAAAGTTCCAAAAGCCCACCCCACAAAAGACAAGACAGGAAATGATATAAAATGTGATTATGTTGTATATAGGCTATAAACTATAAGAAGAAAAATGTGTTTCTAGAGTTGGTTTTTAGATGCTATTTTGAAAGATGATTACTAATTTTCCAAGTTCTACCCTCCAGGCCAATATTCTTAAATATTAAATTCTTGGGGGAAATTCTGTGTTGCTTTATGTACTATTTATTGTTAGGTGAGGACTGACATGAGATATGTATAGCTGCATCTAAGGATGAATTTGAGGTTGAGGGAGATGAAATCCAGGCAATGCGGTTCTGTCCCAGAAGTCAAATAGTAATGTCCAGGGCAGAAAATGTTCGCCTGAGCCTTTGGCCAATATAAGTGTATACTTCTCTTTAGTTCTTAATATTTAGTGTAACTGACTCTTTTGGGAAACAACTTTCTAGAATTCTTTTGTCAAAGGAGGAGAAGATTCCTTAGCCATTCTAAATGATGTCAAAATAACATTCTTGAAACATTAAGAAAATGATGTAAATCATGGTTCCTAGTGAGATATGTGTCAAAGTTCATGTATCACCAGGTCTGTCTGGAAAGAAAAGCGGGGGAGATACATTGGTAAACAATTTGTAGTGTAAAAGATCATGACGAAAGCAAAGTGGTCATTTCTACATGGATAAAATAAAAAGTGTTAAATGTGTACAAAAAATAGGTAAATGAGAATATCTAACAATAACTCATGGATATCTTAAGAGAATCTGACAACTGATGGTTTATTTAGCCTTCATTATGCTTAACAACAAAACATCTTTAAGGAACAGAAAGAAGTTTCCTTTCTTTTCTGTTTCTCTTGGTAGCTGAAGAAAACTAAGAAATCATTCTAACCATAAAGTAGAGAGCCTTCACAAATCAGCAGAAAGAAAATAAAAAGGACTAGCAGCAGGGAATGTCTCATACTAGTCTATTCTGTCTCCAAATTTATCTCCATGGAAAACGCTCTGTCTCCTTTGACACAGGAATTCTGCTCTCCTTGGCTGCTTCTCTTAGTGCTAGCCTTGTTGGTATTTGGAAATGGATAAATCAAAAAGAGCTTAAGTATTCAAATGACTGTTTAGCATAATGTCTGCCATAAGTTAAAGGCCATTATGCAACTATTTTATAAATACTGGCAGCACTCACCTGAATGAATTACCTGAGAGGCAAACATAATTTTTCTTCTGGAATATGTAGTATTTGTTTGATTGGCATGACACTCAACTGCTAACATTTCTAGGACACAGGTGTATAGTGGTGTGTGTATATGTGTGTGTAAATGTGTGTGTGACACTGCTAGTTAACTGGACTAGTTAATGATAGACAACACTAGTTAAATGCAATCTTTAAAACACATTCTGATATTTCAGTATTGTATCATTCTTTTGCTTTTTTGAACATGGTATTTTTATGTATTTGGAAAATGCAGTGGCCTATGTGCAGTGATTTCAGTGGCTCAAGGAAAGAGCATTTTTTGTTCTCAAACTTTGTCCCTCTTGTACTGATACCTAAAATTTTTTTTTGTTTTAAAGAAAATTGTTTATTTTAATTGGAGGATACTTACTTTACAAAATTGTGGTGGTTTTTGCCTTATATCGACATGAATCACCCATGAAGTGCATATGTGTCCCTCCATCCTGTATTACCTTCCCACCCCCTTCCCCACCCCATCTCTGAAATTTTTATCCTAGAGATAAAATAAGGTATTCCATATGTAGGGATAGATTTTAAAGACAATAACTCTAGAAACAGCTATATAACTTCTATTCATTCAGATGAAAATGCCTTTCCTGAGACTGGGAGAAAGCCAGATGAGCAGAAAATAATGGAAAAACCCTAAGACTATTCAACTTTGCCTACAACTGTTATACTTCTGTCATATGACAAATATGTATGAAGAATATTGACTAAGTTTCTTAATGCATTAGTAATTGTCTTCTAAAATGTCCAAGTGTATTGTATACATGCTTATATATATATAGAGAGAGAGAGAGAGCGACAGAGAGAGAGCGAGAGCTGACGTGCAGACAGTGTATTTCTATTCCAAAAGTCAAACAGCAACATCCAGCATTAATTTTTTTTTCTAAACATTCTTTTAGGACTTTAAAGATGCTATAAAGCCAAACAGAAACATCCAAACTTGAATTTTAAGACATGCTTTCAGAATTTTGAAAACGCTTCTTACTCTCTGCTGGCCTCCGTGTTTCTGGTGAGTATTTGACCTTTTGTCAAAACTCTTTCTGCCAGTATGTCATACGGGGGTGCACGTGTGTGTGTTGCTGCTTTTACGCTTTATATTTTTTATCTTTTATGTTCAAAAGCTTGACCACAATGTGGCTCAGTACAGTTTGTTTATTTATTGTCTTGTTGTTTGTTGAGAATCCATATCTAAAATTTTATCTTTTATAAAATTTAGGAAATTTTGGGCATTATTTTATGAAATGCATATTTTTTGCCCCATTTTTTTCCTTCACCACTTAGGACACCAATTATATATATGTAGGAGTATTTGATGTTATCTACTAAGTCCTAAGGTTCTGGTCAGTTTTCTATCATTTTCATCTGTTTTTCTTATTGAGTGATTTCTATTGCTCTGTATTCAAGCTACCTTAAACTTTCCTATGTCATTAACATTAAAATATCAGTCAATCTAGGAAATTTTTAATTGCAGGTGTTACATTTTTCATTCTAGAGTTCCATTAATTTTTTCTCTCATCTTTTAAATTGAGATTTTGTTTTTTTATTCATATATATTTACTTTTTTTTTTTTTGAGGATAGTTATCAAAGACAGTTTAAAATCCTTGTCTCCTAGTTCTAACATCTGATTTATCTTCAGATTGGTCTCATATCATTTTCTTAGATAATTACTCTTTAGAATGTGTTTTATTTTCCTCACCATGCATGTGTTTGGTAATTTTATATCATATTCTGGACATTGAGAAAATTAATTTACAGATAATATGAATTCCGTTATTTATCTCAAGTGGGTAGTGTTTCTTCTGCTTATCAGGCAGTTGCCTTGTTTGGACATGAACTGTTTTGGGGCAGTCACTCCAGTCTAAATTTAGCTCTTTGGTATTCAGCTAAGTTGCTTTGAATCTGTTTCTTGCATGAGTGGTTCCAGAACCAGTCAGAGATTGGTTATTCAGAATTTGGGAATTCCCTTCTGTCTCTCTTATTTTTCTTCAATTCCTCCATTCTCTTCTCTGACTATGATTTCTCCAACAGTAGTTTTCTTATTTGGAGAAGGAAATAGCAACCCACTCCAGTATTCCTGCCTGGAGAATTCCATGGACAGAGGAACCTGGAGGGCTACAGTCCATGGGGTTGCAGAGTCAGACGTGACACTTGCCAACTTGTATGTTGCATCTGCTGTCATTGGCCTCAGGTTAAAAATGAAAATGAAAATGAGAATCTAGTTTATTCAATGTTCCTCCCCAATACAATTTCTTCAGGTTGCTGATTTTGGTTTTATGTCCACATTTTATAGTTGTTTTATGAGGGAGGGAGAATTATTTTGGTAGGATTTTGCTCTATTCTTACCTGAGGTGAATATCAATAGTTTTTTTTTTCCCTGAACTGATTATTAAAATGTTTCTTTTATGTTGCAAGAATGGGTTAAGTATATATGTATTGTATCAAATTGATCTGCTAGATAGCATAAAATTGGCACTTAAGATCATGGAGAAATTAGCAAATCTGTAAGTATTTGTCTTTCATAAAAATCAAACATTAAATACCTCTTTAGGTTTAATAATATCTTTTAATATGCTACCATGAAACATCCAGTGTACATTTGTGTAATATGAAAAATTTTCATAATATTTCTCATAATATTGCACAGAAATGGCAGTAATCAGTGTCAAGGTAAAGTATAAATCAGTTGTCAAACATGATTATAATTATTTCAGTGTTAAATAAAGATATTATAGATAAATATTATTTACAAAATAATATTATTAAAAAAACACCTTGCTATCCCACAAGGATGAAATTAAACTTATTGAAATTGTGCTTAAAAGAGAAAAACAAATAAAGGAAGAGGAACTTAATTTGGGGTTTAACTGCCTAGGCAATATAAAGAGGTCCCTTGATTAAAAAAGGATACAGTTTTAAAATGCAGAGAGCTTAACATGGGAAAAAACAAAGGATTATTATCCATTAACTTTATGGTTGGATATATTAGGATCTCCTCATGGAGTAGATAGCACAATAAACAAAGACACGGAAAATAATTTAATGAAGTAACTATTTGCAGAGGAAGATGCTGTTACCAAAGCTTTGTAAAAGTTCTGCTTATAGAAGAGGGGCTACCCTTTAGGGGCAGTGATCAGAGATACCATTCAGACTAGTCAGACTAGAACAGTAGCCTGATAGAGAGGGAGCAGAGGGTAAATATGATCCAGTCTTTGTTTTCCAGTCTCTGCTTGTATGTTCTGTTAGCTGAAACCAATCAGTCTATTGGGGATGCAGCCTACTGGGGTCAGTTTCTTGAGACAAATGGTACTGGGAGGATTAAAGATATATGAGAAATTCTCAATAAATGTTGATATTATTTTTTAAAATGTGAGATTATTAATAATGTTATGATTTTCCTAACTTCAATCCTAAGGCTTTATTTTAAATAAATTAATTGCTATATCAAAATAAGTTAATTGATTTCCTAATAAAGATAGTCTAGTGAAAGTGAAGTCGCTCAGTCGTGTCCAGGTCTTTGTGACCCCATGGACTGTAGCCTACCAAGCTCCTCCATCCATGGGATTCTCCAGGCAAGAATGCTGGAGTGGGTTGCCATTTCCTTCTCCAGGGGATCTTCCCGACCCAGGGATGGAACCCAAGTCTCCCACATTGCAGACAGACGCTAAAGTTCATACCTGATGCCAGTTTCTGGGCCACTATGGAGAAGCTGGTGATATTTCAAAGCTGTCAGTATCCTGTTCTTATGATTCTTGATTGTATATTTTAGATATACTTGTGTTTCCTAAATTCTACACAATTTTAGGATTTTTTCTTCAAACTTAGAATGATTGATTCTTAGGAAAACTAAAAATAATTTTTGTCTGGTTGTGAAATAGATAGCTTCTGTTTTAATTCTAAGTGTGGTAGTTTTTTAAAAATAAATTAAAAATTTTAGAATAATTCCAAATTTATAGAGAAGTTGCAAAGGTCGTACAGAGATTTTTTGTATAATCTTCACCCAGCTTCCCCTAATGTTAAACATCGTACATGACTATGCTGCAGTTGTCAAAACTAAAAATTAACACTGGTACGCTACTGTTAACTACATATTTTATTTGGATTTTTTCAGTTTTTCCAGTAATGCCCATGTTAGTTCCAGGATCCACACAAGTATGCTGTGTTTAACTTAAGGCAGATTTATTATTTTTGTTTTACTTATTTCATGTTTGTATTGTGGGGGAAATACATAGAACTACTAATGTGGGGAAAGGGAATATGCCTTATCAAACTATCTCAGTTACCTAGGGGATTCTGTAATAAACTGTCATAAATTTGATGGCTTAAAGTTGAGAAATTTTTATCTGGTTATGCCTAACATGTAATATTGGGAAGCATGGTATAGGTTTTTGTAAGTATTAATCCCAAATTCTTTGGTCTCAATTAGGAAGCCAGTGAAGCCTCAATTTAACTTTTAAAGAATTTTAAAATGTGATTTATATAATTTTATAAACACAAATACAAGCTCAAAGCTGAAATAGAAGCAGAACTAAATAGTTGCATTCATTTTAAAGGGCATATATAATATTTATAATAGTTCAGTGTCTTCTTTTGCAATAATTTATGTCTATTCTTCTGTGATTCAGATATAATTGCTTAATTTCAATATGCTCCAAAATTTAAAATTTGGCAATGGGTGTGATCTAAAAGAAATCATTGTAACTGAAATGAAGTAAATATTAAAACAAGTTTTCCTATAATGCAATGGCAATTAAAAATAAATACATAATCTCTTATTGATGGCATATTTAAAATTTTGTTGTTGTTTAGTTGCCAAGTTGTGTCTGACTCTTTGTGACCCCATGGACTGTAGCCCGCTGGTCTCTGTCCATGGGATTTCCCAGGCAAGAATACTAGAGTGGGTTGTCATTTCCTTCTCCAATTTTATTTTTTTTAACCATATTTTAATTTTTATTGAAGTGATCTAAACCTGGATTCATAAACTGCATTGTTAGGACAGTGTCTAGAGATTTCAGTTTACCATCAGTTCATAGACAAAGAACTGAAATTTAAGGAGATTAGGGGCTGGACCTTCAGGTCCCCCACCTATCTAATTTTGACCTTCTCTGATTGCAAATATATTAATTTGGGTAACCTAGATAATAATTCTCTCCTTTGTAGGCCTTGCAAAAGATTTAGATGATAGGTGCTATTGATGAATTGATCATTTGGCTGTAACCTTTATTAAAACCCTAATGGAATGCTATATAACAGTAAGTGGTTCTATTTTAGTTGATAACTCTGACTTTGGAGTCTAAAAAAACCAGTTTTGAATTCTGGTTCTTTTATTTAACTGTGTAGAAAAAAGGATAGTAATAGTGCTTGGGAGTAATCCATAGATAACTCCTGAAAATCCAGAAGTCAATGAACATACACATGCCATGACATTGCTATTAATAACCATACAGGTATGGTGATGCTGACAAAGGTAAATGATGCAGTGGTCACAAGGAAAGTCTGCACTCAAATAAAGGCTGAAACTAGGGCAATTCTACATTGGATAGGATATATAATGTCAGTAAGTTGAAAAATGAACTGTTCTTAAGAATTTATTAATCTTATTTTAGAGTAGGAAAATCAATATATATAACGTGAAATATGTCAGTAAACAGATATAACAAGTCATAAGTCTTGGATTTTATGCAATTCAAGTAATGAAGGAAATTTTTGAAAACCTCAATATCACCGAGTATTTTACTTAAAGAATATCTTTCCTTATTACATTTTGCACGAAGCAAAATGAGACTACTGGGAATTGTGTACAAGAAAAGGATCTGGCCTGCTATAAAATCACAATGTCTCTACTAACCTAACCTTACACAAGGACATTCCTTTTTTCAGCAAGAATATATTGCTCCAGAAATCTCCTAGCTAGAGAATGTTTGAGGGCAGATCATACTAAGTATAGAGAGTAATACTGTCAACATTAACCTAAATAGCTGATTTTAGAGCTTGTAAAATAGTACAACATATGGTTGTGACATCACAAGATTTAATCTGTGACCATATTATTTAAAGTGACTGAAGTCACCTTATTTCTTTCTGTAGTCTTTAAATTACCAGGCTAATCACTATAGAGGAAAAGTGCTTTACATTTGGGAGTAATGATGAATGACAAATATGAAAATGATTTGACAGGAAGAACTATCAAAGCTAAAACAAAGGCTGTTGTAATATCAGGAAACGTTGGTATTTGAGAAGTAATCTGTTGTTCAGTGAAATATTTTACTCTGTTCTAAGACTGCATAAACAAATATCCTGCACCAATTAGAATGCTTATCTATCATTTTTGAAATACCACAGTCTTAGTCCACTGACCTCAAACTCACTCTTTATTTTTCTATTCAATGAAATCTTACTTAAATATATAACTACGTTAAATTTTTAGGCAAAACTAAGCTTTTCAGGAAAAAAAATTCTCATCGAATATGATTCAGAAAGTAAAGACTAAGGATAGATTTAAAAAGAGTTAGAAAAGTACACGAGGAAAATTGCTTGATGGAGAGTAGTCATCTTATGTCAGCAAGGGCATAATGCAATTTTTCATTCATTAGTTTATTTAATTGACTTCCCAAGTGGCTCAGTGGTAAAGAATCCGCCTGCCAATGTAGGAAACACAGGTTCGACCCCAGCGTCAGGAAGATACCCTGGAGGAGGAAATGTCAACCTATTCCACTATTCTTGCCTGGAGAATCAATGGACAGAGGAGTCTGGGAGGTTGCAGTCTTTGAGGTCACGAACAGTTAGATACAGATTCATTCAATAAGCATTTATTGATCTCCTACAATATTCCATGCATTATTACAGGAAAATTTTTTGGGTGTGTGTTAAAAAAGAAATTTTGCAGTTTTGAGAAGTTCAGATTTTGACCTTCTGTGGTTGGAAGAAATTCTCCCCAAGAGACAACAAACAGCCTTGTTTACACTAGAGTAGTGATAACTCATAATGGTGGACTGTTTGACAAAGTCATCTATTTTTTTAAGGTATAAAGATTACTTGGCTATAATGATGGTAGTATTTTATTTTCCAAGTTGACAATCTCTAAATTTACATAGCTAGAAGATTCATAGTGATGTCTTTTGCTTAACAGTTAAGCAATATAAATACCCAAACTGATCCTCTCAGTGAAAAACAACAAAATGTTGAATTATGAGCAGGCTAGCATATGCAAATAATCAGAGGCTTAATAACTGAATAAAAAGGAGAACAGGGAGATGATCTTAGCACTAGGACCTGCTTTCATCTGAGGGGCATTTGTGAAACCCTGTGAGCCTGCGATTCAATTCATATTAATTAAGGAATGTGGAGTCAGGAATGGGGAGTTTAGCAGGAAATTCTGGTTCATGAAGCTAGAGGGGACCTTGAGAAAACAAAATAATATTATAGAAGAGTGAAAATATATCAGAAATTAGAATAAATATAAAAGGACTAAATGTTGTAAAGACAAAAATGTCAAATTTGGTAAGATTACAAATTCCAAACAATCAATATTCATGAGAAGCATACCTAAAACATTAGGACAAAGAAAGATTGATTGAAAAAGAATAGAAAGTATATATCAGATGAAACAGATACAATACAAAGTTTTGCAGAAGTTTAATTTTTAAAACAAGGTAAATTGTAAGTGAAAGGCTATTCTGGAAATAATGTGTTACTACTTAATTTCAGTTTACCAAGAAAGTATAATGACTTAAATCTGAATCCAAGAAATATAACAACCTCAAAATATATGAACCTAAAAAAATTATGGTTGAACTACAGAGAGAAATAAACATATCTACCATGTAGTGGGGCTTCCCCTGGTAGCTCAGACGGTAAAGAATCTGCCTGCAATGCGGGAGACCTGTGTTCTATCCCTGGGTTGGGGAGATCCCCTGGAGGACAGTATGGCAACACACTCAGTATTCCTGCCTGGAGAACCCCCCCGGACAGAGAAGCCTGGCGGGCTGCAGCCCATGTGGTCTCAGAGAGTAGGACACAGCTGAACGACTAAGCACGAGCACCACATGGTGGGATCTGGAGAAACCTTTTATTATAGCCTTAATAAACCTTATATTTATAGATCACACTGCCAAGCATAATTAGGATAGAGAACATTTAACCTGGCTAATAAATTTCATCTAGTAGCGGCTCTAGAATACTGTGCTCAGCCAGTTAAGTTTGTATGTTATTTTGAAACACAGAGATGTTATTTTTTAAAAATGATCATATACATACATGAAAAATGATGTAAGTCACACCAAAAATCTCTAACTACAATGTAAGAATTCAATCAAAAAGATGATGAGGGTAAAATTGGTATGTTTGGGAATTAGGAAAAACTTCTAAGTAATGCATACATACATAAGAAACCAAAAATAAAAATTTAAAATTCTACAAACAGCAACAAAAAGACAAAATATTAAAAAAATATATGTGATGCAGGTAAAGTGTCACTTAGAAGGGAAGCTATAGGCTATATTGGTTTTGTATTGCTACCATTATGGATTGCCTGAATTTAGCTTAGAACACCAAAAATTTTTTATTTTACAGTTCTGTAGGTCAGAAACCTGGTATGGGTCTCACTGAGCTATAGTTAGGGTGTCAGTGAATCTTCTCAAGTTGTATCACTCTGCCACCTCTTATCTCTTTCTCTTTCACTTTCAAGAGCTTATGTGATTAGACCTGAAACTCTGTTGGATAATCTAGGAGAGATATATATCTAGATCTATGTCATCTACCTACCTACCTACCTACTAATTTGTCTTAGCAACATGGATTATAAAAAAGAGAGTTCAATAAAAAGTTAGAAGTAAAAATATAGACATAACTAGAGGTGATATAAAAATTAGATAAAGAATAACAAGTATAATATTAAGGATTTTATGACAACGTATTTGAAAGCTTTAGATGAAATGACAAATCCCCAGAAAAATGTAGTTTATGAAAACTGAGTTAGGATAAAAGGAAAAGATCCAAATAATTCCCAAATGAAAGAATTATATCAGTAGTTAAATACCACCCTGCAAACATAACTTTGCATATAGATGGTTTTATATGCAAGTTCTCCAACCATTCCGGGAACTGTAACTTCAGTCATTCACAAAATATTTCAAAGAATAGAGAAAAACACAAACCAACACATTTTATAATGCTAGCAAAATTTAGGCACAAAAATCTATCAAAGATAGAAGAAGAATGAAAATTAACTATTAAACACACTGAATATAGATGAGAAAAATTCTAAATAAAATATTGGCAAATTGCATTCAACCACATTTAGCATTCAATAAAGGGTATTGAAGACAATACCCTCTATTTAATGTAGTGTCGTGGGTACAGAACTGTCCACTGTAGTGTTAATCTTTTCCCCTTACGCATAATTTGTAACTATTGATTTGAATTTAACCAGCAGTTAGCAATAACAACATGGTTCTCATTTTGTATGTTCCTTATACAGTTATATCAAATTTATAAATGTTAAACTAATATTTTTCATGAGTATGTAAGGAAGAGATATTGCTCCTTACCCCTAAACTACCCCTAAACCCCTATGCTACAGATATAGTACATAGTGTGACCTAATAGAATTAATAAAAGTATCTATGTATCTAAGGGTTGCAATTCATCAAAATATTTAGAAAATTAGGAAGAATGTGATTTGAAAAGAGAATATGCAAATATGAAAAAGTCATCCATGGACTAAAGAAGTATGGCTGATCATTTTTATTTTTATGTAAAGGTGAACTTTTTGCCCAAGGGCTGGCTTGTGGCTTCTCTGGCTCCTAAAAGTATACAAATAAGGGAAAGTTGATATGAAGATTTTGAAAAACTTTTTCAAAAAAATAGTTCAAAGTAAGTTTCTTGTTATAGTGATGGGTTACGTTTTATTTGTAAACCAACTTTACAATTCCATTAACCTTCATGTATTTTCTTGAATAAAGTTGACACAGCCTCCAGTTTGAAAAAGAAGGAAAATTGCAAAGGTGCATGCCTCCAAATAGCCTCTAGAGAATGAAAAGAAGGCCAAGTCTATATATGTTAAATTAGTAAAAAACTTTCCTAGGATAATGGAGATGGCAACTAACCCCATAGTGACACTGGTCATGAATGTGATAAATTAGAACTTGGAATACTCTTATTCATATAGCAGTCATAGTCAAGTTTCTAATTGACATTTAAAGCAGAGAATCATAAAACAAGGTTTGGAATTATCCATATGATGAAAATAAAGCAACTGGGGATGTAAATACATTTTTCTTTTCCTAGAAGATGAAGTAATAATAATTACTACAATAACTATTCTTGTTATCAGTTGTCATGCTTGAAAAAACGTGAAGACAAAGTTTTTCTCTAGTAGTAGTAAGTCAGTTTTCAGAAAGACAAAGATATGTTGGATTTTAAAGTTTGGTTTTTTTCAGTCAGAATAGCAGATCATAACATCTGAGATAGATGGCTGCATTGAGAAATCTAATACACATTAGTTTGTCAGAATTTTGTGTGTGCCTAAAAAATATTTTTAGCAATAGCACTGCTTTGTGCTATTTGAAACAGATGTGTGTCTAAACATAGCTGTTTGCTTCATGTCATCAAAAATATGGTAAACATGATAATTATATACTCAACATTAATTCCAGTATATCCTACTTTTCACTTTATCAAAAAATGATTTTGGTATTTCATCCCACAGTTTATGCAAATTTATATACACCTGTTATAAAAATGCTGTCCTATTTAGTGTTTGAATATAAACAGAATAAAAGAAATACCTCACCCTCTGAAAGGAAGGTCTTTTTCCCAAGAAAATTGGCATGCTTTATCATTTTCATTAATTATCCATCTGTTTTCACATTAAAATCATATTTTAGGCATTTAGTTCATAGACTTTTCTTTTCCTCTGGAAATAATGCAGTGATACTACTAAAGCTCATCTTAAGGATTCCTTTTTAAAAAATAATATACAGGAAACTTTTTTCATCAAATACTAATATGTTATCTTAAAATTATTCTAAACAAAAGCAAACCTATTCAGGATCTTGTTCTTCTAATTGTGAAATAAGAGGAGAAACAATGAATAGAAGAGAACAAAATAATTATAATATGAGTAATTCTTAAAAGCACATACAGTTTTATTCATTATATTTAGTGTCAGTGTCTTTGTGGTGTGAATTACCCAACACTAAAGGGATTTTTGCTTACCACCAAATAGCATTCTAATTTTTTTTTTCAGAGGCACAGACACAAAGGTAATAAAACTTTGCCTAGAATTGTCAACACAATGAGGATTGAGACATGACTATGTTAAACCTAATATTAATCAAAACCCCTTGATCATAGATGGGACACTTCTAACAAAAAATTGCCTGAAAAGGGAAATAGTATTTGACCTATATATAAAGTTAAAAGTTTCCTAAGAAATGACTCAAAGCAGTACGTTTGACTGATTTGTGTCTTGTACAATAGTGACAAGTATAACATAATTTTTGTGCATTACTCAAACTTGTCAGTGTCTGTGACTAGAGATCTTCATAGAATGCATTACAATAATAGCTTTCAAGAATCTTGAAATTGTCAGATTTACTCAGGAGTCCATGTTCCTGAGGGAGGCCCTTAGAGGAGTTGACTACAACAGCTTACAGACTCACACAATTGAGATAAAGGATATATTCACTGACTTCAGAAATAAAGCAAATATTCTAGTAATTATTGGGCATTTTTACCTCTTCTATTGTAAAGAAATATGTGACCATAGTCAACAGCTGAGGTTTGGAAACTGGTCACAGGAAAAACAAACGAAAACAAGCCCCAAACCAAAATACAACATGTGTTGTCAGAAATGGCACTGAATGTCAAAATTTTTTGAACATTTTTTTTAGAGGCAGGAAATAATTCCATTGTCTGCAAAACTCTAGATATAAATATTTCTAAATTATTATGACTTCAAAGAAAAGAGTCTCTAAATTTAGGGCTTAAGAATTTTGCTTACTTTTCACTGATAGCATTAAACCAAATTTAATCTGATTTGGAGATTTTCTTAGAATTTCTCAGCATTTTCTATATTTCTAGCATTACTGATATAAAGAAATGTTGTTTGGTAACCTGAATCAGAAATATGCTTTCACTCCTATATGATTTTGATTCTGGAGACTGTAGAGGGATAAAAGTTTAAGCTCCAAAGTAGTCTTTTGAAGTGGGTGTGTGTGTGTATCTTAAACAGTAATAGATTTGAGATTTTAATCTTTAGTAATGTGAATGTGGTTTCACAACAATGAAAATAGAAGTTTATGTTTTAGTATTTCCAAGTAGTAGCAAGTATGTATTTCATAAGCTTAAACTCAGCATTCATCTTTCTTGGTTTTCATTAATACGTAACCACTTTTGTTATATGTAGAAATATGTATAGAGAACATAGACATCAAAACTAAAGCTTGTAGAGGACAGAGTTTAATCTTTGTGGCTGTATGTGTACTATAATTCTCACAGTCAATGCTCTTCCAACATGATATGATACACGATGTGCACATTTTCAAAAGCGTGATATTATTTTTTCTGTAAAAATATTAGTTCTAATTTATTAAAACAACCTTGAGTTAAAGTTGCTTCAGTTGTGTCTGACTCTTTGCAATCCCATGGACTGTAGCCAGCCAGGCTCCTTGGTCCAGGGCGTTCTCCAGGCAAGAATACTGGAGTGGGTTGTCATTTCCTTCTCCAAAACAGCCTTAGATAGCCTTTAATTACATTTACTTTATATTTACTTGCTCCTTACCCTTAATTACCAACAGCTTTGCAGTTTCAGCTTATATGTTTCAAAATAAAGGAGATCCATAAAGGAAAATACAGGCTTCAACCCCTGTATTAAAAAAAAAAAAACAGGTTAATTTTACTTGCAAAGAAAAATGCTTCCCTATCAATTCAAATTAGCCCATTACTTTTGTAAGGGCATTACTTTTACCAGTGACAAATATGTTCTGCTATAATAATCATATATCAGTTCCTAATGTGCCAGTTTCTGGTAAAAACAATTTTTGAATGAAGCATTTCAGAAGTACAATGTTTGCAGTGGGGGGGATGATTTCTGTGTAGAATTTATCATTTCACTTTATGAAAGAAGTACTTGGCTGTGTTCTCTCTACCTTAATTTGTGTCCTATGCTCTTAAGATCTGTTCTGTCTTCCATAACTGTTTTGGGCTGCCAGGCACCCAAGCTCTTGCTGATGCTCTTACTATATATCATTAGGAAAGAAATACATTCATTCTTCATCTCACTTTTTTGAAAAACTGAAGTATAGTTGATTTACAATGTTGTGTTAATTTCTGCTGTACAGAAAAGTGATTCAGCTATACATATATACAATCTTTATGGTTTATCATAGGATATTGAATATAGTTGTCTGTGCTATATAGTAGGACCTTGTCCATCCATTCTATATGTAAAAACTTATTTCTGCTAACCTCCTCCCCCTTGGCAACCACAAATCTCTTCTCTACATCCTTGAGTCTATTTCTGTTTCATTGGTAGATTTATTTGTATCACATCTTAAATTCCACATGTAAGTGATATCATTTGGCATTTGTCTTTCTCTTTCTGACTTACTTCACTTAGTATAATACATCCATGTTGCTTCAAATAGCATTATTTCATTCTTTTTTGACTGAATATCATTCCACTGTATACATGTACCGTTTTTTCTCTATCTATTCATCTGTCAATGGACATGTCTTGGATACTATGAATAGTGCTTCTATGAACACAGATGTGTTTGTATCTCTTTGAATTAGAGTGTTGTCCAGATATATGTCCAGGAGTGGGATTGCTGGATCATATGGTAATTCTACTTTTAGTTTTCTGAGGAAGCTCCATAATGTTTTCCGTAGTGACTGTGCCAGCTTATATTCCCACCAACAGTGGTGGAGGGTTCCCTTTTCTCCACATCTTTTCCAGTGTTTGTTATCTGTAGAGTTTTTCCTTCATTTAACTTTTTAGTCATTATGGACATCTAATTTAGACAATATTCTTTATCTCTGGAAGTAAATACAGACAATCAAATGCAGGATGTTGCTTGGAAGGAAAGGTATCCCTTGACTGGCAAAGGCAATGGATTGTACACTCACATTATACTTTAGAGGCAGGGCCGATAGTTTTGGCCTTGAGAACTTTGGAAAGTGAAAGAGTTGAAAATTAAAGTAGGAAAAAGAAGTTTGTTGCAATTCTGAGCAACGAGTGTTACAAATATTGCAAAGTAACTGTAACATTTCTGTGACAGCTGTATCTGGGGAACGCCTCCTAAACCTAATTATATACTTTTCCTTTCTCTTCTAACTGAAGAGATGATTAGAGACAGAGGTAGAAAAGACAGTGATACAGACATAATTTTCACAAAAAGATTACTTTGTGCAATGAAAAGCGAAATGTGTTATTTGTAAATGCAAATTGAACTTACATCATCCCCAGTGACATAAAATACACGGTGCCACCATAGCTCAAGGTATGTATACAGTGACCTGCCTTGACAGTGTTCCCCTTCTGAAGGTATCTAAAGAATACACTCAATCCTCAGACAAATGCTTATACATATTGTTTTCAAAGGAGATCTTGGTATAAGCAAAAGAAGAGTTGCCTCTTGTGCCTTGAATATGGGTCATAAAAATGATATATACTGCTAATCAAAAATGCTGTTGCATCACAAGGCATTTACTTAAGTGAAATCAACATAAGAAATAAAACACAAAGGAAGAAATAAGTTAAATACCCTAGTAGATTTAGCCAGCAATTATGCTTAAACAATGTGTGCCCTGGGGATGACTGTGGCATGGGAAATTCAGCTTTCCTCCTATTGGTCTCAGTTCTCCCCCTGGCTGAGGGTTGCTCTAGTTCTTCAAAATACATATTTTTTAAAAAAATTTAAACTTTTTATTTTCTATTGAGGTATAGTTGATTAACAATACTGTGATAGTTTCAGGTGGACAGCGAGGAGGCTCAGCCATGCATGTACATGTATCCATTCTCCCCCAAAAGCCGCCTTCCATTCAGGTTGCCACATAACATTAAGCAGAGTTCCATGTGCTACACAGTAGATCCTTGTTGGTTATCCATTTAAAATATAGCAGTGTATTTTTTTAAATATCAGACAGATTCTAAATGCAAGCCAAGCCAACCATTTCATCTACTGTTCATTTGAAGAAAGAAACAAAGAACAACAACAGAACCTCTCTCTTCCAATATAGGAGAAAACATGACTGTGTCAGGGCTAATTAGAAATATGTATGTCCCACAAGATGCTTGGTTAAATGATTGTCAAGGCTACTTTTGAACATGATTTTCACCTTTTGAGCTGATTTCAGAACTTATTCCTGGGTTAGTCTATATACTGATATTACACATGATGGTACAGGTCCTAAGCAATTCTCAAGGTTTCTTTAAAGGTCACAGAGTAGAAAGCCACTTAAAAAGAGAAACCATGTCAATCAGAAGGACTAATATCTTTCCGTTGTTATTTTTGTTCAGTTGCTCAGTCCTGTCCAACTCATTGAGATCCCGTGGACTGCAACACACAAGACTTCCCTGTCCTTCACCATCTCCTGGAGTTTACTCAAACTCATGTCCATTGAGTCGGTGATCCCATCCAACCATCTCATCCTCTTTCGTCCCCTTCTCCTCCTGCCTTCAATCTTTCCCAGCATCAGGGTCTTTTCCAACGAGTTGGCTCGTTGCATCAGACGGCCAAAGTACTGCAGCTTCAACTTCAGCATCAGTCCTTCCAATGAATATTCAGGACTGATTTCCTTTAGGATTGACTGGGTTGATCTTCTGGATATCCAAGGGACTCTCAAAAGTCTTCTTTAACACCACAGTTCAAAAGCATCAACTCTGTGGCACTCAGCCTTGTTTTTGGTCCAATTCTCACATCTATACTTGACTACTGGAAATACCATAGCCTTGACTATTGGAACCTTTATCAGCAAAACAATGTCTCTACTTTTTAATACACTGTCTAGGTTTGTTGTAGCTTTTCTTCCAAGGAGTAAACATTTTTTAATTTCATCTTTCCATACTTCTTCTAATAAAATTCCTTATAGTATATGCCAGAGCCATAATGTTGCAACACTATATGTGAGAACTAGTGTCATGGTACAGATATGCTGTCACTTCTTACTCTATATCTAGTTTATGCCTACTTTTTAAACTTCAAGCTTTGAGAAATTCTAAAAGGAGGACATTAATATTAACATTGATATTGAGGGAAAATCAATAATAAGAAATTTACCTGAAGAATGGTGTTCATTTAAGTGACAATGACATTATAAGCAACTCGTTAAGGAAATTCTAGGAAGGAATATGCAGATATGCATATGACATATCTCAAATATGCAGATGACACCACCCTTATGACCAAAAGTGGAGAACTGAAGAGCCCCTTGATGAAAGTGAAAGAGGAGAGTGAAAATGTTGGCTTAAAACTCAACATTCAGAAAACTAAGATCATGGCATCTGGTCCCATCACTTCATGGCAAATAGATGGGGAAACAATGGAAACAGTGATAGACTTTATTTTGGGGGGGCTCAAAAATCACTGCAGATGGTAACTGCAGCCATGAAATTAGAAGATGCTTTCTCCTTGCAAGAAAAGCTATGACCAACCTAGACAGCATATTAAAAAGCAGAGACATATTAAAAAGCAGAGACATACTTTGCAAATAAATGTCGATCTAGACAAAGCTATGGTTTTTCCAGTAGTTGTGTATGGGTGTGAGAGTCAGACTATAAAGAAAGCTGAGCACCGAAGAATTGATGCTTTTGAACTGTGGTGTTGGAGAAGACTCTTGAGAGTCTCTTGGACTGCAAGGAGTTTCAACCAGTCCATCCTAAAGGAAATCAGCCCTGAATATTCAATGGAAGGACTGATGTTGAAGTTGAAACTCAATACTTTGGCCACCTGATGTGAAGAACTGACTCATGTGAAAAGACCCTGATGCTGGAAAATATCGAAGAGGGGAGGAGAAGGGGATTGAAGAGGATGAGATGGTTGGATGGCATCACCGAATCAATGGACATGAGTTTGAGTAAGCTCTGGGAGTTGGTGATGGAAGTCTGGCATGCTGCACCACAATGGGTCACAGAGTTGGATACAACTGAGTGACTGAACTGGGCAAGGAATAGCCTGTGTCAATCTGGAATGTTGTAAGAAACATTTTGACATTAGAAGCAGATCTGGTATGTCAAGATTTAACATCTTTTAGATTTAAAGAAGCTGATCATTAAATTTTGAAATATTTCTTATTTCTGTAAAATTCTCGACACTTTTAAGGCAAATATAGTATAGCTATAAGGTTTAATAAAAAATAATTATTAGTACAGTAGAATGCAATGAATGCACAAAAACAGAGTTAAAGGAATTTAACTGATCAGGTGTGACAAGTAGGAAGTCTATTCAATTTCAGAAACTCCTGGATGTTTTATGACAACTTCCATATTTATTATTTAGAAGGCATCAGATGTCTTTGAGAGTCATCATTGTGGAGCAAAGCATAAAATCAAATGGTTTAGTTGTTCTGAATAATTAACTTGCTGTCAAATGATTTAATTGTTTACTTTCATGATTTACATAAAATATTTCTCCTTATGTTTCTTCATTTATATGAATATATTAACCTGTGAGGTAAAATGCCCTTATTAGCTTCATTTTATACTGTAATGTTATACTCTTTATTGTTAGTAAGTGATGCCAGCTAGCCACACACAAAGGGCATCTCTGTGTCTGATGTTATTGGTACTCAATTTTCAGGCCAGGAGAGAGACACTTTATACGGTGACTTTGAAAACTACAGACAAATCCAAGTAGAGCAGCATAAAGATATTCCTCTGCATAGAGATCACAATTCTAATTAATGCAACTAATTCTAATTAATGCAATTATAATTAATGCAACTTTTAATGCAAAACTTTAAAAAAAAGCCCTAAGTTGTAGCAATAGCAACAAAACTCCTGGTCCTTCAAACTGCTCTCCAAACCATTAGGCCTCTTAATACTCTGGTAAATAAAGAATCTTCAATGGAAAAATAATTTCCAGAGTATCAATAAAACCACAATGGCCATCATTGTCCTTACTGAAAGGATATATTGGGGACTGAAATTATACAGATGTAGAAGGCAAGGTCCCCTGGGAAGACAATTTAAGTCTTTTAATAGAAGTCAATAGCCCACTGTGGCAATTTTCTTTCTGATATTGTTATTACATAATTCAGTTTTCAACCGAAAAAGCTTTCCTGGAGCACTCTAAAATAATGGGGAAGTTACTCTTTTAATCCAACTTAAAAAATTTTTTGCTTCATATTATGCCTTTGAGAATCTTTAAAGGACCTTATTTCATTCAATGAATATTTAATTACCAAACAGTCTATGTATTACAAACTAAGTGATATTCTTACAAGCTGACTGGAGTTGTGGTTTTTATAAATAGTTGGGAAATATACCAGAAGTACTGGTATATTGCACTTAGAATATATTTAAAAAGAAAATGATTTTGCTTAATTTAAACTGGAAGATTAGAATAAATACACAAATAATATAAAATATAAAATAATACTTTCTTGAGTAAGCTTATTGTTGAATGAGTTTAGTTACCAGGCAAAGATATTATTAAGTATTTTATTTTAATACTTTCAAATTTATCTTTGAGATAGCTAATATAATTACAAATCTATTAATCATTAAGGATCACTAGGGTCTAGTACCACTTAGAGTATTACAGAATATGCTAGAAACAGGCTATTTTGATTTCAATAATTTAACTGTGATTCAAAACCCTGGTAGAGTAGTGGGGGATGGTGTGTTAAACTCTGGAAAAATACAGAAGATATGTTTAGAATTTCACCAGAGAAAACTTCTCCACTGAATCTTGTAATAGTGGGAAATATTGTGATGGTTCCAAAGATGTAGTGATAAAGCTCTTAATCATCCTCAAGACACTATCTGTACTGTGTTGAATAGTAAGAAACCCTTTAAATGAGCTTTTTAAATTATGTATTTGATTGCTACAAAATACAATATGATTTTACTTTTTTTTTTTTAAATGTATATTTTTATACACTTGCATAATAAATCCTATCAAAATAAACTCTTTAGCTTAATTTCACCATTCTTTGGAAAGAAAGCCCATACAGTATAGTTTTTATTTGCAGAGCTTTCTCCTTTAGGAATCAATACGATGTGGCTGCCTTGGTTTCCAATATGGCAGGAGGGCAGCAAGAAATTTTTCACTCATGTTTCAGCGCAGAATCACTCATAAGTGATAGTGTTATGGCAAAAGTTAGATTACATGGTTTTTAGATTAACCATGCTAAAATTAACAATATATTTCCAAAAATATTTAAAATTACAATTCAGCAAAATCTTTGACATATTTAAGGTATTCATTATATAAGACTTCATTATTGTTGTTAAGTCGCTTAGTCATGTCTGACTCTTTGTGACCCCATGGACTGCAGCCCACCAGGCTCCTTTGTCCATGGAATATTCCAGACAAGAATACTTGAATGGGTTGCCATTTCCTTCTCCAGAGTATCTTCCTGACCCAGGGACTGAAGCTGTACACCTTGTATCTTCTGAAATGACAGGCAGATTCTTTATCATTGCTCCACCTGGGAAGCCCAAGAGGACCAAATAAACTTATATGATACTTTGTCAGCATCAGTGAAGGAGTGCCTCTCCCTTAATAATTTGATAGTGCTTCTCCATTTGCCACTGTGCCTTTTCCAGAATGGACAGACTTATCAGCAGTACTAACATCCACTGGAAAAATACTGCAATCCTCAGAGGGTGGGGGGAGAGTTATAATGGAAGATAGAATGGTTAAGGTTCCAAACTTCCTGAGACTTCTGCTGTTGTGAAAGGGTCATATTACTGTTGGGTTGATGACTTGAATGCTCTGCTCCTGCCCCTTCTCTCCATCCCTTCTTTCTGTTTTTCCAACCAGCTAGTTCTAATTCTCCAAGTTTCAGGCTATGTGCTTTCTTAGAGGAGCTTTCTAAAAATGTCCACACAGAGTTAAATAGTTTTATAGTATCTGGTGCATGACTATCAGTGGACTTAATACAGAGTGTTCTGAATGTTTATTTGCTATTCTTTCTCAGTACATCAAAATTTCTCAAATTAGGGAAATGTATTAATTTCCTGTTGTTGCTGTAACAAATTACAAATTGAGTGGTTTAAAACAAAAGCAACAGATACAGATTTAGTGACTTAAAATGACATTTATCATCTTAGAGTTCTGGAGCTGAGAAATCAGAAATGGGTTCCATTGAGCTAAAAATCAAGTTATTGGCTCTGTGGCATTCCTTTTGGAGACTTTGGCTGGGGGCAATTTGTTCCTTTGCATTTTCCAGATTCTTACAGGCTGCCTGAATTCCTTTCTCATTGTCCCTTCTTCAGTCTTCAAAGTCAGCATCTTCAAATTTCTCTTTCACACTGACCTCTGCCTTTGTTGTCCTATCTCTTTCTCTAATTACAACTATCCTGCCCGCATGTCCCTTAGTAAGTACCCCACAATTACATTGGAATCACCTAGATAAGCCAGGACAATCTCTGCGTTAATTTAATCACCTGTGCAACGTCCCTTTGCTAAGTAAAGAAACGTCTATAGAGTTCAGGCTGTAGGACATCTTTGGCAGGGAAATAGGCAGGGATGAGGGGGTAGAGAGAGGAGGCTATTTGTCTAATGACCACGGGCACCATGTCAATTTTTAAAAAGTAAAATCTGGGATCTAGTTGGATGGGTGACATTTTATAGATGTTCAATTAACATTTGATATGTTAATATATAAATTAAGATGTCATAACACAATGTCATTCAAACAATAAACGTAATAAAAATATCTGAAAATTTGTCCAACTGTCTTTCTCATTAAAATATCTTCAATACAAAAAATACTGTAGGGGGGCAGCTATGTCATAAGATACAACATCCTGTGGTAACTCTACTTTGTGAAGGAACTCAGATTCCTCAGAATGGAGTTGTCCTGTAGGAAATGAAAACAATGTCATTGTATTGCATCTACTCATCAAACAGATGAGTTCTTTCAGTTTTCCAAGGAATGATGCCAAGGATGTTCCCATTCTTCTCACCTTTGCTCTCTGCTCTATTTTCTCTCTCCTATGAGTTTCTTACCTATAGCTTATGTCACAATTTCAAAATTATATACCGCAAGATACGAAAATTAAAATTATAAAGCATTAGTATTTTCCACACCAATTCTAACTAACTTGTCTTTTCTCTTTAAAATTGAAAATACATACTCCCTTTTCCAACATACCGTTTCCAACAACCAGAATCTCTGTTACCTGAAAACTCAGTTTGTCTTTGAGGCTGGACAAGCACAAAACCCAAAAATTTCAGGATGTGAGTGGTGTGGTAAAGAACTTACTGGAGCTTAGAGATATAGTTATAGCAGATCCCTATATGCCTAGATATTGTGAAAAACACATTTATCCCCAATTTTGTTTGTTAGGAATGTAAGTTTGTTTTTTTCACAATTAAGGACAGAGGGTTAAGTTATCTCACAGTACTCTGTTCTTCCCTTTCTCTGTGAAAGTGTTAGTTGCTCAGCTCTGTCCAATTCTTTGCCACTCCATGGACTGTAGCCTGCCAGGCTTCTCTGTCCCTGGAATTCTCTAGGCAAGAATAATGGAGGGAGTAGTCACTTCCTTCTCAAGGGAATCTTCCTGACCCAGGTATCAAACTCTGGTCTTTTGCATTGTAGGCAGATTCTTTACCGTCTGAGCCACCAGGGAAGCAGTCCATCCCTTATTGATTGACTGAATATTAATTTCATTCCTCACTCCCATTTTCCTTCCTCTGCATCCTGTTAGCCTGTTATGCTAATGTGTTTGATTTGTACTTTTGAATTTTTATGTTAAATGGTAAACTTTTTAGTTATCATTACATTTACTAGGTTTTTACCTGTAAGATTATAATTTACATGTGAATATTGTATTTTTACTTTTTTTCATTTAACACTGGCTTTTTAATAGCTATCCATGTCACAGAGAATGCATCTAGTTGTTTGCCTCTATCTACTGAATAGTGTTCCACAGTATATGTCCACTATATTTTTCTAATTTATTTACATTATTTTTCTTATTTCTTGTTTATAATCATGGGCTCATACATTGCCTTCAACTATCTACTTGAGTAAAACACAACAGAGAATACCCTTGATAACCTAGTGACCATGGACTTTTCTGAGAATTTATTTTTTAGTATAAACCCTGAGTAACATTGCTGGGCCATTAATCTTGATTTAAGTAAACATTGGGATTCTTTTGGTATGTCTGCCCTTGTCTACCCTCTACCTGTAATGCATGAGTGCTCCTGCTTGATGTCCTCAACAACATGTGGCATTCCAACATTGCTAATCCCTAAGATAAAAGTAGTATCTTATTGTTTTAATTTTAATTCCTCTGATTATCAATGTATTTGAACATTCCCTCAAACTCAGATATTAAACCACTATGCTTTTTCTTTTTGTAAATTGCATTGTGACATTCTCTTCCTATTTGTCTAGTATGCTTAATATTTTCTTTTGTTAACATACTGGGTAGCTTTTTACCACAGATATTAACCACTTATTAATATTAATGCTACCACATTCTTCCATATTTATATGCTATACTTGGGGGTTCCACAGTGACCTTTGCTTCATGGGACATTGTTTACATTTTTTAAGGGTCAAATAAATACATCCAGCAATATGAGCAACTCATGAGTTATAATAGCTGAACAGAATAGCTTATGAATATACTATCACCTTCATTTCATGGCACTGACAAATAGAAAACATTTTCCCCCATGCTTGAATTCAGTCAAGTACTCTGTATCTTGTGACTTTGAATTGGGTCAACTAAACCAAGTTGAAATTAACTTTTCCAAAATTTCCCTCTTTGGATTATGATTATCCATGGGAAAAAGATCATGAGGTATGGAGGGTAAATATGAAATCGCAGTTATTTCTATATTCTCAGCATCGGTGTAGGGTGCCAGGAACTGCCATAGGTTGTATGATTGTTGTTGATCTGTTAGCTCACTTTGTTGGTCTGCAGCCACATTGGTGCCTCCAAGTCCTTTACTTCACACAGTATCTTCTCCTGCATGTCCTCTAAAGTGCCAGATCTCCTGATAAATTTCCTTCTTCAACTTCTATGCAATTTGTGAACAGTTCTGTGATGAGGGATCCCAGTTTTCACCTGCAAATAACTTGTATTATCAAGGATGAAGACAACTTGAAATAGATGTGGATTCCAGTTGATTATTGCACTGTAATGCTTTTTTCCACGTCTGCCAGCTTTGCCAACTTCAGACTCAACAACAGACACAAAAGCAATAGCTTTGCTTAGACTTATTCTCCTGTTTCCACAGTTGTGTAAAAACCTAATTCGCTAATAAATCCCTTATTCCAGATTGCTCTGCTTCTTTGACCAAATTCTGGCTGATGCAGTGTATGTACAATAAGAGGGAAGTATACACCTATATGTAAAAATATAAACATAGAACTTTACTTATCATTGAATCAGACTTGGAACATAATTTTGAGCAATCAAAATATAAAGCCTTGTTTGTGGAGACAGATTATTTAGTAGAAAATATTGAGTTGACCAAAAAGTCTGTTCATTTTTTTCCATAGCATCATTCAGAAAAATCTGATTCTGAACAATTTGGACAACACAATAGAATCACTCAACTATGTTAATTACACTCTCCAAAAGTAATCATTTTTAATCTATTTTACATAATGTACTATTTTTAGAACCTGATAAGAAGCTGTGAGTTCCTTTCTCAAAAGAAAAGTACAAATTTTTATATACTACTTTAGAATGCTCACAGATCTTCTGAAGCCTGTCAACAGACCAAAATCATTGAGAAGTTTGTGAATCCCTGTGTGAAAACTCCACTACCAAACCAAGGCATACCTGTTGTTCCTTGAGAGTTTAGTTTGTGCATAAGTATCTCATTTCTTTAGAACCTGGTTCTAATGTGGATAAGATCACATACTCACTGCAAGCACAGTCCAAATGCCTTAACGTTTCCAACCAACATAGATCAAATCTTTCACATGTGTGTTGTCATGAGTCACAATTAGGATCTTGCATAAAATGGCTCAGTGAAAATTTATCCCCACTGCCTCTAATAAACAATTGAAATTTCTGCCAACAGTGGTTGCATCTTGCACTTAAGGTAACAAACTCCTAAGTTAAGGTCTGGACCTAGTGTCTTTTTCTGAAGCCAACAGTTGATGATAAACAGTTAAACTGTTCACTATATTCCTTGATACATTTTTACTGTTTATATTTCTGTATGACTATCAGAGTTCAGATGTTTCAGAACTTTCAATCTATCACTGTGATAATGGATACAGAGTTTGTTTTGGAAGGGTGATGGAAAAGTTCTAGAATATGATGGTAGTGATGGCTACATAGTCACTGTGTTACTAAATTTTATGGTATGTCACATAACTTTGGGAGCTTCTGAAAGATGAAAGGCCTCTTCTCAAGTGTGGCTCAAAATCAGCCCTAGATAACTCTGGATTACTTTCCTATCCATACTTGTCTGGCTTATTTTTTTTCCAAAGCATTTATGACTTTCTGATGGGCCGCTTATTTATTTGTTTGTTTTCTCATATTCCAGTTTGTAAGTTCCATGCTAATAGGAATTTTATCTGTTTGGTTTTTTGCTCTGTCCCCAGTGTCTAAGTGCCTGGCACTCAATGTATATTTTTGAGTGAATAAGTGAGTAAATCTCTCAATAAGACAAAAAAAGTGGTGGGGATGCATCTAATGGGAAATTAGGGTAGGAGATCCTTTAAAGTAAATACATAGGCAAAGAGACATACTATCTCTTGTTAAATCCCACAAGTATTTTCCCCTTCAGAACTGAAATAGTTACAGATTTCTTTCACTTGACTTGCTTTGCTAAAAGTATAGTTACCATATTATACTGAAAATGCTTATCATTGAAAACTGTAATCACAATAATCCCAGAATTTCTCTAGTTCAATACAGGTAAATGAAATGTGCCACTAAGATCATAAGGGGAAATGTACCTTCCTAATCCAGCCAGGCATCAATACCAAGTGGTAGAACTCCTCTGACTCCAGTAGAGTGAGATCAAGTGAAGGTCCTTGCTGTGCAGGCATGAAATCTTGACTAATTTGAAATCCAACTTTCCATCTACAGTACCATTTCATGGTCCACCGGAACACCCATAGCTCTGAGTAAAGTCTGGTGGATAGCAGTGCCATCTTGCATCTTTCAGAGCTGGGTGGCCCTAGCATGACATTTACTCTGTGGTCACTGGGGACTGGCACTGCTCTAATAATTCCCAGTTCAGCTAAAGGTCAGGATACATAGGGGGATTATATTTAAAAAATGGTCCCTTGGTTTTCTGTACACTTCAGGATTTCACTTGTGGATATGGTCTTCCATTGCCATGTCAGTTTTCTCTGCTGTCCTGGTATCATTGCTCTAGCAGTGACCAAATCTTGTCTGTTCACTGACAGTTTGGACTTTGTGCATCATACCTGTTTGGCTTGGTGTCCAAGAATGACTTGAAGCCTTATGCTCTGTTTTTATCACATGATAATGTCCTCAGCTGGATGATGTCTTTTGGCAAATAGAAGAAATTTTTTATGTGCAGATCATCCACTTCCTTACCACATGAATAGAGAAGGACCTAAAAATCTATATCTGTTTTAATGTATCATTTATTCCAAGGAGAAATAAATAAGCCAAAGGAACATATTTGCAAAGTTTTAGGTACCCTTCAAAGCACTATCTTTAATCCTAAATATCTCTATGGATTTAAGTAAGGTCCACGGATGCCATGGACATATTTGAGGCATAAATTGGTAAAGTGGGGAGAAGGAAGTTTGACCAACCATCCTGGTTTGCCTGAGACTGAAGGTTTTGCAGGAAGTGGGGCTTGAGGGCTAAAACTGGGAAAATCGTGGGCAAATCAGGATGGTTGTTCCCCCTAGAGGAGGAGGTGAGAAGAAAGGAGAGAAGGTGGTGGACATTATTAGAAGTCCTCCCACAAGTAATTACTTATTCATGCACTGAATCAATGTTTCCTGAGCATCTGCTGAGCCCAAGCCCGCGCCAGTGGGGCACAGTTGTGACTAACCCTCATGGTGCAGAGTCCACTTGTCTAGTGGGATTTGAGAGCCTAGAACTGAGAAGGAACTGGCTTATCTTATAGTTAAAACCATCATGCCCTAATTTACAGAGAAGAGCTCTTAAGACTGGGAGATTTTGAATGTCAGACGCTCCTACAGTGCATAAGACCATTCAGACTTCAGTTCTCCTAAGAGCTGCTCTGTTTATTGAACAAAATTCTTTCTTTCCCTGTCTCCTATCAGCAGATGCTTGTATTTCAGCCATGCCAAATCCACTCATATTCCATCTGTGTCTACTCAGCACATATATTTGCATTCTACTATCTCTACATCACCTCTAGATGTCAGATTGAATTGCAGCCTATTACAGAAATGAGGATGGAAATTTACAGAGGAATGCTGACTTCACATAGTTACAAACAAAAGAGAAAGAATACATAGAAATACACACATCAAAACTTTGTGTGTATCCACTCAGGTTCATTCTGCATATTTTCATCTTTTAAAATACTTACCACTTTCTACTTTGTATCATAGTCATTTAGAGGTATATGTTGTATCTTTTTGAGAGAGGGGTTCATATCCTACTTATGTTTTCACCTCTGATCTCAGCACTCTTCTTGATGCCTTGAACATAGTAGCTTCTCTACAAATGTTGCCAAGGAATTAATACATGAGTGGAAACATATTTTCTCAAAGTCAGTCAGTCTGGGAAACTATTTCCTTAGTTCAAGGACAACTGGTTTGACCTTGATTTGAAGCAGTCTCATAAAAAAGACATTTAGCTTACTAAACGTCTGTGTATTTTGGACTTTGTAAAAGGATTTACTGCCACAAGATCTGTTCTATTTATCTTTCCCATCAAGGATAGCTGTTACCAATAGGGACCAATATCTAATGTCACAGAAAATAGGAAAAGGGATGGAAACTTATCTAGAAGCTGATTTGACAAGTAAACTTCTTTTCCTAGCATCTAGTACGATGCCTGCAGTTCTTTAAGAAATTAGATGAATGTGGTAAATAAGGTAAATAGTTCTAATACATAGGATCCAAATAAGAAGTCTGTCAGGCTCTCTGTTCAAGGTATTTTTCAGGCAAGAATATTGGGGTGGGTTGCCATTTCCTTCTCCAGGGGATCTTCCTGACCCAGGGATTAAACCTGGGTCTCCCGTGTCTCCTGCATTGCAGGCAGATTCTTTACCTGCTAAACCTAGAGGTATTTACTTTAATTCAATCAAAAGGGATAGTGGTTTTGAAGTGTTGGGAATCATAGAATTTGTGGAGATGGCAAATTCCTTTTGAAATCAGAATAAGGATGCAAATAACTTTCCTTATTCCTAGGAGAAGAGAGATCAACCCAATCACACATTTAAAGCCCAAGTAACTCTCTGAATTGTTTCCTTTCACTATTGCTCCACCTTGATGTACCATCAGTCCATCAAGTCTTATAAAATTCAAATTTTTTACAGAGCATCTTTCAAATCAACCAAGTTATTCTCCGGATTGCTTTTTTAATGTGTTCCTTATTCTCTGGGCCTCAAGTTCACCTTGTAACAAGAAGTACTTTACTTTGTGATTTTCCTGCCCAGCAGGGACCAGAGCTTTTTCTCATCTGTACTTGAGACCACTCTCAAGGAGTTTTCTCCATTTTCTCCACCCCCAGGCTTCCTCTAGCTGCTCAGACAGATGGCTTAAAGATTGAACTCTGTTATGCATCCTCCTGTCTTCAGAGAACTTTTCCCATTTAGCTCATCCTGGATCCAACTAAAATGTCTCTCTTATTTTTCAAATGAACATTGTTGTCACTATTCTTAGCTAGTAATCAACTACTGGGTTTCCCAGGTGGTGCTAGTGGTAAAGAATCTGTCTGCCAATGCAGGAGATGTAAGAGACATGAGTTCAATCCCTGAGCGGGGAAGATCCCATGGAGGAGGGCATGGCAACCCACTCTAGTATTCTTGCCTGGAGAATTCCATAGACAGAGAAGCCTGGTGGACTTCAGTCCACAGAGTTGCAAAGAGCCAGACATGACTGAAGCGATCTAGCAGACATGCACTGCTAATACTACACTACTATTATTATTATTACTATTAATAATTTTTAGGAGCTATCAGGTAAAGTGTCTTCATTTTGCCACATGTTTTTGAGTTAGGCATTCTGTTACGACACTTAAAATGTTTTATTATATCAAATCTCTTTGATTAAAGTACATATATATGTAAGTGAACTGCCCACAAAATGATTCTTTCACTAATTGTTGATGTTATATAAACTAACTCTTCAACCAAGGAAGTACTTTAAAAACTTCTTGCTAAAAATGTATTAATTTTACTTTGCATAATAAATGTTTACTCTAGGTAGAAGTAAAATTTCAAATTCGTTGATTATCTAGAACACATGGAATAATCAGTGTAATTTGGAATGCTGGATTATAGTGTTTCATTTATATCACAACAGGCAGAAACTGAATTATTTCAATCCATTACAAATGTATTTTAGCCACCCACATTATTCTAAAACAATACTGTGGAAATAATGTTTGCCCATATGCTTTCTAAATGCCTTGATTTTTAAAAATCTGAAGGGTTATCCAGGGAATAATTTGGTAGTTTTACCACTTCCTTCTTCAAACCTCAAACACTTCCATTTTGTTCACTGTTGTAAGAGCCAGTATCAATGGCCCAGTTTAAAATGATAACTGTAGTGTTATATAGCTTTCAAAAAATGGAGGCAAGATTCCTTAATAGTAATATATTTTAAGTTTGAGGTCTCACCAAGTAACTAGACCAGAACCAGTGCGCTTTCTTTCTTTCTTTCTTTTTATTTATTTATTTATTTATTTTTCATTTATTTTTATTAGTTGGAGGCTAAATACTTTACAATATTGTAGTGATTTAGAGGGATGGGAGGGGGAATTGGGAGGGGGAACACATGTAAACCAGTGTGCTTTCGATGGTCAAGACCATCACTCAAAGCTCTGAGTAGTGTGGAGACATTAGCATATGTTATAAACACCTAAATGCATTGATTAAATTTCCTTATAAAGCGTGTCCTAAGTTGCATATGAATTTTCAGCGCTATGGAACTAGAGGAAGAACATTGCAGGGGATCAGTGACAGTTCTTTGCACTTAGACGTCCTAACTTTGAACCTTAGTTCTCCTGGTTACAGATTTGTATCCTTGAACAAGTCATTTAGCCTGTCTGACCCAATTTTCTAGGAAACAATGATCTCAGATGATTGTGACAGAAAATAAAATAGATTATAAATATGAATAATTATTTCTACCTTTATGAAAGTACATGAAAACAACATATGATGAACTGATAATCATGGTGTCTGTATTTCTAGTTCTTGAACTACTCTACTCACTTAACCCAATGAAGATTTTGATAGTACATGACAAATTGCTTTTATTTGCCAACAAAAGTCTTATGAAAAGCCTTATTTCAGTCCCTTCATTCTGATTTCATTATGGCCATGGCTCTAAATCACTTCCCCTGCTTCTTTGCTTTTTTTTTTCTTTTGTATATTTTAAGATAATTTCCATCTAAACATTGTATGAACCACATCACTGAAATCTAATTAGCAGATCACCTGCTTCAGCAGCATGTGCCTGTATCTCATTATTCCTCCCCTGTGAGCCATATGTTTGCTTCCGACATCAATCTTTCTGTGTGATTACTGCAGCAAAGAACTTATTTGGTTTTGTAACAACTGTCTCACCTCTTTGCAAGGCAGTTCTGTTCCTGAGTTTCCCAAGGCAGACATCCTGCAGTTGTCTTTTTCAACCCCATGCTGTGACTGTGTGGTATGGAGGGTGCAAAGTAATAACAGTTTCTTTTTCTATCCAATGTGCTTATGTGCTGAGTTATTGGCTTTTTGCTTTTGCTTTTTTTCCTTTGCCTCACTGATAGTAAAATATGAAAAGCTACTGTTACACTGTGACTGTTGTTTACTTGTTCATTCTCTTTGGGGCCATTTTCCCCCCAGGAAGAATTATAGTCACATCATGTTGAACTTTGTATCCAAGAGTTGTGATTGTGCCTTGATACAATACAGAGAAATTAAAAAAAAAAAAGGAAAAGAATAAAAGAATGAGTGGGTTGGAAACAATGACCAGTTTGGGGTTTTTTCAAGTTAGATATTACCCATTTGAATATAGAATTTTTCATTGTTGAGTAAAAAGCTCTCATGGAAATCTTTTGATTATTTTATAGAACTAGGAGTCCAGTTAGTTTGGATGATCTTATCCTAAATAGCCCAGGAATTTTCTGAGATGAACCTAAACCTTTGCTATAAATAGTGTCTACTTTTCTTCATGATCCACTGTTTTATTTTAATGTTTAACACAACAGAATTCATCCATTTAGTATATGTGTGTTTAATGCCTGCTATGTACCAAGCGCTATTGTATGAACTGGAAATACAATAATGAATAAGACATACATACTCAGTGCCCGTATACCTCTGAAAAGCTGTGAGGAATGTAGACAGTGAATAAGGACACAAAGCAAGTGGTAGTGACTGCTGAGAGAGGAACAGGATACCGAGTTTCCTAACCTGGTAGAGAGCTACTCTGAGAGGCTAATCTAAGCTTATGCCTAGGAAGTGAGTAGAACTGACTCCAAGTTCATAGTGATATTGCTTCATGAACAGTGGAAAGACCTTAGGATGTAAGCAGATTTGAATGTAGTTTAAGTAGAACCTCTTCTAGAAAATGTTCATTAGATAGCCCTCAGAAGATACCTCAAAAGGAAAAAACTTCACTACCTGACTCTATCAAGTCTCATTATAAAAGTCTTCATAGCCCATTATATCTTTTCTTCTATAATTGTATTCTCTCCCCAGATTTCATTATGAAAAATTTTAAATACAAAAGTTGAAGGAATTATACAGTAAACAAGTGCTAAGTTGCTTCAGTCGTGTCCAACTCTTTTTAACGCCATGGAACATAGCCTGCCAGGTTCCTCTGTCCATGGGATTCTCCAGGCAAGAATACTGGAGTGGGTTGCCATGTCCTTCTCCAGGGGATCTTCCCGACCCAGGGATCGAACTTGTTTCTTTCACATCTCTTGCATTGGGAGACAGGTTCTTTACCACTAGTCCCCCTTGGAGGCCCACAGTGAACACACATATGGTCAAAACCAAGACTCTACAATTAACATTTTTCCCTATTAACTTTTTCACATATTCATCCACCTATGCATTCCTCTACTTATTCATCAGTCCATGAATTTTTTAAAGCAATTCGAAATTAGTTGGAGACATCAGTATCCCTAATTTCAGCATGTACATCATTAACTAGGGTTTTTTATATTTGCATATGTCTGAGTGTGTATGTATATGTAAAAACAAATATATTTGTATATTTTATGTATGGTGTACACACAATGAAACGTAAAAAACAGAGCTATACTATTTAATGTCTTGAAAAGTACATATACTTATGAAACTCAAACTCCTATCTAATATATATTATCATCACCCCTAGAAGTATCCGCATGCCCTTTTCCTAGGCTGTTCCTTTTCCCACCACTCCCAAGACAAACACTACCCTCGTTTATTTCCAGTGTAGACTCTTTCACATATTTTAGAACTTTATATAAATTGAATCATAGAGTATAAACCTTATTGTGTGAGCCTTTTTTTCATTTAGCAAACTGATATTGAGATTTATTCATGTTATATATATATTAGTAGTTCCTTTTAATTGCCAACTAATAATCATCATATGAGTATATTACAGCGGTCTCTAGCCATTTTCTGAAGAGGGACTCTTGGGTTGTTTCCAATTTGGGAATTTCATGAATAAAACAGCTCTGAACTATCTTACACAGTGCATTCTTGTGGACATATGCTTTTTAAACTTTTTATTCAATATTGGGGTATAGCCAATTAGCAATGTTGTAATAGTTTCAGGTGAACATCTGAGGGACTCAGCTGTACATATACAGGTATCTGTTCTCCCCCAAACTGCCCTCCTGTCCAGGTTGCACGTAACTTTGAGCAGAGTTCCATGCGTTATACAGTAGACCCTTGTTGGTTATCCATTTTAAATATAGCAGTGTGTACATGTTGTGGACATATGCTTTTATCTCTGGCTTTTAAGGAGAAGTTTTAATTTTGATGAAGTTTAATCACTTTTTCTTTATGATTATTGTTTTTTTGTGATATGCCTAAGAAATACCAGCCTATGTCTAAGTAGTGAATATATTCCTTTGCAAGTATTCTACAAGTTCTTTAGTTTTAACTTTTATGTTTAGGTCTCTGTACCACCTCAAATCAATGTTTTGTATGTTATGAGATGGGACTGAGGCTACTTTTTTTTTTCATGTGAATATTTAGTTATTCAATATCACTTATTGAGAAATCTTTCCCTTCCCCCATTGGATTGCTTTGGCACCTTTGTCAGAAATTAAATGATCACATAGATCTATTTTCAGTCTTAATTTCTATGGTTTTATAATAGTAAGTTTTGTTACAAGTTAGTGTAAGTCTTCCAACTTGGTTCCTTTTGTTCTAAGAAAGATTTTGTTATTCTCTGTCATTTGCGATATTGTTGTTCAGTCTCTAAGTTGTGTCCGACTTTTTGTGACCCCATGGACTACAGGAGTCCGGTTTCCTTGTCCTTCACTATCTCCTGGAGTGTGCTCAAACTCATGTCCATTGAGTCAGTGACGGCATCCAACCATCTCATCCTCTGTCGTCCCCTTCTCCTGCTCTTAGTCTTTCCCGGCATTAGGGTCTTTTCCAGTGAACTGGCTCTTCACATCAGGTGGCCAAAATATTGGAGCTTCAGCTTCAGCATCAGTCCTTTCAATGAATATTCAGGACTGATTTCCTTTAGGATAGATGGGTTTGATCTCTTTGCAGTCCAAGGGACTCTCAAGAGTCTTCTCCAGCATTGACAGTTCGAAAGTATCAATTCTTCAGCATTCAGCCTTCTTTATGGTCCAACTATCACATCTGTACATGACTACTGGAAAAAACCATAGTTTTGACTAGACCGTCCTTTGTCAGCAAAGTGATATCTCTGCTTTCTAATATGCTATCCAGGTTTGTCATAGGAGCAGGCATCTTTTTTCTTTTTCTTCCAAGAAACAGATGTCTTTTTAATTTTGTGACTGCAGTCACCATCTACAGTGATTTTGGAGACCAAGAAAATAGTCTGTCACTGTTTCCATTTTTTTCCCCCTCTGTTTGCCATGAAGTGATGGGACCAGATGCCATGATCTTAATTTTTCAAATGCTGAGTTTCAAGCCAGCTTTTTCACTCTCCTCTTTCACTGTCAACTACAGCTCTTTAGTTCCTCTTCACCTTCTGCTATTAGGGTGGTGTCATCTGCATATCTGAGGTTATTGATACTTGTCCCAGCATTCTTGATTCCAGTTTATGAGTCATCCAGCCTAAAATTTTGTATGATGTACTCTGCATATAAGTTAATAAGCAGGGTGATAATATGCAGCCATGATACTCCTTACCCAATTTTGAGCCAATCCATTGTTCCATTTGTATTTCCACATAACATTTATAATCCAATGATCAATTCCTAGAAATACGCCTGATAGTATTTTGATTTAGACATGGCTTTTTTTACATTGTTCACTGACTTCCTCACATCATGGTGAGATCCTCAGCGGGGAACTCAAGAGAATAAGGGAGAAAGGGGTAAGGTGGGAGGGCAGGAGGGAGAGAGTATGCACCAGGTGGAAGATGTACTACTTACTGTGACTCAATCTTGGAAGTCACGCAGTATCACTTCCGCCACATTTTATTTTTCAAGTCAGTTCCAAAATTGCCATATTCAAGGAAAGGGGAAAAGACTTATGGGGACAGGTAACTAGAGTCAGCAAGAGGATATGGTACTAGAGATTTTGCAGGGACTATTTTTGGAAATACAGTTTATCACAATTTTAGTAGTATAATGGTAGATTTATTAGTATTGTCTAGATAAGCACTCATGTTATTTGCAAGTAGAGATTTTTTTCATTAAAAAATTTATGTTTTTAATTTCTTTTTATTATCTTATTTCAATAACTAGGACCTCCAATCCAATTAATAATAGAGTAAGGGTAAAGATCTTTTCCTTGTTTGCACTATGGGGGAGTGTTTTACTATTTCACATTAAATGTGATACTAGATATAGTTTTTCATAGATGCCCTTTATCAAATTGATTTTCCCAATTTACACAGAGTATTACTTATAAATAGGTGTTAAATATCATCAACTGCTTTTTCTGAATCTATTGAGATGATTACATGGTTTTCTTCCTTTACCCACTAATATAGTGAAGTATAGCTCTTTTTGGTTATTAAACAAATCATGAATTTTTGAGGGAAAAAACCCACTTCTTTATGATCAATGACCTTTTTATAAGTGGTTGGGGTCAAATTTATAATACTTAAGATATTTTTTGTGTCTATGTTCAGAAAATAAATAGCTCTATAATCTTAATTTTGTAAGCTTTGATAAAAAGGTCATGCTAACCTCAATAAAATGAGCTACATAAAGTTCCTTTTCCTCTATTTTTTGAAAGACTTTGGTAAGTATAATGTTATTTCTTTCTTAAAATGTGATAACATTCACCAGCAAAATCATATGGGACTAGAATGTTATTTGTAGGACAATTCCTCCACAAATAAAATTTCTTTAATTGATATAAAGTTATTCATATCTTGTATTTAGTTATGTGGTATCTTGGCTAGTTATATTTTTCAATATTTTTTCCATTTCATCTTAATATTTGAATACATTGGCCTAAAGTTCATTATGTTTCACTTTATATTTTTAATGTCTTTCTCATCTTTTTCCTTGTTTAGTATCCAGTTTTCTGCTCTTTTCAAAAAAATTTAATTTGGCACAATTTTTAACTGACATGTTCATTAGATTGTTTGATTAGATGTCTTTTCTTGGTTCATAATTGTAACCCCAGGATCTAGCACATGTCAGGCTTGTATTGTAAATATTGTTCTAAATATTTTTTATGAAGTGAGTGAATGAATGATCCCCTATGTTGTTATAAATCTTCTGAGATTCAGGAAAAAAAAATAAATGAAATGTTTATTTTAAACCAACTTTTGACTTAATAGTAGTGATAACAATATAGAGCTCCTGATTAAGAGATATAGAATGCTGTTTCTTTGGTCAGAAATATAAATGAAATTTCCCCTCCATCTATATTAATGTTTGCTATGAAGTATTATTAGATCATAAAACTATAAAGTAAATGTTACTAGGTTTTTTTCTTCTTTTCATTCAGTCAACTGTCTGGATAAATGGTCCTCAGAGAGGGGATATCCCCAATCTGAATTTCTTTTAAACCATGGTAGAATCATACTATGGAGAAGGCAATGGCAACCTGCTCCAGTACTCTTGCCTAGAAAATCCCATGGACGGAGGAGCCTGGTAGGCTGCAGTCCATGGGGTCGCTAGGAGTTGGACACGACCTGAGCGATTTCACTTTCACTTTTCACTTTCATGCATTGGAGAAGGAAATGGCAACCCACTCCAGTGTTCTTGCCTGGAGAATCCCAGGGATGGCAGAGCCTGGTGGGCTGCCGTCTATGGGGTCGCACAGAGTCGGACACTACTGAAGCGACTTGGCAGCAGCAGAATCATACTAACCTGAGATATAGTCCCTTAAAATTATCTTTGAGTAGTTTAGCTAGTAATTATTGACTTCAGAGGCTGGCATTATGTTTAGATGCCATAGGTATCAACCTTTACATAAAACATATATATATTAAAGGAGAACAGATTAATTGTAAGAATTCTAGATGGAAGGAAATACATGGAAACTGAGCAGTTGTTATGAATTGAGATCAGCAGGTCTGAAATTTTCATCTGATTCCAGGATCCATTTTGCTGGAAAATTGCACTAGAAAAGGGAGAAACAGTGTTTGCAGATGACATAATCCTCTACATAGAGAACCTTAAAGACTCCACCAGAAAGTCACTAGAGCTAATCAATGAATATAGTAAAGTTGCAGGATGTAAAATTAACACACAAAAATCCCTTGCATTCCTATACATTAACAATGAGAAAACCGAAAGAGAAATTAAAGAAATGATTCCATTCACCATTGCAACAAAAAGAATAAAATACTTAGGAATAAATCTACCTAAAAATACAAAAGATTTATATATATAAAACTATAAAACACTGGTGAAAGAAATCAAAGGTGACACAAATACATGGAGAAATATACCATGTTCATGGATTGGAAGAATCAGCATAGTGAAAATGAGTATACTACCCAAAGCAGTTTATAGATTCAATGCAATCCCTATCAAGCTACCAACAATATTTTTCAGAGAACTAGAACAAATAATTTCACAATTTTTATGGAAATACAAAAAAATCTCGAATAGTCAAAGCAATCTTGAGAAAGAAGAATGGAACTGGAGGAATCAACCTGCCTGACTTTAGACTATACTACAATGCTACAGTCATCAAGACAGTATGGTACTGGCAGAAAGACAGAAATATAGATCAATGGAACAAAATCGAAAGCCCAAAGATAAATCCACACACCTATGCACAACTTATCTTTAACAAAGTAGGCAAGAATATACAATGGAGAAAAGACAATCTCTTTAACAAGTGGTGCTTGGAAAACTGGTCAACCACTTGTAAAAGAATGAAACTAGAACACTTTCCAACACCATACACAAAAATAAAGTCACAGTGGATTAAAGATCCAAACGTAAGACCAGAAACTATAAAACTCCTAGAGGAAAACATAGGCAAAACACTCTCTGACATAAATCACAGCAGGATCCTCTATGACCCACCTCCCAGAGTAATGAAAATAAAAGTAGAATAAACAAATGGGACTTAATTAAATTTAAAAGTTTTGCACAGTGGGGGAAAAAAAAAACTATAAGCAAGGTGAAAAGACAGCCTTCAGCATGGGAGAAAATAATACCAAATGAAGCATGGACAAAGCATTAATCTCAAAAATATACAAGCAGCTCTTGCAGCTCAATTAAAAAAAAAAAAATGACCCAATCAAAAAATGGGCCAAAGAACTAAACAAACATTTCTCCAGAGAAGACATACAGATGGCTAACAAACACATGAAAAGATGCTCAACATCACACATTATCAGAGAAATGCAAATCAAAACACAATGAAGTACCATCTCACACCGGTCAAAATGGCTGCTATCAAAAAGTCTACAAGCAATAAATGCTGCAGAGGGTGCAGAGAAAACGGAACCCTCTTACACTGTTGGTGGGAATGCAAACTAGTACAGCCACTATGGAGAAGAGTGTGGAGATTCCTTAAAAACCTGGAAATAGAACTGCCACACGACCCAGCAATCCCACTGCTAGGCATACACACCAAGGAAACCAGAATTGAAAGATACACGTGCACCCTAATGTTCATTGCAGCACTGTTTACAATAACCAGGACATGGAAGCAACCTAGATGTCTATTGGCAAACGAATGTACAAGAGAGCTGTGGTACATATACACAATGGAATATTACTCAGCTGTTAAAAAGAATACATTTGAATTAGTTCTAATGAGGTGGATGAAACTGGAGCCTATTATAGTGAAGTAAGTCAGAAAGAAAAACATCAATACAGTATACTAATGCATTAGAAATTTAGGAAGATGGTAACAATGACCCTATATGCGAGAAAGCAAAAGAGACACAGATGTATAGAACAGTCTTTTGGACTCTGTGGGAGAAGGTGAGGGTGGGATGATTTGAGAGAATAGCATTGAAACATGTATATTATCATAAATAAAACAGATCGCCAGTCCAGGTTGGATGCATGAGACAGGGTGCTCAGGGCTGGTGCACTGGGATGACCCTGAGGGATGGGATGGGAAGGGAGGTGGGACGTGGGTTCAGGATGTGGAACACATGTACAGCCATGGCTGATTCATGTCAATGTATGGCAAAAACCAATATTGTAAAGTAATTAGCCTCCAATTAAAATAACTAACTAACTAAATATATATATATATATATATATATTTTTTTTTTTTTTTTTTTTTTTTTTTTTAAAAAGAGAGCAAGACATTCATCTGGATGCTTTCTATTTTGTCCATCAGACTTCTTGTCAATAGATTCTATGAAAAACTGAGGGTATATTTTATTTGCCTTTCGTTATATATAGGGAATTATTTTATAATCACCGAGAATTGAAATTTAGTGTCCCTTAATAATAGCAAGGAAAAATAATACATCTGTTTGAATTTGAAGAGACTTGTGGAGGCTTAGAAATAGTTGAGCATGAAAACATTCTCTGTAATATTTCATTTCTTTACCATTATCTATAAACTGATGTCTTAGCTTCTTGGTCTAGTTTCATGGAGTCTGTGATCCATTCCCTCTTCACTTCTTCCAGTGTCTGGTTCACTTTTCCTTGGAAGCATCTATTCACACCAGATAGGCTACCTTTTCCTGGTCTTCCCTCTAGGGATGCTTATCTTTACCTGTGAGCCTTCATTCCTGCTTCTTGACTTCCAAGTCGCCTCCACATTTTCCCTCAGTCTGAGTATGCTCTCCTTCCTCTCCATTTATCTTCAAAACCTGAGTTAAGTCCAAACATTTCCATAGTTTCCTTCCAGTTTTTGCAACATACAGTGACTTAGTCCTTTCGGTTCCTGTGGTATCACTAATTTTCAATTTTACTTACTCTCTAAAATTACCTTGTTTTGTATATTCAAACCTCTTTATGGACTATCAGCCCATTTAGAGTAAGTACCATGTGTAATATTTATAAAATATTTAAGTTTTCTGCCTTAAATATTGATTATGTTTAAAATAAGTTAAGCAACCAAACTTTGGTCAAACTTAGGTTCAAGTACCAGGTTCTCCTATTCAGTAAGGTAATCATGATAAGTTACTTAATATCTCTAAACATTTTCTTTATTTTTTTTGGTAATCAAGAGATGATACAAGTATAAATTGGGAATAGTAAGTTGAAAGTAAGGACTAAATAAGATGATGGATATAATATGCATGATGCATAGTTAAATGGTAGTTATTCTTATAATACTGTATTTAGTGAGTCAGAATTATCTTCATGGATGTTATTCTTTGAACTGAGGCAGGCCGAGGCAGGACTATTTGGTTCTAGTGTAAATTAACTCCAAGTGTTTTCCTTATTTTGGTTATTTATCTGTTCTTTATATTTTTTTTGTTTTTTACCTCAACTTCAAGCTATTGGCTGTATCCTTCTTTTGATGTCAGTATGCCTATATCAAAGAGCATCTCATTCTTCTTTGCTTTTAATTTTATGTGCAATAATGCTAGGTTTGGGCCTAAAACCTACACTGCTTTTATAATGACTAAGGGATGGAAGTTTTGATGCTGCAAATCTTAAACTTGTGCCTGGCATACCCTAGAGATTTCATAAACAATTTTTAATTGGTGAGTTAATCAGTTTATTTACAAATGAATACATAAACATATGAATAGAATTAAGGAATGAGTAAATGCTTACTGTCGGCACTGTTTACTTTCAGATATAACTTGTTTCCTGACTTCCTCTGAATCTATTCGTCCTAGTTGTTGAATGACACTAACCTTGTACTTGGTTTAATTCACTTGGTTTTCATATTTTGGTTTGAGTTCTGTTTAAAAGTTCCCCCCATTCTTCTTGCAATTTTTGCCTCCCTAAGATCTATTCATATTTGGGATCACTTTGACAGGATGCATGATTCCCTTTGTTTTTGTTACTTCAGTGCCCTGTTTCTATAGAATTTCTCCTTACGTACCAGATCTTAGTCATTAGTAGTGAATTTTGTGTTTCAGCTTGTCCAAACGATGAAAATAAGATCCTCTCTTGACACTTGGTGAATTCCTGCTTCAGTCAAATGTCTCTTCTCACTAAGACATTCCATCTGGTTTGCTTGGCTTCAGGTACAGATTTTGGTGTTCAAGATACTCCCTACTGCCAGTTCAGTCCTCTGCTCTATTGCTTTCTCTTACATCCTATTCAACTTGCTCTACTTACTGTCCCTGCAATTCCTGTTTTTGTAGTATGTGACATAAAGAATGGACAACCCAGCCAGATGCAATAGTTTTCAATATACATTGATCTTCACATTCTCTTTCTTAGTCCATAGGATGGTATTCTCTGCAAAAAGAGCCCACTTTTTTTGGACAGTATTTTCAGCTGCACAAAGTTTTAGAATACTTGTATTTAATGTCAGAATCATATACTAGATAAGTATTTTAGAAGTATTTTTCTAAACATATAATAAGAATTTGAACACTAAGACATGATAATGCATGTATGCATTGTAAGGCATATACGTAAACCATTACTTAATGCAATGGTATCGTTTTATATTTTCTAGCCCATTCTGTTTTATAACTTTCTGTTTACTTTTAAATAATGCTTGTTACTACCCACTACTTGGTCATGACTTCCATGTTGTACTAAACATATTACATTCCTGGATTGCACAAAAATTTGGCATTCCTGAAATTTCTTTCAAGAGAAGTTGCTGACTTTATTAACTTTCAGTCACAGTGCTCTCCATTTAGGGAAGTAAAAAAAATAAAACTCCAAAATTAGTGCAAATAATTTGGTATATCATAGGTTTTTATTGTTAAATAATTTGGTATGTTATAGTTTATTAATTATTTCCCTCTGACTCAGTGTTTTGTACCCTTCCAATCTCATGGAATATAATCCTCAATTCCTTTCAGGTATTCGTTCATGCTTGTTGTTATTCGGTCACTCAGGTATGTCCAACTATTTGCAACCCCATGAACTACAGCATGCCAGGCTTCCCTGTCCTTCACCATCTCCTGGAGCTTGCTGAAACTCATGTTCATTGAGTTGGTGATGCCATCCAACCATCTTATCCTCTGTTATACCCTTCTCCTCTTGCTTTCAATCTCTCCCAGTGTCAGGGTCTTTTCCAGTGAATTGGCTCTTCACGTAAGATGGCCAAAGTATTGGAGCTTCAGCTTCAGCATCAGTCCTTCCAATAAATATTCAGGACTGTTTTCCTCTAGGATGGACTGGTAGGATCTCCTTGCAGTCCTAGAGACTCTCAAGTCTTCCCCAACACCACTGTTCAAAAGCATCAATTCTTTGGCACTCAATCTTCTTAATGGTCCAACTCTCACATCTATACATGACTACTGGAAAAACCATAACCTTGACTAGATGGACCTTTGTTGGCAAAGTAATGTCTGCTTTTTAATTCTGTCAGTTTTGTCATAACTTTTCTTCTAAGGAGAAAGCGTCTTTTAATTTCATGACTACAGTCATCATCTGCAGTGATTTTGGAGTCCAGGAAAATCAAGTCTGTCACTATTTCCATTGTTTCTCCATCTATATGCCATGAAGTGATGGGACTGGATGACATGATCTTAGTATTTTGAATGCTGAGTTTTAAGCCAGTTTTTTCGCTCTCCTCTTTCACCTTCATCAGGAGGTTCTTTAGTTCCTCTTCACTTTCTGCCATAAGGGTGGTGTCACCTGCATATCTGAGATTATTGATATTTCTCCTGGAAATCTTGATTCCAGCTTGTGAGTCATCCAGCCCATCATTTCACATTTTGTTCATACTTAAAAATCCCATTTAACCAATCTGACGTGTTGTAGGCATTGAAAGTCAAAGGTATGAGAAATGTTTTGAAAGAGGACAAGGTGGGATTTCTTTCACAATAGCAACAATTTTCATTAGCTGGGTCCTTTCCATGATTTTAGCAATGGAGGATAGATTTTTCCCCCAATGGTGTTCTTCAAAGTTGTAAAAGATACCACTTCAAAAAAAGAGGTCCTGTGCTATCAAATAATCTTGGAAAATTCAATTGTAAACAAAGCTGCTTTTTGAACTAAAAGATTTCTCCCAACATTTTTATGCTAACATGAATTCTGAATATATGGTTCAGTCCGTCATGAGATACCACTTTCAAAATACAATTGTCAAAACTATTAAAAAAGAATACACTGAGTGAGGGGTTGGGAGACTACAGTTCTCATTCTAAATCTGTGTGCACTTGATGTTTCAATCTGAAGAGTTAGGAAACAGACTAAATAATCACTAAAATCCCTACAGTTTTATTCCTCTAAAATTCAGAGAGTTTGAGAAGTTTCCAAAAGGGATTTGGAAACCAAGTGTTGCTGAGGAGCTGGGGCAGAGGGTTTACTCTTGGTATGGTCTCATTTTCCATGGCTCCTCATCCTCAACCTTCTTATTCAACAGTCGTAACTCTGTTCTGTTTGTTATAAAATTTTTGCATTTAATTTCATTTCAAACTTAATGAAACCTCCTACTTATAGTGGTTTGGGGTTGGAGCCACAGACACCTAATTTGCAGGCACCAAGCGTAGTTGCAGGCTTCAACAGGCTAAAAATATACCCACCCAAGTTTTTCAGTCATTTCCATTCTCTTAGCCAGAACCTTGAGACTTCAGTATCTAATATTCAGACTGGAACTTTCATGTAAATGATTAGTTATCACTCGTAAGTCTTATATAAAGTTGAAACAAAAGTAACAAAATAGTAATTGAAGGAGGAAGAGTAATTTCTAGAGAGAATATTTAATTATTTTGGAGTAATTCCTAGAGATTATTCTTGGATAGATCATTTTTGTTAATTAAAATTCATAGCTATTCTGAATAATAAATAAAGTAAGCAAAGTGGACTGTTTGGAATACAATAGGAAAGTGAGTGAGTGAATGAGTGGAAGTCGCTCAGTCATGTCCAACTCTTTGCAACCCCATGGACTGTACAGCCCATGGAATTCTCCAGGCTAGAATACTGGAGTGGGTAGCCTTTCCCTTCTCCAGGGGATCTTCCCAACCCAGGGATTGAATCCAGTCTCCTGCATTGCATGTGGATTCTTTACCAGCTGAGTCACAAGTGAAGCCCATATAGCAAGCTGAACCACAATAGGAAGGTAGAAAATCGTAAACCTTTATTTATTAGACTCGAAAAATGTATTTCCTATCTGATTTCATAAACATTATAGGACAATAATTTCATAATGGCATTTCAAATGTAAATCTTATGTTAATAGATATCTAAAAAGTCAAACAACCAAATTCTATTAATAGTATAGGTACCATAATATAACTACTTTATTTAAAAAAAAATTTTTTTTTATTAGTTGGAGGCTAATTACTTCACAACATTTCAGTGGGTTTTGTTATACATTGATATGAATCAGCCATAGAGTTACACGTATTCCCCATCCCGATCCCCCTCCCACCTCCCTCTCCACCCGATTCCTCTGGGTCTTCCCAGTGCACCAGGCCTGAGCACTTATTTCATGCATCCCACCTGGGCTGGTGATCTGTTTCACCATAGATAATATACATGTTGTTCTTTCGAAACATCCCACCTTCGCCTGCTCCCACAGAGTTCAAAAGTCTGTTCTGTACTTCTGTGTCTCTTTTCCTGTTTTGCATATAGGGTTATCGTTACTATCTTTATAAATTCCACATATATGTGTTAGTATGCTGTAATGTTCTTTATCTTTCTGGCTTACTTCACTCTGTATAATGGGCTCCACTTTCATCCATCTCATTAGAACTGATTCAAATGAATTCTTTTTAATGGCTGAGTAATATTCCATGGTGTATATGTACCACAGCTTCCTTATCCATTCATCTGATGATGGGCATCTAGGTTGCTTCCATGTCCTGGCTATTATAAACAGTGCTGCGATGAACATTGGAGTGCACATGTCTCTTTCAGCTCTGGTTTCCTCAGTGTGTATGCCCAGAAGTGGGATTGCTGAGTCATATGGCAGTTCTATTTCCAGTTTTTTAAGAAATCTCCACACTGTTTTCCATAGTGTCTGTACTAGTTTGCATTCCCACCAACAGTGTAAGAGGGTTCCGTTTTCTCCACACCCTCTCCAGCATTTATTGCTTGTAGACTTTTGGATAGCAGCTATCCTGACTGGCGTGTAATGGTACCTCAATGTGGTTTTGATTTGCATTTCTCTGATAATGAGTGATGTTGAGCATCTTTTCATGTGTTTGTTAGCCATCTGTATGTCTTCTTTGGAGAAATGTCTGTTTAGTTCTTTGGCCCATGTTTTGATTGGGTCATTTATTTTTCTGGAATTGAGCTTCAGGAGTTGCTTGTATATTTTTGAGATTAATCCTTTGTCTGTTGTTTCATTTGCTATTATTTTCTCCCAATCTGAAGGCTGTCTTTTCACCTTACTTATAGTTTCCTTTGTAGTGCAAAAGCTTTTAAGTTTCATTAGGTCCCATTTGTTTATTTTTCCTTTTATTTCCAATATTCTGGGAGGTGGGTCATAGAGGATCCTGCTGTGATTTATGTCGGAGAGTGTTTTGCCTATGTTCTCCTCTAGGAGTTTTATAGTTTCTGGTCTTACATTTAGATCTTTAATCCATTTTGAGTTTATTTTTGTGTATGGTGTTAGAAAGTGTTCTAGTTTCATTCTTTTACAAGTGGTTGACCAGTTTTCCCAGCACCACTTGTTAAAGAGTTTGTCTTTTGTCCATTGTATATCCTTGCCTCCTTTGTCGAAGATAAGATGTCCATAGGTTCATGGATTTATCTCTGGGCTTTCTATTCTGTTCCATTGATCTATATTTCTGTCTTTGTGCCAGTACCATACTGTCTTGATGACTGTGGCTTTGTAGTAGAGCCTGAAGTCAAGCAGGTTGATTCCTCCAGTTCTATTCTTCTTTCTCAAGATTATTTTGGCTACTTGAGGTTTTTTGTATTTCCATAAAAATTTTGAAATTATTTGTTCTAGTTCTGTGAAAAATACCATTGGTAGCTTGATAGGGATTGCATTGAATCTATAGATTGCTTTGGGTAGAATAGCCATTTTGACAATAAATCCAAGGCGAAACACCCCAAAACACATATTAATCAAATTAACAAAGATCAAACACAAAGAACAAATACTAAAAGCAGCAAGGGAGAAACAACAAATAACACACAAAGGCATTCCCATAAGGATAATAGCTGATCCATCAATACAAACCCTCCAGGCCATAAGGGAATGGCAGGACACACTGAAAGTAATGAAAGAGAATAACCTACAACCTAGATTACTGTACCCAGCAAGGATCTCATTCAGATATGAAGAAGAATTCAAAAGCTTTACAGACAAGCAAAAGCTGAGAGAATTCAGCACCACCAAACCAGCTCTTCAACAAATGCTAAAGGATCTTCTCTAGGCAGGAAATGCAGAAAGGTTGTATAAACGTGAACCCAAAACAACAAAGTAAATGGCAACGGGTCCACACCTATCAATAATTACCTTAAATGTAAATGGGTTGAATGCCCCAACCAAAAGACAAAGATTGGCTGAATGGATACAAAAACAAGACCCCTATATATGCTGTCTACAAGAGACCCACCTCAAAACAAGGGACACACACAGACTAAAAGTGAAGGGCTGGAAAAAAATACTTCACGGAAACGGAGACCAAAAGAAAGCAGAAGTAGCAATACTCATATCAGATAAAATAGACTTTCAAATAAAGGCTGTGAAAAGAGACAAAGAAGGACACTACATAATGATCAAAGGATCACTCCAAGAAGAAGATATAACAATTATAAATATATATGTACCCAACATAGGAGCACCGCAATATGTACGGCAAACACTAACGAGTATGAAAGAGGAAATTAATAGTAACACAATAATCGTGGGAAACTTTAATACCCCACTCACAACTATGGATAGATTAACTAAACAGAAAATTAACAAGGAAACACAAACCTTAAATGACACAATGGACCAGTTAGACCTAATTGATATCTATAGGACATTTCACTCCAAAACAATCAACTTCACCTTTTTCTCAAGTGCACACGGAACCTTCTCCAGAATAGATCACATCCTGGGCCATAAATCTGGTCTTGGAAAGTTCAAAAAAATTGAAATCATTCCAGTCATCTTTTCTAACCACAGTGCAGTAAGATTAGATCTCAATTACAGGAGAAAAAAATTGTTAAAAATTCAAACATATGGAGGCAAAATAACATGCTTCTGAATAACCAACAAATCATAGAAGAAATCAAAAAAGAAATCAAAATATGTATAGAAATGAATGAAAATGAAAACACAACAACCCAAAACCTATGGGACACTGTAAAAGCAGTGCTAAGGGGAAGGTTCATAGCATTACAGGCTTACATCAAGAAACAAGAGAAAAAGCCAAATAAATAACCTAACTCTACACCTAAAGCAATTAGAGAAGGAAGAAATGAAGAACCCCAGGGTTAGCAGAAGGAAAGAAATCTTAAAAGTTAGGGCAGAAATAAATGCAAAAGAAACTAAAGAGACCATAGCAAAAATCAGCAAAGCTAAAAGCTGGTTTTTTGAAAAAATAAACAAAATTGACAAACCATTAGCAAGACTCATTAAGAAACAAAGAGAGAAGAACCAAATTAACAAAATTAGAAATGATAATGGAGAGATCACAACAGACAACACTGAAATATAAAGGATCATAGGAGACTATTACCAGCAGCTCTATGCCAATAAAATGGACAACTTGGGTGAAATGGACAAATTCTTAGAAAAGTATAACTTTCCAAAACTGAACCAGGAAGAAATAGAAGATCTTAACAGACCCATCCCAAGCAAGGAAATCGAAACTGTAATCAAAAATCTTCCAGTAAACAAAAGCCCAGGACCAGATGGCTTCACAGCTGAATTCTACCAAAAATTTAGAGAAGAGCTAACACCTATCTTACTCAAACTCTTCCAGAAAATTGCAGATGAAGGTAAACTTCCAAACTCATTCTATGAGGCCATCATCACCCTAATTCCAAAACGAGATAAAGATGCCACAAAAAAAGAAAACTACAGGCCAATATCACTGATGAACATAGATGCAAAAATCCTTAACAAAATTCTAGCAAACAGAATCCAACAACATATTAAAAAAATCATACACCATGACCAAGTGGGCTTTATCCCAGGAATGCAAGGATTCTTTAATATCCACAAATCAACCAATGTAATACACCACATTAACAAATTGAAAAATAAAAACCATATGATTATCTCAATAGATGCAGAGAAAGCCTTTGACAAAATTCAACACCCATTTATGATTAAAACTCTCCAGAAAGCAGGAATAGAGGGGACATACCTCAACATAATAAAAGCTATGTATGACAAACCCACAGCAAGTATCACCCTCAATGGTGAAAAATTGAAAGTATTTCCCCTGAAATCAGGGAGAAGACAAGGGTGCCCACTCTCACCACTACTATTCAACATAGTGTTGGGAGTTTTGGCCACAGCAATCAGAGCAGAAAAAGAAGTAAAAGAAATCCAGATAGGAAAAGAAGAAGTGAAACTCGCTGTTTGCAGATGACATGATCCTCTACATAGAAAACCCTAAAGTCTCTTCCAGAAAATTACTAGAGCTAATCAATGAATATAGTAAAGTTGCAGGATATAAAATTAACACACAGAAATTCCTTGCATTCCTATATACTAACAATGAAAAAACAGGAAGAGAAATTAAGGAAACAATACCATTCACCATTGCAACAAAAAGAATAAAATACTTAGGAGTATATCTACCTAAAGAAACAAAAGACCTATACATGGAAAACTATAAAACACTGATGAAAGAAATCAAAGAGGACACAAACAGATGGAGAACCATACCGTGTTCATGGATTGGAAGAATCAATATTGTCATAATATAACTACTTTAGAGAACTTAAGAAAGTGTTTCATTTTCCAAACCATAATTCCAAATTATCTAACTTGTTTGACTTTAAATCCTCATTTAAATTCTGCCTGAGAGGTTTATCTTTTTTTTTTTTTTTTTTTTTTTTTTTTTTTATATTATTTTATTAGTTGGAGGCCAATCACTTTACAACATTTCAGTGGGTTTTGTCATACATTGACATGAATCAGCCATATAGTTACATGTATTCCCCATCCCGATCCCCCCTCCCACCTCCCTCCCCACCCGACTCCTCAGGGTCCTCCCAGTGCACCAGGCCCGAGCACCTGACTCATGTATCCCACCTGGGCTGGTGGTCCGTTTCACCATAGATAATATACATGCTGTTCTTTCAAAACATCCCACCCTCACGTTCTCCCCCAGAGTTCAAAAGTCTGTTCTGTATTTCTGTGTCTCTTTTTCTGTTTTGCATATAGGGTTATCGCCACCATTTATCTAAATTCCGTATATATGTGTTAGTATACTGTAATGTTCTTTATCTTTCTGACTTACTTCACTCTGTATAATGGGCTCCAGTTTCATCCATCTCATTAGAACTGATTCAAATGAATTCTTTTTAACGGCTGAGTAATATTCCATGGTGTATATGTACCACAGCTTCCTTATCCATTCATCTGCTGATGGGCATCTAGGTTGCTTCCATGTCCTGGCTATTATAAACAGTGCTGCGATGAACATTGGGGTGCACGTGTCTCTTTCAGATCTGGATTCCTCAGTGTGTATGCCCAGAAGTGGTATTGCTGGGTCATATGGCAGTTCTATTTCCAGTTTTTTAAGAAATCTCCACACTGTTTTCCATAGTGGCTGTACTAGTTTGCATTCCCACCAACAGTGTAAGAGGGTTCCCTTTTCTCCACACCCTCTCCAGCATTTATTGCTTGTAGACTTTTGGATAGCAGCCATCCTGACTGGCGTGTAATGGTACCTCATTGTGGTTTTGATTTGCATTTCTCTGATGATGAGTGATGTTGAGCATCTTTTCATGTGTTTGTTAGCCATCTGTATGTCTTCTTTGGAGAAATGTCTGTTTAGTTCTTTGGCCCATTTTTTGATTGGGTCGTTTATTTTTCTGGAATTGAGCTTCAGGAGTTGCTTGTATATTTTTGAGATTAATCCTTTGTCTGTTTCCTCATTTGTTATTATTTTCTCCCAATCTGAGGGCTGTCTTTTCACCTTACTTATAGTTTCCTTTGTTGTGCAAAAGCTTTTAATTTTCATTAAGTCCCATTTGTTTATTTTTGCTTTTATTTCCAATATTCTGGGAGGTGGGTCATAGAAGATCTTGCTGTGATTTATGTCGGAGAGTGTTTTGCCTATGTTCTCCTCTAGGAGTTTTATAGTTTCTGGTCTTACATTTAGATCTTTAATCCATTTTGAGTTTATTTTTGTGTATGGTGTTAGGAAGTGTTCTAGTTTCATTCTTTTACAAGTGGTTAACCAGTTTTCCCGAAGGAACATACCTCAACATAATAAAAGCTATATATGACAAACCCACAGCAAGCATCACCCTCAATGGTGAAAAATTGAAAGCATTTCCTCTGAAATCAGGAACAAGACAAGGATGCCCACTCTCACCACTACTATTCAACATAGTGTTGGAAGTTTTGGCCACAGCAATCAGAGCAGAAAAAGACATAAAAGGAATCCAGATAGGAAAAGAAGAAGTGAAACTCTCGCTGTTTGCAGATGACATGATCCTCTACATAGAAAACCCTAAAGACTCTACCAGAAAATTACTAGAGCTAATTAATGAATATAGTAAAGTTGCAGGATATAAAATTAACACACAGAAATCCCTGGCATTCCTATACACTAACAATGAAAAAACAGAAAGAGAAATTAAGGAAACAATACCATTCACCATTGCAACAAAAAGAATAAAATACTTAGGAGTATATCTACCTAAAGAAACAAAAGACCTATACATAGAAAACTATAAAACACTGATGAAAGAAATCAAAGAGGACACAAACAGTTGGAGAAACATACCGTGTTCATGGATTGGAAGAATCAATATTGTCAAAATGGCTATTCTACCCAAAGCAATCTATAGATTCAATGCAATCCCTATCAAGCTACCAACGGTATTTTTCACAGAATTAGAACAAATAATTTCACAATTTGTATGGAAATACAAAAAACCTCGAATAGCCAAAGTAATCTTGAGAAAGAAGAATGGAACTGGAGGAATCAACCTGCCTGATTTCAGACTCTACTACAAAGCCACAGTCATCAAGACAGTATGGTACTGGCACAAAGACAGAAATATAGATCAATGGAACAGAATAGAAAGCCCAGAGATAAATCCACGAACCTATGGACAGCTTATCTTTGACAAAGGAGGCAAGGATATACAATGGAGGTTTATCTTTGAATAGAGTTTTTGAGATAGGAAATTTGTATTGAAGTTTTTTATACCCTACTCCCATTATTAACATCTTATGTTAGTATGTTTTGTCACAATTACTGAATTAGTGTTGAAACACTGTTTTTTAACTAAATATCATACTTTAGTACATTTTTTTTTTAACTTCATGTCCCAATTCCCCTCTTTTTTTTTTTTTCTTTTCTGTTCTCAGATCCTATCTAAGATACCACAGTGCATTCAGCATTCATGGCTCTGTAGGCTCTTTTTTTTTTTTTTTTTTTTTTAACTGTGGAAATATCTCATTTCCTCATTTTTGATGACCTTGACACTGTTGAAGAGCACTGCTCATGTATTTTGTAGAAAACCCCTCAATTGGAAATTGTCTGATATTTTTTCTTATGATTGACTGATATTATGGGTTTTAGGAGGAAGACAACACAAGTTAAGTGCTATTTTCATTACATTTCATCAAGGTTGCATAATGTCAACATGACATCACTATTGATGTTAACCTTGATCACCTGGCTGAGGTAGTTTTAGTCAACTTACTCCACTAAAGAGTTATATCTCTCTCTTCCTTTTCAAAACTGCATTCTTTGAAAGAAATCACTTTTGTATCACTCATACTTGAGGGTGAATATAATGACTTTAAAAAATAATATAAAAGTAACATATAATGGTGACATATAGATTTATATAGCACTTTACAACTTATGTGGAGAAGGAAATGGCAACCCACTCCAATACTCTTGCCTGGAAAACCCCATGGACAGAGGAGCCTGGTAGGCTACAGTCAGTCCATGGGGTCGCAAAGAGTCGGACATGACTGAGCGACTTGACTGATTTTGACTTTACAACTTACGAAGTGATTTTACTTACTCTGATTTAGTCACCAACTTCTTGTGGAAGAAATCATAGAAGTGAGAATAATTGATAAAGCATTAAGTAGGTGTAGAAAAAGGATATTGTTCCTTCTAGGAAAATCCATTGAATGACAGCTGGTTGGCTTTAGACTTCTTAGAATATTTCATTATTTTTCCTCTTATCTTGTATGTTTTCTAACTGTCACTTACGAATTCCTCCTTTAAATGTCTTGCCATCACCCCAAAATCGATGCTACAAGTGAAGACCCATCATATTTTCTGTCCTCTCCCTCTGCCACCTCAGTTACATCTCTTGTTGTCTTGCCCTTGCTTTTTCTGTCTCTCTCTCTCTCACACACACCTTTAAAATAACTTTTCATTAAAATGTTCCTAACTCTGCCAAAAGAACTACCCTTTCCTCTGTTATTGAGGCTGGATTCTATGAAATTCTATGGATTACTTGGAAGTAATTCTCTGATTTCACTTTGAAGTTATCAGTTTCTTTCAAAAATGTCATGCATTTTACTCCTTTCTCTTTGATTGTGAAACCTAAACCCTAGTTCCTTATATTCTTCATACCTAGACCATTACAGTTTTTCCAGTTGTTCTCTGTTTACAGTAATTCTACCTTGCTATAGACATAAATACTAACTTTTTATTGTGCATTTCCCTGTTCAAGAAACTTAATAATTCTGAATCTTAGCACATTTCTACATGTCTTCTGGATTTGACGTAGGAAACACAACCTAACTTCCTACTGCTGTATAATAAGCATGTGGAAATCTAATCAGACTGAAATAATGGCCCTAGAAATCTGTGGTTCTCCTCTCCTTAAATGCTCTCCTAATGCCCCCACTCACTTATTCAGACTCTAGTGATTCTTCAAGGGTCAGTTTAAATTCTATCCTTCATTGAAGTACATCTTAAAATCTTAGGTTCAAAGCAAGTCAATGTTGATAGACAGTGGAGACAGAATAAACTAGCTCTCTTAAATCATTTGATGTCTTACAATGAGGCAAAGCTCCTGTTTTTTCATCCCTTTGTATTCCCCACAACACACAGAGTAATGATGGACATGTAATAGGTTGCACAATAAATGCTTCATGTTGACTGATTATGACGTTTCTATTTCTTTTTAAGGAAGTAGTCATTGAAACATGGCTGCCTTCCCCTTTGCATTTGTCTGCCAGCATTAAACATTAATTAGGCTATGTATTCCAGTTTTTCAAATATAACACTTTCTGAAAAAAAAAATCTTCCTAAAGTGTCTTCTCAAATTTTAACTACATTCTGCTGGCTCTTTTCCAAACTTGAGGCATTTTTTCCCCCTTTGGAAGCTTTCTATACAAAATGGATTTTTAAATTCTCTTTTAAAATTATATACTTACATAGCAATTATGATGTTGTTGACAATATAAAAACTGTTAACAAGAAGGAGGAGCTGAATAGAGAGCCAGTTTTCCTTTACCAAAAATGGAAAAAAATAATATTTGGAGGATTTATATTTTTTTGCCTCCTGTGGAAAATTTGGAGAATTATTTTTAAGGTCATATTAGAAACAGTTCCAAGTGAATGCAGTAAAGGCCTCCCTAGTGAGTTGGAGTGGTTTCCAAATCAATCTTATCAAAAGGAAATCTTACTTAGAAGCTTCAGAACAAACTCTCAAAATGCCCCTATCCTGTGCTTTCCAATAAGAGTGAAACAGAACAAATTAGAGAGCGAAAGTGGGTCTGGAGAGCTGTTTGCTAAACATTAAAACAACTCAGGATACTGAACTGGAGGAAATTATTATTTTTATCCTCCAAGTTTGTTTTGGTAGTGACTTTATATGGAAGCATAATTACTTTAGAAAGTGCTTGGGGAGGGGGATGGTGGTGAGTGAGTATGGGAGGCCTAGAACAGTAAATTAATTCAATCAGCAAGAGGGGAGAGGACCCTAGCCTAGTGACTCTATAGGGATATGTCAGTGTCCATTCATTGATTAACTGTCAATATAACTGCTTCTTCAGGGCTGAAAACAAGTACATCCACTTAAGTTACCAAAGACTGGGATAAGTTATTAAAGCCATGTGAAGAGAGGGTTTTGATATCTTTTAACGACTATATAAAATGAGTTTTCTTGAAGGTACCTCATATTGTACTATCACATTGAAATCAGTGTTGTTTACAGAAAAAAGTATTTTCCTGAAAAGTTGTAATAAACCTCTCTCTCTCACCAATTATTATTTGCAATGAGTAATAAAGCCATACTTATTATACGCAGACATGCTGCCTGACTTTACAAAAATGAAATTCTAAAACAGACAAAACTAGTAAATGTATAGATGCAACCACATGCACATTATAAACTCAGTTTCTCTGGTCTTACTCTCTCCTTGTCTTTTTCTTTCCATTATTTATTTCTTTAATGACTGTTGCCTGTTTGGGAGCTGGCCAAATTAAATGGAAGATGCAGCCTTGGTTGGTGAGGAATATTTTGCATTGTTTACCTGAAGCCTGTTGAGATGTACCAAGCTTACCGGACAAAGGAAAAGATTCGTGTGATTTATTGGGTTGGCCAAAAAGTTTGTTTGGGTAACATCTTATGAGAAAACCTAAACAAACTTTTTGGGCCCAATACTATCTCCTGAGAATTTCCTTAGGTTGTCATCGCTTAGAGATTAGGAAGCCAGATTAGGTGGTTTTTAAGAACTAAAAATTTTGAATATTTGCTTTCAATTGAATGGCTCCATTTTTCACGTTGGAAACACATACTTCACAAGAAAGTGGAAGGTGGTTTTATTTATTTCTTTAAAAAAATTTTTTTTTCATTTATTTTTATTAGTTGGAGGCTAATTACTTTACAACATTGTAGTGGTTTTTGCCATACACTGACATGAATCAGCCATGGATTTACATGTGTTCCCCATCCTGATCCCCCCTCCCGCCTCCCTCCCCATCCCATCCCTCTGGGTCTTCCCAGTGCACCAGCCCTGAGCACTTGTCTCATGCATCCAACCTGGGCTGAAACTTTAACTCATTAAAATTTTTCTCATCTTTTCTCTCTCAAGGAAATAAAAATCATGAAATGGCATGGCACATTTTTATAAGTAGTCTTTCAAAGGTCTTAATGTGAAACATTCATAAATATTCTAGATAAAATACAATAAATGTGCAAGCAAAGAAAAATGTGAAAAAAAATCAAGCACTGACTAAACATAATAATCACAGAAAAATCTCAATCCTAAACAATATTAATAGGTAACTTGTATTCTGCATTAAAAATGCTTTCACATGAGTTATATTAATTGATCTCTGTTAATTATTTCAACAAAATTAAATTTGTCCTATACCACTGAGCTAAGTGAGGTCTGATTCTTGGGGGAATGGGACTAGCCAGGTGAAATAAAGGAAAATTGAAAAAGTGGGATATTGCTCCTGATTCCTGAGTCATTGGTAAAATTTTCTTTTCTTTTTTGGTATAATTTCTAGAGTCTCATGTCCTGTTCAGTTAGCCGCTCAGTTGTGTCCAACTCTTTGCAACCCCATGGGCTATAGCACACCAGCCTTCCTGGTCCATCACCAACTCCCGGAGCCTGCTCAAACCTATGTCCATTGAGTCAGTGATGCCATCCAACCATCTCATCCTCTGTCATCCCCTTCTCCTCCTGCCTTCAATCTTTCCCAGCATCAGGGTCTTTTCCAATGAGTCTGTTCCTCGCATCATGTGCCCAGAATATTGGAGCTTCAGCTTCAGTCCTTCCAATGAGTATTAAGGGTTTATTTTCTTTAGGATTGATTGATTCCTTTAGGATTGGCTCATGTCCAGGGACAAAGGAAATTGCTATTATTCAAGGATGAGATGATTGTAGACAATTCTAACTTACATACAGAAAAACTAGTAGAACCAATAATTGAGTTTTTCAATGTATTACAATACTGGTTCAATATACAAAATTCAACTGTATTTTTATATTTGCATCAAGCAATTGGAAATTGAAATTCAAAAATATTTTTTAAAAATATTTTAAAAAGCATCAGTAATACTTAGAGATAAGTTATACGGAGAATGCTCTCTCTCTCTCTCTGTATACATATATATATATACACCCACACATACACACACATATATATATACACAATAAAATTTATATTATATTCCTGACAGGAATTACAAAGAGCTAAATTAATGCAAATATATGCTATGTTCATGCATTGAGGTTATATATATGTTATGTAAGTTTTATATATGTTACATTATTATAATCATTTGAAATGTAAGTAATTAAAACTTTAAAAGCAATTCTTAGCTGATGGATCATCCAAAACCAAAGGTGGACCAGATTTGACCCATAAGCCATTAGTGCTGACCCCTGTTATACATATCATAATTAGCATATGAACAATAATACAGGGCCCTGTGTTACTTATTTAGTACATATTAGTAAAACGAGCAAGTGAATGAAATTAAGATATAAGTTTTATGTCCGAACCTACTTTTAAGTGTAAGAAACTTAAGCTGAAAATTATCTTATATGCTTTTTACACTGAAATTTAATATCAGTTTAAGTGTAAGAGTATGTTTATTATTGCAAAAAATAAAATGATTAATGATAAAAGTAATTAATTTTATGTACAAGTCAATTAGGGATTTTACATGGTCAATCAGTAAAAGATTAGCTGGATAACATTTCAAAGCATACATAGCTTTCCAACCAGAAATATTGATAATATTATAAAATCTAAAGCAGATTGCTAGAGATTTATACCCTAATTCTAATCTTACATAATTGTGCTTTATAAGTGGACAAGGCTGGTCCTGAACCCAAGTTTGACTGCTTGATGGTCAATAAACAAGAAACAAGTGTGGGTAGAAAAGAAAAATTTGCTTTACTCAGGAGGGCAGAAACCCAGGAAGATGGTGGACAAATGTCCTAACACCATCTCCAAGATGCCAGTTAGGAGATAAAGGTTTTAAAGGCAGTGTGAGGGAGGGGGCTGTGGTGTGTGTGATCAGCTTGTGTAGAATTCTCAGATTGGTTGGCATCAAGGTGAAATTTTGGACTTCATCAACCTCTGGTTTCAACTGCCCTGGGATCTATGTGTTTGCAATCAGCAGTTTTCATCTGATGAGGGTCTGCTTCCTGTAAAAACAATTTAGGGATGTATTTCAGACCTTTATCTGTATCTTTCAGGGAACTGGGAATTTGATGACTGCTATGTGACTGGTTTATAGTCTAAATTGTTACCAGCTTCCAGGGCCAACATCCATTCTTTGTTTCTACATCTTTACATTTCCTGATTCGTTAACTCTTCAGTCAGCTCTTTGAGACTTGAAGAGCTTGGGAAACTAAGGCTTTTCAACAAAGAACAGGCAGATGGAGGACATGGCAGGGGGATCTGTTCCTGGAAGACTCCATAGGGTGCTGCTTGGTTACAATACTTCCTTTTCTTTGATCCTATTCAATCTTGAAGAGGACAGTATGGAGTAAGAAAGGGAATACAATTTTGGATAGAGAGGTTAATCATAGCTTGGCAACAGAACTCAGTATGGGGGACTTGGATTTAGTTTTATGACAAATAATATTAAAAAATAATCTGTATAAATTGTACTTAATTTTTATTATTATTTTCCAATTATGCCATGAGTGTTCCTAGCAGAAAAAATTTTCTTTTAGACTTTCCTATCATATAAATGAAGAGCAGTATAATTAGCTCAAAATTTCATAAGGGAAAAAAAGTCTTCAAGATAACATTTAATAAAAAATTTTCTATTTAGGCATCTTTGATCTAAGACTGATAAAGAATTTAAAGAGTAAAGAAAATAGTTGTTACAGGAAAATGAATGATTCAAAGCAATTTTTCTTCTCATCAATCAAACTTCAAGACAATAGACTTTACAAGAATGCTTTCAGAAGTTAATTCCTTATAACTTTGCTTGTATAGTGACTAAAATTTAAATGAAATTTTGAAATAACTTCTATGGCCATTTTTAATAAACAGGAAGGATTTTTGAGATCTGTTCATGGTATCAATTCTAGATACAATGTTCCTTCTAGAATATTTTTACTGAAAATCTTATTCATGAATTGTATGCTACCATGCACCTGAAGATTGGTGGTATTAGTAATTTAAGTCGTGTACATTGCACAGTTGAGCATTTCAAAATGATAAGAAATCATCTTTAACTCTGACAACTCTGTGGGTAATGATGAATTAAATCTTATTTCTACTAGACTAGCTTGCTGAGAGAGTTCTTGGTGCAAACAACTAGAAACATTGTGAATTTACCTGGAAAATATATGGAAGGGAAAATTTTTAAAAGTTTCATGCAATTTCATTGACAACTGAACACAATTGATGAATATTGTGAATGATTACAAGCATATGATGTTTTAGCCCCATCCTAAAGTTGTTTTTTCAGGAAGTAGTGATAGGACTATGCAATGGAATAGAATACAAGCCACATGCAAAAAGATCATGGGCCCTTTTTAATCGTTATTCAGCATGGAACAAACTATATGACATAAAAAAAAAAAAAACTGGAATCAGTTTGTCATGTGTTTATATATGATGTTTATGTACTACTACTATGACAAGTTAAAAGTGAACCAAGTAAAGCCTTAATAATGTACTTTGCAGACAGCAATATTGACAGGCAGGATTTGTAAGAAATAGTTCCTTACAGATAAAATGCTGTGTTTTCAGAAACCAGTGACCAAATTCAAGTGCTTTGAGAGGGTGTATACACTTGGAGCTAGTTATCTGTTGAAAGATCCTTCCGTCATTCTACTCTAGGGTAGATTCTGAAGTTGTATGGAGAGTCACCAGAGGAGAAAAGGAAATAGAATTTGAGAAATGATGATGCTCTCTTGAAGGCCAATTGCTTTACTCCATTGTAATATTTCTAGAGCCAAAATGAAGAATTTTTTTTTTCCTCAAGGGATTTTGCAAAGTAGCAACTGTGTAAACAAGGTTAGAAACAAAAATTTATTAAGTGAGGGAGGCAATTTTAGCTCCCCTTCTGAAAGTATTTAGAACGTGTTATCAAGCTTTAGTTTATAAGATTGTGAAAATATAATTATGTCATCACAATCAACAGAATCTTCCATTCCTATACTTATTCCTAAGTATAGGAATGGAAGAGGATAGGTTAGCTACTTTCTATTAAAGAGGAAGAAAACTTCAGGGCAATACTTATTTAGACTTTTTTCTGTAAAAAAGAATGATCCTTCTTCCCATACTAATGTACTTATTCAGTTATTTGTTTATATAGTTGACCTTAATTATCAGTGCTAAGAGCTATGTTGTTTGGGATTATCTATGTAGACAATCATATGGTCTGCAAGCAGTTTAATATCTTCATTTTGATCTGTGTGCTTTCTACCTTTCCTTGCTTTATTGTACTATTTATGAAATTATGATAGGAAAACGTTTAGAAATCATGACAGATGCATCTTTGCCTTGTTTCTAAAATTGATAGGAAAGTGTTTAGTCATCCACCATTGCATATAGTTCCAGCTCTGGATTTTTGCAGATACCACTTAAAGGTTAAAAGAATCCCAGTCTGATTTTAGTTTTAAGAGACCTTTTATAATGAATGAATATTACATTTCATCCATTTGTTTTTTCAAAGTGACCTTGTGTATTTTCTCCTTTACTCTGTATCATTGGTTTAAAGGTTAAACCAGCCTTGCACTCCTGGAGTAAAGCCCACTTGATAGTGATTTATTGCCTTTGTACATATTGCTGGAGTCAATGTATCAGTATATTGTTGAGGATTTTTGTAGTCTATATTCATGAAACATTGGTCTGTAATTGTCTTATGCTTTTCTGAGTTTTAATTTTAGGGTAAATGTGTCTATAAATTGAATTAGACAGTATTCTCTATCTCTGTGCTTTATGGAATAGGCTATGTAGAAATTATAATTCTTCCTTAAATCTTTGATAGAATTTTTCAGTAAAGCCATGTTGACCAGGAATTGTATGTATTTTATTTGTAAACTTTTTAACTTTGAATTCAATTTCTTTAGTAGATATAGGGCTGTTCAAATGATCTATTTCTAAGTTATTGGTAGGTATCAGGTAGATTTTTGTCAAAGAATTGTTCCATTTGTTCTAATTTGTGGAATATTTGAGCATAACATTGTTTGTACTATTTTCTTATTATTTCTTTAATGGTTGTGGGGACTGTAGAGATATACTCTATTGCTGTTGGGTAAAGTGCTCTACAGATATCAATTAGGTCTAATTGATAACACTCAAACCTTTTGTAGTCTTTTTAAATTTTTCTAAAAAATATTAATGTATAGTTGATGTACAATATTATATAATTCAGTTATACAACATAGTGATTCACAATTATTAAAGGTTATACTCCAATTATAATTATTTTAAAACATTAGCTATATTGCATGTGCTGTACAATATATTCTTTTAGTTTATATATCTTATGTGGAGTAGTTTGTATTTCTTAATCTCTCTCCCTACTGCTGCTGCTGCTGCTAAGTTGCTTCAGTCGTGCCAGACTCTTTGTGACCCCATAGAGGGCAGCCCACCAGGCTCCCCCGTCCCTGGGATTCTCCAGGCAAGAACAGTGGAGTGGGTTGTCATTTCCTTCTCCAATACATGAAAGTGAAAAGTGAAAGTGAAGTCGCTCAGTTGTGTCCAACTCTTAGTGACCCCATGGACTGCAGCCTACCAGGCTCCTCCGTCCATGGGATTTTCCAGGCAAGAGTACTGGAGTGGGGTGTTCATTCCCTACTAGTAACTACTAATTTGGTCTCTATATCTGTGAGTCTGTTCCTTTTTTTTTTCCTATTCACATATTTTTCATTTTTTAGGTTTCACATGTATGTGGTGTCAGCAGTATCTGTCTTTCTCTGTCTGACTTAACTTAGCATCAGTCAGTCAGTTAGTTCAGTCACTCAGTCGTGTCCGAGTCTTTGCGACCCCATGAATCGCAGCTCGCCAGGCCCCCCTGTCCATAACAAACTCCCCGAGTTTACTCAAACTCATGCCCACCGAGTCGGTGATGCCATCCAGCCATCTCACCCTCTGTCGTCCCCTTCTCCTCCTGCCCCCAATCCCTGCCACAATCAGGGTCTTTTCCAATGAGTCAACTCTTCGCATGAGGTGGCCAAAGTACTGGAGTTTCAGCTTCAGCATCAGTCCTTACAGTGAATACCTAGGACTGATCTCATTTAGGATGGACTGGTTGGATCTCCTTGCAGTCCAAGGGACTCTCAAGAATCTTCTCCAACACCACAGTTCAAAGGCATCAATTTTTCGGTGCTCAGCTTTCTTCACAGTCCAACTCTCACATCCATACATGACCACTGGAAAAACCATAGCCTTGACTAGATGGATCTTTGTTGGCAAAGTAATGTGTCTGCTTTTGAATATGCTATCTAGGTTGGTCATAACTTTCCTTCCAAGGAGTAAGCATCTTTTAATGTCATGGCTGCAATCACCATCTGCAGTGATTTTGGAGCCCAAAAAAGTGAAGTCTGACACTGTTTCCACTGTCTCCCCATCTATTTCCCATGAAGTGATAAGACCAGATGCCATGATCTTAGTTTTCTGAATGTTAAGCTTTAAGCCAACTTTTTCACTCTCCTATTTCACTTTCATCAAGAGGAATTTTAGTTCCTCTTCACTCTCTGCCATAAGGGTGGTGTCATCTGCATACCTGAGGTTATTGATATTTCTCCTGGCAATCTTGATTCCAGCTTGTGCTTCTTCCAGCCCAGCGTTTCTCATGATGTACTCTGCATATAAGTTAAATAAGCAGGGTGACAATATACAGCCTAGATGTACTTCTTTTGCTATTTGGAACCAGTCTGTTGTTCCATGTCCAGTTCTAACTGTTACTTCCTGACCTGCATATAGGTTTCTCAAGAGGCAGGTCAGGTGGTCTGGTATTCCCATCTCCTTCAGAATTTTCCACAGTTTATTTTGATCCACATAGTCAAAGGCTTTGGTGTAGTCAATAAGGCATATATAGATGTTTTTCTGGAATTCTCTTGCTTTTTTGATGATCCAGCGGATATTGGCAATTTGATCTCTGGTTCCTCTGCCTTTTCTAAAACCAGCTTGAACATCTGGAAGTTCACGGTTCGCGTATTGCTGAAGCCTGGCTTGGAGAATTTTGAGCGTTATTTTACTAGCGTGTGAGATGAGTACAATTGTGCAGTAGTTTGAGCATTCTTTAGGATTGCCTTTATTAGGGATTGGAATGAAAATTGACCTTTTCCAGTCCTTTGGCCACTGCTGAGTTTTCCAAATTTGCTGGCATATTGAGTGCGGCACTTTCACAGCATCATCTTTCAGGATTTGAAATAGCTCAACTGGAATTCCATCACATCCACTAGCTTTGTTCATAGTGATGCTTCCTAAGGCCCACTTGACTTCACATTCCAGGATGTCTGGCTCTAGGTCAGTGATCACACCATTGTGATTATCTGGGTCGTGAAGATCTTTTTTGTACAGTTCTTCTGTGTATTCTTGCCACCTCTTCTTAATATCTTCTGCTTCTGTTAGGTCCATACCATTTCGGTCCTTTATCGAACCTATCTTTGCCAGAAATGTTCCCTTGGTATCCCTAATTTTCTTGAAGAGATCTCTAGTATTTCCCATTCTATTGTTTTCCTCTATTTCTTTGCATCGATCGCTGAGGAAGGCTTTCTTATCTCCTGGCGATTCTTTGGAACTGTGCATTCAAAATACCTCCTAAATCCACACATGTTGGCATGATTCTCAAAATGACATTTTTTATGGCTGAGTAGTAGTCCATTGTGTGTATATGCCACATTTTATTTACCCATTCATCTGCTGATGGACACTTTGGTTGCTTTCATATCTTGGCAGTTGTAAATAATGCTGCTATGAATAATTGGGGTGTGTGTATCTTTTCTTATTAGTGTTTTCATTTTCTTCAGATATATTCCCAGGAATGGAATTGCTGGGTCATATAATAGTTCTTTTTAAAAAAAAAGTTATATATTTTAATTGAAGGCTAATTACTTTACAATATTGTGGTTGTTTTGCCATATATAAACATGAATCAGCCATGGGTGTACATGTGTTCCCCATCCTGAACTCCCCTCCCACCCCATCCCATCCCTCTGGGTTGTCCCAGTGTACCAGCTTTGAGTGCCCTGTTTCATGCTTTGAACTTGGACTGGTCATCTATTTCACATATGGTAATATACAATATACTATTCTCTCAAATCAATCCACCCTTGCCTTCTCCCACAGAGTCCAAAAGTCTGTTCTTTATACCTCCATCTCTTTTGCTATCTTGCATATAGGGCCATTGTTACCATCTTTCTATTTTTCATGCTGTGCTGTGCTAGGTTGCTTCAGTCATGTCTGACTCCGTGCGACCCCATGGACTGTAGCCCACCAGGCTCCTCGGTTCATGGCATCCTCCAGGCAGAATACTGCCATTGGAAAATACTGCCATTGGAGAATACCCAGTGGCAACTGGGTTGCCATTTCCTTCTCCATATATATGCATTAATATACTGTATTGGTGTTTTTCTTTCTGACTTACTTCACTCTGTGTAATAGGCTCCAGTTTCATCTACCTCATTAGAACTGATTCAAATATGTTCTTTTTCATAGCTGAGTAATAATCCAGTGTGTATACGTACCACAACTTTCTTATCCATTCTTCTGCTGATGGATACCTTAGTTGCTTCCATGTTATAGCTATTGAAAACTGTGCTGCAATGACTATTGGGGTACATGTGTCTCTTTCAATTCTGGTTTCCTTGGTGTGTATGCCCAGCAGTGGGATTGCTGTGTCGTGTGGCAGTTCTATTTCCAGTTTTTAAAGGAATCTCCACACTGTTCTCTATAGTGGCTGTACTAGTTTGCATTCCCACCAAAAGTGTGAGAGGGTTTTCTCTTTTGATTCTCGTTTTCTCTGCACCCTCTGCAGCATTTATTGCTTGTAGACTTTTTGATAGCAACCATTCTGACTGGTGTGAGATGGTACTTCATTGTGGTTTTGATTTGCATTTCTCTGATAATGAGTGATGTTGAGCATCTTTTCATGTGTTTGCTAACCATCTGTATGTCTTCTTTGGAGAAATGTCTGTTTAGTTCTTTGGCCATTTTTTGATTGGGTCATTTATTTTTTTTGGAATTGAGCTGCAAAAGCTGCTTGTATATTTTTGAGATTAATCCTTTGTCAGTTGCTTCACTTGCTATTATTTTCTCCCATTCTGAAGGTTGTCTTTTCACTTTGCTTATAGTTTCCTTCATTGTGCAAAAGTTTTAAATGTAATTAGGTCCCATTTGTTATTCTGCTTTTATTTCCATTACTCTGGGAGGTGGGTCATAGAGGATCCTGCTGTGATTTATGTCAGAGAGTGTTTTGCCTATGTTTTCCTCTAGGAGTTTTATAGTTTCTGGTCTTACATTTAGATCTTTAATCCATTTTGAGTTTATTTTTGTGCATGGTGTTAGAAAGTGTTCTAGTTTCATTCTTTTACAAGTGGTCGACCAGTTTTCTAAGCACCACTTGTTAAAGAGATTGTCATTTCTCCATTGTATATTTTTGCTGTGTTTGTCAAAGATAAGGTGTCTATAGGTGTGTGGATATTTATCTCTGAGCATTCTATTTTGTTCCATTGATCTATATTTTTGTCTTTGTGCCAGGACTATACTGTCTTGACTACTGTAGCTTTGTAGTATAGTCTAAAGTCAGGCAGGTTGATTCCTCCAATTCCATTTTTCTTTCTCAAGATTGCTTTGGCTACTCAAAGTTTTTTGTACTTCCATACAATTGTGAAATTATTTGTTCTAGTTCTCTGAAAAATACTGTTGGTAGCTTGATACGGATTGCAGTGAATATTAGATTGCTTTAGGTAGTATGCTCATTTTCACTATATTGATAATTCCAATTCATGAACATGGTATATTACTCCATGTATTTTTGTCATCTTTGATTTCTTTCATCAGTGTTTTATAGTTTTCTATATATAGGTCTTTTGTTTCTTTAGGTAGATTTATTGCTAAGTATTTTATTCTTTTTGTCGCAATGGTGAATGGGATTGTTTCCTTAATTTCTATTTTTGTTTTCTCATGTTAGTGTATAGGAATGCAAGGGATTTCTGAATATTAATTTTATGTCCTACAACTTTACTATATTCATTGATTAGTTCTACTAATTTTCTGGTGGTGTCTTTAGGGTTTTCTATGTAGAAGTTTATGTCATCTGCAAACACTGAGAGTTTTACTTCTTTTCCAATCTGGATTCCTTTTATTTCTCTTTCTTCTCTGATTGCTATGGCTAAAACTTCCAAATTTATATTGAATCATAGTGGTGAGAGTGGGCACCCTTGTCTTGTTCCTGACTTTGGGATATGCTTTCAATTATTTGCCATTGAGGATAATGTTTGCTGTGGGTTATCATATATGGCTTTTATTATGTTGAGGTATGTTTCTTCTATGCCTGCTTTCTGGAGAGTTTTTATCATAAATGAGTGTTGAATTTTTTCAATGGCTTTCTCTGCATCTATTGAGATAATCATATGGTTTTTATCTTTCAATAGTTAATGTGGAATATCACATTGATTGATTTGTGAATACTGAAGAATTCTTGCATCCCTGGGATAAAGCCCACTTGGTCATGATGTATGATCTTTTTAATATGCTGTTGGATTCTGTTTGCTGGAATTTTGTTGAGGATTTTTGCATATATGTTTGTCACTGATATTGACCTGTAGTTTTATTTTTCTGTGTGTGTGTGTGTGTGTGTGTGTGTGTGTGTGTGTGGCATCTTTGTCTGGTTTTGGTATTAGGGTGATGGGGGCCTTACAATATGAGTTTGGGAGTTTACCTTCCTCTGTAATTTTCTGAAAGAGTTTGAGTAGGATAACTGTTAGCTCTTCTCTAAATTTTTGGTAGAATTCACCCATGAAGCCATCTGGTCCTGGGCTTTTGCTTTTTGGAAGATTTTTGATTGCAATTTATATTTCCATGCTTGTGATGAGTCTATTAAGATTTTCCATTTCATCCTGTTTCAGATTTGGAAGGTTTTACTTTTGTAAGAATTCCTCCATTTTTTTCCAAGTTGTTCCTTTAATTGGCATATAGTTACTGATAATAGTCTCTTATGGTCCTTTGTATTTCTGTGTTGTCTGTTGTGATTTCTCCATTTTCATTTCCAATTGTGTTGATTTGATTCTTTTCCATTTTTTTCTAGATGAGTCTGGCTAGTGGTTTGTCTATTTTATTTATCTTCTCAAAGAACCAGCTTTTGGTTTTGTTGATTTTTGCTATAATCTCCTTTGTTTCTTTTTCATTTATTTCTGCCTGATTTTTATGGTTTCTTTCCTTCTACTAACCCTGGGGTGCTTCATTTCTTCTAATAACTGTAAAGTTAGGTTATTTATTTGACTTTTCTCTTTTCTCTTTACCTCTTTTCTTGAGGTAAACTTGTATTGCTACGAACCTTCCCCTTAGCACTGCTTTTTCTGAATCCCATAGCTTTTGGGTTGTTGTGTTATCACTTTCATTTATTTCTATGCATATTTTGATTTCCTTTTTCATTTCTTCCATGATTTGCTGGCTATTCAGAAGTGTGTTGTTTACCCTCCATATGTTTGCATTTTTAATAGGTTTTTTTTTATTTCTGTAGTTGACATCTTCTACATTGTAATTAGAATATATGCTTGAAATGATTTCAATTTTTTTGAATTTACCAAGGCTAGATTTATGGCCCAGGATATGATTCATCCTGGAGAATGTTCTGTGTGCACTTGAGAAAAAAGTAAAATTCATTGTTTTGGGGTGAAATGTCCTATAGATATCGATTAGGTCTAACTGATCCATTGTATCATTTAAAGTTTGTATTTCCTTGCTAATTTTCTGTTTTGTTGATCTATCCTTAGGTGTGCAAGGGGTATTAAAATCTCCCACTATTACTGCATTACTGTTAATTTCCCCTTTCATTCTTGTTAGCATTTGTCTTATGTATTGAGGTGCTTCTATGTTGGGTCCATTATATTTTTAATTGTTATATCTTCTTCTTGGGTTGATCCTTTGATCATCATATAGTGTCCTTCTTTGTCTCTTTTCACAGCCTGTATTTCAAAGTCTACTTTATCTGATATGAGTATTGCTACTCCTGCTTTCTTTTGGTCTCCATTTGCGTGAAATATCTTTTACCAGCCCTTCGCTTTCAGTCTGTATGTGTCCTTTGTTTTGATTTGGGTCTCTTGTAGACAGCATATATAGGGGTCTTGTTTTTGTATTCATTCAGCAGTCTTTGTCTTTTGGTTAGAGCATTCAACCCATTTACATTTAAGGTAATTATTGATAAGTATGATCCTGTTGCTATTTACTTTGCTGTTTTGGGTTCAAGTTTATAAACCTTTACTGAGTTTCTTGTCTGGAGAAGATCCTTTAGCATTTGTTGAAGGGCTAGTTTGGTGGTGCTGAATTCTCTGAGCTTTTGCTTGTTTGTAAAGCTTTTGATTTCTCCGTTATATTTGAATGAGATCCTTGCTGTGTATAGTAATCTGGTTGTAGGTTTTTCTCTTTCATCACTTTAAGTATGTCCTGCCATTCCTTTCTGGCCTGCCTGAAGAGTTTCTGTTAAAAGATCAGCTGTATCCTTATGGGGATCCCCTTGTGTGTTGTTTGTTGCTTTTCCCTTGCTGCTTTTAATATTTGCTCTTTGTGGTTGATCTTCATTAGTTTGATTAGTATGTGTCTTGGGGTGTTTCACCTTGGGTTTATCCTGTTTAGGACTCTCCGGGTTTTTTGGGCTTGGGTGGCGATTTCCTTCCTCATTTTAGGGAAGTTTTAACTATTATCTCCTGAAGCATTTTCTCATGACCTTTGTTTTTATTTTCTGTGTGACTCCTATGATTCGAATGTTGGGGTGTTTTAACATTGTCTCAGAGGTCTCTGAGGTTGTCCTTGTTTCTTTTAATTCTTTTTTCCTTTCTGCTTCATTTATTTCCATCATTCTATCTTCTACCTCACTTATCCTATCTTCTGCCTCAGTTATTGTACTGTTTGTGCCCTCCAGAGTGCTTTTGAACTCAGTTTTTGTGTTATTCATTATTGATTGACTCTTCCTTATTTCTTCTAGGTCCTTGCTGAACATTTCTTGGATCTTCTCAATTGTCTCTAATTTATTCATCTGTAACTCCATTTTGTTTTCAAGATTTGGATCATCTTTACTATCATTATTCTGAATTTTTCTTCAGGTAGATTCCCTATCTCCTCTTCCTTAATTTGGTTTGGTAAGCATTTATCACGTTCCTTTACCTGCTGAATATTTCTCTGCCTTTTCATTTTGTTTAGATTGCTGTGTTTGCAGTGTCCTTTCTGTAGGCTGGAAGTTTGTGGTTCCTCTTTTTTTTTTTTTTTCATTTATTTTTATTAGTTGGAGGCTAATTACTTTACAGTATTGTAGTGGTTTTTGTCATACATTGACATGAATCAGCCATGGATTTACATGTATTCCCCATCCCGATCCTCCCTCCCACCTCCCTCTCCACCCGATCCCTCTGGGTCTTCCCAGTGCACCAGGCCCAAGCACTTGTCTCATGCATCCAACCTGGGCTGGTGATTTGTTTCACCATAGATAATATACATGTTTTGATGCTGTTCTCTTGAAACATCCCACCCTCGCCTTCTCCCACAGAGTCCAAAAGTCTGTTCTGTACTTCTGTGTCTCTTTTTCTGTTTTGCATATAGGGTTATCATTACCATCTCTCTAAATTCCACATATATGTGTTAGTATACTGTGGTTCCTCTTTATTATGAAGGTTCCTCCCTGTTGGTGGGGTTGGACGAGTGGCTCGTCAAGGTTTCCTGGTTAGGGGAGCTTGTTTCTGTGTTCTTGTGGGTGGAGCTGGATCTCTTCTGTCTGGAGTGCAATGAAGTGTCCAGTAGTGAGTTTTGGGGTGTCTATGGGTGTGGTATGGCTTTCAGCAGCCTCTCTTTTAATGCTCAGAGCTGTGTACCTGTTTTGCTGGAGAATTAGTGTAGTATGTCTTGCTTTGGAACTTGTTGGCTCTTGGGTGGAGCTTGGTTTCAGTGTAGGTATGGAGGCTTTTTGATGAGGTCTTATCTATTAATGTTCCTTGGAATCAGGAGTTCTCTGTTCTCAAGTTTTGGAGTTAAGTCTCCTGCTTCTGGCTTTCAGTCTTATTCTTACAGTAGCCTCAAGACTTCTCTATCCATACAGCACAGATGATAACACATCTAGGTTAACGGTGGAACAATTCTCCACAGCGAGGGACACTGAGAGTTCACAGAGTTACAAGGAGAAGAGAAGAGGGAGAAGGAAGATGGAGGTGACCAGGCAGAGAAGAGGGGGAATCAAAAGGGGAGAGAGCTATCCAGCCAGTAATCAGTTCCCTAAGTGTTCTCCACAGTGTGGAACACCCAGAGAGATTCACAGAGTTAAGTAGAGAAGAGGAAGGGGAGAGAGGAGACAGAGGTGACCTGGGGGAGAAAAGGGAGAATCAAAAGAGGAGAGAGCAATTAAGCCAGTAATCACACGAGAGTGGATGCAAGCATCTGGGCTACTTTTCCACTGGCAGTTGTGGTTAGGCACCTATTCTGTGTCTACCCCCCTCCCCCCCCCCCGGTTATGTTGCCCTCTGAGATTCCAAAACTCCCCACAGACCTGCCTGTGAGAGGGTTTTCTACTCTTTGGAAACTTCTCCTCCTTCACGACTCCCTCCCCAGGACGGGTCTCCATCCCTAACTCTTTTGTCTCTCTTTTTGTCTTTTATATTTTGTCCTACCTCCTTTCGAAGAGAGTGGGCTGCCTTTCTGGGTGCCTGGTGTCCTCTGCCAGCACTCAAAAATTGTTTTGTGGAAATTGCTCAGCATTCAAATGATCTTTTGATGAATTTGTGGGGGAGAAAGTGGTCTCCCCATCCTATTCCTGTGCCATCTTGGAACCGCCCTAGTAGTTCTATTTTTACTTTTTTGAGCTATCCTTATTCTGTTTTCCACAGTGGCTGTACCAACTTACATTCCCACCAATGATATACAAGGGTTTCTTTTTATTCACATTCTGCCCAGCATTTGTTATTTGTGTTCTTTTGATGACAGCCATTCTGATAGGTGTGAGGTGATACCTCATTGTGGTTTTAATTTGTATTTCTCTGATGATTAATGACGTTGAGCATCTTTTCATGTGCATGTAGACCATCTGTGTAGTCTTTGGGGAAAAGTATATTTAGAACTTCTGTTCATTTTTAAATTGGATTGTTTGATATTGAGTTCTTGGGTGCTGTTTATATAGGTTGGATATTAACCCCTTATTGATCATGTAATTTACAAATATTTTATTTAGTAAGTTATCATGTTGTTAGTGTTTCTTTTGTTGTGCAAAAGCTCTTAGGATTAATTAGGTCCCACATGTGGGACCTATTTTTTTGTCTTTATTTCCTTTACATTAGGAGACAGATTTTTTAAAAAAATTGCTATGACTTATGTCAGAGAAGGTTCTACCTATGTTTTCTTCTATCAGTCCTATGGTTTTCTGTCTTATTTTAAATCTTTAACCTGTTCGGGTTTATTTTGTACAAGGTGTTGTGCATGCTCAGTTGCTTCAGTCATGTCTGACTCTTTGTGACCCTATGGACTGTAGCCTGCTAAGTTCCTCTCTCCATGGGCTTCTCAGGCAAGAATACTGGAGTGGGCTGCCATACCCTTCTCCAGGGGATCTTCCTGACCCAAGGATCGAACCTGTATCTCCTGTATCTCCTGCATTGCAGGCAGAATCTTTATCCACTGAGCCACTTGGGAAGCCCTATATGGGTTTAGAGATGCTCTGATTTAATTCTTTCACATATAGCTGTCCGTTTTTCCAGCACCATTTATTGAGGAGTATGCCTTTTCTCCATTATATATTCCTGTCTCTGGCATTGTAGATTAATTGATCATAAGCGTGTGGCTTTATTTCTGGGCTTTCTATCCTGTTCCATTGATCCATGAATCTGTGTATGTGCCAGTACCATACTGTTTTGATTATTGTAGCTTTTATTGTAATCTGAAGTAAGGGAGAGTGATATCTCCAGTTCTTGTCTTCTTCATCAAGATGGTTTTAGCTTCAGGGTCTTTTATGTTTTCATACACATTTTAAAATTATTTGTTCTGGTTCTATGAAAAATGTCCTTGGTATTTTCATAGGAATTGCATTGCATCTGAAGATTGCCTTGGGTAGCATGTTCATTTGAAGAATATTGATTATACTGATTCATCAATATGGTGTATCTTTCCACCTGTTTTCATAGTCTTTGATGTCTTTGTTCAGTGCCTTACAGTTTTCCAAGTATAGGTCTTTTATCTCCTTAGGTAGGTTTATTCCTAGGTATTTTATACTTTTTGATGTAATGATAAATGAGATTATATTTTTAAATTCCTCTTTCAGTTACTTCTTTGTTTCATTGTAGAAATACAACAGTTTTCTGTATATTAATTTTGTACCCTACAATTTTACCAAATTCATTGATGAACTCTAATTATTATCTGGTAACATCTTCAGGATTCTTTTCTTTTTAATTAAATTTATTGAAGTATTATTGATTTACAATGTTGTGTTAGTTTCAGGTGCACTGCAAAGTGATTCAGATATATATATACACACATCTCTGAAAGAGGGGGGGAAAGGGATAGATATAAGAAATACTGGAATTAATAAGGACTGAAAACTCCCCAAATTTGGTAAGAGATACGTCTACATATTCAAGAAGCTATATGAATCTAAAACAGGGTAAACCAAAAGAAATATACATGAAAACACAACATAATTAGCTTTTGATTAAAACAGACAATAAAAATCTTAAAAGTAGCCAGCTAAAAAGTATACCTCACATACAGGGGAAAATAACTCAAGTTACAGAGGATTAATCATCAGAAACTGTGGAGGTCAGAAGGAACTGACATAACATTTTTGAGTGCTGAAATAAAGGAATTGGCATTCCTGAATTCTATACCCATCAAAATAATTCTCAGGCATAAAGGGGATATCAAGACATTATTAGATGGGGAAAAATTAAGAGAATTTGTTTCTAGAAGACAACCTAAAAATTGACCAAAATAAGTTCCAAACAGAACAGGAATGATTAAAAAAAAAAACTTGGCATATGATGAGTTGGTACAGTAGGCAGTATCTGGATCACGGAGCAAAACTAGTTATGTGATATTAGGGGTCTCTCTGGATTATGTCTTACATCTACATGTGACTCTACAATGAACTCAAACTAAAATTTGAAAACAAGTCACTAATTTGAAGATATTTTAGCTCTTTTTCAAGTGGTAGGGACTCCTCTGCTAGCTCACTATATTCTAGAGTTTAAGTTAGAAATTTAGAAAGAAATTTTTATAATTATCATAGGATTGAAAGAAGGGAAATTCCTAAAAGAGTGAAAGAAGGTTCTACTGATTTTATATATTAATTACAGTTTAGACAAAGTCTTAGATGTCACATTTACCAAAATTTTAATGTCTAAAATTTAATTGTCCATCCCTCTTCCCATCTCCATCCCCTCACTATGTGTTTGAAACTACCTCCCTCTTTTTTGGCTTCCCAAGTAGCGCTGGTGGTAAAGAACTCACCAGCCATTGCAGGAGGTGTAAGAGATGTGGGTTCAATCCCTGGGTCTGGAATATCACCTGGAGAAGGATATGGCAACCCACTCCAGTATTCTTGCCTGGAGAATCTCATGAACAGAGGAGCCTGGCAGGGTACAGTCCATAGGGTCACAAAGAGTGAAACACGACTGAAGCGACTTAACACACACATACCCTCTTTTCCCTCTTCATCACAGTGAAACTTCTTAAAATATAATTGCAGTGGTTGCCTCCACTCATTCACCTTGATTCTTTTGTATTCCAATCTCATTTCTGATCCGACTACTGTCCTCAAACTTCCATTAAATAATAGCATGTCACTATTCTGGACTCTTCTCAATCTTTCAATCTTTATTTTAATTAACTTCTCAGCAACACTGAACATTGTCATTTACTCCCCCTTGAAATAACTTTGTTTGCATTTCTTGATAAAATAATCTTCCAATTCTCTTATTACATTGGACAGTTCTTTTTAGGCCTCAACAGCTAGTCCCTCTTTTTGACAACTCTCAAATGTTGATACAACTTAAGATTTTTTTTTAAAATTGATCCTTCATCTTTCACTGGGTTGGTTATCTCATCTACTCTTATAACTTCATTATAAATTATATAGTGATGATTTTTAAAGTATAAATTTCTTATCTGAACTTTGGACCCTCTAATCAAGCATACTTACTTGGATATTCCAAGATATTGCAAAATTAATGTCTAAAAACAAAAAAATCTTTCCCCTACATATATTCCTTCCATTTTCCCCAAATAAGTGGACAGTACTATCATCCATGCAGTTTTTTAATTGAGAAGTCTGGTGTTATAATTTCCTCCTTGTTTCACTCTCTCAGTATTCATTCTTTGATTGTGTGCCATCATTTTACCTCCCACCCCTATCATCATCCCACTAATGCAGGCCATAATCATTTCATCTCTATTTCTGCAACAGCTGCTTACTGGGTTTCCCTGTCTCCAGTCCTGTCTCATCTAGTTACCTCTGGTGGGAGAGTCATGCAAAGATATAATCCAGTAAGTTTTGGGGAACATGACTTTTTGAAAAATTACTTCACTCATTCATTCAAGTATCACATATATGTTAATTCCCTCCTGTAGACTAGCCACTGTGCCAAGCACTGGGGTGGTAGTGCAGAGTTTCATCCTCATCTACTTCATGGATACAGATGGCATCTCATCAAAGAGGTCTTCGCTGGCTACCCTGTCTAAAACAGAATTCCACTTCTCTGCACATATTTTTCTACTTTCTTGATAAATCATGCATTGATTTTCTTCCATTTGCTTATTGTTTTCCCTTCAAAATATAGATGCCAAGAGTGTTGGAAGCTTGAGTCTGTTTTGCCCATTGCTATACCCCAAGGCCTGAACAGAACAGTGCTTGCTACCCAGTAGATTCTTTACATTTGAATGAAGTAATAAGTCCTGATTTGGGGGAAATAAATAAGGGTCAAGTTTTTCAAAAAACATAATAGTTATATGTTTCAGGCAAGTAGATGAAGGAAATAAGGATCCCCAGAAGAAAGTAACTGAGGAAGTGCCAACACTTAGAGGTGGTTGGAGAGATCCTCTTTTAAGCTGACACTTGAACCATGGAAAAGACAAGAATACCATGGAACAGAATATTTTAAGAAGGTGAAGCAACTTGTATAAAATTTCTCAAGAGGAAAATAGAAAGTGTTTTGCAAGCTCAAGCAATAAAATAACATTACCGCTGCTAGAATGTGGAGCTTGATATTTGATGATATGGTCATGGGAAAGAATTTGGGTTTTATTTTAGTCATTGAGAAAACTAGTGACAATAGCATGTTTTGAATATAAATATTTCTAACATGTAAGTTAAGTATTGGTTAAAGATCTGACTTTCCTGCCAAAAGTTTCATGAGGACACATTTTATTTACTTTGACTGTTAATGTCTTAAGCAATACCTGTTATATTTATAGGGTTTATTAAGTAGATTGATTGTGTGCAGGCCTGAAATGAACTTCTTTAACCACATCCTTTTTCTTTGCCAATCTTAATAAAAACTTCAGTAGGACATGTATATATAATCTCAACAAATGTCAGGTTGAATCCATAAATATCATTCTCCAAGATCGTATCAAAAGGTCTTTACATAATTGATAGGGATTCCCAGGTGGCTCAGTGGTTAAAAAATCCACCCACCATTGCAGGAAATGTTGGTTCAATCCCTGGGTCAAGAAAATCCCCTGGAGGGGAAAATGACAACCTACTCCAGTATTCTTGCCTGGACAGAGGAGCCTGGCAGGCTTTAGTCCATGGGGTCTCAAAGAGTTGGACATGACTGAGTATGCACACATTACCTAGAAGTAAGAAGTTTTTCCTTTCTGTTTGATTTCCATTCCCTTCCCCTCGCCAAAAAAGTCAAGATTAAAAGGTAGAAATTTGCTCTTGGTGATTTATGAGTTTCCCAAGTTCTCTTTCATTGGGATTATTCAAGTCAAATCTGACTCATAATTCATCAACTATTCAAAAGAACAGAATCTTATAATGGAAGGGTTTGAACTACTAGAGAACACCAACATTCTCTACAAATATAAGATCTGAGTCTTTCATGGCTACTATCATAAATGCCTAAAAGCTCAATAAATAAATTACACTAGGTTACTTTAGATAAAAATAAATTTTACCTTGCCTCAGTAGCTCCTTAGTGTTTGACCTTGAAAACATACAATTTTGGCCTCTGACTGCACTTACATTTTATTTGCAGCCAATGAAAATATCAGTAAACATTTTGTAAATAAAATAAGCATGCAAATACTTAATAATAATGCAAGCTGGGTTACAACACAATTGCAGCTGACTATGAAATAGAAGTCATGGAAATCTATATTAGACCAAAGCTTGTTTTATACTATAATTGAATCCATCTCACCATATACTAAGTGCTCTCTCCCTAGCTTATTTTTGGAAAAGGATTAAAATTTTGTAGCCTATATTCCTTTGACAGTTATTTTTAACATGGAGCTATAAATCAAATTTCATATGAGTTTCTCATTTTCTGAATTTTTTAAGAAAGCCTGCAAAAATTGTAAAGTAGCCAGATTATACTCATATTCTGTATGCAGACTCCAAGATTTACCAGAATCACAATATTTGGCATTAGCAGGACTATTTTTATTTTCTCAGTCATATATATATGACTGTCAAAATAATTTTTGTTCTCCTCCCTGATAAGAGGAGCTTAAAGTAATTCTGATTGATGACTTCATTGTTAGCTTTTAAAAATATTTTTTTAATGCTGCTCTTTTTTTTTTATTATTATATGTAAATGTTAGTTTTCTAACTAAATGAAAATAAGCATGACATTAATCACAGCCTAATGAGCAACTGAACTCTAAAAAAATCTTACTGAATAAAAATATACTCAGTAGCTTGAACACACCCAAATTTCCATATAAAGAAGGCTTATTTAAATATCACCACAAAGATGTGCTCTTTACAAGCTAAAAATGTCTATAAGGTTGCTGTGGTTTGGTTTATTTCCTTGATTTGATGCACATTAGTGCCTATGTGAAATATGCCAAAGCTCAATAGAAATGAATCTCATTAGTATTTAAATACAGCAATTAATTTATGTTGTTATTTATTGGCCAATTATATTAGAAATTATAGTGTTTAGCAGAGGACAATCAGGTTTCCAAGAGCTATAATTTTGCCTGCAGAGAGTAGGAGACAGATACAATCAATGCTCACAGCAATAGCATCCACTGTTTCCTCCATATTCTTCTAAATATATCTGATCTTATAAATAAGAAATGTGCTAAACTACACTTTCTCAAATTTTTCATTGGTGTTCAGTGCTTTGAGTAATTTTTACTTCCTCCTCACTGCCTTTTCCTCCTCCTTACCTGAGACTATTTTATATAATAACCTGAATTTCTTGAAAAGTTTAGATTTTGTTTCAATTATTTTTTCCAGGTGTATACTGCATAATAACATTGTTGTATCATATGGTAGTTCTGTTTTTAGTTTTTGAGGAATCTCTGTACTATTTTCCATAATGCCGGACCAATTTATATTCCCACCAACAGTGTACCAACGTTCTGTTTTCTCCACACTGATGGCATCATGTGATCAGATGCATGAATTGAGGCCTCTGTGCCTCTGTCACTCTGCATTGTCTTTCTTTCCCTTCCTTCCATCTTCCTCTGATCTCTCCCTCTGCTTTAAACAGATGTTAAATAAATATTATTGTCATTATCTAAAATGTTCATTAGAAATCATACATAATCCTTTTCTTTAGGAAACAAAATGCCAGGGTTATAACAATCCACGCCAACTTTGTCTAACTAGAATTGGGTCCTTAGTAATTAAAGAGCTACAATTTTTTGAGTGCTTTCCACACACGAATGTCTTTACATATCAGTTAACTTTTTGAACAGTACTATGAGATAGAAATTACTACCCTTGTGTTGAGAGAAGAGAACTGAAGCTAAGGAGGTTAAGTGACTTACCCAGTATTTTGTGGTTTGTTCTTGTTCAGTTGCTACTCTTTGAGACCCCATGGACTGCAGTAGGCATAGGCTTCCCTGTTGTTCACTATCTCCAAGAGTTTTCTCAAACTCATGTCCATTGAATTGGTGATGCCATCCAACCATCTTATCCTCTGTCACCCCCTTCTCTTCCTGCCCTCAGTCTTTCCCAGCATCAGGGTCTTTTCCAAAGAGTCAGCTCTTCACATCAGGTGGCCAAAATGTTGGAGCTTCGGCTTCAGCATCAGCCCTTCCACTGAATATTCAGGGTGAATTCCTTCAGGGTTGACTGGTTTGAGCTCCTTATCGTCCAAGGGGCTTTAGAGTCTGTTAAACCTAGGCTTTAGACTCTGCTCAGCTTGCTCGCAAAGAATATGCCTTTCATATAATACTGCCTCTTGAATGTTGTTTCATTATCTCAGATTTTGTTTTCATAATGGTATTAAAGATCAATCAGAATTCACCATATCCATGTTTAATTAGTATTTTGGATGCATGTTTGGAGAGAGAAAAATAGAGATAGGAAAGCAAAGGTTACTGCCAAATTCTTTCATATTTATTTTCTCATTTGATCTTGACCATGGTCCAGCTTATACTAGGAACTTTGTCTTATTCAATTCTAGTACCCCATTGTTCAGAATGCAATGCATATTTGTTGAATGGATAAATTAATGAGAAAGATATCTATGAGATAGGTATCATCATTTTCATTTTGTAAAATTGAGAAAAATGAGGCTTAGAGGATTTTAAAATTTTGCCTAAAAATCATCCTGCTAATAAGTGGCAGAATAGGATTTTTGATTCCGATCTCTCAGAGCCCAACATTTTACTGATTAATAATTAGATAATAGGACTTTCCCCCCAAAACACCATCGCTTTAGAGACTTCAGATTGACACTGATTTTACAAGTGGAAAATCAAGTGACATTTTAAATGCTTTCCCCCATATCAGTCCAAACAGTGCTACTCAGCACTGGAACTGATTGTTTTCCAGTTCACACTGGGATAAAGAGTTTCAGCCAGATGGAAATTATCTGCATCATCAACTACTCTGTTTTGTATAGTTGACATTTTTCCATAACTAGACTTTCTTTATTAAGGAATCACTGTTGATTCACATTCTGATATAAGCTTCTTATCTCACTGCTATGGACTAGGGACAATGGTTCAAGGACAGGCATAGATTCTGGTTTACACTTTGAGTTGTCTTGGATCATAAGACCTCTCCTCAACCCACTGAACCAGAATCTGAAGGTGATTCACATGTGCATAAAATTTTGAAAAGTACTTCTATTGAGGACATTTTCAAGTCGACTTTTGCATATCCACATTTGGGTACAATCCTTGAAGATGTCCAATAAATGATTATACATGAATGATATTTTAAAATATAAAAGAATTTCATATACACATATTCTTTTGCTTCTCACAATGATCCTGTGTTATCATTCTTATTATACATATAATGTATTTTAGGCTTAGGAGATAAGAACTTGCTCTGAAGCACAATTTACTGAACTGTACAGTCAGAACTTACTCTTGACTTTCCAGGGCCCATCTTTCCCATTAATTCCTTTGTGATTTTCTTCTCTTTCATTATGAATAGGAAAGATTCACTACAGTAAACATCCAATATGAGTGTGTTTAGGAATAAATGATAGATTTTGCTTCACATGGCGCCCTGTGAAATATTTATACAATTTGTATTGCCAGCCTGTGAATTATACACACAATGTTATACATATTTTCAATTTGTGAGGCAATCAGTAGAAGTGCTATAATTTTCAAAATTTCCAAGTCTAACCTTGGCTGAGGGGACAGAGAAAAATATGAGCTCAGTTATATTGCAAATGAACATCTTACAACATATAAACAGCCCAAAGCACATTACATCACTATGCTTTAATAAAAAATAATTAAAACAAGGAAATAAACTGTCACATGTAGCAAAATGTAACGAAGAGCCAATTAAGAGGATGTAAATGAGGTTCCCAGAGAGAAATGTGCTGACCTGGTCATTTGCAGGTCCTTTTTCTAAATGGTGAAGTCTATAAAGAAGGTAAAATTTGAATGAAAAATGGGTTTAGGAGTCACAGTACTGAAGGCCATTTGCTGACACCTGCTCCCGTGTCTCAGATTAAAAAAACTGTACGTCATCTGCTTATCATTCTGTGTACGTAATAAAAACAAACAAAGAATGCCACTTACTCTCTAGTAATGCAATTCTGCATATGAAAGGCAGTTTGAGGACGTTAAATGAGCACTTTCTCATTCTTGTGGAGAAGGAAATGGCAACCCACTCCAGTTTCCTTGCCTGGGAAATCCCATGGATGGAGGAGCCTAGTGGGCTATAGTCCATGTGGTCACAAAGACTTGGACACGACTGAGCGATTAACACGTTCTTATTCTTGTCATTTACCACAAATATTCATGGTGAAATCAGAGAGCAGGGAGGAATGCATAAAAAGCCCAAACTGTCATTCAGTTCTCTAAAGTTCAGTCACTCAGTCGTGTCCGACTCTTTGCGACCCCATGGACTGCAGCACACCAGGCCTCCCTGTCCATCACCAACTCCTGGAGTTTACTCAAACTCGAGTTGGTGATGCCATCCAAACTGTCATTGATATTCCCCAAATAAGAAAATCTTAACATTGTGCTGTGGCAACTATACTATTTTCAACAGTGTCATTGACAAACTGAATCTTATGGGCACAATTGAGAATACATTTGATTGAATTAGAGCTGCCATTCCCCAGGAACTAGAAACACTGTGGAGTTTGGATTCAGCAGTCATGGAAATGCCATGAACACTTGTGACATCACCTAGTAAGTGAATTATCAGAATTACTCTCTGCAAATTGGTAGTCATACATTGTATCTACTCTTTTCTATTAAGTCAAAGGTGGTCCAAAGCACACAGGAGGCTCAGATAGGTTTCCTGATGGTTGCTGGCAGCGTTGGATGTGCCAGCTTGGTTTCCTTCAGTATTACTTCTGTTGTCACTTAAGTCCTGGGAGATGCTGCAGTATTGAAAAATAGAGTGGTATGCAAAAGTCTGTCTTCCTTGTTTGGTATTGATAATGACAGGAGGAGTTGAGTGTTTCAGATAAGAGGCTTGTTATATGACTGGCAGCTCTAATAGTCAAAATAAAAGATTTTTTTATTCTGTTTCTGAACTACATAAAAATTCCCTAAATTATTATTAATTTTACAAAGCCTTTGATGTAGGTATATTATTTTAGAAATGTATACAGCTTATAGTATCCACCTATAAATAGAAGAAGCAAGATTTGAGCTGCTGGGAGAGTAGTTGATCTCAAGGTTTAAGTAACTTCTAAATTATTTTTCTCTCTCTTCTCCATGAAAACATGCTACTGGCAAAGTACTGAACATATATTGAGTCACTTTTCTGGATTTTTTTGCTCACTCATCTCTGACTTCCCAAGTGGATTTGGGAATCACTATCCAAAATTTAGGTACAGTCTATAGGCATAGAAGGGAGAAAAGGAAATCAACTCATGTAGGGACTGAACTGAAAACCTTTGCATAGTTCTCACTCTGCTCCTCCCTTGTGCTTCCCATTTAGCACTTTTCAAAGGCTGGCACTTAGATGACTGCTCCTCTTTTATCCCATTCAGCATTCTCACTGGAACTATTGCTGGACTCTTAAGATTATCTTGTCAATTCTTTTCCCACTATCTATGAAAACAAAATAGTAACATTGATTTCCTGAGACTAATTAGGAGAAAAGAATTTGAAATTAAGAACAAGGTGTATAGGTGGTACCAGCGGTAAAGAACCTGCCTGCCAGTGAAGGAGACATAAGAGACTCGGGTTTGATTCCTGGGCCTTGAAGATCCCTTGCAGGAGGGCATGGCAATCCACTCCAGTATTCTTGCTTGGAGAATCCCATGGTCAGAGGAGCCTAGAGAGCTATAGTCCATAGGGTCACAAAGTGTTGGACATGACTGAAGCGACTTAGCATGCACAGATGTACTTCCTACAAGAATGATTTTTCGGGGGAAATAGAATAGAGCCATTCCCTTAAATTTTATGTAGGAAAAGCATCCATATTGTGTGAGTAATTTACACTTGTGGCTACCTCAGAGTTTTGTTCAGTGACTTGCAGATGTAGTATTGACATATCCAGAATTCCTAGATATAATTATAGTTCTTAATCCTTTTAATCAGACAGAATGGAGCCTATGAAATTGATGGATAATCTTTTAGATTCTGGTATATAATCATCTGGCAAATGTGCTGTAAAGACTTCTAGTCTGTCTACCATTTAATATGCAATTAGTTGCCTTACCCACCAACCACATCTATATGATTTGATAATCTAAGAATAATTATATATAATATATATAACTAATTTTGTTTGCTGTTGTTTAGTCACTAAGTTGTGTCTGACTCTTTGCAACCCCATGGACTGAAGCCCACCATGCTCCTCTGTCCATGGCATTTCCCAGGCAAGAATACTGGGTGGGTTGCCATTTATTTTGCCAGGGGATCTTCTTGACTCAGGCATCTCCCGCATTAGCAGGAGGATTCTTACCACTAGCACCACCTGGGAAACCCCATATAATTCTCAAAATTTCAGAGTCTAAACTTTGCTCAGGAGACAGAGAAAAATATAAGCTCAATTATACACACACACACACATAAAGAGAATATATGGAATATGTATATTAGTTCTTATAGAAGACTGGCTATGAAAAGACTCAGTCAACCACAGAAGTATTTTACATATTGGCAGAAAGTGTAAAAGGAAAGAAAGGCTAATTTGGCATCCATCAATTTCACTAAAAACATATCAGGTTCAAATATCAAATAGTAACATTAATAAAAATTGAGTAGTGTGGAAATTATTTTCATGTAATTTTTCCTGATATAAACAAGACGATGTAAACAGTCAAAGAACTGTATCATACTTACCATTCCTAATCACTCTGAGCTACTTTATTTTGGACAACTAAGCCAATTATTAATAGAAACTTGCACTAAAAAATTAATGTGTATTTTAAAATTTTTATTGAGGTAACAGTGGCTTATATAACGTGTTTCATGTGTGCAATGTTATATTACTATTTCTGCATGCACAACAGTGTGCTTAGTACTAAATATTTAGTTTCCATATGGTGTCAACCATACAGTTGATACACTTTACCCATTTTGCCACTGCCCCTTCTCTTTGGGTAAGCATTATTATTCTATTTCCAGTGTCTAGTGTTTGTCTTTTTGGTTTGGTTTTGTACTATTTTGTTTGTATTTATGTTTCACAAGTGAGTAAAACCAAATGGCATTTTTCTTTCTTTGTTGGATTTATTTTACTTAGAATAACATCCTCAGAATCCATCGCTGTAGTCACAAATAGCATGGAATAGTACTCAGTCATAAGAAAGATTCAAGTGTATCTTGAAAAAGACTCAAAAGATACAGGGTCTTACCATGAAGTATATTAGCCAAATTATAGTTTTTTTGGCTAATATACTCCTACTCTAGATGTCCATCATATTATGTTCAGCCTTCTTACATACTATGTAAAATGCTAATTTAGAAAACAAAATATTCAGAATCTGTCAAATTCATAGCCAATCATTGGATAGATTTTCGGAGTTTCACTGTAAACTGTAAATTAAACAAAACTATGGATGGCAACTAGAAAGTACTATGCTAGTTACAACAGATAAATGGTTTCCTTTTCATACCTGTGAAGAATAGAGATCATTGCAGATAAGACATTTATCAAGATGGAATATATGTTGGACAGCAGAGTAAGTCTTGAGAACTTTCAAAGGATCAGCATCATGAAGAGCATATTCTCCAACCATAGCAGAATTAAAATTTAGACTAAAAAGGAGATGCCTAGAAAATCTTCAAATATTTGCAAATTAGACAATATACTTCTAAGTAATCCCTGGGTCAGAAAGAAATTAAAAGGGGATATAGAAAATACTTTAATCTGAAATTACAATGAAAATAAGACTTACCAAATTTTGTGGGATACAGTTAAAGCAATGCTTAAAAATATATATATATAACTTTAAATGCAATATTAGGAATGATTTTTATACTTCAGAAATAAAGAGCATGTTAAAACCAAGTAAGTAAATAGAGGGAATAATACAAATTAGAGTAGAAGTCAATGACAGAGAATGTGGAAAAAGAAAATCAGCAAAGTCAAAGTAGATTTTTAAACAGATTTTAAAAATGGACAAGTGTCTAGCCATATTGATCAGGAAAAGAGAAATAGCCTGAATTAACACCAAGAAAATATCATTCATATATTAATGTATATCATCATTGAATCACATTCACTGAGTAAGCATAGATAACTGTCAGTGGGGAGTCTACTCGAGGCAATGTTTCGCAAAGTTTGGCAGCACAGATCAAGTGCCTTAAAATTGTTCTTGACTTTTGAGTCAGAAATGCAAATTTTAGGACTGCATACTATGGAGAACATGAGATATGCAGTCAGAGATTAATGTGTGAAGTTGGTCAGTACTTCCTCATTTACAATGGGCAAAATGATACCTACCTAATATTCCCAGAAAATTGAATAGCTAAACTGTGGTGCATCGAGATGAAATATCATGTGGCCATTATAAACCATATTTACAATGTTTATCAAATGACAGTGCTCATTTTATATGGGTTAATTTAAAACCTGATTATAAAACTGTATATGTAGTATTCCATTTTTTATGGAGAGAAAGAAAGTGGTATGTGTATTCCCTAGAAGTCATACTATTTTTTCTTTTGCTTTGTCATTGGTAGAATATAGATATAATTTAAAACTGAAGGAATAGAAATTATCATATGGTGAGGTAAAGAGAAAGTGTGAATTTAAGAACTCTAAGTACCCAGTGTAGAGATACAGATGGAGACTTTGGATAATTAAAAGATGGAGTGACAGTATAACACCCTTAAGAAATAAAGCCAGTTGATGTCAGAAGATGGGAGTTAGGTGAACAGAAGAAGTTGTGACTCTATTTGACTAATTTTATTCTCAAATTAATTCTTTTACCTTCTCTATTATTTCCTAGGATTGGTATAAAGAACTACCACTCCCTGCGTAGCTTGAAACAACTGACATTTTTTTTCACTCACAGTTCAGAAGATCCAAAGTCCCAAGTCAGGGTATGGGAAAGGTTGGTTCCTTCTGGAGGCACTGAAGGATCATCTCTTCCAGGTTTCTCTTCTAGCTTTGTGTGACTGCCAGCAATTCTGGGTGTTCCCAGCTTGGATGCACTCCTCTCATCTCTGCCTCCATGGTCACCTGGCCTTCTTTCCTTCTCATCTTATTGTGAGTCTACTTCTTTTAAGGACACCAGTCATTAGATTTAGGACTCACTCTAATCCACCATGACCTCATTTCACGTAACTAATTACATTTGCAAAACTCTAAGTAGGATCATATTTCAAAGCACCAGTGGACATGAATTTTGTGAGGACACTGTTCAGTCCACTACACCTTCTCTCTTTTTGTGTGGAATGGGGAGAGGAAGTCAAGATGAAGGTTGAACCATCCACAGTGAGCAACTCAAAGGTTCTCTGTGGATAAACCTTAGAATTGGAATAAGACAAGTCCAGCTTTCTCTGCAAATGAGAGGAGAAAGTATGTGGAAATGGCAGGCTGTAGCGGGTTGGGTGCAAACTCAGTGATACTGAGTTATGCTTGAACTATCTGTTTATATTGTGCATGGAAGTTATCGTAACTAAAAGTTCTCTTTTGAAACACAAGATTGCTTTATAATTTTTGATGAGTAGTAGTTATATGCTGTATCTGGGAAAGACATGGTTTTAAATTTGAGAAAATATTCTTTTATATTGCACATAGTTTTTAGTTCTTAGATTTCTTCCTAAACAATGCTGTCCAGTATACGCATGTGCTGGGGATCGATAACTTTACCTCTATGTGTGGTGTTTATAAAAATCAACTTTATAATTGTGTATGTGAGGCATTCACCAACGTTCCACCCTCTTGTTTTGGTAGCTAATATATTCTTTTTGCAGTTAGGTGTTTAGTGGCTAATAAAGTTAGCTAATACAGTGCTACGGAGCCTGCATAGCTAACAATGTACTTAGCAATTATTTGCTGAAAATGTTTTTAATTCTCTTTCATGATATTTTCAAATATAACTTAATTTTCCTAACACTGCCCTATAATCCCTTATTAGAAATACTAATCTGGAAACTTAATAGCTAGACAGCTCTCTGTTATTACAATGGCAGTTACTTTAGATGTTTAGTCTTTATAAATCCAGCCCGAGCTGCTTCATTCCTTAGACAGTTACCAAGAGCTGAGATTTCAACACTCAGATGCCATGAGGGGCACTTGGTAGCATTCTTGCTTGTAGACAATGCAGCTGGCACACTCATGATGTCTACCATTAGTGTTAGTAAGTGAATTATTACTAAAAAAAAATATGTGGTCATAAAATTATTTTTATAATTTCCCAGAAAAATGTGATCCCTACCAGGAAGAAATTCCAATATTTTAATTTTTCTAAAAGGAAAAAAAATTCTAATCAGAATAGATACAATCTCAATAATATTTTCCAGTATTTTATTTAAGAAATCCAAAAATAATGTTTAACAAATTTTAATTAATTCAATTATTGGGTAGAAGGAAGACAAATCATGTTTCATTTAAATTTGATGCTGTTAGTCAGAAATCCTTTGATCAGGTCTGTTGGTCTATTTTTCAGATTCGGATTATTCTACTCACTTTTCCTATTAATAAGGGTAAGAGTAGGAAAACGTCCAGAAGTAGTAGTTGGGAAAAAATAAATGTCAGAATGTAGCTAAGATTGTATTAATTTATGGTTTAACATGAGTTCCTTGCATCTCGTCAGTTAGTGTCAGTCAGTGTTAGTTGCTTAGTCATGTCCAGCTCTTTGCAACCCCATGGACTGTAGCCTGCCAGGCTCCTCTGTCCATGGAATCCTCCAGGGGTCTTCCCTATCCAGGGAATGAACTCGGGCCTCCTGTGTTGCAGAAAGATTCTTTACCCTCTGAGCCACTGGGGAACCCTGGATCTCCTAGAAGACTGAAAAAGTGTCAGGAACATTTTGCATCCTTTGCTAAATCTCTGCAAAATACACTGTGCACTGGTAGCTTAGTTTCCCCTACGTAAAAATTTATATTACATAATCCTTTTAGAATTTAGCAACATGGAGATTTTTCTATTTCAAAAGGACTAGTATATTTTATTTTTATCTGAAAATGAAAACCATAAAGCCTACTGTGTTAACCCTCCAGTACCCACATGGAGATACCTCTCCCTTGAAAACTCCCCTGGCCTGCCTTTTTATATTTATATTTTCTCATTGAGTAAGTCATTCATGTAATCATAAATAAGAGAAGTACATGAAAAGGGACACAAACATTCCTATTTTCTGTCATTACTCATATGTACTATTATCATTTTGCTCCCTAATACATATTTTTTTCTAATACATATTTTTGGGTAGAAAATCTATAGTTTATAGAAAATTGGATTAACTAACTTATGCATAGCATTTTATAACTAGATGTTTTACTCAAAAAATTTACTATTACTATACATACCATCTTGGATGCATCCAAGAAAATTATCCTGAGTAAAAATAATAAAATCTCCAATATTACATACTATGGTATTATACTTATATAGTACTCTTGAAATAACAAAATTATAGTTTCCAGGAATTGGTGTGGGAGGAGGAGGTAGGCGTGGCTATAGAAGATCAACAGCAGGGATTCTTGTGGTGTCGAAACTGTTCTGTGTTTTGACAATGTCAATATTCTGGATAGTGTACAGGATTATATTCTGTTTACTGTTTATGATACAAAGGATTATATTCCTAGTTTACTAGGATATTACCACTGGGAAAAATTAGGTACAGGGTATATGGACTCTTTCTTTAATATCTACAACTACATACAGATCTACAGTTATCTTAAAAAAATGTGCATTAAAAAACATTCAGTGATCATCTTTTCATGTCAATAGCTATGTCAATATTTCAGTGACTGTCTAATATTCCACAGTTACCTTTATAATTTCTTATAAAGTTAACATTACAATTACCATACAACCAGCAACTCTGCTTTTAAATGCTATCCAGCTGAAATGAATGCTTCAATTGACACAAAACATTCTATACACAGACATTTAGAGATACTTGGTGCATCCTCACCAAAAACTGGGAAAGATCCAAATTTCCTTCAAGTGCTGAATGAGTAAATAAACTATGGTGTGTCCACGTGGTGAGCTACTGTTCATCAGTTTAAGGAAATGAACTATTGATACATGCTATTAATCAATTTTAAATACATTAAGAAGCCAGACTCAAATGCTTGTATAATATCCCACTTATGTGACATTCTGCAATAATAAAAACTATGGGGACAGACTGATGATTAAACACTGATGGAAGATAGGTGGCAAGTAGGGGGTTATGCATGTGCACAGATTGTCTGTATGAGTTGGTGAAACATAACATCTTGAACATAAAATTACCCAGCCACACATATGTTGAAATTTACAGAACCATCCAGAAAACGAAATGAATTTTGCTAAATAGTCATTTACATAGTATAGAAGATATAATTTACCTTAAAATATATAATTTACCTTAGAATATCCAATATAACTTCCCTTTAAAGATTCATGTAATAAGCAAGAAAGTATCAGTGATTATAAATCCAGCTATTTTATGAATTCTAGGATAGTTTTTCCTACTAAAAACATCAAGGGAAAAAACACAAAGATCTATAACTTTATAAGAACCTATTTTTTTCTTCTATCTTTAAGAAAGAACTACTAGGAGTAAATAATTTGACTGATGAATATTAATACGACCAAGTTAACCTGATATGCCTGGGGAGTTTCTTGATAATCTTGACTACATAATAGAACTGATGCATCAGATTATTTAATTAACTCAGTTACATTCTATTTTCCAGCCACACCACATGACTCTTAATATTTAAGAATACATGATTAAACTTCTTGATTTCATAGTCTCCTTTTAAATCAGTTTTAGGTACTTAACCAGCTCTGTCCTGATTTACATGGACTATAGGTAACAAGCTGGTTTTTTTTTCCCTCTGGGAAAAAATTAGAATTTTTTTTTTTAAGTTATAATCTCAGTGTCTTGTTACATTAATGTTTTGTATATGGAGTGATTTTATTTCAGATTCTTTTGAAGGCATAGTAATGGATGCTAAATTATCCTAATGCTAATGATGATACTCTGTTACTCTGATTAGGTGAAACTGTACTGTCAGATGACTTCCCATCAGGAAGTTGGAGCTCCCTTTTTATTTCAGAAAACTCAAAATCATGCCCAAAACTGATGTTGTAATGAAAAGAAAAATGAACCAGTGTGTTTTTCTGGCAAGTTTAAGACAGTAACTATCCAACTTTCACTGGGGGAAAATATTTCTTTTGCCATCAGTCCCCAATTCCAAGATTCACAAAAATATGTTTCCTGCAGTTTCAGAGCTAATGAGATTTCCATTATATTAATAAAGCTCTATACTTGAGAAGGTGAAAAAAGTACTTCAAAATGGAGTATGAGGAAAAGAGTGAATTACATTGTGTGTTTACAAGTCCAAGGTATTGTTGAAAGCTGGCATTCCTTTGTATTTGTAAAGAATATGTTGATATTATATTTAACAGTGGCATTTTTAAAAACATGAAACTACATTAAACATTAGTCATTTTTAAAATATGGAAGCTTTGCAACTAATATTAGTGCTTCTAACTGAATAGCTAATCAATATATGTAAGAAATGTTAGCAATATGAAGAAAAAGAAAAATAACTACACTCATTGTGAACACACATACATGCTGTTACTGTATAATATTATAGTAGGAAAATTCTAAATCGGTGTTATATGACTGGCAAAACATGAATATTCTTTGTTAGCTTTGTATACTTGTTCAACAAATAGCTGAGGTCATAGTGTACAAAAGTATTTCCTAACTAGGTGCAAATTTTATTTAAAAATTAAAAAAAGAAAGACCATCTTGTCCAACTTTCAGTATTGCACTTCACAATAAAAATTATGTGACTATGTCACTGTGTGGGTGTGTGATCCAATTATCAGTAAATGAAAATATCCACTAATGGAAAAATGGTTATAAACATTTACCTAAGTCCCTTGATATTGACAAACTATAATTATTTTTTCAAATACTATTTCAAGTAAATAAAGGAGAGGTATCCATAAGCTTTATTTGAAATATGAGGACAATAATAAACAGGTCAAGAGATAACACTGTGATGAGCACCAAATAGGATACTTCTGTGTATTTGAGCAATAGTCTTAGGAAGAAAAAGGAGGAGGAGGAGAGGACCAACAATTGAGAAATTTATGGCCGAGTATATTTATCATGTAACTTCCTTCATAGCTCAGTTGGTAAAGAATCCGCCTGCAATGCAGGAGACCCTGGTTCGATTCCTGGGTTGGGAAGATCCCCTGGAGAAGGGAAAGGCTACCCACTCCAGTATTCTGGCCTGGAGAATTCCATGGACTCTATAGTTCAAGGGGTCTCGGAGAGTCAGTCACGACTGAGTGACTTTCACTTCACTTCCATTATTATATATAACAAATATAGTATGATAATGGATAATGAATACATAATTTATGATTAAATAGAATTCAATTAAGGAAGATCTATCAAACTTAGGCTGGGTGTCTTCTTTAAATGTTGAATCAAAGGTGATAACTGAATGAGAATTGGGCATATGTCTCTCATCCTACCTCCAATAATTCAAACTATACTCTTTGGACTTCAGTGTGGTATGGGGGTATTGAAAGAAGTGGAAGGCTAGAGGCAACTACTGCAACCAGGGTGAAGGTTTTATTGGCACTGTGCTGACAAAAAGTTACTGACTGAACAGGAAAGAATTCTTTCTGTCCTCTGGACTTTTAATCTCCAACTGCTATGCCATCTATTGGCAGGGCCTATTAAGATGGTTAATTGACTAAAGAAAAGTGTAATTTATAAAGTCCTAACCAATGGCAACTTGATAGATGTTTAATTAGATTCTGAGAGAAAAGAGAAAGCTCAAATTTGTAGAGTATGTCTATATTTATGGTAAAAATATTTCCATCATCATAGTTGGTGCAATAGTATGACAATGGTATTCAGCTATAAATACTGATATGATTGATCCAAATGAACTTAAAGTAGATAATTGTAAAATGTAGTAAAGTAATTAAGAAGTGATACATTTTAGTAGTCATTTTATTTAGTGCAATTTAATTTTGTTTATGTAATTTAACTTTAAATAAATGCCTATTTAACAACCGGTTGTCAAAATTCCTAAAAATTTAAGTTTGCTCTTGTGTTCTGGTATGTGTTGGCTCCAATATACTGCTGAGACCCAGCCCAACATCACAAAATAGAAACCAGAAGACTAGATACAGATATAGCTCACCTCTTATTCAGCCCAGTGATTCCTTTGAACAATGTTATCCCCTAACAAGAACCAACTATCCTTTGTACAAACAAAGATGCACTCGTTTTCATCCCCAAAAAAGACACACTCCAACAGTCCCTTTCTCTCTCTCTCTCTGGGCAATGATAGCGCACTCTTATTCAGTCACAGTTCTATATATATGCGTGTGTGTATATATATGAGAAGATAAATAACAAACTGTAACATTAATAGCTCCCAGTGACACTTATGCACAGTAATATAAGAAAGGAGGATGAAAAAAAGGGAATTAGTTAATATATACAAAAGTATATTAGTTAATACATACAAATTAGTTTTGTATGTAACAAGCAAAGCTATCTTGTAGCTGCTATAATCCTTTTTACTGTAAATGGCCATGAAGTTGTAGTTGACATTTCTACCTTTCTTAACCCACTGGCCATTCTATTTTCTGTCGTCATAACCATACATTGTTGTAATCATTTACTTAGTGATTTACTGAAGTTTTGCAATCTTCAGTGACCTTCTTCCCATTGATTTTCTGTTAACTTTTATCATTTGGTATGGATGCAATAAGCATTTCAAAGAATTCCTAGTATTTCAGACAAAGCTGTTGTATAGCAAAAATCCATTTTTACTCTCAGCAATCAGGAAATATTATCCCTCTTATCCTATTCTTCATCTATTAGCCCAGTGATATAGAGCCCAAAATGTCCAGGTGACAGTTTCAACGTTGAAATCAATAGAGCTATTATGTCTATCAATAAAACCCTTTCTCTCCTGATATTTAAGACCCAAAACCAGAAAAACTCAAAAAATCTCAGGAAAAAATTCTTTGAAAGGGTTATTAGGTTCTTGATTTCTGTGAAAGTGTTAGTCACTCAGTCATATCCAACCCCTTGTGACCCCACAGACTATAGCCCACCAGGCTCCTCTGCCCATGAGATTTCCCAGGCAAGAATACTGGAGTGGGTAGCCATTCCATTCTCAAAAGGATCTTCCCAACCCAGGGATCGAATCCAGGTCTCCAGCATTGCAGGTAGATTCTTTACTGTTTGCGCCACCAGGGAACCCCTGTACATATATACTATAGAATAGAAGAAATATAGCACATGTATAGGTTGCTAATTTAATTATAATCTTTATGGTGTAATATAGAACTCCAATAATTCATGCCATTTATTTCATTTATTTATAACCGAGTCTCTAATAAGCTATTTTTAACTGTTCTGCTAGTCTAGCTCTTATAGGACAATGGGTTCTATGATAAGACCAATGATTCTATGAACATTGCTGTACCTCTTTTGCAGTAAAATGAGGTCCTCAGTAATGAGAAACATTATGTGGAATATGTAAAGAACAAGGAATTTCATAAGCTCACAGTTGATAATGTTGGCAGGGACAGCAAATTTATATCCAAAGTGCATGGCTCTTCTAGTATTCTAGATCTCTAGTAAAATATTCCTATTGTATACTCTCCTCCTCTCATGTTCATGATCTCATTCTGAAAATCTAAATAATCTTGTTATTTAATGAATAACTACATTAAATAGGAAACAATATTACTGAAGAGTCCCCCTTCTAATCCTTTCCACCCTTCACGCAAATTCCCAACTTTGACACACAGCAGCTTGGAGCAATAACTCACAAAGAGAATTTGCTACATGAAATCTAGTAGAAATATTTTAATAGATGCTAATGATCATGCATAAATGCTTAACTATTCATATATAGAATAGAGGGAACTATAAATATCATCATAAATAAAGCAAAATGAGACAACTTTTAATATTAAGGAATTGGGAGCATATGGTCTGTTTGCAGAATCTGGATATGGCCTATTTAGGTCTAAAGGAAGAAATGAATAGAATTGGCTTAAAAGTTTCTCTATCTGTGCCCTTATATAATTTTTCTTTCTTTTTGTCTTTCTAGATGGAACTACTGTTATTTGTATATTGAAAATTTTAAGCAAGAGCTTCATTAAATAATTAAATTATAATAGTGAAAGTTATATTTTCTTTAGAGTTGTACCTTTTCACAAAACGGCCCTCTCCATTCCCATTACACCAGATAAGAGTCCTGGAGAAGAAGGTGACAATGATGAGTGGAAGGTAGAAAAAATTCCTCTTACACTTAGAATCATAGTTGAATACTTACTTTGGAAGACTGATTACATGAATGCAACTCTACCCTTCCTTTATGTTCTCTCTTGGCTATGTGGCTTTGTAATTTCTCCTACTAAAATATGCAGAACATGTTTTCATGACCCTTGACTTTTAGGTTGAGCCAAGTGACTTACTTTGAACAGGAGGATAAAGTGGCAATGATAATGTGAGTTTCTAGCCCAGGCCTTAAGAGAGCTTGCTGGTTTGTGCTCTGTCTTGCACTTCTGCCGTGACCACGAGAACAGATTTCTCTGTTGGTTCATGGAGGATGAGACTTTTGCGGATAGAGCCTTTCTAGCACAGCTAAGTCTAGTCCAGCTTATCTGCAGATAAACAAGCTAAATAGATGCTTGTTGAACATTATGTGTTTGTTATGTTTTTGTGGCAATAGATAACATGCAAATTTAATGATAGTGTATGTTCAAAGTAATTTCCTTGGGATACAGAATGAGAGAACAGAAAATAAGAAAGCTTATCTTGAAAAAATAATTCTACTTCAAAGATGATAATACCAAAGTCATCTCAGGGTTAAAACATCTCTCAGGAAAGAGATTCTGAAAACCCTGAGTAACTGGCTCTTTGGAAGTTCCTTCTAAAAGTGAAGCCAGCCCACAGTGTTTCAGTTTGTCTTTTTGCCTACAAGGATTTTAAATCAAATTGACTAAAGCCCTTCTTTCAAAAACTATTTTCAACCTGTAAAGGAAAATACTTTTAAGTAACAACTTAAATTGTTTTTCAAGAATCTGTAAAACTCTACATGGCAATAGTTAAAAGCTGACAGCTGACATTCAATTTAATTTAGAAAATATTTCTTGAATATTTTTGGAAGGTGTATACTCTTGGTAACCACATCTTATTGATGAAATTGAGGACCCTTAAAGATTAAGCAACATTACTAAAATTGCATAGCAGATAACAGAGCAGGGATTTGAACTTAATTTTATGACTCCAAGTCTACTTAGAAATCCTTTGCCAAAGAAAGCTTATGGAATGAAATAGCATACTATCTTTCGCCCTGCATTCTGTATCATGTTTTTAGTTCAAGTAGTCTTCTTATATAGAAGAGAGCCTTATGAGCAAATTAAATTATCAGAGTAGCTTTGGGTTTTCCTTTGGTTCTTAGGGTAAACATGCAACCTAATCTTAACAAAGTATCTAAAAGAAAACTTTTTTAGGATATTAAGTGTTTTTGTCCTGACATCCTTTCAAGAGAAACTTCTCAATATTATTCATATAAATAAACAATAGTTACTTGAAAGAAATAATTTTTAAAGATAGTAGCATACATAATATTTATTCATCACATTATTATATGCCAGGTGCTACACCAAGAATTCTATAAGTATTATCATAATTATATCTCATAACATTTCTAAGATTATATTGATGACCAATATTCACTTTCAGTTCAGTTCAGTTGCTCAGTCGTGTCCGACTCTTTGTGACCCCATGAATGGCAGCATGCCAGGCCTCCCTGTCCATCACCAACTCCTGGAGTTTACTCAAACCCATGTCCATCGAGTCGGTGATGCCATCCAGCCTCTTTAAAGGTGAATAAATTCAGATATAGAGAGGGAAAATAACTTGTCTAAATACTCATAACACAAAAACAGTTAGCTTTTCATTTGAACCCATGAAATCTGAATCAGGAAAACATGCTTTAAATCATTAGACTACCCTCTAAAGAGTGCATCTCAGTATCAGAAATGTCCTTTGTTGGCAATGTACCTATAAGTGGCTGTTCAATTTGAACACACTAGAACAAGTTCAATTGTTCTGCCTAATAAAGTCTGTTAGAAATGTAAGGTGTTAGGTAACTGAAATGGAAGATGGGGCAACCAGGAGACAATAATGTTCAGTTTTCTTAGAGAATATGGCAGGAGCGTATTAAAAGGCAGAGACATCACTTTGCGGACAAAGGTCCATGTAGTCAAAGCTATGGTTTTTCTAATAGTCATGTTTGGATGTGAGAGTTGGACCGTAAAGAAGGCTGAGTGCCTAAGAATTGATGCTTTTGAATTGTGGTGCTGGAGAAGACCCTTGACAGTCCCTTGGACAGCAAAATCAAACCATTCAATCCTGAATATTCACTGGAAAGACTGAGGCTGAAGCTCCAATATTTTGGTCACCCTAGGCGAAGAGCTGACTTATTGGAAAAGACCTTAATGCTGAGAAAGATTGAGGGCAAGAGAAGAAGGGGGCGACAGAGGATGAGATGGTTGGATGGCACCAGTGACTCAATGGACATGAGTTTGAGCAAGTTCAGGGAGATGGTGAGGAACAGAGAAGCATGGCATGCTGCAGTCCCTGGGGTTGCAAAGACTTGGACATGATTGAGCGACTGAACTACATAGAAGGAGAGCTCTCTTAGTGGTGGTACCTTGGTGAAGATTTGCAAAGTGACTAGTTAATGTGAATTGATAATATTTAGTGTTGTGTGTGATCTGAAATCTTCTGTTTTTCCTAAAAAAATCAATTAAAAATCACATCTCTCTTTAATTTATTGGTAAAGGGAAAAAATTGGAGGCAGGGATGAAATGACTTACTATTGTGTTTTCTAACAGCTTAAGGCCTGGGTAAAATGGGCCTGCAGTGATATTTAGATAGCAGCGGTATGGCTGTGTTTTAAAGAGGTAGTTCCTTACACAGTAAAGACTCCTTGAATATGTCTGTCCTTTTGCAACCTCAGGAAACATTTTTCTCTTAAATTTTTGGTTCTATATTTATCTTTTGGTCAACATTAAATATAAAATTGGTCAGATTTCCATTTTTAATGTTGACTGCTATGTATTTCAAATTCATCCTTCTAATAATATTATTATTCACAGAGAATCCAGAATGAACTCTGAAAAACCTAAATAGCATCCTATCTCTCTCATAGTTTAAAACTTTTTGGCTTCCCATTGCTCTTGCAATGAAATTGAACATCTTCACAAGGTGAATTAGACCTTACCTCTTTCTCTGATTTTATCTCATGATCCAAGCACACTGGTCATTCATGGAAACACGGAAATGTGGTCCCATCTCAGGCTGATTACCCATGCTGCTCCTTCTCTTGGAATGCTGTTTCCCCAGAAGATGGTCTCTTCTCTCATATCTTTCAGTTCTCGTCTCAAATATCTTTTCAATAGAAGGGTCTTCCCTGAGGACTCTTACCTAAAATAATGCCTCCCTTTGTCAATTTTGACATTGTCCTGCTTCATTCAGTGTACTTATTACTGCCTAATATTATCAGGTCTCCCCCTCTCCTAATGTAAATTCCACGAAAGAAGTATTTCTTTTGGTTTGCCCTGCTGTATCTCCAGCGTGTATAATCTAGACCAAGCATTCTTTGTCATTCAGTTGCTGTGAACCCACCATCAGATGTTTTTAAGTAAGCCTATTTCAAAATTATGTAAGGCTATAGCTATTGTGTGAAAAGATTAAGGGATGAACAGAAAAAAATCAACATGTAAAAGGCACCTCTCTCAAAGAATATGTCTAAATAATTATGGTTATTTACCCATATTATTAATAATGATGATGATGGTGGTTGTAAAATAACTAGAATATAAAGTTTACGTAGCATTCATAGTTTAGGCATTTTTCTAATGCTTGTCATATATTATCCATACTCCCTTGTGATGGCTGCGATTGCCACACATTTTACAGAGAAGTAAACTGAGATCACAGAGCTAGGAAAAGGCAGAACCACAATTTGATACACAGTGATTTTGTTATCAAGAGTCTATTTTTGGAACCACTGCCTGATGAGAACCTTACCATTTTCCAAAAGAAACTCCTAACTTGACCTGCAAAAGCCAATGACTTCAATTTTTAAAATATTTGTGAAACACCCAAGTAAGGAGGAAGTGGGTTGTGAAAGTAGACATGTTCTATGATGCCAATGTATCCATATATTTTTCCCCACAGCAGAGCAAGGACTCAGATCGGTTCCTAAAGAGCTTTCTCTTCTCCCAGACCAGGAAGTTCTCCCTCATCTTTTCCCTCAGGATTTGGTATGTTCTAGTAATTTGGAGTGGGTAGCCATTCCCTTTTTCCTGACCCAGGGGTCGAACCCATGTCTCCTGCATTGCAGGTGGTTTCTTTAACCATCTGAGCCACCAGGGAAGTCTAGAAATTTACTAATGTTATTTCCCATTCCTCCCATGCCTAATTGGAAATTATTTAGTTTGCTGTTTCTTATAAACTATTACATATTGGCATGTTGGTGTCAGATAAGATTTAAAATTTTAAGCTTCCAGACCTTCACATAGGAGCTACTTCCAAACCTGATTGAGAAAACTTCAGAAATCTTAGACTTGGCAAGTGACAGTAACTATAACAGACTACTTTGGGGAGAGGGAACCGTGTTCATGGGAGGTGAGAGGAAGTGTGACTGTTGGATAGTAAGAGATAGCCTGAAGAAAGTATTTCTAATTTTACATCAAATTGTCTATCACTCCCAATCCTTCCTTAACTAACCATCTTGATTAGTTCAGGTGACTGTTTCCTGCCATCTTCCTTGCAGAAAAGAAAAATACCATTTCTCAGGATTCCTTATAACTGTATCCAAAGGAGATAGAAATTGCTGGGGTTTTCTGAAAGAAAACTTTTATCCTTAATATCTAGGCTTGCACGATTATTTTACCAATGTAGAAATAACAATGTATGTTTCTTTCTTGCCTTTTTTACAAGCTGCTGGGTTGACTAATCCATGTAGTATCTATGCACACAGCATATTACATTTCTAGAGGCTGTTACTTCTATCATGCCCACCAGTAAGGCTTGGAAGGTTATAGGGCAAGTGGAAAATAGCAAATCCTATCTATGAGAAATGTTTTGTTCTGTTCTCCCTCTTAAAAGGATGGGGCAGGTTCAGGGGCTGTCTTCTGTCAACCATTTCCCTTCTTTGGGTCTTTAGGTTTGTTGGTGAGTGCTATTTGCATGAAGGGACAGCCTCCGCCCCTTTCTCAGAATTGCTGCCATTGAGGCAGAACTTTCAGGAGTGGCAGGGTAACAGGTATTTTTTCCTCCCGTTGAAATAATAGTGGTAAATGTCAGAGTTCTTGACAGAGGCTTGAGTGTGCTCCAAAATAAGCAGGCCCTGCTGATAAATGGGTAACTGAGGTTTATGCTTCTGCAAAATTCACTCTGTCTAAGCAGCTGCCTAGAAGCACTTCATTTTTATATTGAGTATTTCTGACTGGATGCTTTCACCAAGTTGACAGATCTCTGGTAGTTATTATTTGCTCAAGGAAATCTGTTGGTGTCAAAATTTTTCAGAAGGTTGAGCTAAAATAGATAAAGTTATAATAGGTGAGGTACACATTGCCACTGAAGTTGGGACATTTTTTACTGAGGATGATAATCCAGACTATTATTATTATTTCAACAAGCCTTCCCAAGTGGCACAGTGGTAAAGAATCTGCCTGCCAATGCAAGAGACACAGGAAATGTGGTTTTGATCCCTGGGTGGGGGAGATCGCCTAGAGAAGGAATGAAACCCACTATGGTATTCCTGCCTGGAAAATTCCATGGGGTCTCAAAGAGCTGGACATTACTGAGCACTGACACATGCAAGCCTTTCCTATTTCTCAGATGTCTCTCATCCTTTCTTAAAAAATGCTCCCATAACTCCTTTCTGTTCATGGAGTGTTTTATCCTGATATCTTTCTTATTCCTTTCTTGGGTTTTTCCTCTCACATGCTTGGCTGAATTAGTCTTTTTCTAATTAGAGATTTTAGCTATTCTCAAAGCAGGGTAATACATTTCTCCTTTGATTCTTTTCCTTCTTTCCTCTTTATCTCTTGTTCCTACATTTTATACTGTTCTTTAGATATTTCTATCTGAAATTGAAAATACACAAGGGATTTCAATAATCTCATGAAGTGATATATGTATATATACAGATTTTTTCACAAAGTTATCATAGTAATGTAATGATCTCATTTGTTTCCATTACTATATAGTGTTTGTTTGAAAAGTTGCTCAAATAAACATTTAAAATCTGTTACATTAAAATATTTACTCTTTTTCTTTTTATTCAGTTGTTTGCTTTCAAAAACACATTTTTACCTTTACCCAGTTCTGATATAAATGTTAAAATTTATATTACAGGAACCTAGAGAAGATCTGCCTGCAATGCAGAAGACCCAGGTTTGATTCCTGGGTTGGGAAGACCCCCTGGAGAAGGGAAAGACTACCCACTCCAGTATTCTGGCCTGGAGAATTCCATTGACTGTCCATGGGGTCGCAAAGAGTCAGACAGGACTGAGTGACTTTCACTTCCACTTTCAGAGAAGATTTATACTATATAGGGAGCAGAAAATTGAGGTCAGAGTGTTAGATGCCTTCTTCAAGATCATGTAAGTACACTTATATAATCAGCACGATAGCTGATATCTTGTTATCCTTGAATAATTCACTGTGCTGAATGTGAATTTTTAATAATTTACATTAATGTCTGAATTGCTTTCAAATTCATTTAAAAAATCAATTGTAATTCAGAATAACTATTTTTAGCAAAGTCCAATGGACTAAGTACTAAATTTAGGCAATTTGGAGAACTTTTACATTCATAGTCATAAATAACTGGCTCATTATTTTTCATAAGAATGTCATATTAAGACATTAGTTAATGAATCTTTCACTGAAAAGACTTGAGTCACCATAGCCTTTGTACTCAATGATAGTTAAAATTACTTGATATATAATTTTGACTCAGGGCACAGATGCATATTATAACATTGTCTAAAAATCGAATCCAAAGTAAAACTGCAGTATGTAATTATAGTGTATTAGTTTTCTATTGTTGTATGACAAAGCACCACAAACTTAGTGACTTAGACTAACACTCATTTATGAGCTCATATTTTTGTTGTTCAAAAGTGCATATGGGCTTGACCAGGTATATGCTCAGGGTGGAAATAAAGCTACACACCAGCCTGAACTCTTCTCAAGGCTCTGGAAAAGACTTGTTCTAAGTTTATACTTCTTGTTGGCAGACTTAATTTCTTTGGTGTTGTAAGACAGATATTCTCATTTTCTTGTTGGCTGGCAGCTAGACTGTGCTCTCAGTTCCTTGAGGCTGTCTGTGTTTCTCATCATGTGCCCACCTGTCCTCCCCTTCTAGCCAGCAAGGCAGGTTAAATCTTTCTTGTACTTTGAATCTCTCTGACTTCCTTTTCTGACCAGCCAGAAAGAAGTCTCTGATTTTAAAGGGCTCGTGTAATTAGACTGGACCCCCAATCTAATCTCTCCATATAAAGGGCAGCTGATTATTAACCCTAATTACGTCTGAAATGTCTCTTTGGCTGTGTTAAATATATTCCTGGTGTGATATCTCAACATGTTAATAGTTCTGGATATTATGGCAGGAAATCTTGGGTGTCCACTTTTAGAATTCTCCCTACTACATATAATAATTTTTTTCTCTGTAAGATAAGTAGGAAGGTGCCCAAGACATGACAAATATTAAATAGTACTGCTGAACGGACTCAGTACTCTATTACATCATTTTGACCATCACCATCAATAGATACCCATATTCTTAATTCCTGCTTGACTTTCCAGCTCTGATATCAGAATCTGTGCTTTCTCCTTCTTATGATTTATCATTAGGACATTTCCACATATCTGGTTCTTCTGTTAACATGAAATGCTTTCCATTTTGTATTATATACTTCCGGACCTTTTCTTCTACTTTTAAAATACTTTCTAATAAGATGCTACACTCAAAAACAGTTGGATTTAGGGAGAGAGTTGGCCATTTCCCTAATGTAGTTGTAAATATTCTCTGCTCCTTCAGAACACTTCTGGAAAATTGTTTACCTTTCTGTAATGGCAGAATTACGTTTCAAATTTATATTTTCTAGGTTAAATTTTAAGCAAGTTGATCACCGTCCTCAAGACAATCAGAAAGTTTTTTTTTTTTTGGTTGTTTGAACTAAGACACACTATTTTCTAAATCTGTTTTATTTTTGAAGAGCATAAATTGAATCATGGTTCTGGCCAGTTCAAGTCCCCTTTTTTCTCAGGTAATAATTTACAAGAACATAAATCTCATATATATTGTTTTGCTGGCAGAGAGTTGGATTCCTGTAAATGTCTTTCAGACTCATCTGCATGTAATCACTTCAGTCATATCTGACTCTTTGCTACCCTATGGACTGTAGCCCTATGGGCTCCTCTGTCCATGGAACTTTCCAGGCAAGAATACTGGAGTGGGTTGCCATTTCCCACTCTAGGGGTCTTTCAAAGACAGGGATTGAACCTATGTCTCTTATGTTCCCTAAATTGGTAGGTGGGTTCTTCACCACTAGCACCACCTGGGAAGCCCTCAGGCTTATATAAATTTATTTAATAATGGGGGCTCTGTTTATTATATATATGCACTTCCTTCTTATACAATATAAACTAAGTGTTAAAGAATTTGTCACTATCTCATGTGATGTGTCAGTTCTCACAACAAATCATTCATGAAAGGCAAGCTGTTTATTCCACAACTCCTGAAGATAGTATTCTACTTCTATTGAAGATTTTTCTCATAGCCCTCATTTATGACACCAGAGGGGGGAAAAATAATTTTCATTATCCCTGTTTGTTGCATCTTAGTTAGATTTATTTCTTTTTCTATTTGAACATTTTTGTTGTAGTTTCTTATGGAACTCAGGTACAGTGTTACTTATATATTTCTGTTCAAGAGAAATTACTAATATAGTTCCTTAAGAAGTGTTTATCATCTATCCACCCACAATCTTTTTCCTTTTATCCTTACTCACCACCATTTCCTCTTGCTTTATAGGTTGCCATTTTAACAAATTTTTGAATACACAAGTATACTTGAAAATATGTAGTGTTAACTTCTGTATGTTTATTTTTACATGCTCTAGATCTTGTTCTGCCTATTTTCATCCATGACTATTTGTGTGTATATGTTTCTGGGGATTTACTTACAGTGTGTCTTACACATCTAGTTATTTCCTTCTAATTTCTCGACTGTATTCTTTAGTGTGTGTAAATGTGTGTATGTGTGTGTATATATCTCTCACATTTGACTTTACTTCCCTAATAATGGGATCTATATTGTTCCCAAATCTCCAACACTAGAACCATATAACAGTCCTGGTCTGCATACTTTAAACTCATTTTGTGTGAGAAAGAAATGAAGCCCTATATTGTTTAACCCACTTAATTTAAAATTTTTGCCTTTTATAAAGTTATAGTCAAGTTGAAGAGTTTCATTCACAGATCTGGTTACTTCCAATGACTCTGTTTCCTTTTTGTTTTTTCGTAAGCCTGGTCCCTGGTACTCCAGGTGAAAGAGATATGCCTAATTTTTCATGTGTCTTCTGCTAGAAACTAGTTGCTCTGGCCAAGTAGTTGTTGTTGGGACAAACTCCCTTTAATTTTTATTATAAGCTAATAGTCTAATATTTACTATCAAGGCAATAGTGTAGAACTCTAGTAAATTTCATTTTATTTTTTCCCTAATTTTAGGAAATTCTAAATTTGCCTGCATAGACAAAACTGTACTCTCCAAAAATCTAGTAGTCAGTGGCACTTCTGGCAATGTGATAGAATTACAACCCAAATCATTTGTAAATTGAGCATTGTGTGATAAATGACCAGAAATGCTACCCATAAGACTAGTTCTAAAATTTCTTCTACTAACAACTATATGCAAATAAAATGGACAATCTAGAATAAATGGACAAACTCTTGGAAGGCTGTTTTTTTCTAAGACTGAACCAGGAAGAAATAGAAAATATGAACAGACCAATTACAAGTACTGAAATCGAAACTGTGCTAAAACTCTGCCAAGAATTGTCCAGAACCATATGAATTCATCGGCAAACTATATCAAATATTTAGAGAAGAGTTAAACCTATCCTTCTGAAATTTGTCCGAAAAATCACAGAGGAAGGAACACTCCCAATTCGTTCTATGAAGCTACATACCTACCCTGATACCAAAACCAAAGACACCACAAAAAAAGAAAGTAATAAGCCTCTGTCACTGATAAACATAGACATAAAAATCCTCAACAAAATACTGCCAAACTAAATCCAACAATACATTCGAGGATTTGAGGATGTATTGCACACCAGAGGATCACGTACTCTGAGCAAGTTGAATTTATCCCATGGATGCAAGAATTCTTCAGTATATGCAAATCAATCAGTGTGATGCACCACATTAACAAACTGAGAAATAAAAACCATATAGTCATTTCAATAGATGCAGAAAAATATTCTGACAAATTTCAGCACCCAGTTATGATAAAAACTGTCCAGAAAGTGTACAGAGAGGGAACCTACCTCAACATAATAAAGGTCTTATATGACAAATTCACAGCTAACACTATCTTCATTGGTGAAAAAGCTGAAAGCATTCCTTCTAAGATCAGGAACAAGACAAGCAATGTCCACTGTTGCCACTTTTATTCAACATAGTTTTGGAAGTCCTGGCCATGGCAAATAGAGAAGAAAAATAAATAAAAGAAATTCAAATTGTAAAAGAAGTAGTAAAACTCACTGTTTGCAGATGACATGATACTACACATAGAAAATCCTAAAGATGCTACCAGAAACTTCTAGAGCTCATCAATGAATTCAGTGAAGTTGCAGAATATAAAATTGATACATGAAACTCTTTTGCATTTCTATATACTATGAAAGACCAGAAAGAGAGATCAAGGAAATAATCCCGTTTACCATTTCCACGAAAAGAACAAAATGCCTAGGAATAAGCCTACCTAAGGAGACAAAAGACATGTACTCTGAAAACTGTAAGATGATAATCAAAGAAATTGAAGCTGACACAAACAGATGGAAATATATATCTGTTCTTAGATTGGAAGAATCAATATTATCCAAATGAATATACTATCCAAACCAATCTACAGATTCAATGCAATCCCTATAAAGTCACCAATGGCATGTTTCACAGAACTAGAACAACAACAACAACAACAACAAAATTTCTAAAATTTTATATGGAAACACAAAAGGCCCCAGATAGCCAAAACAATCCTGAGAAACAAAAATAGAACTGGAAGAATCAGACTCCCTGACTTCGGACTATACTACAAAGCTACAGTAAACAAAACAGTAATATAAATCACACAAATATAGATCAAAACAGAAATACAGATCAATGTAACAGGATAGATAACCCAGAAATAAGCTCACATATCTGTGGTCAATTAATCTACAACAAAGGGGGCTAGACTATACAATGGAGAAAAGATAATCTCTTCAGTAAGTAGTGCTGGGGAAACTGGACCACTATATCTAAAAGAATGAAACTAGAACATTTTCTAACATCATACACACAAACTCAAAATATATCAAAGACCTAAATGTAAGACAAGACTCTTAGAAGAAAACATGGGCAGAACCCTCTTTGACACAAATCATAGCAATATCTTTTTTGAACCACCTCCTACAGTAATGAAAATAAAAACAAACAAATGGGGCCTAATTAAATTTAAAAGCCTCTACACAGCAAAGGAAACCATAAGCAAATTGAAATGATAGCCCACAGAATGAAAGAAAGTGAAAATCCCTTGCAAATGAAGCAAGATTTATTCATTCGAAGATCTGCAGATTATACAAATAGCTCATGCAGCTCTGTCAGAAAAAAAAAAAAAAAAAAGCCCCCAAAATGGGCAGAAGACCTAAATAGACATTTCTCCAAGGAAGACAACAGATGTTCAAAAAACACATAAGATGCTCAGAATCACTAATTATCAGAGAAATGCAGGTCAAAACTACAATGAGTTATCACTTCATACCAATTAGAATGGTAATCTTCAAACAGTCTACAAACAGTAAATGCTGGACAAAAGGGAATCCTCCTACACTGTTGGTAGGAATGTAAATTGATACAGCTATTATGGATAATAGTATGGAGGGTCCTCAAAAAACTAACAATTGATCTACTATATGATCCAGCAATCTCACTCCTAGGCACATATCTGGAGAAAACTATGGTTCAAAAGGATACATGCACCTCAATGTTCTTTGCAGTACTATTCACAATAGCCAAGACACGGAAGCAAGTTAAATGTCCATCAACAGATAAACAGATGAAGAAGATATGGTATATGTATACAGTAGAATATTACTCAGCCATAGACAGAATGAGGCAATGCCATTTGCAGCAACATGGATGGACCTAGAAATTATCACCCTAAATGCAGTAAGTTAAACAGAGAAGGACAAATATATAATATCACTCATTTGTGGAATCTAATTTTAAAAACATACAAATGACCTTATTTACAAAACAGAAATAGACTTACAGATATTGAAAACAAACTTATGATGACCAAAGAGAAAACATGGACAGGGTAGGGGGAATAAATCAGAAGATTGGGATGAATATACACTCACTACTATATGTAAGACAGATAACCAACAAAGACCTACTGGTCAGCACAGGGAAGTCTACTGCATATTCTATAATAATCTATAAGAGAAAAGAATCTAAAATAATGAGTATATGTATAACTGAATCATTTTACTGTATTCCTGAAACTAACACAACATTGTAAATCAACTATACGCCATAAAATCAAAATTAAAATAGAATTTGTTAGCAGCTACATTCAGTATGAAACTCTGTCCTCAGAATATGTCCACCTTTGTAGAAATAAAGGAGAAATTTACTAACTTTCCAAGGTCTTCCTGCTGCTGCTGCTAAGTCGCTTCAGTCATGTCCGACTGTGCAACCCCATAGATGGCAGCCCACCAGGCTCTCCCGTCCTTGGGATTCTCGAGGCAAGAACACTGGAGTGGGTTGCCATTTCCTTCTAAATGTATTCAAATAACCCCTAGTCTTTCAACTGTCAAACAAGTGTAAATTGAATCTTGTTATCGACTCTCTACAGCAATGTAAATGTCTTTGTGTACATATATTACTTCACATTTTTTCACACATTTAGAACATAGTGCAGTCTGTTTCAATCTGGTGACTGTCACTCTGAACCTCTTTCCTTGAGAATTTCTGCAATCCTGGAAGCAGATAAAAAAAACTGGGTCATAAGCAATGTAATTAACTTTTTTCTATTCAAGGTCTCTATTAAAAATAACTAAAAAGTTATTTTTATTTTTATTTATTTAGGCAACTAATGAAAAAATAACTTAATATGTCAACATCTATCCTAGAGAGAGATATCTGTGCAAGTCTGTGCACTTGTCAGAGTAATACATGTTGGAATAGAAATTAATCTGACTACAGAATTAGCTCTATTTCTGTACGGCCTCAGATTCATGGAGCACTTCCTTATGTCGAAGGACATGAGGACATTTTGAAGGCCCAGTACAGTTTCTTCTGACCTTCTTGTTGTTTTTCGACATACCAGGGAATAGTGTAGTACACTGTCTCATCTTGAAATTAGGAATAATTTATGATTGATGTAATCAGATGTAAGGATTAAAATGCAAATAGTTAAATTTTAAGTGTAAAAATATTTAAGAAAACTGCAGTTTTCTATATAAGATTTGGTTGAAGGTATAAATGTTTTTAGAGCAGGTTAATTTATCACTAATGAAGTGTACCAAGACATAAATAATAAATGGTAAAAAGTAGATAGCTAACAGAAAATTAAACTCAATAAGATATAGAATAGCCTTCAAACTAAGGAACCATCATATATTTTATCCTAGTTTCTCTCTTAAATCATCATAGAAAGATGAAAAATCATTTGACCTTAGTTCCTCTTCTGTGGGAGAACAGAAGAGTTTTGAGAAAAATGAAGGGATATATGACTCAGGAAAATAATCACAAAGTCTTTGTATATTTAAATATTTTTAGTGTTAAAAATGATAAAACATATATAGGAAAAGATCAAGAAGGCAGGGTAGGAGAACATGGAGCTTAACACCCCCAAAAAACACATAAAAAATACATCTATATTTGGAACAATTCTCATGTTAAACTAACTGGAAACTGGCAGAAGAGATGCTACATAACCAAAGGTGCAAGAAAGAACTCCACATAAGCTGGTAGGTAGGAGAGAAATAAAAGGCATTGAGTCAGGACTTGCACCCATGGGAGGGATCCATAAGAAAGAGAAGAGAAGGTTCACATGAGTGGACCCTTGGCCTGGGTAGCGGGCAGGCTGTTATTATCTGGGCATCCCAGTTGTGGGATACCACAGAAGAGACGGGCTTCCTTGCCTGTTAGGAAATCCACTGAGACAGCAGAAGGGCAAAAGAAGCCTAAATTCTACTCAAGAGAAGTGCAAGCAAGCTGACTTGCTAACTTAGGGTGGAGAGAGCTTTTCACTGGTGACTACCACCTCGCCACACGTCCCAATAGAAAGGGGTGAACATCCTAGCCTCCTTCACTGGCATCAGATCTGAATCCAGACTTGTTTGGGCTATTCAGAGAAAGACCAGAGTGCCGGAAGTATGAGTTGGGTGGAGCCATGGAGGCTCCACACACACGGGGCAGCACTAAAAGAGGACTCAGTAGCTAAGCGCTGAAGCTGGCAAATAGATCCTAGGAGATGGCTCATCTAGCTTTACAGAGACAGCCTGGGGGGGGGGGGCGGGGGGCGGTAGGGTGTGGTCTGGGTGGGGTGATGATAGCTGTTGTCAGCCACCTTAGGACTGAACAGCAGTTCACCTCCCAGTGAGAGTGCTTGGCTCCTTTCACTCTCTCGACTCCATACCTCAGCTTCATACTGAATCTGAGACGAACAAGTCCTGAGAGGAGGCTGCCAGAGACAGCCCATATCACAGGCACAGGTAGCCACTTCAATGCCTGCAGGATATAAAATTAATATACAGAAACCTGTTGCATTTCTTTATACTGTTAATGAAGTATCAGAGAGGGAATGTTATAAAAATCCTATTTAAAATCACATCAACAGAAAAAAATACCTAGGAATAAACTTAACCAGAAGGTGAAAGACCTACCCACTGAAAACTTAAAATATAGACAAAGGAAATTGCAAATGATTCAAGAAATGGAGGGGTATCATATGCTCTTGGATTGGAAGAATTAATATTGTTAAAATGGTCATAGTATTCAAGCAATTTATATATTTAATGCAATTCCTATCAGAATATCTGTGACATTTGCCACAGCACTAGAAAGAATAATCCTGAAATTTATGATACCACAAAGGGCCCAGAATTGCCAAAGCAATCCTGAGGAAAATAAACAAAGAGGAGGAGTCCTCTGTTCAGACTTCAGACTCTACTACAAGCTACAGTAATCACAACAGCATAGTACTGGCACAAAAACAGACATATAGAGCAAGGGAACAGAATGGAGGGCCCAAAAGAAAACCCCACACACCTGTGGTCAATGAATCTTCTACAAAGTGGCAAGAATTTACAATGGAAAAGACAGAGGTCATGTTGGGAATGCTGGATAGCCACATGTAAATCAATGAAATTAGAACATTCCCTCACACTATACACAAAAGTAAGCTCAATGTGTTTTAAAGACCTCAATATAAGACATGACACTGTAAAACTCCTAGAAGAGAATATAGGCGTAACATTCTCACACATAAATCAGTAATACTTTCTTAGATCAGTCTCCCAAGGCAAAAGAAATAGAAGCAAAAATATACAAATGGGACCTAATCAACTTAAAACCTTTTGCCCAAAGGAGATCATTAACAAAGTGTAAAGACAACCGCAGAATGGGAGAAAATATTTGCAAATGAAGCAACCAACAAGGGAATTAATCTCCAAAATATACAAATAGCTTATATAGCTCAATATTGAGAAAACAAACAACTCAATAAAAAAAAATGACCTAAACAGACACTTCTCCAAAGGCCAAACAGCACATGAAAAGATGGCAACCTCACTAATTATTAGAGAAATGCAAATCAAAATCACAACGAGGTATCACATCATGCTGGTCAGAATGGCTATTATCAAAATTCTACAAATAATAAATGCTGGAGAGTGTGTGAAAAAAAGGGATCCTTCCTATATGATTTGTGGAAATGTACATCAGCATAGTCGCTATGGACATCACTATGAATGTGCGTTAAAAAACCTAAAAACAGAGTTAATGTATGATCCAATCCCACTCCTGGGTATATATATATATATATACAGAAAAAGTGAAAACTCTAATTTGAAAATATATATGCACCACAGTGTTCACAGTAGCACTATTTACAATATCAGAAACATGGAAACAATCCAAGTGTCTGTCAACAGACAACTGACTCAAGATCTGGAGATATACATACATACACACACATGCAGAAACAGAATATAAATCAGGCATATAAAATGAAATATTGCCACTTGTAGGAACATGGATGGATCTAGAGAATATTATACTTCATAAAGTCAGACAAAAAGACAAATAGTATTTGGTATCATATATATATGGAATGTAATAAATAATACAAATGAATGTATATACAAAACAGATTCACAGTACAAGAGAATAAACTCATGGTTACCAAACTGAAGAAGGAGGGATGGAGGGACAAATTATGTGTACGGGATTAAGGGATACAAGCTACAATACATAAAACAGATAAAACAGGTTTTACTGTATAGCACAGGGAATCATGTTCAATATTTTGTAATAACCTGTAATGGATTATAATCTGAAAAAAAAAATCTGAATCACTATGTTGTACACCTGAAACAAACACAATATTGTAAGCCAACTTTAGTTCAATTAGAAAAAAAGTGATAAACTACCAGTTTGGTAGACCAAAATATTTCAAATAGTTTCTTTCAGAGTATCATAATGAGTAGATGCAAATCAATGCAAAGAAATTAGAAAACTCCCTGGTGGCCAATGTGAGTGAAAACTGTGAAGTGTAAATGCATGCTTGTATGGAACTATAGCTGTATCAAACAACTGCATTTCCCCAATAAAAGATGTACCCCCACCCTTTCCCTTGGGTATATATTTTTTCATTGTCTCCCTTGTTATTTCCTACTTATTCTTTAGAGTATGACTCTGCTGTCATCCTCTCAGCCCACCATTACCTGATCACCTGGACAAGGTTGTTCTCTTTGCTGTTTCCAGAACTCTGTGCGTCTACCCCTTGTAACATATCCTACATGAAACTATTGATTTTGCTTCCCTGCTCCCTTTGCCAGACTTAAAATTCTTTGGGGTTCAAATTTCTGTTTTGTTTATTTTAATCCTTACTACCTAGCACAATTCTTAATGCATGACAGTGTTTTAAAAAGAGATGGAAGGAAGGTGAAGAGGAGAGAAAGAAAAAGCAGAAACTGAAATGGAAGAAAAAAACATCTTAAAATGTCTTTAAAGAGTGAGAAATATTAACCTTAATTTCCTTTTTTAAACAGCTGTAGTCCTCCTGAAATAAAAGGAGAGAACTGTCCAATGGACTTTAGTCTATGCCTGAGGCAGAAGTTGCAAGGCATACACAAAAGGAATATAGTGATTTTATAGTAAAAATTATGTAGCTGTTTATGTAAAAATGCCTAATCTTCCAGTAGGCATGCAGTAGACTAATATATCCCTTAAATACCATACAGAAGACATACTGATAGACTATGTGGAATAATTTGTGTAGCACTTTTCATTTAAAGCATCTAGGTTAAACATCTAAGAATAAGAGATGAAACTATGATGGGAGAAAACTAAACAGAGCCTCATAATCCTATGGGTCATCACTAGTAATACCAACCTCTACATACAAGAAGGAAGCTACACAAAGAGAAGAGGAAGAAATGGGGGCAAGGAGTACATTTGAAGAGTTAATGGGTGAATTCCTAAATTTGATGAGATATATTAATCTATACATTTTTCATGAGGCAAAATAAATTCCAAGTAGGATAAACTCAAATATTTCTATGCCTAGGATTATCATAGTAAAAAGTAAAAAACCAAAGAATAAAAGACTCTTGAAAGTAGCAAGAGACCAAAAGTCTGTTCTGTACTTCTGTGTCTCTTTTTCTGTCTTGCATATAGGGTTATCATTACCATCTTTTAAAATTCCATATATATGCATTAGTATATTGTATTTGTGTTTATCTTTCTGGCTTACTTCACTCTGTATAATGGGCTCCAGTTTCATCCATCTCATTAGAAACAGATCACCAGCCCAGGTTGGATGCATGAGACAAGTGCTCAGGGCTGGTGCACTGGGAAGACCCAGAGGGATGGGATGGGGAGGGAGGTGGGAGGGGGGATAGGGATGGGGAATACATGTAAATCCATGGCTGATTCATGTCAATGTATGGCAAAAATCACTACAATATTGTAAAGTAACTAGCCTCCAACGAATAAAAATAAATGAAAAAAAAATGAAGTGAAAAAAAAAAGAAAAAGAAAGTAGCAAGAGAAAAGTAATCATCGCATATAAGGAATCTTAAATAAGATTAGCAGAAACTTTTAATCAGAAACCATGCAGGCCAAAAGCAGCAAATAACATAGTCAAAGTGCTGAAAGGAAAAGACTGTCACATCCAGGTGGCTAATAAACACATGGAAAATGCTCAATATCTCTTTTTATTAGAGAAATGCAAATGAAAACTACAATGAGGTGTCACCTCATACCAGTCAGAATGGCCATCATCAAAAAAAATCTACAAACAATAAATGTTGGAGAGGATGTGGAGAAAAGGGAACCCTCTTGCACTGTTGGTGGGAATGTAAATTGGTACAGCTGCTATGGAGAATAGTATGGAAATTTCTTTAAAAACTAGGAACAAAACTACTATGACCCAGCAATCTCATACTGGGCATATACCCTGAGAAAATCATAATTGAAAATAGCCAGGACATGGAAGAAATCTAGATGTCTGTCAACAGATGAATTGATGAAGAAACTGTGGCACATATATACAATGAAATATTACTCAGCCATAAAAAGGAATGAATTTGGGTTAGTTCTAGTGAGGTGGATGAATCTAGAGCCGATTGTACAGAGTAAAGTCAGAAAAACAAATATTGTATATTAATGCAGAAAAAATGATATTGATGAATCTATTTGCAGGGCAGGAATACAGATCTAGACATAGAAAACAGACTTATGGACACAGCAGGGGAAGGAGAGTGAGGATGAATTGAGAGAGTAGCACTGGAATATATTACTATGCATAAAATAGATAGCTAATGAAAAGTTGCTGTATCATGCAGGGAGCTCTGCCTTATCTTCTGTGACAACCTAGAAGGGTGGGATGGGGTGGGAGGTGTGATGGAGTTTCAAGAGGGAGGAGACATGTGTATACTATGACTGATTCATGTTAATGTATGAATTCAACGCATTGTTTTTATCCTCCAATTAAAAAATAAAGTAAAACAAAACAAAAAATTCTATATCCAACAAAATTCTTCAAAAATGGAAGAAACATTAAAATAGCCTCAGAAAAATTAAAAAATGGGGAGAATACATTGCTAACACCCTGCCCTACACAATTATGGTAGTCAAGATAATCTTTCAGACTGAAATGAGAGGACACAATAGTAACTTGAATCCACATGAAGAAATAAAGGTATCTGCATAGTTAGATAAAAAAACAGTAAAATGTATTTTTGTTAGCTTTGCTTTTATATCTGATTTTAAAAACTGGCATAAATTGATAATTTAAAAAATGCTTGTAATTATAACAATATAACTTGTATGACAATAATAACATAAAGGAGGAAGGAATAAAGGGAAGTTATATTGAAAAAGGAAATGAAAATATGATGGAAAATATGTATATGCACAGGCTTCCTGGGTAGCTCAGCTGGAAAAGAATCCACCTGCAATGCAGGAGACCCTGGTTCAATACCTGGGTGGGGAAGTTCCCCGGGAGAAGGCATAGACTACCCACTCCAGTATTCTTGGGCTTCCCTGGTGGCTCAGATGGTAAAGAATCAGGCTGCAGTGCGGGAGACCTGGGTTCGAGCCCTGGGTTGGGAAAATCCCCTGGAGGAGGGCATGGCAAGCCACTCTAGTATTCTTGCCTGGAGAATCGTCATGGACAGAGGAGCGGCTACAGTCCAGGGGGTGGCAAAGAGTCAGACACGACTGAGCGACTAAGCACAGCTCATGTATAGACACATGGATAAATATACACATGCGGATATATACATAGTTCGTAGCTGATATTTGAATGACAGGCTTTAGTATTTAAGTGTTTATTAAGTCAAGATAACTTATTGAGCATGAGGTTTTAATCTGTATGTGTGCATAGTTGTATATAGTCATACCTGTGTGTAGTTAACGTGACATTATATTACATTTGGGGGGATGGATATATTTTGTTGAAGCAGAAGCTGTGAAACAACTGCACTATACTATAATCCTAGTTTTACATTTGGAGAACGTGAGACAACAGTTATTTATGTATGTGCATGCGTGCTAAGTTGCTTCAGTTGTGTCCAGCTTTTTGCGACCCTATGGACCATAGTCCGCCAGGGTCGTCTGTCCATGGGATTCTGGATACTGGAATGGGTTGCCATACCCTCCTTGCAGGGTTCTTCTCAACCCAGGAATCAAACCTGTGCCTCTTATGCCTACCTGCAATGGCAGACGGGTTCTGTACTGCTAGGGCCAACAGTTATTTATGTACCATCATACTCAAATAACTTTTCTCTTTTTCATAACTGAAAAACAGAAAGTAATTAGAATCAGTTATTGTTAAACAGGAAATTAAAACCTATTCCAACTAAGTGGAGCATTTACAAATCATTGGGAAGAAACTAAGTTGTAAATATTCTACTTAATTGCATGCTTTGACACTTTTCAGTTGAACTTTCAGTTTTCTGGGGATACCACTGGGATATTTATGCCAGAAATTTTATGCCTCCTCTTGATAAGTCATAATCATCGCTGGATTTAATTTTATTTTTTTGCAGTTCAAAATTATTCTTCATAAGAGCCCTGTTACCCTTCCTTTGTACCACAGAGTAGAAAATTCTGAAAAAATATATATGTACCTGTATAAAGTGCTGTATGTCTCCTTCCTATGTATGGATTCAGGTCCACATCAAAATATCAATTTCTTTCCAGGATACAGTAAATTGCATCATCTTAATGTCCTCCTGAATCTTTTTTTTTTTTTTTTTTACTTCATCTTTGCATATGTGTGATATGTTGATTAATCACAGACTACTTTCTTTGGAGATATTTGTCGGCCTTTAATTTCTAATTAGATAGCAAACAGACTTAATCAGTCCTGAGCATGAACTCAGGTTCTAAATTGGGTACTTTTCCCTGAACGTTGCATTACATTTACATACCAAGATTTCAGTGCTTATACCTGGGGTTTCTGCCTGTGTACCAGGGAAATGCTCTCAAACCTTGGAACAGATAGGTTCATCTATCATCTCAGCCAAGGTGTTCTTAAATTTATTGGCAATACAACACTTCTCACCTTGAGAAATCAACAAACATGTAAAGTCTCAAAAATTTATTCTTTGGTTGCTATACCCAGGCATCAACTGTTCATTGTATAAAACTACTTGCCACTCTTACTTTCCTGGTTCCCACTTAGCTTCAGCTGTCCTGTCCCCTGGTTAGCGTGTCTACATACAACGTTTCTTGGAAAATATATCCGGTCTCTCTTTCAGATACACTCTTCTTCCACCTGCTTCTCTCCCCATAATGGTATCTGTGTGTAAAATGGGGGAAGGAAGCTGTGAAACAGGTGACACCAAGAAAAATCGGAGTCAGTATCCCCCTCTATTGCCCAGACAATGTGTCTTGTGTGGCTGGCATTTGCATCTTGTTTGGGACTGTCATAACTTACAGAATTGTCTCCAGCTTTCTGTACTTTTCATGCCTGTGACTAGTCGTTCTGCTCTTAACCTTTCTTATGGAGTACTACACTTTGCCACAGAGTCCCATCCAGGCCTGAGGTTTGTCAGAGCATCCATAGCACAGGGGAAGTCAGGACTCCTCAAAACCAGGGCTTTTCTTTACCTGACAATGCTCTGCTGCCATATTCATTTGTTCCCCAGATTAGTGACATTTTTCTGAGGCTCAGCACATGAAGTAAGTTCTGTGCTTTACCCTATCATGAGTATTTATCTAAGGTTGACCCTCCCCTATCTAGATTTTGCCCAGAGAGTGAAAAATCAAAGCATCAATTCCATCAGTTCCAGAGTCAGAAAAAGAATAAGATTTTCATTCCTCACAATCATGTCTATCTACCAGTAAGCACCAAGAATTCTTGCTGAGTAGGAATATCTTTTTTATCTATATGGATGAGAAGCGAGTAGATAAATGTATTTGGAAACTCCTCTCAAGGCCATTGAGTCCATTGTAAAGTTATTATCTAAAATATGTGGCAAGGCAAAACTATTTTAACATGAAGTGTTAAAATAAATTTTTTCTTGCCACTTATAGTTTAGAAAAAAATTCACATCTTTAGCTTCTGGTTCTAAATCAATAATGTTAGCCTATCCTTCTATGTTTCACTTTTGGTTCTTCCATTATCAAGTACCCAGAGGAGGTGGGTCTATACAAGAAGGCTTTCACGTCACCATTAAGACAGCCAAAGTCACAACAACAAATGAAGTCAGAGGGAGATCCAAATTGGAGATAAGGGGTGGCATAGCTGTTTCAGTTAACCTTCATTTTTAAAGTCAGAATTATTAAGATAGAATTCACATGCCATACAGCTCTCCCATTTAAAGTGTACAATTTTTCAATGTTTTCCCTTGAATATTGAGAGGTTTGAGCAAATATCATCACTGTCACTTTTAGAACAATTCATCACCTAAAAAAGAAAGTTCATGCCCTTCAGCTGTCACTCCTTATCACCTTTCCTTCTTTTCCCTAGGCTTAAACAGGAACCCACTTTGTCTCTATCTATTTCCCTGTTCCAAACTTTCATATGAGTGGAAACATATAGTGTGTGGACTGTTATGACTAGTTTCTTTTTTCAAGGTTCATCCAAGTTGTAACATTTAGCAAGTACATCATTCCTTTTTTGACCAAATGTTATTCCATTGTATGGATATGTCATATTTTGTTTATTCATTTGTCTGTTGATAGACATCTGAGTTGTTTCTACCTTTTGGCTATTGTAAATGATGCAGCAATAAACATTGGCATACTTGTTGCTGAAAACAGAGACACAAACAGATGTTCTGGATATATATCTAGGAGTGAATTTGCTGGATATGATGACTCTGCTTAACATTTTAGGAATATCCAAACTATTTTCTACAGTGTCTATGATATTTTGCACACCTGCCGAAAGTGCTCGAGTTCCAACTTCCCCAAAGCCTCACCACCATTTGTTATTTTCTATTTTCTTATAATAGCCATTCGAATAGCTGTGAAGTAGTATCACATTATGGTCTAAATTTGCATTTCCCTAGTGATACTGAGCATTTTTTCATGTACTTATAAATCACTTTTATATCTTTGGAGAAATATTTGTTCAAGTCCTTAACCTGTCATTTAATTGGGTTTATGTTTTCTTTGTTGTTGTTGAGTTGTAGCAGTTCTTTATATATTCTTGATATTAATCTCTTACTGGGTATATGATTTGCAAAAATCATGTTTATAGTTTTAATTCTTAAATTTAGGCCTTTGTAAATTCTGTCAATACTTACAAATGGTGTGAACTTGATTCTTTTGCATCTGCATATCCGTTTATTCTAATACCATTTGTTGAAAAGACTATTACTTCCAGTGAATGATCTTGGTGCCCTTGTTGAATGTAAGTTTATCTTAGAAGTGGGGATCTGCTTTTTGTCTAAATCAGATTGTATATTGCTATTTGTATTACAGAAGAATAGCTTCAAGAAAAACATCTTCATGGATATTCTAAGGGTTGACTGGTGATTGGACTATAACCAATAGGAAAATCAGTGGCAAAACCATTTTTAGAAAAACAGTTCTAACCATTTGTTTGGTGACTCATTTCAGAATAATTCTGTAGAAGCTGTTGACATTTAGGTATGGACAGAATGAAGATTTGTGCTTCTGACTGTTTTTTCCAAATGCTGTTTTTCCCAAAGCCAAAAAATGAGTATGTATGAAAACTAACAGTAATGTGGTCATAATCAAAGCTTTGATCCTCAAACAGGGAATATCATGCCTCAGAGTGTATAAGCAGTTCATTTGTAATTTCTACTGACCATGAAATTACAACACAGCACAGATCTTTGTCAGCAATGTCATAACTGCTTTAAAAGTGAAGGTCATAATACAACATGCTGCTAAGTCACGTCAGTCGTGTCCGACTCTGTGCGACCCCATAGACGGCAGCCCAACAGGCTCCTCTGTCCCTGGGATTCTCCAGGCAAGAATACTGGAGTGGGTTGCAATACAACATACAAGGTGACAAATTACTGAAACCCTTTTGATAAAAATATTCTACAGTACTTTATGAAGATCTGAATACTCATCAAAATGTTGCTATATTCCAATTAGAACCAATAAGGAAAGTTTAAATATGTTACCTGATAATTCCTAGAACCATTCATTATATATTAATACAATTTAATTTGTGTGAATTACATAGTACAGGCATCAGTTTTTTCTTTTAAGTATTTCAAATTCTTTAACTGTAATTTACAGCAAGATGAAGTATGAGTTTTATTCTCCTTAATCAGAGGATCAGGTAAGTAAACTTTACTCTATGGAATAGTTATGAGCCTTTGAGTGTGTATGTGTGTGTGTGAGTGTTTATATGGATGTGATCATGTGCCAAGAAAAACTCAGGTAATTAGGTGGAAACTGCTACTCCTAATGAAGAGTCAGATATTTATTAAGAAAACTTAATGAGTTTTAAAACTAATATACATTATTTAGACACAACATGAACACAGTTAATAGCTTAAATACTTTTAATTAGCATTAATAAATGTATTTACTGAAAATCCACAGAAATAATACTCCTGCCTCCTCTTCTTGGATGAAGTAACCACTTCATTAATCTTAATATCAATGCTCTCCCACTAGCATGTAGTACTGGTAGTTAATAATAAGAAAAGCAGCACTGCTACCAAAGTGTCTTCCCACATTAATAGGGCAACACTAATTGTTGCCTAGCTCCTAAAATAGTTTGAAGAGAAAAATCATGTGTTCCTTTTTTTCTGAAAGAGTGCCTAGTGACAATTCTCAGCAAGAACTGAGCAAACTAAAGTCAAGATAACTACTCAATTATTAAAAATCCTAAGTTCTGAAGTATTCTTTCAGCACTGTTATGAAGAAATAATTATTTCCTGTGTTCTTTGTCTGAGGTGAACCTTCACACTTTCCCAGCTCTGACATAAAGCCTGTGGCTTCTGATATGAATGCCAACAGTCTTAATGATGAGTTCAAGCTTTGACATTTTAACTGGTCTTCTTAATTTCTCTCCAGTATTAGAGTTTAGGAACAAAAAAGGTTGAGGTGAGGTGAACAGATGAGAGAAATTGGGTGACAAACTAGGCTGGCCAACTTAGTCCATATTAGTCTTCCTTGCAGTTAGTCATGACCAAATGATCAAGATATGGACAATGAAATATTAAAGAAAATTTCTGATAGGCCTTCTGAAAAGCTTTTGTAAAAGGAATGAATTCAGCTGGCATGCAGCTTTCTATCTTTCTGCCTTAACTTTGTCTATTAGTTCCAGGGAAGTAGACATAATCCCTGCAGGATCATCAGTCATCTTGTGGTCATGAGAACAAAGCCCACATGCTAAGAATATGGCAGAAGAAAAATAAGAAATTAGATCACGGGCATATGCAGTCATCCCAGAGCTCAGCTCCAAATATCTTGTTTACTTAAGGAATTAAACTTCTCTCAGTTTAACCAATTAGAGTTTTATGTATCTAGATCTAAATATAAATTAAAATATACAAGAGATATAGTGTCTGACTCCAGTATATTTAGAGAATTTAGTACACAGGTTTTTAGAGTAAATCCCACTATCATCTTTGTTCTGGTTTGAAAGTCAAAAATTACTTTATCTGTTGGTCTTGAGACTTAAAAAATCTTATTATACCTACTTGTCAATAAAGGCCCCAACTCAAGGAATAAAACTGTGAGGAAAAACAGCAAATTTAGAACCTGAGTATTGAGGACTTTGAAGGCAAGTGCCCTCTGCTATAGTAAAGTCCGTTAAAGCCAAAGCATAATATTCTGGCACATGTGGGTGTGTTTGTATTGAGGTGTGTGTGTAATGTAACTGGGAAACACAAACAAACATTGATTTGCTTTCTTGTGACTTTATGAACATAAATTTTTAATCAAGGTAAACAATATAATATATGAGTACCTCTTTTTCATGGAAAGACCCATCCCTTACACATTAGATCATGTTTTGGGATTTTGGGAGAAGACATTTTTGTTCCCTTCCTTTGGGATCCACTGCTCCAGTGTCTTTATCCAGAGATTCTAAGTTGATGAGGGGCATAGTACATCACTAAGTTGTCTCAAATTAGCACACAGGTGAACTCACATGATTTCTTGTAGCATCATAGAAATGCCATAGGTCCCAGTACTAATCATCCATTTATAGTCTCCTGCCTGAATTTCTGATGCCTCATTCTTCCCATAAAAGCCTGAACCAGACTTGCCTGTGAGTGTCCAGGATTCTTCAGTGGAGGTATGGGTTGACAGTCAGGGGCAGTGAATACAACAGTCCTGGGAGCCAAGGCATGTTGACTTAAGTCCTTTTGAAGAAAGTTGCCATTACCCCTACCATAGTTTGGCCTCAGGCCAAACTGCAGGGAGGGAACACAGTCCCACCCATCAGCAGAAAATTTGATTCAAGATTTACTGAGCATGGCCCCACCAACTAGAGCAAGATCTATTTATTCCACAGCCAGTCCTTCCCATCAAGAAGTTTTCACAAGCCTCTTATCCTCATCCATCAGAGGGCAGACAGAATGAAAACCACAATTACAGAAAACTAACCAAACTAATCACATGGATCATGGCATTGTCTAACTCAATGAAACTATGAGCCATGCTGTGTAGGGCCACCCAAGACAGATGGGCCATGGTAGAGAGTTCTGACAAAATGTGGTCCACTGGAGAAGGGAATGGCAAACCCCTTCAGTTTTCTTGCCTTGAGAACCCCGTGAACAGTATGAAAAGGCAAAAGAGATATGACACTGAAAGATGAACTCCCAGGTTGGTAGGTGCCCAATATGCTACTGGAGAAGAGCAGAGAAATAGCTCCAGAAGGAATGAAGAGGCTGAGCCAAAGTGGAAACAAAGCTCAGTTGTTCATGTGTCTGGTGGTGAAAGTAAAGTTAGATGCTATAAAGAGCAATATTGCATAGGAACCTGGAATGTTAGGTCCATGAATCAAGGTAAATTGGAAGTGGTCAAACAGGAGATGGCAAGAGTGAACATCAATATTTTAGGAATCAGTTTACTAAAATGGACCAGAATGGGCAAATTTAATTCAGATGACTATTATATCTACTACTGTGGGCAAGAATCCCTAGAAGAAATGGAGTAGCCCTCATAGTCAACAAGAGAGTCTGAAACCAGTACTTGGGTGCAATCTCAAAAACGACAGAATGATCTCTGTTCATTTACAAGGCAAACCATTCAGTATCACACTAACCCAAGTCTATGCCCCAACCACTAATGCAGAAGAAGCTAAATAGATCTGTGAAGACCTACATGACCTTCTAGAACTAACACCCCCCAAAATGTCCTTTTCATCATAGGGAACTGGAATGTAAAATTAGGAAGTCAAGAGATACCTGGAGTAACAGATAAGTTTGACCGTGGAGTACAAAATGAAGTAGGGCAAAGGGTAACAGAGTTTTGCCAACAGAATGCACTGGTCACCTCTTCCAATGACACAAGAGATGACTCTTTATATGGATATCACCAGATGGTCAATACGGAAATCAGATTGATTATATCCATTGCAGCCAAAGATGGAGAAGCTACATACAGCCAGCGAAAACAAGACTGGGAGCTGACTGTGGCTCAGATTATGAACTCCTTATTGCCAAATTCAGACTTAAATTGAAGAAAGTAGGGAAAACCTCTAGACCATTCAGGTATGACCTAAATCAATCCCTTACCACTATACAGTGGGAGCGACACATAGATTCAAGGGATTAGATCTGATAGACAGAGTGCCCGAAGAACTATGGACAGAGGTTCATAACATTGTACAGGAGGTGGTGATTAAAACCAACCCCAAGACAAAGAAATGCAAAAAGGCAAAATGGTTGTCTGAGGAGGCCTTACAAATTGCTGAGACGAGAAGAGAAGCCAAAGGCAAAGGAGAAAAGGAAAGATATACCTGTATGCAGCTCAAGAAGCAACAGTTAGAACCAGACATGGAACAATGGACTGGTTCAAAATTGGGAAAGAAGTATATCAAGGCTGTATATTGTCACCTTGCTTACTTAACTTATATACAGAGAACATCCTGCAAAACGTCAGACTGGATAAAGCACAAGCCAGAATCAAGATTGCTGGGAGAAATACCAATAACCTCAGATATGCAGAAGCTACCACCTTTATGGCAGAAAGTAAAGAGAAACTAAAGAGCCTCCTGATGAAGGTGAAAAGAGGAGAGTGAAAAAAGTTGGCTAAAATATCAACATTCAAAAACTAAGATCGTGGCGTTCAGTCCCATCACTTCATAGCAAATAGATGGGGAAACAATGGAAACAGTGACAGACTTTATTTTCTTGGGCTCCAAAATCACTGCAGATGGTGATTACATGCTTACTGCTTGGAAGAAAAGCTATGACAAACCTGGAGAGAGTATTAAAAAGTAGGGACATTACTTTGCTGACAAAAGTCTATGGTTTTTCCAGTAGCCACTTATGGATGTGAGAGTTAGACAATAAAGAGGGTTGAGCATCGAAGAATTGATGCTTTTGAACTGTGGTGCTGGAGAAGACTCTTGAGAGTCTCTTGGACTGCAAGGAGATCCAACCAGTCAATCCTAAAGGAAATCAGTCCCGAATATCCATTAGAAGGACTGATGTTGAAGTTGAAGCTCCAATATTTTGGCCACCTGATATGAAGAGCTGACTCATTAGAAAAGACCCTAATGCTGGGAAAGATTGAAGGCAGGAGGAGAAGGGGACGACAGAGGATGAGATGGCTGGATGGCATCACTGACTCAATGGACATGAGTTGAGCCAGCTCCGGGAGGTAATGAAGGACAGGGAAACCTGGTGTGCTGTAGTACATGGGGTTGCAAAGAGTCAGACATGACTGAGGGACTGAGCAGGAACAAGTTCTGACAAGTTGCAAAAGGAAGAAAACAAACTAGAACCATGATTTTCAACCATGTTTGAACATTAGAATTGCCCCAGCATGCTTCTGTTAAAAAATGATGCATATATATTTATAATTGTTATATCTTCTTCTTGGAGTGATCCTTTGATCATTATGTAGTGTCCTTCTTTGTCTCTTTTCACATCCTTTATTTGAAAGTCTATTTTATCTGATATGAGTATTGTGACTCATGCTTTCTTTTGTTCTCCGTTTGTGTGAAATATTTTTTTCCAGCCCTTCACTTTTAGTCTGTATGTGTCCCTTGTTTTGAGGTGGGTCTCTTGTAGACAGCATATATAGGGGTCTTGTTTTTGTATCCATTCAGTCAATCTTTGTCTTTTGGTTGGGGCATTCAACCCATTTACATTTAAGGTAATTATTGATAGGTGTGGTCCCGTTGCCATTTACTTTGTTGTTTTGGGTTCACGTTTATACAACCTTTCTGTGTTTCCTGTCTAGAGAAATCCTTTAGCATTTGTTGAAGAGCTGGTTTGGTGGTGCTGAATTCTCTCAGCTTTTGCTTGTCTGTAAAACTTTTGAGTTCTCCTTCATATCTGAATGAGATCCTTGCTGGGAACAGTAATCTAGGTTGTAGGTTATTCTCTTTCATTACTCTAAGTATGTCCTGCCATTCCCTTCTGGCCTGAAGGGTTTCTATTGATAGATCAGCTGTTATCCTTTTGGGAATCCCTTTGTGTGTTATTTTTTGTTTCTCCCTTGCTGCTTTTAATATTTGTTCTTTGTGTTTGATCTTTGTTAATTTGATTAATATGTGTCTTGGGGTGTTTCGCCTTGGGTTTATCCTGTTTGGGACTCTCTGGGTTTCTTGGACTTGGGTGGCTATTTCGTTCCCCATTTTAGGGAGGTTTTCAGCTATTATCTCCTCGAGTATCTTCTCATGGCCTTTCTTTTTGTCTTCTTCTTCTGGGACTCCTATGATTCGAATGTTGGGGCCACTCTCACCACTACTATTTAACATAGTTTTGGAAGTGTTGGCCACAACCATCAGAGTAGAAAAAGAAATAAAAGGAATCCAGATAGGAAAAGGAGAAGTGAAACTCTCGCTGTTTGCAGATGACATGATCCTCTACATAGAAAACCCTAAAGACTCTACCAGAAAATTACTAGAGCAATCAACGAATATAGTAAAGTTGCAGGATATAAAATTAGCACACAGAAATCCCTTGCATTCCTATACACTAACAATGAAAAAACAGAAAGAGAAATTAAGGAAACAATACCATTCACCATTGTAACCAAAAGAATAAAATACTTAGGAGTATATCTACCTAAAGAAACAAAAGACCTATACACAGAAAACTATAAAACATTGATGAAAGAAATCAAAGAGGACACAAACAGATGGAGAAATATACTGTGTTCATGGATTGGAAGAATCAATATGGCTAAAATGGCTATACTACCCAAAGCAATCTATAGATTCAATGCAATCCCTATCAAGCTACCAACGGTATTTTTCACAGAACTAGAACAAATAATTTCACAATTTGTATGGAAATACAAAAAACCTCGAATAGCCAAAGTAATCTTGAGGAAGAAGAATGGAACTGGAGGAATCAACCTGCCTGACTTCAGACTCTACTACAAAGCCACAGTCATCAAGACAGTATGGTACTGGCACAAAGACAGAAATATAGATCAGTGGAACAGAATAGAAAGCCCAGAGATAAATCCACAAACCTATGGACACCTTATCTTCGACAAAGGAGGCAAGGATATACAATGGAAAAAAGACAATCTCTTTAACAAGTGGTGCTGGGAAAACTGGTCAACCACCTGTAAAAGAATGAAACTAGAACACTTTCTAACACCATACACAAAATTAAACTCAAAATGGATTAAAGATCTAAATGTAAGACCAGAAACTATAAAACTCCTAGAGGAGAACATAGCAAAACAGTCTCCAACATAAATCACAGTAGGATCCTCTATGACCCACCTCCCAGAATATTGGAAACAAAAGCAAAAATAAACAAATGGGACCTAATTAAACTTAAAAGCTTTTGCACAACAAAGGAAACTATATGCAAGGTGAAAAGACAGCCCTCAGATTGGGAGAAAATAATAGCAATTGAAGGAACAAACAAAGGATTAATCTCAAAAATATACAAGCAACTCCTGAAGCTCAACTCCAGAAAAATAAATCACCCGATAAAAAAATGGACCAAAGAACTGAACAGACATTTCTCCGAAGAAGACATACAGATGGCTAACAAACACATGAAAAGATGCTCATCACTCATTATCAGAGAAATGCAAATCAAAACCACAATGACGTACCATTACACGCCAGTCAGGATGGCTGCTATCCAAAAGTCTACAAGCTGGAGAGGGTGTGGAGAAAAGGGAACCCTCTTACACTGTTGGTGGGAATGCAAACTAGTACAGCCACTATGGAAAACAGTGTGAAGATTTCTAAAAAACTGGAAATAGAACTGCCATATGACCCAGCAATACCACTTCTGGGCATTCCCACCGAGGAATCCAGAACTGAAAGAGACACGTGCACCCCAATGTTCATCGCAGCACTGTTTATAATAGCCAGGACATGGAAGCAACCTAGATGCCCATCAGCAGATGAATGGATAAGGAAGCTGTGGTACATATACACCATGGAATATTACTCAGCCATTAAAAAGAATTCATTTGAATCAGTTCTAATGAGATGGAAGAAACTGGAGCCCATTATACAGAGTGAAGTAAGCCAGAAAGATAAAGACCATTACAGTATACTAACACATATATATGGAATTTAGAAAGATGGTAATGATAACCCTATAGGCAAAACAGAAAAAGAGACACAGATGTATAGAACAGACTTTTGGACTCTGTGGGAGAAGGCGAGGGTGGGATGTTTTAAGAGAACAGCATCAAAACGTGTATTATCTAGGGTGAAATAGATCACCAGCCTAGGTTGGATGCATGAGACAAGTGCTCGGGGCTGGTGCACTGGGAAGACCCAGAGGGACTGGGTAGAGAGGGAGGTGGGAGGGGGGATCGGGATGGGGAATACATGAACTCCATGGCTAATTCATGTCAATGTATGACAAAAACCACTACAATATTGTAAAGTAATTAGCCTCCAAGTAATAAAAATAAATGAAAGAGAAAATGATGCTTGAGCCCCCAGTTTTACCAATAAATCAGAATACTGATCCCCTCTCTTTAATTCTGTATATGTTTTCCAGGTGATTTTCATAAGCAGTTGAGGTCAAGAACTACTGAGTCAGAAGCTAGAAAGGTAGTTACAGGAATTCTTGGCACTTGGCTAGAGTTATGGGCACAAATAGGGCTTTCGGAATGTTAGGCCACTTACTTTTTAATGAGTGTTACTTGCTGCTTGAAAATCATGAAAGATACGCCCATTGCTTGTAAGGCAAATTTCTAGGCCTGAGTTTCCAGCCTCTTCATTCTCCCCATAGACCGTTTATGATCCAGCCAGTTTACATCGTCTCTTGTCTTATCCACCTCCCTTCCTGACTGTTAGCTCCTGGAGAGAATGAACTGTGGCTTCTTATCTTTATAGATCTAAGGATAGCCCAATGCCAGACACAAATAAGGGATTCAAAAATAAGTCCAGAATTGTGTGGGTTTGTGTGACCCTCTCATTTGGTCCATAAGCCAATATGAAATGAGGCTCACATGTTTTCATGGAACATGAATTTCATGGAGCATTTCATGCATGAATAAAGATTTACTCCTTCACTATTTATTGTGACATTATTGTAAAGCTGACGTGCTAAGACCTGAGGACATCTTATAAAGCAGGTGTGAGTTGTCTTAGAGGAACTCATGTTTCAGTGCATGTCATTTACAAATACTGAAAAGCATACAAAGAGGTGAGAAAGACATGTTTTGGTTCAGTGTGAGAAGCAGTAAATATAGACATTAGATTAAGCATTATTAACTATTATTTCTCATTTATGTTTAATTATCATACAATACATTAATAAAAATGTTGTTAAATACCTGTCAGATTGACTTTGTTGTAAGTCATCTGTAATAACAACACACACCTACATGTTCTTAGGATTTCACTCCCAATATATCAATACTATGGCTGTTTGTCAAAAAATTGATGCAACTACTTGTTCCTGGGGAATCTTCATAATTTATGTGAAATTTTATCCCTTACTTAGGAAAGGATATTTCAGGGTGATTAAGTAAATAAGATAAATGAATCTTAAATAATAAGATAAGTAAATAAAAGTATCACAGAGAGAGAGATATAGGAATTAATGAATTAAATAATGTGGGCATAAAGAACATGGATTTAGAAAGATTGGGAATGGACAGAAGGAGTTATATTAATACACAAATGTATGTGTACATGTGAACCCCACACTACTGTATTTAAAGTAGATAACCAACAAGGACCTACTATATAGCACAGGAAACTCTGCTCAATATTCTGTAACAACACAAAAGGGAAAAGAATTTGCAAAAGAAGAGATAAATATGTATATGTATAATTGAATCACTTTCCTGTATGCTTGAAAGTAACACAATATTGTTAATCAACTATACTCCAATAGAAAATAAAATAAAAGCACATTTAAACTTTCATTGTATTAAAAGGCACCCCTTGTACTATTTTAAAAAGGCATATGAAAGGAAAACATTTTTCTCCAATAATTAATTACTCATTTTTCCTTCTTTCTAGCCAATATGCATGTGATAACCAGAGCTTACAATGATGTTAACTCTGAGTTATGGGAAAGGGTTGCTAAATATAGAACTAAAATATTAAAACAGATTTAAGAGATGCAGCTCAACATCAGAATTTCTTTGATGAGAAATGTATCTCTTTCAATATAGAATATGTTTTCCTTTTCAAAGTTATGTCAAATTGTACAACTCTTTAGGTTTTACATATCATGAATCAAAGTTCTGGAATAAAAGGGGAGTGTAGGGTGAAAAGAACCCTGGGCACCAGAAGCAGAAGAGGACAATCCAAAGACAAATGGACTTTTCTGGACAAAGATCAGATCTCTCCCTGGAGGGAGAGTTGACCTCCCACAGTATAGCCAGGGCTACATCAGCCGCTTGCCGCACTTTTGCAGATCAAAATCATGAGCCAAATATCCTGTAATGAACTGCCCCAAGCTGCCACTCTGTGCCCACTCAGGACTGATTTTGATTGAAATGAATGTATTTAAAAAAGAAAATAGCAATACCTAAGGCAAACATCTTTGTCACTGGTATTGACAGTATGGCTCTAAAATGTGGACTTGCTCTGGGTCTGGCATCTTTTGAAACACATCAAAAGAAGAATAGAGTGAACATACAGGGTCTCCTTTCACTCTGAACAATACAATTTACTCTGTGGGAATCATGAAGCAAAATTAGAAAAAGATGAAGGCTTTGGTTAGCCTGCAAGTCCTGCTTGTCCTTCTCTATGATTGGTTTGCTTTTCATTTTCTGAAATACATCCTAGGGCCTTATAACCAACTTGCTGCCTCAGTTGATATATGCTCTTGTCACTGGGAAATGTATTTCCAATTCCCGCACAGAAGTACAATTACATTCCAAAGCAACACATACATTTGACATGTTGCAAGTCTTTTAGAGACCTGCTTTTCATCCCTTGGGTTAAAATAGAATTAAAGGAAAATATGACCAAAGGCATATATAGTAACAAGGAAGTGCATGGTGAAACTCTTGTTTGGTCCACAAGATTTATCTTAGGGAAAATAACTCAGCAATTACTTTATTTTACAATAGAGATCTGTTGCTTTGTAGACAATTGAGCACAAGATAGATTCTGCAATGTATGTGTAATTAATATAGATTTTCTGGTCTAGGCAATAGACTCAACAAATGTCACCAAGTGACATGGGTCCAGATTTTAGTTTGCTACTTTAAAGGGAATCTAATTTTAAACATGAAGCTTTTTGAGAAACCTGACAGGTACTGCCTCAACGTTTACATCAACTGTTCATAAGTTATATTGATATTATGTACCTTTGACATGATGTGATGAAGCAGTTTACTTCGGTGATCTTCCTCCCCCAAATTCATAAACACAAACACAGTCTAAAACATCAGACGATTCCCAGTGGAGGGACATTCTTCAAAGTATCTGAACATTGCCCTTCAAAACTGTCCAGGTCATAAAAGCAAGAAAAATCCTAAAAACTCCCACAATCAGGAAGAGCCTCAGAGTACATGAGAATAAATGGAATGTGATACCCTAGCTGGGATCGTGTGGCAGAAAAAGGACACTGGGTAAAAACTAAGGAAATTAAATAAAGGAGAGAGTTGGGTTAATACTGACAGCTTACAGTGAATGGTGTTGGATTTGTGATCTCCGAAGATTTAGCTTCGGGACCAGGGACCAGGCTTGATCACTCAAGAGCTTTTGTGTAGCAAAGTTTTATTAAAATATAAAAAGGGACAGAGAAAGCTTCTGACATAGACATCAGAAGGGGGATGGAGAGTGCCCCAATCCCTAGTCTTAACAAGAAAATTATATACTTTTTAATTGCTTATTACAATAAATCAAAAGAATGCCTCAAAGTTGTAAAGATCTTACTAGACTCCTTCCCACAATATACATTTTCAGATAACAGGATTAGTCAGCCGGTTTTCAGGAAGCAGAAACTTGTCCTCAAGCAGTACGCTTTATGGTATAAATTCTCACTAGGGAATGTAGAAAAAAAGTTTGCCCTTTTCTCCTCCTTGAGAATTCCAGACCCCTGTCTCCTCCTTGGGGACCCTGGACATCTTATCAACCTGCCTAGGAATTGACTCAATATTAACGCATCAGTTCAGTTCAGTTACTTAGTCGTGTCCGACTCTTTGTGACCACATGGACTGTAGTACATCAGGCTTCCCTGTCCATCACCAACTCCCAGAGCTTACTCACACTCATGTCCATTGAGTTGGTGATGCCACCCAACCATCTCATCCTCTGTTGTCCCCTTCTCTTCCACCTTCAATCATTCCCTGCATCAGGGTCTTTTCAAATGAGTCAGTTCTTCGCATCAGGGGGCCAAAGTATTGGTTAATTGTAACTAATATACCATATTAATGTAAGATATTAATAATAGGGGAGCTGAGCATAGAATATATGGGAACTCTCTGTACTATCTTTGCAACTTGTCTCTAAAATCTAACTCTGTTCTAAAATTAAAAAAAAAAAACTGTGATGCTTTTTTTTATTTTCCTGTACTAATACTGTATTAATATTGCAAAATTTATTTTACAAATGAGAAAATTGAAAGTCATAGAATCTAAATGGTTTGAACTACATGACTACACATGGAGATAAAGGAATAAATCCCTGAAATTGGGTCTGCTCATTTCCAAGGGCAAAGCTCTACTGAATAAGTTTAAAGCCTGAGTTGCTTACAAGGGTTTGAACACACATCCTAAAAACAGCATGTTTCATTAGCTTCCTTACTTCAAGTCTTTGTTCAGACCTCACCTCCTCCAGTGAGTCTGTTCTGACCACTGTATTTAACAGGACACAGATCTTCTGCTTTCTTTACCCATAACACTTAACATCTCCTAACACATCACAGTTTATTATCATTACAGTTTAATTTATTATCATGCTGCTGTTTACTGTTTATTAGAATATGTTAAAGGAGATCATAGACTTTTATTATATTCACTGAGCACACAAAATTGTGCCTAGCATACAGAAGATTCTTAATAAATATCTGCTAAATGATCAAATCAACCTGGCATTTCTGAGGAAATATCTTCTGTTCTTTGAGTAAGGTCATTGCATGTTCTCGATTCACATGAGTCATTCTACAGAGGTGGGAAATTACTTCATTTTTTTTTTTTTTCAGCCTCTTCATTTTAATTTACTTGTCATAAGATGTTTTCATAGTCATCTTTTCTATATCACTTTTTTTGTGTGATTTTGACCCTTCATTCCTCTGAGTCTTCTTTCTGAACTCATATTGCTAATATTAACTACACAAAAAGAGATAATAGGTGTTGGTGAGGGTTGGATAAAAGAGAACCCTTATACACTGTTAGTGGAAATATTAATAGATACAGTTATTATAGAAAATAGTACATAAACTCATCAAAAGTTTTAAAACTGAACTATTAATATTTCTACTTGTGGACATATATCCAAAAGAAATGAAATCACTGTCTTGAAGAAACATCTACCTTATTGCGCTCATTGCAGCTTTATTCAAAGTCATGATATGGAAACAACTTAAGTGTCTGTGAAGTGTCTGTTATCACCATTACAACTTGTGTCCACTATCATCATTACTGCCACCATAGTTTGGTCTCAGGTCAAACAACAGGGAGGGAACACAGCCCAACCCATTAACAAAAAGCTGGATTAAAGATTTACTGAGCATGGCCCTGCCCATCAGAACAAGACCTAGTTTCCCCCACAGTCAGTCTCTCCCATCAGGAAGCTTCCATAAGCCTCTTATCCTTCTCAGTCAGAGGGCAGACAGACTGAAAACCACAATCACAGAAACTAATCAAACTGATCACATGGACCACAGCCAGTCTAACTCAATGAAACTATGAGCCATGGCCAATAGGGCCACCCTAGATGGATGGGTCATGGTGGAGAGTTCTGACAAAATGTGGTCCACTGGAGAAGGGAATGGCAAACCACTTCAGTATTCTTGCCTTGAGAACCCCCTTGAACAGTATGAAAAGGCAAAAAGATAGGACACTGAAAGAGGAACTCCCCAGGTCAGTAGGTACCCAATATGCTACTGGAGATCAGTGGAGAAATAACTCCAGAAAGAATGAAGAGACAGAGCCAAAGTGAAAACAACACCCAGTTATATATGTGATTAGTGATGGAAGTAAAGCCCAAGCTGTAAAGAGCAATATTGCATAGGAACCTGGAATGTTAGGTTCATGTGCATGTGTACATCAGTCACCCAGTTGACTCTTTGTGACCCCATGGGCTGTAGCCCACCAGGCTTCTCTGTCCATGGAATTCTCCAGGCAAGAATAGTGGAGTGGATTTCCATTCCCTTCTCCAGAGTAACTTCCCAACCCAGGATCAAACCCTGGTCTCCTGCCTCACAGGCAGATTCTTTACCACTTGAGCTACAGTGAAGTCTAATGAATCAAGGTAAATTGGAAGTGGTCAAACAGGAGATGACAAGACTGAATACCAACATTTTAAAATCAGCGAACTAAAATGGACTGAAATGGGTGAATTTAATTCAGATGAACATTATATCTTCTATTGTGGGTAAGACTCCCTTAGAAGAAATGGAGTAGCCCTCATAGTCAATGAAAGAGTCCAAAATGCAGTACTTGGGTGCAACCTCAAAATGACAGAATTATCTTTATTTCCAAGGCAAACCATTCAATATCACAGTATTCTAAGTCTATGCCCCAACCAGTAATGCTGAAAAAGCTGAAGTTGAGTGGTTCTATGAAGATCTACAAGACCTTCTAGAACTAACACCCAGTAAAGATGTCCTTCTCACCATAGGGGAGAGGAGTGGAAAAGTAGGAAGCAAAGAGATACCTAGAGTAACAGGCAAATTTGGCCTTGGAGTACAAAATGAAGCAGGGCAAAGGCTAACAGAGTTTTTCCAAGAGAATGCACTGGTCATAGCAAACACCCTCTTCCAACAACACAAGAGACGACTCTACACAAGGACATCACCAGATGGTCAATACTGAAATCAGATTGATTATATTCTTTGCAGCCAAAGATGGAGTAGCTACATAGAGTCAGCAAAAGCAAGACCAGGAGCTGACAGTGGCTCAGATCATGAGCTCCTTATTGCCAAATTCATACTTAAATTGAAGAAAGTAGAGAAAACCACTAGACCATTCATGTATGACCTAAATAAAATCCCTTACATTTATACAGTGGAAGTGAGAAATAGATTAAAGGAAATAGATCTGATAGACAGAGTGCCTGAACAACTATGGACAGAGGTTTGTGACACTCTACAGGAGGCAGTGATCGAGATCATCCCCAAGGAAAAGAAATGCAAAAAGGCAAAATGACTGTCTGAGGAGGCCTTACAAATTGCTGAGAAAAGAAGAGAAGCCAAAAGCAAAGGAGAAAAGGAAAGATATTCCCATTAGATTGCAGAGTTCCAAAGAATAGCAAGGAGAGACAAGAAAGCCTTCCTCAGTGATCAATGCAAAGAAATAGAGGAAAATGACAGAATGGCAAAGACTAGAGATCTCTTCAAGAAAACTAGAGATAACAAGGGAATATTTTCATGCAAAGATGGGTACAATAAAAGACGGAAAATGGCATGGACCTAACAGGAGCAGAAGATATTAAGAAGAGGTGGCAAGAATACACAGAAAAACTATGAAAAAAAGAACTTCATGAACAAAATAGCCACAATGGTGTGATCACACACCTAGAGCCAGACATCCTGGAATGTAAAGTCAAGTGGGCCTTAGGAAGCATCACTATGAACAAAGCTAATGGAAGAGATAGAATTCCAGTTGAGCTATTTTAAACCCTAAAAGATGATGCTGTGAAAGTGCTGCACTCAATATGCCAGAAAATTTGGGAAACTCAGCAGTAGCCACAGGACTGGAAAAGGTCAGCTTTCATTCCAGTCCCAAAGAAAGGCAATGCAACTTTCCCAAAGAAAGTTCAAACTACTACACGATTGCATTCATCTCACACACTAACAAGATAATGCTCAAAATTCTCCAAGCCAGGATTCAACAGTATGTGAACTATGAACTTCCAGATGTTCAAGCTGGATTTAGAAAAGGTAGAGTAACCAGAGAGCAAACTGCCAGCATCCATTGGATTACAGAAAAAACAAGAGTTCCAGAAAAACATCTACTTCTGCTTCATTGACTATGCTAAAATCTTTGACTGTGTGGATCACAACAAACAGTGGAAAATTCTTCAACAGATGGGAATATCAGACCACTGTACCAGCCTCCTGAGAAATATGTGTGCAGGTCAAGAAGCAACAGTTAGAACTGGACAAGGCACAAAGGACTGGTTCCAAATCAGGAAAGGAGTACATCAAAGCTATATATTGTCACCCTGCTTATTTAAGCTATATGCTGAATACATCATGTGAAATGCCAGGCTGGATGAAGCACACTGAAATCAAAATCACCAAGAGAAATATCAATAACCTCAGATATGCAGATGATACCACCCTTATGGCAGAAAGTGAAGAAGAACTAAAGAGCCTCTTGATGAATGAAAGAGGAGAGTGAAAAAGTTGGCCTAACACTCAATGTTCAAAAAACTAAGATCATGGCATCCAGTCCCATCACATCATGGCAAATAGATGAGGAAACAGTGGAAACAATGGGAAACTTTATTGTGAATGCTCCAAAATCACTGCAGATGGTAACTGCAGCCATGAAATTAAAAGACACTTGCTCCTTGGAAGAAAAGCTATGACCAACTTAGACAGTATATTAAAAAGCAAAGACATTGTTTTGCCAACAAATGTTCATCTAGTCAAAGCTATGGTTTTTTCAGTAGTCATGTATGATGTGACAGTTTAAATATAAAGAAAGCTGAACACCAAGGATTGATGCTTTTGAACTGTGGTGTTAGAGAAGACATTTAAGAGTCCCTTGGACTGCAAGGAGATCCAACCAGTTAACCCTAAAATAAATCAATCCTGAATATTCATTGGAAGGACTGATTCTGAAGCTGAAACTCCAATACTTTGGCCACCTGATGTGAAGAACTGACTGATTGGAAAAACCCTGATGCTGGAAAAATTGAAGGCAGGAGGAGAAGGGGACAACAGAGGGTAAGATGATTGGATGGCATCACCAAGTCTATGGACATGAGCTTGAACAACCTCCAGGGGTTGGTAATGGACAGGGAGGCCTGGCAAGCTGCAGTCCATGCTGCAAAGAGTTGGATAAGACTGAGCAACCAAACTGAACTGATACTTAATTCAACTGCAAAAAAAGGAAAACTAACTATAGTGTCAGTAGTCATTGATATGCAATTGTATCAGTTTATTCCGTGCTATTCTGAAATATATTTCTATAATATCATTCTTAATTTTTATGTAGCTTGTAAAATTAAGAAAGCAGATCTTATTTTTTTACTATGCATTTCCTAAATATTTATATGTGGGAACTGATACTATCACAGGATTACTAAGGAAACCTAAAAGGGTCTCCTCCTTTTCTTTTATTCTTATTGCATTGTCTGTCTCCTGCTGTTGAAATTAAAGAACATTTCACAGCAAAATGTAAGCCCTTGTTATATCCATTTTCCCTTGAAAAAAACATATATATTAAAAAACCATAAATGAATGTGATCAAATATCTTACATAAATTATATGTCTAAAGGGATTAGCTAGTATCTGTGCCATTCATTATCTATGATATTCATTATTTCTGCAGTTGAAGAGTTTGGGTTTGGTGGCACCTGATTTCACCTGATCAGAGAACTTTTATGGAAGCTGTTGCATTTATATGCAACCATAAAATATTTCAGAAGCTAAATTTTCATGTGAGGTTTCTGTATCTCCCCTCTAGTGTAGTCAGCTCAGTGTATTTTCAAAACCACTCCATATAAAATGAGGCTATTTTGAATACAAGACAAAGCTAAAGTTGTAAACCCCCAAGATTGACCATTTGTTATCAATATAAAAAATAGAACCTAGTGATCTACAAGATCTTTTTCAATTATACTCTCCACTTTCATGCACTCAACAAGTGGTTTTTGAGAAATTACCATACAAGAGATTTTTTATATATATACACAAAAGATTTTTTAAAGCACTGTGGAAGCTATGTAGATAAAGCAAGAACATTGTCCTTGGGTTGCAAAATGACAAATAACAACAGATAAAGCAAAATAGCAATATACCCCTCAAAAGAACATAATAAAGTACAATATCGGGATATCTCAGCAGAGAGAGGAAGAAGTAAAAGACACCTACTGGAGGAATTCCAGTAAGACCCTGAAAGATAGATAGCATAGAATCAGACTAATTGTGGTATAAAAAGTTAGTGGAGATGCATTTTCAGGAAAAATGTACTTGTTATACGTGAACACTTGGGTGAAAATGAGGAGTATACATTCCAAGTGAGGAATGCATGTAGAAGAGGAGAATGGGTAATTAAGCACACCATGAAAAATATTAACATTTAAGGCAATGATGAAAAAATGAACACTAGTAATTAATCCAAATTAGAAGCAAAACCAAAAAATATTAGCCTCCTATAAATCAAAGGAGGAAAGAATCGAAAGAATGAGATCAGCAATGTTGGATTCTGGAGAGGGGTCTATTTAGTGAGCAGTGAAATGAACCACTGGATTAATGATTTTTCGTTCACTGGTGATCTTATTAAGGTTGATTTCAAAATGAATAAAAATTAAATTGAAATGAGTTAATGAGTAAAGGAAGTTAAAGTAGTGGAAAATAATTAGAGTCTTGGCTTATGTAGTGTATCAGAGAAGGAAAAGAAGAACAGATGGTAGTTTGAGTGCAAGGCAAGTTTGGGTAAGCCTTTTAAGGATGAAGGCAGTGCTAACACCATACAGACAGAAAGAATGGAATCATAGAAAAGGAAAGAATGAAGACACAAGATTAAAGTAACTTTTGAATCAACGACCAAGGAAATTGAGAGGGGTGACCATACGTAGGTGGAGTTAGCACTTTGAAGAAGGGGACACATGTCTTCCCCTGAAATGAGTGTAATTCATGTGCTTTTAGGGGAGGGGTAGGGCAGGCAAGTCACAGTCTCAGGCAGATTATATCCATTTTGTCTATGAAGAAAAATACAAGGCCCTCCTTTTTTAAAGAAAGGAGGAGGGCTATAGAAGTTTAATAAAGTGATAATCTACAGCATGTCTGAACTTTTTATGTAATCATTTGGAACCAATAGAAGTGATATTGCTGTTGTTATTTACTTGTTCAGTCGTGTCTGACTCTTTGCGGCTCTATGGACTGTAGCCCACCCGGTTCCTCTCTCCGTGGGTTTTTCCAGGCAAGAATACTGAAGTGGGTTGCCATTTCCTTCTCCGGGGGATCTTCTCGACCCAAGGATCGAGCCCATGTCTCCTGCACTGCCAAGCATAATCTTTACCAGTGAGCCCCTAGGGACACACGATGTATAAGACAGGTAACCAGCGAGAACCTCTGGGTAGAGCTCAGGGAACTCTACCCAGCGCTCTCTGGGGAGCTAAGTGGGAAGCAAATCCAAAACGGAGGGAACACTAGTATACATATAGATGACTGACTTTGCCCACAGTAGAGACTACCCCAGCATTGCAAAGCAACGATACAGAAATAAAGTGAGGTGAAATGAAAGTTGCTCAGTCGTGTCCGACCTTCTGTGACCTCATGGACTATACAGTCCATGGAATTCTCCAGGCCAAAATACTGGAGTGGTAGCCGTTCTCTTCTCCAGGGATCTCCCCAACCCAGGGATCGAAGCCAGGTCTCCCACATTGCAGGCAGATTCTCTACTAGCTAAGCCACAGGGAAGCCCAAGAATATTGGAGTGGGTAGCCTATCCCTTCGCCAGCAGATCTTCCTGACCCAGGAATTGAACTGGGGTTTCCTGCATTGCAGGCAATTCTTTACCAACTTAGCTATCAGGGAAAGACATACTGCAATAAAATGAATTTTTAAAAAATACTGTTCTTTTTAATAAAAAGAACTTAAAAACCTTCTTTTTTAAAAAAGAGCTTTTAAAAAAAGAACAACTCAGTATGAGGTACTATGAATTAAAAATTTAAAATGAAGAGTAGTAGACAAGTTAGAAAACTACTGAAATTGTTCCTGCAAGATGCAATGAGTGTTTTATTTGGAAGCATTAGTATTAACAGTAAGAAGGAGCAAAAGCAAAACATCTAGCATTTAGCAATTATTTTCTTATGCAAAGCTTTACATCTAATATTTATTTTCATTGTCAGTCTGAGTTGATAGAATAAGTTTTGTATAGCCTATCCCACAAGTAAAAAAAGATTAGAGAAAACAGATAACTCTCTAACACAAAATTGATTGTCAGCCAGAGTGAGGAGAAAGTTGCCCTTATTTTCTCTCCATAACATCATTAATCTACATTAAAGTCACTATCTCTAATCCAGTATTCTAGTGTGACACTTTTTTCACTCTTTTTTTCTATATTCAACCACCAAAATCTGTAGGTTTTCTTTTCTTTACATGACCGCAGTTTTCCCTTCCACCACTTCCCCACACTCTTGTTTTAACTTAGATCCTTATCATATCCAACCAGAACAGTAAAAGAGGCAACAAGTAAATTATTTTATAATATTTTTCTCTACCTTATATAGTAAAGTTAGAGGCTTAAGCAAAAGATCCAATGCTCTTGATTAATTTGGACTGCCGTTCATAAGTTTGAAAAATCTAGGTGATCAATTCAGGCAAGATTTCCTTTTAAAATTATGGAAATTTTTATTATTTTTGTTTTCTTTTTTCTTGTGACATAGTTGGTCTTCATGACCTCTGTAGTGCCCAGATATAAAATGCATAGAGTTATCAATAACCTTTAAAATAATATTTTTTGTAGTTCCTGAGCCAGTCAATTGAATGATCATAAAGATTTTAATGGGTTTCCCTGGTGGCTTAGGTGGTAACAAATCTGCCTGCAATATGGAGACCCAGATTTGATCCCTGGTTTGGTGAGATCGCCTGGAGAAGGGAGCAACTAATCACTTCAGTATTCTTGCCTTGAGAATTCCACGGACAGAGGAGCCTGGAGGCTACAGTCCATGGGATCACAAAGAGTCAGACACAACTGAGTGACTAACACAACAAAAATTCTAATAAGCACATCCAAATTGCTTGAAAGCCTCATACTAAACTTGTGCTTATCCTAGCATGCAAAGGCCTGGTTTTCTAATTCCAAAAGTCTAAATGACATCGGAATGATAAGCCAATTAATATAACTGTCTGTTCTTTCTATTAACAATACTGTCAACTTCTTTGATATGTATACGAGGAAGGATATTGAGATGTATTTCTTTTAAATGAAGTGTTTCTCTTCAGTGAACACATTTCTAACTTGAAACTTCTACAGAATCACCCAATGCAATTTTATCTGATGTAGATCTGAGATATGTCCATTATCAACTAAATGAAAAAACTTTATGGTCCTTGCCACAAAGCATTAAGGTGATTCAAATAAAGTAATCTTGATAGTCCTTGCAGTTTTTGTAAAGATTTTCCCCTTTATGACCTTTGCTAGCATAGTTGAGTAACAAAATTGAAGAAGATTAAAAATAGTAATTTTTCCAATTGGTCTAAATTAACTTGATGGAAGCAACATCAGCATATTTGTGGGACATCAACTTTCACTGCTTCGTTCCTTCTTAATTGATGAAAGTTCCTGAGATGACACAGAGAACCCTCTTTGTATTCCAGCTACAGGTATTTCCATTAAATTAGTCTTACCTATGCTCCCTCAAAGAACAATAAATGCATTAGATCACAGCTAAAGTCACCCAGTGCTACAAACAGAAAAATAGAAAAATCTCATTTACCATTTCTTTGATCAAATTTTTAAAAAATTTATTTATTTTTTTCATTTATTTTTATTAGTTGGAGGCTAATTACTTTACAATATTGTAGTGGTTTTTGCCATACATTTACATGAATCAACCATGGATTTACATGTGTTCCCCATCCCGATCCCCCTTCCCACCTCCCTCCCCATCCCATGCCTCTGGGTCTTCCCAGTGCACCAGCCCTGAGCACTTGTCTTATGCATCCAACCTGGGTTGGAGATCTGTTTCACACTTGATAGTATACATGTTTCAATGCTGTTCTCTCAGAACATCCCACCCTCGCCTTCTCCCACAGAATCCAAAAGTCTGTTCTATACATCTGTGTCTCTTTTTCTGTTTTGCATGTAGGATTATCGTTACCATCTTTTAAAATTCCATATATATGCGTTAGTATACTGTCTTTGTGTTTATCTTTCTGGCTTACTTCACTCTGTATAATGGGATCCAGTTTCATCCATCTTATTATAACTGATTTACAGTCTTTAAATTGAAATCAGAAGTCACTCATGCTCCTGTCAAATCAGTTGGAACTGGTTTGAAAACTCAAACTGAAGTTCATATACTCAACAAATCAAAGGCTAAATGAACTGTCTGAAAGTCTAACAGAGTGTGATGAAAAGCAGTGCAATTTTTCATGTAAGTCAGTCCAGTTACCTCTACATAATATGCTGCAACTGTTATAGTGCTTTGTATTATTATTCCACTCTTGCTTAGTTACTACAGAATGTTTCATGGCACCCTTAATAGTAACAGAACTTAGAGAAACAGCAAATCTCCAGTGTGCATAAATATATGTGCTTATAAATGTATCCTATAATATTTTCACATAGTTAGAAAACCCTAGTTATGCTTCTCTCTATTAAAATTTTTGAGGAATTTTCTTAGTGTGATAGATCTATGATATTTGGTTTGTATTATTGCTTAGCTTTATCCCAAAATACTTCATGTGGCTCTTAAGAGTCATTCAGTGCTCCTAACTATTCAATAATCTTGCATGAGTTTAAATCTTATATATTTCTCTTACTCTCTGGATAGGGAGACATTCACATATAGGACTAAGTAGGTTATGGTTTTATATATGTAAACAGAAATTTTGTACGTAATCTATAACAACTCATTTTAGGAAGAACAATATGTAGATAAGCAAAGAAAATGCTCAAAGTCTCATGTCCTAATTACTGAGGATCCACCAGAGTCTCCTGAGTTTGTCAATATAATTCTTTGGGGACACACAACCAACTAAGTAAAGGAGTTCTGATGTAATCTGACCAAAGAAGAATAGGATGAAATGCTTTTCTATTTAGTGTAATACTTTCAATGCACTGTAAGCTTTATGACAGTCTTATTTTTATTAGCAGCTAAATAGAAATCTTTATGCATATATACTACAATCTTACCTTAGAAAAATTATTTTTAATTCAAGCTATCCCTTTCCATATATAGAAAAATGGCTCTTTGTGTCTAGATGTATGAATTTGTATTTGTCTCCACTTAATTACCTATTCATAAATTTTTATAAATGCTAGCTTGACAAAGCTATAACATGAACTACTGAGTAAGACAAATCTGGGATAGATTATTTCTTCTATAATCAGGTATGCCATTTGATTTTCATATGTCTTTTTTAAAAATCAAGAAAAATTGTGTCTATTTTGGGTAATTATGTTACCAGTGAGATATAGTGTGTTAAGGTGCCTAGTCAGCACACATTGTATGAGTGCTAAGTTGCTTCAGTCGTGTCTGACTCTGTGCAAACCTGTGGACTGTAGCCCACCAGGCTCCTCTGTCAATGGGATTCTCCAGGCAAGAATGTTGTTATGCCCTCCTCCAGGGGATGGAACCTGCAGTCTTCTGCATTGGCGGGTGGGTTCTTTACCACTAGCGCCACCTGGGAAGCCGAGTCAGTGTGTAATTACTCTAAAATCTAAAATCATGATTTGCTATTTCTGCTCAGTAGTCTTGGAAACTTGATTCTGTCATTTTGCATATTAGATGCCCCACCCTACCCCAAATTTCACAACTGTGCTTTATTTTGCTCTGCATTCAAATTATTGATGCAAATGTTAAGGAAAAGCAGTGACAAGGCAGCGAACATGATGCAATAAACACTTCATTTTATATTGAAATATATTCATTAATAAATAATAAGCACATAAATAGTCAACCATCTATGAATCAATAATGTGTGGTATTTAACCCCACAAAGAATCAGAAGGCATTTTGTCAAACACTCTGCTTATATGCACACAAACATGTATGTACAAATATACACAAACAACAAACATGGGCATATCCATATCAATTTTAAGATAAAGTTGGTATCATGTCATTCTAGTAAGCCTTGTCAAGTGAACCTCTGGCAACTCTTGGTTATTTGACAATTTTGCCACTAATTATGCACATAAAATTTTGTTAGCTAGTTCTTCAGTATATTTCTTCACTTCTGTTATCTACTATTTTTTTATCTTTTTGAAAATTAAAATAATGTTTTCTTATCTGATTTCTGTTATGATTACTTGAGTTCATCTGTGATCATATCTTCTATGTCTATTCTCTAGCAGAATTTCAAAACCATTCTAAAAAAATTTCCCTCACTCTATTAATATTGCCTTTCTTGGTGCAATGGAGGGAAAAAAAGAAATTCTCGGGATTTAAAGGAACAGATCATTTGGTATGTGGTGATTGATTAAATGTATGTTATGGCTACAATATGCAAAAGTCAAGTATATTTCTATTATATTTTTAAATAATATAGATTAGCATCTATTGAAGGCAAGTATCCATTACAATGAACTGTCTGCATGTATTTTTTGTTTAGAATTGTAGTGGGTCAAAAATGTATTAGTGAAAAATTTTGGGAACTTCTATAGATATAATTCAAAAGGTGCAAAAACTGTTAGCAAAAACTATTATTTTGTATTACCTTAATTGATAAAACACACTTTCCAGTAAACAGATGTTTTCCTAGACCTAGCTCTCATTTTGTGGATGATTAGGATTACACCTTGTCTTTATGTCCCCTCTCACTTGAACATCCCCCGACAGCGTCCCTTCCCATCCTGCCCCTCTGGGTTGTTACCAAGCCCAGTTTGAGTTTCCTGAGCCATATAGCAAATTCCCATTGGCTATCTATTTTACATATGGTAATATGTGTTTCCATGTTACTCTCTCGGTACATCCCAACCTCTCCTTCCCCCTCACAGCCATGACTGTACCTCTGTTCTACATGTCTGAGGATCACACCTTGTCTTGATGGCTTAAATTGTCTCAGTGTTGGTAATGGCATCTTACATGTTTCTGTGAGTAGCACAAAATACATATATATACCCAATGTAAAAGCCTTCTTAAGTGAACAATGCAAAGAAATAGAGGGAAACCATAGAATGGGAAAGACTAGAGATGTCTTCAAGAAAATTAGTGATACCAAGAGAACATTTCATGCAAAACGGGCAAAATAGAGCACAGAAACAGTATGGACCTAACAGAAGCAGAAGATATTCTCTAATTGCTACATAGGGACATCCCCAAGTTTTTCCAAGACATAAATAACATACACTAAGCCCAGTGCTCTCTGCTCTGATTTGAACCAGTAGACAATTCCCAAGCTTTGAATTCAGCTTCTTAGAGATCATGATTGCAGGAAAGTCTTGTGCCACATAAGAGCAAAATACGAGAAGGAAGAGATGGAGTAGTGTCAGCCAGATGGTGAGACAGAAAATTCTCATGCTTGTGCCTTTACAGAAACATTATTTTCATGACCATCCACACATGAGAATACTTTTGCAACAGGTAAAGACTGCAGGTGAAAGAAGATAACTAAATGCAGCACAGAAATAAAAAATTTTTAAAATGCACTAATGACTACAGACAGGAGGTTCTATCACCTTCCTCCACCCTCTCGCAAGTCTGGGCAGCCCAGCACCTCTGAAAGAAACACTTTCCCTTTGGCAGAAGGAGGGTGAACCGAGCACCTGACCTCCCTGGGAACCTCACTACCAGGCCAACCACCTTGGCTTCAGGCACCTATGACCTCAGGCTCCTGACTGACCCCAGACTCCAAATTGGCAGTTGTGACCCCAGCCTACATGCCAGTCCCTGCAGATGCAGGTCTGGTTACAGTCCAGCAAAAACTGATCCTCTTGGCTTCCAAAATGCAAGCTGGTATCTGTGAACCCAGGTACCACACTCGCACCCATGAACCCAGGCTCCAGACCCAAATCAGCACTCACAGACAAACTCTAGACCAGCACCCTTGGGTTTGGGCTCCAGGTCCACTCCAGTGCGAGATTTGTTTATGGCCTTAGGTTTCAGGTGCTGAAGTGATCATGGGAGACACCCTACAACAAAGGGCAGAGAAGCCCCAGAAGACGTCAGGTGCTGGAGCAGCTGTGATGAGATACTCCACGTCCAAAGGCAGAGAAGCCCCAGCAAGACAGTAGGAGAGGAGAATGTGCATTTAGAATCAAATCCCATTCCTGCCAGAGATGCTCAGAGGGTTCAAACAAACCTCGTGCACACCAGGATGCAGAGACCCCACAGGGACTGAGACAGAACCGTGTTTGCGTGTCTCCTGAGGAGGTGCGGGTCAGCAGCGGACTGCCGCAGGGGCCGGGGCTCTGGGTGCAGCAGTCCTGGGTGTGGCATAAGCCCTCTTGGAGGAGGTCAACATTAACCCCACCATAGAGCTGCCAGAACTTACACAGGACTAGAGACTCAAGGAGGGCACAAACAGAAACTTGTGCGAACCAGGACCCAGGAGAAAGGAGCAGTGACCCCACAAGAGACTGAACCAGACTTGCCCGGGAGTGTCCAGGAGTCCCTGGCAAAGGTGTGGGTCAGTGGAGGCCTGCTGCAGGGTTGGGGGCACTAAGTGTAGCAGTATATGCATGTGATCTTTTAAAGGAGGTTGCCATTATCTTCATTACCTCCTCCATAGTTTGGCCCCAGGTAAATGACAGGGAGGAAACACAGCTCCACCCATCAACATTAAATTGGATTAAAGATTCACTGAGCATGGCCCCGCCCACCAGAACAAGACCCAGTTTTTCCCTCAGTCAGTCATCCCCATCAGGAAGCTTCCATAAGCCTCTTATCCTCCATCAGAGGGCAGACAGACTGAAAAACACAATCACTGAAAACTAACCAATCTGATCACATGGACCACAGCCTTGTCTAACTCAATGAAACTGTTAGCCATGCCATATAGAGCCACCCAAGATGGACGGGTCATGGTAGAGAGTTCTGACAAAACGTGGCCCACTGGAGAAGGGAATGGCAAGCCACTTCAGTATTCTTATCTTGAGAACCCCATGAATAGTATGAAAAGGAAAAAGATAGGACACTGAAAGATGAACTCCCCAGGTCAGTAGGTGCCCAATATGCTATTGGATATAAGTGGAGAAATAACTCAAGAATGAAAAGACAGAGCCAAAGCAAAAACAGCACCCAGAGTGGTTGTGACTGGTGATAAAAGCAAAGTCCGATGATGTAAAGAGCAATATTGCATAGGAACCTGGAATGTTAGGTCCATGAATCAAGGCAAATTGGAAGTGGTCAAACAGGAGATGGCAAGAGTGAAGGTCGACATTTGAGGAATCAGCAAACTAAAATGGACTGGAATGGGTGAATTCAGATGACCATTATATCTACTACTGTGGGCAAGTATCCCTTAGAAATAATGGAGTAGCCATCATAGTCAACAAGAGAGTTTGAATGAGTTCAGTTCAGTCACTCAGTCGTGTCTGACTCTTTGCGACCCCATGAAAAGCAGCATGCCAGGCCTCCCTGTCCATCACAAATTCCCGGAGTTTACTCAAACACATGTCCATCGAGTCGGTGATGCCATCCAGCCATCTTACCCTTTGTCATCCCCTTCTCCTCCTGCTCCCAATCCCTCCCAGCATCAGGGTCTTTCCCAATGAGTCAACTCTTCGCATGTGGTGGCCAAAGTACTGCATTTCAGCTTCAGCATCAGCCCTTCCAACGAACACCCAGGACTGATCTGCTTTAGGATGGACTGGTTGAACTTCCTTGCAGTCCAAGGGACTCTTAAGAGTCTTCTCCAACACCACAGTTCAAAACCATCAATTCTTCAGCACTCAGCTTTCTTCACAGTCCAACTCTCACATCCATACATGACCACTGGAAAAACCATAGCCTTGACTAGACAGATCTTTGTTGGCAAAGTAATGTCTCTGCTTTTGAATATGCTATCTAGGTTGGTCATAACTTTTCTTCCAAGGAGTAAGCATCTTTTAATTTCATGACTGCAGTCACCATCTGGAGTGATTTTGGAGCCCCAAAAAATAAAGTCTGACACTGTTTCCACTCTCCCCATCTATTTCCCATGCAGTGATGGGACCAGATGCCATGATCTTAATTTTCTGAATGTTAAGATTTAAGCCAACTTTTTCACTCTCCTCTTTCACTTTCATCAAGAAGCGTTTTAGTTCCTCTTCACTTTCTGCCATAGGGGTGGTGTCATCTGCATATGTGAGGTTATTGACATTTCTCCCGGCAATCTTGATTCCAGCTTGTGCTTCAACTAGCCCAGCATTTCTCATGATGTACTCTGCATAGAAGCTAAATAAGCAGGGTGACAATATACAGCCTTGATGTACTCCTTTTCCTATTTGGAACCAGTCTGTTGGCCCATGTCCAGTTCCAACTGTTGCTTCCTGACCTGCATATAGGTTTCTCAAGAGGCAGGTCAGGTGGTCTGGTATTCCCATCTCTTTCATAATTTTCCACAGTTTGTTGTGATTCACACAGTCAAACACTTTGGCATAGTCAATAAAGCAGAAATATATGTTTTTCTGGAACTCTCTTGCTTTTTTGATGATGCAGTGAATGTTGGCAATTTGATTTCTGGTTCCTCTGCCTTTTCTGAAACCAGCTTGAACATCTGGAAGCTCATGGTTCATGTATCGATGAAGCCTGGCTTGGAGAATTTTGAGCATTACTTTACTAGCGTGTGAGATGAGTGCAATTGTGCAGTAGTTTGAGCATTCTTTGGGATTGCCTTTCTTTGGGATTGGAATGAAAACTGGCCTTTTCCAGTGCCGTGGCCACTGCTGAGTTTTCCAAATTTGCTGGCATATTGAGTGCGGCACTTTCACAGCATCATCTTTCAGGATTTGAAATAGCTCAACTGGAATTCCATCACCTCCACTAGCTTTGTTCGTAGTGATGCTTTCTAAGGCCCACTTGACTTTGCATTCCAAGATGTCTGGCTCTAGGTCAGTGCTCACACCTTCGTGATTATCAGTGTCATGAAGATCTTTTTTGTACAGTTCTTCTGTGTATTCTTGCCATCTCTTCTTAATATCTTCTGCTTCTGTTAGGTCCATACCATTTCTGTCCTTTATTGAGCCCATCTTTGCATGGAATGTTCCCTTGGTATCTCTAATTTTTTTGAAGAGATCTCTAATCTTTCCCATTCAGTTGCTTTCCTCTATTTCTTTGCATTGATCACGGAGGAAGGCTTTCTTATCTCTCCTTCCTATTTGGAACTCTGCATTCAAATGGAAATATCTTTCCTTTTCTCCTTTGCTTTTCGCTTCTCTTTTTTTCACAGCTATTTGTAAAGCCTCTTCAGACAACCATTTTTGCCTTTTTGCATTCCTTTTCCATGGGGATGGTCTTGATCCCTGACTCCTATACAAGGTCACGAACCTCCGTCCATAGTTCATCAGGCACTCTGTCTATCAGATCTAGTCCCTTAAATCTATTTCTCACTTCCGCTGTATAGTCATATGGGATTTGGATGCAATCTCAAAAATGACAGAAATATCCCTGTTTATTTCCAAGGCAAAATATTCAATATCATAGTATTCCAGGTCTATGTCCTGATCACTAATGCTGAAGAAGCTGAAGTTGAACAGTTCTATAAAGACCTACAAGCCCTTCTAGAACTAACACCTAAAAAAAATGTCGTTTTCATTATAGGGGACTGGAATGCAAAAGTAGGATCAAGAAACACCTGGAGTAACAGCAAATTTGGCCTTGGAGTACAGAATGAAGCAGGGCAAAGGCTAAGAGTTTTACCAAGAACACACTGGTCATAGAAAACACCTTCTTCCAACAACACAAAAGAAGACTGTACACATGGGAATCACTGTGGTCAACACCAAAATCAGATTGATTATATCCTTTGCAGCCAAAGATGGTGAAGCTCTATACAGTCAGCAAAAACAAGACCAGGAGCTGACTGTGGCTCAGATCATGAACTCTTTATTGCCAAATTCAGACTTAAATTGAAGAAAGTAGGGAAAACCACTAGGCCATTCAGGTATGACCTAAATTAAATCCCTTATGATTATACAGTGGAAGTGAGCAATAGATTCAAGGGATTAGATCTGATAGATACAGTGCCTAAAGAACTATGGAAAAAGGTTCATGACATTGTACAGGAGGCAGGTATTAAGACCATCCCCAAGAAAAAGAAAAGCAAAAAGCAAAATGACTGTCTGCGGAGGCCTTACAAATTGCTGAGAAAGAAGAGAAGCCAAAAGCAAAGGATAAAAGGAAATATAGACCCATTTTAATGCAGAGTTCTAAAGAACAGCAAGGAGAGATAAGAAAGGCTTCCTCAGTGATCAGTGCAAAGAAATAGAGGAAAGCAACTGAATGGGAAAGACTAGAGATCTCTTCAAGAAAATTAGAGATACCAAGGGAACATTCCATGCAAAGATGGGCTCATTAAAGGACAGATATGGTATGGGCCTAACAGAAGCAGAAGATATTAAGAAGAGATGGCAAGAATACACAAAAGAACTATACAAAAAAGATATTCACGACACTGATAATCACGATGGTATGATCACTCACCTAGAGGCAGACATCCTGGAATGCGAAGTCAAGTGGGCCTTAGAAAGCATCACTATGAACAAAGCTAGTAGAATGGAATTCCAGTTAAGCTGTTTCAAATCCTAAACGATGATGCTATGAAAGTGCTGCACTCAAAATGCCAGCAAATTTGGAAAACTGAGCAGTGGCCATGGGACTGGAAAAGGCCAGTTTTCATTCCAATCCCAAAGAAAGGCAATGCCAAGGAATGTTCAAACTACTGCACAATTGCACTCATCTCACATGCTAGCAAAGTAATGCTCAAGATTCTCCAAACAAGGCTTCAGCAGTATGTGAACCATGAATTTCCTGATTTTCAAGCTGGATTTAGAAAAATCAGAGGAACCAGAGATCAAATTGCCAACATCCACTGGCTCATCAAAAAAGCAAGAATATTCCAGAAAAACAGCTACTTCTGCTTCACTGACTTTGCCAATGCCTTTGACTGTGTGGATAACAATAAACTGTGGAAAATTCTTAAAGTGATGGGAATACCAGACCACCTGACCTGCCTATTGAGAAATCTGTATGCAGATGGGAAAGCAACAGTTAGAACTGGACATGGACCAACAGACTGGTTCCAAATAGGAAAAGGAGTATGCCAAGGCTGTATATTGTCACCCTGTTATTGTCATATATTGTCATAAGTTATTTAACTTATATGCAGAGTACATCATGAGAAATGCTGGGTTGGATGAAGCAAAAGCTGGAATCAAGATTGTGAGGAGAAATTCAATAACCTCAGATATGCAGATGACACCATCCATATGGCAGAATTTGAAGAACTAAAGGGCCTGTTAATGAATATGAAAGAGGAGATGAAAAAGTTGGCTTAAAACTCAACATTCAGAAAACTAAGATCATGGCATCTGGTCCCATCACTTCATGACAGCTAGATGGGAAAACAGTGACAGCCAATAAATTAAAAGATGCCCGCTACTTGGAAGAAAAGCTATGACCAACCTAGACAACATATTAAAAAGCAGGGACATTACTTTGCCAGCAAATATTTTTCTAGTCAGAGCTATGGTTTTTCTAGTAGTCATGCATGGATGTTACAAGTTGGACTATAAAGAAAGCTGTTGCTGAAGAATTGATGCTTTTGAACTGTGGCATTGGAGAAGACTCTTGAGAGTCCCTTGGACTTCAAGGAGATCCAACCAGTCCATCCTAAGGAAAACAGTCCTGAATATTCATTGGAAGGACTGATGCTGAAGCTGAAACTCTAATGCTTGGCCACCTAATGTGAAGAACTGACTCATTTGAAAAGACCCTGAATCTGGGAAGGATTGAAGGCAGGAAGAGAAGGGGATGACAGAGGATGAGATGGTTGGATGGCATCACCAACTCAATGGACATGAGTTTGAGTAAACTCCAGGTGTTGGTGATGGACAGGAGGCCTGGCATGCTGCAGTCCATGGGATTGCAAAGAGTCCAACATGACTGAATGACTGAACTAAACTGAACTAGGCTTCAGGCCAACTCCTATATAAGTCCAGTCCTTACAGCCCCAGGCTTCAGTGGACCCAAGGTCCAACCAGTCCCAGTAAACCTAAAATTCATGAACAAATAAATGATACTGATTAGAGCAGAAATAATTAAAATAGGGATTAGAGCAAACAATAGAGAAGATCATTAAAACTAATAATTGTGTTTTTTTTTAATAAATAGACAAAATTGACATTTAGTTAGACTTCTAACAAAGAGAGAAGACTCAGAGTAAATAAAATCAGAAGTAAAACAGGAAATACCACAAGTGATGCTACAGCAATACAGAAGATCATTATAGACTACTATACACATTTATATGCCAACAAATTGGATAACCAGGAAGAATGGTTAAGTTTCTAAAAACACATAGCTACCAAGACTTTATTATGAAGAAATAGATGTTTGAACAGACCAATATCAAGTAAAGAGATTGAATCAGTCCTTCTTAAACTCTTCTAAAAAATAGAAGAGGAGGAAACATTTCCAAATATATTTTAATAAGGATAGCATTATACCAAAGACAAACATGGACACTACGAAAATGAAAGCTACAGGGCAATATCCCTGATGAACACAGATGTACACAAATTGTGCAAATGCACAACAAAATACTAGCAAACTGAATTCAACAACATGTTGAAAAGATACTATACCATGATCAAGTGGTATTTATCTCTGGGAATACAAGGGAATTCCACAAGGATCCCAATATACACAAATCAATGAATCTGATACACCACATTAAGAGTGAAAGATAAAAATCATATGATCATCTCTCATCTCAATAGATACAGGAAAAGCTTTTGGCAAAATTCAACATCATATAAAAATTCTCAACAAATTAGGTTTAGATGCAATGTACCTCAAAATATAACAAAGGTCATATCTGACAAGCCCACAGCTAATCATACTCAGTGGTGAAAAGCTGAAAGCTTCTTTAATATCAGAGACAGGACAAGAATGCTCACTCTTACCAGTAAAAGAACTATACACTGAAAACTGTAGAATATTGATGGGAGGAATTGAAATAGGTAGAAATATACCCCTTGTTCATGAATTGAAAGAATTAATATAGTTAAAATGTCCCTAATGTCCCCAAGACAATCTACAGATTCATAGCAACTCATATCAAAATTCCAATGGCTATTTTACAGAAATAGAAAAAAAAAGTCTAAAATTCATGTGGAACCACAAAAGACCTGAACAGCCAAAATAATCTTGAGCAAAAAGAACACAGTTGGGAGCATTACACTATCGAACTCTAAATATACTACAAAATTATAATAATCAAAACATCTTGGTACCAGCATAAAAACAGACACAGAGACCAACAGAAAATAATAGATATATTTACAGTCAAATTATTTTTAACAAAGCACCAAGAATACACAATGGGAAAGAAAAGTCTCTTTAATAAATGGTGTTGGGAAAACTAGTTTCCCTCATGAAGTTGAATGAAATTGGATTCTCATTTAACCATGTATGCACAAATCAACTCAAAATGAAGTAAAAATTGAAATGTAAGATCTGAGATCACAAAACTATCAGAAGGAAACAAAGGAAGAGCTTCATGACATTGGTCTTGGAAATGAGTTTTTTTATATACATATGACTCCCAAAGCACAGGTAATATACGCAAAATTAGACAAATGAATTGCATCAAACTAGAAAAAAAATTTTGCATAGCAAAGGAAACAGTGAACAGAATGAAGAGACAACCTACAAAATAGGAGAAAATATTTGCATACCATATATCTGATAAGGCTGTAAAATCCAAAATATAAAAGAAACAACTCAATAACAAGAAAACAAATAAACTGATTTAAGAAATAGGCAAGGGGCTTGAATAGACATCTCTTAAAAGAAAACATACAAATGGCCATAAGATATATGAAAAGATGCTCAACATCACTAATCATAGGGAAAAGCAAATGAACACCACAATGAGCTATCACATCACAACTATTAGGATGACTATTATCAAAAGAGAAGCAGTAGCAATTGTTGGCAAGGGTGTGGGGAAAAAGAGCACATGTTCACTGTTTGTGGGAATGTAAATTGGTGTAGTCCCTGTGGAAAAAAGTATGAGTTCCCCTCCAAAGTTTAAAAATAGAACTGCCATATGACTCAGCAATCTCATTTCTGGATAGAAATTCAAAGGAAATGAAACCAGGGTCTCAAAGAGATATCTGCACTCAGCGTTATTCACAATAGCCAAGGTCTAAAACCACACTAAGTGTCGACTGAGAGATGAATGGATAAAATAGTGAGAACACATTTATATATGTGAATATTTTAAAATAGAATATATATTAAAAATATAACATTCTATTATTTGTACAATAGAGAGAGAACAGAATATTTGTCTGCTATCATAAAGAAGAAAATTCTGTCATTTGTGACAATATGAGTGAAGTTGGAGGACGTTTATGTTACTGAAATAAGCCAGACAGGGAAAGACAAATATTGTGTGATTTCATTTATATGTGGAATCTGAAACAACAACAACAACAAAATAGAACTTAAAGGAGCAGAGAACAGAAAGGTGGTTACCAGGAGCTAGTGGAGTAGAGGACGTGGGGAAATGCTAATCAAAGGGTACAAAGTTGTAGTTATGTAGGATGAATAAGTATAGTTTTCTAATGTACAGGCATGATGACTATAGTAGGTAATAGTACTATATTAGATGCTGGAAATATGCTAAGAGAATAGATTTAAGATGTACTTATTTTGAAAAATATGGTAACTAGGTAAGATGGTATGTTAATTACTGTGAATTAAGTAATTATTTCACTATTCTCATGTGTATCAAACCATGTAATAAGCCTTAAATATGTACTATTTTTAATAAAAGTATATACATTTTAAGAAGAGTGAAATATGTCAGGTAGAATTAATATCTGGCATTATTGTGCATTTGTATACTTCCTTGTACATACATCTCCTTTCTAAATTAGAGTCTGATCAATTTGGGGCCTGATTCACAAAGGTAATTTTTTGAAATCACAGACCTGGGACCAGGCTCTAAACAAAACTACTATTCAAGAAATTAACACAAATCAAAAACCAAGTAGTTAGTTTACTTTTTTCTATGACACAATTTGCTTATTTTTCCGCTATTTTCTTCTCCTTATTGTTCAGTCACCCAGTCCTGTCCGACTCTTTGCGACCCCATGGACTGCATCATGCCAAGCGTCCCTGTCCTTCACCATCTCTCAAAGTTTGCCCAAAGTCATATCCATTGTGTCGGTGACGTCATCCAGCCATTTCATCCTTCGATGCCCTCTTCTCTTTCTGCCCTCAATCTTCCCCAGCATCAGAGACTATTCCAATGAGTCAGCTTTTCACATCAGATGACCAAAATACTGAAGTTTCAGTATTTTTTTTTTCTTACTAAAGCTCTAAGATTGTTTTCAGCAATATAATGATTCATTAGAAGTCAGAGCTTATTTAAGATCAATCAGAATGGAAAGTATTACTGAAATTAAAATATAAGTCAAGGAAAAAGTAATTTGTATGTACATTTAAAAATTTTTGCTGAGCTTTGAAAACATACAGTGTTAATAGGAAGCAAAATACCCTTGTATTGACTGTGCAGCCAACTGTTAAATGAGAAAAGTGTCTTACTTTTAATTTTGAAGATTGACTACTTTTGAACGCTAGTTATCTTTTAAAGCAGTCTAATTAAATTCTTCACTTAAGCCATCTAGACTAGAAAGATCATTATATGAAGAAAAATGTTTAAACTTGTTTTCATCTGCAAATCAAGGGCCTTTTACAATGTGATATTTAATTAATTTAACCATTTTTGATCATTTTAATATGAAAATTTCTATCCGTTGTAAAAGGCAGTACGAATAAAGAGAGGCATAGGCCCTTGATGTTTGTGAAGTAAAGGTATTTTTTTTTTTTTTTTTTTTGCACCTTGCTAGATTCTCCATGCACCTTGGAGTCCACTCCAACCTGGCAATAATTCACAACTTCCTATGAAACGTCTCATGCAAGTCAACATCTCATTTATTTGGCTCTCTTTCCTTGGATTCCAGATCAAAATAGCCCTATCCTCTGTAAGTACAAATCCATTCAGAACCCCGAAGCATTTTAATAGCATAGTGAGTATCCCTCCTTAAGTAACATATACTTTTTTCCTATCATCATTAGCATCAGTTGGGAGTTTCTTAGAACTGCAGAATCTTAGTTTTTACACCAGAACTTTGAAACAGAATCTGTATTTTATAATGACCCCCCCTAGCAACTTAGCAGCAGCAGCAACAGCAGTGATTTTTTAGTACATTAGAATTTCACAAATATTACTTTAGAGAGAAAGCCTTAGTCCTGAAATTGTATTCTCAAATATTTTATTTACCTTTTTTAATTTTGGGCATTTAATTGTTTAAACTTTTTATTACCCTATTAATATACGAAGACTCTCTAACGATGTGCAATGTTATTCTAGTTGTTGGCAATTTGTTTCCTTGCTAATTCTTCCTTTGTTCTACTGATCTCTAAATTAATACTGTTCTGGTCAGATAATATACTTTGCAGTATTTTGATGCTTATGGAGTTCTGTTATATGACCCAGCATTTTGTCTATGTTGGTGAATGTTTCATACGTACTTGAAAATGATGTATATTCCATAATTGTTAGATGTAGTAATCCAAAATCAAATAAGCCAATTTCTTAATGGAGTTATCAAGCCTTCTATACCTTTATTGACTTTTATGATTCTTATCAGCTATCGATAGGGTAGTGTTAAAATTTCTAAAGTTGCTTGTTATTCGTCTATTTTTCCTTTAAATTTTTTAGTTTTACCCTTGTATTTGAGATTCCACTTTTGGTGATGCGGTACAGCATACTTTGTCTGACGTTAATATACCCATTCCTGCTTTCTTAGTGTTCTCAGGGTATACACTTCACCGTCATTTTATTTTAAGGAAGTCTACTTTACATAATATTCCTTGTAGGTATCATATAGGCAGTCTTGATTTTTTAATTTGGTCTTACAATCAAGACCTTTGAAGTAAAGTGTTTATTCCTTTCCCATTTATTGTATGTTTCACATTTGTTCCAAATACTGATGTAGCCTATATTCCTCAGTTTTATGTTTTTTGATTAGTAACATTTTTTCTAATATTTGATTTGTATTTCCTCTGTTGAGCTTTAAGATACACCTTTTTGCATTTTATTTGATTTCAGTGTATCTTTAACTTATCACAGTTTATATCCAAACAAATATATGAAATTTACAAGAGTATAATTCTATTTAAGACTTTACTATGCCCTCTTGTTACTTATCTTCTAAATAGTCTATAAAACTGCCATGTATAATAGTCTTTTTTTTTTTGCTTTAAACAACTACCTTGCAGAAAAATTTAAAGATATATTTAAAGTTTCACCATGTATAAACACATGCACATGTATAATTTGATATCATTTTCCCTTTAGACAGAGAAAGAAAAATATATTGCTTACATGAGGAATCTAAAAGATGGTAAGAATGGACTTGTTTACAAAACAGAGAATCACAGATGAAGAAAAGAAATCTAGGGAGGAGACATAAATTGGGTGGTTGAGACTGACATGTACCCACTACTATACACAACATACGTAACTAATAAGGACTTACTGTATAGCACAGTGAACTACTCAATAATCTGTAATGACCTGTTCAGGAAAAGAATATAAAAAAGGGTGGATATATGTATATGTGTAACTGATTCACTTTGCTGTGTGGCAGAAACTAATACAACACTGAAAATCAACTATACTCTAACAAAAGTTAATTTTAAAAAAGGTGAGAGTTTTTAAATACAGATTATTGTAACATACACGCTGTTCTGTGCCTTAACATTTTTGATTTTATATATGTTAGAAACTTTCCATGCAGATCCCAGCTGTAGCTCAGAAGTAAAGAATCCACCTGCCAATGCAGGAGACACAGGAGATGCAGGTTCAATCTGTGGGTCAGGATCCCCTGGAGAAGGAAATGGCAACTCACTCCAGTATTCACGCCTGGGAAATCCCATGGACAGAGGAACCTGGTGGGCTACAGCCCATGGGTTAACAAAGGGGTGGACATGACTTACTGACCTAACAACAACATGTTATGTTTTATAAAAGATGCATGTTTTTCCATTGTGTGGATATGCTATCATTGATTTAAGCAGGCTACTGTTGAGTATTACTTGATGATGTTAAAAACAGTGTTTCAGTGAACAATCTTTCCTTTACATCTTTATATACAAGTGATGATTTCCATAAATATCTAAATGTGGAACTACACAGCAAACAAAATATTTAAATTGTCATAGATGTTCTTCCAAAAAGATTGCACCAATTTACAGTTCCATTTACAGTGTATAAGAGTGCCTAATTCTACAACTTACTTTTAAATAGTTATTGGCTATAATTTATAAACAAGATTACTCTTTTAGGAGTACAATTTGATACATTTTTTAATTGCATAAAATTTTATATCTTCCATTACAATGGAAATACAGTATCCATCACCCCCAAAGTCTCCCTTATGACCATTTAAAGTGACCCCTTATTTCCAGTAGCTTTGCCTTTTATAGAATTTCATGTAAGTAGAATTAAACAGTACCTATTTTTGCTTATGAATTCTTTCATTTAGCAAAATGTGTTTTAGTTACATCTATGATGTTGTTCATTTTATTGCTGACTGGTATGTTAAAGGCTAGTTAAAAGATAATTTGTTTATCCATTCTCCATTTGATTGACATCTTCAGGTGTTTCCAGACTCTAAGGTACATAAAACTCTGAATACTCATGCATAAGTTGTATGTGCGTGTTTTCATTTCATTTTGTTTATTTGTTCTTACACAATGGGATTGCTAAATCATATGATAAGTGACTTATATATACTGCTTTAAATTTCTCAAACTGCCCATGCCATTTTGCAATCTTACCAACAATGTAAGAGCATTCCAGTTGCTCCACATTCTCTCCCATACTTGGTAATGTCACATTTTTCTTTTTTCAAATTTAACCATTCTAATGGGTGTTAGTGGTTTTAATTGCATGTCCCTGATGATTGATGATGTTGAACATCTTTGAGGTTTTATTAATCATTCATGTACTTTCTTTGTGAAGTATCAGTGCAATTGTTTGACCCATTTTATATTTGGTTGTTTGTTTTCTTATCATTTTCATGCTACTGACACATATGTGGAAAGAGGCATGAGAAAATGGACTTGGGAAAGGAAGCAAGGCTTGTATCTGATTATCACATAAGAAAGACTCAAGAGATTTCAAGCTTTCATTGGGTACTGATTTCAAATGTAATTCCACAGTGATAAGAGAAAAAACTCTGTATGATTTCAATATCTTTATACCATGAAGTTTTTGCACCTTGTTTTATGTCCTTGGATATGTTCCTGTGTCTGTTAGCTTATAGCCTATGGGAATTTGAATAGAATTTGTATCCTACTGTTCTCTGACAATTATAAATTTTAATTAGGTTGAACTGGTTTGTAGTGCTTTTCAGGTTCACTATATCCTTCTACTTTGTGTATATTCATGCTATCAATTTTGGGAAGTCTGATATTGAAACTCCAACTAAAAATCTTAATTTATATACTAAAAAAATACAGTGGAACTATGTGTAATTTTGTTCTGTTTTATAACCCAAATAAAAAAGAAAGGGAATAAAAAAATAAATAAAAGCTCCTTAAATGTCCCTTTGTGAGTATGTCTTACTTTCTCTTCTTGATTAAATTATCTCAACTGGGGGTTACTCTCTCTAGGCTTTTGAGTTTATCTTTCTCTGATTCTCTCTATGGACTAGGACTCTTAGATTTATCTACGATTAAAAACTGAGGAAGCCATCATAATCAAAGACTCATAATTACTCTTTCTGGCACCATGAGCAAACCTGTTCATGCATGCTCAGTCATGTCCGACTATTTGCAATCCTATGGATTATAGCCTGCCAGGTTCCTCTGCCCATGGAATTTCCAGGCAAGAATACTGGAGTGGGTTGCTATTTCCTCCTCCAGGGGATCCTCTCGTCCCAGAGATTGAACCCATTTCTCTTCTGTCTTCTATATTGGTAGGTGGATTCTTTGCCAGCTGAGCCCCTGGGAAGCTCCCAACCAAGAAAATGGTGGTTCTCTTTCCCAACTTCTCACACTGAAAGCCAGCTACCAAACATTGGTACCTCTGCTTATGTTCATGAAGAAAAAGCAAATATCTTACCCAAGGGAACAGAAAGCTTTAAAGCAACCTGCCAACACTGTAGAAATACAACCAATAATTACAAAATGATATGTACTCACGGTTGCATTTGTGTGTGTGCATTTGTTTATCTAATTAGTGAGCATTATTTCCAGAAATGGACATATAGGCAATTTCTCTTTTTTTCTTAAAATTTTCTGTGCCATTTGAATTGTTTATAATAAATAATATACTATAAAATGTGAATTTAAAAAATCTAATTTTTAAAGTACATTTGTGAGAGAAACTTGTAAGATGTGTCTCTCAGGGTTACAATACAATGGAACAGTTGCTAAATAAAATCATTCTGATCTTTGTAAAATAGGAGTGAGAAAGAGAGATTTCAAGGTTTTCTTTAAACAGTTGTTCTGAAACCTGAGGCTTCCCTGGTGACATGGATTTGATCCCCGGGTTGGGAAGGAAATGGCAACCCACTCCATATTCTTGCCTTTGAAATCCCATGGACAAAGGAGTCTAGTGGACTACAGTCCATGGCACTGCAGAGTTGGACATGACCTAACGACTGAGCACGCATGCACTCTGAAACCCAGCTACATATTAGAATCCCCTGGAAAGACTAGAAATCTACCCATGCCCAGGTCCAACCAAAATACAATTAAATCAGAATAAGTAGTGATGAGAAAGTCTCAGTATTTATTAAATCTTCCCAAATGATCCAATTATGCATTTAGGATTGAACACAACTTCTTTATAAACTTTTGATAGTGGTAGGATTTTCAAAAGGATTAAAGCTAAATTGGCTTTAAATCCCATTCAGCTCAGTTGCTCAGTCATGTCCGACTCTTTGCGACCCCATGAACCGCAGCACGCCAGGCCTCCCTGTCCATCACCAACTCCCAGAGTTTACTCAGACTCATGTCCATCGAGTCAGTGATGCCATTCAGCCATCTCATCCTCTGTCGTCCCCTTCTCCTCCTGCCCCCAATCCCTCCCAGCATCAGGGTCTTTTCTAATGAGTCAACTCTTCGCATGAGGTGGCCAAAGTATCGGAGTTTCAGCTTCAGCATCAGTCCTTTCAGTGAACACCCAGGACTGGTCTCCTTTAGGATGGACTGGTTGGATCCAGTCCAAGGGACTGCAGCCCAAGGGACTCTCAAGAGTCTTTTCTAACACCACAGTTCAAAAGCATCAATTCGTCAGCGCTCATCTTATGGATGTTTAATTCAAAGAATGAGATAATGCCATTTGCAGCAACATGAATGAAACTAGAGATTGTCATACTGTGTGAAGTCAGACAGAAAGACAAATATTGTATCATGAATCTCAAGCTAAATAGACTTGACTAATATTAATCAATTAATACTAACTAATTAATACTAATTAATTGACTAATAGATTGACTAATGTTAAATATACGTCCATTAAAGGGAATCAAAGTGAGATGAATTTTAGCTCATTGTAAAATGGGACAAATATTCTAAAGATATACTGCTATAACATCTAGTACATAATATCAAACATATCTATTTCTAAGCTGCATGTTAGCAGCTCAGTCATGTCTGACTCTTTGCAACTCCATAGACTGTAGCACTCAAGACTCCTCTGTCCATGGAATTTCCAGGCAAGAATACTGAAGTGGGTTGCCATTCCTTTCTCCAGGAGATCTTCCCAACCCAGGGATTGAACCTGTGTCTCTGATGTCTCCTGCACAGCAGGTGGACTCTTTACTACCTGAGCCACCAGTCAGGAAAGCCCCAGTCAATACTTATTTTATGTAAATAAATGGACACTTTAGGAGAATGCAGTCTCCCTACCACTAGTTTCTTTAAGCAGAAACTAGATAGCCATCTGCTAGAGATACTACTTGAAATATTTCTAAAGGGGTAGAAAATTGGTGACAATGAATTACAAAGTTCTTTTGACCTCTAAAATTATTTGATCCTATACCTTCAATATTTTGACATTTACACTTCACAAAACCTTGCTGATATTTCACCTGCTATGGGAGAAAAATGAAGTTTTAACAGAAAAGCTTTCTGACCCAATTCTTTTTTCATATTTGAAAAATTCTTATTAATTTTCTCTTAGATTAGGCAGAAGTGTCTGGAAACAGGCAGGCTCTGAAATTTGAGTTAGTAACACATGACAGGAAGTGGAGTTGACTGGATTGCAAGAATTCAATATAGAAAGGAGTAGTTTCTAAGTGAAACAACTCTACCAAAGAAGTCTGAGACTTTGTGCTTTTGGTTGCTGAAAACAACACATCACATTCCTGTTTTTTAAATAAGATCCTTCTTCTCCACCTTTGAAGCTGCATGGATTGGAGTCATTTATAGCTACTGCCTCAAGACCAACTTTATTAGCCTTCCCTTACCCCTGTAAATAGTAGGAGTCCAGTCTAAATATGACATTGATAATGTTTTATCATGCTGGTAGCTCAACTTATTACTTATCCTTTGTATTGTATTATCCACACTGTATTATAAACTTCATAACAGCATTCTAATTGTTATTACATTTTACAACTACATATTTGTTTTCACAGAATTGCTTGTACCGACAGTGTCTGTTTTTAATTGTTTATGAAAATCACTTCTTTCCCTTTGTCCAGAACTAAAGAAAAATTTGTAGATTATAAATAAAAAAAAACAACTTTTCTTCTGTTCTACCATGATTCTTCCTCTTTTTTTTAAAAAAAACTCTAAACTTTCTACTGTGTCCTCAAATTACCTTTAACCCATTATGTTCTAACATTACATTTTCTGTACATGACAAACATGATACTATTTTGCTACCAAAAGTCTAATACATAAAAGTTGCTTTATATCCCCAAATTTTGGATAGGAGCACTTAGCTATTTATTTGACATTTATTATCTACCCACCATATAAAAGTTACTCAATAAAAAGTCATGAAATACAAATACTTTCACAAAAACATGCATTATAATCTTGGGGGCAGTAAGGTGAAAATGAAAGTAAAGTCATTCAGTTGTATCCAACTCTTTGCAACTTCATGGTACATAACCTGCCAGACTCCTCCATTCATGGGATTTTCCTGGCAAGAATACTGCAGTGGATTGCCATTCCCTTCTCCAGGGGATCTTCCCAAACCAAGGATCGAACCCAGTTCTCCCACTCTGTAGGCAGACTCTACTGTCTGAGCCACCATGGAATCCCTGACACCAGGGGGCAATAAGATAGACACACCAATACATCCTGAAGTTACACAAAGAGAAAGCAAATGGATTAAATTAATTTTGGCAGCTAAGGAGACGTATCTGCCATGTTTCTCTCTACGAAGATTTACATGAGACATCAAAACAAGAACTTAAAGGTGATATTTAAAAGTTTGGTATTTGTTATTGACACTTCAAGAGCATCTAGCCCAACTATATTATGCCCCATACCTACAAAAAATATATTAACAGATGGAGACAGCTCCCTAAGAATCTGCAAAGGCCAAAAACTTAGAAGAGGAGGAATGAAATTAAGATCCCAACACCTAGATTACAGTTCAGGCTACTCCAGTGGAAACTCTAAACAGACAAATATCCCTTCATCACAACGATATATCCTCCTCAGTTAATTCTGCCCAGCATACTCTTCCTCATATCGCTCTCTCCTGAATCAAGATTTCATGTGTGTTTGGTTGCCAAAACCTTGGTCATCTGTCTGATTCAGATTGAATGAGATTAGGAAGACAAACTCAGGTTTTTAGCTTGAGCCGCCTGGACCCCTGATGTACTGATTTTTGCCAATCCAGAAAGTATTTAAAAGATGCTCAGTAGTAACAAGTATATAAATAATCGCTAGGGTATCAAAACAGTCTTTTTAGATTGATACTTACACAAGTCTCATCACAAACTTCTTAGAGAGCAATCACATAGTAAGCAGTTAATGGTTGAGAGAGGATTTCTAACCAAGGAAGAAAATAATAACCATCTTAGAAAGAATAATTCTTTAGCAAAGGTAGTAGGTATTGGCAGGATATATATACAGATTTTTTTTCATTTCTTTGTCACAGAAATATTGAGCATACTATTTAACTAGTTATTCATTTTTAATCCCTTCTTAGTAAAATGTACTCAGCAGAAACTTTCAGTTAGATATTAGAAAAGAAATGTGTTATTGGCTAGGTCGTGTCTGACACTTTACGACCCCATGGACTAGAGCCCACCAGGATCTTCTGTCCGTATTCTCCAGGCAAGAATACTGGAGTGGGTTGTCATTTCCTCTTCCAGGGGGTCAGGCAGATTCTTTACAGCCTGAGCCACTAGGAAGCCCCAGATATTAGAAAACCTGACTCCAATTCTGTAATGGAATTCTATGTGAAGAAGTTCTATACCTGATAGGCATTTACTTCATAGAGCAAATGGAATTTATTATTTGTGGAATTTGAGGTGTGCCTGAAAACACAAGCATCTTCAGTACATATACAAGTTGTACCACCCAGCTCTTTGGACTGTAGCCCACCAGGATCCTCTGTTCATGGGATTCTCCAGGCAAGAATACTGTACTGGTTTGCCATGGCCTCCTCCAAGGAATCTTCCCAATCCAGGGATTAAACCCAGGTCTCTCACATCACAGGCGAATTCTTTACCATCTAAGCCATTCAGGGAAGGCCAAGAATACTGGAGTGGGTAACCTATTCCTTCTCCAGGGAAGAACTCCTGGATCTTCTCAACCCAGGAATTGAACCAGGGTCTCCTGCATTGCAGGCAGATTCTTTACCAGCTGAGCTACCAGAGAAACCCCTACCTGCCGACAGCTCTACATAATGGAAGCTGCATTTTACCACTTTTTACCACTGCTGCAAGCTGAGGAGACACTGAATGTACTCTATTCAGCAGCAGGAACTAAAAACCTTGTCAAAATCATGCTGTTTTGGAGACAGGCTGGGATGACTTCCACAGTATCAACAAACCTGCACTGTGAGGGCAGCTGATCTTTTGTGACTAAGGAAGCTGATCTGTTGTGTGTGTCCACCTGACCCGGTGGCCGCCACAAAGGCCCATTGTCTCCTGCCGATCCCTGGGAGTCTCTGTACCACATGCTGCTCCCCCGTGTCCCTTACATAGCACTGCCGTCCATCAGATGGGCCCCAAGCAGGGGTAGGCACTCTGCTAGGGTCTTTCCTAAATACAGTAGGAATTAGAGGATGAGAAAAGATACAGTGCTATGGTGCTGGCAGCAGCAATGGAACCAAGGAAATGCACATTTGAAAAATGTCTGATTTAAATATCATCACTACAACAATTTGACTTCACTGTTAATACTTACTTATAAACTTTTATCTTTTCTTTCTCTGCCCCCATTCTAGAATTGTTCCTCTTTGCTGATGCTGGATATTTGTTGTAAAAAGTTCTTGAAAAGCACTATAGAAGATTTTGTTTTCATTGTCATTCTTAAACAGGATTTCTCCCATTTATGAATGCAGTTGTCAGCAAACCAGGGCAGAAGCAGCATGAGCCTAGGTTGGTGGGAGAGAAAATATTTTTTCCTTATTCCGTTTAGAGATTCAGAGCCTTGGGTTTGAAGCCTGGTTCTGATTTTTGTTGTTGTTCTGTTTTTAGTGTATACTTTCCCTTTCTGAGCCTCAGTATCCTTAACTACATAATGGAAGCAAATAAGACAAAGTTAAATAACAACAAAAAGAACCTAGTTCATAGTGCTAGGGCTATACTCAATATAAAATAAAGAGATAGTTGTAAATGTACCAGTAGCAGTACTTGAAAGATGGTAACGATTCAGCATATATTAACTAGATATAGATGTGGTTCACTATGAATTTGCATAGACAGCAAAAAATACATATTAAAATTAGAAAACCTGGTCAAAAAATATTCTTCACTTTTCATGTAAACAGAAAGTATAGTTAAAATTTTTCAATTTCCATCTTGCCCTTGGAAATCAGTGAAACTCCATGGCTGCTATTTTTTTTTTTTTTTTTTTTTTACTACTTCCACTGGTCCTTCACCATAGTATGATTAGTATAAATAAATTTAAATAAATTGTGATTTCAGTCACACTCAAAGAAGTCTTCGTGAAGGGCTTACTTTAAATATGTACAACAAAAACATTCTGAGAAGAACACATATCCTTTTTTAGGTGAGTGCTCTCATTATGCTTTAAATTATTTTAAAAATATATAGGATGCACAGTTATATAATGTGTTTTGCTATTCTTGAGCTGGCAAAATAATGATGATCTGTATAAAATTGTATTCATAGTATAGCAAAATAATCTTGACTTTTACTAAAGAAGAAGACATAATGATTTCGGAGAGATTTCAGTTTGACTTCTGACAATTTGAAGCTTCTTGTAATAATGAGTGATTGCTGGTTGAAATACTGAATTAATAATTAATGGCAGTGTGTGTCAAATAAAAATTTAAGTGCCAAAATGAGTGGTTGCTTCTGACTAATTTTTGGCCTTTGCCAGATGAGATGTAAAAAGGTAGGCTGGAACCCCTGGTGAGACAGAATGACCTTGACCTTGGTCATTTAGCCGAGACAAAGGGAAGGCAATCCACTGCCTGAAATCCAATTAGGTAACTGCATTTCCTTTAACATAAAATTCTCATGTTATTTCAATTAAATATTATATTTTCTTTTCCGTGAACTCTTTTTGATTTCTCTTTCCATTTTCGTTTCAGGTTAGACAGGAAAATGAGAGAACTACTGATTTATTCAGGGAGACTGGCAGCATCATTTTAGCTGGAGGAGAGATGGTGTTTGTGACGTTTTGTATGAAACTTACAAATAGACTCCACAGCTGAAGTATTGAGTGATTGTTCAAAAGGTAAGTAAAAATAAGGAGCCGGAATTCGAAGATGATAAGAACTGGATTTCTAGCATGTTTTCAGTAAAAAAAAAAAAAAAAAAAAAGGTTTAAGCTGAAGGAAGCCTGTGTTGTAAACTAGCTCAGCGGTCAGCAAACTTTTCTGCAAAGGCCCAGTAGTAAATATTTGAGGCTCATGGACCACATAGTAACTTTCACAACTATTCAGCTATGCCTGTGCAGAAGGAAGGCAGTCATGGGCAGTACACAAACAAACAAATGTGGCTGTGGTTCAGTGAAATATTTACAAAACCAGGGGGTGAGCCCGATTGAGATGCAAGTTATTAATATTTGGGGACCACTCATTTAATCTAGGGGCTTCCCTGGTGGCTCAGACCGTAAAGAATCCACCTGCAATGTGGGAGACTCAGGTTTGATCCCTGGAGAAGGGAATGGCCACCCACGTGAGTATTCTGGCCTGGAGAATTCCATGGACAGAGGAGCCTGGCAGGCTACAGTACATGGGGTTGCAAAGAGTCAGACACAGCTAAGCAACTTTCACTTCAGTTCACATCATTTAATTTAATCTCCTTAGTTTAGAGGAGAGGAAAATCAGGTTCAGAGATACCGTGTGTGTGTGTGCTCACTCAGTCATATCTGACTCTGCAACCCCATGGACTGTAGCCCACCAGGCCCCCCTGTCCATCAGATTTCCCAGGCAAGAGTACTGGAGTGGGTTGCCATTTCCTTCTCCAGGGAATCTTCCCAACCCAGGGATCAAAACTGCATCCACTGCAATGGCAGGAGGACTCTTTACCACTGAGCCACCTGGGAAGCCCTCAGAGATACTAAATGAAGTTAAATGATATACTTAATTCAAGTTCCTTAAAACTTTTTTATCAGAGTTCAAGTTGCAGCCAAGTTTTCATGTATCCTAATCTGTTCTTTTCCCATTGCATCACTGTTACATAAATGCACAAAATATGGCCTCTGTGTGTTGGCCCCATTGTTCCTTCTTCCCTTCAAACTGAGACCTTCCAACTCCAAAGCCTGCCAGCACCAGACTCAAATTTTTGCACATATAGTTATTTTTAAAATAGACAAAACAAGCAAATGTTAGGCTATGTCTAGCCTTCCTACTTTGAATATGCTATATAACCTCACTGACCAGCTGTTGCCTGTTGATCAAAGGGAACCTTGAAATTATAAGGTCCCTCCTTTTCAATTCTCTGAACAAAGAGTGCCCCTAAGAGGCTAAGAGCACACAGGTTCCCCTCTCAGTCAGAGTTCTTATCTCTCTCCCCTTCTGAGTAGTAGACCCCTGAGCCACAGCCTCTGGATAAGCTTATTCTGTGAGGGACGTCTTTACATGCAAACTTGTCAAAGAATTGCCAGCCAAAACCAGATGTTCTATTGCCTGTCATGGTCATGTCTTTTCCCTGGACCGGTCCATAAATCTCCTGACATTCAATCCCTGGCCGCAGAGCTAAGATCCCATATGCCTCGTGGTAGGGTCAAGGATTTTTTTTTTTTTTAAGTATTATAAGCATGTTTCATGTAGAATTGGCTAAGTGATGATGTTTGGTAGATTAGGTATATTAAATATATCTTCAACTTAATGATATTTTCAACTTATAGTGAATGTACTGGGATGTAACCTTATTGTCAGTTGATGAAGACCTGTATAGGTAGATGAAGGTAGAAGGAAGGCTCTTCTATAGGACATTGATCTGGTGTTTATGAAAGTGAAAGTGTTAGTCACTCAGTCGTGTCTGACTCTTTGTGACCCCATGGGTTGTAGCCCGCCAGCCTCCTGTCCATCCATGGGATTCTCTAGGCAAGCATACTGGAGTGGGTTGCCATACTCTTCTCCAGAGGATCTTTCCCTGCCCAGGGACTGAACCTGGGTCTCCTACAATTGTGGGCAAATTCTTTACCGTTAGAGCTACCAGGGAAGTCTAATAAGTCAGTATAATTAAAAAAAAACAACCACAAATGAGAAAGAACTGTTCTAGATTTCATGAGAAGCAAGAAAAACAGAAAATAAAAATAAGAATATTTAAGTCATCTTTGGACAGTTTTCTGCAATTACCAAAATAAATGTTTTATAATAGGGAATTATTTCTGTAAAGTATGTTTCCCAGAATTCCATTTGCTATAAAATGATTAAACTATTAGGATTATGTTCATATGTGCAACCCCTCTGTTAACCAAAGGACTTCTTTTTCTGTGGAAGATACTAGAAAATATCAAAGAGATTAAGAAGTAATACACATTTAGCAGATAGAAACTTTTTCATTATAGTCTGTCTACAATGCATAGTGGGAAGTGGTTCCAAATTTTCTGTGATAGGATGGCAGGAATAGTAAGGGATTTCAACCACTTCCTATCTTTGTGAATGTCCTTTCAATGAAGAGTGTGTATCCATAGTATAATTGAAAGATATGTCTGTGATGCAAATAAAATGGCAAGATCCCTACCAATGTTTATAAATGCCTATTTGAAAATCTAAAGGATGAGTTTCAAATTTTCTAATTAACTTTCCTGTGAACAGGCTACTTTAAAATGTGTCATGATACCAGTTGAGTATTATGATAGATTAAGATTAGTGTTCAGGAAATATTCACTTTCCATAACTACCAACTACACTGGAAGGCTATACTTTTCATTATGTTGATTTAGGACTTGGCCATGTAACTTGCTTTGGCCAACAGGATTCTTGCACACATGATGTAAGCAGAAGCTTGAAGTATTTGCACAGTTGGGCCACATATAAGGAAACATAGAAGGCTGGAAAACAGTGACTCATAGTGGTGAAACACTTGGTATAGATGTTGTCTAAAATAATTTGAAAAGGGACTTTACCCAAAAAATTGAATGATGAGATTTTGAAAGAGAATGTTAAAAGTATGAAGCGTGAGTTGGTTCCTGCTAGTTGTATTTGTTTCAATGACACAAGAAAATGATGCATTTAGATCAAGGCTGTCTAATTTAAAACATAATTTAAAAGGAAATTAAAGATAAATTTCAGAGTCAGGGTTTTTCACCAAATCAAAGGTAAGCCACTTAAATGCAGCTGCAGGGAAAAGATCAAACACAATATGCAACCATTAATAAACGGGCTCCAGGTAAAGACCAAGGAGTGTGGCTTCAATCCCATTTTGTTACTTGTTAACACTTTTGAAAATATTTAGATGGTACCTAGTAGACCATTCTTCTGGACTGAAATGACTTTAGAAAGGTTAAATGCCTTGTTATACACACATGTAAATATATCCAACTTACCCGAAATTAAATAGAGAGTTCTATCTCAAAAAGGATTATGAATGTGGCTTTTGCTAAAGGAATTGATCAGTCTTTGAAAAATATGTGTGCTAGCAAAAACAAAGCCAACTGAGTCTAAAATATTAAAGTAATTGAGATGCAAAATTACATATGGTCTCCAACTTCATAAAGGAAAGGAACAGGCTGGAAAATCTCCTTGGCTATCAAGAAGCGTACACTCTCATATTCTAACTCTGCAGACACGGCCAAGGAGGGTAATGGAAAAGGAAGTGCGTCCCACAGGTGGAGTCAAGAGCTGGCAGGAGTGAAGAACTCAGGTACCATTCTGTAGGAACAAAGTTGGGACTAGTCAGTATATTCTGCAGTTGGAGGACCTGACAACATCTGCCCAGGAGAATTTCAGAATTCAAATGGTCCTCTGACTTCTACATGCTTTCCACTTTTCATCTTGTTTTAAAATCAAGAGTTTAAGAAGGAATAATTGGAATTAACAAAATATGTAGACCTGAATATAGACAAAGGTACATGTCAAAATCACTGGGATGCAGATGCAACTACAGAAGTTAGTGGTGAAATTATACCGTTAAATGCATTTAATAAAATCAAGTAAGAATGAAAATAAATAATCAAAATATTCATCATACAAAGCTATCCTTAGGACAAATGGCTTCTTTTAACTCGATTTCTCTGTGAAATCAGTGTTGTAGTTCAATCCTTTGCATGGTTGTGTTAAATTCTACTGCAGACTTACCACATTCAGTTATCAGTTTTCCTGTTGGTGAAGACTTGTGCTAATTCTAATTTTTAGTTACTGTGAATAAAGCTGCTATGAAAATTCAGGTATAGTTCTTTCTGTGGACATATGATTTTATTTCTCTTGTATTAATACTTAGAAATAACATTACAGGTCAAATGTTAGGTGTGGTTTTAGCTTTCATTCTGCTGCTGCTGCTAAGTCGCTTTAGTCATGTCCGACTCTGTGCGACCCCATAGACGGCAGCCCACCAGGCTCTGCCATCCCTGGGATTCTCCAGGCAAGAGCACTGGAGTGGGTTGCCATTTCCTTCTCCAATGCATAAATTAACTTTCATGAGAAACTGTCAACTCTTATGTCCAAACTATCTTATATTCCAGCAGATATAGTATCTGAAAGGAATGATAAGTCCATCACCTTCTTGTTAGGTTACCAAGAAAGTAATCAGAAATGTATTTAAATTCAGTAATAGTTTACAGTTTTAAATTTTAAAAGCATCTTGCCTATATACAAGCATTTATCATTTAGTAAAATATAATGAAAGAATTCTATTATAAAAATAAAAACCTTATATTAAAATATAATTAGGAAAAAATTAAACAGTAAATATACAAATACCATATGAATGAAATCATGAAATATTAGTGAGGAACATAGAAGATACAAGTAATGGTAAAATATGCTATAATCCTATTTAGTGAAAAGTATCAATTTTCCTCAAATTTATAAATATAATGAAATCACAATCAAAAGTGCTATAGATATATGACAGAAAATTACAAGCTCATATTAAAATTTATATGGAAGATTAAAAATTATGTTGAATTTTATGTGATTGTGTAAATGTGAAGGAACAGTGAAGATATTTCAGAAAGAAAAGTACAAATCAATCAAAAGTACAATCAAGTATAATTTACTTAAGATACTTGAATGTATTTAACAGAATGGCATTGATGCAAGAACCCACAAGTTTATAGAAGAAATTATTAAAAGAACTGCTTTGGTTATCCACTTAGAAACAAATGCAGTTAGAATTTGGGGCTTCTCTGGTGGTTCAGATGGTAAAAGTATCTGCCTGTAATGTGAGAGGCCTAGGTTCGATCCCTGGGTCAGGAAGATCCCTTGGAGAGGGGAATGGCAACTCACTCCAGTATTCTTGCCTGAGAATTCCATGGACAGAGGAGAGCTTGGTGGGCTAGACTCCATAAGGTCACAAAGACTTGGGCATGACTGAGTGACTAAGACATATACACACAGTTTAGAATTTACCTCAAACCATCTACTAGAAAAACTCCAGAGTGATTTCAGAGGGAGAGATGAAGAGAGATCTTAAATGCATAGTCATTTGAAAGTCCCTTCCTTTTATTCAATAATGGAGCTTTAGAGTATAAGGAAAACAGAGATCATCTGGTCCAGACGTTTTATTTTTTCAAACTATATTTTGTAAAATAATATTATCTTGAAGAATTAGATTGAGAAGAAAAGTGAGCCTAGAGAAAGATAAGGGGTACTGATGAAGCTTTGGAAAGAGAAAGGGAAACTGAGCCTGTGGGACAATTTGAGGTTATGTGTAAGGTTACATTTTGAAAAGGTTCCACATCAACAGGTAGGAAGCTAAGTATGTAAAAGTTTAATGAGAGACAGGTTTCTTCCAAGCCAGGTCCACCTCTTTTTAAATTTTCTGGCATTATTTTGGATTGCAAATAGTATCTTGGATTTAAGTGGAACTATAGCTGCTATAAAATAGGGTTTTATGCTATGACTAGATATTAGAAATACATGGATGTTTCTAAGTGAATTGGTATATCATCTGCAAGAGAAAATCATAAAGAATTAATGCAATTAAACCCTTATCTGTAGGGAAACTTGGAAATCAATGAAATGTGATTCAATATCCATATATCTTTAGTAATAACACGGGCACAAAATTAATGCATTTGAAATTATTCAAATATGATGCCAGCACTACTTCTGTGATACAACAACAAATCTATCAACACATAATGATTAGTTCATGTGATCATTTAGTAGTTTTATGTAACGTTAGTAGTTTAAAATGAATTCCATATTTCATGAAACAAAGTCCTACCCACTTGCATTGTCATGAGAAAAAGCAGCAGATCTTTCTAAAGAACACCAACTACTATTACATTCACTATGAAAATGCATTCTAATTGCCACAGGAGTCCTATAATATACCTGAGATCTTTAAGTTTGCCAACCCAAAATCTGGAACTGAATTGCTGCTTCAGAATATATTAGCAAAGTGCCTTTGCATAAGTCACTTTTCCCTCTGAAAACATTTGCTTTTTTGTAAATGTATTGTGTCAATCAAACGAGGGACATAAAACATACAGTGTATATCAAAAAGTGCTCCATATATTGTGGTTGTTGGTATTGCTACAACAAATGGGGGCATGTGAAGATGTATAGGAATGATTTTTAAAACTTTAATTTCTATTTTCATCACAAGTTTTATATTTAACAATGTGATTGTTAAAAATGTTTTACAATATTTATGCCTTGGAAAAATTTTAAAAGTCATTAGCTCATAAACTACCATACAGTTGCACTCATTTCACATGCTAGCAAGGTAATGCTCAAAATCCTTTAAACTAGGCTTCAACTATAAGTGAACTGAGAGCTTCCAGAAGTACAAGCTGGATTTAGAAAAGACAGAAGAACCAGAGATCAAATTCTCAATACTTATTGGATCATAGAAAAAGCAAGGAAATTCTAGAAAAACATCTACCTCTGCTTCATTGACTATGCTACAGTCTTTGTGTGGATCACAACAAACTGTGGAAAATTCTTAGAGCTGGGAATATAAGACCACCTTTCCTGTCTCCTGAGAAACTATGTGCAGGTCAAGCAGCGACAGTTATTATTAATAGAACCAGACATGGAACAATAGACTGGTTCAAAATTGGGAAAGTAGTATGTCAAGACTGTATATTTTCACCCTGCTTATTTAACTTATATTGAGAGTACATTATGTGAAATGCAAGGCTGGATGACTCACAAGCTGGAATCAAAACTATTGGAAGAAATGTCAACAACCTCAGATATGCAGATGACACCACCCTTATGGCAGAAAGTGAAGAGGAACTAAAGAGCTTCTTGATGAGGGTGAGAAAGGAGAGTGAAAAAGCTGGCTTAAAACTCAACATTCAGTGCACCAGTCCCTAGCACTTGTCTCATGCATCCAACTTGGACTGGCGATCTGTTTCATACTTGATAATATGTTTTGATGCTGTTCTCTCAGATCATCCCACCCTCGCCTTCTCCCATAGAGTCCAAAAGTCTGTTCTATACATCTGTGTCTCTTTTTCTGTCCTGCATATAGGGTTATCGTTACCATCTTTCTAAATTCCATATATATGCGTTAGTATACTGATTTGGTCTTTATCTTTCTGGCTTACTTCACTCTGTATAATGGGCTCCAGTTTCATCCATCTCATTAGAACTGATTCAAATGAATTCTTTTTAATGGCTGAGTAATATTCCATTGTGTATATGTACCACAGCTTTCTTATCCATTCATCTGCTGATGGGCATCTAGGTTGCTTCCATGTCCTGGCTATTATAAACAGTGCTGCGATGAACGTTGGGGTGCACGTGTCTCTTTCAGATCTGGATTCCTCAGTGTGTATGCCCAGAAGTGGGATTGCTGGGTCATATGGCAGTTCTATTTCCAGTTTTTTAAGAAATCTCCACACTGTTCTCCATAGCGGCTGTACTAGTTTGCATTCCCACCAACAGTGTAAGAGGGTTCCGTTTTCTCCACACCCTCTCCAGCATTTATTGCTTGTAGACTTTTGGATAGCAGCCATCCTGACTGGCATGTAATGGTACATCATTGTGGTTTTGATTTGCATTTCTCTGATAATGAGTGATGTTGAGCATCTTTTCATGTGTTTGTTAGCCATCTGCATGTCTTCTTTGGAGAAATGTCTGTTTAGATCTTTGGCCCATTTTTTGATTGGGTCATTTATTTTTCTGGAATTGAGCTTCAGGAGTTGCTTGTATATTTTTGAGATTAATCCTTTGTCTGTTTCTTCATTTGCTATTATTTTCTCCCATTCTGAAGGTTGTCTTTTCACCTTGCTTATAGTTTTCTTTGTTGCACAAAAGTTTTTAAGTTTAATTAGGTCCCATTTGTTTATTTTTGATTTTATTTCCAATATTCTGGGAGGTCGGTCATAGAGGATCTTGCTGTAATTTATGTCGGAGAGTGTTTTGCCTATGTTCTCCTCTAGGAGTTTTATAGTTTCTGGCCTTACATTTAGATCTTTAATCCATTTTGAGTTTATTTTTTGGTATGGTGTTAGAAAGTGTTCTAGTTTCATTTTTTACTAGTGGTTGACCAGTTTTCCCAGCACCACTTGTTAAAGAGGTTGTCTTTTTTCCATTGTATATTCTTGCCTCCTTTGTTGAAGATAAGGTGTCCGTAGGTATGTGGATTTATCTCTGGGCTTTCTATTTTGTTCCATTGATCTATATTTCTGTCGTTGTGCCAGTACCATACTGTCTTGATGACTGTGGCTTTGTAATAGAGCCTGAAGTCATGATGACCCAGAGGGATGGAGGTGGGAGGGGGGTTCAGAATGGGGAACACGTGTAAATCCATGGCTGATTTATGTCAATGTATGGCAAAAACCACTACAATATTGTAAAGTAATTAGCCTCCAACTAATACAAATAAATGCCACAAAAAAAAAAAAAACAAAAAACAAAAACTCAACGTTCAAAAAGCTAAGATCATGGAATTCAGACCCATCACTAGATGGCAAATAGAAGAGGAGAAAGTAGCAACAGTGACAGATTTCATTTTCTTGGGCTCCAAAAACACTGTAGACAGTGACTGCACCCACAAAAATAAAAGACACTTGCTCCTTAGAGGAAAAGCTGTGACAGACCTAGACAGTGTATTAAAAATTACAGACATCACTTTGCAGACAAAGGTCTGTATAGTCAAAGCTAGTGACTTTTTCAGTAGTTATGTATGGATGTGAGAGCTGAACCATAAAGAAGGCTGAGTGCTGAAGAATTGGTGCTTCTGAATTGTGGTGCTGGAGAAGGCTCTTGAGAGTCCCTTGGACAGCAAGGAGATCCAACCAGACAATCCTAAAGGAAATCAACCCTGAATATTCATTGGAAGGACTGAAGCTGAAGTTGAAGCTCTGATACTTTGGCCACCTGATGTGATAAGCCAACTCATTGGAAAAGATCCTGATGCTGGAAAAGTCTGAGGTCAGGAGAAGGGGGAAACAGGATGCAATGGTTGGATAACATCACTGACTCAATGGACGTTAGACAGTGACTCAATGGACTTCACTCTGGGAGACAGTGAAGGACAGCAAAGTCTGTCATACTGCAGTCCATGGGGTTCTAAAGAGTTGGGCATGACTTAGTGACTGAATAATGAACAACATAAAGCATAACAACTGCTATGGGTTCATTAAATTTCATGTACTTTATTCCTTTTTTAAGAAAGAACACATTATTGAAGTACAATTTTTTTCTAGTATTAGGCAAATGATTTATTTGATCTGAAGAGAAATCAGAGTATTATTGAGGTATGACTGACATACAAAAATTTGTATATATTGTATACAACTTGGTGTATTTGTGGATAAAAATACATCCATGAAACTGTCACCATAATCAATGTCACAAACATGTCCATCACCAGACTGCTCCTAATGGCACCTTCTTGGTCTGCTCTTGATACCTATTCAAGAAAAAATTCTGACCACTGTCCCAGAGAATGGTCCCAACTGAAAATCACATTTTGAAATATATCCTCGAGTATAGCTGGTGTGACAGGGAAAACCAATGATTCCGGGATGTGATGTTGAAAATAAAATGCTGTGATGTTGTAACAACTGCATCTTCAGACAATGCCCGTTAAAGGAAATGGAAAATAAGAGTCTAGGGATGGGAAGAAAATGTAGAGAATTACTAGAATTGAAGGCAATTATGATTCTTGTCTGGGTGTATGTGTGTAATGGAAAAAAATTTACAAAAGAAGATTGTTTTTCTTTCATACAGTGAAGTAATAATAGTACTGATTTTGTCTAGCACAGAGAGAGAAGAGGACTACATTTTGAGTTAGAGGAACTGTGTAATAATATTGGAATGACCCACCCCTATACCTGTCTGCTCATCAACCTTCTCATCTTAACATGTGGACTCTGAGGAGAAAGGCTATCTAAGATTTTTTAACATTCTATTAATAAAAGATGATGGTAGGGTGGGGTGAAAAACCAAGCCCCCCCAAAAAAATACAGCAGGAAATCAACACGTCTATAAGAAACACCCTGTAAAAATTACTTGCAGATTTTGACTGGGTGTAAATAGAGGGAACAATAGAATAGGAAAGACTAGAGTCTTTTCAAAAAAATTGGAGATACCAAAGGAACATCTCATGCAAAGATGGGCACAATAATGGACAGAAAGGTAAGGACCTAACAGAAGCAGAAGATATTAAGAAGAGGAGGCAAGAATACACAGAAGAACTGTATAAAAAGGTCCTGATGAAATGGATAACCATGATGGTGTGGTCAGTCACCTAGAGCCAGACAGTTTGGAATGTGAAGTCAATTGGGCCTTAGAAAGCATCACTACAAACAAATCTAGTGGAAGTGAAGAAATTCCAGCTGAGCTATTTCAAATTCTAAAAGATGATCCTGTTAGAAGTGCTGCACTCAGTATGTCAACAAATTTGGAAAATTCAGCAGTGGCCACAGGACTGAAAAGATCGAGTTTCATTCCAATACCAAAGAAGGGCATTGTCAAATTACCACACAACTGCACTCATTTCACATGCTAGCAAGGTATCGCTCAAAATCCTTCAAGTTAGGCTTCAACCCAGGACATGGAAACAACCTAGATGTCCATCAGCAGACGAATGGATAAGGAAGCTGTGGTACATATACACCATGGAATATTACTCAGCCATTAAAAAGAAATCATTTGAATCAGTTTTAATGAGATGGATAAAACTGGAGGCCATTATACAGAGTGAAATAAGCCAGAAAGATAAAGACCAATACAGTTTACTAATGCATATATATGGAATTTAGAAAGATGGTAATGATAACCCTATATGCAAAACAGAAAAAGAGACACAGATGTACAGAACAGACTTTTGGACTCTGGGAGAAGGCGAGGGTGGGATATTTTGAGAGAACAACATCAAAACATTATATATTACCAAGGGTAAAACAGATTACCAGCCCAGGTTGGACTGTGCTCTGGGCTGGTGCACTGGGAAGACCCAGAGGGATCGGGTGGAGAGGGAGATGGGAGAGGGGATCGGGATGGGGAATACATGTAAATCCATGGCTGATTCATGTCAATGTATGGCAAAAACCACTACAATATTGTAAAGTAGTTAGCCTCCAACTAATACAAATAAATGGGAAAAAAAAAAGATTACCATTAAAAAAAAAAGTATGTGAATCGAGAACTTCCAGATGTATAAGCCAGATTTAAGAAAAGCAGAGGAACCAGAGATTAAATTGCTAACATCCACTAGATCAGAAAAAGAAAGGGAATTCCAGAAAAACATCTACTTCTGCTTCACTGACTATGCTAAAGCCTTTGATTGTGTGGATCACAACAAACTGTGAAAAATTCTTAGAGATGGGAATACAGGACCACCTTATCTGCCTCTTGAGAAACCTGTAGCAGGTCAAGAAGCAACAGTTAGAACTGGACATGGAACAACAAACTGTTTCAAAATTGGGAAAGGAGTATGTCAAAGCTGTATATTGTCACCCTGTTTATCATATGAAGAGTGCATCATGTGAAATGTCGGGTTGGATAAAGCACAAGCTAGAATCAAAATTTCTGAGAGAAATATCGACAACCTCAGATGTGCAGATGATACTACACTATGGCATAAGATGAAGAGGAACTAAAGAACCTCTTGATGAAGGTGAAAGAGAAGAGTGAAAAAGGTGGCTTAAAACTCAACATTAAAAAAAACTAAGATGCTGGCATTGGCTCATTGTTTCATGGCCAATAGATGGGGCAAAAGTGGAAACAGTGACAGGTTTCATTTTCTTAGGCTCCAAAATCACTGTGGATGGTGACCACAGCCACAACATTAAAAGATGCTTGCTCCTTGAAAGAAAAGCTATGACAAATTTCAACAGTGTATTAAAAATTAGAGACATCACTCTGTGGACAAAGGTCCATGTAGTCAAAGCTATCGTTTTTCCATTAGTCATGTATGGATGGGAGAGTTGGACCATAAAGTAGACTGAACACCAAAGAATTTATGCCTGCACACTGTGTCTTGGAGAAAACTCTTGAGAGTCCGTTGGACAGCAAGGAGATCAAACCTATCTATCCTAAAGGACATCAACCCTGAACATTCATTGGAAGGGCTGATGTTGAAGCTCCACTACTTTCACCACCTGATGTGAAGAGCTGACTCACTGGAAAAGACCCTGATGCTGGGAAAGGTTAAGGGCAAGAGGATAAGCGGGTGACATAGGATGAGATGGTTGGGATGGCATCACTGACTCAATGGACATGAGTCTGAGCAAACTCAGGGAGACAGTGAAAGACAGGAAAACCTGACCTGCTGTAGTTCATGGGGTCACAAAGAGTTGGACATGACTTAGAAACTAAACAACAACAAATGAGTGAGTGAAAGTTGCTCAGTCGTGTCCAACTATTTGCAGCCCCATGGACTATACAGTCCTTGGAATTCTCGACACCAGAATACTGGAGTGGGTAGACTTTCCCTTCTCCAGGAGATCTTCCCAACCCAGGGATCGAACCCAGGTCTCCTGCATTGCAGGCGGATTCTTTACCAGCTGAGCCACAAGGGAAGCCCAAGAATACTGGAGTAGGCAGCCTATCCCTTCTCCAGCAGATCTTCCCAGTCCAGGAATTGAACCAGAGTCTCCTGCATTGCAGGTAGATTCTTTACCAATTGAGCTATCAGGGAAGCCCAAACAACAACAAATATAGGCTACCTATGTTTTTGAACTTTGTGTGTATCAGTATCACTTGGAAAAAAATTTAAATATATATATAAATTACTAGATTCTACCACTCAGAATTTCTGATCTAAGAAATTCATCCTCATTATATAGTAAACTCACTAAAAACATCCACCTATATCCCCAGTACTCAGACTAATTTAGACTCAGCAAAGGTGTACACATTTTAAGTTTTGGGAGAAATAGCATTATAATATGTGGGGAAAATGCAAGAAAGTGTGTGTTGGTATGAGTGTTTGTATAAAATGAATCCTTAACACACATTGAATTCAAGTGTTACAGGGAATGGGCAAAGAGAGAAAGCACATCAACTATTATTTTAAACCAAAATTGGAAGAATTACATCTAAAATCAGAAATTTCAAAATCAGAAAATTACAAGTTAATTATTCAAGTGGTTAAGTACAATGCAAATGGGATGATGAGTTGATGCTAGAAAGGAAAGCAAGTTAATGTGTTTATTTAGGCACATTATTCTATAAGCTTGATGTTTTCAATTTTTAATTTTATAAAAAAATTGATTATGAAATGATTTTTTTCTGTGAAATGTTACAAATAAACTTAGCACATGAATTAAATCTTTAAAAGAGTAGCAATGCTGAAAAAACTCTTAGATCTTCTTAGCCCTACAGGTATTAGGAGCTAGCCCAGCCTCCAACACATTTTCATTAAATAAACATAAGGTTTTACAAAATGCAGAATGTAGCAATCAGATTTGGGTGGCAAAGCACATTGATGGCAGAGATTGCTTACCAACTTCTTGGTTGTTCATCAGAAGCAGCTGGGACTGTGAACATGAGTGAGGTCTAAGTTTTGCTATTTAAAAACTTAGATCACAGGAATTTTGGGACATTGACTCTCCAGATCTGGAAATCATTTTCAGTTTCATCCCTGAATAGTCCCACATCTATCAGTTATCACAAGTTCAGGACACATATTGCATATGAAAAATTGCAGCTTATTTCAACAAACAGTAATGCTTCTTGGTGTCTGGTAAAACTTTTTAAGTGTATGGTGAAGATGAAAGTGAATTTTGTGTAGTGCATGCCAGCTTCTTTGTAAGAAAACATCTAGTACAGAATAGCACACAGCTTTCTCTAGCTGCTGAAGAGAGACAAAGAGAAAGGTGCATTCACAATCTCATACAGCAAGCTAAACTAGAGTTAAGTTACCAAGTACATGTTATTAACCTCAAGCAGATGCAAAGGCTTTTATGAAATCCAATCCATACTAAAAGCTAATGCAATAGCAGGTATTATCCATAATACTTCCATCAGCTAGGAATGTAGTTGGCCCCAAGTAAAAGAAAACCTGTACAAAGTTTCACAAGAGTTTATTTAATTTATGCACCAGGATACCAAGAAGTACCAGGAATGGCTTTTCTAGCATCTTAACACCTTTAGAGAGATGCTCCTTCTGTCTTTCTTTTTCACAGCGTTTAGTGATGGCTGCTTCAGTTACATGCATTGAGAGCCCCTTCCAGACAGACAGAAGGAATGAGGAGAAGAGGTCACACTGGCTAACCAGCCTTTATGTTTCATTGTGCCTCATGAAAACTTGCAGTTTGAAGGCAGGATGGAAAATTGGTATTTTACCTTTAGAATGACTGAAATAGTTAGAAGGGAAATGGAGCTTAGGACATCCAACTTTAGTCTCATACTAGTTCTAATATTAAAAAATATTTAAATATGTCTTAAATATTAGTGTTAGAGAAGACCAGAGGAAACAATGTATAATTTAAAACTTCTTATAACATATCCTAATATATCTCTACTTGATCTATATATCTAAAATGTTTTGACATTCTTACTATTTTTTATCTTGCCGAGAGAAGTCAAACATTTTCACATGACAATGCCACAATGTTCACATACTTCCTCTAATTTCAAAGATTAGGAAGTAAAAACTGATGCACATTTATGTATCTTCTAATATTGGCCACCTCTATGTAATTGGTAACATTTTCAAATATAAAAGCGCCATTTTAAATAACATTTTAGGAAGAAAAACATTGTTATTTTAGTTTTTTTCTTTTTTTAAATTATTTATTTTGATTGGAGGCTAATTACTTTACAAAATTGTAGTGGTTTTGCCATATATTGACATAAATCAGCCAAGTGTGTACATGTGTCACCCCCATCCTGAACCCCACCCCCACCCCCCTCCCCATTCCATCCCTCAGGGTCGTCCCAGGGCACTGGCCCTGAGCGTCCTGTCTCATGCATTGAATCTGGACTGGCAATCTATTTCACATATGGTAATATACATGTTTCAACGCTACTCTCTCAAAACATCCCACCCCCACCTTCCCCCACAGAGTGCAAAAGTCTGTTCTTTATATCTGTGTCTCTTTTGGTATTTTAACACAAATGACTATAACCCCAGGGTTCATATTTAGGGTGTAATATTCCAGTGCTATAATTTGATGGATTTTCAATCACATGATTAAAATAATTTTATAAGATTAGTGTACTGGATTTAATGAAAAATAAATCTTTATTTTTAGCCTGTACTTTTGGATATTGATTTTGCAAGCCTGTTAAATCAAAATTTACTTTGAATGCATGTAGAATGGCATAAGACTAACTAAACAGACAGGTGGTATTCATATGATTTCGTACAGAATAATGGACTATAGAAAGGTGTGCATTAAATTTTTAAAACTTAAGTCGTAATATAGGTGTAATGGATTCCCTGAAGAAACGTAGAAGGAGCAGTAGACAAATATTTGAAGAAACAGTGATCACAGTTTTTCAATTTGATGAAAAAATGGACACCATACATCCAGGAAACTCAACAAGCACCAAGACAAGACATGTGAAAACAACTATTCCAAGGCATATCGCAGACTACTCAAAAGCTATGGACAAAGAGCAAATCTTAAAACCAAGTAACCCCTCTTCCCCCAAAAAAGACATGCTATATACTGTAAAAGGAATAGATGTAGGCAAGACTCCAGATTTCTCATGGGCAAAGATGCAAATGAGACTGTAACCACCGCAGTGCACACAGCTATAGAATGGCACAGTATAAAGCAACAAAAAGAATGAACATTAATACACATGCAAACTGAAAGAACGTCAACATAATTATCTGAGGCCACACAAAACACACTGTGTGCTTTCATTTTTATCAAATTGTAGAATAGTCAAATTGGTTATAAGTAACAGCAGTTCAGTGGTTGTCTGATAGACAAGGTGCAGAAACTGAAGGGGAACAAAGAAACTTTTAGGGGTGATGGACAAAATCATTTACTTTTCCTGTTGGACTAGACTTCCTACACACATCATAATTTTTTAAACTTTTTGAGATAATTTTAGGTTCACAGAGAGTTATAAGAAATGATACAGAGGGAGCACATGTCTTCTTTACTCAGTTTCCCCTGTTGGCAAATTCATGCATAATTATAGTACAGGAATTATATAAACAGGAAATTTATGTTACAATCTACCAACCTTATGCAGATATTACCAGTTTTATATATACTCATTTGTGGGTGGGTATTTAACTGTATACAGTATTATTGCCTATGTTGTTTCATGTGACCACCACCAGTCAAGATATAGATAGAACATTTCCATTGCTATCTTTTCGCTATCCTTTTATAGCCACATTCACTTGGTTTTCTATCCTTCATCACCACCATAACCCAGGCAACCACTAAACTGTTTTCCATCTTTTTAAGTTTGTCATTTCGAGAATATTATGTTGCCGGGGTCCAGCCTCAGCAGGATCCAGGGGATACCCTCAGGATGAACAGCGTCGGCGAGAGAGAGAGAGAGAGAGAGAGAGAGAGAGAGAGAGAGAGAGAGAGAGAAAGAATATGACCAGACAGGGGTGTTTGCGGGGTCTGGCAGAGTCTGGCAATGCGTTATTTTTTACTGTGGCTTTTATACCCTAAATTAGTACATTTATAAGGGGAAGACAGTTTAACATCACATCAGCTTGTTCTTCACAAAACCAGGGTGTTTTCTGCATACTTCTTTGTTTATGAGGGTCTTCTACATTATCTTCCGGCCTTGGGGCCTATTGACATTTTATGACCTAGGTGAATGCAAAGCTGTTTTCCTAATCTATTCTTTAATGAACACAAAGGTCAGTCCTTTTGCAGAAGTTCTCAGTTAAATTTATCTAAAAGGTTTACCACACAAAGACTCTGCAGCTACAGTGAGGCAGCACCTGTTTAGCATTCCTGGTTAAAATTAACAATTCTAAACTCTTATTTTTCTAAATCTTTAACTGTAACAACTTTTAGAATAATATTTTTATGTTCTCTAACAGGGCTTCCTCACCCCTGAAGGGCTCTGTGCCTACTAGGGCCTTTATGTGATCAGGTTCTTTATGCTGTTTTATGATTTGGGTATTATAAGCAATCATGCATATTAGTACCAAGGGCGTAAACACATTTGCCAAACAAACTAAAATACCAGCAAAGGAGTTTAAATTAAAACACTCCTTTCACCCTGGATAATCTCATAAAATACCACCACCTGGGAAACTTATTGATTAAAATTCTAAATTGATTCTTATTTGGAAAGAGATCGGGGAAGGTCTTTTGCCTGTGCCACAGAAATTAGGGAGTAGTCTATTGAAGCAAGCATCAGAAAGACAGATATCATCTTTAAGGTGATCGCCGGGGGCAGCTTTTCGGAATCCCTGAAAACCTGATCCGCCTTGCCCGTTAGGTTTTCTCCCTCATGACCTAGTCATGGGTGAGATCTTGTGTGCCAGCTCCCGACATTATGTAAGGTGAAATTATACAACATTCACTAAATACAATGAAATACACTTATCTTTTTTCATTTTGCTGATTTTGGTGATGATTTCTTGTATCTATATGTCAATCCTATCAAATTGTACATTTTACTTATGTTCAGTGTGTATGTCAATTATATCTCCACAAAATACTTTAAATGAAAATAAAATAAAAATTCTATAAAGTAGTAAAAATTGCTAAATCCTGCCATGATTGTCCACATCTTCTTTTTATGCTGAATTTAGCATACAATGAAAATGTGCAGGGAAATATGATAAAACTCTTATGCCAATTGATTTTTCATTCACTACTAAATGTGATAGGTTGTAAAGGCTCCAGTATTTTTTTTCCTATGCAAATTCTTGCCAATTTAAACATGAGGATATCAAAGCTAAAGGGCACCTATGTCCATTTTCAAACACTTTGGTATGTGTAGAGCTTTTACTTAAGAAAAAGTTTTGACTTGAAAACTTGGATTTCCCAAAGACTTGTCATGAAAAACCTTGCAAATTTGCTTATCACCTGGTGAAGAAAAGTAAGAATCATTATTATGGAATATTGATGAGGCCAGGCATTACTAAAATTATTAAGCTTGGAGTAGAAGAAAGCTCAAGCAAATCATCTTGAATGATCTTCTACTTGATCAATGATCATCTACTTGAATCACTAGTTGCTGAAGTTCCTTTTATGACATTTATCTGCAGCATAAAATAGTATGCAGTTTATTTTAGGACAATTTTTTGATTTTCATCTACTCCAGGCAAACTGACACCATTGCAGAAGTCACTGAATTTTGTTATATCCCTTCATATATTACAGAGGATATTATCATAAAGAAATATCAAGATATAAAAATCTTGTTACATTTATTCTATGGAGCATCTATAATTTTTGATAATGATATCATCCTGCTTTAGTCATGAAGAGCATTCATAAGTCATTGTTTTTGCATTGGCCTAAGTTATCCTCAAATACTTTTAGATTAAAATACAGTTAGTGTTACTGTTTCTTAGGTTTTTTCTGTCAAACAAGCAAAGCAGCTAGGGATAAAGAATAAAAATGAGGAGTTGCTGTGTTGTGAGGTTGATAATGTGATGCCATTTGTTCCTGGAGATGTGCCTGAAGGTTAATGATCAAACAGCTTATATAAAATAGGAAATCCACGTGATTAGGTATGTGCATAGTTGAGGCTTTTGCTTTTTTTGTTTCCTCACAGAAAACACAATACTCAAGAGTTCCCTCTATTGCCATACATGTAAATTGTTGCCTCATGAACATATATTGCAACATTCGATTTCTTAATGCAGCATCATTCAGTCAACCTGAGACTTTAGTGTATTAAGCCAGACAATAGTCTATCAGAATCCACTTCTGGTCAGCAATAAGGTGACAATCCCCAGTTTTCAAACAATTTTTCATTAATCCCATCTTAGTAATTGTTACTACTTTACCCTGGTGACAAAAAATTATCGAAAAAAGCACATATAAGCAGGTAATATTAACTACAACTCCATTTATTCTGGCCCTCTCCACTCTCCTTTCCATTACAGATTATAGATTTTTATTATGGAATAATAAAAATTCCAATATAACCCTTGAGTTTGTAGGAGCCAGTGTTTATGTTTTATCTCATGTTGCCCAGGATTTGAAATTGTAGATATTCATTCTGACACTGTTGAAGATCTCTTCAAATTTTGCTGGTCAGCTTTCATCTGATGGGACTGACTTTCCAGAACGCATTCTTGTAGCTTCCAAGGCCATTAGTCAAGGTTTAGAGGTTTGAGGTTATGCAATCAGAAAGCCTACCACTAGGAGGAACAAGCTCAGGGTCATGAGGTCCAGAGACCACTTCATCATTCCAACATCCTCTGAGTTGGTTTTTGTAGATTTGAAGCAATAGTAGCAATTCTCCCAAATTCTAAGACTGAGAGTGATTGAAGGCTGAGTGAAATCTTCTATATTGGGCTTCTGTCCAGTCTCATCCCACTGCGAGTGCTACATCTTTATCTTATTAACAGTAGTCTTTACATAGTACTTGCTTTCCTTATTTAACTATTAAGTTAGGAGTTGTATTTAAAAGAACCTGTGCCGACCCATGATGTAATACTGATGTGCCTCAAGCAGCTTGAATAATAAGAGGAATCCAGAGTCTTCTAATGGGTCTGACCCAGCACATTTCTTCATGCTGAGTAAATGAGCCAGCACCACTCACTCCCAACTTTCTATTGTTTTATACCATGTTAAGCATTTTTGCCTAGCATGCAGTTACTAGTGCCTAACTTCTCAAGTTCCCCAAACACCAGAACATCTGATCCAAACCCCAGTCAACTTTAGCAGCATTTTGGCAAATGTTCTCTCTGCCTGAATTGAGATATCAACACTAACCCTGGAGTATTTTAGGTGGATAATTTATAAAGTTGAACTTTCTACTTCATTGCAATTAGCCAGGATATCCTTGGCCTCCAGTGGGTGATACTTTAGGTCATTTGGGTTTCAAGGTGCTATATCTATACCTCTATGCTTGGTGCAGAAATTCTGGATTATAACGTTAGTAACACAGATTCTGCTAGCTTGTACCAGCTCTAAAACAGCTATTAGGTGCCAACCTAAGCAGGCAGTACCTTCAGTTTATGGGTACAGTTTCCATGTTTAAATCAAAGACCCAAACTTGGCATCATTTTATGAAAATTGAAATGGCAAGAGATCTTCCCTCCTATGTTATTAATTATTTACAATATTGCATAATACTTTCTGAGATACATTTTCAGAGCCAGAACAGGATAGCACTTAGCAGTAGCCTGGCCACCTTAACAGGTATCCTTCCTAAATAATTATTAGAATAAAACACTGTATATTGGTGAAGCACATTAAACTAGTAATAAAATTCTAAGAGTTTTCTCTTTATTAAAATTAGAGTGAATTAAACTGGGCATGGAGTAATAAGCAAAATAAAGTTCTTGTCTATGAGTGCCTTGGGAAAGAGTACTTGCCAGTGAAGCAGCATAAGAATAGACTTCACACTTAGGATTCATTTCAAATAAAAACTAGAATTTAAGACACAAGATGATGCCTGTCTATATCAAGTACAGAGGCCCAACATCTTCTAGAGTTTTAGATGTCTGTCTACACACTAGATGCTTCTCATTAGCCTTTAAATATGTCCATATTGTCCCCATTAAAAAGAAAGGCAAGAAGAACATAAAAGAGGAGGAGGTATGAAAGAAAAAGACAAAAGCAAGAAAATGGAAAGGAAAACAGCAAAGAAAAGGAACATCAACAATACGAAGACTGCATAATTCAACGGAGAAAGCATTTAGTATCTTTCCTCTCTGATGTGACATAAACTTTTCTTTGCCATTATCTGGGTTCCCTGACTTACTTAATAATAAAATACCTAATTTTTAGCTGAGCACATGGCCTACCTGGAATAAAGAATATATTTCCCAGACTCTTAATACTAGGCTTGGCTACATGACTAAGCACTAATCAACAGAATGCAAGTAAATGTATATGAAAATGTCCAGAAATCATCACTGTTGGAGTAGACAAGCCTCTGTCATCCTTGTCATCCTTTCTCCTTCCTGATGGCTGGATTGCAGTCAACAGCCTAAGAGTCATCAGATCTTTAAAATTATAAAATGGAAGCTGATGATGGGGAAGCAAGCTGACAGAGGTGGGTCCTGATGTCATGAAGCTTAAATTTACACAAAGTTATATGTCAATTATAGCTCAATAAAGTTGAAAAAAATTATAGTGATTGGGCTGTAAGGATGACATAATGTTGAAAAGTCTTGGTACAAACAGCCTGATTTTCTTTTACAAATGCTTGCTATTAAAAATGTGCTTAATAGGAGATGTCCCTGGTGGTGGAGTGTTTGGAACTCCATGCTTCCAATGCAGGGAGTATAGGTTCAAGCCCTGCTTGGGGAACTAAGACCCCACATGCTGCATGGTGTGGCCAAAAAAATAAAAAATAAACTAAATGTGCTTAATAAATGGTAGCTATTATAATGATGATGATATTTTTAGTAAAGCATTGTGCTAGGCAGTATGTGTATAGCAAGACAGTCCCTATCCTCAGTGAGCTTGTAGTAGAGGATAGACATATCAAAACATATTAAGATGCATAAAATTGTGAAATATAAGCAGATAGTAATAGCTTTTAATTTTATAATGTACTATATATTTTTCCTGAGATTCTTAAAGTCACTGTAAAATTCTATTGAGCTTTCACCTTTTAGACATGTCTCCAATAATAAAAATGGTTTTTAGTAGTAAAACTACAAAACATCCACAAACCATCTGTTTGCAATTAATCCAGTTTACTTTCCACAGTAGAACAAAAATAATCCCAGAATATTTTGTCACATCCTTGAACCAAAGATCTGAAAGGAAAAAATCCCTATTATGCCATTTCAACACATATCATCTTTTAAAGTACAACCTGTTTACTTGAGGGAATATAATTTCAATTGTGATATGTGTATATGATAGATATTATATGTGTGTATATTGTTATTTGCTTAGATAAAAATTGGTGGTAAATATGAAGCCTGACTATAATATATATCTATTTAATATATTTAATAATAAAATTCTAATAGTATTATTCACAATTTTATTTCATATGGAGAAAATTTAACCCATTGCATTGATATCTTCAATATATCTATATTTTTTATACCAATGTGAGATTTTTTAAAAAATTATAAACAACTCTGGATTAAATTTTTAAAAAGAGAAAGTGACAATTCAGGTTTTTCTCTTGGATTTTATTTTCAGTAATGCCCATGTTTCAGATAATGATATTGAATAATTAACATTTTTAAAAATAAATTAATTTCAATAATGGAATCAGATTATCTCATAAAACTACAAGTTATTTCCTCACATGTACTATATAAAAATGTCCTCAAATTTTTCTTTTAATCAATAAGTTTCATGAATATTTTTTCAATTGGCATAATATAGACTATGGAGAGCAGGCACTTAATCTGGGTAAAATAATATCCAAAACAGAAAAAGTTCTGGATATTTATTCACTCAGATTTCCTTCTTCCTCAGGTGGCCCCTGACAGGATTCCTCTTGGCCAATAAAGCCAAGTGTGTGTGTGCGCACTTGGGAAATGAGGTGCTGTTATGAAGAGGTCTCTTCTCTGACATGTTATGAATGCATATATCATGTGAACCCACTTCAGTCATCTGGAAGCCAGGGGAAGAACTAACCCAGTGATAAAGTTGAACATAAGGTGGAAAAAAAGAGAAGGAGGAAAGAACCTGAGACTATCTATTATAACATTGTTGACCCATTAAATCAACAAAATCTAGAACCACCCTATGTCTAAGCTTGCTGTTTAATGAGGAAGTAAATTTTCTATTGCTTAAATCAATTTGAACTTCCTGTTACTCTAAGTCAAAAGTCTCCTGATTAATATAGTCTCTGCACAATTTGGAAAACCACTACATACAGACCAATTATAGAATGGATAAACAGATTGTGGCATATCCATATAATAGAATACTACTTAACAATAAAAGCAATGAGTAGATACATGAAATGACATGGTTGAATCTCAAAAGCATCAAGCTAAATGAAAGAAGTGAGACTAAAAATGTCACTAACTGTACAACCAGATTTATAGGAAATTCTTGAATGGTCAAAATCAGACCAGTGATTACAAGATGGGGAGGGAGAGGTTTGACCTCCAAGAAGCAGAAATGGAATTTTAAGCGGTGAGAGAAATGTTCTACATCTTGGACTATAGTGATGATTACATTCACTATACATTGTACATATATCACATAAGAAAGGTGAACTTTACTGTATGTAAATTGTACCTCAGTGAATAAAAATATCTCTTTTTAAAATATATAAATGAAAATACTTCAAAAAAGGGACTGGAAGTCATCATGCTACAATATCTTCTCAATACATGGTAGAAGTGATAAAGTATTTACAAGTAATATTTTGCTAATATTTAAGTTTTAATACTAAAAAGTGATGAGCTTTGTAAGTTAATTGCAATAGACCTAATGTAATCCTTAGAGTAACATGACTTTTCCTCACTTGCAGTCCTTTCTTCCAACTGAACTTCTTCAATAAATAGCTTAGCCTCTCTACTGCACTGTTGGAAAATCATGTGTTCTGCTTTCTTAACTGAGAGAGAAAAGACGATAATCCAGTGCCCACTTTAATGTTCCTGATGAATGTCTCTACTGACTTTTTAAAAGATAAAAAGCTATCCAAGTATTTAAGAAGTAGGAAGAGTCAAGATCATCAAGGATTAAAAGTAAGTGAGGATGCAAGGTTTTCATTAGAAGAATTTTTCCTGAGCTTGCTGGCCATTGGAACATTAATCACGAGTAGTTTTGGCATAAGTCTTTGCTAATGCAACACTAAAGCAGCTCATTCTATTAATGACTAGCTCTAATTCATGGCACGGTCTTTCTTATAATAAGCGGAACTCTGGCTTGCTTTAACTTATAAACATTTATCTTCTGAATGAGGCCTTTTCTTCAGTTCACCACATTAGGATCGCTTAAATAATTGAAAGCAGCAGGCATTTCCCCATCCCTCTCCACATTTCTGTCTTTTCTTTCTAGAGTCTGTGTGTACAAGGATGGAGAAAATGGAACATTTCTTTATCCATGAGGTTATATAAGAATAATTTTATTTCTTTTTTCATCAGCGATGAGTATGAGAGACACAATTTGATTCTCTCTCTATTCACACCATCTACCCACATCCTCTTCTCTCTTCTACCTGGAGAAAATGATTAATACAGGCGAAGGCCTAATATCTATTCCTCTCTAATGGTCAGAGTTAATATTCCAAGTTCACTGACCATGTCTGTCTTGGCCTTTTGCAGTTTCTCTCCCAGATGACAAGAATGCCTATAAGTGGAAGATAGTCTCCCCAATCCTGTCTATTTGGTAAGCTCATCACTAAAGACCTTCCCAGTCTTACTAACTATAGGAAGTAACAGTTATTCAACTGCTTGGCCTGAAATTGGATGGGCAAGAGAGTTCAACTCATAACAAAGAGTGTAGAAAGCTTCTCTTCACTGTTAGGTTCAAGACACATTTTCGCATTCGATGTGAGCAGTAAGCTGTGTGCTTTGGAGAATAAAGCTGATACTGGATACATTCCACCCTTCGTCCAAATCCTTGAACTTCATCTCAGTTGGCTCAGAATTTAGAGTGAGTCTGAGCATTATTCAGAGCTGGCGAATCTCCCCTAATAATCCTTAGTTCTTTCAATATTCTTTTGTACATGTCGTCTTTATTCTCCAACATTATGTTTATCCTTTTCTGAATAGTCTTGAATTTGTGTAGGCAACTCTAACACTGTGGCCTCTGAGTATCATAATATACTTGAAAAAATCCTTATTGAATTCAGTTAGACCTTGGTTAACATCCTGACTCCACTCGATACCCAATGAGAGTGGTTGGGCAGATTCCTTCACGGCCCTGAGTCTCAGGTTCTCCATCTTGAATGAACACACTAGCGACCGCACAGAATTGTTATGAAGCTAGAGGTAATTAAGATATTAATAGCATTTGTAAGTCATTTAGCATAGTGCCTGATATACACAAAGACCATGAAGAATGTAGTTTTCCTTTCATGGTTCTCACACAAAACTACCCCTATTTCAGTGTCATACCTGGGACGTACTGGAGACATTTTGAAATGGAATACTTGCTCCACAGACTGGACACATTTTGAGAAAATTTTGTGAAGCTGATTTGTTTCTATATAAATCATTGTAAGACAATCTTTTTTAAAGGAAGTTATACCTCCTCAAAACATTTGCTCATTGCATCAAAATCAGACAAACTTAACCTTCTTTCTGAACCTCAAATGCTATGTTTTTGGTGAAGATTTAATGATGTTTTTTCAGCCTTAACAGAATCAGAATGATGGATTTGATTTAGGTATCTTTTATATTACTGATTGCATTCTTTATTTTGCTAATTTACTGTTATCTAATAATTCACATTACATTGTAAACTCCTATGAAATTAGGCCTGGCACAGTGGGGTACTGATTTATACCAGGATTCCCATCTAATATCAGAGCTTCTTAGAGGTCAAAGGGCAGTGCAAATAAAATGTTAACACTGGGCCTGCTTGAAGTTAACACAACACTGCTTGAAGTTTTCCTTGGAAGTACTAGTGAAGACAAATGAATGTTTATGCCTCCTTTGTGGTATGATACTGCACTGGTTTGGGAGAGATGTGATTTGGGATGGAAGGCTTCAACTGCAATGGTATACAAAATTGATGGGTAGAGGGGTGATGCCCTTGCATAGGTCAAGGTGATCCTCACACTCTTTGATCCTCACCTGTGGCAACCATATGTGACTCATGTATCTAAGGAGACAAAAGTTGCATTTTTGGGTACATTTTGCTCAGGCCTTCTAATGAGATGAAGATATTGCATTTCCTGCTGTGTATCCTTCTAAGCAGCTAATTAACCATAGTATTATATTACTATTCTCTATTATTAGACTTTATTGCCTTTTTGTTTATGTCACATGAGTCTTATTGCCAATCTGAAACCATAGCCATAGATTTGCTACTGGCAGGAGTCTTTCATAACTTATCTGACTCATTCATAACCAATAGAACATTTACCAAATGCTCCTGGTTCACCAGAATAATAACCCTGGCATTTACAATTATTAAAAGGTCACAAGGTCACAGAAGTTCAGGATGTATTACACCATTGAGTAGCTACTGTGGCTACTATGTAAGATAGAAACCAGAAAAATGGGAAGATACCGAGTCCGTGAAACACTGCAGTGAACCTGTGTATCTCCCTAAAATTTTACACAGTATCTTTATAAATATGCATTGGTTATTTCTCAGAATATGCTCACATTTTAAAGAGGTGCTGAAACATGACCGCATAAAAGGTTAAGAGTTATTACTTTACTTTAGAGAGGCTGAATGCTCTTTTGAGATAAATTCAGGCAATTTATGTAGAAAATTATTTCTTTGATGCCTTCAGGTTACCACTTAGCAAATTATTCTTAGACTCTACCAAGTGACCTTAATTACCTAAAATTAAGGTTAATTTTTCCACCTAAAATGTCTTGCTCATCTCTGAGGAACTTACCCAAACACTGTTAAGGACAAATTTTTCCAAGAGTTCCAGTACAATAGGCAATGTGTGTATGGTTAGTCGCTCAGCACTGTCGGACTCTTTGACCTCATGGACTGTAGCCCAGCGGGCTCCTCTATTCATGAAATTTTCCAGGCAAGAATACTGGAGAGGGTTGTCATTTTCTCCAAGAAATCTTCCCGATCCAAGGATCAAACTTTTGTCTCCTGCATTGGCAGGCAGATTTTTTTTTTTTTTTTTTAATTACTGTACCACCTGGAAAGCCAACAATAGTCAATACATTATTTCTAATGAAGGTTATCAGAATGTCCCTTCATCTTTCTCTTAGAGGAAAAATGCTCAAATAGGAACAAAGTTCATGTAAAAGCTAAGTGTCACTTTGATTGGCACTGGGGACAAAATAGTTGAAACAAAGTATCCCCTCACCCCTATCCTCATCTAATGACCTTCCAGTTCCTGAAACAGAATGGAAAGAATTAACTATTCACTACTAGTATTGGTGATTATGGTAGTGTTTACAACCAATAGACATTGTTTCTTTTTTAACATAGAGATTGTATACCCATGCTAATATATCAATTAGGAAAGACTTTCCCTTCAAGTAAGACAATAGCCAAGCAATAGTAGCCTAGACTAGAGACTTGATTTTCGCTTTCTCACTCAACAAGGGTAGGATAATTATTTCTTGTAGTCATTTGTTAAGCCAGCACCAAGGATTTAAGACTGGCATCACTACAGTTTCCCAGGTCTTTTTTTCAGTGTTCCAAAATGATGGAAGTTATTCTGATCATCATATCCCCACAAAGATTTCATTCAAAATAATGAGACAAACAAGGTGTAACCCAGAACAAATGCTTCTTCTTGAATCGACTGTAACTTTATATTAAATAGGAGTAATTTTCTCTGAACTATCTCTGCCCCCAAAGGGCTTATTTCCAGAATTGAATCACTTGCCAAACTCTAGAAAAAGTGCTATCTAGAACCACAATTGATGATGTCAGAGGTCACCACCTAATTCATAAACAAGAGATATTAGCAGAGATGAAGTAGTAATATTAGCCTTGGAGTAAGCAGTCAGTGTTTTTATTTTTGCTTTATTTCATTTTGTTGTTTGTTGAGCTTCAATTACAAAGATTTCAATTCATCACCATCCACAGTTCAAGTTATAGTCTCATCAGCGATCAATGCAAGACACCTCTCTTTTATAAATATTATATATATTTATTTATCATGTTTGATCTCCATGTAGTGCTATTTCCCTCACATGGGACAATGACTATGCTTATTTACTGCTGGTTTTCATATTATTTCCATGCTTTTGTAGTCGTCAAAAGTAAAATATCTGTACTTTTAAAGATAAAGTACATCAAGAATTCTTACTGATTAATTTATTCTGAATTCATTATTACAGATTTTACTTAGCTTCATTAAAATTTGCCAATTGAATCTAATTTATCTCATGACACAAATTTTAATCTCAATGATATCAACCTAGCTATTCATGCCACAAAATAAAAACAACAGTCTCTGAATATCCATAATAATATTTAAATCATCAAGATAGTGACTAGGTAGTTCAAAAAACACAACAGTATGGTAAATGGCATAAAAATTGATGCATAGACCAATGGAACAGAATAAGGAGTTCCAAAATAAACCCTAATAAACTAACTAATATTTGAAAAGGAACCAAGAAAAGAAAAGTTAGTTTCTTCAATAAATGGTGCTAGGAAAACTGGATATTCATATACAAAAGAATGAAACTCAACCCCATATACAAAAGAATGAAACTTACACCTCTCCCACAAATTAACTTGAAATGGATTAAATACTTATGCAAAACCTGAAACCATAAAGCTCCTAGAATAAAACAAAGGGACGATTTTTTTCATTGGTTTTGGCAATGATTTTATGGCTCTGTCACCAAAAGCACAAGCAATAAAAGCAAGAACAAGCAAGTAAACCAAAAAACTTCTGCACAACAAGGGAAACCATACACAGAATGCAAAGGAAACTTACTGAATAGGAGAAAATATTTGCAAACCACAAATGTGATAATGTATTAATATGCAAAATATATAAGAAATGCATATAACTCAACAGCTAAAAACTCTACAATAAATAATTCAAATTTTAAAAATGAGAAAATAGACATTTTTCTTTCTTTTTAAAAAAAATTTATTTATTTTAATTGGAGGCTTTACAATATTGTGGTGGTTTTTGCCATACATTGATATGAATCAGCCACGGACAGGTGTACATGTGTCCCCCATCCTGAACCACCCTCCCACCTCCCTCCCCATCCCATCCCTCTGGGTTGCCCCAGTGTACCGGCTTTGAGTACCCTGCTTCATGCATCAAACTTGGACTAGTCATCTATTTCACATATGGTAATATACATGTTTCAATGCTATTCTCTCAAATCATGCCACCCTCGTCTTCTCCCACAGAGTCCAAAAGTCTGTTCTTTATATCTGTGTCTCTTTGGCTGTCTCATATATAGGGTCATTGTTACCATCTTTCTAAATTCCATATATATGCATTGATATACTGTTTTGGTGTTTTTCTTTCTGACTTACTTCACTCTGTATAATAGGCTCCAGTTCCATCCACCTCAATATAAATGCTGGAGAGGATGTGGAGCAAAGGGAACCCTTTTACACTGTTGGTGGGAATGCAAACTAGTACAGCCACTATGGAGAACAGTGTGGAGATTCCTTAAAAAATTTTAAACAGATCTGCCATATGACCCAGCGATCCCACTGCTGGGCATACACACTGAGGAAACCAGAATTGAAAGAAACATGTACCCCAGTGTTCATCACACCACTGTCTACAATACCTAGGACATAGAAGAAACCTAGATGTCCGTTGGCAGATGAATGGATAAGAAACCTGTGGTACATGTACACAGTAGAATATTACTCAGCTATGAAAACAGACATTTTTCAAAGAAGAAGTTCAAATGAATAACAAGAGCATGAATAGGCATTCAACCTCACCAATCACTAAGGAAATATGAATCAAAACCACATGAGTCTTATACCATAAACCACCATTGAAAATTATGAAATGCTGATAGTTATTGGCTTTCCACATAATTTTCTCTTCTGAAAGCACAATCTTTATTGGAAAAAGGATTGGAGAAACAACTTCTGCTCCTTGATCCAGCTCCTCCTCCTGGACTTTCCAATCACAAATGAGACTTTTTTTAATGTAATAATTTATCAATATTACCATGAAACTGAGCTAAAGTTGGCACTATATGTAGGACTGGTGAAATGGAGCAGACTAAATTACATCCCTACCCAGGAAAACAGCATACCTTCTATTAGACACACTAGTGTCTAGGAAGTCAGTATCTTGTACTTATCCAAACATCTCACTACATGCTTCTTCCATCAGAGCAAGATATATACATTGCCATAGTTATAGCTATGAGAAGAAATTCCTTATAGGAATTGACTCACAGTTATGCAGATCAAGAAGTCCCACCATCTGCCGTCTTCAAGCCTGAGAACTAGGAGAGTCACTGATGTAATTTAATCCAAGTCCAAAGAAGGGAAAACCAGAAGTGCCAATGTCTGTGGGCAGAAGAGAGTTGTCACAGCTAAGTGGAGAGAGCGAATTCACCCTTCCTTCACCATTTTTGTTCTATCTGAGCCCTCAGCAGGTCGGATAGTACACATGGACACAGGTAGAGGTGGCCCTCTTTTCTCAGCCTGCTGATTCAATGCCAATCTTTTCTGGAGACACTATCACAGACATGCCTTGAGATAATGCTCTACCAGCTGTCTGGCATCCCTTAGCCCAGTCAAGTTGACTCAAAAAAATAACCATCATAGGAATCAGCAATTTTCCTTAAACTATTATTACCTGAATACCCTCTTCATCATTCTGTTAAAAATATTAAACTCTACTGCTTCATATAATCCAGATACAGCATCTAGGTCCTTGATTTCATAATTTTTCCATACCCACTTGCCTTGCTCTATTTTTGCCACACATCTTATCACCTCTTAATGTTCTATATTATTTTTTCATTATATTTTCTGTCTCCTCTTGCTAAAATTCAAGCTCTGTAAAAACCAATTTTTATCTGTTTTAGCCTAGTGATATATTTCAAGCATCTATTTAAACTACACCTAGTAAATAGTAGGGGCTCAATATCCATTTCATAAATGAAACATAAATAAAATTTTATTTAATGTAATGGTACATAGTTTCCTCTTTTCCTCTTCCTCTTCTATAGTGGATTACTATTTGATAAAGTCCAGTACAGAGTTATTTCTTGTAATATTCATTCAACTCCATTATTTTAGATAATAGAAGTAGTGTTTACTTATCTAATATACAAACACACTTTATTAGTCTCCATATATTTTAGTTTATCATGGATTTCTTATAGATTATTTTCTTATATTCTCTCAAATAAGTTAGAGTAGACACATATTACAATTCAAAAATTTTCAAAAAGCTTTTCTAAGAAGGTGTTGTACATATGAACATAGTACTAATGACCATATCAATGGAGGAGACACATAGCATACATATTCTGTTGGTCTCAAGAGCATTTGTGGAGTTTTTTTTTTTTTTGCTGGAAACTGAACTGTAGCATTTTACATATACTCTCACCTCCGAAATGCCCAGAGTAAAATGCTTTTGGTGTGTGTGTTGCTCAATGAGAGACAGTAGCATTGTTATAGTTAAGTCTTCATGGTATAGTAATGAAAGACATGGTTCCTTAAAAGACAAAAAATATTTCTCTCTAGGTTCTTACCTCACTGTCAGAAAGGGACTCGGATTCAAAGAAAACATAGTCTGATACTTGCAGATCCTTAAGGATTAAACAACCAAGATGAAATTCCACACTCTTGCTTCTGACTCTGTTGATCGAACCCTAAACCATGTTTCATGGGTTGATGGAAATCAGAGTTAACTTTTATCTATAGGAAAATAATATTTTTATAGCTGCTCACAATCCTCCCTGTAAAACTGTCAATTTTACAAATGTTGTTGGCAATAGAAACATAAGCTGCAATGCCTCAAAATAATCCTAAGTGCTATGCAATAAAAATAAATATCCATGGCCTGTTTTTACCAAAACTATTGTTTCTTGATTCACACTGACGTAGCACCATTTGCTAATATTTTTATTCACTAGATTTATCTTCTTCCCCTTATCTGCTTGCCTCCTTGCCTCTATGAAGTAAGAACATATATTCTCATGATAATTAGGGTATTAATGACACTATCAGTATGGCCCAAAGGAGCAGCCAGCAAGAGCGCCTGCCTTTCTCTCGCTTCTTATATTCATTTAATTGCAAGTCCTTCTCCCATCATGTATACACAAGTATATCCTCCCAAAACTCCACAAAGAGTAAACCCACTAAGAATGGTAGTGTTATGCCACCAACCAGAGAGTATTTTGTTTTTTTGGAACAATCTGTCTTAAAGGATATTTGTAATATCCTTAGTGAGAATATACCAATATTCTTCATGAAATGTTACTCATAGGGTTATCCTGCCCATTATGAACCTAGGAATATGGCTATTAATTAATTATGTATGCAAATTACCTTTTGGGGTATCATGTGGGCAGTGTAAGTAAATTCTGGAGTCAAATTTTCTGGGTTCAGTTCACAGCTCTGGCATTTACTAGCTTTGTGACATTAGGCAGGTTACTTAAACCTCAGGGTTTGTTCATCTGTATAAGTCAACCTATAAAAGGATGGTTGTGATGATTTGGTATGTTATTATCTGTAAAGATCTTAACAGTTTCTGGTATCATATAATGTAAGATGCTATTATCAATATATAGCTACAAGTGATGGGCTGTTTTAGAAATATGTTGATGGTGGCATTCAGTATCCCTCCAGTTCTTACTCTCCCTATCTCTTAGGAAACTGCACTTGCCGCTGCCCCAGGCAACTAAAAATGCTAAATAGATCTGCAAAGACCAGTAAAGGACTGGGTTTATTTGTAGTGTTTCCTTATAGAAATTAAAAATGAGTTTGCAATATCATAAAAGATTTTTAAAATACTTCCCAAGGCTTGAAAGACAGTAAACATTTCTCTGTACTGAATAGAAATGTATTGCTTTACTACTATTTTATATATGAAAGTCAAATTGATATTTTAAAAATCAGTAATGTGCCAAGTGGAGAACTCCTGGCTGATTACATTTGTGATTCAATCCTTTGTATTTGGGTTATTACAAAGCAAGATGGAGTCCAAGATACCCATAGGACTTTTGCAAGATAAGCTTTTACCACATAGACATGTTATATTAACAGAGTGGATGATTTACTAAAAGATCTGTTTTTAAAAACTCAAGAAAAGTATAAGCATCAGTCACAAACTGCCTGGTTCCCTAAACTGTACTGAATAGCTTTTGCAAGAAATTCTTTCCTTAGATTTTACTGATATACTTTCAGCGTGAAATAGCATATGAATAATATCTCCCTTTAAAAAGAACTTGTAAAAATTGGTACAGAATTGATATTAAAATTTCAATCACACAGGCCAAGTCAACAGAAAAATGAACCACTACCATATCATCCTAAAGAAGCCCTGTTTGCATTTAAAAGAGATATTTGATTATTACTCTCATATTTGGGTGAAGAAAAAAACTGAAATGAAACTAAAATTTGTGGTGAATTTCAAATAGTTTCTTCACCATAGACATGTTATTTTCTAAATATCAATCTAGAGTCATATGAAATCAATATGAAAATATTGAAGTCCTTAAAAATTGGTTCTGCATTTCAATGGTTTAAACACTCAGCCCCACTCCTTCCTATAGAATTTCTCTATTTCTGAGTATTTTAATCTAGATTTAGTTCTTTATGTTCCATTTTGTAATAGTTTTATTGGTTTAACAATGATGTATATTGTCTTTTCCTACTTCTGCTATATTTAATGTCTTTCTGTTTCCTTTAGATATGAAGGGTAGATGGGAGAATATAACACTCTTGAGCTGCCCTTAGTTCTGGAATTGTGGGTTATTGGGAAGAAGTCCAAGACCACCCTGATTTCCCCTTCTATACTGACTTGCTCTTCTCCCTGGATACACATGCTTTACTCCCTCCTTGAAATTTAGCAACAAAGGGCCTTTGTAATGAACTTTACTAAAAAATCTCTAGCACCCCTCTTGGCTTTGCAGAGCTAATTCACCCTTAGTTTTCCTGTTTCTGTAATTTTATTTTTGTAATATTTCTTCCCCACCCACCAAATCTTCCTCTCCTCTTCAGCTTGTTGTTGCTTCTCCTGTTTGAGATATAATTATGTGTCCAAATCATGTGCTCTGAACATCTATGTGATAAACTATTCATTGAACTGTATTTTGTGTTTTTGGACGTAATTGTGTATTCTCTGTCTACTTAACAGAACGTGGTACTTCTAAGTGAGAAAAGTGTTACAAGGGGCAAGTGATAAATACAAAGACATTAGAAGCCATGTATTTTCTAAATAAAAATAGCACCCCTGCAGTAATTGTCAGAATCACATGCTATATCAAATAGGCTTAGACCAAAGAGCATCGTTTGTCAAACACAGCCTCACTGAGAACATCTCTCCCTTGTAGCCCTCCCTGCCAGCATAATTTCTGTTGATTTCAAAGGTTTCTTTCAGCCAGCTTGCCAGGGCAAACTGGTCTTTTACCATCATTCACCCAACTCAGGATTTTATCCTACCCATTTTTTAGAGAGAATTAAGTTTCTTTTTCATAGAGAAGATGTTAGTTTGGGGCATCTATAATTTGGGGACTCAGTAAAAGACCAAATAGAACAGTCAAGAATAGAGACATTTGAACTTGCAGAAGCAACATATAAAATGAAAGTTTTCTTAGGGAAAAAAATTATTTATCTTCTTTATATTATCTACTGTTCCTCTTGCCTACTCTTCGGACCAAAAAATGTTTTGTGGTAAAAGCATTTTTTTAAAAGCAGGAACTTACAAATTTAGAGTTAAATTTAAAGGCTCTATTCACAAAATAGGCAAACAACACATTTTGGGGCCATTATGAAAAATCAATTCCATACGCAGCATTTATTTTATGGATTGTTAAATGTTTATGGTAGGTTATACAAAGAGCAGTCCTCCGCAAAGACCTTAGAATGACACAAACAATGATAATACATGAGTGTCTTTGGTAAGGGTCACAGAGCAGTATAGAAAATTCCTTAGGAGCTTTAAGAGGATGAGCCCACTATTTCCTGAAGGAATCAAGAAAGATTTTATCAAATACTCAAGAGATAGAGAGAGGTGGACAGAATCAGAGAGTAACAGAAAGAAGCAAAGGCATGGAGGCAGGCTATTACAATGGAAGTATTCCCCCTCTCCCAGGAATTATCCTGTCTAATGACAGCTATGACCCTTAAAGGTTTTTAAAAGTTGTATAGCTATTGCACACACATCAGTAATTTTACAAGCCTCTCTGATAACAAATAATATGAAATGACATTATAGTTGATACTATATTTTGTACCAGGTCATTGATTTACAGAAGGTCAAGATTAGCCACAGACTGAACAGCTGAAGCTTATTATGTTCCTCTGGTCACTTAACTTTTATGACCATCCCTACACACACACACACATGCCCTTTCATCCTAGACCTTTAGTTTATTTTCCATTAACTTTATATGTTTTCTGCCATCCCACTTCCCTGATTCTTATGTCTGCAAATACAGTGACACTCATTAAGAGGTACCCTTCTATGATTTCATTATGTTCCAAAAGCTAGCTTTTAAGCTCCATGTGATTTCATTTTTGCTATAGTTCTAGTGCCTGTAACACGGTGAATACTCAATAATACTTGTCAAATGAACAGAAGATTAAGAGACTGTCATAGGGCAGACTGTTTGGCAAACAGAAGATGAATTATCATGTCCATTTTGTAGATAAGTTTGCAGAGATAAAGAGAGGTTCTAATTCTCTAACATGTGCTCTTTTTATCATGAGACATTGCTTTTACTCAAACAATGATTAATGGTAGCAATTACAGATTGGGTGGAGGAGTACTATAATGATGGTTTGGATACATAGAACCTACAATGGTCTCCCAAATCATGCTCTACAAGCATCACACAGTCAGCCAAGAAGGTGATAGTAGTATCTAATGAGAGATAATACGACTGGGAAGAGACAAAAATTAAACATGCGTGGTTTGTCACAATTTCCTTACTGTCCTGCCCTCTAACTTCACCTTTTCCTACTCAATCTCTCCCCTTTCTATAACCTGGATTATTAAGAATTATACTTTAAGCTAATGATGCCCAACTGTTTTTTTGCAAGGGGATTTGGGGCAATGGTAGTAACAGCACAGGAGTAGTGAGATATCTTCATTAGAAGGAGCTTGAATTTATTGCTGAATTAGAGCAAAAGCAATGAAATAGAATAATACAGGGAGAAACTTCGTCTGTGTGAGCTATGTGAGAGTAATTTTGGGTATATTTTGTCATAAAATGTTGAGATCCTTAAAAATATTTGCACATTATGTGTGACACTGATCAGTTCAGTTCAGTTCACTGACCCTCACCAACTCCCGGAGTCCACCCAAACCCATGTCCATTGAATCAGTGATGCCATCCAACCATCTCATCCTCTGTCATCCCCTTCTCCTCCTGCCCTCAATCTTTCCCAGCATCAGAGTCTTTTCGAATGTCAGCTCTTCCCATCAGGTGGCCAGAATATTGGAGTTTCAGCTTCAGCATCAGTCCTTCCAATGAACACCCAGGACTCATCTTCTTTAGGATGGACGGGTTGGATCTCCTTGCAGTCCAAGGGACTCTCAAGAGTTTTCTCCAACACCACAGCTCAAAGGTATCAATTCTTCGGCATTCAGCTTTCTTTAGAGTCCAACTCTCACATCCATATGTGACCACTGGAAAAACCATAGTCTTGACTAGATGGACCTTTGTTGGCAAAGTAATGTCTCTGCTTTGCAATATGCTGTCTAGTTTGGTCATAACTTTCCTTCCAAGGAATAAGTGTCTTTTAATTTCATGGCTGCAATCACCATGTACAGTGATTTTGGAGTCCAGAAAAATAAAGTCTGACACTGTTTCCCCATCTATTTCCCATGAAGTGATGGGACCAGATGCCATGAACTTAACTTTTTGAATGTTGAGCTATAAGCCAGTTTTTCACTCTCCTCTTTCACTTTTATTAAGAGGCTTTTTAGTTCCTCTTCCCTTTCTGCTATAAGGGTGGTGTCATCTGCATATCTGAGGTTATTGATATTTCTCCTGGCAATCTTGATTCCAGCTTGTGCTTCCTCCAGCCCAGTGTTTCTTATGATGTACTCTGCATATAAGTTAAATAAGCAGGGTGACAATATACAGCCTTGACGTACTCCTTTTCCTATTTGGAACCGGTCTGTTGTTCCATGTCCAGTTCTAACTGTTGCTTCCTGACCTGCATACAGATTTCTCAAGAGGCAGGTCAGGTGGTCTGGTATTCCCATCTCTTTAAGAATTTTCCAGTTAGAGGGTGTGGAGAAAAGGGAACCCTCTTACACTGTTGGTGGGAATGCAAACTAGTACAGCCACTATGGAGAACAGTGTGGAGATTCCTTAAAAAACTGGAAATAGAACTGCCATATGATCCAGCAATCTCATTCCTGGGCCTACACACTGAAGAAACCAGAACTGAAAGAGACACATGTACCCCAATGTTCATCGCAGCACTGTTTAAAATAGCAAGGACATGGAAGGAACCTAGATGCCCATCAGCAGACGAATGGATAAGAAAGCTATGGTACATATACACAATGGAATATTACTCAGCCATTAAAAAGAATACATTTGAATAAGTTCTAATGGATGGATAAAACTGGAGCCCATTATACAGAGTGAAGTAAGCCAGAAAGATAAACACCAATACAGTATACTAATGCATATATATGGAATTTAGAAAGATGGTAATGATAACTCTATATGCAAGACAGAAAAAGAGACACAGATGTATAGAACAGACTTTTGGACTCTATGGAAGAAGGCGAGGGTGGGATGATCTGAGAGAATAGCATTGAAACATGTATATTATCAAGTGTGAAACAGATCACCAGTCCAGGTTGGATGCATGAGACAAGTGCTCAGGGCTCGTGCACTGGGATGACCCAGAGGGATGGGATGGGGAGGGCGGTGGGAGGGGGGTTCAGGATGGGGAACACATGTAAATCCATGGCTGATTCATGTCAATGTATGGCAAAAACCACTACAATATTGTAAAGCCTCCAACTAATAAAAATAAATGGGGGGAAAAAAAAGAATTTTCCAGTTTATTGTGATCCACACAGTCAAAGGTTTTGGCATAGTCAATAAAGCAGAAGTAGATGTTTTTCTGAAACTCTCTTGCTTTTTTGACGATCCAGCAGATGTTGGCAATTTGATCTCTGGTTCCTCTGCCTTTTCTAAAAACAGCTTGAACATCTGGAATTTCACGGTTTATGTATTGCTGAAACCTGGCTTGGAGAATTTTAAGTATTACTTTACTAGTGTGTGAGATGAGTACAATAGTGCCGTAGTTTGAACATTGTCATTGCCTTTCTTTGGGATTAGAATGAAAACTGACCTTTTCCAGTCCTGTGGCCACTGCTGAGTTTTCCAAATTTGCTGGCATATTGAGTGCAGCACTTTCACAGCATCATCTTTCAGGATTTGAAATAGCTCAACTGGCATTCCATCACATCCACTAGTTGTTCGTAGTGATGCTTCCTAAGACCCACTTGACTTCTCATTCTAGGATGTCTGGCTCTAGGTGAGTGATCACACCATCGTGATTATCAGTGTCATGAAGATCTTTTTTGTACAGTTCTGTGTATTCTTGCCACCTATTCTTAATATCTTCTGCTTCTGGTAGGTCCCTACCATATCTCTCCCTTATTGAGCCCATCTTTGCATGAAATGTTCCCTTGGTATCTCTAATTTTCTTTAAAGATCTTCCCATCTTGAAGAGGTCTTTCCCATTCTATTGTTTTCCTCTATTTCTTTGCATTGATCACTGGGGAAGGCTTTCTTACACTGATAAACTGGTAGAAACAAGGCTTTTAGAAGTTTTTCTCTATGCTAAAAATAGGAATTTCTAGAGAGACTGCAATGAAGATTTCAATTACTGTTAATCATCTTTTAATTGCCAGACATGTTGCTCACTGAACGCAGGTTCACTCACAAGTGGACATGAGGCAGCTGAGTTACTGTGATTTCCTTGTGGTCTGATTTGGTAGGAATGTTTCAGCTCTATATATTGTAGCAGAAAACATGTTATATAGGGGCCCACATGTAGAGGGATTAATTTCTTCTCAGCTAACAAGAATTCTGGAAGAACTTTCTTCTACCAGTTTTTTCCTTCAGAAAAGGATGTGGGAAAAGTGCTTGTGTCCAAATAAATATAGAGAATTCATAACACTGTGCAAGTCTCAGTAAAAACAGAGCGTGGTCTGTGAGGTATTTCATATACCACTATTGTGAAGTAAGTCAAGGATAGTTCCGAGGAAGAAATAAAGAGGCAAAAAACAGGGAAGTATGGAATGTATGTTTGCTGAAGTATTTAAGAATATTCATTTTTGTTTTAAAGACCATGACAAAAATAACAAACTTAAGCACAGAAGCAAGTAACTACTGAGATATATTAGACATAGAGTTAGCATAGCACATATATACATGTGTTAATTGTAAGAGAGAGATAATGGAAGGAATAGGTAAACCTTATCTATTCATAAGACATATATTAGGTCATCTCCAATTGGTAGCAATGTAATCAGGTATCCATAGATGACACACATTCTGGTCTTAGGCATCGTCTTCCAAATCACAGATAAAAACCATGGATACTCAGCAGGTTATCAGTCAATTTTAACCATAACCAGTAATTTACCTTGACTCTCCCTAACAGAGCAAGTGTCTGTAGGCACAAGGTACCTTCCATCTGCCAAACCTTGCTTGGCTTGTCTTCTGAACCATATGATTAACAGAAGAGGTTGGTATGATATAGAGATACAATACACACACACTGCACAGTGTAGAATCCCTCTTTCTTGCATTTTATTTAAGGATACTTCCTTACCCTGTTATTGATTTTGATAGTTGCTAATATTTATATAATACATGCATATTATATATGCATATATTATCTATTAATTGTATATATTATATCAGTCATTGATAATATCAACCATATAACATTATAGCACATAATATTGTATATATGCATGTATCATATGTAACAATTATTAACAGTTAAGTCACAGTATGCAAGTGTTTACTCCAGGAAATGACTGGTTTGCAAACAAATCAGTTTTCTTTGCTTCTAATGAAAAATTTAAAAGATGATTTTATATAAAGAAGGTATTGAATGTGGAAACCTGTGTTTATCTCCTATAGATATCTTCCTCTTGATATTGCCAATGAAACTTTTCATGCACACACAACTCAGAGCTGACTTCCGGGCAGAGCGCCTAGCAACAGAGATCTCCCTGTACAGCATAGATCCTTGGAGGAAGGCTGAGTGCTGAAGAATGGGTGCTTTCAAGATGTGGTGCTGGATGAGATTCTTGAGAGTCCCCTGGACAGTAAGGAGATCAAACCTGTCAATCCTAAAGGAAATTAACCCTGGATGTTCATTGGGAGACTGATGCTGAAGCTGAAGCTCCTGTACTTAGGACTTGATGTGAAGAGCCAACTCACTGGAAAACACCCTGATGTTGGGAAAGATTGAAAGCAAGAGGAGGAGGAGGTGGTAGAGGATGAGATGGTTAGACAGCATCACTGATTCAATGGCCATGAGTTTGAGCAAACTCCTGGAGGTAGAGAAGGATAGCGGAACCTGGTGTGCTATAGTCCATGGAGTTGCAAAGAGTTGAACATGACCTAGCAACTGAACAACAACAACAAATCAGAGCCTGAATATCTATATAATCTCTATTATAAACTTATTTGCCTGAGCATGTGTGTGTCCTTGGTTGAACCATGCTGGTTCTTATCCACCTCTTTTATAATTGCTCTTTTTTCCATGTTGTAAAAGTTCTTGAACTACACCTCATTCAACTTAACTCTTACTATGACACCTTACCCCAGAGGCACAGTCCTAAAAACAGCCTACAAGCATATCACAAGTCATTCATCTATCACCTCAAGAGAAATTCATTTCAACATAACTCTTTTTATGTTTAATGTTTGTTCACTAAATGGTTAATACATTCAAGACTTGATGCTTTTATGTTAATAATAATTGGAATGAGAATTCAATTAAGAAGAAAATATTAGCACATAAATCCACATGGTCACAGGAAAGAAATTAAAATTTTCAATTATGTACACAGTTTTATTGTGGAGAATAATGACAGAGTGATTACTAAAATACTTTCAAGCATAAAATTATATTATGTTAGTATAAAATTCTATTGAAGTAGAGTGAAAATACAAACTTATGAGAAAAGGAAGCAATGTAAAATTTATAATAATAAAGAAGAGAATTGTTCATTTTAAATGATTTATAGCTAGTAACAAATTGCTATTGCATTAGTACACCATTGGAAATATATAAAGGGATGATATGTGCTAATTATTTTTTAACATCAAATTTTACAGTATATAATAAATCATACCTATTCCAATTGCTTAAGTTTAGTATCTAAATGGATTTTTAAAAATCTAGGTGTAACTAAAATGTATATAAAGTAGTATAGTAGTAAAATACAAATATATTATTAATCAAAGTGCAACAGACTAAAATTTCCAGATAAAAGACAAAGGATATCATAATAGTGAAAAAAATGTGGACTCTTATAAACTGACTAATGTTTATATGGACTCAAAGGACTCAGGGTAATCAATTTAATATTAAAAGAGAAGAACAATGTTGGTGAACTGATTTTTGACTTCAAGACTTAAAGCTATAATAATCAAGACAGTGTGATATTGGACAAAGAGTAAACAAATCAATGTAGCAGTAGGAAGTCCAGGAAGAGACCTCTATGAGGATACTCAGTTCTTCAACAAAGGAACAAGGGCACTGCAATGGAGAATGGACAACTTTTTCAACAAATGGTGTTGGAACAACTGGACAGCCACATACCAAAAGAAAAGAATCTAGACACAGACCCTACACCATTCACAAAAAGTAATTCAAAATGATCATAGACATAAATGTCAATTTTAAAACTATGAAATTTCTAGAAGGTGTAATAGGAGAAAATCCAGATGACCTTAATTATGGCAATAGGTTTTAGATACAACACCAAAGGCATGATCCATGAAAGAAATAATTCTAAATTGAAGAAATAAAAGCAAAAATAAACAAATGGGACCTAATCAAAGTTACAAATTTTGCACAGCAAAGGAAACCACAGGCAAAATGAAAAGACAACCTACTGAATGGAAGAAAATATTTGCAAATGATGTGACTGATAAGGACTTAATTTCCAAAATATATAAAAAGCTCATACAACTCAACAATGACAGAAAGAACAACAACAACAAAAATCAGCTGAAAATGAGCATAAGACCTAAATAGATACTTCTTTAAAGAAGATATACAGATGGTCAACAGGTCCATGAAAAGATGCTCAACATCGTTAATCATTAGAGAAATGAGAATCAAAATTACAATAAGATATTACCTCACACAGGTTAGAATGACCATCATTAAGAAGTCTACAAATAAATACTGGAGAGGGTGTGGCAACAATGGAACCATCTTACACTGTTGGTGGAAGTGTAAGTTTGTGCAGCCACTATGGAAAATAGTATGGATATTCTCCAAAACACTAAAAACAGAATTTCCATATGGTCCAGCAACTTTACTACTGGACATATATCTGGACAAAACTGTAATTCAAAACATACATGCACCCTTATGTTCATAACAGCACTATTCACAATAGCCAAGATATGGAAACAGCCTAAATGTTCATTGATGTACGGATGGATAAAGAAGATGTGTCACATATATACAACAGAATACTACTTAACCATACAAAAGAATGAAATAATGGCATTTGTAGCAACATGGATGCACGTGAGATTACCATCATAAGTGAAGTCAGAAATAGACAAACACCATGTGATACTGCTTATATGTGGAATCTAAAATATGGCACAAATGAACATACCTACAAAACAGAAATGGATTCACAGACAGAAGAGACTTGTTGATTGCTAAGGGGGGTGGTGTGACAGGGATGGAGTAGGAGGTTGGGATTATCAGATTCAAGCTATTATATATAGAATGGATAAACAGTATGTTCCACTATACTTAATGTAGAAAATGAACAAGCAGCTACCATATAGCACAGGGAACTCTGCTCAATATTATGTAGAAACTTAAATGGGAAAATAATTTGAAAAAGAATGGATACAGGTATAACAGAGTCACTTTGCACAGCAGAAATTAACAAAACATTGTAAATTAACTATATGTGAATAAAAACATAAATTACTGCATCAGTTTTCCTGGGAAAAACAAGAAATAATTGTTAAACTGGCTTTATTAAAATTAAAATAAAAAAAATTCTGCTCTGTGAAAGACAGTGTCAAGAGAGTGAGAAGACAAACCATAGCCTGGGAGAAAATATTTGCACAAGGAACAGCTGATAAAGAGTTGCTGTTAAAAATATTAAGAATTCCTAAAAGTTAGTAATAAAAAATAATAACCTAATTAAAAAAGGGGTTATCACGGTAACTATTTTGAAATGTACAGAATACCAAGTCACTGAGTTGTATAAGGACTGATGTTGAAGCTGAAGCTCCAATACCTTGGCCACTTGATGCAATGAACTGACTCATTTGAAAAGACCCTGATGCTGGGAAAGATTGAAGGCGGGAGGAGAAGGGGATGAAGAGGGTGAGATGGTTGGATGGCATCACCAACTCAAGGAACATGGGTTTGAGTAAACTCCGGGAGTTGGTGATGGACAGGGAGGCCTGGTGTGCTGCAGTCCATGGGGTTGCAAAGAGTCGGACACGACTGAGTGACTGAACTGGGCTAAGTTATATAAAAGAAAATAACATAGTGTTGTAGTTTAATTATTCTTTAAAAACAAACAAACTCACAGAAAATGTCAGATTTGTGGTTATCAGAGGCGAGTGGTGGGAGCAGGTAGAATTGGATGAAGGTAATCAAAAGGTACAAACTTCCAGTTTCACTTTAATTGTAAGTAAGTACTAAGGAAGTAACAGAGAATATAATAAATATAGTTAACACAGCTGTATGTTATGTGAGTTTGTGTTACAAAAGTAAATCCTAAGAGTTCTCATATAAGGAAAAATTTTTCTTTACTATTTCTCTAACTTCCTATTCACATGATGTGACAGATGGTCACTGATCTTACTGTGATAATCATTTCATGATGTATAGAAGTCAAATTATGCTATACACTTTAAACTTATACAGTGCTATATATCAGTTATATTTCAACAGGATAAATTAGGAAATTAAGATATATATATATAATATATAATAAACATTATATTATAGTATATAATAATATATTTATATATAATAAATATTATAATATAATAATACATAATTATAATGTTATAATATAATTATTATATATTATATAATATTATAGTATGTATAATAAATAATATAGCATGATATATACCATATAATATATAATAAATGTTATAAATAATATATAATTATATATAATAAAAATTTAATAAATATAATACCATAATATAATATAATATAATATACATTTATTATATAATAATATAAATATTATCATATAATAAATATTATTATTATATATAACACATATTATATATTATATAGAATATATAATATATTGTATATTGCAATATAATATTAAAATAATGTAAAATATATAAGATTATATTATAATATAATACTAATACATATTATATAGATATAATCGAGTGTAAAGCACCTAGTGGGAAGCCGCTATCACAGGGGGCTCAGCTTGGTGCCCTATAAAGACCTAGAAGGGTGGGATGGGGAGGTGGGAGGGAGGCTTGAGAGAGAAGGGATATATGTATACATATAACTGATTCACTTTTTGTACCACAGAAAGTAACACAACATATAAGGAAATTATACTGCAATAATAAAATTAAAAATAGCAAATACAAAAGCAGCTTGCATAAGAATACTACTACATGGTTCTTTGCGCCTGCTAACTTTTTTTGATAACAGCACAGCAATGTGGAGGAAAGTTTCCAAGACACTAAGAGGAGGCCTGCCTCCATTCTGAGGTGTGTGTGTGTGTGTGTGTGTGCATGTAAAATAAGCAGAACCAAACTATTAATGCTTTATGAATATACATGCAATATAACCACAGAAAAAAGCATGGAAATGATAACACAATAATCAGGAGTATAGTCACCCCTGGACAATGGGAGAGGAAAATAACTGAGAGGAGAATACAGTGATTTTCTGAGGTGTAAATATTCCATTTCTAAGCTGCATGGGGAGAACTTGAGTGTTAATTTATTTCATAATCTTTAAATGTTATATGTGCATTATGAAATTATAAGAGGAAGAGGTGGTAGAATTTATTGAACTCTATGAAATAGTCCTGGGATGGGGGAGTTTCTAGATAGTGTTTGCTGGAGAGGGCCCTGTTATCATCAAGACCCCAGTTCCTCTGTTTTCCTTCATGTGTCAGCTGCATCCTTTCCTCCTTGTCGTAAGGGTTGGCTGCTGCAGTTCTGGTTTATAGTACATGAACACAAGACCACGCTGAAAAGGAGAACTTCTATTATTCAAACTATCAGGCAAAAGCCCTTGACTTCACACACGTCAAACCCACATAGGTTACGTCCCTGCCTGAATGAATCCCCGTGAAAGGAAGTAGGGGCGAGGCCAATTACTCCCCACCCAGGACGTGGGTGGAGGTTGTACAGGCAACCAACTAGGGTGACCACTCTGCTCAGTAGCCTGAAACTTGACATGTTCTGGTTGATGCTTCTGTGTCCCACAAAACCTCTTAATTCCAGGCAAGCCAAGATTACTCGTCACCATACAACCAGTAGCATAGACATAAAAATCAGCTGCCCCTTCCCTCAAACCCATGCTCAAGTCTTACTACTAGGTAGTAGATTTACATAAATGACTATTTCTACATTCTCGTAACAGACATCTTTCTCCCATAGGAACTACCAAATCTTTTTCAGTTATAGAATTCCACACTCAAAGAATTTCTTAAAGTTTTTATCTCTTTCTCTTAAATGAGCAATTAATATCCCTTATGTTTTCTAATATTATTTGATGTAATTTTCTAGTCTCTCAGCAGCATTTCTAAACCTTCTTTAGAATCAGAGCCCCAAAACATGAGAACCTATGGAGGGTGTTGTGTAACATTTCACAGTTTCAGAGATGTTTTCTCAGCTATTCCCCAAATCCTAGGCAGGTGGGAGCTAGAAGGAGCTGTCTTCTGAGAAAGATCTGTAATTTCCTAGCATAAAAAAGGGATTTAAAGGACACTTTATTTATAATGATAAAGTTAATTGTTTTCTTAAATTATATTAAACAATATCCTGGTTAATTTCTTGATTCATCTCAATTTATGCTTCTAATTGTTTGCAAATATTCTACTAGTTTCCCTGATGAGCTTATAAAGCAGTAAGTTTTACAGTTAAATGTCTCTCTCATTTTCTGTTTGCTTTTCACTGTGTCTAAATGTGTGAAACTGAGACTCCAAGGTTCTGTCCAACTACTAATAACACCAAAGGAAATATTAAGCTATTTGATCACTATTATGTAAAGCAGCTAGGAAGAATTTCATATGTTTTATTTCTTTCATTAGGTTAATTTCAGGGATGGGTTATAGAATCTGTAGGAATTCTTGTTAAAAATGGAGATTTTAGGCTTTTAAATTCAATAATATGGGGTGATAAGGACCTTGCTTTGAATGAGGATCCAAGACTAATCTCATTGAAATAACCTCTGGTGTATTTATAAATGCAGATACCAGACTGGAGCCTCCAGGAACTAATTCCAAAATTTGTAGACAACCATCAAATTTACAGTTCTGAGAGAGTCTGAAACCAGAGTGTTGAAATTCCAACACAGTTGAAGCTTTAATTATGTTTGTTATCAAAGATATTAGATAACATGAAGGGGCTGAAACCCATTGGGTTTCAATGAAAAATGTCATGGAAAGCTCCAATACCCTCCATCCCCTCAAAAAATTGTGATTTAGAGGTCTTTTGGAATACAATTACAAAGCTATCATCTGTGAGTGTTAATATGGTGAGAAGAACAATAGTTTTTTTTGAATTAAAATTTTGTCAGAATTGATAAATCATTTCCTCTTCAAGCATTTGGAATTAAATCCTATTATAGCACAGGGTTCTTTTTTCCCCTGTTGTATACTGATCAAGGACATTTTCTGGTCAAGAATTCATTCAGTAACTTTGCTGTATCCACAGAGGAAATGGCTGTGACCTTTCCGGCCTGAAAGGTTATGCATTTTGACAGGCGGCAGTGAGCCAATCCCTCCAACCACGCGACACAGACGACCACACACTGTTCTCCTGAGGCATGCTGCTACTCATGTTGTTTAATCACATTCGGCGTGTCTGGAGCTGAACGTCTCTCAGAACATCAGAAAGGCAGAAAAATCTGTGTTACCGATTCCATAGAAATCCTCAGTGAGAAGCAACATTCATAGCTGGCTGGTGATTTAACGGATACGTGTTTGCTTCCAAAAATATCATTCCTTTCTGTCTCTGTTACTTGCCACCATATCCAAGTGCAGCCTCAAGCACGAATTTTGATTTGTCAGAAATTACAGAGCTTGTTAAAAATCAAAATAAAACATTAGATACCTTCTTTGCTCCACATTATGTACAGAAAAATGAGTCACAGCCCTGACTTAAAGCTTATACCCTGGTTGGGGTAGTGCACTAATACATGTTTCCTGTCAGACACCTTCATTTATCAAATATTAGCTCTATTTTGACCGATGTCAGAAGCAAAGCATATCTCTTCTCACATACACACACACACACACACACACACACACAGAACACCTGGAATTCATCATGGATTTTGGGAGTCTAGCTACATTGCTGAGATTCAAGAATAACAGTGAGTGTTCACATTGCACTTTGCATGAATTCCCACCATCTCAAATTCATTCCTCAGTTGTTCAGTCCCTTTTTCTTTCTCCTCCGGTTCCTGATTTTTTCAGGAGCAATATGAATTCTCATTTTTGCCTTTATGGCAATGCAGCCAGACATGTTCTGTGCTCTGTGCTCAATTGTATCTGACTCTTTGTGACCCCATAGCCCACCCACCAGGCTCCTCTGTCCGTGGGATCTTCCAGGCAAGAATACTGGAGTGGGTAGCCATTTCCTCCTCCAGGGGATCTTCTCGACCCAGGGATTGGACTCCTGTCTACTGCATTGGCAGGCAGATTCTCTACCCGTGAACCACCTGCCTACCGTCAAACCTCAACCTCTACCTTATTAAAATATCTCCATGATAAAAACACAATTTTCTTCTCCAGGAAAAATTTAGTGAATAAGTTTCTCCACCTTCAATTTATGAAACAGCATTGACAAACACAAAAGAATATTCACTGAAGTGTGAAACTGTATGGTGTAAGCAAAATAAAGGTGTGAGAAAACTAAAAACATTAGTAATGGCTGGAGTGCTTAAGGACTTGCTGAGATGCCCTTCTGATATGTTCCCAGGATAATTTATTATTCAAAGAAACAATGCTCATATGTTTGCTGGTTCTCTTTTCATTAAATACTAAGCTTACTAAGGACAGGCACTATGCCTAAACCACTATTTAGACTGCCAACACTGAGAACAAGGTTTTAGGAAAAGAGGGAGCCAGTTTTAAACTGAGGAGTATCTTGACTGAGTCTTGAAAAAAGCATGAGATTAAGGTGGTTGAAAGTAAAAAGAGGAAGATTTCCCAGCAGAAAGAATAAAATGAGTCAACTACTGGAGAACTCAAAGACTAAAGAAACGGACTTAACAATAAGGTAAAAGAGTTGGCAGATATTGAAAAGTGAGTGTTTAATTTAGACAGTGGTCAGGAAAAGTGAAACTTGAATGCCTGTTGGAGAATGTTAGATGCATTATTGCAGAAAATAGAATGATCAGAATTTTTTGAACATAGAGCATATCTAAGAAGACTAGTATCCAAGAAACTGAATTATACTCAATATGTGGGTCACTTATGCTCCTTGATTTTTCAGTGTCTAAAGTATTTGTGTTTCTCCTATTAAATCAGAGTTGCTATCTCTTTTTTCTGTTCCATTTCTTTCTCTTTCTATCTCTTTCATATCATTTCTAGTCTACCAAACAGAATATTATACACGCTGCTGCTGCTGCTAAGTCGCTTCAGTTCTCCAGGCAAGAACACTGGAGTGGGTTGCCATTTCCTTCTCCAATGCATGAAAGTGAAAAGTGAAAGTGAAGTCGCTCAGTCGTGTCCGACACATAGCGACCCCATGGACTGCAGCCTACCAGGCTCCTCCGTCCATGGGATTTTCCAGGCAAGAGTACTGGAGTGGGGTGACATTGCCTTCTCTGAATATTACCCATAGCACAGGTTTATTCTATCAAGTGAAAAATATTAGAAAAATTCACTTAGAAAGAAGTTGTAGGGTCTTAAAATATAGGCTCTCCTGCAATGATATGCCAAGGCATTAAAAGCAGAGACCAAAGCTCAACACTCAGGAATTACTATAGGAGCAATTTTTATCACCACAGTAGGGTAAGAGTGTTGTGGGCCGGAGAAGCAGGTAATTTGTCTTCAGAGAACAACTCAAATTCCACCTAATTAAAAAAAAAAGATTCACAGTTTATTGATAAGATTATCTATTTGAAAACAAATGAAAAATTAAGCCTTAAATGTTTATATTACATAAATCTCTGACAGCTATCGTTCTTCCTATTGTAATCACTGTGTAAACACAAGATAGATCCTCATCCAAAATTTGGATTGGATATTCACTGATACCGCATACACACCAATAGGGTAGGAAGACTTTTATTACTTACATAAATAAGACTTTCTGGAGACACAGGGCATAACACCCTACATGGTAAAAAAAATGGCTTAAGATAGTGTGGAAAGGTTCTTGTCTTTTTGAGTTCAGTTGCTCAGTCGTGTCTGACTCTTTGTGACTCCACGGACTGCAGCACGCCAGGCTTCCCTGTCCACCACCAGCACCCAGAGTACACCCAAGCTCATGTCTATTGAGTCGGTGATGCCATCCAACCATCTCATCCTCTGTCGTCCCCTTCTCCTCCCACCTTCAATCTTTCCCAGCATTAGGATCTTTTCAAACGACTCAGTTCTTCACATCAGGTGGTCAAAATATTGGAGTTTCAGCTTCAGAATCAGTCCTTCCTATGAATATTCAGGACTGATTTCCTTTAGGATGGACTGGTTGCATCTTCTTGCAGTCCAACGGACTCTCAGGAGTCTTCTCCAACACCACAAATCAAAAGCATCAATTCTTCAGTGCTCAGATTTCTTTATGTCCAATTCTCACATCCATACATGACTACTGGGAAAACCATAGCTTTGACTAGATGGACCTTTGTTGGTAAAGTAATGTCTCTGCTTTTTAATATGCTATCTAGGTTGGTCATAGCTTTCCTTCCAAGGAGCAAACATCATTTAATTTCATGACTGCAGCCACCATCTGCATTGATTTTGGAGGCCAAAATAATAAAGTCTGTCACTGTTTCCATTGTTTCCCCATCTATTTGCCATGAAGTGATGGGACCAGATGCCATGATCTTAGTTTTCTGAATGTTGAGTTTTAAGCCAACTTTTTCACTCTTCTCTTTCACTTTCATCAAGAGACTCTTCAGTTCCTCTTCACTTTCTGCCATAAGGGTGGTGCCATCTGCATATCTGAGGTTATTGATATTTCTCCTGGCAATCTTGATTCCAGCTTGTGCTTTATCCAGTCCAGCATTTCTCATGATGTACTCTGCATACAAGGTAAATAAGCAGGGTGACAATATACAGCCTTGATGTACTCCTTTCCCAATTTGGAACCAGTCTGTTGGTCCATGTCCAGTTCTAACTGTTGCTTCTTGACCTGCATACAGATGTCTCAGGAGGCAGGTCAGGTGGCCTGGTATTCCCACCTCTTGAAGAATTTTCAAATTTGTTGTGATCCACACAGTCAAGGCTTTGGCATAGTCAATAAACAGAAATAGAAGTAGAACCTGTGTTTTTAGGTTTTTATTGTAGTATAGGGGGTGGGGCCAAGATGAGGGCTTCTGCACGTGGGCAAGGGATTGTGTGGCTTGAACTTCCCATTGGCAACAAAGGAGAAAGCATCCATTTCTTGTTAACAGCTTGTCCAGATTAAGGGCATAGGGTAGAGAGGGAATACGGAGAGGGGGGTGCTAACAGCTATCAGAAATTAAATGTGAAATGAAATCAGACTCTTCATTTTACTTTCATAGTTTAATTTGCCTTGGTATCCCAAAATCACAATAGGGTTGTTTTTTTCTTAAGAGAAAGACATACATTTTTTTCTTTTCCCGAGTAATCTTACAGAACATGATATTAGCACATGGTGTTATACTAGTTCATTGCCCGTAAACACTAGTCACTGTAATCAACTCTCCAAAATCCTTTCATTCTAAACAACAGGACTCTCATTCCCAGAGTCAGAGATTAGAAACAGGCATGTGATGGTAACCCGGCCAGTGAGACTACAGGGCAAGCTCACTGGGAATTCTGGGTAGGGTTTCCTCACTACCAAAAAGAAAACAAAAAGAAGAGATTGCTCTGATTTTTTTACTCTGGTAGTTGCCAAGCTTGAAAGAGGTACCTGAAAGTCCTGAAGTTAAAACATCCTAATTTATATACCTTGTTTAATAGAAATGCTCTGGCCAAAGAACCAATTTTAATATAGTCACACCTTTAAATGAACAAGACCATGCTACGGTAATGTGCAAAGCGTATTAGCTGCTTTATGGGAAGATCTGGATTTCAGCTCCTGTTCTAACCTTTACCAGCAATGTGAACCTGAGTGGACAATATAAGTCATCTTGAGCATCAGTTTTGTTCATTTGTAAATAGTGAGTATGTATTAACACTCACTAGATATGCTTTGCAGAGTTATTGTTGCAATCATATAAACTAATGTTTTATTCATTACATAATTATTAATTAAAACATATTTAGTGCTTGCTTTGGCAGCACATATAATTAAAACATATTTAAGGAGGACCTATTGCAGCCAAATATTATGTCCAAAGTGCAGAAAAGACTGGTGAATAAAATATAGTCCCTGCCTTCACAGCATTTATAATATAGTTTAAATAAATTCCTCTACATATTATAAAGCCTCAAATACACAGAAATATGCATTCACTATACATTATTAGCACCCATCATGTGGGAAACATTGTTTTAGGTGCCAAAAATTTAAAAATAAAGAAGATACAATTCCTGTTGAGACGTAGTCAACTGCATTTATATTGAATATAACTTAAGAACACTTCAACAATAAAAAGCAAACTATCAGATGAAACAATGAAAATATTAAGTTTTTAAAACCACAGAATGTTTGGATATAGACTTAAAATGTCAACAAAGGTACAGCTCTTCTTTCTAAACTTCAGCTCTAAGGAAGCTAGGCAAGTATGTATCTGGCACAGGGGACTAGAATAACAGTATTGACTTAGGCAGGTCATGATTCATCATTTGGGTCTGAAAACTGTGCTACAAACAGAATTGACAGAAAAAAGATAAATGGCTCATGGGGAGGTGATTAAAATATCTGTTACATTATCTATGATGGTTATATACTATTTAAAAGTAACAAAGTAACATCTTAATTTTTACAAGATAATTTTGTGCTGGGGAGCATCATTCTCATATCATGCAGTTGCTAGTCCATAATTTGCATGTTTATAAATTTGTGATTTTCATGTTTATATGTTTGAGTATTTTCTCTAAGTGGGCTTAACCTAAAGTTGAAAAGAAATCTAAAGGTATAATCCTTTTGGATTTAAATCCAATTTACCTTTGGATTTAACACTAGACTCCTGAAGGACCTATCCACAGTACTGGCTAGATCAAGTAGTTAAAAACAAAATAATACATGTACTCAGTTTATACACTGAGCCTTAGATATATCTCAGAGAAAGAGATACATGTCAGCTTAAATTCAACACAGTGAAGTCGCTCAGTCGTGTCCAACTCTTTGCAACCCCATGGACTGTAGCCCACTAGGCTTCTCCGTTCATGGGATTTTCCAGGCAAGAATACTAGAGTGGGTTGCCATTTCCTTCTCCAAGGGATCTTCCCAACCCAGGGATCAAACCCAGGTCTCCCGCATTGCAGGCAGACGCTTTAACCCTCTGAGCCACCAAGGAAGCCCAAATTCAGCACAACTCAGCATAAAAAATAAAATTATCTTGCATTTTTTCTTATTTTCAAAAATAAAATTATTCTTGCATTTATAGTTTTTTAAAGAATGTCTTTTATCTTGTTATCTTGATGTTTATGACATCAAATGGAAAACATTTGTTTTATGGGTGAGGTAACTGAAACAGGGGCTTCTCTGGTCGCTCAGTGGTAAAGAATCTGCCTGCCAATGCAGGAGATGCAGGTTCTATCATTGAACCAGTAAGATCCCCTGAAGAAGGAAGCAGCAACATACCCCAGTTTTCTTGCCTGGGAAGCCTGGTGGGCTTCCCACAGGAGCCTGGTGGGCTACATTCCACGGGGTCACCAAGAGTTGCACATGACTTTGAGACCAAGCATGCATGCACTTGAAGAATGGTTTTGAAAAAAATACACAATTTATCAATGTCACAGCAGAAGACTATGTTCATTATGGTTCAGGTTGGAAAAATTCGGCAGCACTCCAAGCTCATAATCATATTTGCTCAGCCTGGAAGTTGACATTCAAGGACTTGAGATAGTAAGAATTCTTCAAAGTTGAGGAGCCATTCATATGATATGAAGAACACTTAACAAGATACGAAAATACAAAACTAGCAAGAGGTGAAATCATGAAAAACCAGTTTAAAAAAATGAAAATATAGTCATATGTACTGTATACTTTTGTGAATGCATAGACACAAATATCAGACTAGAAATATAATCATCAAAATGTTAAGAGTAATTTCCCCTGAGTGAGATAATGAGGGAATCTTAATTTTTGTCTTTCCTCTTTATGTGTGTTTTTCCATTTTTTTCTATACTGAAAATATGTTAGTTTATATAAATGACTAATATATTTAAAAATAAAATGGGTGGTGACATGGAACAAAAAAGAATCCAATCCTTTGTCACATATGCCAATTCAGTGTCTTGCTTCATGTCTTTTTCCTTTTTTTTGTATTGTTATCTTCAAAATCGGTTCCTAATCCTTCAGAAAACTCCTAGAATAAGAAAAGTATGTCTATCCTTTGGTTATACTCTTTATTAAGTACAGGCTTTTCCTTGGCTCTCTATCCCCTTAGGCTTCATTAGAATTGACCAAGGATTTTAAGCCAATAGGAAAAAAAAAATGTCCATTGATTCAAGGCAATTTCATGTTTTTCCATACCAAGAAAGATTAATAGTGATAATGGATTTGCAAACCATTTTCCAGGATTTCCTGTTTTCTTTCTGGCTCAAAATTTCTACTATTGATAATAAAATCAAATTATGTGCACAAAAAGAGTGTGCACATAATATGCCAATAGTGTCATCTGAAAAACAAATAAACAAACCAAAATGCTCTAGAAACACGTACTTAGAAAATGTAGATGCCTCACTCGTCAATGATATTATAATTGTTAGTAAGGAAACCAATCATTAACTAATATTTTTTTTCTGAGCAGCCTTTCTTTAAAGGTAAGTGTTAATACTCATATGTTTCTCGATTCCTGCTGTAAAACAATCTACTCAAAATATCTTTTCAGGAAATGTGCAGCTTTTCTTGCAAGAGTAGGAAGTGATATGAAGCAACAGAGAAATTACTACATATGCAGACAGAGCAGGTGGCTATTATGGAGATAGACATGAGCATTAACTTTCATTCCCATAATAGCTTCTGCTGAGCTAGCACTTTCTGCATTGTGCAAGGTCTTTACATGTGTGATTCTTATGAATCATTCCAATTTGGAATGAGTGGGCGGTAGCTGTTCTCTTCATTTTACGTGCAGGAAAACTGTACAAACACCAGAAAACTACCCACCATTTCCAGTGTCATGTAAAAGTCAATATAGATGGGTAAAGAAGCCCAATTCTTTACAGCGAATATACTTAGATTTCAAAGTTACCTTTTGAAACAACAGTTTTAAAATGAGTGCATTTTAAAATATGTATATATCTTAAATTTAAATGGAAGAAACAATTCTATGTCTACATGCCTACCAAAAAATAGAATTAATAGTATCAGTTCCTTGATAGAAAATGTCAAGAGCTTAAACAAACATCTAAAAGGGGAGCCTCCTTAGGTGTCAACACACACCAGAACTATTTAATGATGGGATGGTAACAAACACATCTCTATACCAAGTAGAAAGATATTCCTGTTTTTTTTTTTTTCCCTTTTATATTACATGCCACTAATAGATTCATAGAATGAGTAGGTTTGAGAATTAAAGACTAAAAATTCAAATTTCTGAACATCTTAAGGAAAATAAAGCCATATGTAAGGGGTTACATTCTTGAGTAAATATTCTTGACATTTTAATTCTTAGGGCAAATAAAAAGAAGAAATTTATCATACTCAAATTGATGGCAATAAGAGCAAGTTATAAATTTTTAAATCACCATAGAAACCAATATTTTGTCAAAATTTTAACAGTTAGTTGATATCAACGTTTGCCTAGAGTTTCAAATACAAAACATCTCTAACACTAAGGCTACTATCCTTTTGCCTTTTTCTCCCCCTCACTAATTCCAGAACTCCACCAACAAATAGGATGATCATTTGTTTTCGTAGAAACCTCTGCATTTTGTGGTTTAGGGTTATCTTGGGGCTACCTTAGTGGGTCAGTAGTAAAGACTCCCCTTGCCAAGCAGGAGATATGAGTTCAATCTTTGGGTCGAGAATATCCCCAGAGAAGATAATGGCAACCCACTCCAGTGTTGCCTGGAAAATCCCATGGACAGAGGAACTGGGCAGGCTACAGTCCGTAGGGTCACAAAAAGAGTCAGACATGACTTAGTGACTAAACATCAAAGTTTATTTTAAAATATTTATAAATGGAATCTATAAATGTGTTTCTCTCCCCTTTTCCTGAACTAGTATACCCATTCTCTTGTACTAGACTTTTACTCCTCGCATTGCTGCTACACTTGGCATAATATCCATTCAGATGAAAAAAGAAAACTCCAGGCTCAGACTAAGCAAAGGCTATTATCATTTACTTACATTTTCTATACTTCACTTCATGAAAAAGTTATTGTGACAGTTGCATTTAATCTTTGTATGTAGTTTTAATGTATAGACTAAAGCTTGAATTTTGTCTGATGATATTGGTAACAGCTATGGTGTTTTAAAAACTTTTCTTCTGTTTAGGTACAAAACATTTCAAAACTTTCTCTCTGGTGCAGAAATAGAACCACAAATGGCAGTGGATGCCCCCTCTTTATCCCTACCAACAGAACCATCACCAAATTCAATAGGGGTAGAAATTTCCCTAAAATGCCTTCTTTATATTTTATGGCATCCAGCAACCTATAGGGTAATGCTCATAATCCTCATTCATTTCTGTGATGCCAGAAACTTCCACTTCATTTAGCAATGAAAATCAGCCTTCCGGAAAGATGAAAAATAAGGATATTCTTTTATGTTTTTTATTATTGAGGCTAAATTTGGTGCAAAATCTGTTACTTATTGAAAATGAGACTTATGTGCATAATTTTCTGTTCTTAGCCACGAGGAATTTCTTTGCTTATCTCCTAAGGCTCAAATATGTTAGGGTTTCTGTCTATTGGCAAATGTCAGATAAAACACTAAATTAAATGAGGTAAAGCTTTTTTCTCCTTTTTACAAGGCTGCTTAAAGGAATCAGCTTAAATTAAAAAGAGCAATGTAAAGAAGATAAAAGGTAAATGGTGACTGGTTTGACATGATGAATGTGTAGCTGATTCCAGGCTGCCTCATGAAAATGTCACAGTGCTGAGATTTACCATTTTCTTCACTAAGCCAAATGCTATTGCTACTCATATTCAGTGAAGGCCATCAAATGCAATTTACACAATATGTAATAGATTTTTAAGATACATCCGCAATAGTCACAGGTCTCAATCATGCTATCAACTCTTGGAGTTTTGCACCAAGTTAGGAATGGCCAGCCCTGGATCATGACTGGCCTAGAAGTTAATCAACTGAGACAAATGTAAAACATGATGGGGGATCAGAGGGGAGGGAGGACTAAAGGAAACAAAGAGTTTTGAAGCTTAACCCATTTAATACTTTAAGAAGAGAAGCATGTGAAATCTTGGAAGCATTTTCTCTTCCAAAACACAGGCCTAATGGTAAATGTCTGTGACCAGCGTTTTTACTTTGACTGGAGCTACAGTTTTAGATTGCTGCAGTCAGTTAATTGCTGAGCTGTGCTCAATGACATTACATGTGAAACTACTAGGTTAAATTTCATACAAAGGTGTTTAATCTTCCTCCAGGGAAATGGTATCTTACTAAATACATCACTGAGGCATCAATAGTAAACAAATATACCTTTATATTTAATAAAGGGAGGGAAGAAAAAGCTTAAGCATCCCTTCATACTCCCCCATCTGCACCATTATGTATTAGGAATCAGAAGGAAATTCACACCTCTAATTTGAATCACAAGCAGATTGCGTCAAGGAATGTGTCACATTACTGGCTTCAGGAAGAACTTTACATTCTTGGAGCAAAATACAGCACTTCTGTCGGTTTCAAATATCTCATAACTGCATTTTAATTTCAAAGGGTTCAGAAGGAGGCTTTGCCAACTTCATGTCACTAATCCCACAGTTGGATCATTGTCAGAGCTGGATTTTTTTACAGTCCAGAGGGGCTAACTGACTTGAGGAACAATAGGTCAGGTTTTTTCTCAGTTCATCCCCTGAGTTTGGGCCATTTGGGGATATAGGCGTTACAGGGCCTCAAATACCCTTGAAGTTTCCATCTTTGAAATAAACAGTCTTATAAAATAAATGCCCTTTATAAACAAAGAAGAACAATGGGGGAAAAAAATCCCAGGTAGAAGGAGAATAGCAATATTGTCTTTATCCTCTTTCTACACCTCACAGAACTCTCACTACTCCAGTCCTCCAAGCCTACCTTCATGAGTGCAGCCACAGTTTTAATCATTGCCTCAAACACGTTGGACTATTATTTTTTTTAATAGATCTCAAATTTTAGTGTGGCAAGCTAACCATTTAGAAAAGTATCATTAGAATAAGCATTCCCTTCTTCTTCTTCACTTGCTCCTCCTCCTCCTCCTTCTACTCCAGTAAGCACAGACTTTGGTTATGAAAGCTCTTCATTTTAGCCAGAAAATAATTTTGTGGGTATAAGTTATCAGGCACAGTGTATTTGTTCCCCTTCCTAGAACCAATATTGTTTGAGTTACACTACAAGACTTTTTTTTTTTTTTTTTTTAATTTCAATTGTTTTCTTTTTCACAGAGCTATCTTGTGGTGGGGATGGAGTAGGAATGATGACCTTTCCAAGGGGAAGTGTTTAGTAAGTGTGGAGTAGAAGCTTTATCTTTCTAGGGCATGAAAAAAAAAAAAACAATAGACCCATCTTACAGAAGATGATAATACATTATCCTGCAGAAGAACAGGAGAGTAGTTAGCAGAGGGGTTCATCCAAAGAAAGAAGAAATAGATGGCAAAATATAATTATGTTTTCCTCCCTCAAGAAAGTTTGCATGAGACATGAAATGTGAGGCTCAAACTAAATAGCTGTTGCATTAAGCAAACTATTAAATGGAAGTGTTGGTATTTGAACATAGAATATATGAGTCCCAAATCCAAATTCTTTCTGGGAAACCATATTGCTTCATTCACAAAGTCAGTCAACCTCCAAATGAGATTTTCATTCATACACTCAACAAAAGTCATCAACTGCAATCCAGTCACTACATAAGAGTTGGGGAGTACAAATGATAAAACCAAGGTCCAGAGCCTAAGATTTTATATTCTAGTATAACTCATATACAACCATAGGAAGACTATATTTGATATCCAACTATCCTTACTGATATTCCATTAATTAGGTCATAATTGCTAGATATTCACAGATCGAATCAAAGAATTTGAAGCAGTTAGCTTATCATAGCCTCCAAATGCTTTGACCAGAGATAACTGATTTTACGTGCTTTTAAGAGTTTTGAAATCTCTCCTGCTTCCTCTCTCTCTTCCTTTCTTCTCAATCAATGAGATAGTAATTATTGCTATTGATGGTGTCTGAGTTGGTGTAGATAGTAATCTAGTAACCCTGGGAATTATGGTTAGCATATTTAGAGCAATTACTTTGGAGATATTCACAAACAAAAAGAAATTTATAAAATGACCTTGGGAAGAGCAGTGATAAAATTTTAACGAGGACAATGCCTAAGGCTGGATTTCAATGTCACTAAAAACACACAAATTATATGCAAATCTGAGAGTATGCCTCTGGAAAATCCTTGTAGAAGCCACATTTGTAGATCATTTCAAAATGCTGACTTTAGGCAGAGATGACACTTTTAGGACCTTAGTCTATTACAATCTATCCAAGTAGTTTTCTGCCGTAGAATAATAGTCTGTGTGAACACTGAATTAACTTTATGTTTATCAGCCTACTTAAATGTCAGTTATGTGCATAAATTATTAGACTAAATTATGACTGCAGACATACATACTTTAAAAATCAACTTTTCCTCTACTAAATCTAGAGTTATAAGGCCAACTGTGAAAATAAATAATGAATTATAAAAAGAAATTGGCAGACTCAAAACAAGCTATGGAAATACCTTCCTGAAAATCTAGTTGTAAAACATCCAGCAAAATCAGTAGTTTCAGAACACTAAAACTGGGTAAAATTGTAAATATCACATTCCATCTTCAGTTAATAAATCAATCAGTCAAAAATCTACTGTGAAGAATTCAGAAGATAAAAAATGGGTTCTCAGTCATTATCCCATAGGGAAAATTTTCAGTGCACTTGAAATGCATTCTGAATTATGAGCACCTTAGTGCAATCTTCTTCTGGGAAAAAGAGAGAAATTCTTTGACTGTCCAAAGTTAGGAAATCTTCGGGTCAGACTGATCACAATCCACAGTTTACAGAAATGAAAAGCCAAGAGAAGGATGTTCTGAGGAAGGGATGACAGGGGTGTGAACAGTAATTAAACAGTAAAAACACAAAAACAGCAGGATGGTTTTGACATTGTGAGATAGAGGAGGAAATTGGTAAGCCTGACACAGATGGTGCAGGATAAATTGATCATATAAGTCAACACTGGATTCTTGAAGTCTGAACCATGACCCTTCCCATCCCCCAAACAATGTCACATCCAGAAGGGCATCTCAGCTCCACCATCCACCATAATTGGGAATATTACAAACTAACAAGTATACTTGTTGGTCTGCCTATGTTCCACAGTTCCATAGACCTAGCAGGTACTTGTCTGTGTATTGAGAGGTACAATATAACTGTGGTAGAGAAGGAAGTAGATAAATAACAGCACTATACTTTTGTATGAATGGAGTTCATAGTCATTTTTTCCAGATTTATTTCCATGAATAAATATTCTAATTATCTATTCAGAATCTTGGTTGGAAAAAAGGACATTTTAGTGATAAACATTTCAGCCATTATAAACCAATCTTTACAGTAGAGAATTAAACTTCATGATTGAGCGTGGACAAAAGTGCTTGTGTCATCAAGAAAAAGGGTTGACTCTGCAAATTTGGCCAAACGTTACTTAGTACATAAAATTCTATATGGTGATATGATGAATTTTTATTACAGATGCATAATAGAGCTGTAAATAGAGATATAAAATTGAGTGTCTTCAGAGTATATATAGCTGTTATAAAATTAACAAGGTAGCAAGTATATCTAGAGAATATGAAAAGTGTGAGGGCTAAGCCAAGGGCATATCAATATTTAAAAGTCAGCAAGAAGATGAAGAAAAAATACAGAAAAAGACTGGAAAGGAAATACCAATTAGGTAAACAAGAACTGAAGAAAGACTGTGTCTAGAAATGAAAACATGAATAACAATGTCAAATCATGCTGAAAGTTAAATTAAACAAGGTCTAATAGTTGCTAATTCAGTTGAACCAAGTGGAACTTCTTGGTGAACTCTACCAGAGCAATTCTCACAGAGTGGTGAAGGCAAAATCCAGATTGAAATGAATTCAAGAGGAGAGAGATTGGAGACAGTGAGGTACAGGCATATAGGACCAGAGTGGAGATTTTAGATTTCGAAAACATTACTGGGAAATAGTCATCTAGAGAGGTGGGAAGGGAACTATGAGTAACTAAGGAAGGCCATCACCTGGTGCACATTATCTCACAGTGCAAAAAAGTAAATGAAATGCATTTTATAAGTTATAAGATAGTAATATAGGAGAGCAACACGGAGAATGAACTTGGTAAATAAAATGGGCACTCAGGGCCCTTTTAAGCTAGAGATCATGAAATGAAAGTTCAGGTGAGTCAGCCTGTTTGGGTTTTATTCTTCAGACATATTATGTTGTCCATATAGATGGAGTAGCAGCAGTAGTTATAAGAGATATATACTGAAGGGTTATAATGAGCCAGACTTTACAACACATGCCTCCGAGGGTTATTTAACTTAATTTTTTTGTAACAATGCTACAAGGTAGTAACAACTTTCAATTTACAACTTCCACTACTTTATAGATTAGGAAAGAGTTCACCATGAGTAACTGGCAAAGCCAGAATCTGAATGTAGACGGTAGTTAAAACTTGAACTTCATAACCTCTCACTACTCTACAATGTCTCAGGCACTCTACTTAATTCTGTGAACAGCAACCTCACTACCTTTTCTAAGTCTGGTTAGAAAATATTCCCATTCTTTCTCATGTCCCAGCCCTAACTTCTCCCTTGAGTTTCAGACCTAAACATTTTTTAGCCCACTTGGCCTTTCCCCTGGACATTCATTCCAAAATCTAAGAGCTGACTTAAGCAGTTCTTAATTTATTCTCCCAAGCCAGCTTCTTTTCTATCTTCCCCATCTTTCCATATTATAATTCAATACCTTTTAAAAGAAAAATCCAAAATATTTATGTTTACCTATAGAGTGAAAAATGTAAATGCCAAGTCAGTAGTGTAAAAATTATAATGGCCATGGAAGAATGGAAGATTCACAGAATATTAAGTAAAAAAACTGCAAAATAATATACTTAACTAGAAAGAAATATATGTGAATTAAAATGCTTATTTCATCAAATTGGACCATTTATATTTCTTTTTGAAAATTACTATTTTGGTTAAATTATCACAGCTAAGGGGGGAAAAGACATTCAACACAGACACAATATATGAGACCAAAAAAAGTGTATCTTTTCCATGTTTTCAGAATAGAAATTGGCCTTAAAGTGTTGCTAAAAAGTGATAATTCTCAAAAGACTCATGAAAAGACACTGGATTCCTTGCAATTAGTATCACTAACTGTTTAACCTATTTCCCAAATATTTAAAAGTTTCCATTTTTCTTCTAAGTGCTCAGAAATATAATAAATAATCATTGAGGATTTTTCTCTCTGGCAATTACACAGCAGCAACAAGAGCATAAGAAAAGATAAACTGAAGGATTTCTTGCAGGTTTCTGAAAACAAAAGCCTGTGATTTTCATTATATAGTTCAAAGGCTTCCTGCTGATACAATCATTTTCCCTGTCTACATCTCAGATTGTGTGTCTCTTAAAGAGGAGAACTGCTTAAAGATGCAAGTTTTGATTGAGTCAATATACAAAAGCATACCTTATTTAAACCTTAAGTAATTGTAAAAAATATTTTCATTCCAAATAAAGAATATGGTTTCATTAAGATCAACTATATCCCTTGATGAAAATGTAAATTTAAATTGGAAAGTCATGGAGACTTCTGTGAAACATGGTATCTTGCCTCACTGCATTCAACCAGGGGACAATAAGGCTGTGAGATATGTCTACGTAAAGGTATATTCACATGTCTATTAGAAGAATTCACAGTTTTTGACATACCTTCTATATGATATGCTGTTAGGATCTCAAGAAGCATGCCTCTCTGAATACTCTTCCCAAATAAAGGCCTTGACCCTATGATCACTGTCATTTAAAAATTTAATAGATTTAACAAAAATAAGATTTTTTGTATTTAATAACATAATACCCTACATTATATATGATTGCAAATTGTTTTCATGCCATATCTGAAGGTCTAGAAGAAATAAGGAAGAGATTTAAAATATATATTATATATTGAGGGAGATGTTTCTGACTAGGGTATTAACTAGGGGATCCTGGGTGAGATGAAGGTAATAAACGCATTGGTACAAGGGGCTATTTCAAATCCTAAAAGATGATGCTGTGAAAGTGCTGCATTCAATATGCCAGCAAATCTGGAAAACTCAGCAGTGGCCACAGGACTGGAAAAGGTCAATTTTCATTCCAATCCCAAAGAAAGGCAATGCCAAAGAATGTTGAAAGTACTGCACAATTGCACTCATCTCACATGCTAGCAAAGTAATGCTCAAACTTCTCCAAGTCAGGCTTCAACAGTACATGAACCGTGAATTTCCAGATGTTCAAACTGGATTTAGAAAAGGCAGAGGAACTAGAGATCAAATTGCTAACATCTGTTGGATCATCAGAAAAGAAACAAAGTTCCAGAAAAACATCCACTTTTGCTTTATTGACTATGCCAAAGCCTTCGTGTGAATCATAACAAACTGGAAATTTTTTCAAGAGATGGGAATACCAGACCACCTGACCTGCTTCCTGAGAAATCTGAATGCAGGTCAAGAAACAACAGTTAGAACTGGACATGGAACAACAGACTGGCTCCAAATTGGGAAAGGAGTACATCAAGGCTGTATACCATCACTGTGCTTATTTAACTTGTATGCAGAGTACATCATGCAAAGTGCCAGCTGGAATCAAGAGTGCCTGGAGAAATATGAATAACCTCAGATATGCAGATGATACCATCCTAATGGAAGAAAGAGAAGAAGAACTAAAGAGCCTCTTGATGAAAGTGAAAGAGGAGTGAAAAAGGTGACTTAAAACAACATTCAGAAAACTAAGATCATGGCATCCAGTCCCATCACTTCATGACAAATAGATGGGGAAGGAATGGAAACAGTGACAGACTTTATCTTTCTGGGCTCCAAAATCAATGCAGATGGTGACTGCAACCATGAAATTAAAGGACACTTGCTCCTTGGAAGGAAAGTTAGCCTAGACAGCATATTAAAAAGCAGAGACATTACTTTACCAACAAAGGTCCATCTAGTCAAAGATATGGTTTTTCCTGTAGTCATTTGTGGATGTGAGATTTGGACTATAAATAAAGCTGAGCACCAAAGAATTGATGCTTTTGAACTGTGGAGTTGGAGAAGACTCTTGAGAGTCCCTTGGACAGCAAGGAGATCCAACTGTTCCATCCTAAATGAAATCAGTCCTGAATATTCATTGGAAGGACTGATGCTGAAACTGAAACTCCAATACTTTGGCCACATGATGTGAAGAACCGACTCGTTTGAAAAGACCTGATTCTAGGAAAGATTGAAGACAAAGGAGAAGGGGACGACAGAAGATGAGATGGTTGGATGGCATCACTCATGCAAAGGACATGAGTTTGAGTAGGTTCCAGGAGTTGGTGATGGACAGGGAGGCCTGCCGTAATGCAGTCCATAGGGTTGCAAAGAGTTGGACATGACTGAACTGAATTGACAAGGGGCTATGGAAAAGGAAGATGAATGGGGTTTTCTGTTTAGGGTATTACAAGAGTGAAATCAAGATGGTGGTCAGAATGAGTTCTGATCTGGAGGTTCTTGGGAAATGTTTTACCTCCAAGCTCATTCTTGTTAAATTTATTGTATTATTCTTTCTACTTCAATTTCTATTTACTTTTCTTCAAGTTCACGGCTTCTTTCCTTGGCTATATCAAGTCTACTAATGAGCATATCAGAGGAATCTTTTGAGTCTGAAATCATGATTATTATGGCTAAGAGGCTGACATTTCCTTTTATCTGTCAGAGTTTCTATCCTCTGCTTAAGTCTCCCATTTGCTTGTATACTTCATAACTAAATTCTTTAGCAGAGTAATCACAATCATGTCAAAGTTCCAGTGTATAAATTCAACATCTGGGTCATCTCCGAGCCTGGGTCTCTTTACTGCTTTTCAATTGACGATGGATTGCTTTTTCCTTCCTTTTTATGTCTTATCACTTCTGGAATATCAGTTGTCTTGTGTAAAACAGGAAGGGACTGAGTTAAACTGTATTTATACCTGGAAATGGACATGTGTCTTTGTCAGGCCATCAGCACATGGGAATGAGTCAATCTAGTCAAGAAGGACATTTGGTTTTCTTGTTAATATGGTTTTCAGCAGTGCACCACAGACTTCAAATTCCTCTAGCATTGAATGCCATTGCTCTGTGGTTAGAGCTGAGGCTCAGTTGTTGGAAGCTTTTCTCCTTATTCAAGTATCCTCTCTTTTTTGCAGCCCAGGAGAACTTCTCTTCATGTACTTTTTCTTTCCCCAGAGTCTACTTTGTCTTGGGCTCATGTTGTGAGTATAGGCTTTTTGTTGTTCTAGTTCCACCTAAATCTAAGGGTTGCCCATATGCCTAAGTTTTAGTGGGGAGCCTTTCTCCATCTTCCTGCTCCTCTTACCTTTGGCAGACAAATCGTGCCTTGTCTGTGATGGGTCTTAGGTATGAGTTTCTAGCCCACCTCAAGTCGTATCTAAACTTTATATGGTGTCTTTATAGGCTCTTAGGCTCAAGGAAGTTTCTTGCTCCTCCCTCCAGTAGTAAAAGCATTTTTCTAATTTTAAAATGCATCTGGGAAGCTTTGTATCTATCTTGTATAGCTCATCGCCAATTTTGAAAAGAGGAAAAGAGGATTCATTCCTACTCTCATAGCAACTTCTTTTTCCTTAAGAGATAAGAGCTTGAAAAAGTAGGCATGTCTGTGCCAATCTCAGCAACCATCACCTGCTACACTGAACGGAGGCCCTCACTAGTCTTCTGCTCAATCCTTTCTTCCTCCAACTTGAGACCTGAGGTCCCACCTAGTTCCTGACAACGGCTTATGGGAAACAGCTTACAAGTGAGTGTGAGCCCCCGTGTGTGTGTGTGTGTGTGTGTGTGTGTGTGTGTGTGTGTGCGCGCATGCACACGCTCAGTGGTCTTCTACCCTCTGTGGACCCATGGACTGTAGCCCACCAGGCTCCTCTGTCCATGGAATTTTCCAGGCAAGAATTCTAGAGTGGGGTGCCATTTCCTACTCCATGGGATGTTCTTGACCCAAGGATCAAACCCACGTCTCTTGAGTCTCTGCATTGACAGGAGAGTTATTTATCAGTGGTGCCACCTGGAAGCCCTAGTTTCTGTGGTCCCCGGCTATTTGAGTCCATGATTGGCCTTTGGAGTTCTGTTAAAATTTAACTGATTCTGGACAGAGCCTCTTTTTCCTGTGTTCTGCTGGTCTGTGCTGCCGTGTCCACATCACTTTAGAGAGGCTTGGCCCACTTTGGAATTCACTTCGAGGTTGCTTTGCAACCTCAATTCTCTGATGAGTTTCCAAGTAATGACTTGGATGAAAGTTTACTAGGCTTTTACTTATTTTTGAGATGGGAGCAACACCTTTTGTAGCTTTCTATAGCTTAGGAAACCAAAATTCCTTGCACATCAGTTTTAAAATTTTTAATGTGAATTCTTTTAGTTGAGACACACAGTAATTCTCCCATTCGCACTTATCTTTACTAAGATTTATGAATTAACCTTAGGACTTGTCCTTTGTTTCATGGTAATTAGAGACATTTGAATTTGCAGAAACCTTTTCTAGTTCAATATTGTAGGAAATCTAAGTTTTTCAGAGACTCAAAATACCTAAAATCTTAGAGATTTTAAAGACAATTATTCTTTTGAAATGGTGAATATATAATCTTTAACTATTAAAATTCATCTTTAAAATTTCTAAAGGGATCTTCTGTATTAATTTTTTCTCTGCATAGTAACTATATTTTATATATTCAAACATAGTAGAGAAAAGGTTAGCATGTCCAAAAACAGTATTTAGAAAAAGAGGTAGGTCCTAGATTATAACCACAAGTGCAAATATAAAAATCATGATGCATTGATTTTCAGCTTGAGATTTTGTATTTCTTTAACAACAAAAAGGAGTTGTATATAAAGTAGAACCAAAGAACCAAATAAGGACGAATGTGTTTGTGTATCAACTTATCATTCAGGTAAAGCTGATTGATTAGAACCTAGAACTGTGCAGCTGCTATAAAACCGTGTGCCTAGCACTAGCTGTCTCATCTAGCTGTTCATTTTCAAGCTCTCAAGAGCAAAGTCATATAAGTTGCTGACCTATTTGCTTAGACCAGGATGAAAAGGAGAAAACAAACAACAAACATAGAGCCTTTAACTTCATAAACTATTTAGAAAGTGCCTAGCTTCCTTGAAATTCAAATTGGCTAAGAGCAATAAAATAATAAAACTATAAAAGCAGAGCAACTTCAGTTTTCTGGCCTATGTCCCTACCCTCAGGCAGGCACATATCCAAATATTCTAACCAAATAGTTGTCTGTGCTATAGCTCATATTCTTCAAGGGAGAGATTCTGTAATAGATTTTAGGGTTAAATTTTTCACAGGCTTAGGAGGTTGCAACGGAGCTTCATAATTTGGTGGAAGATGCGGGAAAATGAACTGTACCATTTTGTGTAAAACATTATGGTCAGGACTAAGAGCACTTGGCCTGCATTTAGGACTATTTATAAATATTCACTAGCATGCAAGCACCGCAGCAAAACTGACTTGTTTTCTTTCCTATGCTTGGCACAAAAATAAATGTGTCAGTTACCTATTGTCGCAGTGAAAAATACCCTTAAACTCAGATAACAATTAATTTGGCTCGTCTAGTCTGGCCTTGGCTTGTGACTCTGGTCCAGGCTGTTTAGGTAACTGGGCAGTGTATACCTGACGCTTGCACTAATGATGAATCATTGTGGTACAAAAGACAAGTCAGGTATTGCTATAACAATACTGCATAAGGAAACTCCTAAAATCTCAGTGGTGTAAAATATAAGCACCGCCCCCCCCCCACCTCCATTCAGTATGTGGGCCGCTATGATTTAGGCTATGAACAGGCTGGACTTAGTTTAAGTTTAGGGTTTGGGTTCAAATCCATTTTATACACCTCCATGGGGTCCTTGAATAAGCACTACCTGCAGCATGTTCTTCTCAAGGCAAATATGGAAAAAGAGCCACGCTGATGCTTACAGGCACATTGGAACTGTTCACATCATGCCATTTGGATAACTATAATCAAAGCAATTCAGCCAAACTAAATTAAGTGAAGTAAGGGAGTATGCTCTGCCTCAAAGAGGATGCTAATGTACGAGAATATTTACTATGCAATATGCCAGTGTATTAGTGTAGGCATCCACATGTGGTTGAAGATATAATAATCACAATACGTAACAAATGCATTCATTGATCATTTGTTCAACCAACTACCAGGCTAAGACATATGTCATTTAATTTGACCCTCAGAAGACCCCTTTGAAAACATACTACACTTATCCACATTTACAGACAAGAAAACTAAGACAAAGGGGGTACAAGTCATTTCCCAATTACATGCAGGTTCTATGTGTCCATAATGGTATCTGAACCCAGGTGGTCTCACTCTAGAACACGGCCTGCAAACCACTGTGATGATGACATTGTGTTGATTGAGTCATCCCACAACTAGACTGAGCATTCAAACTTTCTGACTGGTTGACGCTATGACTCTTTATTAAGTGATATGTCTTCTGGGTTGTAGACAGATGTTGAACACATGGATTCACAGTGCTTTTAGTGTTCAGGGAAATCCCTGCACTCCCTGTAATCAGGCCTTTCAAGCTTCCTGTCCATTTATACTGCGGTTTTCTCTTCCAGCCTTTCTTCAGTTTGTCAGTTGGCTGATTTCTAAATAGCCACGTGTCAGTTCATAATCTGCTTGATGATCTAGTCAGTGATGATGTCCCATGTGTATCACCTGCAAGAGTTAACATGAGTAGTTCGATCAAGTATATCTGAGCCCTCCTAGGAGCATCGGCATATCTACAGTATCACAACAGTAGAGCAAGTGGAGAGAAAGATCCTGAAAAAGGCACGAAATGCAGAACACAGAACAGCAGAGGCACCAGAGAGGTAATTTTTCCTATCCTAGAAAAGAAAAAAGTGAAATTCAGAGAAGTTGGTTAGTTCATTAAAGGTTGCTCAAATGACAAGCTGCACAGTCAACTCTCAGTTCAGGGTTTACATGATTCCTAAAATGATCTCATCTACTACTCAGGACTGCCTTCCATAACTAGCCAGAATTTAACATGAGTCTAACAAAACTCACTTCCAACTATGCTTCTACACTCTAGATAAGAGTCACAGAGAACTTCCCCAAGTCTATTTTCTCCCTACAGAAAAGCATCTTGAACACTCTCCCCATTAAGCCCCCTAATTGATTTACACCACAAGTTAACAAATTTAATTCTTCCTTCTGACTTTCAAGCTCCTGATTAACTAATTATTAATACATTTGTCCTAAACTGATAGCCATAAAAGCAGTATGAATCACAAATGCCATTCTACCCTGTGGACCACAGGTAGTATTTCTCATTCAACAACACTAACAGATCATAATTTATTCTCACATGAATATGTTCAGAAGTCCACCAAAAAATGTATCTTTCTAATCTACTTTTCCTGTATGACAAAACCCAATTAAATGACACTCAAACATCAGTCCACAGCCCCAAGATAGTGTGTATGTTAAGTCACTTCAGTCATGTCTCATTCTTTGCAACCCTCTGGACTGTAGCCCACCAGCCTTTTCTTTCCATGGGACTCTCCAGACAAGAATACTTGGAGTGGGTTGCCAAGCCCTCCTGCAAGGGATCTTCTTGACTCAAGGATCAAACCTGTGTCTCCTGAGACTCCTGCATTTCAGGCAGATTCTTTAGAGCTGAGCCACCACGGAAGCCAAGATAGTGCTATATTGAGTCTTATTTTTCTTCTTTTGCCTTAATCAGTCACATATATCAAAAAGCTACGCTTTATTTACAAAGGTGGGTCAATATTCTTATAAAGAATTTAGTAGAGGAAATTATATTCTCACTGTCCTTCTTTACATCCATAGAAATGAAACAGGAAAATAATCATAAAGAGGGAATCATAATTTGGTAGATATGACTTGAGTCTAAATGTCAAAGGATATGAATTCTGCCAATAAAAAACGAACTCTGTGATTTGAGAAAGTTACATCCATCATTTTCTTGGCTCTCCTAGCAACTCAACTAGCTCACAACTATCTCATTGTGGTTTTCTCTCTGCTCCCAAATCTATTCAGCTGTTTCCTTTCTTAGTAAATGGTATAATCACCACCCATTGACTAAGCTAGAAACTTAGGAATCAGCCACTTCCTCTTGCTTCCCTACCAACTCAGTGAGATACTAAGTCTTATCTAGCTTACTTATAAATATATTTAAAATATGTCCTCCTCTTTCTACATCAGCTGCCATCACTAGGTTTGAGTCTTAAAGCTCTGGCAACAACCTTTTAACTCATTTCCCTACACCCCTTCTTGTTCCCATTCAGTCCACTCTCCACAAAACAGACAGAGTACTACTCTGTTTGCAAAATGTTGCCTTAATCATGTCCATCTTCTTCTTGAAACCCTTCATTGGCTTCCCACTGCCTGAAGATGCAGAATAAAATTTATAACCTGAGCTACAGGCTCTGTATAGCCTAGTTTCTCTCTTCACCCCTCTTGGCCTCAACTCGTAAGTCCCCTTCCACTGTTGTTTCTATAGCTACCCCAGCCTTCTTTCATTCTCTTTTATGTGTTCTCTTTCGCTTTAGGACATTCATATACGTTCCCTGTGTCTGGCCTGTTCTGATCTTCCACCCTTCACTTACTCTGTGGTGCTAAACCTGTTCATTCTTCGGTTCTCAGCACAAGGTCATGATGACAGGAAAGTTGTTTTTTTGTTTTCATACCCCAGATTAGAAACGATATAGGATATTAAATTATATCTACCAATCATGCAATACTATTTCAAAAGGTGGAGCCTAATTATACTTCTTCCCCCTTGAGTGTGGGCTGTACTTAGTGATTCATTTCTCACAAATAGAATGTGGTGGAAATGACATTATGAGTAATGAGCAAGTTATGAGTCTAGGTCATAAAAAAGTACTGTGGCTTGTCTTACTTGCTCTTTCTTTTGGATCATTCATTCCAAGCAAAGCCAGAAGCCGTATCATGAGAATATTCAAGCAGCCTTATGGAGAAGCCAATGTGGTAAGGAACTGAGCCCTCTTGCCATAAAGCACGTGAGTAAATCATCTTTAAAGTAGATCCTTCAGTCCCAGAACCTCCCTTAACAACCTCCCTAGTCAGCATAAGTCTGCAGTCTCCTGAGACACCCTGAGCCAGTGCCAACCAGCTGGGCCAGGCTCAGATTTCACTGGGTCTCTGTGCTCAGTCACTCAGTTGTATGTGTGACTCTTTGCGACTTCATGGACTGTAACCCACCAGGCTCCTCTGTCCATGGAATTTTCCAGGCAAGAATACTTGAGTGGGTTGCCATTTCCTACTCCAGGGGATTTACCACTGTGCCACCTGGGAAGCCTGAAGATTTCACTGTAAGATAATAAATACTTGTGTTTTAAGTTGATAAATTTTGGAGTAATTTATTTTGCTGCATAGATAACTATCACAGCATGTGTGTCATCAGGCATATTCAAAATATGTTCATAATATTTATACATTATAGCTACTTATTTCATAATAATATTAAATAAATGGCACCTATGCTTGAAAGCAACTTCACAAAGGTAAAGACTATATATATATATATATATATATATATATATATATATTGCTTATAATTTTATCCCTCTTCACTCCTCTTGAAAACAGAGCCTATGGTACACAATAAATATTTCTGAACGGTATTCATCCATCTGAATTAATATGTATGCTAATGCTACAGAGACAGAACCTTCTGGTTATTTAATGAGTGCTATTTAAGTGATTGATTTATTCATTATGCAAAATTAGAAAAATAGATATCCTTATGGCAGAATGATTAAAATTTCTCTTTTAATGGTGCCTTCTGGTAATGAGATAAACCAGTACATCCCTACAAACATCTGAGAAATGATCCTCTCAGCAATAAATAGAAGCTTCAAAATCAACTCAGAGTTTTGGAAAAGAATTATATTTAGAGTAACAAAGCATGTAAGGAATAAATAATTGCTATAAAATGCAGTGTGAAATGTGCTATTTAAAGTAAAATTTGGGGGTGCTTGGTCTTTCAGTCATTGACTCAACAAATTAATTTTTTAAAAACAGTCTCTAGTTGTTGCATTCTGTTATCAATAAATTTGAAAATTCTGTAATGTATTTTAAAGATAGAAAGTCAGTCTGAGGCATTACAACTCTTTTCCATTAACTAGAACCAACATGATGCTGTGAAAGTGCTGCACTCAATATGCCAGCAAATTTGGAAAACTCAGCAGTGGCCACAGGACTAGAAAAGGTCAGTTTTCTTTCCAATCCCATGTAAGGCAATCCCAAAGAATGATCAAACTACCACACAATTGCACTCATCTCACACGTTAGTAAAGTAATGCTCAAAATTCTCCAGCCCTGGTTTCAGCAATACGTGAACCATGAACTTCCAGATGTTCAAGCTGGTTTTAGAAAAGGCAGGGGAACCAGAGATCGAATTGCCAACATCCGTTAGATCATCGAAAAAACAAGAGAGTTCCAGAAAAACATCTGTTTCTGCTTTATTACTATGCCAAAGCCTTTGACTTTGTGGGTCACAATAAACTGTGGAAAATTCTGAAGGAGATGGTAATACCAGACCACCTGACCTGCCTCTTGAGAAACCTGTATGCAGGTCAGGAAGCAACAGTTAGAACTGGACATGGAACAACAGCTTGGTTCCAACTAGGAAGAGGAGTACATCAAGGCCGTATAATGTCACCCTGTTTATTTGATTTATATGCAGAGTACATCATGAGAAATGCTGGGCTGGAAGAAGTACAGGCTGAAATCAAGATTGCCAGGAGAAATATCAATAACCTCAGATATGCAGATGACTCCATCCTTATGGCAGAAAGTGAAGAGGAACTAAAAAGCCTCTTGATGAAAGTGAAAGAGGAGAGTGAAAAAGTTGGCTTAAAGCTCAACATTCAGAAAACTAAGATTATGGCATCTGGTCCCATCACTTCATGGGAAATAGATGGGGAAACAGTGGAAGCAGTGTCAGACTTGACTTTTTGGGGCCCCAAAATCATTGCAGATGGTGGTTGCAGCCATGAAATTAAAAGACATTTACTCCTTGGAAGGAAAGTTATGACCAAACTAGACATCATATTAAACAGCAGAGACATTACTTTGCCGACAAAGGTCCGTCTAGTCAAGGCTATGGTTTTTCCAGTGGTCATGTATGGATGTGAGAGTTGGACTGTGAAGAATGCTGAGCACCGAAGAATTGATGCTCTTGAACTGTGGTGTTGGAGAAGACTCTTGAGAGTCCCTTGGCTGCAAGGAGATCCAACCAGTCCATCCTGAAGGAGATCAGTCCTGGGTGTTCACTGGAAGGACTGATGCTGAAGCTGAAACTCCAATACTTGGCCACCTCATGCAAAGAGTTGACTCATTGGAAAAGACCCTGATGCTGGGAGGGATTGGGGCAGGAGGAGAAGGGGACAACAGAGGATGAGATGACTGGATGGCATCACCGACTCGATGGGCATGAGTTTGAGTAAACTCTGGGAGTTGGTGATGGACAGGGAGGCCTGGCATGCTGTGATTCAAGGGGTTGCAAAGAGTCGGACATGACTGAGCGACTGAACTGTCATGATCTAACTAAATTTTTTTATTGTATTTGTGACAGTCTTTATAAATTTTCTAATAGCAATTTTCTTTTCAGGATGTTGGAGCTCCTAATATTGAAATATTAAATTCAGTTACCATTCTTTCTGTTAATATAATTACTTGACCTCTTCCAAAATATTGCTCTACATATTATAGGAATTTTGGCACCTAGATTCACTGTATTTCTCTCATTTTCATTCACTCTCATCACTCAAGGTTAGCTTAAAGCCCCTTTGTTCATTCAGACATTCAATAAATATTTATTGCACCTCTATTTTGTGCCATAGTATAGAACTAAAGGCTATGATTACATCACTGACCAGTTTCTAATCTGGTGGCTGAAACGGTCCTTGAACAAGTAAGTATCTTATTGCAACTCTGATAGGTATAGCTTACCAAGGAGAATCAGATTCTACAAGGTATATATAGGAAAAAATGGGAAAAGAGTACATCAAGGCTGTATATTGTTACCCTACTTATTTAATTTCTATGCAGAACACATCATGCAGAAATCCAGTATGGATGAATCACAGGTTGGAATCAAGATTGCCAGGAGGAATATCAATAACCTCAGATATGCAGATGATGCCATCCTAATGGCAGAAAGTGAAAAGGAACTAAAGCTCCTCTTGATGAAGGTCAAAGAGGAGAGTGGAAAAGTTGGCTTAAAAAGCTCAACATTCAAAAAACTAAGATCATAGCACCCAGCCCAATCATTTCATGCAAACAGATGGGGGAAAAAATGGAAACAGTAACAGAGTTTATTTTCTTGGGCTCCAAAATCACTGCAGACAGTGAGTGCAACCATGAAATTAAGACACTTACTCCTTGGAAGAAAACCTATGACAAACCTAGACAGTGTATTAAAAAGCAGACATTATTTTTTTTTCATTTATTTTTATTAGTTGCAGGCTAATTACTTTACAATATTGTAGTGGTTTTCATCATACATTGACATGAATCAGCCATGGATTTACATGTATTCCCCATCCCGATCCCTGCTCCCACCTCCTTCTCTACCCGATCCCTCTGGGTCTTCCCAGTGCACCAGGCCCGAGCACTTGTCTCATGCATCCAAACTGGGCTGGTGATCTGTTTCACCCTAGATAATATACATGTTTCAATGCTGTTCTCTCAAAACATCCCACCCTCGCCTTCTCCCACAGAGTCCAAAAGTCTGTTCTGTACATCTGTGTCTCTTTTCCTGTTTTGCATATAAGGTTATCATTACCATCTTTCTAAATTCCATATATATGCATTAGTATGCTGTATTGGTCTTTATCTTTCTGGCTTACTTCACTCTGTATAATGGGTTCCACTTTCATCCATCTCATTAGAACTGATTCAAATGAATTCTTTTTAATGACTGAGTAATATTCCATGGTGTATATGTACCACAGCTTCCTTATCCATTCATCTGCTGATGGGCATCTAGGTTGCTTCCATGTCCTGGCTATTACAAACAGTGCTGTGATGAACATTGGGGTGCACGTGTCTCTTTCAGATCTGGTTTCCTCAGTGTGTATGCCCAGGAGTAGGATTGCTGGGTCATATGGCAGTTCTATTTCCAGTTTTTTAAGAAATCTCCACACTGTTCTCCATAGCGGTTGTACTAGTTTGCATTCCCACCAGCAGTGTAAGAGGGTTCCCTTTTCTTCATACCCTCTCCAGCATTTATTGCTTATAGACTTTTGGATAGCAGCCATCCTGACTGGCGTGTAATGGTACCTCATTGTGGTTTTGATTTGCATTTCTCTGATAATGAGTGATGTTGAGCATCTTTTCATGTTTTTGTTAACCATCTGTATGTCTCCTTTGGAGAAATGTCTGTTTAGATCTTTGGCCCATTTTTTGATTGGGTCATTTATTTTTCTGGAATTGAGCTGCAGGAGTTGCTTGTATATTTTTGAGATTAATCCTTTGTCTGTTGCTTCATTTGCTATTATTTTCTCCCAATCTGAGGGCTGTCTTTTCACCTAAAAGCAGACATTATTTTGACAGCAAATGTCTGTATAGTCAAACCTCTTGTTTTGCCAATAGTCATGTATGGATGTGAGAGCTGGACCATAAAGATGGCTGAACACCGAAGAACTGATGCTTTCAAACAGCCATTAGAGAGAAGACTTCTGAGAGTCCCTTGGACTGCAAGGAGATTAAACCCTGAATATTCACTGGAAGGACTGATGCTGAAGGTCTGATATTTTGGTCACCTTATGCATAGAGTCAATTCACTGGAAAGGACCCTGATGCTGGGAAAGATTGAGGGCAGAAAGAGAAGGGGGTGACAGAGGATGAGACTGTTGGATGGCATCATTCACACAATGAACATGGGTTTGAGCACACTCTGGGAGATAGTGAAGGACAGGAAAGCCTGGTGTGCTTCAGTCCAAGAGGTTGCAAAGAGTTGAAAACAACTTAGTGATTGAACAACAACCACAATCCTAGAAGAGCAGTGCCAAAGAATGTTCAAACTATCAGACATTTGTGCTCATTTCACACACTGGTAAGGTTATGCTCAAAATTCTTTAAGCCAGGCTTCAGCAGTATGTGAACTGAAAACTTCCAGATGTACAAACTGGGTTTAGAAAAGGCTGAGGAGCCAGAGATCAAATTGCCAACATTCACTGGATCATAGAGAAAGCAAGGGAATTCCAGAAAAATATCTACTTCTGCTTCATTGACTGTGCTAAAGCTTTTGACTGTGTGGATCACAACAAAGCATGGAAAATTCTTAAAAGATGGGAATAACAGACCATCTTACTTGCTTCCTAAGAAACTGTGTGCAGGTCAAGATGCAACAGCAACAGACATGGAACAACTGAATGGTTCAACATCGGGAAAAGAGTACATGAAGGCTGTGTATTGTCACCCTGCTTACTTCTATGCAGAGTACATCATGCAAAATACTGAGCTGGAATCAAGACTGCCAGAAGAAATATCAACAACCTCAGATATGGATATAGTGAAGGACCCACGCTGCAGTCCACAGGGTTGCAAAGAGTGAGACATGACTTAACGACTGAACATCTTCATCATCCTAGAATGTTGGTTAGGGCAAAATACAAAACATGGATATAATAAATATTGGCATAAAGATGAAAGTCTAAAAAAGGTTTCTCAGTCTCAGCACTATTTATATTTTGAGGTTATCTTTTATCTGTGGTTGTGGGGGTTGTGGATTGTGGAATATTTAGCAGTATTCTTGGCTTCTACCTGTTAAATGCTGTTAGAATCCCTCCTCACAGTGACCAGAATTGCCAGATGCCCTCTGGTGTAGTGCTGTCACATTTAGCAAATAAGCACACAAGGAACCCAGCTGAATTTCATATAAACAATTACTTTTAATATAAATATGTCACACATATTTCATGGGGTATACTTATGCTTTAAAAGTTATTTATTGCTTATTTGACACTCAAATATAATTAGATGTTCTGTACTTTATTTGGCAATCCTACTTGGGGGGATGAAATAACCCTTAGTTGAGAACCACTGCTTTAAGATCTTATTGATGAGTCCTTAGACCTTCAGTCTTATGGACCACTGATCTACTAAACATCTCTAATTTTATATTTTGTTCACTTTATTAACTCAAGGTATTCTTCTTGCTCTCAGGGAGCTTATAGGCTATGAATAAACTGAGATTCTTAATAGGGCTCAAAGGTACAGTATTATCTGTTTCTTTTGCCTTCTTTTCTCTCTAAATTTACACTGGAAATGAAACAATTCTAAATTACAACCAGTTTGAAATTCTTATTAAACTTTTCTCTTTAGGTGAACTCATTCATAAAAAAAATTAAAGTACTAATGATTCACAAATATCCATTGCCTACCTCCTAAATTCCAGATTGAAACTACAACTGACCACTAAATAGCCTATCTCACTGAGATCTCAAATTCACAGTGACTTAATTAAGTGACCTAAACTCTACGCCTTGGATCTCAATCAACTACAAATTCTGTATTTGCTTACTTAATTACAGGGATCATTACCTTTACTGGTAGGCAGAAATTCTAAAAGTTTTGAACAGTTATTTAAAATTTTCTTCTCCCTCTTTCTACTTACACAGATAGATAGAATGATAGAATTCTAAATGAACCCATGATTGTTTTGAGAAATGGGATACTTCCTGGCATATCAATTAACAAAGGACATCATAATCATCAGAGATTGCAGTCACTGCCAATGGTGAACTGGTACTTGGTGAGGGAACGCAAGAAGGAAGAGAATACCTGCCATCCAGCAGCCATCAGACTGCAGCCATTCCCTATGGTGAGCCCTGAGGAAACAGGATATAAAACACAGGATACTGGCCCCAGGTACATATCAAAGGGATGAGTTCTGTGAGCCCATTGAATCCAGACTTTCACATTCTTCCATACATAGAAAAGCACTAAATTCTTTAACTTGAAATATCCGGTTTTCCTTTAATTACAATAATCATTTGATGTTCAGACTACCTACCCTTTGTTGAAAAAAGTCTATATAATTTGGTCTCCCCCTTATCCTGCTGTTTAACTCTTTTCAACAGTTATCTAAGGGTTACTTGAAAAGCTGCCTCCCATGCTTGAAGTCTTACAAATTCCCACGAATAAAACATAACTCCAAACTTTTAAGTTGTGAATATTTATTAAGTCAACACCTGCCCCTGATATACACATACATCCTCTCAGTTATTCAATCAAACACAAATCTAGGTGCTGCTACAAAGGAATTTTATAGCTATGATAATGTAGCAAATCTGCTAACCTTAAAATAGGGAGATGATCCAAATCTGGTGAGTTCTTGAAATAAAGATTCAAAGTGAGAGAGATTTAACATGAAGGAGATTCTTCACTGCTGGGTATGGAATGGATGGGCCTATGAGGTAAGGAATCTCATCAGTGTCTCAAAGTTGAGAACAGTCTTTGGCTGACTGAAGCAAGGAAATAGGAACCTCAGGAATCTCAGTCCTACAACCATAAAGAACTGAATTCTCCCACAAGCTCTCTAAAGATCCAGGTGAGAAAGCATCCAGGTCTTGAAATTGGCCTACAGATTCTGAGCAGAGGACCTAGATAAGCCATATCTCTACTTCTGACATATGGAACGGTGAACTGATAAATGGGGATTATTTTAAATTGTGAGCTTTGTGGTAATTTGTCACACAGCAATAGAAAACCAATATAGGCTATTTTTGAGAGGGGTATTCTTTCTACTAGTACTGGCACCACAATGTGTCTCTGCAAGGTATATGTGAATCTTCCTCTTGTTTCATTACCACTGCAACAAATTATCAAAGAACTTATCTCTGACATGATGATTGAACATCTAGAATGGCCTTTTCATAACACTCTATCCTATTAAAATATCTGCTCATCTTACATTGATCCTAGATAATTGTAGGAAGTTTAGTCCTTCGTCCATGGTCTCAAAACTTTTAAATCATTTTATATCACTTTATGATAACATAGGGCACTTATCTCAACGATCTTATAGCACAGCCCATTGTACGCACCCACTCCTACACTAATCTCTCAACACCTTGAGGTTAGAGATGTGTACTTGGGGCTGACCAGCAATAATGAATAAATGTTTTAACCATGGGCTTCCTAGAGCCTCACATTCCACACCATTGTCTTGTTCAATATATCCAGTTCAATATGATGGAATGAACACAGAACTTGGAGCTGTGTCTTCTTAAATGACTGACTCATCTCCTTAACATTAGTTCTGTGATCTAGAGTTGGCTGCTTTGGCCATCATGATCTTCTTTTCCTCCTCTCTAGTTAGGAAAGATAAATAATATGAGATAACTTACAGGAAATACCTTTGAAAAAATGAACTAATCAGATTAGATATTACTTACGAGAAAAGTAAGTCTTTTGTCACTTTAAGCTGATAGTTTAGTTTTTTTTTAAGAGGACTGATAAAAGCTGCTGGGCCTCATTAGCAGAGTTGGGGTAAGGTTCAATAGAGGAAGATTAGCAACAATACAATAGAAATAATTGGAAGAGCTAGATACAGTGCTATCTGGTGACATCTCAATTTAAAAAGTCATGTGCAACTCAAAATTTGGTGATGCTTCCATTTCCTACCACTGTAAATTTCACCTAGGCAGTCTGCACTCAAAATATTTGCTACTGAAAAATTTGCATCATAATTATTAAGACATTAGCTAGTCAGCCCATTCTTTGGACAAAAATATAATCTGTGCCTATCATATATAATTTAAGGAAAAAAAATGTTAACATTTTCAGATGAAATGACTTGGCAGAGATCACATGCTTTTAGTTTTAATATTTTTAAAAATTAAATTCAAGTCCAATTAAAGCAACTTTAATTTTGGGTATGATAGCATTGTTATGTTTGATTCTAATACAAATACAAAGGTTGAAAGAGTTTCTGTAAGCCATTCTTTAGATCTAAATTATTTTCTACTTTGCTTATAAGTATTATATTTATCAGTGAGTCATCAAACAGCATAGATAATTATCATGTATTTCTCAAGCATAAATCAAATTCAGGAACAATGAAGAACTGAATACTATTTAACTCTTGTTTAAAATTTCTTAAAGGAAGTTGTCTTTTGTCTCCCCTTATTTAAAGCATTGAGATGTTTTTCCATTCATCTAAAAAGCCCATGACAACTTTACAGTCCATTCCAGTTTATCAAAAGGGAGTCCACTTCTAAGAAACAATCTCACTTTATTACCCAATTTTTCTCTATTCTTTGCACAATGTCTTCTTTTTTAACTCTTTCAACTTATAGAAACATTAAGTTTCATCAACTTCACTGAAAATGAGATACATTTAAAAAATTTAAGTGAAATTGTCAGATATTAATAAGAGTTTTGGAGAAGGAAATGGCAACCCACTCCAGTATTCTTGCATGGAAAATCCCGTGCATGGAGGAGCCTGGCAGGATACAGTCCATGGGGTTGCAAGGAGTCAGACTTGACTGAGTGACTAACACACACAAAATGAGTTTAGGCCCTAAGCTATTCAAGCACCAAAATATTTCTTTCTAGAAACACTTTGAAATAATTTTACAAATATAATCTTCAAAACTGTCCTAAGAGACAAAGTAATGAAAATTTTTGCCTAAATCTACTTTGTGGTTGAAATAATATGGATGAGCAAAGTGATTTGTGTTATTTATAACTCTATATAGAATATAGTATAGGAGACTTTATATACCAATATGGAAAAGTCACAGAAAATTATGGTTAATCAGTAACTTACTCCAAAATTCCTAGAGGTAAATAGAATGGCTAAGCCTTCATTGTTTCTATAATAGTATGCTTGCCCTGTACAAATTCTGTCCCTTTGGTGAGCTTTTGTGTTTGTCTCATCCCAGGGCTTAATTTACACCCTGCACTTGCTTAGTCATGCAGTCGTGTCCAACTCTTTGTGAACCCATGGACTGTAGACCACCAGGCTCCTCTGTCCAAGGGATTTCCCAGCAAGAATACTGGAGTGGGTTGCCATTAACTTAGACCCTAAGCTTCCATCATTTTCTAAGGAAGGAAAATCTCCCCAACTCTCTAGTGAGTCATGTTGACATTACTAAATATGTCATAGAACAAAAAGGAATGGCTATACTATAAATAGCAAATGACTTAATAGACATTCATCAAATATATTTCTGTACTCCCCAAAACTCCTTCTTTATTTCCCATCTCTTTGACCCCAACCCCAACTGTTTTTGTGTCTGCAAGTCTCTCCCACCTCTTTTCTGAAAGAAAGGCCTCTCTTCTCATTTTAATCCAGAGGAACTTTACCAGGATCTCATAATCCAAGGATCTAGCCAACTCCATGCTTCTAGCCTCTTCATAGAATTATAAAAGCATTCACAAAACAAAATGAGATCTCTATCTAGGAAAGACTGGAATTTAAAAAACAATTAAATTTACAAAAATGACTTTTTATATTAATGTACACATTTGATTTGGCCATTAAAGAGGATCCATTAGAAGATCAAGTAGATTTCTTTTCAGCTTTCTATATAAGCTCAATAAACATAAGCCATTCAGATGACCACATTCCATAAAGTTCAAGTGAATTGTTTCATGGCACTGTATACAAATAAGCATGTATCCCATTTAAAGTAAATTTACACACACAGAAGCTTTAATGTTTTGAAGATATATAACCCACTAAAAAGTTCATCAAGATCTTTATTTTTTAAATTGGGATTTAAACTTTGTTTCTTGGTAAAGAGAAAAGAAACAATTATCTATTTATTTCGGTTGACTAGGATTGTAATCAAACCGAATGTAGAATAAAATAACAAGGACAATGTAGGGTAGTATCTTTTCAACTATTCGTTCCCACCCTTTATATTTTATACTATGTTCATCATCTCTCATCAATTTCTTCACTAACTTTAGACTGAGAGGGCAGATGGAGAATAAGTCATAATCCTGGTACTCAAAATTTATTCTGACGTAAGATAAGAATATATAATTCAGGTCACTTGCATGTAAATATATACTTTACATCTTGCATGTAAATATTTCACATCTTGCATGTGAAATCATTCATATTAAAACATACTCATTCACACATCACACAGACAAGAGTAAATTCTAAATCATTTTATCTTTACTTTTTTACATAGGTAATTTTATCCAGTTGCATGACTTTAATAAAAGCTATAAACTAATAACTATCAAATAAATATTTCTGAAACGCCAGATATTGTCGATTGATTTGTCATGAAAATAGCAGTTGATAATGAAGAACAGAGAAACAGAGATGGATGAATCAAAAGAAAGAAATTTGAGTGGGAAAGAATAGATAAAATAGACATGGCTAAAAAAAATATGCATGAAAGACAAACATTTTAAACCAAATGGAGTAATTAGGATTATATTAACTTTCTTACCTGAACAACCAAAAATCATGACAAAACATTTAAAATGAAACACTGGACATTAGATAATGAGGTACACTGATTTCAGATAGAAGATGGAAAACAAATAACATAAGGCTACAAAGACATGAGTTTTCTGATTTGAGAGAGTTTCTGAGTTATAGTGCAAAGAAAAGATAGCCACCAGGTACCATGAGTTGAAAAGAGAGCTGAAAATAAAAGGAAACAAATGTAGCTAGAATTTGCAGGACAGACAATCAGAGAAGAGAGAGCTACACAAGGAAAGAACACTAGAGATCAGTAGAGGCCCCCTCAGTATTCAGCAGAGGGCTGATCTGCACATGAAAATGAAGAAACTGCCCAAGCCAAGGAAAATATTAGGAGGAAGAGTGTCTCATACTGCATAAAGCTGAGACCAGTGCCTGCTCTTGTCAGCCATGAAGGGAAAACCTTATAACATGTGGCGCTCAGGCAGAGTCCTCAAAAGGTCTAGCTTCAGAAATGGAGACCAATTAGTTCTAGCTCACTGCTTCTCAAACAGACATGATCTTTACTCCCAGGGGACCATTTGAAAACGTCCAGAGAAAGCTTTGGTTGTCAAAATAGAGGGGGAGGGCACTCTGGCATTAGATAGGTAACGCCAGATGCCACTAAACACTGGAGAGCAGAGCATCTCATACTAGGAATTACCTACCCCCAAATCTCAGTGATGCCAGAGCTGAACAACTTTCTTCTAGAATGAGACAGCCCTGTCTCACCTAACAAAATTTAAAAGCAAGATTCAAAAGGGTCATATTCTTTCCAAGAAATTTAACTAAGTCCCAAAACAAAGTTCAAAATATTTACATGAATATGGAACTATCCAGCACTCACAGGTAATATTCACCATCTCTGGCATCAAATAAAAATTGCCAGATATGCAAAGGAGGTCACAATGACTGACAATAAAAGAAAAAAAAGTAATTAAAATCAACTCAGATCTAAAAAGTTGGTAGAATTAAGAAATGAATGCTTAGAGTTGTTATTATAGCTCTCTATGTGTTCAAAAACTTAAGTAGAAAAATGGAATATTTTAAAACACAAATCAAACTTCTAGATATGAAAACTATAATAGGTAGGATTAAAGAATACTTTGTGGGATAAATGGGAAATGAGATATTGCAGTAGGAAAGTAGTGAACTTGAATGCCTAGCAATAGAAATAAATTAAATGAAGACACAGAGGCAAACAAAAAAATTTTGAAAAGCAAAAAGATATCACCAGTGAGTTGCAAACAATTTCAAGCAACTACATATGCATGTAATAGTATTTTTCTCATTCCATATTGAAAAGTTATATACAGATAAGAATTAATAAAATGCCAAAACTGAAGTAGGATAATGAAGATACGTTTGGAAGCCCTGAAGGAGAGGGATAGATGAGGTAGAGGCAGAAAACAGTTTAAGATTTCATAGGCACAATCTTTCTAAATACAAGAAAACTATAAACCCCTAGATCTAAAAAGCTCAAGTCCCAGAAACATAAGAAAAACTATACTAGAACACATCATAACCAAATTGCCTAACATCAATAGTAAAGAGAAAAACCTTAAAATCATCCAGAGAATTGAGAGGTGAAAAAGTCATGCTTTAAAGTGTTGACAGTACAGAAAACTTGTCCGCTTGGATTTCGATAATCAGCAAAAGTAACTTTATTTGTGACCCTGGACTAGGGAAAGATTGGATTAGGGATAATTTCAAAAGCGTGATGCATGAAAGAACAAAATTATAGATTGGAAATAAAAATTTAATACTCCTGTTCTCTGAAAGACTTAACAAAATGAAAGGAGAAGCCACATATTGGGGCAGAAATCTAGCAAATCATCTTTTGATAAAGAGCTTATATCTAACTAAAAAAACACTTAAAATTCAATAATAAAAATAAAATATGGCCAAAGCATCTGAAGTAGTACTTCTTCAGGAACATATATGGATAGCCAATAAGCACATGGCAAGATGTTCAATATCATTCGTTTCTAGGGAAATGCAAATTAAAAGTACAATGACATACTGCTACCCATCTATTAGAATGGTCAAAATTTAAAAAAGACTGACCCTATTTAGCGTTGGCGAATTTGGAGGAACTGGAACTCTGTTATACTACTAGTGGGAGTGTAACATGGCACAACCACTTTGGAAAATAATGTAGCATTTATTAAAATATTAAACACATACTTGCCAACAGACTCAGCCATTCCACTTCTAGGTATTTACTCAAGATTAATGAAAGCATATATTCAATGATCATAGCAGATTTATGATAACTGGAAACAATCCAAATAGTAACAGTTGAATAATCTATGGTATATCCATACAATGAAGTACTCCTTAGTTAAAAAGCAAAAGTGAATACATTTTGAAACATGTAACATGAGTGAAGCTCAAAATTATTTTATATACTAACAATATATAATAGCTATTATATCAATCATATTATATGCTAAGTCGCTTCAGTCGTGTCTGACTCTTGCGATCCCATAGACTCCCACCAAGCTCCTACTTCCCTGGGATTCTTCAGGCAAGAACACTGGAATGAGTTGCCATTGCCTTCTCCAATTATGAATTCAGACTCCCCCAAATAGTACTTACTGTATGATTCCTTCCACCTATGTAAAATTCTAAAGAGTGAAAACTAATTTATAGGAATAGAAAGCAGTAAGCAGTAGAATGGTTGCTTGAGGTTCAGCCAGTGAGAAGGATGGGAGGGACATGAAGCTGAGATTAATAAGAAGCACAGGGGCATTTGGGGAGTTTGAATAAGTTCATTATATTTCCTTTTTAGTAATAGCTTCATAGGTATATCTATATATCAAAATACACCTTAAGTACGTGCACTTACTAAGTGTGTTAAGTCACTCCAGTCGTGTCCAACTCTTTGTGACCCCATGGATTGTAGCCCACTAGGCTCCTCTGTCCACAGGATTCTCCAGCCAAGAAAACTGGAGTGGGTTGCCATTTCCTCCTCCAGGGGATCTTCCCAACCCAGGGATAGAACCCACGTCTCTTATTTCTCCTGCATTGGCAGGTGGTTTCTTTGCCACTAGTGCCACCTGGGAAGCATTGTCAGTTATATTAACATTTCAGTAAAGCTATAGCTTTACTATCTACATGAGAAGACCCCCTGGAGGCAGGCATGGAAACCCACTCCAGTATTCTTGCCTAGAGAATTCCCATGGACAGAGGAGCCTGATAGGCTATGGTTCATAGGGTTGCAAAAAGTTGGACACAACTGACGTGACCCTGCAAAGCAATCTTAAAACAAAATAAATATGTATATATTGAGTTGGGTTGGTGATAAGCACACTAACTGGTAATTTTAAAGTGTTTTTGACTTACTTAATTTTAAAAATTTCTGTTTTTCTGTTTCTTTGTACTTTTATTTGCTGATTCTTCATCAAAACTCACCTTGGTTTCTTAGGGAGAAAGAGTCTGCTTTGCAGAAACCATTTTTGTTTTGAAACATGAACATATGGAAGTAGTGGAAGGGGTCATTTTATTTATTTCTAAAAAAAGAAAGAAATGTCTCAACTTCCTTCTAGCGTTTAATTGTCACTATAATGCACAATCTTCTAAAGCATATTAAACTACCCAAATTCAGTTTTTCTATGAGAATGAATTATTTAAGTGAATATGTTTCCTTTCCCTTACTGTTTCCAGAAGTTTCTATTCCATAGAAAATGAAGATTTTTTGGTTACTTTTCCCTGGAATATTTTAGCGCCATTATGTTATTGTGTCATTTTTTAACATGATTTTCATGTAGAAAGTACTAGAATTATCTGAAATCAGAAGACTGCAACATATAAAAAAAAGTGTAAAGCAATTGCTCGTACTGGGGTAGGCATATCAGATCTGCTCTGAGACTTTCATCGTGGCAATAAATCCTGGCACTCTTAAGTTTCTTAGACTTTAAGCCTGACTCAAATACATCTGTTGATGAATTAGGTATCTTCATTTTTATCAATTTACTTACTCACTTAGTTATTCATTTATTCAGGATCGATAGAGAACCCATTTTATCCCAAATATTATAATAGGAACCATAAACAGTTAAAAAGTAGAATTTTTAGTACTTATATTCAGGGAGCTTATGATCTGGTTTGTCTGTAGAAGACAAATGGTAAAGAAGTGAAGCAAGTATATTAAGTTACCACTCAAAGAGTTAGATAATTTAATAAAAAAAAAAGGTAAAAAAAAAGATGGAAAAGATTCATAAGGTGAACTTTGCTAGGGTGGTATGGTTAGTGTCATAGCCAGTCTTCAAGATGGCTTCCAATGACTACCTCCTCTTATTATTTATACTCTTTCATACCGCCTTCCTCTTCACCCCTTTGGCTAGGACTGATCTATGTGATGAATAGAATATTGCAAAGATGACTGAAACTAGTCCAGAAAAAGCATGTGGTTTTGACTTTGAAACACTCTTCTGCAGGAAGCCAATTGCCATGTTGTGAAGACAAGTCAGTAGCCCTGTGTAGTGGTTCATATGGTGAGTGACTGAAGCTTCCAGTCAAGAGCCAGCATCAACTTGACAGCCACGAGAGTGAGCTATCTAGGAAGCAGATTCTTAAGTAGTGCTGACTTAAGCCTTCAGTTAACTGCAGTTATGGCCAACTTCAAGACTAGAAACTTACAGGAGACCATGAATCACCCAGCAAAGCCACTCCAAAATTAAAAATTTAGAAACCCACAGAAACTGTTTGAGATAATAAATGCTTGGTGCTGCTTTAAGCCACCCAGAGATAATTAGTTACACAGCAATTGATGTTTAATGGACTTAGACAAAGCTTGGAATCAAAATTGGCTCTACTATCTGTTAACATGGTCAAGTCATTAACCTGTCTAAGCCTTAATTTACTTAACTGAAAAAGTGGTATCATCTAACTGTGGATACTTTATTATGTCTTTGTGGTAAAGAAAAAAGTTTTAGTTTTGTGTTTTTTTGTAGTAAGAATTTTATAAAACTTCAGATATAATGAATATTATTATTAGCTTTGTTCATATAGGGATTTAGTATTTTCAGTTAACCCTTTTATATTCTGATTTATTAGGAAAACATTGTCGATGATGAACTTTAAACTCCATGGAGAATATTTGCAGAGCAAAGCTTGTAGGTATGACTGCTGCTGCTGCTAAGTGTCCGACTTAGCAGCTTCAATCGTGTCCGACTCTGTGCGATCGCATAGACGGCAGCCCACCAGGCTCCCCTGTCCCTGGGATTCTCCAGGCAAGAACACTGGAGTGGGTTGCCATTTCCTTCTCCAATGCAAGAAGTGAAAAGTGAAAGGGAAGTCGCTCAGTTGTGTCCCACTCTTCCGACCCCGTGGACAACAGCCTACCAGGCTCCTCTGTCCATGGGATTTTCCAGGCAAGAGTGCTGGAGTGGGGTGCCATTGCCTTCTCCCTGTGGGTATGGCAACCTCATGCAAATGTCAGGTTTAACATAAGGCGCTGAAAGTTTAAGTCGGTCAGTCGGGTGCGACTCCTTGTGACCCCATGGACTGTAGCCCGCCAGGCTCCTCTGTCCATGGAATTCTCCAGGCCAGAATACTGGAGTGGGTAGCCATTCCCTTCTTCAAGGGATCTTCCCAACCCAGGAATTGAACCCAGGACTCCCACATTACAGGCGATTCTTTACCATTTGAGCCACAAGGCACTGATGGGGACCAAACAATGAACACATACTATCAGAGACTGAGTTTGAAAAATTCAGGCATACAATAAACATGAGCAGAGGATATATCCTCCTCCAATATTTTGAAAATTCTAGGGGCTATAAAATTATCTTCCTATTGGTTCTGTTAAAGTTGTCTTCTTATTGGTTCTGTTACCACTTTTCCAATTATTTCCAGCTTCTTACTTCCTCTTTTCTGCTACTTCGTCTTCTTCTGCCTAAATCTCACTTTTCCCAGGGATTCCTTTATAGTTAAATGTGTCCACATTTATCATCTTGATATAAAGCCTTATAATGATCTCACCTACAAAACTGAGCTTTGTTTTGAAAAAGCAAAGAATTATTTTGTGATTCCTCCTGTTTAGAAAAGTGTCTGAGGCCATACCGTGTTATTTCACTCTTCAAGTCAGGAAGTTATACAATATGTATGATTTTCTCCCCTGCTGTTCTTACAGGATATTTCTTTTTAACCTTTGTCAGTAGCTTCAAAGTTCTCACTTGCACCAAAAAATAATAGGACTAAAAAGATTGCTCAGCTATGCTGTAAGTGCCGTTGTCATCTTTTAAAGATAGTATCAAATGACAGAATTAGAGAAATTCAATTATTTATATATGTTGCATGGTAGAAATCATCTTTGCACATATAGATATTACTTAGATATGATATTACTACTTGCAAAAGTATTTTTATAAGAAATACAAATTATCATGCTCATTAGCACAGTTTCTTTTTCAGTTTCTGGACCTCCTTCAACATCCTATCTCTTTTGGATTCTGTGACGATAATTAACTCATTAAATAAATGTCATCACTCTTTATTCAATGGTCTAAAATTTTCTGAGGTTAAATTTTCACATTTTCTTGTTGACCCAGAGATTATGAATGTCAAAATTAATTTTTAAAATTGGTATGAAAATTTTCTTTTTTTATCTTGCTAAAGACATACAATGCCTATATCATGCAAAGAGAATTTGTAGAAGGAAGCAGGGAAGGAAAAACAGGAAGCAAGAAACTTCTCTGGTATATTCAGGTTTTTTTTAACCCCCTCTCCTTTCTTTGATGAAGGCCTTGATGTGTCTGGGAGTATATGATGATGTAAAATGTGCAATCTCATTGACTGTAGAAGAGTCAGGTTTATTTTTGCTTTTCTTTGCCTTGTGTTCATTTTTCCTGTTGCATAAGCTTCTTATCGACATTAATTTTAGCCTCTAAAGATGTTTTGCATAACAGAATTAAAATGTAGTGTCTAAAATAGTGCTGCAAACCATAGCTTCAAATGCATTAGGAAGATGAATCATTTCCTTAACATGGGTCACTGTGTTATTTGAAATGATTACTTATGAGACAGAAGCAATACATAATTAAGCAGGGCAAAAAAAGAAATCAAGGAAATTTAAACAATAAGTGCTTCTTCTGTTCTTCACGGAGAACAGGAGAAATCTGAAACTGTTTCTCATTTCCATTTTGAAATGAAGGGGTGTTGAGAACTGTAACTATGTATTCTAGTAGCGAGTAGAAAGATTTGGGCTGCAGAGATGAAGAAATGGGTTGAGACCAATTTACATCACTCTGGGTAACCAGTTCTCTACAAGACTATTACTGGATACAGATCATTGTTGTGAATCTATTTTTTATTTGAATTTTACTTTTGTGTGTATGTGTTACATTTTATTTACCCCTCTTGAAATAGCTTCAAAATAAAAATTCTGTGCCAATTCTGAACAACAAGAGGGAAGGGAAAAGGGGTTAGCTATTTCTAATGCATTCAAGGACATAAGATTCTTGAATCTTTTTTTCCAGGCTTTCACTCTTAACAGTCACACCAGTACCACAGTGAATACTAATGAAATGTAATAGAGGGCATCAATCATGGTCCATCCAGGCTAGGGACATAACCATGTACAAGGTAATAGTCCCTCTGGCTTAATGAAGCCGTCTTAAAGAAAAACTATTTGCATTCAAGTTCAGAGGAACTATCAGCGAGCTTGTAAAAGAGGAAGATAACACTTCTTATCTTGAGTGATCTTGGAAACTAGACTGTACAGTTTCTAAGGGCAGACATTGGTGCAGAGAATATCTATCATCTTACTTCTCTTTCTCGTACATCCTGTGCCTCCTCAAAGTCTCAGTCTACAAGCTTTACTGAACAAATGTTGAAAAAAACCATAAGAGATAAAGCATTAAAGTGAATAATTAGAAAGTAAAACATCATAAACAGCTAGACTTAATAAGATTTATACTAGCAAATAATTTTCTCTGCAATCTTCAAGGTTTGCTATTTGTGGAGTTCAAATTAATCTCTCTCTCTCTCTGACTTAAGCTTCATTGTTTTGCCATCTTCTTAGACTATGTTTCTATATTCTATATATTCCTCCTTTCTAATAACAAATAAGTCTCAGGAATGGTTTTGAAACTCACAAACTTTGGGACTAAATAATATAGATCAGCGTTACTGTAACATGAAGCTATTGCCCAGAGACATATCAGAGACACTATCACAGCAGCTACATTCTTGGAATCACTGTATTAGTTACAAATCTCTCCCTGGGAGAAGCTCCTGATTAACCTCAAAAGCATTGAAATAAAAGCGAACTGCAATGTGTTAAAACACTAAAATAGAGTGTGTAGTTCATTCTTGCACATCATATTTCCCATAATCTGCTCAGGACTCTATCTTTCAAGGTCCTTCTTAGACCCACTCCCAACATGAAAACTCATTGGAAATAAAAGTGGTTGTTCTAGAACAGACATATCCACATTTATTTAGTAATATACTTGATCATGAACGCAAAGATTCCTCGGGCCAGGGTGCATGTGTAAATTTAGTTTATAAATTTGTTCCATGTACAAATGAGTCTTCATCTCTTTTTTTTCTCTTGTTATTCTCACTATATATGATTTAGATGCAGAAATAAAGAAAGGGGATGAGGCTCATTTATATCACTTCAAGTTACCAGTTGCCGACAAAACTATTACTAGATACACATTACTGATGTTGAATGTATAGAAAACAACCTTAGCTGAATTCCTGTATCTACCTGAGGGAGGAGGTATGGAGAAATACGGTGTATTAGTTAAATATTGCTGCAGTAATGCTTCATGACAAAGAACCACAAAATCTCAGTGGCATGCGATGATAAGCACCTATTTTTCACCCAGTCTGCATGTCAGTTAGCACGGCACTATCTCAGCCTGTGCACCTACATATCTGGGGAACTTGCTCCTCTTGGTTCATGCTGGAGAAAGGCTGAACTAGCAGTAATACCTAAACCACACTCATCTCATGGTGGAGATCTGAAGCCCCTTGGGGGGCAAGCCAAAATGTGTAATATCTCTCAAGGCCTAGGCTTAGTATTTAGCCACTGACTCTGATGCCCATTGTCCTCTGGATAAATCATATCCTTTGGTCTAGGATAATATCAAAGGGTTAAGGTAATATACTCGTGCTATGGAAGAGGGATGCATAAGAGTTGAATACATGCTGAGAAGTATTCTAAATCTACCCTAATCTCCTCCTTTATTCAAAAATATTCACATCTCTTACTTGCAGAAAGAAAGCTCACTATCATTTCAAGAATCCCTAGTCTCTTTTCCCAAGTCTTATCAAAGCAAAGCATCAGACTTGAAGGCCAGATGTAGTTCCTCATGAGCGACAGATCAACTAAAAAGAAAAATTATGTTCTCCCTACCCAGGCAACACAAAACAGTGTCAAAGAGACAGGATAACTCCAGCAAACACTTTCACAGAAAAGGGGGAATCTGAGTGGGAAAATGTTACTAGGACCCCTAGCTTGTAAATACTCTCTTATTTGAATAAGCCCTAGTTCTGCTCCCTGGAAATCATTCCTTAGTACATTGTTGTCTATGGTTATCAGTTTTACCTTCTGGAAGATTCTTCATGTTTCATCCTCCTCCTTGGCCACTTATCCTCTATTTCAATTATCTGTTTCTCCATAACAAAATTCAGTGGTTTAAAAGAACAGTGACATATTATTTCTTTTGATTCTATGGGATGCCTGAATATAACTGATGGTTCTTCTACTCCACATGCTGTTTTCTAGGGTCACTCACATGGCTGCATTCATTTGGGAACTTGGCTGGAGCTGGGACATCCATGATGACCTCATTTATAAGTCTGGTGGTCAGTCCTAGCTAGTGGTTCTAGCAAATAGATTCTCCTCTACATGATCTATTTTGAGGTTGTCACTGTTCAGTAGGACTTTGTTATGACATGTAGTAAACCACACTTATGGCAGAAAGCAAAGAAGAACTAAATAGCTTCTTGATGAAAGTGAAAGAGGAGAGTGAAAAGCTCAACATTCAAAAAACTAAGATCATGGCATCTGGTCCCATCACTTCATGGCAAATAGATGGGGAAACAGTGTAAACAGTGGCTGACTTTTTCTGGGCTCCAAAATCACTGCAGATGGTGACTTCCACCAAGAAATTAAAAGACACTTGCTCCTTGGAAGAAAAGTTATGACCAACTTAGACAACGTATTAAAAAGCAGAAACATTACTTTGCCAACAAAGGTCCATTTAGTTAAAGCTTTGGTTTTTCCTGTAGTCATGTATGGACATGACAGTCAGACTGTGAAGAAAACTGAGCACAGAAGAACTGATGCTTTTGAACTGTGGTGTTGAAGACAACTCTTGAGAGTCCCCCTTGGTCGGCAAGGAGTCCAACTAGTCCATCCTAAAGGAAATCAGTGCTGAATGTTAATGGAAGGACTGATGCTGAAGCTGAAACTCCAATACTTTGGCCACCTAATGTGAAGAACTGACTCATTTGAAAAGACCCTAATGCTGGGAATGATTGAAGGTGGGAGGAGAAGGGGATGACAGAGGATGAGATGGTTGGATGGCATAACTGACTCAATGGAGATGAGTTTGAGTAATCTCCGGGGGTTGGTGATGGACAGGGAAGCCTGGCGTGCTGCAGTCCATGGGGTCACAAAGGGTCAGACATGAATGAGCAACTGAACTGAACTGAAAGCTATTTGGAATCAGTTTGAATCTTTTAAATTTTGCTTTTGAGACTTCTTGGTTTATATCCAGAATAGTCTCTGGCTTAATCATCCTTTAACTCCATTAGTGAGGCAATATCTTACTTAAGACTCTACAGGCTGCCTCATATATTTTAAGTTCTCTCTGTTCTTGCTGGTGAGAATGCAAATATTCCCCAAACATCATGAGATCTTAAAATAGGTAATAATAGTTTTTCCCCTGACTTCATAGTCTTTGGTAAAGATCTGAACTTAGTCAAAATATGGCAGTTCTTCCCCACTTTACATATCTTTGAAATTTTCTCTGTGTTGCTCTTTTCCCATATTTTCTCCTGGAAATTCTAGCCTGGAATCACCTAATATTCCCTGAACTTTCATTTTTGGAAGTTCACCAAAAACACCCCCAAAATCTGTTCTGTTTACCCACTCACTGCGCTGCAGCCTAGAAAATCTTTCCTGGGATGTCAGCTAGGGAAATTGTAGGGTTCCCTCTACTGATTTTCTTCTCTCTCTGACAAAAGTCCTGCCTGCTGACCAATGTGTGAAAACAGTTGTTTCATAGATTTTGACGGTCCTTCTACTTGCTGCTACTGCCCATTTGCTTCAGTTGTGTCCGACTCTGTGCAACACCATGGACCAAAGCCCGCCAGGCACCTCTGCCCATGCAATTCTCCAGGCAAGAATACTGGAGTGGGTTGCCATACCCTTCTCCAGGGGATCTTCCTGACCAGGGATTGAATCCATGTCTCTTACATCTTCTGCACTGGCAGGCGGACTCTTTACCACTAGTGCCACCTAGGAGCCCTGTCCTTCTACTTGGTTATGGATAAAATGTAATTAATCCTTTATTGCGGGAGTGAGGCACAGTGCCCAAATAAAGTACTTTATAGTAGTCTATTTTATGCTTACTCCTGGCTACTTATCTATACTTTATTTTTAGTGGTCACTTTACCATTTACAATATGTAACTTTAATTTATAAAAGACTACTTTCCACTGCTATTATTTCATTTTACGTACAATGTAATAACTGACAACATACTTTATTATCTCCTTCCTATTCTCTGTACTGTTTTCACTCATTTTGTTGATATGTATTATAAATGTTTTAATATATCTATAGTCTCAGATATGCAGATGACACCACCGTTATAGCAGAAAGTGAAGAAAAACTAAAGAACCTCTTGATGAAAGTGAAAGAGCAGAATGAAAAAGTTGGCTTAAAGTCAACTTTCAGAAAACTAAGATCATGGCATCTGGTCCCATCACTTCATGGCAAATAGATGGGGAAATAGTGGAACCAGCGGCTGACTTTATTTTTCTGGGCTCAAAAATCAATGCAGATGGTGACTGCAGTCATGAAATTAAAAGACACTTGCTCCTTGGAAGAAAAGTTATGACCAACCTAGACAGCATATTAAAAAACAGAGACATTACTTTGCCAACAATGGTCCGTTTAGTCAAAGCTATGGTTTATCCAGTAGTCATGTATGCATGCGAGAGTCAGACTATAAAGAAAGCTGAGCACAGAAGAATCAATGATTTGAACTGTGGCGTTGGAGAAGACTCTTGAGAGTCCCTTGGATGGCAAGCAGTTCCAACTAGTCCATCCTAAAAGAAATCAGTCCTGAGTGTTCATTGCAAGGACTGATGTTGAAGCTGAAACTTTAATACTTTGGCCACCTGATGTGAAGAACTGACTCATTTGAAAAGACCCTGATGCTCAGAAAGACTGAAGGCTGGAGGAGAAGGGGATGACAAAGGATGAGATGGTTGGATGGCATCACTGACTCAATGAACATGAATTTGAGTAAACTCCGGGAGTTGGTGATGGACAGGGAGGCCTGGCCTGCTGCGGTTCATGGGGTCGCATAGTCAGACACAACTGAGCGACTGAACTGAACTAAAACACTTTAACTAGACCAAATAATGATGTACAAATAATATTACATTCCTTTTTACAATTGTATTTACAATATTATTATTTTATAATTTTAATATTTGGTTAGACTCATACCCAACAGACAACTGCCACTTCACTGAGAACTACCCTCCACCTCTGCTCCTGAAAGTATATTGCAAGAACATTTCCTCTCAGTTCTAACTGATTTAACAAAATGGCAATTTGTGTCCCAACCCAACCCCACCAGCTCAATACCCTACTAAATTTGAATCAGGTTGTACTGATTATTTGAACTGGGGGCAAGTTCTTCCAACTGTATAGAATTACAAAATGAGAAAAGGAACATATACAAAAAGGAACATGAATAGCAAATCATGAACTCTAGAAATAGGGAATACTTAATTTTAACATATTTCTAGATCCTGATTTTGGTTCTTCATGAACGCAACTGCTTTTTCTTCCTTTGGATTCCATGAAGTACTCTTGTATACTGACGATATAATTTGTTCCCTAAGCAGCTGACCTCAATATACTGATACAAAATGAAAAACACTCTTTCCCCACATCAGTCAGAGCCTTGAACTTTAGTTCACTTCCATGCCAATCTCATCCACTCTGAGTGTTCAAGTCAGAAAACAAGGGAAGAGAAGTCACCCCTATCAAAATGGTTATAGTTTTTTGGACTAAAATCAGTTTTTTAATAGAGAAATTACGGGATACAATTATCATGGTCACATCTCTCTTTCATGGGGTTGATGACATGCAATATAACCTATTTTAATATGGGCACATTTACTCCCAAAAGAATGTTTCTTATCATAAATGAAGACTATTTTTGAACTAAACTCTATTTTGAGCTAAACAGCTAGAAGCCAGTTGTGACATGCAAATATTAACAAAAAAAATCATCCTGATAATACTATATGATATGATGATATTAATATCATGATATTAATAATCATCCTGATAATAATGTGGTATTTCCTCATGGATTTGGAAATTACTCAAATTGCTAATATCTAGAGAATAATAAGATTAGTAATAATAAGAGTAATAATGTATGGTTGTGAGTGTTGGACCATAAAGAAGGTTGAATGCCAAAGAAGTGATGCTTTCAAATTGTGGTACTGGAGAAGACTCTTGAGAGTCCCTTGTACTATAAGTAAGTAAATGTCAGCCGCTCAGTCATACTCAACTCTTTGCGACCTCATGGATTGCAGCCCACCAAGCTCCTCTGTCCATGAGATTTTCCAGGCAAGAATACTAGAGTGGGTTGCCATTTCCTTTTCCAGGGGCTCTTAAGGAGATCAAACCAGTCAGTTCTAAAGGAAATCAACCCTTAATATTCATGGAAGGACTGATGCTGTAGCTGAAGCTCCAATACTTGGGCCACCTGATGCAAAGAGCCAACACATTGGAAAGGATCCTAATGCTGGGAAAGATCGAGAGCAGGAGGAGAAGGGAGAGACAGAGGATCAGGTGGTTGTATAGCAACACTGACTCAATGGATATGAATTTGACCAAACTCCAGGAGATAGTGAAGGATAGGGAAACCTGGCATACTGAAGTCCATAGGGTTGCAGAGTCCAACGTGACTTTGCAACCGAACAATGATAAGACTAGAAGGATATAGAAATCTTGTAGGTAGGCAACCATCAGTCTAGATAGGATCCAAGAAGAAGGAAAAATGGATTTTTTGATGAGTTAAAAGGGCCCTTGCTATACATACTTTTCACAGAGTAAGTGAATTCCCAAGAGAGATGGTCAAGTAAATATGTATTTTCCTAAATCTACTCATTCCCATTGGAATGAAAACAAGTGAACCAATTTAAAAGAATGAGACCCATCTTAAAGTGAAGCTCAAGGATTTTCACAACCTCATACCAATGTCATGTAGCTAGACATCATACAATTTTAAAAATGATAGAAAAAGAAACCCAAGGTATAATATATACCTTCCTAAGATAAGCAGAAAGTAAAAATATTTTCTAAAATACCCACAGTCCCTACTTTGGGGGGATAAGAATTAGTAATTTGTTGAAATCTTCTAGGAAATTAAGAACCCTATTTGAAATCCAAACAGACTTCCAAATGAGATTTTGAAAACTGACAGAATGACTCATTTGGAGTGATAAATGACATTAGCTAATAAAATATTGAAAATGAAATATAACTACAGATTATGTATTCTTCCATGTAAATGTGCTATGAAATAGTTCAAACACTGTGACTCTACTGTAATTGACATGTAAATCAGCATTTAGTACAGTGACTGACATATAGTAGGCAGTTGGCAGTTTGTCAATAAATGAATTAAATGACAAATAATAAAATGGCCAGAAACTGAAAAAAGTAAATATTCATTCTATATTATGGCATTTCAAATGAGGAAAGGATGAGTTATTCACTAAATATTTACAAAATACATATTATCTAAAAAAGAAACTGTTAGATTACAAACAACCAACTCCAATGCATGGACAGATATTTCATTTTACCAAATAAATAAAAGCATAGACTATTGAAAGAATCAGAAAGGTTGTATAGTTCATCCTCATTACCTTACATTAGAAGAAAGCTGATTTCAGAGAGGTTAAGTTTCTATTAAAAGACCAATTTAGTAGAGACCCATAACCTGGATATCTGATTCAGGGCTTTTTCAACCATATTGTGCTTTACTGTTGTGCTGTGCTCAGTCATGTCCAGCTCTTTGTGACCCCATGGACTGTAGCCTGCCAAGCTCCTTTGTCCATGGAATTTTCCAGGCAAGAATACTGGAGTAGGTTGCCATTTTCTCCTCCAGGGGATTTTTCTGACCCAGGGATTGAACCCATGTCTCTTGCATCTCCTGCACTGGCAGGGGGATTCTGTCATCACTGGTCACCTTGGAAGCCCATTATGCTTTATTAGAAGACTGTTAAATATACATAGGCCCAATGGGAGGCTCAAAGTGAATTACGTTATACTCTCACCCACAGAGATATAGAGAATTGAATTAAAAGGTAATTAATCTTGAAATCTTAAAAGTATTGATATTTTCTATAATCAAAAATCTCCAATAAAGGTAATCCCACCACAGTTCTTATCAGAGTGAGTAAGCCCTTGAGTTTTAATACTCCAAATGTCTAATCTTAAATCTCATTTGCTATAGTTTGAACTTCCTTCCTCATTGTCTTTTGGAGTAATTCAAGACAAATTCTATAGTGGTCACTTTCGTAGAACTCAATTTTAGTAGAAACCTTGAGATGGTAAAAAGCACTTTTTCTTCAAGTAACATTAAATTAGTTTGACTCCATCTTCAAAAGTTTTCAATGTAAGAAATGGTATTGTCAAAAGAATAGACCCTATTCAGCTAATATATTGATGTAAGAAATTTTAGATCATTTTCTGAATTAGTTGCCTTAGCCCTGAAACTTCTGTTAATGAGGTTGTGGAGTGTCCACCCTGCCCCGCTCAGTTCCCCTTCCCTGACTGTTTCACTCATGTTACAGCTGCAGTTGAGAACTGACGGCAGCAGCTCAGGTTGACCTGTCTCCTAAGACTTGCCACTGGCCTGATACCTAGAAAATGACACCATCTCCACAAAGGATAGTCTGCACCTCATGACCGACTGACTGTGTGGGACAAAAGTCAGCTCCTCATCCATGTGGGGCTTTGCATTACTCTTCAGGTTCAAGAGCTCACCCAGGCTCTGGAATGACTCTGGGCTTCAGCTAAGCCCTCATCTTTGCAAATCCTGCATAGCTTACTTCTCTTACTCCCTGGCAGTAAGTTCAGGAGTGCACTTCCTAGTGCAGCAGCCCCCAGTCTTTTTGGCATCAGGAACTGGTTTTGTGAAAGACAATTTTTCCATGGACCTGGGGTAGGAGGATGGTTTTGGGCTGATTCAAGTGCATTACATGTATTGCACATTTTATTTATTGGAGAAGGAAATGGCAACCCACTCCAGTATTCTTGCCTGGAGAATCCCATGGACAGAAGAGCCTGGTAGGCTACAGTCCACGGGGTCACAAAGAGTCGGACATGACTGAGCGACTTCACTCACTCACTTATTTCTCTTAAGATTACATCAGTTCCACCTTAGATCATCAGGCATTGGATCCAGAGATTGGCTGCCCTAGTGCACCCCTGAAATCAATTGTATAAGAATTCTCACAACAGGCTCTGATTCTAGAGACAAAACTTAGCACAAGGAATGGATAAGAAATTTCTCTGTCCCCACAGAAAAACTGACTTGCTTTCAACCACCAAAGATAAAAAGAACCCTATTTTTGAATATATGATAGTCCTCTATTTATATTGTGTGATACCCTGTTGAGTCTATTATCCCCTAAACAGCCTGCAGAACTCCTTCTCTGGTTCTATCTTATGACATATGGAAATATACATTTATTTATTATATTCATCTCTTTCTTCAATCTACTTAGCTTATGACACTGTATTTGTTTAGCTGTAACTAAACAAATACAGTTACAGCTAAAATTTAGCTACAGCTAAATTTCTCATACAGAATTGAGATATAGCTGAAGCATGACTTCATGACCCAATTTACATGGCAGCAAGTAGAGAAGCAATGCCAGGTAACAGGTAGTTAGCAGGAATGGGTCTCCGCAGTCTCTTGGAACACAGAATTATGAAGACCTCATAACAGGATGTGGAGGCAGTTATTCACTTCTCCCTTCGATCATGCATTCAACAAGCACATGTCAAATATTTTCTATGTTCCAGGAAGATATTAAATGCATATTGGAAATATTAAATACAATGACACCCGTCCCGTAACAGATAGAAACCTTGCCTTCAAGGAAGTTAAATTCTATTGGAGGTGGTAAAAGAACATTAATTTAGTAATTACAAGAAATGTTATAGTTTCTGTGATAGTAAAAGCAGGAGGTGCTCAGTAGCACATAGCAGAATCATCATCCAACTCAGCATCTAGTACATGACTTTCTGGGGGAAGCAATGCCCATAGTGGGGTGTGAAGTTTGGGTTAGCATTAGCAGAGAAATTAAGAAAGTAGGAAGAACACTACAGACAGAAGAAAAAAAAAAGAGATCATGTAAGAGACCCAGAATCAAAAAATTTCTGGAATATTTGAGGAAGGTGAAGTGCAGTATGTTTGTACTGGGGGAAGGGGAATGAGAGACTAAAGACTAGGAAGGAAAAAGTAGACAGATCAAAAAGAACTTTATTATTTATGATTGAAAGACTAAGATCCTTCTGTCTCACCTCATCTGAGTCAGGCAAGGAATAATCCTATCTTTTCATTGTTATATAGATTTCAGAAAACAATGTCACAAATCACTAGAAGGTATATATATTCTGGTCAGTGACAAAGCAGGAGACTTGAGAAGTGGTGGCGTTTTGAAACTCTGAATAGCTTTGTTACCTCCCTGTAGTGTCTCAAAACTCTATTATCTTTGGCTACAGGACTGCTAAAGTGCTGCCCCACGACTGCATCACCCTCACAATATTGTTTATATTGGTGTGGTTCTTTGACATTTACAAAGATTTTATTCTTGGACTTAGCCTACACTTTTATTCTTAGCTGCTAGGTACTTGCCTTTGTTGCTTCAAGTGACACTTTCTATTAGGTAGATCAGATAGAATGTTTTATCACAGTCATTTAGGAGGAGGGGCAAATGAGACCAAACACTTTGAAATTACTTTATAAATTAACAAATCAAGAACAGGTTGAATTTTGGACACCATTCTGTTTTCTTGACTCCATGTGCAGAGCTCAACCTTCATCCATCACATGCCCATCTTAGTTCCTTCACAAAACAGAGGGCTGGATTTGAGACTTAAAGCACTGTTTAAAATCATTAGCTTTTATAACTTGAATCATTTTATATAGGTCTATGTCCTGTTAGAGAAGAAAGTCTAATGGAAACAGATTCTTGTAAAAGAAAAAGAAACTGGGGTGGTTAATCATGATTTTTCATGATTTAAGTTTTTAAATTTAAGTTTTAAGTCATTTCAGTGTACAAGTTGCACTAAGAAATAAAAACCAGTGAGTAGAATAATTTCAAATATATAAGGATTACTTCAAACAGAAAACTACGGATGTGTGTATCTGTCATGTGTTCAATAGAAATGGTGAACAACTGTTGACATGACCACAACTGAATGATCAAGCAATGAATTCAAAGGCATAGGGTTTGGGGGATTTCAAGTAAATTACATTCTGCCTGTTACAGTGCCCGGCAAACATCCAATTTTCTAGCAGATGAAATAGTTTTATCTTTCCCGAAAGTGATTAAACCATTTTGCTGATGTTATTCATTCTCTGTATGAAGTTAGGACCATTATTTGAGAAAATATGTAATTATTCATATGTCACATAGGAAGAAGTTTTTTTCACAGTAAGAGGTATTTAGAGATACTGATGTTTTATATCTGTCTCCTTTGTGATAATCACAGACGCCCATCATGCAGTGCAAGTCTACATACAGAACTCTGATGTATGTCCTGGGGTGGCAGGTCTTTTTTTTTAGTAAAGGAAAAAAAGAGCAGAGAGGACTCAGCATGTGCCCAGAGCATGTTCTTTTCAATAGCCCAAAGAGGACACACACTCTGAAGACAACTGTGAGATAAGGCTTCCTTTGAAATCCTCCCTCATCCATTGCGATGTCTATCCTTATGCCATCCTTTAAGAGCCTCCGATCATTATCCCTGTGTGTGTCTATGTCAGACTTAACCTTTGGTATCTAGTCACTCTTATTGTCTCCTCCCACAGGATGTTTGATTTTTAGTTCAAAAGCCTCTTTATTTTGTACTTCATCTCTTGCTTGGAAACACTGTCCTCACATTAGTCTTATAATAAGAAAATGAAAATATATTACTACTTGTGAAAATAAGGTTTTGTGGATAAACATTTTTTAAAAACCGAATTATAGACAAAGACAAATGGGGAAATTGAGGAAGTTGCTGCCTCTTTTCTCTGTTCCAGCACAACCCATTAGTCTTCTGAGAGTGACAAAACACTTCAGATATTTCTAATGGAGGGGATTTAAAACTAGGGATTGGGTACACAGGTGATGGAAGAGCTAAGAAATCAAATATGGGCTTTGGGAGACAATACGGCAATTATAAGCCCCTAATAAGTAATAGTTAAGAAAACATAGTGACTGATTTAAAGTCTGTAAAAGATGATTTCAAGACTATACCATATTTCTTTCAGAGATATTTCTGGGGAAATGTCTGCTTTTAACAAAAATTAGGAACCAAGAGGAAAACCTGGTTTAGAAGGAAAGATGATAATTTGTGGTGATTATGGAGAATACACGCAGATATTTTAAGTATGATTATCAGTATTTGGCACATAGGAAATACTAAGTGTGCTTTGCTTTGATGTTTAAAAAAAGTATGTAAAAGAAGTATGCTAAAATGATGGTTAAATCATCTGCATAAGTTAAATATTTATCAATAGTGGGTAAAATCACAAACAATATGTGTAGATGATAGATAAAAAGCCAAGGATCAGACTTAATGAATATCTGAAGAGAAGAGCTAAAAGAATTAGAAGAGGCAACTAACTATATTGTGCATCTTTGATGAACCATGTTCAATATGAGATGCTTTATGAAATGTGGAAACATTAACAAACGCCTCCTGAAAAAAGCACAATATTGGAAATAAAAATAAATCACATTTCATTAAAGGGATGCTATGAGGCAAGCCATTTGAACCTACAGCTGCTTTTTTAAATGTTCAGATACTATACCATATATAAATCTCTTTATTTGACTGATAAAATTAAATGATATTATGTTACCAACCATAGAAACAAAAAAAAGGTCTTCTTTTCCCAGGTTTATTTAAACAGTGTGCAAATTTAAGGCGTGAAATGTGATTTGATACACTTACATATTGTAATATAAATACCAACATTCTTTCGCTAACACCTCCATCAAGTCACAGAATTACCACTTCTTTCTTGGTCTCAAGAATAATTTTGTCCACGTTCCCATCTCTTTTAGAATCACTAGCTTTCTTCTCATGTGTTTTAAGCTTTCCCACAGAGATTAGGGGTTCTTGCTGCCATTTTTTTACTTCTCAGCTTCCCTCTACCCTAGAGTTGTAAGCCCTGTATCACAAGACGCCAGCTTTCGGGAGACATGGTGTAGGTAACTGTGGAAAGCCACAAGTCACGGCGTATTTGTTTTCTATATTGCTGACATAACACATTACCACGAACTTTGTAGTAGTTTGTAGATTTAAAACAACACAAAGATGACTTATTTTCTTACTGTTCTGTAGATCAGAAGTCACAGGTCCTTACAGGCTTCATGGGAAAGACCATTCCTCACCTTTTTTCCAGCTTCTGAAAGTCACATGCATTTCTTCTGCAGTGGCCCCTTTCCTCAGCAACATCGCATTTTTCTGATCTTTCTTTCACTGTCAGACCCCTCCTCTCACCACAGCTGAGAAAGGGTCTCCTTTTTAAAGACTTGTGTGATACATTGGTTTCATCTGGATTATCCAGTATTTTCCCCATCTGAAGTTCATCAGATTAGCAAACTTCATTGCATCATTAATTCCCTTTTGTCGTGTTCACAGGTTCTGGTGATCTGGCAGTCGGCAAAATATTAATAATTATGTCTCTGCCAAGGAGGTCCATGTCTGGATCACCAGAACCTGTGAACAAGGCAAAAGGGAATTAAAGTCAGGGGAAACAAAAGATCTAGCCAACTCTCCCGTGGCTTGGAAATTCCTTTGAATATGAGAATCATTAAAAGTAATTTGTCAAGTGTTTTCACTAAGCCAATAAGAACATTTGCCAAATTGATGATAATTGGCTATATTCCAATCTGAAGTTACTCTGTGGATACCGTGCCTTTTGTTGTCATAAGTCAAAGCATCACATCTCAGTCCACTTGTTTCAGAACATAGAAAAAGAAAGAAAAATGCTGAGATTCATCTATAATATGATGTAGTCCTCTAAGAGAGGACTTCAATGTAGCAATTTGTCAAATCATAGTTTCATGGTGTGATCCTCTTATTTCCCCTCTGATTTCATCTGCTTGGGCTCCTGCCTCACCCGTTCTACTCAAACTAGGCTGGCTTCTTTGCTGTGTTTTAAACAGAGTTGCCATGCTTCCATCTCAGAGCCTTTCCACTTTCTCTTGTTTCCCTGGAATGTTTTGCTCTAAACATCAACCTCTTTCACTTCACCTTTCTCAGGATGTTACTTAGATGCAAACTTATCAACAAGACCTTCCTTGGCTACCCATCATAAAGTTGCAAAGTCCCAACCCTAATTTCTATATCCTTTCCTGTTTATGATTTCCTCCTCTTATACTGTTTTTGTCTTTATTGTTTACCTTATTCCTTCAGAAGTTATGATCTTGTGTGTGTGTGTGAGTGCACACACATGCTCAGTTGTGTCTGGCTCTTTGCGACCCCATGGATTGTAGCCCACTAGCCTCCTCTGTCCATGGAATTTTCCAGGCAAGAATACCGGAGTGGGTTGCCATTTCTTACTCCAGGGGATCTTCCCAACCCAGGGATCAAACCTGTTTGTCTTGTGTCTCCTGCATTGGCAGGCAGATTCTTTAACAACTGTGCCACCTGGGAAGCTCTGGTCTTGAAGCAGAGAATATTTGGTGGGCTCTCAGAACCTAGAACTTTCTGAGGCACTCGGTAAAAAGGAATAGACTTCTATGACACTTAACTCCAGAATTCCAGTAGGTAGCTTTAGTATGCAACCAACCAGTTAGTTCTTAAATGGTAGGCTCTCCATCTTGCTTGTCTGTTTACCTTGTAGTTCCACCCTGCCTGGCAAAAGTAGTCAGCTAAAAGTATGTTAAACTTAAAGTTAGCTATGTTTTATAATAACGTTGGAAATCTATTGTCATAGAAGAGTTTTGAGTCCCGGGCCTCTTTGATTTTATGTAATAACTCATGAAATAGGATGCCTTTAAGAAAGTGAGTGATTTTGTGGAGACGAGGTAATTGGGAAGGATGTTAAGTTCTTTCCAGATAAAAGGGAATTAAGTATACTTCCTTTCTTTTGAAATAGTTTTACCATATTTAGGGGAGGGAGATTTATGCTAGAGAGGAACCATAAATCTCATGAAAATACTATTCTCCTCTAAGAAGAAGCACAGAGTGTGGGAGGAAATTCTGGCAAAATGGTCACTTACTAAATTCAGCCAAAATCTTGATGGTTTAAGCAGAAAATATGGTATTTTTGAAAAGTTACACCCCAGAATAGAATACTTGAAGCTTGCTTTCATTTAATTATAAACCTTCCTGATTTCCCAGTCAAGCTGTTGCCTGTTGGTGGCCCTTCACATAGAAACAGTATTAACATAGCAGTGCTTTATATTAGCTCTCAGTGCTTCTGCTACTTTAAGGTTTCTCCAACTTGCTAAACTTGTCTTGCACAGTTCTCATTATACTTTCTATATATGCCTTTAAAGCTATTTCTCACATATAGACACCAACCTATAACATGAAAAAAGGGAGGATAAGGACAAAATAAATCTGGAAAGTCTCATATATACTGAGGTAAACATGTAGATTTGATTTTTTCTTATTTCCTACACTCTTTCATTCCCTACTTTCATTTATTGCCATCCATTACAAAGGAGTAAGAAGGGATATTGAGTTTCTTAAACCCAAGATTCAATATGGAAAAGATAAAAGTATATCTTAGGTTCTTTTAATCAGCCCGCAAAAGACAATCTGATGTTTTTCCAAGATTCTCTTTAATAGTTGTACCTAGTTTCTCCATTATGGGTTCTCTCTGTTCAATCCAAATAGTGCCTCTTTTCTCTGTTTAAGTATTAAGCAAGTAAGTAGCAAATTCATAAACATAAAACAGTCATGATTTTGAAAACACATATAGTATGAAGTTTGATAAGTTCTCTTTCCCTCTAGAAAATAATTTAATACAAAATAGTATTAAGAATTTCTAATAAGAATGCTTTGAGAGAAGCTGGATTAATCTTCCCTATTTAATCTGATAACTTAAAATATTTTTTATTATTTTCATGTGTTAACAATATTTACTATAACCAACCTTTGGCTGATGTAATTTTCTAACCATATATTTTATATATATATATATATATATATATATATGTATGTATGTATATACTCTAAAGTGAGGAAGTACTAGCAATCGAAGTTCAAGATTGAATGATAAAATTATTTTTAAAAAGCAGTTATAATTTTCAAACTTAATGATAAGCCCCATTGTCCACATTTCACCTGAAAATTTATGTCATATGATTAAGAAAAACAGCTAAAATGGATCTGGTAGAATTAAGCTACAAATATTTTATAACAATGTACATGGGAATACCTCAGTTCTCAATGATAAAATAATTGTCTGTGAATCTGGGCTATGTAATTCTTTGTTATTTAAGAGTAGATTTCTATAGTATTTCAGTGAAGAAAACAAAACACTATCTCAGCTAAGACTAACACAAACAACCTGAAACAATCACAGCATTGTTAATTGAGTATACACCAATAAAAAGAATAATACAATTTATTAAAAGATGAACATGAAAAGCAATATGTTGATAGGATATACCATTGGTACAATGGAATGAAAATTGTATTTGACCTTTGGGTCTTTCTCTCCAAAACTCATAACCATTGTCTAATTATGAGAAAATCATCAAACAATTCCACTATAGAACATTCTATAACATGCCTAGCCAGTATTCCTTAAAAATGTCAAGGTCATCAAAAACAAAGAAAGCCTGAGAAACTATTACAATCTAGAGAAGACTAAGGAAACATTATGACTAAACATAATGTGATATCCTGAATGGTATTTTTGAACAGAAAAAGGATACTAGATAAAAACTAAAGAATCTAAATCAAATATGTGGTTAATAAGAATAAAAATAATGTATAAATAGCAATTAATAGTTGTGATAAATGCAACAAATGTAACATACTAATATAAGGTGTTTCTCATGGGGAAACTGGATATAGAAACTGTATTACCTTTGTAAGTTTTCCATAGATCAGGAATTATTTTTCAAAATGTTTATTAAGTATTTTGTAAAGTTTACCAAATGTGTCAATATAAACTTTCATAAATATGAAATGAAATTAAAACTAGAAAATATTTTGTCAGTTCCACTAACCATTTAAAGGGTTTAATAGCCACATGTGACTAGAGGCAATCTTTTAAGACATCACAGATACTGAACAGAAATGATCATCGTAGAAAGCTGTTGTATTGCACAGGGTCAAACTATGGAGATGTCTCTCTCTCAACTGCTGACGTGGTCTTGAGGAAGCCATTTGTTATTTATTTATTCTTTTGAAGGTATGCATTTCACTTTACTGATTTCATCTGCTCTTTTTTCAATATTATTTTTTACATTTCCCGTTCTTTTTTTTTTTACTTTCTTGTTCAATGTTTTAGCTTCTTGTTAAACTAATAATAAATAGTCTCAACTGTTTTTTTTAATATGTACATGCAGAGATAAACATTAAACTAGACATATACATTTAAAGCCTTAAGATTAACTATATATCACATTGTGATATTTTCTTTAAACTCAGTTTAATATATATTCTGACTTCTATTTGCTCTCCTCTTGTCTTGGTGTAATGTTATTAGATATTTTACTTCTGTGCATGTTATACTTGTTATACAAGCTATATAACAATCATGTTTTATATATATATATATATATATGTATATATACATACATATAACAAGCATGTTATACTTGTCATTGCTGTTTTAAAGAATCAGCATCATTTAAAATTTTTTTTCACAAATTTACACTTCTTCATTCTTTAATGTAGTTTCACGCTTACAATAATTTCTTTGTTTCAGTACATCTTACTTTAGCAATGTTTTTTCCTCAGCTCTACTTCTCTAGAAGCATTTTTAATCTCAATTTCATTTTGCAAATCTCATTTTGCAATGAGATAACACTTCACACCTGTCAAAATGCTAATATTAAAAACACCAGAAATAACAAGTTTTGGTGAGGAAGTAAAGATAAAGGAACACTTGTTCACCATTGGTAGGAATGCAAATCTGTACAGCCACTATGGAAAACAGTATGAAAGCTCTTAGAAAAATTAAAAACAGAACTACCACATGATTCAGGAATTCCACTTATGGGTACTAGCTGAAGAAAATGAAAAAAAGATATATGCACCACTATGTTCATTGCAGCATTATTTACAATAGCCAATACAATGGAAACAACCTAAGTGAATGGATAAAGAAGATGGATACAATGAAATATTCAGTTCAGTTCAGTTCAGTTCAGTTCAGTTGCTCAGTTGTGTCCGACCCTTTATTCATCTATTAAAAAAGAATGAAATCTTGCCATTGTGACAACATGGATGGATCTTGAGGGCATAATGCTGAATGAAATCAGTCCCCCAGAGGTAACATTTTATAATCTCATATGTGGGATGAAAACAAATAAACATGAACATGTAATATACATATTACATATAGTAACATATTAAAATATTTTATTATAAATAAATATAAATAGTCTTACATACAAAGGGCAGATTGGTGGTTGCCAGAGACAGAGAGTAGATATTAGAGAAATCGGTGAATTTTTTTTAATTAAATAAGCTGAATTATAAAGAAGAATTTTGTTTAAAAAAATACAGGCATTAAACAACTTTGGAACAATTAGCAAGAGGTATTTAGTTTATTTCTTTCATTATTAACATAAAAATCCCCAACATACATCTGGAAGTGCATCGTTTCATTCTTGTAGTACTCCAGAAAATTTATACCTCCTTTCTAAAGGAAGAAGGGATAGACAAAGAAGGTAAAGAAAAGCCAGAAGAAATAAGTAGAAAGGAAGGCAAGGAGAGGCATGATGAGAGAAGAAAGAGAAAGAAGTATATAATACCGTATCTGAAAATGACATCACCAATCAGAGACTTAGAAATTGCTTTCTAATATACATGTTTCGATGCTGTTCTCTCAGATCATCCCACCCTCAAATAATTAGCCCCCAACTAATAAAAATAATTGAGGAAAAGAAAAAAGAAATTACTTTCTATAACTGTGTTACATTCTTCATCAAAGGTAAAAATATTCCTTGGTGAAACATTAAACAGTTCACTTTTAATTGTGTGTTCTTTTATAATAAAATTACTCATTTTTATATTAAACCCTTAAGTACACAGCTAAGTAAATATCAGGTCAACTGCTCTGTGTATGAATCAAAGCTGTATTCTGACTTAATCGTGGCCCTTATTCCAATTTTGTTGTATCTCACCCAAGTATGTTAATACTGTGAAAACAAAACAAAACAAAGCAAGCAAACAAACAAAAAAACCCATCTACCCAATGAGAAGAGTGATCTTGAAAAAGAAAGAGTGTCAGTCACTCAGTAGTGTCTGCTCTTTGTGACCCCATGGACTGTAGCCTGCCAGGTTCCTCTGTCTATGGAATTCTCCAGGCAAGAATACTGGAGTGGGTTGCCATTCCCTTCTCCAGAGGATCTTCCTGACCCATGGACTGAAACAGCATCTCATATCGCCTGCATTCCCAGGCAGGTTCTTTACTGCTAGTGCCACTTGAGATCTTCTTGGACATAAATGATAGTCACTCTCTTGTCAAACAATATAATTTATATAAAAACTTTTATTTATATGTTTACTTATATAAAATAATTACATTTGTACATGTGTTTATACACATAATATGGTAGGACTTAGAGCAATAAAGATAAGTAGCAAAAATCATAAGCCACAAATTCTTAGCATTAACCCTAAGATTCACAAAGTGATTAATATCTGACTCAGTTTAGGGATTTCCTAAAATATACATATCAAATGACTACTAATGTGTCAACTAACTAAAATAATTGAATGCTCAGTACTGTTCAAGGCAATGCAGGTCAGTATCTGACAGCTCTGTTAGAAATGTAATTCTTACACTGAGTAAAATTAATTAATTCTCTCCTTAGGTCATCTCACCTATTAATTACTATACAAACAATTCCCATATCTAATTCACCAGACTTGTTCTCCCAAGAACTTCTCGGCTTGAATTCAAATTATCTTTCATCATCGCTGCGTTTTATTGTTAGGTGTACAGAGTAAACTCTTCTAAATCAAAGCGACCAAAATTGCATCGGAGTGTCATTATCTTTCCCACATCTGCATTATCTATCTCACACCCTCTAATTACACTAGAAAATATCTTTAATTTTGACCTTTACTTCATCCCAAATAATTACTCCTTCAATAATTTATTTTGATTTTTACATATAGAATATTACTAATATTTATTTCCACATCATTTCCGCTTTGACAGACTCTATAAGCCTTCACTATATATCCTCCTCTTTTTCCTTCTCTTCCTTCTTGGTTGCAAATATTTGTTTTGAATATAATCTCGAGTTTATAATATAATATATAATATAATGTATTACTCAATCCATGGATCTTTTGTTTTATTTACTCTAATGATATAATGAACACTGTTACCACATTATTGAACCTTAGAGCTGGAAAATCAACAATAAATATGTGCTTCTTTCTGATCCTAAGACCTGATTCTTCCTAAACTCCAAACAAACCAAATAAAATTCACATCTACAGTTTTATATTGAGAGTTACTATTAATATCTGATTTGGTCATCTCTCTCTCTCTCAATCCTTTTTCTCAGACATATCTTGAAGTGTCTTGGTCACTTGAAATGGAAGTTCAAATGTCATGTTTCAAGAAACCTCTGGTAATATGTTTTTATTAGAGTACCACAAGATCTATAGCATTTCAGAGAGAACTGCTATTTCTCCAGCTATAATCTTATTGATGAACAAAGGCTCTCTTCCCATTTGTATGTCGTCTTTACTAAATTTTTTTTCTATATAGGTTTTATGTACCTTTTTAAAGAATCTTCCCAAGGGCTCTTTAGTTTTTGCTTTTCGTTATTATAAGTGGTATCTATTTTTAAAAGATTATTATTGAAAAATAGTATACCTACAAAAAATAAACATATCAAAAGAGTATAGCTTAATGAATTTAAATTTCAAGTAAATTTAAATCAATGAACTATAGCTAATCTAGAGTATGTTCAGTTTAACTGGGCAAACAGTATCAAATCAAGAAGACATTAATTGATGTTTGGTTTTTAAATTTACCTTTTTTGATTTTTTTTTTTTTGCATGATTTTACAACTGTAGGTTCCTGTATGATATATTGGGATTGAGACATTACTAAGGTCCTCAGGACAAAATACAGAGGAAGAAAGAGCTTTACAGAGACTGACCTAAGGATTGGCAACTGAAGACTATAATATTAAGGTTATTCTACAAAGTCATTAGAATGTTCCCATCTTACTCCCCTCAGACTATCATTTCCAAGGTGCAGTCATCACCCTGTGACAATCATAGGGTTCCTCTTATTTATTGCCCCTTTCTAGGGATCTTTTTATTTTGCTGTCAGATGTTCAGTGCTTGCAAAACCAATATCCACCTGTTTTGCTCTTTCTGTTATTCTGATTGCTTCAGGTAGGATCGTAAATTTGATTTCTATTACTAGAGGAAAACAACAGAATGAAAAACACTAGAGATCTAAAAAAAAAAAAAAAAAAAAACCAAATCAAAACATGACTAGAGATCTCTTCAAGAACATTAGAGTTACCAAGGGAACATTTCATGCAAAGATGGGCTCAATAAAGGACAGAAATGGTATGGACCTAACAGAAGAAGAAGATATTAAGAAGAGGTGGCAAGAATACACAAAAGAACTGTACAAAAAAAATCTTCATGACCCAGATAATCACAATGGTGTGATCACTCACCTAGAGCCAGACATCCTGGAATGTGAAGTCAAGTGGGCCTTAGAAAGTATCACTATGTACAAAGCTAGAGGAGGTGATGGAATTACAGTTGAGTTATTTCACATCCTGAAAGATGATGCTGTGAAAGTGTTGCACTCAACATGTCAGCAAATTTGAAAAACTTAGCAGTGGCCACAGGACTGGAAAAGGCCAGTTTTCATTCCAATCCCAAAGAAAGGCAATGACAAAGAATGCTCAAACTACTGCACAATTGCACTCATATCACACGCTAGTAAAGTAATGCACAAAATTCTCCAAGCCAGGCTTCAGCAATACCTGAACCATGAACTTCCAGATGTTCAAGCTGGTTTTAGAAAAGGCAGAGGAACCAGAGATCAAATTGCCAATATCTGCTGGATCATCGAAAAAGCAAGAGAATTCCCGAAAAACATCTATTTCTGCTTTATCAGCTATGCCAAAGCCTTGACTGTGTGGGTCACAATAAACTGTAGAAAATTCTGAAAGAGATGGGATTACCAGACCACCTGACCTGTCTCTTGAGAAACCCGTATGCAGGTCAGGAAGCAACAATTAGAACTGGACATGGAACAACAGACTGGTTCCAAATAGGAAAAGGAGTACAATGCTGTATATTGTCACCCTGTTTATTTAATTTATATGCAGAGTACATCATGAGAAATGCTGGGCTGGAAGAAGCACAAGCTGGAATCAAGACTGCAGGGAGAAATATCAATAACCTCAGATATGCAGATGACACCACCCTTATGGCAGAAAGTGAAGAAGAATTAAAGAGCCTCTTGACGAAAGTGAAAGAGGAGAGTGGAAAAGTTGGCTTAAAGCTCAACATTCAGAAAACTACGATCATGGCATCCAGTCCCATCACTTCATGGCTAATAGATAGGGAAACAGTGGAAACAGTGACAGACTTTGTTTTTCTGGGCTCCAAAATCACTGCAGATGGTGACTATAGCCATGAAACTCCAATTGCTCCTTGGAAGAAAAGTTATGACCAAACGTCACAGCATATTAAAAAGTAGAAACATTACTTTGCCAACAAAAGTCTGTCTAGTCAAGTCTATGGTTTTTCAGTAGTCATGTATGGATGTGAGAGTTGGACTATAAAGAAAGCTGAGTTCAGAAGAATTGATGGTTTTGAACTGTGGTGTTGGAGAAGACTCTTGAGAGTCACTTGGACTGCAAGGAGATCCACCCAGTCCATCCTAAAGGAGGTGAGTCCTGGGTGTTCATTGGGAGGACTGATGTTGAAGCTGAAACTCCAATACTTTGGCCTCCTGATGCGAAAGACTGATTCATTTGTAAAGACCCTGATGCTGGGAAAGATTGAAGGCAGGAGAAGAAGGGGACAACAGAGAATGAGATGGTTGGATGGCATCACTGACTCAATGGACGTGAGTTTGAGTAAGTTCCTGGAGTTGGTGATGGACAGGGAGGCCTCGCATGCTGCATCCATGGGGTCATAAAGAGTCGGGCACAACTGAACTGAACTGAACTGAGACCAAAGGAAATGGCTTATAGTAATTCTATTTTTAAAAATGATCTATTGTTAATTAAGGCTATTTGCGAATGGTCACAGTAATATGAGTCCTAAGTAAAGAAAGGATAAGAACAATAACAATATAAATATAAAGTCCTTCAGATAGAGCCAATAACCAGCAAAAAAATAAACAAAGAGGAAACATGGAGTGTTATAGACACAAATAGGATTTTAGCTGACACATAGAACTAAGATTCAGGAACAAACTGAAATTTGGATGGAGAAAGATAGATTGGGAGAGTTTGAAGAAAGGCAAGGAAATTTGTCTTAAAATACCCAACTCTTTGATTTATTGGAGAATTTTTGAATGGCAGGTATGTGTAGGATCAAAATTTTGTCCCCAGTATGAATATTCAATTGAGTCAGCATCTTTTATTTGGTGGTTCCTCCTTTTTTTCACTGTATTGTATGAAGCACCATTGCCATTAATCAAGTAATCATTTGTACACAGGTCTGTTTCTGGTCTTTATGACATTTGTCCATCTTTCAAAGTTTATACTTGTACAATATATTCTAAGAATTAAATTGCTAATTTTCACAAAAGAAAAACTCCTAGTATACTGATCTGGTTTTAACTGCATCCATAGATCAATTGGAGGGAAATGATATTACTCATGAGCATGGTTTATAATCCCAAATATTTGTCTTTGCTTTGCTCCATGAGAATTTGTAATTTCCTTTGAAAGAAATACTTTTTATGTAACTGTAGTAGTCCCCCCTTAACCATGGTTTTGATTTTCAAGATTTCAGTTACCTGTGATCAATCTAGGCGAGAAAACATTAAATGGGAAATCCTAGAGCTAAACAATTCACATGTTTGAAATAGTCCTCCATTCTGAGTAGTGAGATGAAGTCTCATGCCATGCTGCTTCCTCCAGCCTGTGACATGAATCATCACTATATTTAGCATATCTCCCCCATTAGTTCACCCTCTTGGTTTTTAGATCAACTGTCTTGCTGTGGAAGTGTTGGTCTTCATGTAACCCTTATCTTACTTAACTATGGCCCAAAGCTCAAGAGTTAGTGATGCTGACAATTTGGAAAAATCAAAGAAGTCATAAAGTGCTCTGTTTAAGTGAAAAGGTGAAATATGTTGCCTTAATAAGGAAAGAAAATATACATATTCTGAGTTTCCTAAAGTCTATGGTAATAACAAATTTCCTGACCAAATTTTGAAGAAAAAAGAAATTCATGCTAGTTTTGTGGATGCACCTCAATATGGACACAGTGAGTGATAACTGCTTAATTAGGGTAGAAATGGAGCTGAATTTGTAAGAGATTTTGATAGAGACCACATTTATATAATTTTTGCTACAATATATTTTTATAACTGTTCTACTTTAATATTAGTTATTACTTCTACTCTCTTACCATGCCTAATGTATAAACTGAACTTTATCACAGGTATGTGATCTTCCCTAGTGACTCAGATGGTAAAGAATCTGCCTGCAATGCAGGAGACCTGGTTTCTATCCCTGGGTTGGGAAGATCCCCTGAAGGAGGGCATGGCAACCCACTCCAGTATTCTTGCCTGGGGAATCCTCATGGACAGAGGAGACTGGAGGGCTACAATCCATGGGGTCTCAAAGAGTCGGACACGACTGAGTGACTAAGCACACACACAAAGGTATATAGGTATAGGAAAGACTAATACATATAGGATTTGCTACTACCTACAGTTTCAGGCTTCCCTGTGGGCCTTGGGATGTAACCATCACAGATATGCAGTGCTCACAGAATGAGATAGATGGGTGATAGGGTAGTTGCAGGTGGCTTGTATTTATTTCTGTTAGTTCAGTTCAGTCACTTGGTCATGTCAGACTCTGCAACTCCATGGACTGCAGCATGCCAGGATTCCCTGTCCATCACCAGCTCCCAGAGTTTGTTCAAACTCATGTCCATCAAATCGGTGATGCCATCCAACCATCTTGTCCCTTGTTGTCCCCTTCTTCTCCTGCTGAAGGCCTTTCCCAGCATCAGGATCTTTCCCAAGAAGTCAGTTCATCGCATCAGGTGGCCAAAGTATTGGAGTTTCAGCCTCAGCATCAGTCCTTCCAATGAATATTCAGGACTGATTTAGGATTGACTGGTTGGATCTCCTTGCAGTCCAAGGGACTCTCAAGAGTCTTCTGCAACACCACAGTTCAAAAGCATCAATTTTTTGTGCTCAGCTTTCTTTGTAGTCCAACTCTCACATCCATACATGACTACTGGAAAAACCATAGCTTTGACTAGACAGATCTTTGTCAGCAAAGTAATGTCTCTGCTTTTGAATATGCTGTCTAGGTTGGTCATAGCTTTTTTCCAAGGAGCAAGTGTCTTAATTTAATGACTGCAGTCACCATATGCAGTGATTTTGGAGCCCAAGAAAATAAAGTATGTCACTGTTTCCATTGTTTCCACATGTATTTTCTGTGAAGTGATGGGACCAGATGTCATGATCTTAGTTTTCTGAATGTTGAGTTTTAAGCCAGCTTTTTCACTCTCCTCTTTCACTTTCATCAAGAGGCTCTTTAGTTCTTCACTTTTTCAGGTGGCTCTATATTCTTACCAACACTTGACATTGTAAGTCTTTTAAAATTTATTTATCTGATTATTTATTAATTTTTAAGTAGGTTTATATTTTTAAAATTTATTTTAAATCAAAAGATAATTGCTTTACAGTATTGTATTTGTGTGTGTATAGTCTTTAGAGTTTTATATGTATATCAACTATACACAGTAACAGTTTTCATCTTCCTTTCCAATTTGACTTACTTTTTATCTTTTTCTTGTCTGAGTTCTGTGGTTAGGGCTTCCAATGCTATGTTGAATACAACTGGCAGAAGTGGGAAATCTTGTCTTGTGGATGAACTTATAGGAAGTGCTTTTAGCTTTTAACAGTGAATATGATGTTGACTGTAGGTTTGTCATATGTGGCCTTTTTTATGTTGAGATGCGGTCCCTCTGTACCCACTTTGTTGACAGTTTTATCATGAATTGATGTTGAATTTTGTCAAAGATTTTTCTGCATCTCACTGTCATTCCTTCTTTATAATTTTAGTTGTGAAAAACCTTTGTTGCTAGTCTTCAGTCATTCTCATCAATAATTGCTCTATGAAAGTGAAAGTCACTCACCATATATGACTCTTTGTGACCCCATGGACTATAGTTCACTGGGTTTCTCATCCATGGAATTCTCCAGGCAAGAATACTGGAGTGGGTAGTCATTCCCTTCTCCAGGGCATCCTTCTGACCCAGGGTTTGAACCCAGGTCTCCTGAGTTGCAGACAGATTCTTTACCATCTGAGTCACCAGGGAGATATTTGTACTTCTGGTGTGCCCATGGGTAGAGGTGAGCTCAGGTTTCCTACTCTACCATCTTGGCCACAGCAAGCTCAGAAAGAACTAAATAGTTTTTCCCAAGAGGACCCATACCCTGTTAGATGGTATAGTATCATCTGACAAAAATGTTGATGATTTCTGAGTATCTTTGCTGACTAGGGTGGAATATCATTCACTAGATATCAAGACCCATCTATATTAGGGATCTATATCAGGGCTCTATAACATAGCTTCATGGATATTGAAACTAACTTGAGAAGCTCAAACTGCTGGTACTGATTTGTGGACTTCTGTAAACTCCACAATTTCAGGACTAAATTCTATTCCTTTGCCATTTGTGAGACAATACCCAAGAGGACACAGATGATTTCCACAGAGTCACTCATTTTTGCCTGTGAAGTAGGCCAAAGGGACCCTCATACCTATAGTTCTATCTTATTGTGACTAGTACTTCGTGAGCCTGATGATAAAAATCCTCTTCCCAGTCTTACTACTTTCTTTTTTCATCTAATGGAACCTGTGTTTATTTGTCTACCTGTTTGGAATAATGTATTCTTCATGGGTCCGAATTTTCAAGAAATTCTTCAAATCTTTTATCCTATGGTAAAAACAAGATGCAAGACACTTTTTTCTCTGCTCTAAAGAAAGAAAAATAATTCCTTTATATTATATTGCTGATATATATAGAAATAAACAACAAAAAAGGGCTATTTATTAAACTATTTTCAGAAACCTACCTTTTTATTTCCACTATATAAGGAGTTATATTTTAAATGTATATTAATAATTTAAATAAAATAAATAGAATAAACTTAAATTTATTGTAAATGATATCAATAAAGATATTGATAGGGGAAATAGAATGGTTTTCTTTTTTCCTACAGAATATACATCTATCAAAATCTTAATTTATCAAAGAATAATAAATCATTTTGGGGTTGTCACTAGCTTTGATCTTGTGATTCTAATTTATATCAATAAGAAGGCTGGCCTGTTGGCACAGAAATTCAACTAAGAGTGCATATACCTTGATGTCAGAATGAGATTTGCCTTAGTCTCCTGAGACTTTTGGAAAAAATCTCCAAATCTGATATGCTTTACTTTGAAGGACTGCCTGTCTGCAAGGGGATTTATAAGAGACAGACTTCTGGAAATTGGTCCAACAAAAAGCAATGTATAGTGATGACAGATCACACCCAGCAGGTGGCTCGGGATGAAGGACAGCAAATTGTCAGACATTCCTCTGTTGATTCACTGAGATCCTGGGAAGCAGTCATTGTGAACTAATCATTGTCATCTACTTCTAGTGATTATTAGCTGAGGAGAACTTAAAAAGAGCCCAAATGGAAAACTGTTTAACACTCACACCCTGGAGAAGTAATCTTAGTATGCAATTCACATTTTGTTTCAATATAAATACACAAAATCCCAGTTTAGAAAACTAAGAAAAACAGTTTTTGTAATGGGAGAGGTTCTGAAACTCAACTTCCCACCTTAACAGCATCAATTTATTAGGTTCTTCTTACAGATTAAGAATAAGCAGGAAAAAAGACATATAAAAATAAATGATATTCTGGAGTATTACTTATTGTCAGATCATTTCCATGTATTTATTGTTACTTGGTGTGTGCATTTTACTGAGCTACCTGAATATCACCTATGACTTTTTGTGTGTGACATTTTTGATGGGTAACAGATGCTAGATGAGCAATCACAAATGTTGAGAGACCCAGGAAGTGACTTTTGCAGTAGTACATGTTGAATACACTTTTTGCAGCAGCAGAATCAGTCCACACCCATCTTTTGCCACACTCATGGCCTATGGAGAGCAGTCCTGGAGCCATGCTTTCCCAAGAGTTTTTCTAAGAATAAGGACAACACCTTTCATTTCTTTTCAGCACCAGATCCATTTGATTATATTTCACTTTTGAATAGTATCACATTCTTTTCTGGAATACAGCATTTTGGTTTTACCTATTATTTTTCCTACCTTATAAATATTTAAGGAGATATTTGATTCCTGGCAGTACCTACAACTCTCTTGCTTATGACAGATCCTCAGTGGATATTTATAGTGGTAAGGAGTTGGGATTTGGAAAAATTGGGATTGAAAATAGTAGCTACATTTAGTTAGCTGCGTAACTTTGGTCAAGGCAATCCACTTCTTTACTTTTCAGTCCTTACTACTAGCTAAAAAGTAGCTAATGAGGATAATCATTCTAAACTGAGGGGAGGGAGGTTGCAAGGGTTAGAAATAATGTTTACAAAACATCATATTATCTGGTACATAGCAACCCTCTGAAATTCTAGTTGCTTTATTTTTTTATGAATATTGTTAAAATCATTGCTGAATGACCTCATCATACCTAATTCAATTTAATAAATGCTGTTAGCCTACCAAATGTGTCTCTATTTTTAGTTAGACATGAGATGCCTGAGCAACAATAATTTCTTTATTGTTTGTTAACTTTATCTGTGCAAGAGAAAAATGCGAACATGTGCTGGAGCACTAGAATAATTCAGCTTCGTGAACTCAGGAATATTTTGAGGGAATGAACCAGTACATAGCCATAGGCAGTGTCACTGATATTTACACCGTTGTATTAAATGACATAAGGGTAGAACAAAGTACCTAGTAAGATATTCAAAATAAGTCTCCTTATATTTTATAGTTTGAATCACCCTAGAATATCACATTAATTAGATTAATTCTAATCTGTTTTCTATTTTATCAATTTCCCCAAAATGGTAGCTAAAGTTTATGCTTGATAGCATAATATATGAAAGTGTATTATACTGTTAACACTATTATGAAAATAACTTTAAGGTAACTTTCTAACTGAGCATTGACACAAGACATTAATGAGTATGGCTTAAGTACAGAATCAACCGAGTAGTGCTAATATGTCATTTGATAGAGTGGCAGAGGGCATGGGGTCAGACGTCAACCTGACAGATTGTACACAGAAGTGTGCAACATAAATAAACAAGTTCTCTAGAGCCAAATGCAAACTACTGTGAAATTGTGTGTCATCTGAAACTTTAATAATTGCAGTCTTATATTGCTATCTGCACTGTTTATGCACCACGTGCTATGAAAGACTTTTTCAGAGCAGTTCCTCTACCACCGTTGTGTTGACCTCCTTCCAATTTTTTGACCCTGAGCCATTCAACTACTCTTCTTAAATTTAACTATTTTGAGGTAAGTGCTTCAGAGAAAATTCAAATTCAGTCGTTGACCTTGTTAGTGGTCCTAGCTTCACATGCTAACTTGTAAAAGAGAGTCAACCTGAAACAGACTTTCCTTCTTGATAGATGATCTATAAGATACACGACTTGTGTCATACAGAGAAGACCATATATGCTATTATTTACATTTAAAAGTGTTTTTTCAGCTTAAGCAAACAAATGCAGTACTCCAGTATTTCTTTTGGCTTTCATGAGGCCCATCAAATCAGTGTGATTTGTTTCTGGATTGGGAAAAGGGTTTTATTTTATAACTGCCATTTTATTTCCCTCACTTTGCTCTATGCACAAAACAGCTGTTAGCAACAGGATAGGTGGGAATTTTGCTCTCAGGACATAATAAATAACATCACTCTCTAGCAGAGTGGAGGAGGTGGGGTAAGAAATCTCAGTTCCAAAAGGGTGTGATGTGTGGCAGGATATTCTGCATGTATGACATAGTCTGACTGCTCCCTGAGCAACCTGCTGGGAAAACAAACTCCTAACAATGAATACAGATAAAAAAACCACAAAATCAAGTTTTAATATATACTGATTTTTTTTTAAAAAGGAAAATGATGGGACAACAGAGAAATCAGATTTCAGACATGAGGCTTTGAAGTAATTTATTTATTTATTTTTAATTTGAAATTTTTTTTTGGTCCTGGAATTAAGGGAGACCCAAATCACAACTCACTGGTGGACAACCATCAAAAAAAAAAAAAAAAGACTAGAACTTACCAAAAAAATATTCTACAAGACTGAGAGAGATGAACTACAGTGGTATTTATGGTTAGATGAATGATGCAGGGTATGAGGGGGGGGATGGGCAAGTTAAGCCAGCAAAGATGGATAGATGTATTAGAGATGAAAATAATGGATGAATATAGAACAGGGTGTGTACATGCTGCTAAATCACTTCAGTTGTGTCTGACTCTTTGTGACCCTATGGACTGCAGCCCTCCAGGCTCCTCTGTCCATGGAGATTTTCCAGGAAAGAATACTGGAGTAAGTTGCCATACCCTCTGCCAGAAGATCTTCCTGACCCAGGGATTGAACCCATGTCTCTTATGTCTCCTGTACTGGCAGGCATGTTCTTTACCACTTGTTCCACCTGGAACCCATAGAGCAGGGTATGAGGTCACAGTTAACATTTACCTGGAAATGATGTGAATATAAAATCTATATTATATAAATATGACTCTCACTGAAGAATAGAATACAGTCAAAATGCATTAAGAAGGGAATGGTGCCAACTGTAAATTAAATGTTCTACTAAGTAAAAACGTAGATGTATATAAATACTAGCTGAAATATCCCTTTCAACTTTGCCTAGCCAAAGAAAAATAGGGTTTAGATTATGGACTTCACTACCACTTTGGATACTAAGAATGTGGATATAGGTAAGTCAGTTTAATGCCTTGAACTCCATATAACAATATCAACTCTTTTTATTAATTAAAAAATATTAATTGAACACCAATTATATGTCCAGAGCTAGTGGTGCTGGGGTTAGGTAGTATTAGGGGATTCATGGGAACAGAGGAAATAAGGAATCAAAAGATACCGAACTTGTGAGCTAGTTGGGAAACACAAAATTAAAACAATTGAGAAATAAGATGATGCTATGACTAAAGTTAAAAAAAACTAATCTTTTAAAATAAATCTAAGGAATGATTTTGGGATAAAGTAAAACAATATTCTTTTAAATATATTAATACATGGACTGAACTTGGACTCCAAAAGAGATGGACTTTTTTTTCTTACTTCTAACAGCTGTGTGAGCTAGGGTATGTCATATATCTCTCTAAACTTTTATTTCTTATCTATAAAACAGGAATTGTAGCATTCCTTTTAGAGTTGTTTTGTAGTTTAATATGTTAATGCATTTGTAGCATTGAACATTTATCCCTGGTGCCTAATAAACATTAAATAAATGACACTTTAAAATTTGCCAGTGGAATTAGTATAATAAAAATGGAATAAAATAAATAACATGCCCTAATAAAATACTGGGTCCTTTTATTCTTTTACCTTGCTTGATCCAATGGATATATATTATGTAAAAAAGCACTAGAATCAAAGAAAAGAAACGTGTTTGCCTGCTATATCTACATAAAAATTTATTTCTTCTAACGAACAACTCTGTGTACCATGGTTGATGTGTGTTACCTAGTTATTTATTATTCAAAGTGACAAATAATTTTCCATTTCATCAATTTAATGAAACAGTTATGCTCAATAGAAAATTCAGTGTTTGTAAACAACTTACTTTCATGTATTTTCAACTATCCTTCACTTATTTCTAAGCAACTATAAAAGTAATCTAGGAATACTATAAGGCTTCATGGATTATTTAATGCCATTTTGACACTCTTATTATCTTATTTGTTTATCCCTATTTTTCCTGGTTGTCTATTTAATCTATGCTTCTTTTTCTCCTTCAGTCTGTTTTGAGGGGAATAAAATTTTCATTTTTTCAAATGACATGGTCTGATTGAGGTAGGGGTGTCTATTGATAATTACTAAAAATTTGGGGAGAATCAATCCTCACATGAACTGAAAAAAATAAGAAATTCTCCCATACATTTACCCCTCCTTGCTTAAAATGCCAAGAGACTCAGGAAAAGTTGTAGAAACATATTTGCCAATACTGAGGACTGGACACTCGATATTCAAGTAAATACAACTGAGCATAGCGTTTTGGTTTTTTGTTAGGATGTAATACCTCTAAATGTATTGACTGAAAGGTTTGAGCTGATTTTATAGATAACTATCCTCTTTTCTTCTTATCACACTTCTTCTGTATTTCTTTTAGAAATCTCCAATCAGTTGAAGAGGGTGCCTTTTTGCCCCAGTTTTATTGATGTCTAGTCAACAAACAATTCACACAATTGCACTCATCACACGTGCTAGTAAAGTAATGCTCAAAATTCTCCTGAAGTACCTGAACCGTGAACTTCCAGATGTTCAAGCTGGTTTTAGAAAAGGCAGAGGAACCAGAGATCAAATTACCAACATCCGCTGGATCATCAAAAAAGAAAGAGAGTTCCAGGAAAACATTTATTTGTGCTTTATTGATTATGCCAAAGCCTTCGACTGTGTGGATCACAATAAACTGTGGAAAATTCTGAAAGAGGTGGGAATACCAGACCACCTGACCTGCCTCTTGAGAAACCTGTATGCAGGTCAGGAAGCAACATTTAGAACTGAACATGGACCAACAGACTGGTTCCAAATAGGAAAAGGAGTATGTCAAGGCTGTATATTGTCATCCTGCTTATTTAACTTCTATGCAGAGTACATCATGAGAAATGCTGGGCTGGAAGCAGCATAAGCTGGAATCAAGATTGCTGGGAGAAATATCAATAACCTCAGATATGCAGATGACACCACCCTTATGGCAGAAAGTGAAGAGGAACTAAAGAGCCTCTTGATGAAAGTGAAAGAGGAGAGTGAAAAAGTTGGCTTAAAGCTCAACATTCAGAAAACTAAGATCATGGCATCTGGTCCCATCACTTCATAGGAAATAGATGGGTAAACAGTGGAAACAGTGGCTGACTTTATTTTAGGGGGCTCCAAAATCACTGTAGATGGTGATTGCAGCCATGAAATTAAAAGACATTTACTCCTTGGAAGGAAAGTTATGACCATCCAAACAGCATATTAAAAAGCAGAGACATTACTTTGCCAACAAAGGTCCGTCTAATCAAGGCTATGGTTTTTCCAGTGGTCATGTATGGATGTGAGAGTTGGACTGTGAAGAAAGCTGAGTGCCAAAGAATTGATGCTTTTGAATTGTCGTGTTGGAGGAGACTCGAGAGTCCCTTGGGTGCAAGGAGATCCAACCAGTCCATCCTAAATGAGATCAGTCCTGGGTTTTCATTGGAAGGACTGATGCTGAAGCTGAAACTCCAATACTTTGGCCGCCTCATGGAAAGAGTTGACTCATTGGAAAAGACCCTGATGCTGAGAGGGATTGGGGGCAGGAGGAGAAGGGGATGACAGAGGATGAGATGGCTGGATGGCATCACCGACTCGATGGACATGAGTTTGGGTAAACTCCGAGAGTTGGCTATGGACTGGGAGGCCTGGTCTGCTACGATTCATGGGGTCATAAAGAGTCAGACATGACTGAGCGACTGAACTGAACTGAGTTGACAAAACTGTCAGATAATGGACATGGTGATAACTTGATATTCAATCATATCATAAAAGTGTTCTCCCTGAGTTTGATTAACATATCCATCACCTCACATATTTACTTTTTGAATGTATGTGTGAAAAATGCTTAAGTTTTTCTCTCAGCTAATTTCAATTATACAATACAGTATTATCTACCAACTAAGGTCACTATGGTAAACACTAGATAATCAGACTGATTCATTTTCTACCTAAAAGTTATAAATTATCAGCCTCACCCTTTCCCCCTTTCCCATGGAAACCACCATTCTACATGTGGGTATACAGATATATCTTCAAGATAATGGTTTGATTTCATTTGGACATATACCCAACACCAGATATCCTCATACTCTTAGGATGTCTATTAACAAAAAGAGAAGAGATATTAATAACAAAAGGTGGCAAAAATACAGAGAAAAATGATCCCTTGTTGGTGAGAAAGTACAGCTTTCTGATATAGCTACTATGGAAAGCAGTATGGAGATTCCTCAAGAAATTAAAAATAGAACTATTATATGATTCAGCAAACCCATTTCAGGGTATATATTCAGAGGATGTCTTCTGCAGAATGAAAATCTGTAGCACACTTCCTGTCACCGGACTGATCTTGAATCCATTTGGGGGAAATCATTTAACAAATCTTGTTCTCCACATTGTTATTCTTCACATACTAGCTATCAATATAAAGTTTAACAGCACAGTTTTAGAAACTTACAGAAATTATTTAGATTATCAGCTATGTTATTTACTAGCAATAAAATGGTGTTTTAAAAATACTTAACTCACAGAGTTATTGTATATATTAGATTTTATAATATGTATATTAAGCTTTTAGCACAATGATTAGTTAAACATGATCAAGTCAAGGTAAAATGTATATATGTATGTGCATGTGTGTATGTATGTGTATAGCTAAGCTGTATGCTTAGTCACTCAGTCATGTCTGACTCTTTGTGACCCCATGGACTATAGCCCGCCAGGCTCCTCGGTCCATGGGGATTCCCCAGGCAAGAATACTGGAGTGGGTTGCCATGTCCTCCTTCAGGGAATCTTCCCAACCCAGGGAGCTAATAATGAAATAGTGTTACTAATAATGAAAATGCTACATAAATAGTAATTCATGCTTTAAAATATCCAAATGTTGATGATGGTCAGCAAATATTTTCTTAAAAGGTCAGATATTGAATATTTTCTGTTGGCATACAGTTTTTTGTCACCAACAATTCAAATATCCCATTGTAGCACAAAAGCAGTCATAGAAAGTACATAACTGAATAGGCATTTCTGTTTTCCAATAAAACCTTCTTTACAAAAACAGGCAGTCAGTGACATGTTTGCTGACTCATGACATAAATTATCATAAGTTTATTTGGTACTTGTAAAAGTAAGGTAAATGCTATAAATTTAACATCAAGTAATATATGAGACACACCACTTTTTTTTTTAAATACTCTACCATGATTTCATTATAGTTAGATAAAGCAATTTATGTTCTTACATATCTTCATCTGGCTACATATTTATTTCAACAAATACCCATAAAGTAACAACCAAGCTCCAAATATTGGATCATGTGCTAGAACAACAGTGATGAATAAGACATGATCCCTTTCCAAAATGGAACAAAAAAATTTTTTTTTCATGGTATGTCTGTATTCACATGCAAGGAGACCAGGGTTACGAATCTACAGAAAATGAATATGCTCTAAAAGCCCACAGCTGTGGTAGATTGCAATAATCACCACCATATTTGACACCTTTCCACCATCAAAAATCAGACCCTCTTTTTCCATCCCCTGTCTCAAGCCGTGGTCCTGTGGTTTACTCTGATAACAGCACACTGACAGATAAAAGCAGAAGATTCAAATGCTCTTTAAAGTTGTAGTTTATCCTTTCTTGCTACTCTTTTGGAACCATAGACCATTATGTGAAGAAGAACAGCTTATTGGAGGATAAGAGATCATATGAAACATAAATGAGCCATCACAGTTGAGACTCCCCAGATTAACCACACTGCCAACAATAGATGTGTCAGATCTAAGCCATCCAACCTTGGCAGAAACTCCAGTCAACCAACATATCAGAGAAGCTGACACAGACCACATAAACCATCCAGCTGACCCATACAATCTTAAGAAATAATAACTTTGCGGGTAAGAGTGGATACATATATATGTACGACTGCATTCCTTTTCTGTTGACCTGAAACTATCACAGCATTGTTAATTGGCTACACCCCAATACAAAATAAAAAGTTAAAAAACGCATTGAATTTAATAATTGTTTTTTATATATCCAATGGTAACTGACATAATAGTCACTCATCTTTCATATGGAAACACATGTTATTCATTGACATAGCCACATGTATATTCATTTTTATGAGCGCGTTTATATAATATTTGGGCTTCCCTGGTGGCTCAAATGGTAAAGAATTGGCCTGCAATGCAAGACACCCAGGTTTGATCCCTGGGCCAGAAGATCCCCTGGAGAAGGAAATGGCAACCCACTTCAGTATCTTTGCCAGGAGAATTGCATGGACAGAGGAGTCTGGCAGGCTCCAGTCCATGGGGCCACAGGGTCGGACACGACTGAGCAACTAACACTTTCGACACTTTGTATAGTATTTATACTTCTAGGACAATCATACTCACAGCCCTAAATTATTTTATCTCTTTAATATACATTCCAGTTCGGTTAAATTGAGATATCTTATAAAGAATGTCAATTAACATAATATATTATTGACATTTTTAAATGGACATTCTTCAGTTACTGAGAAAGGGTCTGTTTTCAAGGGAAAAAAATGAAGAAACGGGCACTATATGAACTTTTGCCCAAAGTTAAAATGTGGGACATTTAAAAATATGTGATATACCATATGGCACCTTGGCTTCTATTACTATAGTAATTCATAATGCTTCATTCAGCATGCCAACAAAACTTAGTAGTCTGTACAGTATGATCTTCACTCCACTGGCATTTATCATTGCTTCATATTATATTACTCAGTGTTAGTAAAGGGATGAGATTTTTGACTATTTAGAGGGCCATTAATTCCTACAGTTCATTCAGTAACAATTCCTATGGTAAGTTCTAATGGACTTAAGAGCTTTTAACAAATCATGACCCCATAAAAGGTGAACAATTCTTCTTTCCCCACAGTAGAAAAAGATACAGCAAATACAAGGCTCATCTTCTCTTAGCAATAAATGTCAATTCTTGAGCTATTGGATACCTAGTAACACTATACCCATAAAAGAATCACAGATTAAATATCAAGGTGCTCACCTGCGTGACAGCCCCATAAGCACCTTAGATCTTGCGGACTCTCTCCAAAGGGAGACTGCTTCCCACTGCCCCATTCAGCTTCCAACAGGGGTCTTTCCATTTTTTTTCTTTCTACCTCTTCATATAAGTCCATATTATCCTTAGGATTGTACTCTAAGAAGAGCCTTCTTTCTAGTGCCTTGAACTTGGTTTTTGGTTTTCTGTTTCTTTGTTTTGGATATGGCAGCCATACTTTATTAATTTCCTTCATGTCAGAACAATTCTCCATATCTGAGCACTAAGTGAAAACAAAACGAAACACTCCAAAATGAGAAAACCTTAGCCTCATTCTAAGGCACATGAGGACAGATGTTTTTCCTAGAAGAAACTGAGCTCCAAACTCCTCCTTTATTCTGTGAAGATCATCTATCAGTAAGTTAGAGCTAAGGCTATGGTAACAATATATGGTGGCTGTCAAAGTCATAATGGAGACAAATTAGAATTGTCATCAGTCTATATTGCTTTCAGTTTTCCTTCTTTTTCTTATTCTCAGTACCCAAAATATATTTTTCTATTACTATTTGAAAAGAAACCAACTACTTCACCAAGACATTTGCAATTTCTCAAGCAAGATGTCCATTTCCTCTTTATTCTCACCCAACACTGTATGGTGAAATCTTCAGAATATGTTCACTTCTTTATTGAAGCATAGTTGATTTGAAAAATTATATTAATTTCAGGTGTACTTGTAGTGATTTAATATCTTTATAGGTTATACTCCATTTTAAGTTATAAAATATTGACTATATTCCCTGGGAAGTACATTACATCTTTGCAGCTTACTTATTTTATACCAGTAGTTTATACATCTTAAACCCTTCCTCCTATCTTGTTTCTTCCCCACCCCTATGCACACTGATAACCATTAGTTTGTTCTTTGTGTCTATGAATCTGCTTGTGTTTTCTTTTATTTGTTTGTTTTATTTTTTAATTTTCACATATAAGTGAAAACATACAGTGTTTGTCTTTCTCACTCTGACTTACTTTACTAAGCATAATATCCTCCAGGTTCATCAGTGTTCTTGCAATGGCAAAATTTTATTCTTTTTATGGTTAAGTAATATTCCATTGTGTATCTACATACTACATCTTCTTTATCCATTTACCAGTTGATGGACACTTAGGTTGCTTTCCCATCTTGGCTTATATCTTTCAACATAGTGTTTGGCTTTCTTTGCAAATATACCCAAGAGTGGAGTTGCTGGATTATATGGTGGTTCTACTTTTTGTTTTTTTGAGGAAACTCCATACTATTTTCTATAGTGGCTGCACCAGTTTACATTTTTACCAACTATGTGCTATGGTTTTATTTTCTTCACATCCTCAACAACATTCATTATTGTCTTTAGATGATAGCCATTCTAGCAGGTATGAGGTGTTACTTACTGTGATTTTGATTTGCATTTTTCTGATGACTAGTGATTTAAATATTTTTTTGTGTGCCTGTTGACCAACTGTATGTCTTTGGGAAAATGAAGTCTTCTGTCCATTTTTATTTTGGCTGTTTTTTAAGTATTGAATTGCATGATAACTGCTTAGATATATCATTTACAAATATTTTCTACCATTCAACAGGTTGCCTTTTCCTTTTGTTAATGGTTTTCTTTGCTGTGAAAAAGCTTTTGCATTTAACTAGATCTCATTTGGCTTCCTAGGTGGTGCAGTGGTAAAGAACCCACCTGCCAATGCAGAAAATGAGAGACACCTGGGTTGAATCGGTGGGTCAGGACGTTCCCCTGGAGTAGGAAAAAGCAACCCACCCCAGTATTCTTGCCTGAAAAGTCCTGTGGACAGAGAAGCATGGTGGGCCACAGTCCATGGAGTCACATAAGAGTCAGATACAACTGAGCATGCAGATCTCACTACTTTTCTTTTCTTTTTTAAGATTTATTTATTGATAGATTTTTGGCTGCACAGGGTCTTCATCAATGCATGTAGGCTTTCTCTAGTTGCAGGGAGTGGGCTACTCTTCTTTGCAGTGTGCTGCCTTGCTGCACACTGCTAAGTCGCTTCAGTCGTGTCCGACTCTGTGCGACCCCTTAGACGGCAGCCCACCAGGCTCCCCTGCCCCTGGGATTCTCCGGGCAAGAACACTGGAGTGGGTTGCCATTGCCTTCTCCAATGCATGAAAGTGAAAAGGGAAAGTGAGGTCGCTCAGTCGTGTCCGACTCTTAGCGACCCCATGGACTGCAGCCTACCAGGTTCCTCCGTCCACGGGATTTTCCAGGCAAGAGTACTGGACTGGGGTGCCATTGCCTTCTCCTGTGTGCAGCCTTACTATGGTGAATTTTCCTGTCATGGAGCACAGGCTATAGGACGTGCTGGTTTCCGTAGCTGTGGCTCTCAGGCTCTAGAGCATGGGCTCAATAATTGTGGTGCATTGGCTTAGTGGCTATGTGGCAGGTGGGACATTCTTGGATCAGAGATTGAACCCATGTCCCATGAGTTGGCCAGTAGAGTGTTCTTTTTGTTGTTGTTGTTGTTGTGATTTTTAAGGCAGGCAGAGTCTAAACCACTAGACCACCAGGCAAGCCCCTCCTTTTTTTACTTTGGGTTTTGTTGCTCTTGCCTGAGGACACAGACTAAAAAATATTTCTAAGACTTATGTCAAACAGCACACTGCTTATGTTTTCTTCCAGGAGTTTTATGAGTCCTGATCTTACATTTAGGTCTTTAACCCATTTTGTCTTTATTTTTTGCATATGACATGAGAAAAAGTTCTAATTTTACTCTACATGAAGCTGTCCAGTTTTCCAAACATCTTTTAATGAAAAAACATATCTTTTCTTTATGGTATATTTCTGTCTCCTTTGTTGAAGATTATTTGAGCGTGTGTGACTATATCTGAATTTTCTATTCTGTTCCATTGATCTGTGTGTCTGTTTTTGTGCAAGTACCATGTTTTTTCACTACTGTAGCTTTGTAGTATAGTTTGAACTCAGGGAGCTTGACACCTCCAGCTTTGTTCCCCCTTCCCAGGATTGCTTTGGGTGTTTGAAGTCTAGGATTATTTATTCTAGTTCTGTGAAAAAATGTCATAGATATTTTGATAGGGGTTGCATTAAATTTACAGGTTGCTTTGGGTAGTATGAACATTTTAACAATAGTATGTCTTCCAATCCATGGACACAGAATATCTTTCCATTTATTTGCATACCTCAATTTTCTTCCTCAGTGTCTCCTTGTTTTCAGAATATATGTCTGTCACCCACTTGGTTAAGTTTATTTCTATGTATTTTATTCTTTCTGATGCAAATGGGATTTTTTTTCACCTTTCTCTTTCTTATAGTTAGCTATTGGTATATAGAAAAGCAACAGATATTTATATATTAATTTTGCACTCTGTAACTTTAGTGAATTCATTTATTAGTTCTAACTACTTTTTGGTGGCCACTTTAGGATTTTCTATATAGTATCATGTCATCTGCAAACAGTGGCAGTTTTACCTCCTTCTTTCCAATTTCAATACAGTACTTTTCTTTTTCTTGTATGGTTGCTGTGGCTACACTTTCTAATATTCCAGTGCAGAAATGGGAGAGTGGGTATCCTTGTCTTGTTCCTGATTTTGGAAGAAAAATTTTCATCTTTTTGTATGTGTTAGCTATGGGTTCTCATAAAAGGTCAATATTATGTTGAAATATGTTTCCTCTACACCCATTTTGATGAAAGTTTTATCATAAATGGGCATTGAATTATAGCAAATGCTTTTCCTGGTTCTATTGAGATGATCATGAGATATTTATCCTTCATTTTTTTTAACATGGTGTATCATATTGTCTCATTTATAGATATTGAATCATTTTTGCAACCCCAGAATAAATCTCACTTAATCATGATGTATGATCTTTTTTGTATATTGTTGAAGTCAGTTTGCTAATGTTTTGTTGAGACTTTCTGCATCGAAATTCATCAGAGATATAGGCCTCTGTTTTTTGTAGTGTCTTTGGTTTTGGCCTTAGGGTAACTGAAACCTTTTAAAATTAATGTAGGAGTGTTCCATCCCAGTCATTTTTTCAGAACAGTTTGAGAAGAATAGATATTAGCTCTTTTTTATATCTTTGGTAAAGTTCTGCTGTGAAGCCATCTGATCCTGAACTTTTTTTCCAGAGAGTTTTTTGTTTGTTTTGTTTCATATTACAAATTCAATTTCACTCCTTGTGATCAGTCAGTTCAGATTATCAATTTCTCCCTGATTAGGTTTTAGAAGATTGTATGTGTCTAGAAATTTATCGATTTATTTATTTATTATTTATTTATTTCTTCTGGGTTGTCCAGTTTGTTAGCATGTAACTGTTTGAGTATTCTCTTATGATTTTAACTCTGTGATGTCAGTTGTGATTTGTCTTTTCATTTCCCATTTTATCTTTTTGAGTCCTCTCTTTTTTTTCTTAATGAACCTAGCCAAAGGTTTATCAATTTTGTTTATATTCTTAAAGAACCAGCTCTTGGTTTCATATATATTACTCTATTACTTTTTGGTCTCTATTTTTATTTCTACACTGATGTCTATTATTTATTTTCTTTTCTTGGGCTCATGCAGTTGCATCCAGCTGGAGGATCAACTCATTTGGAATGTTCAAGGTGACCTCATACATTTTAGCCACATTATTTCAACACTAAGCCTTTCATCCTATATTTAGCTATATTGTCTTCCTTTGCATATTAGTTTCAGGGCCATGTTTCAAGCAGATGAGGGACAAAGATGCAAGATCTTTTAAAATTTATGCTCCAGAACTCATATATCATACTTAAATTATTCTATTGGCAAAAATGAAAGACATTGACATTTTAAGTTTAGGAGGGTGGAGAAATAGACTCTATCTTTGGATAGGAAAGTTGTAGTGTGACTATATAGGGACATGCATACCTGGATGGAAGGAAGTTGTGCTCATTAAAAAAAAACAAAACAAAACACATGAATACAAACTTTGTGGTATAACCAAGACAAATACCATCTATGTAGGAATGAAGATCAACAAATAATATTATGGTTTATGGTTGAGCACAGCATTTCTTATCTGATGTTTTAGGGGGTGCATTTTTTTCCTCAAGATATTCAAAGAAAAAGCATGAAAATTATTCAGTTTCTCACTGAGCTTGAAAGAGTTATGTATTATATTATACTCAGAGACTATGAGTCTTAGCATAAAGAAGGCTCTCAATTAAAGGCTAGGATAGGGATACTGTTGAACTTTGTTTAACTCAGAATTTGAGTAGGGGCACATCCTAGTTGTGTTGACATAAAACAAACAGACTGCCAGATATATCTCTAGCAAAGATATTTATTCAGGATCAGTAGATTTGTGGTCTGCAACCATGGAGAGTCACATGAATGTCTCTGAACATCAAGGTAAGGAGATCACTTTCATAGAGACGAAAAGGGAGTTGGAAGGACTTAGAGTGAACAAAGATTCCATGGCTTTTCATTAGCTCCTTTCTAGGAAAGAAGAGGCGTCTTCTTCCAAGTGGGCTCTATCACTGTGATTTGTGAGAGCTCCTACTTCAGATCCCTGACTCAATTTAATTGATTTTTACACTAGCTATCCTTATCCTAAGTGTATTCTGACCAAGAGGGTTCCGATTTGCAAATTGCTGGGATAGATAAACAGGAAATTGTTGCAAAAATGGATACACAGTTTAGCAGGCACAATTACTATCATCTTGATTGACAACTAAAAATCATCAAGTGCCAATAGTTACAGACATAACTATGGATCAGTAATACAAGGTATAACTTTATGCTGCTTTCTATTAGACTGGAAACATCCTTTCCCTGCCTTAATTCATTATCTGTTCTTTATATTTCAAAAAGATAACTGTCAAGATTCAATGAGTTAAACTGTAATTTTTTCAAACCAGTGTTGACGCAGCATGTATAACAATTAGTAGTGTTAAAGTGTTATTCTAAATTGTTTGCATTTTCCATCTATATAGGGAAAATGCATCTTTTCCTTACCAACATTCCCTATAAGCTGTTTAAAAATGTACATATCCACAATAAATTTGGGAAGGATGGCAGTTCATCAAAATAAAACATTTTCTCATGCCAAGTTTCAAAACAATATCACAGTTAACCGTTATTTCCATATGTACTCATTAAATACCCATGGCAAGAAATAAATGTGGATTCAGTAGTGGAAGAACTTTACTGTAGCAGATGGCATCTACAATGCTATTTAAATACAAGTAGACATTGATGACTGCTTAGTCCTCCACAAACTTAACAAATGAGTATGTATAACCACATCTCACATTTGGTAAAATATTTAAGGTTCAGAATAACATTGTGGGACAATAATATAACATTATAACATAAAAGAGTGGCAAACTCACTTTTTTATTAACTCAGGAGAATATTTCTTTTGGAGAAATCTTTTACTGCCTTTAATAATTTTTTACAGTTTCAGATCTCATAATATAGCTATGTAATATAAGATCTTATTTTCTTACTAAATAGATAATTCCATAATAAGGTAAAAATGAAGTCTATTATCCTGGCAATATCATGGGATCCAGATTGCTTTTAGAATGTTATTGAGGGACTCCAAGGTAGAAAATATCAATTTATCTCAAAATGAGGTTAGATCATCTCAATTATCTTCTCTGATTCCTATATTAATATTTTTTGGTTTTTCTTGCATGTTTGTTAACTTGGCCCTGGGAAGACCCAGAGGGATCGGGTAGAGAGGGAGGTAGGAAGTGGGATCGGGATGGGGAATACATGTAAATCCATGGCTGATTCATGTCAATGTATGACAAAACCACTACAATTTTTTAAAGTAATTAGCCTCCAACTAATAAAAATAAATGGAAAAAAATAAATAAGTAAAAATGAGGGCATTATATATAAAAAAAAGAAACATTATAACATAATAGAAGGATATCAATTTATCCTAAAAAATGTAAGGCAAATCATCATTTTAGAATCCATATTTCCTACTGGAACTGTGTATTTTCAGGAATTTTAAATAGACAGACTGTAGCAAATGTATCATGCTTTAGGCAGTACTCAAACTAAGACTGAAAGGGAAAATTTTAAAAATCAGGTACATGGGAGAACAAGATGGCAGAGGAGTAGGTGGACATGGAGTACATCTCTCTCCACGGATACATCAGGAATACACCTTCAGACACAGAAGTGCACGCCGAACACCAGCTGAGAGTGGACAGGAGTACCTGCCCAGTGGAGAAGAGCATGTAGAATCATGCAAAACTCTCACAGGAAGCTGAACAACAGACAGGCTGGCCCACTAAACACCTGTCACACCGAACTACAGAGTAGGACCCACCCAGGGCGCCCCTTTGAGCGCCTGATGCGGCGACCTACAGAGTAGGACCCCAGTCAGGGGGGCCCCTCTATGTGCATAACACACAGAACAGCAGAGAAGAACCCCAGGCAAGGAGCCCTGTAAGTGCCTGGACTGGTGGAGCTACGGAGAAAGACTGGCCTAAGAGGTCTTCTGATTGCCAGCTGGAAAAAAGACTCTGAAAGGGCCATAACTCCTGCGGTGGAGGCAGTCCATGCCCCTGCACATTTGGCACCGCCAGGGCCCCTGCAAGCCAAGCAGCTGCGCCACCTTCACGCTCAACTCTCACTGGGCAGAGCTGCCACGGGCAAAAAACAAAATTCTTGCATTTATGCACACAGGGTCACTTTGGCCATGTCCAACTCTTTGTGACCCTGTAGATTGTGGCCTGCCAGGCTTCTCTGTCAGAGAGGGGGTTCTCCAGGCAAGAATATTGGAGTGTATTGGGCAAGACTGGTTGCCATACCCTTCTAGGGCACAATATTTCCTACCACCCTAGCCGCCAACTCCCCTGAGGACCTGGTGCTGCCAGAAGCCCTGTGACCCAAGCAGCTGCACCACCTCCACACCTGGTCCTCACAGGGGCAAACCCAGGTCCTCCAGGGTAGCCTCAGGAGCTGAATGCCAGTGGACGAGCCACATGCAGAGGTGGAGATAAAACCACAACGGAAACCCAGGGGCGGTGTGGCTGAGGAAGAGAATCCAAAACCTTCCCGCCAGCTGTGCAAGCTGCTGATTAAATCCACACGATCAACTAAGCAAACTCTGTGTCTATGGAATATATAAAAGGCACTGAGAGTGCCCACAAGAGAAAATGCACTAGCTCTGAGAGCTGTGGACACTGGGGGCAAACGCACACAGGAGAAAGATCAACTTAGAATCTGAGCAGCCCCCAGAGCAGATCCAGAGATCAGCACGGTGTTTGAGGGCATCCTATGGAAGTAAGGTGAATTGTGATTCCCAGAGCAGGAAGGACTCTGAAGCAGTGACCCAAGAAAAACATTTATTATTCTTGTTTTTTTAACATGTTCTGTAGATTCTTTTGGATCTTTCTCCACTACCCCCCCTTTTTTCTCACCCTCTGTTGTAGTTGTTGATTTTACTGGCACTAAGATATCCAATTAAGCTTTTGAGCTTTTTTCTTTTTTTTTCTTCAGTCACTTTTTTTTCTTTTTATTGTTGTTATAAACTTCTGCCTCTATGTTAGGATTTTGCAGTTCTGTGGAGTTTTCCTCTTTTTCTCTCTTTTTTTTAATTTAAAATTTTAAAACCAATTATCATTTTTTCTACATTTATTCCTTTGTTTGCTTTTCCATCTGTTCTTTTCCCCTTGCAGTTAATCTTTACTGTATATAAATCTTTATCTACCTCTATTTAACTTTGCATATATATTCTTTCTTTTCTTTATCTCCAAAGACCTGGAGCTTATATAGGGCAAGATGTTGGTTTCTCAGTAATGTCCAATTCTTTGTGACCCCATGGACTGTAGTCTGCTGGGCTCCTTTGCCCATGTAATTCTCCAGGCAAGAATACTGGAGTGGGTAGCCATTCCATTTTCCAGGGGATCTTCCTGACTCAGGGATCAAGCCCATGTCTCCTGCATTGCAGACAAACTCTTTACCATCTGAGCCCCCAGGGATGCCCAAATATAGGGCCAAAGATAGTTTCTATTCTTATCAGCTAGCATTGGAAACCTCACCCATGATTCCAGGAATTATAAACAAATGTCGCTGCTATTTTCCCTGTTTTTCCTGATATGTATGAATTAAAATTCTGAGCATTATATATTAAAAAAAAAATAAGAAGACTGATAGGTGGAGAGAAGAGGCAGCCAGGCTAGAGATTTCAGGATCTAAGGAATGATATGTGTTAAGTTCCCTGTATATTCTTTTTGCCTCATAGACTGAGTTGACAGTTGAGAAGCCAGAAACCTGAAATACCAATGGGCATGAACAAAGCAAAGCCACAACAAAAGACTATTCCCTCTAACTAAAAGGTGAGAAAAGGGGCAGTCTAGTAAGATAGACAAAAACTGTTCCACTCCAGCCAAACATCACAGAATATTTGTGGCCCCCACCCTCACCCTCAGTAGTAAAGGCTCAGTGGAGAGCTTACACTTGTATGCTTGCCAGGTGGGGCACTGAATCCTGCAAGCCTTGTTAATTGCCCAGCTGTGAGACCGAAGAAAGAGCCCAGAGACCATCACAGAGACATCAACGATTTCAGGTTATGGGATCCTACAGGCCGGAAACAAAAAGTCCTGGAGTGACACTCCCATGCACCATGCACGATAGGTGGCAGGCTAAACATGGCAGTAATCTGCACTGCTGGGAGATGGGGAGGGTGGAATTGACATAAGGATAGCTCATCTGTTCCCAGGGATACCAGCAGAGGAGCATGTCCCTCACAGCCCCTTGGGTTAATGATCTTCATGGGGCAGATGTTTCCCTTTGATAACCTAGCATGGTGGAGCTGTTCTGGTCTGAGGATTAGAACAGTAACTACCTGGGGCAGGGAGAAGCACATGGGTAGTTACTGATTAACTTGGGGTACAAGTAAAGCAGGGACTGGTTCAGTGAGAGATGTCTGAAGGGCAGGAGAACCATCATCTTGAGTGGCCTGATCATGCTATCGGGCTATATCAAGGTGCTGTAATACTATGCCAAGGGGGTGTCAGAGAAGGCTGAATAGGAACTGTAGCATTTGGCCTCCACCAGATGGCAAACAAGGCCATGGTGTCATTGGAGACCAAATGTGGAGCCTGGACTCCATCTTACATGGTAGCAATGACACATCTCACTCCCTCCTTGTTGGAGTGGTACAAAGAAAGTCTAGGGGAGAATAAGAACTTTTACAACCACTCAGCTGTAATGAGGCTATCTTCTCACTGCATCAGTATAAGCCATGTGAATATGGGTTCCAGGTATCTGTGGAGTCCACATGGGGAACTGAATTTCCATCATTTTTTGTATCTCACAGAAATGAGAGGGCATCCCCCTTTCCTTACTAGGGTGGAATCAGAGGAACCATGCCTAAAGGAAATATTTAACTATGATTTAACATTTATACTCTAAATGTCCAGGTTTTATTTGAAAATCACTTTTCTTACTAAGAACCAGAGAAATCAAAATTTGAATGAGAAAAGGCAAAGAAGTTATACAGACGTTAGAAATTTTGGAAAAGGACTTTAAAATGACCATGGTACAATGAGCAATTATTAACACACTTGAAACAAATCAAAAAACAAAAAGAATATTAGCAAATAGAAATTCTCAGAAAATAAATACAATACATAAAGAAGGACAAAATGGAAATTTTAGAAATAAAGATACAACAACAACCAAAAAGCAACCCTGTGTTCAACATCAGGTTAGAGGGAACTGAGAAAATAATCAGGGAAGTTGAATCAGAATGATAGATATCACTCAATCTGAACAACAGAGAGGAAAATAACCGAGGAAGGGGGGGAATCAAAGCCTCAGGGACTTGTGGTACCATAACAAAAGATTTAGAGTTTACATCATCAGAATTCCAAGAGAAGAGAAAGAGGGTTGAGATGAAAAATACATAAAAAGCTAATAGCTAAAATTGTCTCAAACTTGGTAAAATACTTAAGTCCACGGATTTTTTTAAAGCTGTGCAAGCCTCAAACAAGATAAACAAACAGCAAAATACACATCAGTATCCGTCACTGTCAAACTTAATTAAAATTAGTGATTAAAAAAAAGTAAGAAGTAACACTGTACCGATAAGGAAAATGCAGTTCAAATGTCAGCCAAGTTTTAATAAATCATGGAGGCTAGAAGAAAGCAGCATCCACTTTTTCAAGCGTTGAAGGAGGAAACCTGTTGAATCAAATTCTATATCCAAGGAAAATACCCTGCAGAAATAAAGAGAAAAAATAAGATATTATCACTTAAAAAAAAGATGAAAGTTTCTCACCATCACCTCTCTTCTAAAAGAATGGATAAAGGAAGCTTTATAAACTGAAATAACAAGATTTAAAAAAAAAGTCTTGAGAACTCAAGAATAAGAAAAAATAAAAGAAAGAGCAAAAATATGGGAAAATACTATTATATATGAAAGAAAATAAAAACATCAAGAGTTTTTAGGTTAATATCAGATAAAAGAGACTACAGATGGATTGAGAGAGATGGATAGGTTATAAAGGAGGTTCAGTAAATGATAATTGTAGAATGTAGGTAGTAAGCACATGGATATTTATTATGAACTTTTTTCAGTTTTCTGTACACTTAAATTTGATAGTTGTAGGAAAATATATCCATTACTAAAATACAATAGAAAAAAAAAATTAAAGGAATGGTATTGCCTCAGCAGCAGGTCAAAATTAACTGTGTGGACTTCCCTGGTGGTCCAGTGGTTAAGACTCTGTGCTCCCAATGCAGGGGACCTGAGTTTGATCCCTGGGCAGCAAACTAGACTCCACCTGCCCAAACCTAGACCCAGTGTAGTTAAAAAAAAAAAAAAAAAAAAAGAAGAAGAAAGAAAAAACCACAGGTAAAAAGTTGCTGTGGCCCTGTCTAATAAAGGTTAAAAGCCAGAAATCATTTCCACATAGCTGCATTTCAGAAACAAGACAAAGAAGATTTTAAAGAATCAAAAAATATTCAGCATCTAACAAAATAGAATTAATAATATCTGGCAACTAAAAAAAATTACCAGGCATATAAAGAATTAAGAATGAGCTGTTCAATTCAGTTCAGCCACTCAGTCGTGTCCAACTCTTTGCGACTCCATGAATCGCAGCACGCCAGACCTCCCTGTCCATCACCAAGTCCTGGAGTCCACCCAAACACATGTCCATCGAGTCTGTGATGCCATCCAGCCATCTCATCCTCTGTAATCCCCTTCTCCTCCTGCCCCCAATCCCTCCCAGCATCAGGGTCTTTTCAAATGAGTCAACTCTTCACATCAGGTGGCCAAAGTATTAGCGTTTCAGCTTCAGCGTCAGTCCTTCCAATGAACACCCAGGACTGATCTCATTTAGGATGGACTGGTTGGATCTCCTTGCAGTCCAAGGAACTCTCAAGAGTCTTCTCCAACATCACAGTTCAAAAGCATCAATTCTTTGGTGCTCAGCTTTCTTCACAGTCCAACTCTCACATCCATACATGACCACTGGAAAAACCATAGCCTTGACTAGATGGACCTTTGTTGGCAAAGTAATGTCTCTGCTGTTTAATATGATGTATAGGTTAGTCATAGCTTTCCTTCCAAGGAATAAGTATCTTTTAATTTCATGGCTGCAATAACCATCTGCAGTGATTTTGGAGCCCAAAAAAATAAAGTCAGCCACTGTTTCCCCATCTATTTCCCATGAAGTGATGGGACCAGATGCCATGATCTTAGTTTTCTGAATATTAAGCTTTAAGCCAACTTTTTCTCTCTCCTTTCACTTTCATCAAGAGGCTTTTTAGTTCTTCTTCACTTTCTGCCATAAGGGTGGTGTCATCTGCATATCTGAGGTTATTGATATTTCTCCCAGCAATCTTGATTCCAGCTTGTGCTTCTTCCAGCCCAGCGTTTCTCATGACATACTCTGCATATAAGTTAAATAAGCAGGGTGACAATATATAGCCTTGTACTCCTTTCCCTATTTGGAACCAGTCTGTTGGTCCATGTCCAGTTCTAATTGTTGCTTCCTGACCTGCATACAGGTTTCTCAAGAGGCAGGTCAGGTGGTCTGGTATTCCCATCTCTTTCAGAATTTTCCACAGTTGATTGTGATCCACACAGCCGAAGGCTTTGGTGTAGTCAATAAAGAAGAAATAGATGTTTTTTTGGAATTTTCTTGCTTTTTCGGTGACCCAGCATATGTTGGCAGTTTGATCTCTGGTTCCTCTGCCTTTTCTAAAACCAGCTTGAACTTTTGGAGGTTCACGGTTCACGTATTGCTGAAGCCTGGCTTGGAGAATTTTGAAAAATAAGTATGTCTTTATAAATAGATTTAAAAAAGAGATAGATAGTAACTTTAGAATAAAAGGACATTAAATGAGTGTTTATAGTTATATATGCTCAAGATGGTAGAGCCAGCAAAGGGATCCGATGTAAAATATAATAAAGATCCAAGTTGAACATATTGATACTAAAAAATCTGACATTTAATATGAAGAACACACTGGCTGGAATTTACAATTAGATACTGTAGAAACATGATCAGTAAACTTAAGTACATAGCAGAAGAGTCATATCAAATAAAACATGAAGAGTAAACAGTAACATCTATGGTAAATAATAATAAAAAAAGAAAGCATCACTGAGCTGTGGGACAACTTCAAGTGGCCAGAGTCTAAGCGGGGTCTAAGAAGGAGAAGAGAGTGAGAACACATGTAAATCCATGGCTGATTCATGCCAGTGTACGGCAAAAACCACTACAATATCATAAAGCAATTAGCCTCCAACTAATAAAAATAAATGGAAAAAAAGAAAAAAAAATTTTAAAAAAAAGATGGAGAAGAGAAAAAAGAGAACAGGGAAAAACAGAACAGAAAAATAAAATATTTGAAGAAATGAGACTAAAAATCTTCCAAATTTTATAAAAACTATAAATCACAGATTCACTAAAATCAACAAATATTAAGTATAAGAAATATAAATAAAATTCTGCTAAAGCACATCATAATCAAGTTGCTTATACTAATAATAAACAGAACATTTTTAAACAACTAGAGAAGATATAATATATACAGAGGAATATCGAAAACAATATCACAGACTCCTTTTTACAACAACTCAAGACCAATGACAGTGCAAAAACATACTTAAATATAAGAGGAAAATCTCTTAGAATTCTGTAATAAGCAAAATTAATCTTTTTAAAACAGAGACAACAAAAGATATTTTTGAACATGCAACACTAAGAGAATTTATCATCAGCACACTTGCTGTACAAGGAATTTTAGAGGATATCTTTCATGAATAAGAAAATGATGCTACATTGAAATATGAATTTTAATAAGGGAAAATATGTGGGTACTTGTAAAAGATTTTTTAACATTTTAAACTCTTTAAAATGTAATTGACTATTTAACAAAAATTATATTATGAGATTTAAAATGCATAAAGAAATAAAATATTTGATTATAACAGCAGAAGATTAATAGGAAGATGGTAGTAACTGTTACAAATTTATTGTTTTATGCTTGGAGAGTTACAATAGTTCTTTGTTCCATGCTTCTAAATTCTTGTATTCTTTAGAATTATGTGAAAAGTATACATGGACATGATTCCCTTTGTAAAAGAATTCTAGAAAATACAAAGAAATCTACAGTAACAGAAGTTCAAAAGTTGGCTAGAGATTGGAGGGGAAAATACAGGAGGGGAGAATGGATTTAACAAGGATTGATGGAAATTATCAAGGTTGAAGGAAATATATCAAAATTATGGAAATGGTTTCTTAGGTTTATACATAGTTCAAATATGATTAAATTGTATACTTTGAATACATGCTGTTTATTGTATGTCAATCATAAGCTGATAAAAACAGTTAATTAGAAGTAAAACAAAGCAAAATAAAACAGAAGTTTAAATTATCAAAGGAAAAATTTAATCATTCTCCATTTGAAAAAATTGAGAAAGCTAGTTCTCTTTTTCAAAAAGCCTCAAAATTGAGCATGTATTAGTGTCAAGCCCTTTGTATCAAAAACATTCTATAGATAAATTTCTTTTGTATTACATGCATAACAGGAATGTAGATTTATTATGCTCATTTCACATGAGGGTAACAGTTGTTAGAGAGGCTATGTGACTTGCTTAGTGTTACAGAACTAGGGACTTAACGTGCGTGCTAATCTGTTTCAGTCGTGTCGGACTCTCTGCAACCCTATGGGACCATAGCCCGCCAGGGTCTTCTGTCCATGGGATTCTCCAGGCAAGAATACTGGAGTGGGTTGCCGTGCTGTCCTCCAGGGGATCTTCCCAATCCAGGGATCAAATCCAAGTTTTGTGTCTCCTGAATTGGCAGGGGGATTCTTTAGCACTGGTGTCACCTGGAAAGCCCAACCAGGGACTCACAGAACCAGAATGCAGACCTGAGGACCCTTTTCTCTACTGCCTATTTCATCCTACTAATACTGGTATTATATAAAATCAATGTCAGAATCAATTTTAAGGCATTTTTTTAAGGCGTGCATCAAATTTGCATGTTACAATTATTTCTTTTTTTGCAAGCACTACCCCACCCTCAGTGGAACTGATATTAGTATAGAAAAATACTGTCATTTTAATTTCATTTGCCTTTGTTTTTGTGTAAATAGCTAAATATCTATCATATAGCCATTTGGTTTTTTCATTCCATTCTTCTGAGAAGTTTATCAAATTCTTCTCATCCGGCCATTATCATTTGATGTAGAAATTATACTCTGAAAAAATATAATCTGATTATCCATATAAATGGCTCTTAAATACGGTAGTTTTGCTGCTTCTTACTTTAAGGAATTTCCTTGTGGAACTGGAAATTATATATTTAAAGTCTTGAATCTGGAACATATCAAATGACTTGCAAAACAAAGTCAGGTTTCTGACCTGGGCTCTTCTCTGTATTTATTCTCCCTGATTGGGATATGGCATTTGAAAATAAAACATACACATAATTTTTAAAAAAGGCATTTGACACTTCAGCAAAATAAAAATAAGTTAAACTGAAAGAATTGTTTGCTTTCCAGAAACCTCTGTCTTTGTAGCTAAGGAGTTTTTTGTTATGTAACATTAGCCATTTCATCAATCTTCCTAAGATATTAAAGAATCCATCCTCCTCCTTATTTTCCATCGTAGATGTTCCTATTAAGTCTTTTCATTACTTTATTAAAACTTTAGCTCAATTTCACTCTAATTCACCGTTTCACCCAGGCCCACAGCTTCAATACTGAAGCATGAGTTGGTGGCAGCATCTTTCCGACACAGTTTCATCCTTTCCACAATTTCACTCCTGACCATTTCCAGACCATCTTAAGACAAGTTAGTTTCCTCAGGTCACTTCATTCTTAAATTTCTGAGAATAGCAATCTAGGCTATAAATATAGAATTCCAGGTCAAAATCTGGTTATAACTGCTCATATCAATTTGAGATCATTTTTTGAAATTTTCACTTGTAAACTATGGCTGTCAATATCCAGTTAAGCTAAAGTTTCTGGATGATAGCTTGCTTGTTAGTTATAAGTGATCCTCTAGGCACTGCTGTTGATATCAAGAATAGAAAGACAAATCTCTATTTTCTAGAATATTTAATATTCTATGTAGTAGAGCATCTTTTTAATTTGAAGGAGGACTTGCTTTCTAAGAATAAATGGCAATAAGAACTTGGACTGACTTGCAGCAGCATGAATGAACCTAGAGATTATCATACAAAGTGAAGTAAGTCAGAAGGAGAAAGACAAATAGTGTATGATATCACAAAAATGTGGAATCTAAATATGACATAAACAAACTTATCTACAAATAGAGACTGACTCATAGACATAAAGAATAGGCATGTCATTGTCAAGAGGGAGGTGGGCAGGGGAGGGATGAATTGGAAGTTTGGGGTTAACAGATCCAAACTCTTAAATATAGAATGGATAATCAACAAGGTCCTAATCTTCCCAATCCAGGGATCAAACTCAGGTCTCTCACATTGCAGGTGGTTTCTTTACCATCTGAGCCACCAGGGAAACCCACTAATATAGCACAGAGGACTGTATTTAATATCTTCTGATAGATTGTAATGGAAAAGAATAGGCAAAAGCATTCACATGTATATATGTATTCTTTTTCATATGTATATGTAGCTTAGTCACTTTGCTGAACAGTAGAAATTAACACAACATTGCAAATCAACTATGCTTCAATAAAATACATTTTAAAAAACGGGGGAAAAAAACTTGACCTTACCAAAAGAATGGGTGGCCAATAGGTGTGATATTATATTTGGTCAAAAATGATATGTGATTATAAAGTATTGAGGCTAATATTCATTCATTCCTTATAAATTAAGTTTTAGCAATACCACAAGTGGTATTTCTAAAAATGTTTTGAGAAATAGAAATACCTTGAGCAATAAATCACTTCTCACTTTGATATATAAGATTTGAAGTCAGAATCACTTTTTATCATGTATTTATAAGCCCTGCCATGTCCCTTCTCTCTCTTTCATCTTTTTGAGAGATCATTTAATAGCATTGGAATTACTCCCAGATTTTAAAATAAACACCACAAAGCCAGATACCAGAAAAATGTCTTCTGATCTAATTGAACCAATGGAATAATGTTGGTACTTGTTGAGTCAAAAATCCAAACCAATTTGAGTTTATAAAAATCATAACTCCCAGGAAGGAATCCAAACATGCTAAAGAGTTTTGTCATATTGCAAATGTTTTGCACAAAAAGAGTAATTTGTATCACAGTTTACTTTGGAAGGTTCTCCTTTCAATACTTTTATTTGGCCTACATTAAGTTTACTGTAGGATTACTGCATTTACTAATTTAAAAAGGAAACAAATACAAATAAAAAGCAACCAAAACCATCCTAAGACTAAATTTTCTTCTATTTAATTCCCTATTGAGGAAAACAACTACACACACACACACACACACACACACACACACACATATGTGCACACATACATGTACTTTTTAGATTAATTAAATAAATTATATTTGAATTCATGGGCAAGTTACTGTGAATGCATTTCATTCTTTTACTTCAGAGTTTCCTCAGTGGTCTGTTTACAATTCTATTTGAAAAATTAAATTCCCGAAAGTAAATTTTATTACTCTTCATAAATAGTAACTTGAAAAGTTTAGGAAAATTAGACTCACCAAAGAGAAAAGTCTAATAAAATATGAGCTATAAATATCAGAAAGGCAATTCAGCCAAATTATTCTGATATTGCATTGTACCTAAATGATTTGTTTAAATTCAGGAGAAATAATAAAATATGCACTTCACAAAATCAAAGTTTTTTTATTGTCAATTATGATGGCAATCAAACAGGAGTCTATATGGCCATTTTCTTTGATGTTGCTTGCCAGCCTCTAGTCCCTCTCTTATCACAATACACAAATACATCCAAATTAATAAAACCTTAATTTAGAATGTTTAATAATATTGGGAAATTGAGAGAATCTTGAAAATTAGCTTTAAAAATATCTTAATTCAGAGATACATGTCAACACGCAAACAACTTTCTGATTCCTCATCTGCTTGGTCTTATTCAAAGTGCCAAACCTATTTGTTGGGAATTAATAAGCTTTGTTTTGCTTAAAGCTTGAAGAGAGATGGCTTTCCAAATCTGTTTCTTGAAAATGTGGCTCTGCAGGGTCATCTTGGAATTCACAGAGTTGAATATATATAACCTATCAGGAGACACTATTTTCTGGCCTCAATTTTCATGCTGAATTGGAAGCCTGGGATTTCAAACCACAGCACAGAAACAATAAAAGGGAGAATTTAAGTGAAAGAATTCAATTTAAATATATTAGCTATAACAATGTTCCACTATGTAGGGTTGATGATGATCATCCAGTTTTCTTCTGCGGTAGGAGCATCATGGATAAAAGCTTGTTCTCTAGAGTCACTCAACAAGCTTTTCAACACTTGAGCAAACTTTCCTAAGGGCAACATTTCCTATGACTCAACTTCCTCATACATAAAATTGTGCCAGTGAAAGTCAGCCATTAAGAGGAAAATGCAAATATCCACATAATCTGAGACAAATCAAGAAGGAAAGTAAAAGAAACAGGAGGGATGCTACTGAGCATAAAATAGGATGGTAGGCATGAATCCAAATATTTTAGTAATTGTATAATTGTATAAAACATTCCATTTAAATATTTTCAGACTGCATTTAAAGTTTCAAAAATTTAATTATGAGCTGTCTACAAGAGGCACATATAAACATACTGATACAAAACTAAGAGAAGAAAGCTGAGGGAAATATAAGTGACAAAAAAGGCTGTGCAGCCATATTAACATCACATGAACTAAGCTTTAATGAAGAGAAGATATTAGAAATAAGGAGAGGAAATACAAATGGTGAAGACTCACCAGGGAGATATAGGCATTAAAATTTGTATATATCCAATAAAATGTAGCAAGTAAAAAAAAAAAAAAAGACACATCTATGAGAAGAAATAATGAACTCTACAAATAGAGTGGGAGGTTTGAACAAACCTTTCAACATTTTAGAGAACATGATGGAAAGGTCAACATTATCATAAAATACAAAAACTAAATATTACTAGTGAACATAACTCCCTAAAAATTCCCAATACAATAACTAATGTCTGTGAAAAAGAATTTGTTTTATCACTTATACCAAAGTGTTTATCTTTGGTATCTTCTGTTTGAGGTTGTATGATAAAACAACCAAGACATTACAGCATTGTCATATATTAAACATGACATGAACTAGATATCAATGCCAACTCTGGAGTAACTATGTATAATCCCATATTAGTTTACAAGACCTGAAAATAAAATATTTTTAGCTCTCATGCCCCCATCCTTTCAACGTTCTTGTTCAATCTGTGAATGTGCTATGTCCAACTCTCTTGCATTCCATCAGTAACTTGACAAAGTCAGACCCATTAGCTTAACACAATTTTTAATAAAAGAACATTTATAATTGTTTCCCCCGAATGCTCCTTAAGGCAAGATTCCATCAATAATGGACTATTCCATTTTCCAGTTTTTAGCTTTATTAGTTTCCAGCCAAAGCTTAATCAAGATTTAACGCCAATGAATAGAGAATCAGGTTAGCCCTTGAGGGAGTAAGAACAAAAGATAAATGTGATGGGCAGATTCTTATCACTACCATTAGAACTACAGAAAATAAAATAACAGCTAGATCTTTAAAGACTTTAACAATGAAATTGCCTGGCTTGCTTATAATTTGGAAAAGTAAACCCAGCTAGGGCCAGTCAATGCAACTACAGAAAAGTGGGAAACTTGATTGCTTTTCCACACATGAACACATCAATAAAATGAAATCTTTCCCCTTTTGTCCAAGTATTGACTGTAATTATAGATAGGAATGATTTCTTAGTTACTATAAAATATGGACATGCGTTTATATTGCTCCTAACTCTACAGCTGATTATTAAAGGAGTATAAGGATGCTGCAGTTTATTGAGTGCAGTTTTGAAAACCAATGGAAGGGGGAAGCCATTACTGCACAGTATTGCTGCTCCTTTATCATTAGCTTGAAAGCACAAAGAGTAACATGTCTAAACTAATTCAGCTACCATTTTATTATTAATTCCCCACAAGTTGTTCTATCACCACATGCTCTTTCATAAAAGAGAGGGAGTGCAAGTATTTAATACTGTATCTTAACAGCTGTGTAGATCTCTATTTTTCCCATAACACAGTTCAAAATGTTCTCAGGCTGGTAGGAAAAACAAAACCCCTTGCTTTATACTTTTAGAAACAGAATGGAAACTTGAGAAAAGAAGTGGATAATAGATATCAGAAGGAAGATGCTCTGAGCCTGAAAACGTAAGTTGGAGGTTTAGAGATAGGAAAAAAGTCAAGGGATATCTCTGCTGGTTCAGTGGGTAAGACTTCAAGCTCCCAATGTAGGGGGCTAGGGTTAAGGGAGCTAGACCCCACGTGCTGCAACTAAAAGATCCTGTATGCCACAACTAAGGCTTCCCTCATAGCTCAGTCAGTAAAGAATCTGCCTGCAGTGCTGGAGATCCAGGTTCAATTCCTGGGTCAGGAAGATCCTCTGGAGAATGAAATGGCAACCCACTCCAGTATTCTTGCCTGGAGAATCCCATGGACAGAGGAGCCTGGCGGGCTACAGTCCATAATGTTGCAAGGGTTGGACACGGCTTAGTGACTAAATCACGACCATGACACAACTAAGGCCCAGCACAGCCAAATAAATACATAAATAATTTTTTTTTAAATGGAAGAATGTCATGCATTACATTGTAGGCCATTCACCATAACTTTGCCATATTCTTAGTGATTATTATTACTGATTTTGCATCAGTCTACTGCAAGACTCAGTGGAGTGTCTTTCACCAGAGAGCAGCATGCTTTCTACGGTTTCTTTAATTTTACCCTGTGGCAGGGCCTAATGGCTCTTTTGGTTAATCACAAGTGGCAAAACTTATTCACCAACCTCTTCAATCCACACAGCGTCTCAGTTTAGAAACCAACTCTTTAGGCCTGAATAACAGTGATAGATGCCATCTTGCTTTCAAGTTAAAATTAAAATTTCTTCCCTGGCTTACTTAATATAAATCAGAATCTGGAAAATGGGGAAAGGGGTATGTAGTTCCTTATTCCATCTCTACCAAATACTTCTATTCTTCCTTTCCTGCCTTGTTAATTTTATTTTCAGATACCCTTTATGATTGAATCAGTGGGAGGGCATGGCAGCAGAAAAGTTTCTAAAGACTGTTGTTTATGTGGAAATCTACCACTCTCTGAACTTGATGATGTTTATGCTGATTCTTTCAAAGAAAAACTCCCATCACTTTGGTCACTGAACTGAGGTTCCATAAGCACTGGTGAATCATCTCCATTCTAACTTTTCCCCTGTGATTCCTTTCACATATTGCAGGCATCTGTTATTATGTCCAGCTTTTTTCTGCTGAGAACTTGAATTATATTTGAAAATTGCCTAGTAATGGCTTTCTTTATTTATTTCATGTATATATACCAAAGAAGATTCTCACGCTTTCAGTACCCTTAAAACCCTAAATGCTTTGTGAGTTCAGGCCAGTTCTCAGACAATAAGAATAGTTCCTTTTCTCTACCATCAAAGCAACTGGCTAATCACTCAGTATACCTTCAGATTTCTTTGTTGTATGTCAAACACCAATCCATGGTGTCCCACAGAATAAACAGAACCATATAGGATGCTCTGAGAGTTCCCAATTAAAGACCTGGTTCTTAACTTCTGATGAAGGACAGGGCCACCTATAACCCTTATGTATAGATGTTATTATAAACAACATGCCAATATCTCTTTACCAAAATTATTGACATATCACCATCTCTAATCCGCTCAAGCCCTCTTATCTCCTCAGTGGGGATGATGGGTTTAAAACTCACAGTTGATAGACACTTCTGGAACCATGCACTTGCACCCTCTTTGGAATATAGTCTACATTGCCATGGTACTTCAACTGCAACTTCCATTTCACGTTGTGCTTACATTAATATTGATGTCATCTTTATTCAAATAAAGAGACTACTCGGACATAGCTAATTTCATTAGAGATGTTATTGTTGAACAAATTTAATCTTAGTTTTGGCTAGAAATTCAGTGAACAAAATATTTAAGGTACTATGATTTTAAATAACACTTTTAAAAAAGTACACTGGCATTTTACTAAAATTTGTAATTTGAAGAACTTTTTACTAGCATTCTTTTAACTATTCCATAGTGTCATTGTTTTTTATAGACTAAATAAGTGAATAGTTAGAGACAGGTTAAGTAAAGAACTTGTCACAAATAAATGAGAGTCCTGGTGAAATTAAGTACCCAGGGCATTTCTTGCTGCTAAGAAATTGCCCTCATTGTGTCTCAACAATAATTTTGTCATGTTTCTCAGTTTATGTATGCATAGACCATCAGAATCAAACTCAAGACAAGTTTTTGTAATGATTGATGCATAATACTAGGTCCTTTTTTTTCCAGGTATAGTTTTGCTGTTTAGATGACAGGAGCTGCAAAATATCACATTCAAACTGTGTCCCTGGAAAAAACACTGTTAAGAAATTTTTTACACAAATCTGTTAATGTATTTTCCAGAAAGCTCTAGTAGAAAGGTGTCCAGATCATTCTTCTAGTCATAAGAGAAACTAGTAAAGAAAACTGCTGACAGTAAAGACTATAGGGCTAAGTCCAAGAAACCTAGATTTTCCACTTCACAGAAGTGTCATCTCACACAAGATGTTTAATTTCCTTGGATTTCATTTTTCTTGTTTTCCAAAATGTTTAATAATCCTACACAGCTTGCTTTACAGATGACGAAATAAGCAGCAGGCATAAAAGTGCTTTGAAATTTTAATAAAAATTCAATCACTTTATTCAGGTATTACTGCCATCACTGCCAGCACTATTCCTTGGACTTTCCTTAAAGTCTAATGTGGGATATCATAACTTAGGTTTTAAAAAAAGTCTAAATTTCCTGAAATCAATAATGTTTGATTACTTGTGACTATTATAACTATTAATTCCTGCCCCCCCAAATTCTCTGATGTCAGTGGGATTGGGAGAGTTGTGAGATATCAGAACTGGCTAGTTTGATAATGTATATATTATTATTATTTTTGAAAGACCAACTAAAATTTGTCTTTCTTTAAAGATTGTCATGAGCACAGTTACTCATCTTTAACTAAAGATTCAGATGTAATTTTACATGAGTAAAGGGAGTGCTTGATCCACAGTCAGTGCATAATACATCTATTTTGACAGGAAACTCCATGGATCAAAAGAATTATTTTGGATTAATCTAGAGCAGGTCACTTAAAACAAGTGGTAGAAAAAGTAAAAAATCAACAGCACTCAGTCATGTAGTAAAGTTAATACATTTCCTCTGGTTTTCAATGTCAATATTAAAAACAGCTGTAATATTAGAAAAGTATCCAAACCCAAATGTGTAAGCCATGCCAAAACCTCAAAACCACCAAAGGTATAAAACCACGTCCTATTTAATTGAGGTTGGATGAAGAATGATAGTAAAATATTTCTTGAGGTTTTAACATGGAGCTTTCCTCAAGCCAGGAGAGAAAACAAACCCAGATGTTCATATGGCACACACACTTCCTTTTCTAATGCTTTCATGAAGCCTTCTAGTTAATTGTTTATAGCAGCTCTAACTACAAAAAGAGTAACATTTTTTGGGGAAGCTATTCCCAAAGATGGATGCTTGAATCTATAAATCATATTTTTCTCAGTTAAACTCTGAATCTCACTGGAGACTCAATCTCAAAGTGATGCAGCTTCTTGGAAGCATAAAATGAAGCTAATTCTTAAATCATTGTAACTTGCTGTCTGGCTAAGGAAGTACCACTTGAGTAGTTATTTATCACAACCTTCAGCTAAGAGGTGGTCTAATTAATACCTAATGTAGACTCCAGTTTATTCCATTAGAGATATTTAAATTAAGTGAGTTTGTCTATATCATCTCCTTATGACAGACATAACTAGATTCCACTTTACGGAATTCTACACTAAATTATCCTTTACTTCCAAATGATCTGAGTAGAGAAATATCCATGTTTAAAGTTATGGCTGTCATAAGTTATCAAGTGTGGTAAGCTATGTTTTCTTATAATTATTCTGACTACTATCATTGTGTATAATCAATTTACTTTTATGCTTTTATTCATTGGCTTTGCATCTTAAAAGCATAGATATTGACAAAAATTATACAAAATTAGCATGATGTATTATTTTTTTGTGAATATACTTTTTCCCTAGGATTTTCTATTCTTTGCAATGCATGTTGACAATTAGGCACACAGTTAAAGAGACACAAATTTTCTGTCGTTTTCAATCTTCAGGGGGTATTATTATCTAAAATATTCCATGAACATCATGACCTATTTACAATTATGTGTGGTTGTTGTTTATTGAAGAAAAATATTTTCTCAAATATATATCCACTCAATTTTGACTCTCGCTCCTAAAAATCTACAATTTTAATAGATTTTTGTGGGTGTTTCTTTTTTGAAAGTGTGGCACTCAGAAGGGACCATCATTATTCCCCAGAAATAATTCAATCGCCATTCTTTTCTGTTTATTTTACCTAGAGAGTAACCACAAGGAAAACATTAGATAATAGTATAATAGTTGTATTATTATTGCTGCCATAAAAAGTTACAATTAACTTAGAAATTTAAACAATAAAATTATTCTCTTATAGTTAGTTATTGGAGTTCAAAATTCTGGACTAGCTATTAGTAGACCAAAGTCAGATGTATACAAATTATGCTCCTCTCTAGAGATTCTAGGGGAAAGTCTATTTCCTCACAGTTTCTAGATTTTAGAAATGCATGCATTCCTTGGTTCATAGTCACTTCCTCTATCTTCAAAGCCAGCATTTTTCAATCTCTCTGAAAAAAAAAATCCGCTTGCAATGCAGGAGACCCCGGTTTGATTCCTGGGTTGAGAAGATCCCCTGGAGAAGGGAAAGGCTTCCCACTCCAGTATTCTGGCCTGGAGAATTCCATGGACTGTATAGGGTCACAAAAGAGTCAGACACAACTGAGCAACTTTCACTTTCTTTCGCGATTTAATTGACTCCCTTGGTTTGCTGTGTTTATTGGTACTCCTATACACAGTGATGTAAAGATGAAGACTGGCATTGGTGTTCTTCCCTATGGCAATGAAATCATCAGGAGACTCATGGTCAGTTTGGCTCCCGAATAGTTGGCTATGTTCCCAATCAAGTATAAACAGCACTGCAACACTGGTAGCTTATCTCAAAAGGAAGGTAATTTAGGCTAGTCAATATGTGAACTATAGCCAGAGTAAACAATGTAGTTATTTCTTTTATTTCACGAGAAATTTCTATAAACATAACTTGGCATGACTACTCATTCTCGTCTCATATTTAGTTTCATATAATACACCATATGACTTTTCATTAGAAATTAATACTAGGAAGACTTTACTGTTTCTGTTGACATCATAAGATTTCTTTTATCAAGGAAAGACAAAAATAGGGCAACACTAGGATGCTTTTGTTTCCTTGGTTTTTGGATGGTTGTTTCTTTTTTCTATTGTACAAAATACATAACTAAGCAAAAGACTTGACTGCAGTTATTTTGGGCTCTTTGTAAGATTTTTGTTTTGAATATTCATATGACAATGCTATATAAAAAACATGCTATTATATATTCAACATAATTATAAATAAAAAAATACTTACAAAAGAATTAAGAGATGAGGAATATGTTGGAGTAGGAGTACATGAAGCTAGCTCCCCCCACCCTCCACAATCACATCTAAAACATATCTACATGTGGAACAATTCTCATGGAAACAAACTGGAAACTGGAGAAGAACTCCTATAAAAGCAGAGCATTAAGAAAGACCTCCACTTAAACAGATAGAATGAGGGGAAGAGGCACTGGGTTGGAGCCTGCACTCCAGGAGGTATCTGTAAGGAGAAGGAGGTCTGCACAGGCAGACCTCACTCAGGGGAGGGAGCAAATTAAACCACAATCTGGACAGTCCTGTGATTTTGTGCAGGGAAGACAGGCCCCCCTGCCCAGTGGAAAATCCATTTTCAGATAGAAGGACTGGAGAAGCCTAGACTGATTATGAAGAGTGGGAACATGCTATTTTCATGACGTTCAGAGTAGAGAGAGCCCTGCATTGGGGGACTACCACCTAACAGCAGTTCACTCTGTGAAGTGGAGAACACACTGGCCCTGCTCAGTCCTTATCAGAGCCTCGCATGTGACATGGGCAGATACTCGGACTAGAGAGACACCGGGACATTCGGGGTGTGATCCAGGCAGAGCAATAGAGGACACTGTTAGAGCATTCATGGGCAATGCCACAGGAGCTCACAATGGCTAAGCACTGCACCTCAGGAAGACAGGCTCGGGAGAGGACTCCTCAAGCTATGTGGAGATATAGCCCCCCAAGAGGGCCTATGGCATGGCCCAGGTGCGGCAGCAACAGCCCTTATCTGCACACTTAGCAGTATTCAGCAGCTCACTTCCCAGTGGTAGTACCTCAGCTTTACTCACGTCCCACCAGAGCTTGGCTCTAGATCCAGGGCAAACAGGTCCCAGAGAAGTGGCATAGATCTCTGGTGATAGTATCACCATCTCAGTTCCTACAACCACAGCACCTGACCCCGGCCCTGGTCTATTGCACATCATAGCCTTTCACTAGATCTGCGATGAACACATCAGGGAAGGGGATGCTTCTGAGCAGAACTGCAGATGCCTATTCAAGTGGCACACAGGCCCACTGTAGCATAGGGGTCTCGATTGTCTTAGAAAGTACCTCCTTTGGGGCAGGGCATGCACTTGAGGAAAATGGAACCTGACTCAACCCAACCTTAAGGGCTTCTTCTCCGACAACTGGGGAGCAGTCTCTATCTCTGACAGGTGATTACAGCCATAGAATAGAAAGGAAGTCCCATGTCACACCCGAAATAGGCTCTAGATTCTACAACAAAAATCACAACTCATATTAAGGGGATAACATCCAGCACATCTTGAAGGAAGACATGACTTGTATAACACATCCAGCCCTCTTACCAAAAACATTGGAAATATGTTGTCTATAGAGGGAAGCTCCCACATAAAAATACCCTTTAAAGACCATAGAAGACAATTATTTCTCCTACACTGATACAGACAGAGAAAGTTAAAATGAAAAGGTAGAAAAACTATTCCCAACTAAAATAACAAGAGAAACACCTGAAAGAATTAAAAAACAGACCTTACCAGTATACTAGACCCTGAATTCAAAATGGAGGTAATAAAAATGCTAAATGAATTAAAAAATATAATTGATAGAAATTAAGATAACTGGAACAAGGAACTTTATAGAAACTATAAAGATAAACCAATCAAAAATAGGCAATCTAGAAAAAATAAAGATCAGAATAAATGACACAGAAGAATGAATAAGTGATCTGGAACATAGATAGAATAATAGAAACCACCCAATCAGAACAGCAGACAAAAAAACCAATGAAATAAAAATAAAAGCAACATACAAGATCTATGAGATCATATAAAACAGAAAAAAATCCTGGTGGCTCAGAAGGTAAAGCGTCTGCCTATAATGCGGGAGTCCTGAGTTCGATCCCTGGGTTGGGAAGATCCCCTGCAGAAGGAAATGGCAACCCACTCCAGTACTCTTGCCTGGAAAATCCCATGGACAGAGGAGCATGGTAGGCTACAATCTATGGGGTCGCAAAGAGTTGGACATGACTGAGCAACTTCACTTTATGCATAATAGGGGCACCACAAGAGGAAGAGAAAAAGATGCATGACAAATCGCTTTAGTTGTGTCTGACTCTTTGCAACCCCATGAACTATAGCCTGCCAGGCTCCTCTGTCCATGCGATTCTCCAGCAAGAATACTGGAGTGAGCTGTCATTTCCTTGAACTGGATCAAAAATGTATTTGAAGAAATTTTGGCTGATAACTTTCCAAATCTAAAGAAGAAAAGAGATACTCAGTTACAGGACACACAGAGGGCCCCAAAGAAGATGAGCCCCAACAGACTCATACAAAGACATATAACAATCAAAATGGCAAAAGCTAAAGATAAAGAGAAGTTTCTAAAGGGAGCAAGAGAAAAACAGAGTGAATTAGAAGGGAACCCACATGAGGCTATCAACTGAATTCTCTGCAGGACCTTTGTGGGCCAGAAGGGAATGGCATGTTATACTGAAAATCCTGAAAGGGAAATACAGCAATCTATCAGCAAGATTATCATTTACAATAGAGAGAAAGAATTTCTCAGGCAAACAAAAACTAGAATTCAGCAATACTAAGCTTATCCTAAAAGAAATATTGAGGGGTCTTCTCTAAATAGAAAAGAAGCAAGATCTATAGAAAAGGGCAAATTATAATACAAAAGGCAAATATATAAAAACACTGAAGATCACTTAAATAAGCAGGCACACAGGTTAATAAAACAATAAAAAATTGTGAAAACCAATTATAACTACAATTAACCATAAAAAGATAAACATGAAGATGCAAAATAAGATATCAAAATTACAAACTGTGAGGGAGGGGAATATAAAATGTAGACCTTTTAGTATGTGTTTGAACTTTAATGGCTATCAGTTTAAAGCAAGTATGTATAGTTCTGGATCAAAGTACTTGAAGTCCATAGTAACCACAAACCAAGACAATACGTAAGATTCACAAAAAAATAAAATAAAATAATAATAATAAAAAGGAACTCAAACATACTACAAATCATCAAAATACAAAAGGGAAAAAAAAAGAAGAAATGAACAAAGAACTACAAATAAAGTGAAAGGCATGAATTAAATTGGCAGTAAGTATGCATTCATCAATAATTACTTTAAATGTCAATGGACTGTATGCTCTGATAACAAGACACAGTGTGACAGATTGGATTTAAAAAAAAAACAAGAACCTGAAATATGCTGCCTACAAAAGATTCACTTCAGGGTGAAAGAAATACAGACTGAAATTAATGAAATGAAAAATGATAGTTAATGCTAATGGAAAAACAAGAAAGTATGAGTAGCAATACTAATATTAGACAAAATAAACTTAAAACAAAGTCCATAAGAAAGACAAAGAAGACATCATCACTATACAATGCTAAAGGGATTGCTACAAGGGAAGAGATTGTTACACTTATTAACATATACATATTCAATTCAATATAGGAGTACCTACATATATAAAACAAATATCAATAAACAAAATTGAAAATTTGGAAATAATATAAAAATAGCAAAATATTTTTAATATCACATGATATCAATGGGTGGATTATCAATACAGAAAATCAGTAAGTCAACAGAGGTCCTAAATGATACAACAGACCAGTTAGATTTAATTGATATCTATTAGGACCCTGCATGCATTCACAGAAAAAAGAAAAATGCAGAATTCAAGTTCTTGTCAACTTGCACTTAGTGGCAATGATGAAGAGTCACATAATTATTTTAAGAAGACAAAAGTAGAGGGTTTCATGTTGAGAGAGAAAAGAGACTTTTAAAAAATGACTTTCTTTGGGTTTCCCCTTCAATAATTTTTAAATTTGTCAGTGTTCTAAGAATTGATTATAGATGCAATAAAATACACTCAACTATATCAAGAGTTGAATGATTTTATGGGAAATATTCTTAATAAAATGAGTCATACTGGATTTGCATGTGAGTATGAAAATCCTGGATTGAATAGTGTGCTGATGTTGTCTTTCAATGTAATGCCTATTATTTTCCATTTGATGTTATTGGTAGATTTAAAGAACATTACATTGATGTCCTTCTTCAAGGCAATAAAATATTGACTAGAAAGAGGGTTCTTGCATATCCATATGAAATTTTCTTTTAGGTTTACAATCAAATATGTCATTGGCTGAACTTTTTAGTCAACCAATTATTAATATTTCTAAGTATACAATCATTGATCCCCATGAACATTTCATAGATATTATAGCATTACTGAGTTTACCTACTGTGTTTACCATATAACAACTGGGCTATCAGGGAAGCCCACTAGAAGAAATAGTATGTTGTTTTTTTGTGTTTGTTTTCTGGTAAAGGTTATATGACAGGAACAAGTTTAGAAGTATTGAAAACCCAAATAGGAAGTAATATCTTTTACCTTACTTGATCCAGGGAAGTAAACATTTGAGTTGAGTCTTGAAGACTGGATGGCTTTAGATAAGCAAAAATAAAGGAGTGAGCATTTCAGGAAAAGGAATGCCCCAGCAAAACAGTAAGACAGTAGAATGCAAGACACGTTGAGGAAGTTTCAGTTTATACAAGGAAAATTGGTTAAATAATTTTGCAAGATCGGTTAGTAAATAAACAGCTAGTCTTGGTATTGTTTGCCTTAAATATAAACCCATATATTTTCCCCTTACTATGATGTCTGTCTTCTGTTAACTCTTTAGGAAGAAAAGTGGTGCTCAAACAATATGGCACTTAGGGACATTATTCTAACTATGCTACACAGAATAGATTGTAAGAGAAATTCTTTAACAAACTTTGGTAATGGTTCATGCATGGAGAAAACCACACATGGAGGAGTAGTTTGTAGTTTTCAACCATTTATTTGAACCTGTTCTCTCTACCAAGATATTATCATTAAGATCCATAGGTTTCTCCCTCATTTATCCATCTTTATTTAGCTGTTTAGACAAGTGTAAATTTTTCTGTATTTATGTGATGTCTCTAGCAATGTGGACATTCTATAATGTCAAAACACCCTTTTAAGATCTGTCAATTAAGATTTGGAAAATGATCTAGTCTCTGGATAATGGAAGCATCTTTGAACTGGGGTCACTTAGCCTAGATTTTCCAACAATGAAGATTAAGCTGCTATCTTTTTCTTTTAAGCTGCTGTCTTGAATATAACCACCTTCCTTTGTTCATTCACAGCTCCTGGGAGCATTTACATTTCATTTTCTGAGTGAAAAATCTCCCAGGGAAGGTTCATTAGCTCTTTTACCTAATTATACACCAGAATCTTTGGTAAAAAGGAAAAAAAAAAAAAAAAAAAACTGGTCTCTGGAGCAGAAACACCTCAAAAATAATTTTGGTTAACAAAAACAGAAGGAAATATATAAGTATTGAGAGATTACAGAACATCTTGCATTTGAGACCTTATAATTTGTAAAACTAGTTGAGAAAAATCATTCAATTTCATTCTAATTTTTCTCATGTAATTAAATGGAGATAACATAATTCCCATGATTACATCAGAGATTTGTATATATGTTCCAAAACGTTTAAACAAATCTGTAAATATTGTTAAAGTATTTACTTAAAAAATAAGCTGTGTTATTTTAAGAGTAAGAAGCATACAGCACTCACCTTACATTAAAATATATGAACCTTGTTCAACCTCTCATATATATATACATAAGTTGTTTAAATCTGAATTTTAAATCAAGTTTTCTACTTTAAAATGTTATTTTATTACTGTTGGCTATGTTAGCTCTTATTTTTCCCCCACAAACTTTGTACAAAGCTTAATTAGAGAAGGAATGTTCTAAAATTTGTGAAAAACATTTCAAAAGTAAATACAAATGTATATTATCTCTTTCATTAGGAATGGTACACATCTAAGTAGAATGAAGTCTTCTATGATTTTCTAATTTAAGGAATAAATAAAATTTACCTCTCATGTAAACTTTTTTAAGAGAGAGAGAAAATGAGGATGATACTGTAATTTTAAAATCTTATTTAAAAACACAAATTCAAGATCATTTGAAACTAAAATCAATTCAGTATACTCTTGGCATTTGACTAAATTTTGTATTATTTGAAGGTCTGTTTTGTTACTTGATTCCTTAGTAATACTACACTTGATATGCCTACCTCACTTTTTTACATTTCAGGGTGAAAGTTTTTTTAATGGAAGAAACTTGGAAGAATTTTTTTATTAAAATACCCAGTTTTTTTGCACATCGTGCTATTATAAAACATTTGATTGCAATGTTAATGAAATCACTAACTTCTATATTGGAGATAATCCTAGAATGTTCTAGGTACATTCATAGCCAAACTTTATAAGCTCAATATAATCCTGTGATTAGTTCCAGGAAAACAGAGTGAAGTGCTTCAAACCTGATTTTTCCAAGTGGTCTAGAATTTATAGCTTCTAACACCATTAGCAATAGAAACGATTTATATGGCATGGATTTAAATGAACATTATCAATAAAACTACTTTTAAAAAAAATCATCTGTTATAACTAATAAGCAAACTGAACAAGGTTTAGACTGCACGTTTCTTCTAGCTTCTGTGGTCACATCAGTTCAGTTCAGTTCAGTTCAATCGCTCAGTCGAGTCCGACTCTTTGCGACCCCATGATCCGCCGCACGCCAGGCCTCCCTGTCCATCACCAACTCCCGGAGTTTACTCAAACTCATGTCCATCGAGTCGGTGATGCCATCCAACCATCTCATCCTCTGTCGTCCCCTTCTCCTCCTGCCCCCAATCCCTCCCAGCATCAGGGTCTTTTCCAATCAGTCAACTCTTTGCATGAGGTGGCCAAAATACTGGAGTTTCAGCTTCAGCATCAGTCCTTCCAATGAACACCCAGGACTGATCTCCTTTAGGAGGGACTGGTTGGATCTCCTTGCAGTCCAAGGGACTCTCAAGAGTCTTCTCCAACACCACAGTTCAAAAGCATCAATTCTTGGATGCTCAGCTTTCTTCACATGATGGGTCTCAATTCCTCAGTCTCCACTGCGTGTGATTACTAGATGGATCCTATAGAATGAAGGTCAGTTTACAGGGTCATTCTCCTGTCAGTGGCTGTAATTAGGGGGACTAATTGGCTGGAGAAGAATGGTAATTTAGCATAAGATTCTACACAAAGACTTTAAACTAAATAAAAATTAGTATATAAACCATAAAAGCTAAAACACTGGTTTTATTCAATTTTCTAGCTCTACAGTGTCCTTTTATAATTTGTTATCCAGATGTTGACTTATTTTTTATTTGCGATAGCATTGGTTTATAATATTAAGCCTCATGTGTATAGCATTCGGGCTTCCCTGGCGGCTTTTCACTTTTACTTCTGTATACACTAGTGATCACCACCAAAAGTTTTATTCCCGCCTATTACCATACAGCTGATCCCCTTGCCCATTTCACCTTTCTCCCTTTTCCTTTTCCCTCTGATAACCACAGCTCTGTTTTCTGTACCTGCCTGTATGCTTCGTTTGGTTTGGTTTGTTCATATACTAGGTATTTCTCTTAGTTTGCTTGTTTTTTATATTCCACATAGGAGTGAACTCACAAATATTTGCCTTTCTTAGTCTGACTTATTTCCAAGTGCTGATCTGAAATTTGCAAATATATACAATCCACCTGGAACATCAAGCAGAAATGTTACTTGAGGTCATGAAACATTAGCCTATTTATAGGTCATCACATTCAGTCAATAGAGCAAAAGCAAGTAGTGTGCATCACAGCAGGTCACAGAACACTACATTACACTCTGGATTTATATGTGTTTTCTTTTTACATAGTCCAAGAGAAAGCTTTCTCTGGTCTTTCCCAGAAACAGAAAGATGGTCATGCAATTATCCTAGGTGCTTTGATTCTCATTCTGTCATTAATAACAGAAACGACAATCCAGTGATCTGATCATTTAATCTTGACTATAACTCTAAAACTTGAATTAAATGTATAGTCCAAAATTATCTGAGATCTTAGCATTTAAGTTGTGGGATTCTTGAGGGTAGGAAGTATCTACACACATATATGTTTGAATCGCATGGGGGAAACAGTTGTAGATTTAGCATTGTATTCCCCATCAGTTATATAAACTTATCAGACTATACAATTTCCTCAGACTGTTTTTATTTTCACTTAAGGAGAAACATGTTTTTCACAGTTCTCCAATTTTCAGTTTAATTTCTAGAGGAATCAGAATCTCAAGATCAAAATAGTATCATTGGATTTTTGTTACTTTATTTCAGACTACAAGTCAAAGATTTGAGTTTCTAGTTGTCTTTTCCCTTAAAATGTTAGTTTATGTTTCTAAGGATTGATAAATAAGTCACATTTATACTTCTACCTACAAATTGTGCCTCTTTCTACAATTTATTTTATTTTAATCAGCAGATGGTTTTCTCAGCAGATTCTTATATTAATGTGGTGGTTAAGATCATAAACTCTTATTATAGTTAGGAAATTTGGGTTTGAATTCTTCATCTGCCAATTACTAACTGTGAAACTTCAGAAAACATATTCAGTCATCCTATGCATCAGCTTTTTCAGGATTTCTGTACAGATTAAATTGTCCAATACATGTTAAGGGTCAGAGTGCCTGACACAAAATAATACTCTATTATTATTATTATCTATTACTATCACAACACACTGTGGAAAATTCTTAAAGAGATAGGAATACCAGAATACCTGACCTGCCTCCTGAGAAATCTGTATGCAGGTCAGGAAGAAACAGTTAGAAATGGACATGGAACAACAGACTGGTTCCAAATCAGGAAAGGAGTACGTCAAGGCTGTATATTGTCACTCTGCTTATTTAACTTATATGCAGAGTACCTCATGAGAAATGCTGGGCTGGATGAAGCACAAGCTGGAATCAAGATTTCCAGGAGAAATATCAGTTACCTCAGATAAGAAGATGACACCACACTTATGGCAGAAAGTGAAGAAAAATGAAAGAGCCTCTTGATGAAAGTGAAAGAGGAGAGTGAAAGTGTTGGCTTAAAGCTCAACATTCAGAAAACTAAGATCATGGCATCTTGTCCCATCACTTCATTGCAAATAGATGGGGAAATAGTGGAAACAGTGTCAGATTATTTTTTGGGGCTCCAAAATCACTGCAGATGGTGACTGCAGCCATGAAATTAAAAGACGCTTGCTCCTTGCAAAAAAAGTTATGACCAACCTAGACAGCATATTAAAAAGAAGAGACGTTATTTTGCCAACAAAGATTTGCCTAGTCAAAGTTATGCTTTTTCCAATTGTCATGTGTGGATGTGAGAGTTGGACTATAAAGAAAGCTGAGCACTGAAGAATTGATGCTTTTGAACTGGGGTGTTGGAGAAGACTCTTGAGAGTCCCTTGGACTGCAAGGAGATCCAACCAGTCCGTACTAAAGGAAAGCATTCCTGAATATTCATTGGAAGGACTGATGCTGAAGCTCAAACTCCAATACTTTCGACGCCTGATGCGAAGAACTGACTCATTTGAAAAGATCCTGATGCTCGGAAAGATTGAAGGCAGGAGGAGAAGGGGATGACAGAGGATGAGGTGATTGGATGGCATCACAGACTCAACGGACATGAGTTTGAGTAAACGCCCAGAGTTGGTGATGCACAGTGAGGCCTGGTGTGCTGCAGTCTGGGGGGTCGCAAACAGTCGGACACAACTGAGTGACTGATCTGAACTGAACTGATTATTATATTTAGTTAAATCATAGGTGGATTATCAGTTGGGAAATTTCTATCTGACCAGTTTCTCAGGGAAATAAGTAATCATTTCAGAAGTTAACATTGCATAGTCTAACTTGTAAGTCTTAATATCTTGGCCTCAGGAGTCTGGGAAGAGTTTTTCTGCAAATAACTGTCAAACTTAGGAGGAGGAATGTGAAACAGAATAGTTCAGGAGTGGGGTTAGTGGTTTGATGGGAAACTAGAGGGTTTACTGGTGCTTGCTTCTGAGGTTGGAGAAGTGAATTCCTACCACTTTGGAGGGAAAGAAAGGTGAAATGTCATTTCCTTAAAAAAAAAATCATGTAGTCATGAGTGGGCATGCAAAGTTTAACACCTAGGAGTGGCAGACTTCAAAGTCTCAGTTGAGAAACATGGGCTTGCAGAAGGAGAATGGAAAAACTGGGCCATATGTCAAGCCAGGTCTATAGGGCCTGGAAACAGAGATTGGATCTGAGATCAGAGGTATCTGCTCTCTGCCACAAGGGACAACAGCTCAGATACCAGTGACATGGCAGCAGGACTGTAGGAATGACAGCTAACTCACCTGACCCTAAAGTGAAGGGCACCAAAGCGGAGGTTCCTAACTGTCGTGGGGCCAATGGGCAGCCTGTTTTGTGAGTCTGGTAAGGACAAGCAGTTGACCTCAACACTGGGTATGGTGGTTGGCTGTTCATAAATGAATGAAAGGCTGAATTCTTTCAGTAACTTTACTTCACCATAGTCACCATTTATTATGTTTGGTACTTGCTACCTCTGGAATCCCAGGACACACTCAGCAGCCAGGCTTGCTCACTACCAGTGACCACCACACTGGAACGACGTGGCTACTCTGTCCTATTGTTGGCAGCATTGTTCACATCCATGCCTTTTCTCAGAGCAGGAAGAACCTCCATGACTCTGACTTTGCCCAGCACTTCCGCAAACCTCCTTCACTACCCTGTATACAATCTCTCTCCTGTTTGCTGAGTGAGCATTGTTCTGTCTTCTTTCATGTGTTTCACGGGATAGATACCTTCATGTTCTCCTGTCTGGATCTACAAGAATCATTCCATTAAATCCCTCACAGATGCACAAGGAACTGTGCTCCCCTTGACACTTACTCTCTCAACAGATTTCTACTTTATGTAACTTTACAGAGTGATGAAAGATGCTGTAAATTAAAACATCATAAGCCCCGTTTTCTTTTTATATACATTAAAACAAGCTAAATAAGGAAAAATAAACATCCTGATGATTTTAATAAGCATTAATTTAAAGTTTGCAAAGTGAAAACTGTATACAGTTCAACAAGTAGATGGATTCAGGAGAGCTGGAAATCACAATAAAAAACTCAAAAGTATCTAATTTCCATCCCTCATCCTATCCCATATATGTAAATCCCTCAAAGTAGGTAAAGTAAATTGTTGATACATTTTAACACTAAATGCTTTGGATGCCCTTATTTGTAAGTGATTGTCCCAAATACCCATTTAATTGCTATTTTACCCTTTTGCCCTTTTCTTACAGTGATAATGAATTAGAAATAATTATCACTGTCTCTTTGCTCAAATATGTCTTGACTCAAATAATATAAAAAAAAAGCAAATAAAGTTTCTATACAAAAGAGTATGTCTAGTAGCAGTTGCTCTCCAAACTCTGTTCTTTTTAAAATATTATCCCTAAAAGGATCATGATACAAATGTGTCTATTGCAAGGAGCATCTCTGTCACTCAGGCCTGACATGGCCAAGCTAGAAGGAGACTGTTTCACCTGTTCCCTAAAGCTATTTTGCTGTGTGTTATTTTAAGAAAAATCTAACCTCAAATATAAAAAAATAGCATATTATCATGTTAGCACTTTTTAATAAGTTTGTTATAATTTTTTTTTTTCAGTTTTCTGGTTACAAAGTGCCATAGGTTTTGAGTGGTCTCCTTCAATCCTATGTTTCCCCACAACTTCTGGTTTTCTGAACTGAGGCTTTTCAGAAACACATACTGTGCGCTGGAGCGGGAATGTTAGTTTTTCTGAGCTATGTATCCCAGGACTAAGTCAGGGAAAATCACTGGGGTTTAAGGGATTGTTCACACTCCCAAGTATAACAGTAAATTTGAGGGGCACTATTTAATAATGTCTATTTCTGGTTAGTGAGAAAGTTAAAGTGATGACACAACAGCCAAATATTTTCACATGAGCCAGTTCTTTTCATACATGAATGCATGGCCCTATTACAGGTAGGACTTTTGCAATTAAAATATCTTAGTTGTTTGTGAGTATTAGGATGAGAATTGATTGCTTAAACATTTCATATTTCCTTTTCCTTTAATCATTGCCTATGTGTGAAATTTAAAATAATTCACAGTGTAAAAATTCTGAACATAAAATATGGCTTAGAAACAGGATTGATTCTGGTAAAAAACCAATCATGTTATTCATTTAACATATTTTCTTAAGGAATATGGATTAAAGGAGAAAATGAAGTTAGGTAATTACTTCTTCAATTAGGTTCATGGCCACCTTGTTCAGATTCTCCTGTTCAGTCCAGTTCAGTCCCTCAGCCATGTCCGACTCTTTGTGACCCCATGAATCGCAGCACTCCAGGCCTCCCTGTCCATCACCAACTCCTGGAGTTTACTCAAACTCACGTCCATCGAGTCGGTGATGCCATCCAGCCATCTCATCCTCTGTCATCCCCTTCTCCTCCTGCTCCCAATCCCTCCCAGCATCGGGGTCTTTTCCAATGAGTCAACTCTTCACATGAGGTGGCCAAAGTATTGGAGTTTCAGCTTCAGCATCAGTCCTTCTGACTAAAAAGACATATTCCATAGCCCACAGTATACACCAATAATTATAGAAGTAATTCAGGAAGGAAAAAAAAAATAGCTTCAAGTTGTTGATTCCAGCTGTTCTCCCAAAATGAAGCAGATATTGAGCACCGCAGACCTCCTTTAACAATAGCTTTAAAGTTAAGTGGGGATTGACGACCAAGGGTACAGGCTCTCAGAGGAGGCTTTCTGAGATTAACACCTATCCAGCTCAGAAACATACAACTGAAGAAGAAAATTAATTAACTGTATTAATAATTACAACCATGGGTTTTTTTCTTTTAATTTTTAGTGATAGGCCTGCCTCATAGGTAGAGAATTCCTTTCTTCTTAAAAGTAAATTTTGGCAAGTCTGACACATATGTTTGTATATAGACTATGCCAGTCCATTGAGGCAACAATGATGCCTTGATTCATGAGACTAGTAACTTACAAAGTATCCATCTTTCAGAAATTTGGACAGATTCAGAAGTAGAGGGTTATGATGATTAAGTAGAAGCTCTCAAATTAGACAAATTGAAGTTGAATTCTGTCTCTATACTTGATTGTGTCATCTTAGACAGACAACCTCACTGGGTCTCAATTTCCTCAATTACAACAAAGTACAAAACTCATAACTGTGTTTAAACATTGAACTTAATATTGCTTGCAAGCCACTGGGACTCAGTAACTTTTAGATCTAGATAGAGAGAAGGATAACCTATTAACTGAATATAGCTCAATATAGCATACAGAGAGTAACAAATGGGGTGATTTTAATTAACTTCCAATTTTCTTGTTTCTGATTTCTTAAAAACTTCATAAGTAATGCTAAGACCTTTATAAAGACTTTTTGAGTGTGTTCAAAATCTAAATGAACAAATTAAAAAGTCACAGGACCCACCATAACAATGAGAATAAGACAGATAAGCCAAAAACTCATGGTATTTTTAAACTGAGCAGAAAAGCAGAAAAAAAGAAAACTAAAAAACTAAATTACAGAAAGTAATGAGCATTTCCTGAGAAAGAAGAGGTCTAAATCTGCTTTTCTGTATGTAGAATAGTGAGAAAATGAAAAATCTACTACAGATGGCTGTAAAGAAGAATCAGTCAAATTTTTAGTGGGTATGTGTGGACACACATGATGGATTAGAATCCTGAGGAGTCTTAAGCACAGAGCAAGTTTGCATCCACTTGCCAATTCTTTCCCCTGGGCCTTCCAAGAGTGCAATAGGGTAGAGTGCCTAAAATGGAATAGGTCAAGACAGCAGAGAGATAACCCCACTGAGGTTCATGAGCCCATCATCCACTGCAAGACACTGACACTGCTTAAAATGAAATTATGACAGAAGAATGGATAATTTCCTCCTGGTAGCTTTGGGAAGGACAGATGCAACTGACATAATTCTCTCTGAGGAACTCTAAGGATTCACCAAGTAGAAAGCTGGCATGCCAAACACGGTGTGAATATTGGGCAGTGACAAAAAGCTCCCAAGGTACCTCAGACCAACTTCAAGTGCACTGCAACCCAAAGGCTGCGGTTAGGGCACCAGGGAAGGGAGGGATTGCTTAAGGTACAGGAAACTGACATTGTGATCAGACAGCACAGAGATCAACTGTGTACTCTTCAGTTGGACAGCAGACAATCGAGTGGATCTAATTCTTATAAAGCTGGCAAGTGGCTTTTATAAAAAGATCAGTAGTCTTGAGAATAGGGGACTGAAGAGTGTGCTTACTCCCACTTCTATAAAAATTTTACTGGAAATCCTAACTGGGAAGAAGCAATAAAAAGCATGAAATCTATAAAGAAAGAAGTAAACATGTTCTTATTTATAAGTAACCTGATTGAACACTATAAAAACTAAAAACAACTAATAAAATATACTAATGACAGAACTAGTAATAGAATTACAAAAGTCAAAGGCAATAACTTGCTGAACCTGAGTGATGCTGGTTCACAAGAGCTAATTTTTTTTTCCCAATTTTCAGGAATTTTACATACAGGTTTTAAAGTAACAGAAATAAATTTAAATTAAACTTATGAAATAAGTTATATTAAAATCTAAACTATACTCAGAAATGACCACCCCCTAATATATTTTAATGCCTTTTAAAATCTATGGTTTGAGGATATTTACATCTACTGCATCTGTATAATGGTAATACCATAGATTAACATACTACTGCACACATCATGCTAATTCATTTTCAATCATATACATTTGGAGCTTGATATCTTACACCAAAACTTTTATTACATGAAAATTAGCAAACAGCAAACTTGAGCTCTTTTTTTTACTCAAAGAACTATTAGACATTTATCAATTCAAAACAGGCCACAGAGTATAAAGCTAATCATATTTCTATATACCAGAAGTAAACAATTAGAAATAATCTAAAACATCAGATACCTAACACAAAATATGAAATATATGCAAAATATCCCTAATGAAAATAGAATACAGAAAATAGGAAAATATGATGAGATAAAGAAGACTTAACTATATGGATTGCATATGGATTATTAAGACATAATATTGTTGAGATTTCCACTATCCTCAAGTCTTACGTGGATTCAATACAATTTTAGTTAAAATCCCAGATGTTCTTTTAAAGATATTGATACCTCTTATTCTAAAATTTGAACTAAAATGCAAAAAAAAAAAAAAAGAGCTGGAGGATTTATACTAACTGATTTCAAGGTCATATAAATCTATAGCAATAAAGACAGTATTGACATAAGGATAGAGATATAGATAAGATAAGAGGAATATAGAATCCAGGCGTAAACTCAAACATGTATGATTGATTCTTGGCCAAGGTTCTAAATCAACTCATTGGGGAAAGAAAATATTTTTAACAAATGTATTTAGCAAATATTTTAAAAATATTTTTAACATTTAGATATCCACATGGAAAGAAAGTGAACTCTGTCTTTTGCTCAACTCCAAACACAAGTAATATGGAGTGAACCATACTCCTAAACTTGTAAGAAAATTTAGTAGAGTATTTTTGTTACCTTGGAGTAGGCAAAGATCTTTTTCCAGACAAGACATGACAACCACTAATCACAAATGGAAAGTGACAAATTAGAACTCATAAGAATGTACATTTCCTATTTATCAAAAGATTCCTTGAATAGAATGAAAAGGAAAGCCAAAAACTGGGATGAAATTGAAATATATATAAAAAGAACTTGTAACTTGAGTATAGAAGAAACTACTACAAATGAACAAGAAAAAGATAGACAACATAATTATAAAACTCACAAAAGACTTTTCAACAGACATTTCACAAAAGAGGATACACAGATGATCAATAATCTTCCATGAAAAGGTGATCAGAATTTTTGATTTTCAGAAAAATGCAAATTAAAACCCACAATGTAAGATCATTTCAACAATTTAGAATGTGTAAAATAAGAAAGAACAATAATATCAAAGGATGGTAGAGTTATGGAGCAACTGAAATTGTTATACAATGCTGGTGTGAATTTAAAATTGTTTAATTGCTTTGGTGAATTGTAGCTGGTTCTTATAAAGATAAATGTGTATTTAAGCTAAGGGTTTTGGCAAAATTATTTTGTAATTAGTCAAATAGTAAAGAGTTTAAGTTTTGTATGTCAAATGGTTTCTACTACAAATACTCAATTCGTCCACTGCAACACAAATGCAGTCATAGGAAATATATAAACAGGCGAACAGGACCTTGTGTTAATAAAATTGTATTTACAAAGACAGGTGGTGGGCCAGATTTGGCCCACAGAAAGTAGCAATTTGTTACTTGCTAGTCTAAATTATTAACTGAAATCCAATACTCATAAAAAATGAAAATATTAGCCCAGTAAAAGATTTGTGTTCTAGTGTCTATAACAGCTTTATCTGCAACAGACAAAATTTGGGAACAACCCAAATGTCTATTAACAAGAGAAATGAATAAATAAATTCAGTTATTTGTATAACAAAATATCATTCAACAATTTAAAAGAATGAAATACTAGTATGTGCAATTAGCATGGAGGATATAACACACACACACACACAAACCCACTGACAATGCCAAATGAAGATGAATATGTTACCAACACAAGCACAGTGAGTTAGGATATACAAAGTGACTGCAATTGAAATGCATTCCTAGTGAGAGTGTAAAATTTGTACAAACATTTTAAAGGACAATTTGACAATTTTATCTAGAGTCTAGATAAATAGTGTAGATGTTAAATAAGCTATACATCGACTTTTCTAAAATATTGTTAATTTTCTGAAGATGTCCCACTTTACACTCATGCCAGCAACTACTCTATGACTTAGCAATTTCGTTCCCAAAGAAATAAGACCCTCAGGGGAACTACATTTCTAAGAAAGATCACAAGAGTTAAAAGAGAAAAAAACATGGTCACAAAAAGACTTGCTCAATAATGGCTACAGCAAATTCATTAATGTAGCCAATAGCTGGAAATAGGCCAAGAATCATTTGATGAAAAAAAAAAGGCAAAAACATTTTGACATATTCATTTTTGACATATTCAATGGCATACTACTTAGTAATTTAACAGAATATACAAGTTACTGATACACTCAACATAGGTGAACATTTAGAGACAAAGGAATACTATAAAATCCAAATTATAGGACAAAAACAAAATCTGTGGTGATAGAAATTAAAAATGATTGCCTCTGCTAAAATGAGTGTATGGTAGAGAAGGGGACATTCACAAGTAGTGGCAACATTCTAACTCACTTTGAGTGATAGTACAGAGGTGTATACAGTTATCAAAACTCATCAAATTGGAACTAAAACCTGATTTCATGATGTGTAAATCATAAATCTCTTTTTTTTAGTAAAACAGAAAAGAAAATGTTAACAAAGACTAATCATATAAATTGCCAAATGCTCTGATTTACCCCAAATATTTGACTTAGGCAATCACTGTACTGTGTATGGTTAAGACCAGTCACTTGCTAACTTTGACATTAATCTATATATCTTACATCCTTAAATGTTCTTTTATGTCATTTACATTTGTCTGGGTGATGGAACAGAAAATTATGGGTATGTTTATTATACTTTGTGCTTTACAAATCATTTAGAGTTATTTTCTCATCTAACCATTAATATCTCTCTGAAGTATCAACATGTTTATTTTATTCTTAAGAAATTAAAAGTTGAAAAACTTCTCCAAGACCAAAAAATTATTAACTGGCAGAACAGAACTTGTATACTTAGCTTCTAACTCTAAAGCTCTGCTAATATGTTGTGTTCTATATACCTGTTCTTTATAACTATGGCTACCACAGACCATATCCTGAATTTATTCAACTACTAAACTATACGCACTCATCTCACAAGCTAGTAAAGAAATGCTTAAAATTCTCCAAGCCAGGCTTCAGCAATACGTGAACTGTGAACTTCCAGATGTTCAAGCTGGTTTTAGAAAAGGCAGAGGAACCAGAGATCAAATTGCCAATATCTGCTGGATCATCAAAAAAGCAAGAGAGTTCCAGAAAAACATCTATTTCTGCTTTATTGACTATGCCAAAGCCTTCGGCTGTGTGGATCACAATAAACTGGAGAATTCTGAAAGAGATGGGAATACCAGACCATCTGACCTGCCTCTTGAGAAACCTGTATGCAGGTCAGGAAGCAACAGTTAGAACTGGACATGGAACAACAGACTGGTTCCAAATAGGAAAAGGAGTATGTCAAGTCTGTATACTGTCACTCTGCTTATTTATCTTATATGCAGAGTACATCATGAGAAACACTGGGCTGGAAGAAGCACAAGCTGGAAGCAAGATTGCCGGGAGAAATATCAATAACCTCAGATATGCAGATGACACCACCCTTATGGCAGAGAGTGAAGAGGAACTAAAAAGTCTCTTAATGAAAGTGAAAGAAGAGAGTGAAAAAGTTGGCTTAAAGCTTAACATTCAAAAAACTAAGATCATGACATCTGGTCCCATCACCTCATGGGAAATAGATGGGGAGACAGTGGAAACAGTGTCAGACTTTATTTTTTTGGGCTCCAAAATCACTGCAGATGGTGATTGCAGCCATGAAATTAAAAGACACTTACTCCTTGAAAGGAAAGTTATGACCAACCTAGATAGCATATTAAAAAGCAGAGACATTACTTCGCCAACAAAGGTCCATCTGGTCAAGGCTATGATTTCTCCAGTGGTCATGTATGGATGTGAGAGTTGGACTGTGAAGAAAGCTGAGCGCCAAAAAATTGATGCTTTTGAACTGTGGTGTTGGAGAAGACTCTTTTTTTTTTTTCCCCCCAGTGGGTTTTGTCATACATTGATATGAATCTGCCATTAGTTACATGTATTCCCCATCCTGATCCACCCCCCCCACCTCCCTCTCCACCCGATTTCTCTGGGTCTTCCCAGTGCACCAGGCCCAAGCACTTGACTCATGAGAGTCCCTTGGACCGCAAGGAGATCCAACCAGTCCATCCTAAAGGAGATTAGTCCTGGGTGTTCATTGGAAGGACTGATGCTGAAGCTGAAACTCCAGTACTTTGGCCACCTCATGCGCAGAGTTGATTCATTGGAAAAGACCCTGATGCTGGGAGGGATTGGGGGCAGGAGGAGAAGGGGACAACAGAGGATGAGATGGCTGGATGGCATCACCGACTCGATGGGCAAGAGTTTGAGTAAACTCCGGGAGTTGGTGATGGACAGGGAGGTTTGGCGTGCTGCGATTCATGGGGTCGCAAAGAGTCGGGCACGACTGAGCGACTGAACTGAACTGAACTGAAACTATATGCGATTCTGCTTCTATAGCACACTTGTTTCTAGTTTGTCTTGCCCATCTCTCAGTCATCCTTATCGGCCTGTTTTCAAAGAGGAACAAAATGTTAAGACACTGAGAATGTTATATTGTAAACGAAAAATGAAACTGTACATCAGCTTCCATCCAGGGGAGGGATCTGAAGGGCATGCTTATGTATGAAGAACTAAAACAAAAAACATTCTAATGACTAATATAGAAGAATGATAGCTGCAACCTATGTCATTTGAATTCTCAAATCAGTGATGTACAGTGAAAAAGCATTATAAGAAGTTCTCATTGCAGAGTTAGCAATCAAAAGTTGAACTTAAATATTTTATAATATATATAATTCAAGAGGTAGAGATGATGATAGTATTTCTTGTCTAATGAATAGCTTTCACCTTCAGCCTGAGACAAGAGTGACAAATGGGCTTCTGCTTACATGCCAACTCCCAAAGTCTCAAGGTGGCTGCCTGAATTACAATGATGAGAAGGAGTCATAATCTTTGACTGGGCTTCACGAAAGTGTCATTAAATGGGCTTAGGATGGGAAAGTGGTACCAAAAAAAATAACAAAACAAAAACTTTTGTATCATTCCTTGACTGTGAAGTGAAAGTTGCTCAGTCGTGTCTCTCTTTGCGACCCCTTGAACTATACAGTCCATGGAATTCTCCAGGCCAGAATACTAAAGTGGGTTGCCATTCCCTTCTCCAGGGGATCTTCCCAACCCAGGGATTAAACCCAGTTCTCCCACATTGCAGGCAGACTCTTTACCAGCTAAGCCACCAGGGAAGTGAGAAAAATTCCACTCTGTGAAGACAGCTTTAAGAAAATGGCCCTCCCCTTTTCTTTTTTCTGAGCTTTCCCCTAGCTATTTATACCACTAAAGTGAAGTTGCTCAGTCCTGTCTGACTCTTTGCGACCCCATCGACTGTAGCCCACCAGGCTCCTCTGTCCATGGAATTTTCCAGGCAAGAGTACTGGAGTGGGTTGCCATTTCCTTCTCCAGGGAATCTTCCGGACCCAGGGATTGAACCCAGGTCTCCTGTTTTGCAGGCAGATGCTTTACTGTCTGAGCCACCAGAGATGCCCATATATAAGAGCCAAACAATTGTAGATTAAGTATTTTAAATGTAAAAAAATTGAGAGGATTTCAGGATAGACAATATACATAGGTGATAGAGCTAGGTGGTACCAAGATGTAGTGTCAGGACTCATCCGGTTGAGGTTAAGACCGCCCTGGAATTCTCTTGTTATAATAGCTGCATCACACAGAGGTATCTTTTATAAGCCAACAGCTTATTCTTTCCCCTGAACCCCTCTATCTTCCTATCCAAGAAGCTTTCTTTAGTTCTGTCTTAGCTCTACAGGCATACCTTGGAGAGATTATTCCAGACCACTGCAGTAAAGCTAATATAGAAATAAAGTGAGTCATATGGATTTTGTGGTTTCCCAGTGCATTAAAAGTTATATTTACACTATAGTAGTCTATTAAGTGTATAGTAGTATCATGTCTAAAAACAACATACATATCTTAATCAGAAAATACTTTACTGCTGAAAAGTGCTAACCATCTGAGCCTTCAATACGCCTTTTATATTTTTGCTCATAGAGGAACTTGTGTCAATGTTGATGACTCCTGACTGATCAAGGTGATGCTTGCTGAGGATTGGATAATTTCTTAAAATAAGACATCAAAAAAGTTTGCCACATTGATTAAATCTTCCTCTCACAATTTCTTTGTGCTTGCAGTGCTGTTTCATAACATTTTACCCACAACAGAACCTTTCTTTTTTCAAAATTAGATTCAATCCTCTCAAACCCTATTATTTCTTGATCAACTAAATTTGTGTAATATTCTAAATTCTTGTTGTAATTTCAATGGTCTTCATAGCATCTTTACCAGGAATAGATTTCATCTCCAGAAAACACTTTCTTTGCTTATCCATAACTACTCCTTATCAGTTAAGCTTTTATCATTAGATTGCAGCCATTCTGTCGCATTTCAGAATCCACTTCTAATTCTGGTTCTCTTGCCATTTCCACCATACCTGCAATTACTTACACCCCTGAAGTCTTGAACCTCTCAAAGTCATCTGGGAGAGTTGGAATCCATTTCTTCCAATCTCTTGCTAATGTTGATATTTTGACACCTCCGCATGAATCAAAGATGTTCTTAATGGCATTTAGAATGGCGAATTCTTTCCAGAACATTTTCAGTTTACTTTGCCCAGATCCATAAGAGGAATCATTATCTATGACAGCCATAGCCTTACATAATGTCTTTCTTAAATAATAAGACTTCATAGTTGAATTACTTCTTGATCCATGGGCTGCAGAATGGATGTTGCATTGGCAGGCATGGAAACAATATTAATCTTGTCACACATCTCTATCAGAGTGCTTGGATGAACAGATGCATTATCAATGAGCATTCTGAGAGGAATATATATTTTTTCTGAGCAGTATGTGTTAACAGTGGGCTTAAAATATTCAGTAAACCATGTTGTGAACAGATGTGCTGTCATCCAGACTTGGTTGCTCCATTGATAGAATATACTCTGTAGAGAAAGAGTAAATTGAATATAATTCTTAAGTGTCCTAGGATTTTTTGGGATGGTAAATAAACTTTGGCTTCAACAAAAAGTCACTAGCTGCATGGGACCCTAACAAAAGAGTGAGCCCATCCTTTAAAGCTTTGAGGGCTTCCCTGGTGGCTCAGATGGTAAAGAATCTGCCTGCAATGCAGGAAACCCATGTTTGATCCCTGGGTTGGGAAGATCCCTTAAAGAAGGGAATGGCAGTCCACTCCAGTATTCTTGCCTGGAGAATCCCATGGACAGAGCAGCCTGGCAGGCTACAGTCTATGAGGTCACAAAGAGCTGGACACAACTGAGCACTTAAGTTTTAAGTGCTTTAAGAACTTTAAGAATAGGTAAAGCTTTGAAGTGAGGCATTGACTTTGCCTCTCTAGCTATCAAAGTCCTAGGTGGCATCTTCTTCCAATAGAAGGCTGTTGCATTGCAATGAAAATCTGTTGTTTAGTGTAGCACCTTCATTAATGATCGTAGCTAGATCTTCTGGATAGCTTGCTGTAGCTTCTACATCAGCACTTGCTGATTCACCTTGCACTTCTATGTTAAGAGAGATGGTTTCTTTCCATAAAACTCATGAACTAATTTCTGCATGTTTCAGACTTCTTCTGCAGCTTTCTTTCTTTCTTTTTTTTTTTTTTTTAACCTCTCTCACCCTTCATAGAATTGAATAGGTCCTTTCTTTGGATTAGGGCTTTCCTGGTGGCTCAGCAGTAAAGAATCCATCTGTAAGGCCGGAGATGCTGGTTCGATTTCTTGGTTGGAAAGATCCCCTAGAGGAGAGCACGGCAACCCAGTCCAGTATTCTTGCCTGGAGAATCCCATAGACAGAGGAGCCTGGCGGGCTACAGTCCATGGGGTTGCAAAGAGTTGGACATGACTGAGCAACTTAACACCCACCCCATTGCTCTGGATTAGGTTTTGGCTTAAGGGAATGTACTGGCTGGTTGTTTGATCTTCTGCCCAGATGATTAAAACTTTCTCTGTATCAGCCATGAGACTATTTTGCTTCTTTATTATTCATGTGTTCACTGGAGTAGCACTTTTTAATTTCCTTCAATGACTTTCCCTTTGCATTCATAACTTGGCTAACTGGTACATGAGGCCTTAACTTTTGACCTTTCTAGGATTTTGATATGCCTTCCTCACTAAGCTTAATCATTTCTAGCTTTTGATTTCAAAAGAGATACATACAAGTCTTCCTTTCACTTGAAAACTTAGAGGCCATTGCAGGCTTATTAATTGGTCTAATTTCAATATTGCTATGTCCCAGGAAGTAGGGAGGTCCTAGGAAAGTGAGCAAGAGGGGGAATGTGCCAGTTGGCAAAGTAGTCAGAACACATATATTTATCAACTGTTTGCTGCTATATATGGGTGTGATTCATGGTTTACCAGAACCATTATAATAGTAACATCAAAGATCACTCATTGATTATAGAATACCATTACTAATGTAATAATAATTAAAACATTTGAAATATTTGCAAGAATTAACAAAATCTGACACAGAGCAAATTGAAAAGTGAGCAAAAGCTGTTGGAAGAATGGTACCCATAGGCTTGCTCCCTGCAGGTTTGCTACAAACCTTCGATCTATAAAACTTGTGAAGTGCAGCAAGTCAAAGCATAATAAAACAAATATGCCTGCACTTTCCTTGTAACAATAATAAAAATACCTTAAATATGTATGGTATTTTACAATTTATGAAACACTTTAAATTCTTTCCTGATATCTAATGCTTTAAACAGTTTTAGAGGGTAGCTTAATGTTACTCACATTTCTTAAATAAGAAAAAATAAAGACAGAAAAAACTACAAGTTATTAAGTTCAGAATGACTCTAGATTTCAGCTCCCTGAATTTCAACTGTTTAATACTCATCCCCAACCAAGAAGCATGTGCTAAATATGTCATATACATAGTGTTTGCAAATATAGAGCAACAAAGATATTCAGAAATAAGCTGGAATATATGCTGAAATTACTGAGATAACTTTAACATAATGCTCCTGGGTGGGCATTGTCCTGCTCTTTTAATAATTTATATAATGGAATTACTGACCCCAGTTGGTTTAGGTTCATGATTCCTAAAATAAAGCATGATCTTAGAATGCTAACCATATTTTCAAGGAAAGGTAATGATTATTCTGATAGTCCCTCATTACATGCTCTGCAACGTAGGATACAGATCTAATGTCAGAACAATCAATTGAAATGCAAAACAAAGTGTATTGAACTTTAGAGAACTGATTTGAGAGATTTTTCTACTCTATGGATTAAACATTTTTGCTGGCATGACTTGCACACCCAATTATAGATACTGCACATTTTGCATTTAACTCTGGACTGGGACATCTCTGTTCTGTTTAAATATGCTCACTGATTCCACGAAGACTTTCTGCAATGCAATGGTAATTTGAAGTAACTGCATCTGTAAAAATCAGAAAAATCTTTTTTTTTTTTTTTTTCTTCTGTTCATGGTAAGCTGTGTTTCAGTCCTATTTTTCAGATGTGTTTCTGGGGACAAAAATGCTTTCCACACATACTTTGTTCCTAACCATATTTCCTTTTTAAAGAATAGAAGATGAGTAAAACAAATATAATAATTTTTAAGTTTAAATTCTTCTTTTAATTTGGAGAGAATAAAAATATATGACACTGCAGGATTTTTTCAGAGAACTAAATAGTATACTGAATGAGAAATTACAAAGTGCAAATTTTAACAAAAATGTTCTTAACTTGATACCTAAGGGCAAATTGTCACTATCAAAGCTGTCAGGGTCCAATGATAGATTTCAAGAAATTGAGAATAACTAGAATTATGTGAGAAGTTGATGGTTGTGTACTTGTAATGTGTCTCATTTGAGTAATTCTTTTTTGTGCCTTAGTGTCTCTCCTAATAAAAGAACTTTATCTTTCCAGTTTTATAGATAACGATACTAAAAGCAGACAACAAATTATTTGAACAGGACTCTGGGATTCAGGACACAGTTTTCTTGATACCAACACTCTTGTCACTCCACTACACAGGACAGAACCATGGAACAGAAAGGAGATTTGAATCTGTTTTGTGAAATTTCAAAGCAACAGAGAAATCCTCAGTTGTCTGCAATGTATTCATATACGAATTTTAATGTTTTTTGTCATCATCTCCTTCCTTTCTCATGTCTCATTTGAATAACAGACCAAGTAAGCAGAGGAAGCATTTAAATTCAAGTAACCTGCACTCATTTGGGAGAAGTTTCTGGATGACAATCTGCCCTCTACTGGAATGCAATCCTATGTGGAGAATGTTTCAAGAAGACATTCAATCAGTAGCTATTTTTTGAGCTTGCACCTTATACGTGGCATTGTATTAAGTATGGGGGGAAAAAGAACCTGGACTCAATCAGCTGTCTCACTTGAGAAGGGTCTTGAGCATGTGAGTATATTACCAGATTTGCATTACAGAAAATGAATCACACCTGTATTTAGAAAATAGATTGGTTCTCAAAGTAGACTGAAAATTAGGATAATAGTGTAATAATCCATGTAGCAAGTGGTTGGGGCATAGACTTGGATTACTGTGATATTGAATGGTTTGCCTTGGAAATGAACAGAGATCATTCTGTCGTTTTTGAGAGTGCATCCAAGTACTACATTTCAGACTTTCTTGTTGACTATGAGGTCTTTACATTTCTTCTAAGGCATTTTTGCCCACAGTAGTAGATATGATCATCTGAATTAAATTTGCCCATTCCTGTCCATTTTAGTTCACTGATTTCCACTTTAGTTCACTGACTCCTAAAATGGCAAGTTCACTCTTGCCATCTGCTGTATGACCACTTCCAATTTACCTTGACTCATGGACCTATCATTCCAGGTTCCTATGTAATATTGTTCTCTACAGCACCAGACTTTATTTTTACCACCAGTCACAACTGGTCATTGTTCCTGCTTTGACTCAGCCTCTTCATTCCTTCTGCAGCATTTCTCTACTTTTCTCTAGTAACATATTGAATACCTATTGACCTGGGGGGTTGGGGGGTTCATCTTTCAGTGTTGAATCTTTTTACTTTTTCATACTCTTCATGGGGATCTCAAGGCAAGAATGCTGAAGTGGTTTGCCATTTCCTTCTTCATGGACCATGTTTGTCAGAACTCTTCACCATGACCCATCCATCTTGGGTGGCCTTACATGGCATGGCTCATAGTTTCACTGAGTTAGGCAAGGTGGTGGTCCATGTGATCAGTTTGGTTAGTTTTTTGTCATTGAGTAATGGGGAATGAAATGGCAGTGAGATGCAGAGAAGGGGGTGAATTCAGTAGATATTTAAATACTCGAATAAGAAGTTCCTAATGGTTGTTGGGCTGATTGATTAGAAGACTGAGAGAAATTAACAGGTTGAAGAATATGCCTGGATGTCTTATTGGAGTACCCAGGATGGTGGTGATGATGCTGACATCGTAAAGAACTTATAAGGTGACAGTGGGACTTAATAATGAAGATTATTCATTTAAACTTGGGATAATTGAATCATTTTCTTCAAAGAGAAGTTGAAGAAACTTCAAGGGTTTTCTGGGAAGATTTGAAAGTTTTATTTTGTTGGTTTGTTTATTTTGGGGACTAGGGTAGGCTGGTCAGCACAGCTACAAGAACAATTAATACAGAAATTTTCCACGGTTGAGGTTCAATCTCCCCAGCATTTCAATTGGATGAACTCTGTCCTGTCTCACCGATGGTGATATCTTCATGCCTGTCATGTTGTGGTGTGTGATTGAGCCCGTCAACTGGCAGCAGTTTGATCTATTTACCAAGAAAATTTGCAGCTTGGAATTGATTTGTTAGCTTAATTCAGTGACTGCTAAGCAAGATGGAATAGGAGGTAAAGGGAAGTGTGTGGGGAATCTCAGCATCCTACATGATGGGCTGGCAAATTGAAATTCTTCCTGCTGCAATGGGTGTGGCCTTGCACATGTTGTCTGAACAACCCAGGACATGTGTTGCATGGCCTTTCCCTTCAGTAAAATGAGGGTCCCTGCAGCAGTTGGGTGCTGTGCTGGGTCATCCACTCCTTATAGAATGGCAGGGCACTAGCAATGTTAGGGTAGCTTACTTAACATTATGGGGCTGGAATACTCAAGGAAACAACATCCCAAATACATATATACTTTAAGCAAAATTAACCCGATTTGAATAGCATTTAATGTCTGTCTGTTTTAATGTTTATTTTATTTTATTTTATTTTATTTTAATTTTTTTATTATTTTTTTAATTTTTAAGTGGGTTTTGTCATACATTGATATGAATCAGCCATAGAGTTACACGTATTCCCCATCCCGATCCCCCCTCCCACCTCTCTCTCCACCCGATTCCTCTGGGTCTTCCCAGCCCACCAGGCCCGAGCACTTGACTCACGCATCCCACCTGGGCTGGTGATCTGTTTCACCATAGATAATATACATGCTGTTCTTTCGAAACATCCCACCCTCACCTTCTCCCACAGAGTTCAAAAGTCTGTTCTGTACTTCTGTGTCTCTTTTTCTGTTTTGCATATAGGGTTATCGTTACCATCTTTCTAAATTCCATATATATGTGTTAGTATGCTGTAATGTTCTTTATCTTTCAGGCTTACTTCACTCTGTATAATGGGCTCCAGTTTCATCCATCTCATTAGAACTGATTCAAATGAATTCTTTTTAATGGCTGAGTAATATTCCATGGTGTATATGTACCACAGCTTCCTTATCCATTCATCTGCTGATGGGCATCTAGGTTGCTTCCATGTCCTGGCTATTATAAACAGTGCTGCGATGAACATTGGGGTGCACGTGTCCCTTTCAGATCTGGATTCCTCGGTGTGTATGCCCAGAAGTGGGATTGCTGGGTCATATGGCAGTTCTATTTCCAGTTTTTTAAGAAATCTCCACACTGTTTTCCATAGTGGCTGTACTAGTTTGCATTCCCACCAACAGTGTAAGAGGGTTCCCTTTTCTCCACACCCTCTCCAGCATTTATTGCTTGTAGACTTTTGGATAGCAGCCATCCTGACTGGCGTGTAATGGTACCTCATTGTGGTTTTGATTTGCATTTCTCTGATAATGAGTGATGTTGAGCATCTTTTCATGTGTTTGTTAGCCATCTGTATGTCTTCTTTGGAGAAATGTCTGTTTAGTTCTTTGGCCCATTTTTTGATTGGGTCATTTATTTTTCTGGAATTGAGCTTCAGGTGTTGCTTGTATATTTTTGAGATTAATCCTTTGTCTGTTTCCTCATTTGCTATTATTTTCTCTCAATCTGAGGGCTGTCTTTTCACCTTACTTATCGTTTCCTTTGTTGTGCAAAAGCTTTTAATTTTCATTAGGTCCCATTTGTTTATTTTTGCTTTTATTTCCAATATTCTGGGAGGTGGGTCATAGAAGATCTTGCTGTGATTTATGTCGGAGAGTGTTTTGCCTATGTTCTCCTCTAGGAGTTTTATAGTTTCTGGTCTTACATTTAGATCTTTAATCCATTTTGAGTTTATTTTTGTGTATGGTGTTTAAAAGTGTTCTAGTTTCATTCTTTTACAAGTGGTTGACCAGTTTTCCCAGCACCACTTGTTAAAGAGATTGTCTTTTTTCCATTGTATATCCTTGCCTCCTTTGTCAAAGATAAGGTGTCCATAGGTTCGTGGATTTATCTCTGGGCTTTCTATTCTGTTCCATTGATCTATATTTCTGTTTTTGTGCCAGTACCATACTGTCTTGATGACTATGGCTTTGTAGTAGAGTCTGAAGTCAGGCAGGTTGATTCCTCCAGTTCCATTCTTCTTTCTCAAGATGACTTTGGCTATTCGAGGTTTTTTGTATTTCCATACAAATTGTTTAAAACAAGGGAAGGGGGAAAAATGAGTAAAACTTATTATAGATACTTCCATCTCTACTGTGGATTTATTTTTAATTCTCACTTCCACACTAAGATGTAGGCAATAGAATACTATGCTTATTTTTAAAGATAAGAAAATGAACAATTAAGAGTTTTAATGATGTGCTGAGGGTATTTTTTATCTTTAACAGTATAGACCTGACCAAGCAAAAATCTGCTCATTCACAGCAAGAAATAGAACCAAGTTGATTTTTGCCCCCCTAGAGAATGTGTGCCAATGTCTGGAGATGTTTTAGATTGTCACAGACAGAATGTGGTACTACCAACATCCAGCTGGTACCAGGGATGCTGTTAAACATCAAGAGACTCTTCAGTTCTTCTTCACTTTCTGCCATAAGGGTGGTGTCATCTTCATATCTGACGTTATTGATATTTCTCCTGGTAATCTTGATTCCAGCTTGTGCTTCATCCAGCCCAGCATTTCTCAAGATATATTCTGCATATAATTTAAACAAGCAGGGTGACAATATGCAGCCTTGACGCACTCCTTTTCCTATCTGGAACCAGTCTGTTGTTCCACATCCAGTTCTAGCTGTTGCTTTCTGACCTGCATACAGGTCTCTCAAGAGGCAGGTCAGGTGGTCTGGTATTCCCATTTCTTGAAGAATTTTCCATAGTTTATCATGATCCACACAGTCGAAGGCTTTGGCATAGTCAATAAAACGAAAGTAGATGTTTTTCTGGAACTCTCTTGCTTTTTCGATGATCCAGCAGCTGTTAGAAATTTGATCTCTGTTCCTCTGCCTGTTCTGAAAACAGCTTGAACATCCAGAAATTCACAGTCTTACTGAAGACTGGCTTGGAGAATACTGAGCATTACTTTACTAGCATGTGAGATGAGTGCAATTGTGCGGTAGTATGAGCAGTCTTTGGGATTGCCTTTCTTTGGAATTGGAATGAAAACTGACCTTTTTCAGTCCCGTGGCCACTTCTGAGTTTTCCAGATTTGCTGGCATATTGAGTGCAACACTTTCACAGTATCATCTTTTAGGATTTGAAATAGCTCTACTGTAATTCCATTACCTCCACTAGGTTTGTTTGTAGTGATGCTTCCTAAGGCCCACTTGACTTCACATTCTAGGATGTCTCGCTCTAGGTGAGTGATCACACCATCATGATTATCTGGGTCATGAAGATCTTTTTTTTAACAGTTCTTCTGTGAATTCTTGCCACCTCTTCTTAATATCTTCTGCTTCTGTAAGGTCCATACCATTTCTGTCCTTTATTGTGTCCATCTTTGCATGAAATATTCCCTTGGTATCTCTAATTTTCTTGAAGTGATCTCTAGTCTTTCCGATTCTGTTGTTTTCCCCTATTTCTTTGCACTGATCACTGAGTGCAAAGTGATCTCCTTGCTATTCTTCGGAACTCTGCATTCAAATGGGTATATCTTTCCTTTTCTCCTTTGCTTTTCACTTCTCTTCTTTTCACAACTATTTGTAAGGCCTCCTCAGATGGCCATTTTGCTTTTTTGCATTTCTTTTTGTTGCGAATGATCTTGCTCCCTGTCTCCTGTACAATGTCAAGAACCTCTGTCCATAGTTCGTCAGGCATTCTATCTATCAGATCTAGTCCCTTAAATCTATTTCTCACTTTCACTGTATAATTGTTAGGGATTTGATTTAGGTCATACCTGAGTCTAGTGGTTTTCCCTACTTTCTTCAATTTAAGTCTGAATTTGGCAATAAGGAGTTCATGATTTGATCCACAGTCAGCTCCCGGTTTTGTTTTTGCTGACTATATAGAGCTTCTCCATCTTTGGCTGCAAAGAATAAATCAATTTGATTTCTGTGCTGACCATCTGGTGATGTCCATGTGTAGAGTCTTCTCTTGTGTTGTTGGAAGAGGGTGTTTGCTATGACCAGTGCGTTCTCTTGACAAAACTCTATTAGCCTTTTCCCTGTTTCATTCTGCACTCCAAGGTCAAATTTACCTGTTACTCCAGGTGTTTCTTAACTTCCTACTTTTGTATTCCAGTCCCCTATAATGAAAAGGATATCTTTTGGGGATGTTAGTTCTAGAAGGTCTTGTAGGTCTTCATAGAACTGTGCAAATTCAGATTCTTCAGCATTACTGGTCTGGGCATAGACTTGGATTACTGTGACTCTGAATGATTTGCCTTGGAAATGAACAGAGTTCATTCTGTCGTTTTTGAGATTGCATTCAAGTATTGCATTTTGGACTCTTTTGTTGACTTTGATGGCTACTCCATTTCTTCTAAGGGATTCCTCCCCACAGTAGTAGATATAATGGTCATCTGAGTTAAATTCACCCATTCAGTCCATTTTAATTCACTGAATCCTAAAATGTTGATGTTCACTCTTGTCATCTCCTGTCTGACCACTTTCAATTTGCCTTGATTTGTGGACTTAACAGTTGATTTCAATGAGTTGCAATTCCAGGAAGGAATCCTAGTAGAAATAGAATGGGCCACTTAACTACATGAGAAAGTAGAAAATGTATATTGCTGTTCCTACAGTCCAGGGGAAGTTTATTGTCAAATTTCACGATTATTATATGACTTCTCACCTATTCTTTTGAAGATAATAAAATTATTAGAGAATAAGAATGACAATAAAATCAATGAAAATTACTTAACTCCAACTTATACAGAACCAAAATTTACATGCATATTAAGACACATATACATACACACATGCATGTACATATATATATACATATATATATACATATATATATACATGTATAAGAATACAAGTGATATATATATAAGAATATATATTATGCACACACATATTTACTAACACATACATAATTTATTTTCTAAACATATTGTTCACAGAGTGGACTTAACTCTTTCCCCAAAGATTTATTGATTTATCTGAAGCTCTTACAATCATTTTGAGAATTCTCCCTCCATGAAACAAAGTCCAAATTTGCAGTATCAAAGTTTTCAAGAGGTACATAATTCTGAAGTCATCGAGAATAAAATACACAACTCAGATCTAGAAGAGGCAATCAACATATCCAGATCAATTCTTCATGGAAAGCTTCAGATACATTAGGGCTATCAATTCTCATCATAAATAAGAAAAGTAAAACATGTCATAAAGAAAATTTAAAATCCAAACACAGCTTCAATCCAAACACTTCTCTTCTTTTCACAGCTATTTGTAAGGCCTCTTCAGACAACCATTTTGTTTTTTAGCATTTCTTTTCCTTTTTGGAGTGTCTCCAAGCAAGACTTTGCTATTGCATTATTAACTGTTGAATGCTGAATAACCATATAATTAGAGGAAAGAATCCTGCTTACTATAACATAGATATTTTTTTAGTAGTGGTACTCTGCAATTGAAGTAATTGATTTCATAACTGCATAAGATGTCAACAAGTCAAAATATGCAAATCTCTGAAATGCTAATCAATAGAAATATAAGTAGTAGCCTTAGAAGGGGCTACAAAGACATACAGTTAGCAAAGGACAATATGCAGCTGATGTAAATAACTGGGAGGGACTGTCAAGCATTCTGGAGAATAGAAGGTGGAATATGAAACCACAAGGGGCCTGTGAAAGATAATTGATATTGGATACCAATGTTCAGGCACCGTGGAGTACACAAATATATAAGACATTGTTCCAACTCCAGTGGAAGCTTATAGCACAAGAAAATAATAAAGTTTAAAGGAAAATAACTCATTCTTACAGTTAAATGGGAGAATAGTTTCATAAAAGTGTTATTTGGCTCTTGAGTTAAGCCTTAAAACTATAAATTTACATTGGAATAGATAGTGGAACAAGGAGGGAAAAATGATACTGTGTGTTTGTGGTCTATGATAAGGACCTAATTGCTTTTTTTTTTAACCCATACACTACTTCCTGTATTACCTATCTGTTGCAGGAAGAGGGTGATCCCTTCCAGGGCTCTTGTCTCAGAAATGAATTGTCTGAGGAGACACATCTGCTGACAAAGCAAGAGATTTTATTGGGAAAGGGCACCCGGGTGGAGAGCAGTAGAGTAAGGGAACCAGAAGAACTGCTCTGCCACATGGCTCGCAGTCTCGGGTTTTATGGTGAAGGGATTAGTTTCTGGGTTGTCTTTAGCCGGTCATTCTGACTCAGAGTCCTTCCTGGTGGTGCACGCCTTGTTCAGTCAAGATGGATGCTGGAGAGAAGGATTCTGGGAGGTGGTCAGACATGTGGTTTCTCCTTTTGACCTTTCCTGAACGCTTCCGTTTGGTGGAGGCTTCTTAGTTCCATGGTCCTTACCAGGACTTCCTGTCTTAAAGCAACTCATGCAAATGGTTACTATGGTGCCTGGCCAGGGTGGGCGGCTTCAGTCAGTGTGCTTCCCCTAACATATCCACTGACTACCTAAGTTGTTACCGACAGATGTCTCCACAGTTCTTTACCCTCAGCATATATCCTATTTTGTCATCACCTTCAAAATTTAAGCTCTTTTAGACAGAGCAGCTGTCTCCTTCACTTTTGTATTCCCAGGTTATTATAACCATAAAACAATGTAGGCAGTCTACAAAAATTGGTTGAAATAGAGAAAATGAAATCCCAGAGCAAGCCCTGCACAAGGCTGAAGACTGCCTTTACTCCTCAGGGGGAGATTATATGTGGAAATATTCTGAGACTGAGTAGAGAAGCAGTCACTGAAGCAGTGAGTCATTTTCAGGAAAATATTTCTGTCTTTTGAAGAGCATTTGAACATATCAGCCCCTCTTGCTCACTAAAAATGCCACACATCCTCTGAAATGATGTACATAAATTGAGAAACATGAGTATTAATGCATCTATCTTTAGGGAATTCCTCTTTAGCAGTATGTTATTTATTGCTTGCTTAGAGTAAGTTTACAGATTTGAGAACTATACATAAGCAAATGTTTAGTAAAATGATTTCCTCTTTATGTAGAATCTCACTATGAAAATCCTTTTCCTCCATTTTGCCCCTGTGAACCATAAGCTAAGCACATGGTTTCTTTAACATTAGGGACAGAATCACTTATCCTGGATGAAACTTTATAGGTAGCTAGGGAGCTAGGTTTACAGAGTTGTTATCTGTCTCACTCTCTGTTAGTTAGAGTTTCAGGGCATGTCTCTGTCCTTGGGACACCTAGAAAAAGTGGAAGTGAAAGTGTTAGTAGCTTGTGAAAGTGAAGTCACTTAGTCATGTCCGACTCTTTGCAACCCCATGGACTGTAGCCTACTGGGCTCCCCCATCCATGGGATTTTCCGGGCAAGGGTACTGAAGCGGGTTGCCATTTCCTTCTACATAGGATCTTCCCAATCCAGGGATCGAACCGAGGTCTCCCCCATTGCAGGCAGATGCTTTACCCTCTGAGCCACTAGGGAAGCTCCCTAGTAGTTAGTAGCTTAGTCATGTCCAATTCTTTGTGAGCCCATGGACTGTAGCCCACCATGCTGTTCTGTCCATGGAATTCTCCAGGCAAAAATACTGGAGTGCATAGCTATACCTTTTTTCTAGGGGATCTCCTTGACCCAGGGATCAAACCTGGGTCTCCTTCATTGCAGGCAGATTCTTTACCATCTGAGTCACCAGGGTAGAGCTATACAATTGAAAGAAAGTGAGAGTATTAGTCACTCAGTTGAGTTTGACTCTTTGCAACCTCATGGTTTGTAGCCTGCCAGGCTCCTCAGTCCATGGGATTCCCCAGGCAAGAATACTAGAGTGTGTTGTCATTTCCTTCTCCAATACAATTCAACATATGCTTAAATAACATTATAAAGAATCTTTTCATACTGTCTTGGGGTTCTTGAGGCAAGAAGTGGTTTGCTGTTCCTGCTCTATTGGACCACATTGTGCCAGTTAGTGGAGGTGATGGAGTTCCAGAGAAGCTATTTCAAATCCAAAAGATGATGGTGTAGAAGTGCTGTATTCAATAAGTCAGCAAATTTGGAAATCTCAGCAGTGTCCACAGGACTGGAAAATGTCAGTTTTCATTCCAATCCCAAAGAAGGGAAATGCCAAAGAATGTTCAAACTACAGTACAATTGCTCTCATTTCACATGCTAGCAACCTAATACTCAAAATCCTTCAAGCTAGGCTTTAGCAATACATGGACCAAGAACTTCTAGATGTACAAGCTAGATTTAGAAAAGGCAGACAAATCAGAGATCAAATTTCCAACATTCATTGGTTAATAGAGAAAGCAAGGGAATTCCAGAAAAACATCTATTTCTGCTTCATTGATTATGCTAAACTCTTTGACTGTGTGGTTCACAACAAACTATGGAACATTCTTAAAGAGATGGGAATACCAGAGCTCCTTACCTGTTAAGAGGGTAACAGTCAGGAATTCGAGGGGTCTCCAAATGGAGGAAATAGGCTACAAGTGTCAGACGTTTTTTTATCCTTCTCTTTAGCAGCAAGAAGAAACAAAGTACAAATGTCAGATTTTTTCCCCTTCTCTATACAAAATTAAAAGGAGGTTTCTTTTAAAATTCTGTGTTGTCATGAGGACACCTGCTTGCACCTGAACTTAACTTTCTCAAACCTTGAGCTAACCAATGTGTTTGCTTTTTTTTTTTTTTTTTTAATGGAAATGTTTTTCTTAAGCTGTGTTAATGAACCTTAGACCCTATCTTTCTTCAAGTTGGTTCCACCTAAGACTCAGAACTGGCTTGAAAAACCAGTATGTTTTACTCATGCAAATCTTCTCTTAAGCTATTTAAAAAGACTATGTATTTGCTTGGAAAGCTGCCTTTCTTCAAGATTCATGTCAATCATTTTATGGCCAGAATGACTCACCTTGTGCCAATGTTATCTCAGAATACATGTTTGTGGGTGGAGGAGCCTGGTACCACTCTCTGAGTTTTGAGACATTTCCTTTCTCTAATTAGCAGCCTGCTAATAGGTATATAACTTCCTGTCAAAGACTAGCAGGGAAGCACTCTTTCTGCCCCCTTCTAAAGTCTATGTCAAAAGCTTCCTCTATCTCTTTTATACTTTAATAAAACGTTACTACACAAAAGCTCTGAGAGATCAAGCCTCGCCACTGGTCCCTCATTGAATTCCTCTCGTCTGGAGGCCAAGAATCCTGGCATCTTTCATGGCTCAGCAATAAACTTTCACTGTCTCCTGAGAAATGTGTATGCAGGTCAAGAAGCAACAATTAGAACCAGACATGGAAAAATAGACTGGTTCAAAATTGAGAAGAGTATGTCAAGGCTGTCTATTGTCATCTTGCTTATTTAATTTATAAGCAGACTACATCATGGGATATCCCGGGCTGGGTGAATCACAAGCTGGAATTAAGACTGCCAGGAGAAACCAGAAAAAAAAAAAAAAAAAAAAAAGACAAATATTAACAACCTCAGATACACGGATGACTCTACCCTAATGGCAGAAAGCAAAGAGAAACTAAAGAGCCTCTTGATGAAGGTGAAACAGGAGAATGAAAAAGCTGGTTTAAAACTCAACATTCAGAAAATAAAGATCATGGCAGTCAGTCCCATCACTTCATGGCAAATAGATGGGGAAAAAGTGGAAACATATTTTATTTACTGATAAAACAGTGTGACAGATTTATTTTATTTTCTTGGACTCCAAAATCACTGCAGATGGTGACTGTAGCCATGATATTAAAAGACGCTTGATCCTTGGAAGGAAAGCTGACAAACCTAGACAGCATATTACAAAGCAGAGATTTTTTGCCTACAAAAGTCCGTATGGTCAAAGTTATGGTTTTCCCAGTAGTCATGTATGGATGTGGGAGTTGGACCAAAAAGAAGGCTGAGCACCAAAGAATTGATGCTTTTGAATTGTGGTGCTGGAGAAGATTCTTGAGAGTTCCTGGACATCAAGGAGGTCAAACCAGCCAATCCTAAAAGAAATCAAACCTGAATATACATTGGAAGGACTGATTCCAAAGCTGAAACTCCAATACTTTGACCATCTGATGCAAAGAGCCAACTGATTGGAAAAGATCGTGATATTGGGAAAGATTAAGGGCAGGAGGAGAAGAAGACAACAGAGGAAGAGATGGTTGGATAGCATCACTGACACAATGGACATGAGTTTAAGCAAACTCTGGGAGATAGAGAAGGACAGGGAAGTCTGGCATGCTGCAGTCCCTGGGGTCATGAAGAGTTGAACCATAAAGAAAGCTGAGCACTGAAGAGTTGATGCTTTTGAACTGTGGTGTTGGAAAAGACTCTTGAGAGTCCCTTGGACTACAAAGAGATCAAACCAGTCAATCCCAAAGGAAATCAACCCTGAATATTCATTGGAAGGACTGATGCGCTAGTACTTTGGCCACCTGATGCAAAGAGCCAACTCATTGGCTCTTGTATTAAAGAGCCAGTATTGTATTAAAGAGCCAGTTCATGGGGTTGCAAAGAGTTGGACTAGACTTAGTGACTGAACAATAGAGAATCTTAAATGATATAGTTAAGACATGCAGAAATCACAGGCAGTCCAAGTTTCAGCAACTCTTCATAGGCCAGGGGAAATGAGGCAAAGCAATTAGAAGGGACCTAGAACCTTTCAGAGCAGTGAGAATCAGAAGTCTCTGATGTCCATAAGTCCTTTCACATGACTCTAGTGTATACAAATTCAAACTAAATTCTTCTATAAGTTAGACTTTGAAAGTGGTAATGCAACTACAATAATAAAAATGTGAATAGAGCAAACTAGGTGAAGGGAGATGAATAAGACGTCCACCTCTATTTAGTATCAGTGACAATCACACTAGGAAATTTTTAAAAAAAGCCTGCACATGATCAGGCACAGTATCTGACCCTTCATAGGCATCAATAACAGACATTATTAGCTGCCTCCCAATAGATATTCACCATTTCTTCCTTGTTAATACTTAGAATCTTGGTAGTTTTCAAAGAAGCAGTGTTTCCAGATAAACAGTCACTTTTATAGCCTCCCTTCTTGATATGAGTGGACATATCAGAAACACAGTCTGACTAAAGAGGCATAGTGAAAATTTTCCTCCAAAAGCCTTTGCTTTCTCGAAAAGTGGGACATCCAAAACTGCTATAGCTTTTCATATCTCCTATTTTAAAGGAAGCCCCACTTTTCCCTCCAGATAATACACAATCCCTCCAATTCCCTTTCCCACATTTTTTCTCAAATAAATAATTTACATTTTCTTTTCTCACTTTTTCTACTCTCACTCTATTTTAAACACATTTCAGCCAGACATTCACCCACCACTCTACCAAAACCCTTCTCACAGTCACTAATGCCCTCCAGCTGTCAATACCGTGATTATCTTTCAACCCTCCTATTGGCTGATCTAACAGGAGATTTTCAAACTCTTGAAGAGTTCATCCTTTTTCAAACACTCCCTTAACATTCTTCCGTTAGGAAGAAAATTCTCTTCAGTTTTCCTCTGAATTTTCCAGCCTCTTTTTTTTGTCTCTGCACCAGATCCTCCTTATATTCCTGAATGCAATGTGCTGGCTTGCAGAGCTTGGGCCTTAGAACTCCTCTCTCTCTTCTTATGGTCCTTTGGATCAACTCTAATCTCAAGTCTTTAGACCACCATCAATTCACTGAAACCCTCAAAGTTTTATCTTGGTTTTCAAGACTTCAGGTTTTAACATTATCATTTGAATCTCAAGCACCAACCAAAAATTTAGCTAGTTCAGAACTGAACTGCTAATTTTCTTTCTATCTGTTCTTTCTTCATTTTAGGCAACTCCCTAGTTTCAGTTGCTCATGCCAAAACCTTTAACATCATGCTTATCACTCTTTTACTCACACCCTATGTTTCCCAATCACCACATCCTGGCAGGTCTACAGATTATATACAGAATTTGACCATTGCTCACTACCACCATCATTTCTCACAAGATTAATGCAATATTCTTTCATATGTTCTCCTGTTTTCACTCTTGCCTCCCTTATGGTCTCCCCTCCCCAGAAAAGCTAGGGCATCATATCACAGTTTAAGTCAGGTCATATCCCTTCTCTGTTCAAAACCTTCCAAATGAGTCTCTTTGGAGAAAGATAAAAACCAAAATCTTTACATCGCCTCCATAGTCCTGTATCACCCATCACTCTCTTGTTCTGGCTGTCTTTTCACTCTCTACTGGTTCTCCTCATCCTAGAAACACTTCAGGCAAGCTTGCCTCAACCTTTGCAATGACTCTTCTATCAGGCATTTCCTTCAGATATTCATGAGTACTTCCTTCACTTGCTCAGTTCCTTACTCAAAGGTCACCCTACCTTCCCTGACCACACCTCAGAAGACAGCCGCTTCTCCAATCATTTTTCCCTCCTTGTTTCCTACATACCCTGCTCCATTGCAGTGCCACCTACCACATGTATATTTGAATATTTGTTTATTCTCTGTGGATTTTCAGTAAAATATAAACTTTGAGAAAACAGGCAGATACTGCATACCTAAAATAATGTTTGATACCTTGTAGGGTATCAATGAATATCTGTTTAATGGATAAACAAGGGAATCAATGAACAAATGAATAATTATGGAAAGCTTCTCTGTACCCATCAAAATTATGGGCAACCCAAAACTTTAATTAACATGATAAAATACTGAAAATGCAGTAAATTGACCCCCCAAAAATAATAATAATGTTTTGAAATTAATTCTTTGTAATATATAATTAGGCACACATGCCAAATATTAAAAGTGAAAATGTTAGTCACTCAGTCATGTCTGACTCTCTGTGATCCTATGGACTATAGGCCTTCAGAATTCGCTAAGCAAGAATACTGGAGTGGGTAGCCATTCCCTTCTCCAGGGAATCTTCATGACCTGGGGATCAAACCTGTGTCTCCCACATTGCAAGCAGATTCTTTACCCTCTGAGCCACCAGGAAAACCCCAAATAATAAAAAGATTATATAAAAATATTGACAATGATTTTTACTGTTTGGGAGTGAAATATCTTTTACTGTTACAGCCTCAAACTATTAACCTACATGTATTATTTTATATTATTTTAGAACTACAAAAATAAAAGGATTTATTTTTATTTTTATTTATTTTTTTACATGTTTCAATGCCATTCTCCCATATCATCCCGCCCTCACCCTCTCCCACAGAGTCGAAAATAAATGCCATGAAATAAAAAAAAAAAAGAGAGACACAGATGTAAGGATTTATTTTTAAAATAAAAGTCATACTACCTTAACTTTTACACTTGTGTTCTTCCCTATGTTCAACATAATGCCATGCATATAGTGGGTGTGTCATCAATATGCATAAAATAAGTAACTAAAATGCTACTTTAATATAAACATTTTCAAGATCAGTTTTAATTTCCAGCAACAGCATTTCAAAAGCATTTTTATATATTCAGTCAGATTGACCTTCCATATACATTTTTAAAGCATAAATTTTGTTAGGCAAAATTCTAAGATTATAGGAGTGATTATGACAATTAAAGCTTGACCTTATAGAACTTACTTTCTATTATAATTGAGACTTGCAAAATAAGCTCTACTGGCTTCCCTGGTGGCTCAGATGATGAAGAATCCACCTACAATGTGGGAGACCTGGGTGTGACCCCTGAGTTGGGAAGATCCTCTAGAGGAGGGCATGGAAACCCACTCCAGTATTCTTGGCTGGAGAATCCCTATGGACAGAAGAGCCTGGGAGGCTATAGGTCATGCGATTACAAAGAGTCAGACATGACTGAGTGACCAAACACAGCACAGCTCAAATAAACTCTATAAGGGCTTCCCAAGTGGCTCAGTGGTAAAGAATGTGCCTGCCAATGCAAGAGGCATGGGTTGGTTACCTGGGTTGGTCAGGAAGATCCTCTGGAGGAGGAAATGGCAACCCACTCCAGTATTCTTGCCTGGAAAATGCCATGGACAGAGGAGCCTGGCAGGCTGCAGTCCATGGAGTCACAAAGTCTAACACAAGTGAACAACTGAACAGGCCTGCACATCTCCATAAATTTGTAAAATATAAATAATAATCATGTATTAAGCATGAATCTCTCTCTGTCCTTAACAATAAAATGTTTGTTGCTGTTGTTTATCTTTCCCTTTCTGTTTGTTGGGTACTGTAATTAACAAAATAAGGAAATTACTTGATTAAAGCCAATATGACAATCTTTTTGGAGACATGCTTTAAATGCCCATTCGAGTGTGCCTTATTGATTTATTTTCCCTTAAATATAGTGTGATAAGCTATAATCATTACTGCTGTTTGTACATTATCATCATCATATCAATTTGTGTTTAACAGCTCAGAGGTGAATCACATGAAGAATATTAAAGCCATTTACACAGAAAAATACACATTTTGGAGTACAAACAAGTTGAATATTTTAATTTTTACTATTACAAATAACAAATGTTGATAAATTTAACTATTCATTTTGGGTTATTATAAAGTGAAATCATGTGAATTCATTAGGTTATCAGATCCCAAAGTCATTTCATTACCTACTTAATTCTTTTTTTCTGATTTCATGTATACCAAATGCCACCTGATTATAATTTGCTTTTTGATGTAATTTTTCTTCAAAGTTAAATGATAAGTGTTGGTGAAGTTCCTGTGAGGATAGACTTGACAGTGATACCTTTTTTACTAATATAGTTAAATTATCATTATGTTGCATATGTTAATGCAAAACCAATGTGCAAATAAAAGTCTTTCAGAGACATTTCTGTGATGGGTGACAACTAGATCATATTGAATATGAGGAGAAATGCCAGTTGCACTCTACTGATTATGCAAATAATTAAATATTGATAAGAAATGTCATATTTCCTTAGACTATTATGAATGCTGTTTCCAAAGCAAGATTTCCATAACTATGTGTTTAATTAAAATAAGAGGAAAAGCATAGTCTAAAGTATAACACATATTTGTATGGTGATTAAAAAAAATTCTTGGAAAACACTGTAGCATTTCCTAATTATATCTTTCAAATATTAGTTACCCATTGTCACCTACAATTTATTCTATATTTCTACAGAGTAATATCTTCCTTACATTTTTGGCTATGAGTAAAAGCAGTATATACATAAAAACATGTAAGTACTGACTAGCGCAATACAGTAGCTTTGTCTATATTTCATGAGGTGTTTAGCAGCTGTCTGACACAAGAATGAAACTACAATAACAAACAACATTTAAAGCTTTATTATTTGCTTCAAAATAGAAAAACGTTCTAGCATTATATATGATGCTAAACAGGGACATGGCATCAAATACAGATGAAAATTACATACTCCAACATATAACAGATTGCATACCTATATCTAGGAATAAACTCAATGGAGATTTTTCAGACTAGAAAATGGTTTATCATCAGACATTACATGTCATTGTTCAAAAATTTTTAATGAAATTTTATTTTCATAGGCATTTTATTCTTATTCTATGTGGGCTAAGTTAAAAAGGTGTTTGTGTATGTGTTTCCCTCCCTGGATTAAAGTAAATAAATTCTGGTCTAGTTTATTTTGTCTTAAAGTACAAATAGATGAATTAAATTTGGTCCATATTCTTTACTGTACTCTATATTTCTTTGTGCACTCAGGCAAAAGAACAGAAAATTGAAACAAAAATATGATGAAAGATCCTAATATCTCAAAATAAAAATGAAAATCTCTATCTTATCTTCACAAATTAGAGGAAAAGTGGCTGAGACTTTCAATCAGGAGATCAAGACCTATCATAATCATCTCTGTTTGTTTCCTTTTCCAACTGTTTCTTCTGATATTAATTATGAATTTCAGGTTTTGAAGCAGTAATATAAAGAACATAGACTGTATAATCAGACATAAGACGATTTGAATTTCATCTTTGTACTTAATAATTCTGTGACCTCACAGTTTGACAGTACTTTTGTTTATTTTCTCCGAGAGTAAGTGTAAAATATTTCCTTCATAATACTGCCAGGATTTAATGAAATAACATATGCATAATGCTGAATAGATTTGTTGTTCAAATTCTTCAATGAAAAATTTGGGGAATAGGTGAATTTCTCAGATTGCTGAGGATCACAATCGAGGGTCAGAATTAAATGCTGTGTGACCCACTACAATATTGTAAAGTAATTAGCCTCCAACTAATAAAAATAAATGAGAAAATAAAAATAAAAAAATAAATGCTGTGTGATTGTGTGAAACAGAAATTCTTAAAAACTTATTATAATTGCTATCAGCAGAAGGGCCTCTTATAGGTCAGACTTATTAGGAATCTTCTATACATAACCTTTGATATTCACTCCAAGTTAGAAACTTAATAAAAGTAATTTAAAAATGAAAAATTTGAGGTTTGTAAATTTTGAGTAACTAGCCTTTACAGTCCGTAAAGGATCTGCCAGCAGTACAGGAGACCTGGGTTCGATCCCTGGGTTGGGAAGATCCCCTGGAGAAGGAAATGGCAACCCACTTCAGTATCTTTGCCTGGAAAATCTCATGGACAGAGGAGCCTGGTGGACTGCAGTCCATGGGGTCGCAAAGAGTCAGACACAACTGAGCCACTAACACACACACACACACACACACACACACACACACACACACACACACAGGCTTCACAATAGAGTGCATGGAATATATCTCAAGTTACCCCTGATTTACAATGTGAAGTGAAAGTCGTGTCCCACGTTTTGTGACCCCATGGATTATACAGTTCTCCAGGCCAGAATACTAGAGTGGGTAGCTGTTCCCTTCTCCAGGGTATCTTCCCAGTCCAGGACCGAACCCAGGTCTCCCACAGTGCAGGCGGATTCTTTACCAGCTGAGCCACAAGAGAAGCCCAAGAATACTGGAATGGGTAGCCTACCCCTTCTCCAGTGGATCTTCCCAACTTAGGAATCGATCCTGGGTCTCCTGCATTACAGGTAGATTCTTTACCTACTGAGCTATCAGGAAAGCATTTCTATAATGTTAATATCTTATATTGCCATGTTATGATTGTCAAAAAGAAGAAATCAGAATTAATATGACTATTAACTAATCTTTAGATTTTATTTGTATTTTACTAGTTTTTCATTGATATCAACGAAGGAGAAAATAGAAGAAAATTTTGTTCTCCCCCCAAGAAAAACAAAAGGAACCATGGGGCAAAGAATAGATGAAACAGAACAAACAGAAAACAATTAGTGAGTTGATAAGACTTAAATCTAATTGCATCAATAACATATTAAATGGAAATGGAAATGCAGGTATACTGTATCACATCATCTGTATTTATATGCAAGACTTCTTGCATATAAGAAAGAAGACTTCTTGCATATAAATACAGACGATGATCTTCGTATCTATAATAATCTTAATAGTATATGTAGGGTTAAAATAGATGTAAGATTAAATGAATGGCAACAAGAATGCAGAGAAATAAAGGAGAAAAGAGTCATACATGACTGAAGCAACTGAACACTCATGCACAAGAAAATGGTTCTGAACAAAAGAAATAATAAACTTGACTGACATAAAACAATTCATTAGAAAAAAATATACAATAAGCATTGTGGTAAGTTACTTTAGTCATGTCCAACTCTTTGCAATCCCATGGACCATAGCTGCCAGGCTTTTCTGTCCATGGGATTTTCTAGGCAAGAATACTGAAGTCAGTAAGCCATTCTCTTCACTAGGGGATCTTCCTGACACGGGGAAGTAAGCATCATATTTAACGGTGTCTTATGAAATTGTTCCACTGAAAATGAGAGAGAAGTATACTATTAACATTTCTATTCAGCATTCATAGAGAAGTCCTTCAGAGTGCAAAAAACAAAGCAAGAACAAAAAAGTGAGAGATAAGTTAGGAGTTTGGGATCAACATATACATACTACTATGTATAAAATAGAGAACCAACAGAACCTACTATATAGCACAGATAATTGTACTCAGTATTTTGTAATAATCTATAAGCAAAAAGAATCTGAAATGAAATATATATATGCATTACTGAGCTGTACATTTGAAAGTATTACAATATTACAAATCCAAAAAGAAAGACAAAAATAACAAAATGCTATAAGGAATGAAAAATAAGTAAATATGCATTTACTACATATCATAGATGAAATAACTGGATTTACAGAAAAAGAAACCAAAATTATCCACTGATAAATGGTTAGAATTAATGGATAATGTTTAGAATCACTGCCTATTAGCAAATATATATATATAGACACACATGTATATATACATATAAATAATTTTGATATTCAAAAAAAACTCTAATAATTTCACATATGGCAAGAAATAACCAGAAAGTAAAATGTAAAGTGATACTATTTACCTGAAATATCAAATACCAATGAATAAATAAATGTTAGATGCTTTTACAACTAGTGAGAAAATTACAAATTATTTTACAATAAACAATAAAAGACCTGAATAACTAGAAGATTATAGTTTCTTAATGAATTGGAAAGCTAAATATTATAAAGATGTCAGCTTCTCCCAAATTCTTTAGTTTAATCTAATCTCAGTATTATTTTTGCAGGATTGAATTCATATATGAAAATAGGAACATTCATTATTAGTCAACCTAATGTTCAAAAGTAAGAAAAACCTGAAGAAGTTTTACCAAAATATATAAAGGTATCATATTAACACCATAGCAATTAATAACCATGTACTATTGGTTTTGAAAAGATAGACAGCTAGGCCAAAAGAACTGAACAGTGAGCCCAAGAATAAGTAATCATTTGATTATAACAATGACACCCCTGGGATAGAGTAGAGGAGGGTTTCCTTTGTGGCTTTTGTTTTGGTTTCTATAACGATGCTGGTCAATTGTATGTTCATAGGCAAAAGTTTGAAAATCATGAAAGTATGTTGTATCTTTGATATTTGATTTTATTGAAACAGGACACACTGTATAATTTTCCAAGTAAGTTATACATGTCATAGCTCAAAAATTTCATTATTTTCTAGGAGCCATCTCATACTACAGATATCTATCTGAAGAAGGATCATAATTTCTGAAGCTTAGAAAAAGAGCAGAACTGACCATGTTTTGCTAAACTTCCCATTTAAGTTTGATATTCCCTAACGACTAACCTATAAACTATTAATCCTCTCCTCCACCTTCAATAAAACACATTTTTTATTTCTTTTTACCCCATCAACCAGAACTCTGCATTTACTACATATAATTTCTTAATAAAATAAGATCTTTTAAGTAATAAGGTTTTCTGCAATAGACTGAGTCCTTAACACAAACAGGAGAAAGGAAAGAAACATTGTATTTTTGTTAGGGGAAGCACACTGACTGAAACCACCTGCCCTGGCCAGGCACCATAGTAACCATTTGCATGAGTTGCTTTAAGACAGGAAGTCCTGGTAAGGACCATGGACCTAATAAGCCTCCACCAAATGGAGGCATTCAGGAAAGGTCAAAAGGAGACACCACATGTCTGACTGACTCCCAAAATCCTTTTCACTGGTATCAATCTTGGTTGAACAAGGCTTGCACCACCAGGAAGGACTCTGAGTCAGAATGATCAGCTAAAGACAACCCGGAAACTAATCCTATCAACATAAAACCCAGGACTGTAAGCCACGTGGCAGAGCTGGTCTCCTGGTTCCCTTACTCTACTGCGCTCCACCCGGGTGCCCTTTCCCAAGAAAATCTCTTGCTTTGTCAGCAGATGTGTCTCTTCAGACAACTCATTTTTGAGTGTTAGAAAAGAGCCCAGTTTTGGGCCCTGGAAGGGATCCCCTTTCCTGCAACATTTTGAGGACAGTGAAGAAAGATTCAAGTTACTTAAAACTAATACATTTTTTTAAAATAAAAAGAAAGAGGAAAAACATACATTTTAACATAGATAAATACATATTTGAGTATCAGATGTCTTTAGGCTTTATCAAAGTTCATCTGAGTTTTTTATGTTCTCTTAAGATTTATATTAGTATCCTTAAAACTATTTTATAAACATTTATAAAATAGCATTTGTAAACATTTGTAATGTTTATAAATGATTAACTTTGTCATGAAATAAAATAACAGTTTTTATGGTAATCAAATAGATAAATTTTTCTCCATAATCCATAAAGGTCATGTATTTCTCTTGAGCTAGAGGGTACATCATGGAGGTGATTTGGAATCTTGAACCAAATAGCTGACAATCAGGAAGGCCCTAGGAATAGCTTCTATTTGATTTGGAGAGGCATTCTTCTTTACGTTACTTTACTATTTGAGGCAACGTTCATTTACAGAATATCCGCTCTCACCATAATCATTAAAGTAAACAAAAAACCAATTTTAATTGTTGACTGTAGCACCCTCTCATCTGCAGAATTTCTGCCATAAAATTCATTTCTGAGTGAGTAAAATATTAGCTTTTCTAGTCATAAAGCACTGTGGAAAATTTTCTCAGTTTTCATCCTTCTGGTGAAGAAGCAAGCTTTGCAAAAGTTATAGACATGACTGCAAAAGTCTATGTTTGTAATCTGTCTTTACTGGTTTCTAGTTGGAAAGTCTAGTTTCAAAAACTCAGTCTCTGTGTTTGAGTAATTTGAGGCATTATACTACTGTCTCATAAGACTGAGAAAATTAAATAAAGTTATGCATGTAAAAGTAGTTCACAGAGGGTCTGGAATTTTGTAGAAGCTCCTTAAAAATTGTAATTCTTCCTTCCAAAGATTAAACTTATCATATCTATTTTAATGTTATTGCTTTTTCATGGGAAACAAAGGCTTAACCTGTACCATACACAGTCTGCCTGCAAGACTTCTATCAACGGTCAGGTCAATATAAGAACTTAAATGGGATTATATAGAGACATTTTATATCAAATGTGATTTACATCAACATTCATACTAAAACCTTCAAGTTTTTCCCTTAAAATTTTTCAATTTGTTTGATGTCCTGTGTTCTCTCTAAAAGGTTTAGAAACTGAAACAATATATCTACTCTGAGATTACTTATAATAAGAGGTAAACTCAAGTATATAATCCAAGGCTAACACTTACTTAAATTTACATAAGGTAAGAAGTAATTTCAGTAAATTAATGAAAAAAGATACATTTTCCTCTAAAATACGGTTTCTTTAAAAAGTAAATTTAGTCTTTTTTTTTAACCCTTTCAGTTTTTTCAGATCCCAGGTTAAAGTTCATCATTGTCATTCCAAACATAGCTGGAATTCTAGCTATTCAACCTGCTTCCTGCAATGTATTTGTTTTAGAATTCACTCCATTTCATACTGAAAGCTAAGATACAATATAAGGCTCTAGCATTGCTTTTATATTTAAACAATAATCTCTCCTGGCCTTCTACAGTCTCTGAAAAGGGGCACTCCCTTAATCATGGTGTCCTGTAATTACAGAACATGTTGGATACATGCAGGCATTATATTACATTCTGAGTGAATTGCAATGATTCATATTTAATAATTATTAAGAAAGAAACATTATACTCACTACCAAGTTTTTGTACTTGATAATACACTGGTATGTCAGAAATACTATTTATAATGTCTTTCTCAAATTTTCGGAAAGACAAATATTTTAAGAGAATACATCCTCATTCAAAACAGGAGCAGTGTGATCTGTTAGAAAGAACATGACTTTAGATCAAATAGATATGCATTCAAATTCTGACTCTTACAGAAACTAGCTCTGTGACCATAAGTAAGGAACACACTCAATTTGACTCAGAATTTTTTTTTTCATTTTAATGTTGTCTTGAAGAATTCCTTAGAGGATTAGAGACAATTTACACAGTCATTCCTCATTAAATATGGATTCTCTACCTATGAATTTGCCTAGGGACTAAAATTTGTTTGTAATCCCAGAATCATTACCTGTGGCATTTCTGTGGTCATGCACAGATGAACAGAAAGCAGCAACAAATTTAAATTCTCCAATGTGTACCTTTCCAACTGAGTTTGAAAAAGGCTATGATTTACCCTCTTGTCTCCTCTCTTGTGCATAATTTGAGCATAGTCTGTTTAGTCTTACATTTTTTGGCATTTTTGTAATTTTTTTGGCGGTGATTTTGCTGTTTACAATGTCCCTAAATGGTAAGCATGCTATTTAGTGTTTCCAAATGCAAGAAAGTTGTGTCTTTAAAAAAAACAAAACAAAACAAAACAAAACACATGTGTTAGATGAGCTTCATTCAGACATGAGTTACAGTGATATTGGCTGTGAGTTCAATATTAATGAATCAATAATATATATTAAGTAAGGTGTCTTTAAACAGAAATACACATGAAACAAGACTATGTACTGATTGATTGACTAAAAATGGTTTTAATATTAATGGCTCACAAGGAACCTGACTTCTATTTCTCATAGGAGCAATGCATCCATATATATTAATTCAATATTCACTGTGACTTTGTGACTATTTACTAATAATGAAAATTGACTGTGTGTCTACACAAGTTTAGGGCTTCCCAGGTGGTGCATTGTTAAAGAATCCGCCTACCAATGCAGGAGACACACGAGACGAAGAATAGATCCTTGAGTCAGGATGATCCCCTGGAGTAGGAAATCACAACCCACTCCAGTATTCTTGCCTGGAATATTCCTGGAAAGAAGAGCCTGGCATGTCGCTACAGTTCAGGGGCTCACAAAAAGTCAGACATGACTGGGCAACTGACTGTACACACACACACAAACACACATGCACACACACACACACACATTTAGTACTTACACACTACAGTGAGAAAAAGAAAAGCAAGTCCTGACCTCTAGGGCACTCATACTAGGAACTGGCATCTTCCTACTGAGCATAAACCATTTCACAGAACAGTCACGTGAGACAGGGTTACTCTGGGAGCATGATGGATCTCAGCTCTCACAGTTAATATGAATGACAGCTGCTTCTTTCCCTGTTTGCTTATTCAGTTCAGTTCAGCCGCTCAGTCATGTCCGACTCTTTGCGAACCCATGAACTGCAGCACACCAGACCTCCCTGTCTATCACCAACTCCCGGAGTTTACTCAAACTCATGCCCATCAAGTCGGTGATGCCATCCAGCCATCTCATCCTCTGTCGTCCCCTTCTCCTCCTACCCCCAATCCCTCCCAGCATCAGGGTCTTTTCCAATGAGTCAACTCTTCGCATGAGGTGGCCAAAGTACTGGAGTTTCAGCTTCAGCATCAGTCCTTCCAATGAACACTCAGGACTGATCTCCTTTAGGATGGACTGGTTGGATCTCCTTGCAGTCCAAGGGACTCTCAAGAGTCTTCAACACCACAGTTCAAAAGCATCAATTTTTCGGCGTTCAGCTTTCTTCACAATCCAACTCTCACATCAATACATGAACACTGGAAAAATCGTAGCCTTGACCAGACGGACCTTTGTTGTCAAAGTAATGTCTCCGCTTTTTAATATGCTGTCTAGGTTGGTCATAACTTTCCTTCCAAGAAGTAAGCGTCTTTTAATTTCATGGCTGCAATCACCATCTGCAGTGATTTTGGAGACCCCCCAAAATAAAGTCTGATACTGTTTCCACTGTCTCCCCATCTATTTCCCATAAGGTGGTGGGACCAGATGCCATGATCTTAGTTTTCTGAATGTTAAGCTTTAAGCCAACTTTTTCACTCTATTCTTTCATCAAGAGGCTTTTTAGTTCCTCTTCACTTTCTGCCGTAAGGGTGGTGTCATCTACATATCTGAGGTTATTATTTCTCCCGGCTATCTTGATTCCAGCTTTTGCTTCTTCCAGCCCAGCGTTTCTCATGATGTACTCTGCATATAAGTTAAATAAGCAGGGTGACAATATACAGCCTTGATGTACTCCTTTTCCTATTTGTAACCCAGTCTGTTGTTCCATGTCCAGTTCTAACTGTTGCTTCCTGACCTGCATACAGATTTCTCAAGAGGCAGGCCAGGTGGTCTGGTATTCCCATCTCTTTCAGAATTTTCCACAGTTATTGTGATCCACACAGTAGAAGGCTTTGGCATAGTCAATAAAGCAGAAATAGATGTTTTTCTGGAACTCTTTTGCTGTTTTGATGATCCAGCGGATATTGGCAATTTGATCTCTGGTTCCTCTGCCTTTTCTAAAACCAGCTTGAACATCTGGAAGTTTGCTTATTAGCTTCCTCTAATTACCCCTCTATACAGATAAGATCTATTGAGATAACTAAATATAGAACTGTTAGGGGAAGCACACTGACTGAAACCACCCACCCTGGCCAGGCACCATAGTAACCATTTGCATGAGTTGTTTTATGACAGGAGGTCCTGGTAAGGAACATGGAACTAATAAGCCTCCATCAAACGAAAGAGTTCGGGAAAGGTCAAATGGAGACACCACAAGTCCGACCACCTCCCAGAATCCTTCTGTCTGGCATTCATCTTGGCTGAACAAGGCTTGCACCACCAGGAAGGACTCTTGAGTTAGAATGATTGGCTAAAGACAACCTGGAAACTAATCCCATCACCATAAAACCTGCCAGCCACGTGGAGGAGCTGTTCTCCTGGTTCCCTTACTCTACTGCTCTCCACTCACGTGCCCTTTCCCAATAAAATTTCTTGCTTTGTCAGCAGATGTGTGTCCTTGGACAATTCATTTCTGAGTGTTAGACAAGAGCCCAGTTTTGGGCCCTGGAAGGGGTACCCTTTCCTGCAACAGAAGCACCAGGGTCCGTCAGGAGGCAGAAGGAGCAGAGGTAAATAGGGCAAGAGCTTCTGTTGTAGCTTCCATGAGAAAGAATGGGCAGATCAGGGGAAACAGCCTGTAAAGAAGTGAATCAACAGCTATTGACTAGATTGAATAATTTCAGTGGGTTTTGGGATGTGGCAACTATCTCTAGTTGTCTGGTACTTGGTCCTAGGATGATTAGAGCAGAGGAATAGTGACCTAGGATGTAAGGGTTTAAGAGAGATGGTTAGGGATATGGGCTCTAGTTAGGTTGATTTGCATATAAAAAGTATGAACCAGCACTTTGCTAGAAATAAGCTAGCCCTGGGAGAAGAAGTCTTTCTGGGGTCACCAAGGTTTCAAGATATCAGAGCATCAGAAATTACAAGTCATGGATAATCCACTAAGGTTTCTACATTTTAACTCTTGATCAGTCAGTTCAGTCACTCAGTCATGTTTGACTTTGCAACCCCATGGACTGCAGCATGCCAGGCTTCCTTGTCCATCACAAACTCAAGAGTTTGATCAAACTCATGTCCATCGAGTTGGTGATGCCATCCAACCATCTCATCCTCTGTTGTCCCCTTCTCCTCCTGTCTTCAATCTTTCCCAACATTAGGGTCTTTCCCAATGAGTCAGTTCTTTGCATCAGTTGGCCAAAGCATTGAAGTTTCAGCTTAAGCATCAGCCCTTCCAATGAATATTCAGGACTGATTTCCTAGTACTATAAAAATAAAGTGAAACACACTTGCAACAGCATAATTAACTGTCTATGAGGCAATTACACTCTGTGTACTTTTTTTTTTCCAGTCTATCTGGGATAGCTAGCAAGGGGCAGCCTTACCAGTATATATAGAAAATCAACCAAAGCACTTCAACCCAATAGTTATGTTTTATTGTCCACGCCCTGTGGCCAAGGACAATAGGAACAGACATATAGTTGAATGAGATGGGCTTATTTTTCATTGCAGCAAGAGAGATACCTGGCATGGGCAACTGTGGGGTATCTCAGAGGGTGTTGGAAGGATTTGATCATGGGTTGGTAAGGTGTTTCTAAAGAGAGCCCAAAACAATGGAAGTGTCGTCTGAATTGGGTGTTGTCTGAGATTGAGGGCAGTTTTGTTGCAGGAAAGGGGACCCCTTCCAGGGCCTGAAACTGGGCTCTTGTCTAACACTCAGAAATGAATTGTCTGAGGACACACATCTGCTGACAAAGCAAGAGATTTTATTGGGAAAGGGCACCCGGGTGGAGAGCAGGAGGGTAAGGGAACCAGGAGAACAGCTCTGCCACGTGGCTCACAGTCTCGGGTTTTATGGTGATGGGATTAGTTTCCGGGTTGTCTTTAGCCAATCATTGTAAATCAAGAGTCCTTCCTGGTGGTGCAAGCCTTGTTCAGCCAAGATGAATGCCAGACAGAAGGATTCTGGGAGGTGGTCGGACTTCTGGTGTCTCCATTTGACCTTTCCCGAACTCTTCCGGTTGGTGGAGGCTTATTAGTTCCATGTTCCTTACCAGGACCTCCTGTCTTAAAAGAACTCAAGCAAATGGTTACTATGGTGCCCGGCCAGGCACTGCCAGGTGCCAGCGGTTTCAATCAGTGTGCTTCCCCTAACACTTCCTTGTGTGGCCCCCATGGTGTGGCACGCTCTCATCTGTTGGGATCTGTAAGTATAACAAATCTCTTTTTTTAATGGCAGTCATCTCCTGATCTGTTGGCCTTATTATACCTAAATACTAATAAAAGCTACATTTTAAAACAACTTGTCTTTGTCATAATGGAATTTAGAGTGTAACATTGGAGACTGGATAACTCATACAACAAAACATAAAGGAAACTACCAAACACAATATGCAACTAGCACAAATCTATGCAAAGTCAAGTGCAAAGGCATTGTTGGCAGCAAATATGCAAAGGCTCTATGGCAGACTAAAGACAGCAATGCTTGCAGGAATGTGGTGAGCTGGTTGGATGAGATAAAGATGAGAGTCTTTGGCAAGAGAGTGACAGTGAATAAAGCAGTGAATTTGGAAGTATGTGATTCCCCTAAAAAAATTATTTGCCTGAAGTACAATATTCTAATTTTCAAGGTTTAAGATTATGTTTGAAAGGAGTTGATAGAGTAATAGATTTAAATATGTGAATAATGCTCACTCTCAAAGTATCTTTCTGACATTTTTTTCAAAGGCACAATGGAATTCACACTGTTATTTTTCTTTTTAGAGGGAATATCCTAAGGAACATATAATGATTATGGACATAAACTGCTGTACCTAGGCAATGCCACTTTGAAGAAGGGGGCAAATTATTGCTATTTCACAACTGGGGTTCTAACAACACCAAAAGAAAAGGCAGTTGTGAAATCAGAAGTAGTCCACAGACCAGGGCTCTTAGAAAGTTGGGATAATTACTAAAATCAATTCTGGCCCACAAAGAACATAAAAGCTTAACACACACTGTTAAACTGCATTTTGGTCACCTGTGGTTTACCACACTTTATATATATATAAAATGCTAAGATTTTGTAAAGACCAAGTGAAATTTCTAACAGATAATTAATGAAAAGCACTATGGCAATAATGGGAACACCAACCTACCACAACTCTTAAAAATCTACATTTTATGTAACTTGGAAATTCATAAAGTGGAATGAAAACTACCAAATCAATTCTAGCAAATGACATTTAAATAACAGGTCTATGGAAGTACTTTTAAAAGTTTTTAACACGTATATATGACTCAATTTATTTATGATGTGATTAATACTACTTGGATTGAAAAGTCATTTGTATATGAACAATCCCATGAATATTTGGTAATTATTCATTCATTATCACACCCCACCACCTGATCCATACATAATTCATGAATCCTGTAATTGATTTTTCAGGATTGGAAATCATTATAGTCATAAGTTCTGTGGTGCAAATGACTGCCTAGGCCTGGAGAAGGAGGGATCCGCAGAGTTCTGCCTTCATGCCCAGTGAATAGGAAAGCACATCCATGTGCTACCACTTCCTGGGAGAAGAAACAAGTGCCTAAACCAAAGGAATGGTGTTGATAATAGTTTCAAGATTATTTAGACTGTAGGAAATTCAGACAGACAAACTCAGCACAACTCTTCCGAGATCGTGTAACTCTATCCCATAGTATGTTCTTTAAGTTTATTGCCAGAAAGCAACAGAAGTGATAGTGAAACTCATCTTTTGTTCCTCAATATAATTCACATTTATCTCTTTAAGGATTGCTAAGTTGTTTTTGTTTGTTTTTCTTTTTTACAAAGAAAGCCTAGTTTTGATTATATTATTGCAACTTTTTAAAAGAAAAACTGAGCAAAAATTATTGAATATTTTGGATCTTTCATTTTGGTCACTGGTATAAGTATACTGCCTATATCTTAAAGACTTATGCAAACTAGATCAAAACACATAAAAGAACAAGACAGGAATACAGCAGGTACTCAAAATTAGGATCACTCTTCAAAGAACTAATTCCAAAACAAATTGGGATCTTTAGAAGAAATGGCTTGAAGGCATCTTTGATATTTTGATCTCATTTCAAAACTAAGAAATGAGGGGTTTATTTTTGTCACCATCCAATTCCCTCTTTTGAACCATTTTATGTTTGTGTGGTGGCTTAGTGCTTGTCATCATTCTTGATTAATGTCTCTTCTAAGGAAAATTTCATAATTTATTTACATGACACTATCTCATTAATTAGATTACCTCTGCCAAATAGTTACAAATAGACTTTAAAAGATTAACTATATAATGGGAGACTTCAGCTAGTAGATGCCTGTTTTTGATCCACTGTGTATATGTGTGGATGGGTGGGGGCTGGGGAGAAGGAGGGAGCTCAGAGGTTGATTTGCTATTTACACGTCATGGATTACAACCTGGAAAACTTTACTTTCTGAAGGAAAGATTTGTGTTCTCTTTTAAGGTAAATTACGTGAGTGATTGTATTCAGCATATTTTCTAGGGATAGATTACAATGCAAAATATTTTTGAGTAGGTTATTACTTTACAGAAGTTTTAAATGGTTTCCTATCCCAAAGTGACACATGCTGTGCTGGGCATAGTCACTCAGTCATGTCTGACTCTTTGCGACCCCATGGACTGTAGCCCGCCAGGCTCCTCTGTCCATGGAAATTCTCCAGGCAAGAATACTAGAGTGGGTTGCCATGCCCTCCTTCAGGGGATCTTCCCAACCCAGGGATTGAACCCAGGTCTCCTGTATTGCAGGTGGATTCTTTACCATCTGAGCCACCAGGGAAGAGGAGGTAATATATTAAACTGTACAAAGCCTACAATCTTGTAAGATTTTAAGAAAAAAAGTTTTGTATTGAGAAATGGAATATTGCCCACCGTATCAATTAACAAAGGATGTCATTGTCATCATTGCAGCTACATCCAATGGTAAGCTGCGTTAGAAAATTCAGGAAGGAAACAAAGAACACTTGCCATCTAGCAGCCATCAGACTGCAGCCACCCCTGATGGTGAGCCCTGCGGAAACTCGGGATGTGAAAACACAGGGTGCTAGACCTAGAGAGCTGAGATACATGTCAAAGGCATAATTTCAGCAAGCCCAGACTCTTGCATCTTCCCATACACAGAAAAGCACTAAGTTCCTGAACTTGAGATTTCTAGTTTTCCACAGTAATCTTTTGTTCCTACTCCCTGCCCTTTGTTACAAAACTCCGATATATCCCAGCTTCCCTCCCACCTCCTCCTCTCAGGATTACTTGAAATGCTGTCTCCTAGTCTGAAGTCCTAAACACTTTTGCTGAATAAAATATAATTCTCAACTTTTAGGCTGTGAATATTTTTTAGTCAAAAGGATTGTCCTAGACACTTAATTTTATTCACTTGCTTTTGCCATTTCCAGGAATATATGCTTTTTGCTCAGTGCTGACCAAATGTATTAAAAAGAAAAGCAAAGCTGTAAGTTTGGAGCCTTAATATTTAAAGTTTAACTTACCAATAATTGGATACAGAAACACAAGTGAACTTTTTCTCCCCCCTAATCTTTCTGGGTTTAAAAAATATATATTACCTGTAAAATTAAAATTAAAGTGTTTTTTTTTTTTTCTTCCTCTTAGAAAACTGGTACAAGCATACCTAGAGGTCTTCTTGAATTAACAAGTAGAGAGCGGTGATTGGACAATTGATTTGGGGTGATAAATGATACTGATACTGAAGAGCAGCAATATGTCATCTCAAAGTATGACTGCAGGAGTTCAGAATATGTTGCCCCAAAACATTCCACTTTGGTATATTGATTAATTTGAGCTGTAGATTCTTGAAAAACAATAGATGCTAGAAAACAGAAAGAAACTTTCTCTGAACTTCCCTTAAAAACAGACTCTCCAAAAGGAACTCATTCGTCATAGATCTTTTCCCTGAGAGATTCGTCAACCAGGGAATATTGACTCTTTTCAAAGCAGAGGAGAATAGAAACAAATACCCCACTCAGACAAACTTGTCACAAACTCTTGATGGGGAGCAGATTTTGTCACCCCAAAATATTCTTTAGCACAATGATTATTTTAGGCTCATTATTTTGTTTAGACAGGAGGCACAGGAGAGGTTCTGAAAACCAAATAGAAGTTAACACATTGAAAGAGGTATTTATGTTTATAAGGGACATCTCTATTTATGAGAGTATCCCCCTCCCTGAATGAGAAGAGTGAAAATGAAAGTCTCTCAGTGTGTCTGACTCTTTGCGACCCAATGGACTCATCTCCAGGACAGAATACTGGAGCGGGTAGCCGTTCCCTTTTCCAGCCGATCTTCCCAACCCAGGGATCCAACTCAGGTCTCCTGCATTGCAGGCAGACTTGGTGGTGGTAGTGTTGGTTTTTAGGTAGGAAGTGGATTTATTCAGATACAGGAGAAGTGCACTCCACAGACCGAGTGTGGGCTGTTGCAGAAGGCAAGTGTGGCCACACGTGGATTTTTCACTAACTAAGCCACCAGGGAAGCTCAGGAATAAGGAAGAGGAGGATGACCAAATCTCTAAAGCCTGTCAGTGGGGAAAGCACTAACAAATCTGCATAACAGCTCTATCCTTCTGTACAAGTTTTCCTGGTAATCTCCCATAACTGCTCCCCAACCTACAATATCTTTCTTTTGTCTTGGGCTAAAGATGGCAGCTAAGGTAATGACCTGGTCCATTTTGGAGAGTTACTCAATTTTCCTGCGTAGCTTCCACATATTAGAAGGGATACACATTATTAAGCTTTTCTTTGTTTTTCTCCTATTAATATGGTGGTTGTTTCATTACAGTAGTGTCTCAGTCAAGAACCTAAAAGGGTAGAGGGAAAAATATTTTTTCTTTCCCATACTATCACACCTCCCATTTGTTCTTCTATGGGCCCATTCATCCTCCCTAAAAACCATTTATTATCCTTAGAGACCTACATTTTCTCTCCCCATTCCATATTATGAAAATACTTAAATCTGAATTTCAAGACACTTCAGAAGTGATTCATTTTTCCTTGGGTTTCTCCCATGTATACATGTGGTAAACATGTTAATGAACTTCTGTTTATTTCTTCTCTTGTTAATATGTCTTTTATTACAGGGGTCCCAGCTAAGAACTCCAGTGAATAGAGGGAAAATTACATTATCTCCTATTTAGTATAATAATACCTATATCTCTTTTTTTACTCAGTGCAATTTCTAGCATCCATAAAAGAGTTTCATATGCTTATATGTTTAGATTATGGCTTATACTCCATATAGTCTGAAGATTTCCTCCCTAGAAAACATCATATGCCATTGATTCAAAATAATTTCACATGGAAAAAGTTACATTTGTGAGAATGTTAATCTTAGTAGATGCACCTGGAGGCTTAAAAAGAAGCATATTATAAAATTAAAAAAATAACCTTACTTGAAGCTGTATGTGCAGAAGGTATATTGTTGATTATTTTATATAGTTATTGGTACTATTCTGAAATGATTATTCTTCAGAGTTTTAATTCCTACCTTCCTCTGATGGCATGCTGGAACTGATTACACAAATATAAAATTTAATCTTCTTCCAAGTCATGTGTTTTACTAGTGCAATTTAACTTTGGGCTATTACATTTAAAATTAAAGGATTTCAACTGAAGGGAAACAGATTTAAACTGTATGAATTCAACGACATTTCATTTCCTTAAGCAGCATCTAATCAAATCAATGTATGAAACCTAAATACTCTGCATTTCCCCACCATTTCTCTTCTCTCTCTTCCACTGAAACAAGGCCCCTACATAATGATGATTTTGGACCAGTTCCCCACAGACTGCTGCTAACAATACCTCACAGTTCCTTTGTTGAGTTGCTTTTAAGTTTAAAATAGATGGTTTAAAATTAGTGCAGATCTTTGCTGAACTTTTTCCTTAAGAAGAAAATGTATAAGAGAGAAAACATTTATGAAAGAGACCTGTAATGAAGTACTACTATCTAAAATACATTAAGAACTTTTAAAACTCAACAGTAAGAATATAAACAACTTGATTAAAAATATGCCAAAAACCTCAGTAAATACCCTACCAAAGAGAATATATAGGTGGCAAGTAAGTACATGGAGAGAAGCTCCACATCATTTGTTATCAAGGAAATGCAAATTAAAACAATAATGAGACCACTATGAACCATTTAGAATGGTTTATTCTAAATAGTTTAGAACCATTTAGAATGAACAAAATTTAAAACACCAACAACATCAAATGCTGATGAGGAAGTAGAGCAACAGGAACTCTCATTCATTGCTGGTGGGAACGCAAAATGATACAGCCACACTGGAATACAGTTTGGCAGTTTCTTGAGAACCTAAACATACTCTTACCATGCCATCAAGTGATTCAATCCTTGGCATTTACCCAAAGAAGCAAATTAGTTGAAAACTTATGTCTACACAAACACCTGCACATAGATATTTATAGTAGTTTTAGTTATAATTGTCCAAACTTTGAATCAACCAAGATATCCTCCAGTATGTGAATGGCTAAAGTACAGCATATCCAGACAAAGGAATATTTAGCAACAAAAAGAAACACACTACCAAGCAATGAAAATACCTGGGAGAAATTTAAATGCATATTACTAAGTAAAAGAAGTCAATCTGAAAAGGCTACATACTGTTTAATTCCAGTTATGTGACATTCTAGAAAAGGCAAAGCTATGGAGACACTAAAAAGATCAATGGTTGCCAGGAGTTACAGAGAAGGAAGAAATGAATAGGTGGGACAGAGGATTTTTATGATGGTGAAATTATTGTGTGGTACAATTATGGGGAATACATGTTCTTATAATTTTTTTTCCACACCTATAGAATATACCATGCAATGAATGTAAAGTATGGACTTTGTGTGATAGTGATATGTCAGTATATGTAAACAGCTGTGATAAATGTACCACTATGATCAGGATGTTGATAATGGGAGATGATATGTATGTATGTGAGGGACAGTGAATGTATGAAAAATCTCTGTATTTTCATCTCAATTTTTCTGTGAATCTAAAATTCCTCTACAAATTAAAGTCTATTTAAAAACATATTTATGAATATATTTATATGAATACATTTATATTTATATAATATAAATATTATATATTTATGAATATAAATATATTTATATACATTTACCTTCAGGAACTTCTGTCTGTGATGTGCTGGCAAATGTTTAACAAACTGAAAGTAAAACAAAGCGAAAAAAAAAAAAAATCACTGATTTGTACTACCTGCTGATGTGGGGAGGAAGGTGTTTTTCTCTACCCTCCATGTTTCTTCTGGATAGTTTAAGAATCAAACTGACATGAAATAGATTAAAAGGAAATTTAAAAAAAATACAAAAGTTTAATAACATGAGAGAAACCCATAAAAACTGAGAAACTTGCCAAAATACCCCAAATCCTTACTTTATTTATTTATTTTTTTAATTTTATTTTATTAGTTGGAGGCTAATTTCTTCACAACATTTCAGTGGGTTTTGTCATACATTGACATGAATCAGCCAAAGGAAGCTGTGGTACATATACACCATGGAATATTACTCAGCTGTTAAAAAGGATTCATTTGAATCAGTTCTAATGAGATGGATGAAACCGGAGCCCATTATACCGAGTGAAGTAAGCCAGAAAGATAAAGAACATTACAGCATACTAACACATATATATGGAATTCAAATCCTTACTTTAAATACCATTTTCAGCTAAAGACTAAAGAAGATGTTGGAGAGAGTAGTTTTGAACTCAAAAGGGGAGGAAGGTAATTGACATGGAGATGGAAAAACAAATGTTGGGTAAACAAATGTTTGCCGGGCCCTGCAGAGACAGTGGGACCTAGTGTGGACTCTGATCTCTAGGTTCTGTCTAGTTACCCCCACCAAACCTAGCCCAAGTTCTTTGCAGAGATCCCTAGTGATAGCTCTATTACAGAGACAGGCCCTCTATTTAAATTCTTCAGGCAGCTCCGTGTTAGTCGCTCACTTGTGCCCAACTCTGCAACACCATAGATTGCAGTACACCAGGTTTCTTTGCCCATAGAGATTTCCCAGGCAAGAATACTGGAGTGGGTTGCCATTTCCTTCTCCAGGGGATTTCCTGATCCAAGGATCAAACCCAGGCCTCCTGCATTGCAGGCAGATTCTTTACCATCTGAGACACCAGCTAAGGTAGAGATTAAAAAGAAAGAATTCTTGAGTGTTCCATTTCTTAAAAATTATGAGCTTAAGTTAATCCTCATGCCAGATACATATTTTGGAGTGACAAATTTTGCTCCCTTCACTGATTTCCATGGTGTAAATAATTCTGCCTTGGCCAGTTCCTAGATATCAATGTGATGTCACTGAAGGAGAAGCTGGGAAGATACACATGGTAGTGCATAGTATTACAGTACAGTGGATCTTTGAATAACAGAGAGGTTAGGGGTGCACAGTAAAAAATCCATATAGAACTTTAGAGTCAGCCCTCTGTACCCTTGGCTCTGAAGCCAAGAATTCAGACAACTGTAGACTGTGTCACAAAGCAGTATGTATTTATTGAGAAATGTCCACATAAAAGTGAAACCACTCAGTTCAAACCCATGTTGTTCAAAGGTCAATTGTATTTCCACCATTCCCTTACATGATACAAGAATGTAAATCATTTCAAGGGCATAGATAGTGATAAAATGTAGGAAAACAGTTAGGAAGTGATATGCTTTGAGTATTTATAATTTAATTGTACATTTTTATGATTTCATTTTAAATAATGTCTGCGTTTAAGAATTCCCTTACAAAAGCAGTGGAAACTGAATGGTTCTAGTGGGCAAGTACATTCTGGCTCTAGCACTCCACTGGAAAATCTAAATAGAGGGAAGTACTATCAACTGCACTTTGGTTTTAAGCAGACTGCTACTCACCATTCCACTTTACAAGGATTAAGTTGCAAACCACTGCAGTTGTTCAATGACAACACGTATGAGATAATTCAGGATGGCAAAAAAAAAAAAAACTGGATGAAGCATTCCATACTTTTACAAATATGGACCCCTAGATTGTTCAGAAGCTTATTTAGCAAAGAATTTCAATGACCCAGATTCTTCCATCTTCCTCTCAACTACAAATTGGGACTTGCCAAGAACACTTGCCAGAGACTGAACAACAACAAGGGCATTTCCCATCTGCCTCTGCAGAGATTGAACACTGTGACGCTGCAGCTGTTGACTTTCAGCACACTCTGAGGGAGTTCAGTGTAGAGAGAGGCACTTTGTGCTCCAGGGATTCTTGAGGAACAAGTCTTTAGATAGTTAGATATTTTCAAGGAACTGATTTCATGATCCCAATCCTTATTGTTGTTCAGTCGCTCAGTCATGTCTCCTTGTGACACCATGAACTGCAGCACACCAAGCTTTCCTGTCCTTCACCATCTCCCAGAGCTTGCTGAAACTCATGTCCATCGAGTCAGTGATGGTCATCCAACCATTTCATCCTTTGTCATCCCCTTCTCTTCCTGCCTTCAATCTTTCCCAGGGTCTTTTCCAATGAGACAGCTATTCGCATCAGGAAGTCAAAGTATTAGAGCTTCAGGTTCAACATAGTCCTTCCAATGAATATTCAGGACTGATTTCCTTTAGGATTCACTGGTTTGATCTCCTTGCACTCTGAGGGATTCCCAAGAGTCTTCAACACCACAGTTCAAAAGCATCAGTTTTAGGCATTCAACCTTCTTTATGGTCCAACTCTCACATTCATAGATGACTACTGGAAAAACCAAAGCTTTGACTAGATGGATCTTTGTTGGCAAAGAAATGTGTCTGCTTTTTAATGTGCTGTCTAGGTTGGTCATGACTTTTCTCCCAAGGAGCAAGAATCTTTTAATTTCATGGCTGCAGTCACCATCTGCAGTGATTTTGGAGCTCAAGAAAATAAAATCTCTCACTGTTTCTATTGTTTCCCCATCTGTTTGCTATGAAGTGGTGGGACCAGTTAAGCCAGGTTTTTCGCTCTCCTCTTTCGCCTTCATCAAGAGGTTCTTTAGGTATTCTTCATTTTCTGCCATAAGGGTGGTGTCACCTGCATACCTGAGGTTGTGGATATTTCTCCCAGCCATCTTGAATCCAGCTTGTGCTTCATCCAGCTTTGCATATAAGTTAAATAAGCAGGGTGACAATATATATAGCCTTGACATACTCCTTTCTCAGTTTTGAAACAGTCCATTGATCCATGTCGGGTTCTAATATTACTTCTTGACCTGCATACAGATATGGCAGGAGACAGGTCAGGTGGTCTTATATTCCCATCTCTTTCAGAATTTTCCAGTTTGTTGTGATCCACAGAACCAAAAGCTTTGGTGTAGTCAATGAGGCAGAAGTAAGTGTCCTTTTGAATTCTCTTGCTTTCTCTATGATCCAACAGATGCTGGCAATTTGACTCTGGTTTCTCTGCCTTCTCTAAATCCAGCTTGAATGTCTGGAAGTTCTTGGTCCAAGCACCACTGAAGGCTGGCTTGGAGAATGGTGAGCATCACTTTACTAGCGTGTGAGATGATGCCATTGTGCGGTAGTTTGAGCATTCTTTGGCACTGCCTTTCTTTGGGAATGGAATGAAAACAGACCTTTTCCAGTCCTGCTGAGTTTTTCAAATTTGCTGGCATATTGAGTGCAGCACTTTAACAGCATCAGCTTTTAGGACTTGAAATAGCTCAGCTGGAATTCATCACCTCCATTAGCTTTGTTCATAGTGATGTTTCCTAAGGCCCACTTGACTTTGAACTCCAAGATATCTGGTTCTATGTAAGTAATCACACCATCCTAGTATCTGGGTCATTAAGATCTTTTTTGGATAGTTCTTCTGAGTATTCTTACTATGTCTTCTTAATATCTTCTGCTTGTGTTAAACCCATACCATTTTTATCCTTTATTGTGTCCATATTTGCATGAAATGTTCCCTTGGTATCTCTAATTTTCTTGAAGAGATCTCTAGTCTTTCCCATTCTATTGTCTTCCTCTATCTTTCATTGTTCACTTAGGAAGGCTTTCTTGCTATTCTTTTGAACTCTGCATTCAGATGGTATATTTTTCCATTTCTCCTTTGTCTTTCACTTCTCTTTTTTTCTCAGTTATTTGTAAGGCCTCCTCAGACAACCATTTTGCCCTTTTGCATTTCTTTTTCTTGAGGATGGTTTTGATCACTAGGACATGTTACAAACCTCTGTTACAATGTTACAAACCTCAGTCCATAGTTTTTCAGGCACTCTGTCAAATCTAATCCCTTGAATCTATTTGTCACTTCCAGAGTATAATTGTAAGGAATCTGAGCCACAGTCAGCCCCGGTCTTGTTTTTGTTGATTGTATAGAACTTCTCCATCTTGAGCTGTAAGGAAGATAATCAATCTGATTCCATTATTGACCATCTGGTGATGTCCAGGTGTAGAGTCATCTCTTATGTTGTTGGAAGAGGGTGTTTGCTATGACCAGTGTGTTCTCTTGGCAAGACCCTGTTAGCCTTTGCCCTGCTTCGTTTTGTAATCCAAGGCCAAACTTTCCTGTTATCCAGGTATCTCTTGACTTCCTACTTTTGCATTTCAGTCTCCTATGATGAAAAATACATCTTTTTTCGGTGTTAGTTCTAGAAGGACTAGTAAGTCTTCATAGAACCATTCAACTTCAGCTTCTTTGGCATTAGTAGTTGGAGTGTAACTTGGATTACTGTGATATTGGATGGTTTGCCTCGGAGACAGAGATCATTTTGTTTTTGAGGCTGCATGCAATCTGCATGTCAGACTCTGTTGACTCTGCTGGCTGCTCCATTTCTTCTAAGGGATTCTTGCCCACAATAGTAGATATAATGGTCATCCCAATCCTTTCATCTCTTCATATCGCCTCATGACTAGCATAAAACCTTTTGTAAAGTAAGCACTTGAGTATTGAACTCCCCCTCACTAAAATCATACGTATTGACCTTCCCCCACCGCCTCTTTGGAGCGGTCTCTCAGAGCTCTCTAAGGTAATTCCAGGCTCATTTTGCCCCAAATAAAAGTTAACTAGCAACTTTCTAGTTGTGCATCTTTTTAGTCGACATAAACACACACTTAAAATCAGTAGAATCACGAACTTGAGGTATCTTGCTTTGTGTGTGTGTGTGTGATTACCAAGCCAGTTTGCTACCATTACCAACTACTATTCTTTTCTTAGGAAATTGGCTGTTTTCTGATTTCCCTATTAAAGAAGTAGTGGTTTTATGATATTAAAAATGTAACATAAGAGATTTGGCAAAGAGACTACAGATGTGTTAGAAACTGAGTTTCCTTCTAATAGGCATGTCTCGGGGTCCTAAAAGTTCAGAAATTTCACAGCAGCCCTCATTTCAATAGCTGAATTTAAAATAAGTAAAAACAAGAGAAAGCTTGTTAATGCAGAATAAACTTTAAATTTTAGATTCTGGTGTTCATTTCTTGTTTGCAGTATTTTTATAATCATTGAGAGGACATTTTAATTAAAATTAAGTTGCTAAATTTCTAAACATAGATGCCTAAGCTCTCCTTCGCATTCATCAAGTATTTCCATCCTACCTTCTCATCTGAACAAAGGTTATTAGGAATGGTACTCTCAGTCCTTTTATGATATTAGAAACACACAGCTAGCTCCTTTATTGTTTCCTTTATTTTTATTATTGCTTTGGAAACAGGTTCTGTTGGAGATCATCTCAGCCATCAATATCATCCACTCTTAAAATGAGTATGTATCTGTGGTGTGTGTGTATGTGTAGACATTCTCTTCATGGAATTTAACGTTAGAGTGCTCATGTCTGATGGTAGTTGCACCCAAGGGTGTCTCTTTCTCTCTCTCTCTCTTTTTTTCTTAGTAGCTAGGTAAGTTGTTAATCACTAAGAATGACTAAAAATTATTTTAAAAGAAGATTCAATGACTCCAACTGAACTTCAAGTACAATTTAAAAAAAAATCTTATATTTTCTCTCTAGAGAAAGTGCTAGATTGGTACTAAATTTTGAGAAAGCCAATTCAGTTATTATTTTTTCTAATTTTTAACTTTTATTCTGACTAATTTTATCATTAACAGCTGACAACAATTTTTCCCCCTAATCCATGCATCAGATTTTCTTTCTTGGAGAATAGGAAGGAAGTAAAGACAGCACTGTCAAAATACTCATGTTACCTTACACAAAGAGGAATGTTTATAGCAACTCAAACTTTGGGACAATCAAGTCTCTGTAACACTTTTTGTTGCCAGTCAACATTTACCTTTATATTTATTCAGACAGTGTGGGGACAGCTCCAAGATGGTCTCCAGTGAGCTCTGCTTCTTGGTATTCATGCTTTCTACTGAGTGTGCTGGGCTGTGCTAAGTCACTTCATCTGTGTCCTACTCTGTGTGACCCTAGGGACTGCAGCCTACGAGGTTCCTCTGTCCATGAGATTCTCCAGGCAAGAATACTGGAGTGGGTTACCTTGTCCTCCTCCAGGGGATCTTTCCGACCCAGGGATTGAACTGCATCTCTTATGTCTCCTCTACTGGCAGGCAGGTTCTTTACCACTAGCGCCACCTGGGAGGCCCACTACTGAGTGTGGGCTTTACGTAATGGCTGGTTTCCAACAAACAATGGACGACGATAGCAGGATATTACTTTTGTAATTAGGTCACAAACATATTATGATTGCAATTGTTTGGGTTTTTTCCCTTTGGACTTTCATCTCTCATGCTTTGGCTCACTTGCTCTATGAGAAGCCAAGTGGCATGTTGTGAGCTGTCCTATGGAAAGATCCACATGGCAAGGAACCGATGTTTCTAGCCAACTGCCAGTGAAGACATGTCAAAGCCTTGTAAGTGAGGTTCAGAGCATATCAATGGCTCATAGTTAAACCTTGTGATACCCATGCTAACACCTTGTTCAGTTCAGTTCAGTCACTCAGTCATGTCCGACTATTTGCGACCCCAAGAATCGCAGCATACCAGGTCTCCCTCTCCATCACAAACTCCCCGAGTTTACTCAAACTCATACCCATCGAGTCAGTGATGCCATCTAGCCATCTCATCCTCTGTTGTCCCCTTCTCCTCCTGCCCCCAACCCCTCCTAGTATCAGGGTCTTTTCCAATGAGTCAACTCTTCGCATGGGGTGGCCAAAGTATTGGAGTTTCAGCTTCAGCATCAGTCCTTCCAATGAACACCCATCTCGTTCAGGATGAACTGGTTGGATTTCCTTGCAGTCCAAGGGACTCTCAAGAGTCTTCTCCAACACCATAGTTCAAAAGCATCAATTCTTTGGCACTCAGCTTTCTTCACAGTCCAACTCTCATATCCACACATGACCACTGTAAAAATCATAGCCTTGACCAGATGGACCTTTGTTGGCAAAGTAATGTCTCTGCTTTTTAATATGCTATCTAGGTTGGTCATAACTTTCCTTCCAAGGAATAAGTGTCTTTTAATTTCATGGCTACAGTCACCATCTGCAGTGATTTTGGAGCCCCCCAAAATAAAGTCAGCCACTGTTTCCACTGTCTCCCCATCTATTTCCCATGAGGTGATGGGACCAGATGCCATGATCTTAGTTTTCTGAATGTTGAGCTTTAAGCCAACTTTTTCACTCTCTTCTTTCACTTTCATCAAGAGGCTTTTTAGTTCCTCTTCACTTTCTGCCATAAGGGTGGTGTCATCTACATATCTGAGGTTATTGGTATTTCTCCCAGCAATCTTGATTCCAGCTTCTGCTTCTTCCAGCCCAGCATTTCTCATGATGTACACTGCATATAAGTTAAATAAGCAGGGTGACAATACACAGCCTTGACGTACTCATTTTCCTATTTGGAACCAGTCTGTTTTTCCATGTTCAGTTCTAACTGTTGCTTCCTGACCTGCATACAGGTTTCTCAAGAGGCAGGTCAGGTGGTCTGGTATTCCCATCTCCTTCAGAATTTTCCACAGTTTATTGTGATCCACACAGTCAAAGTCTTTGGCATAGACAATAAAGCAGAAATAGATGTTTTTTTGGAACTCTCTTGCTTTTTCGATGATCCAGTGGATGTTGACAATTTGATCTCTGGTTCCTCTGCCTTTTCTAAAACCAACTTGAACATCTGGAAGTTCCCAGTTCACGTATTGCTGAAGCCTGGCTTGGAGAATTTTGAGCATTACTTTACTACCGTGTGAGATGAGTGCAATTGTGCGGTAGTTTGAGCATTCTTTGGGATTGCCTTTCTTAGGGATTGGAATGAAAACTAACCTTTTCCAGTCCTGTGGCCATTGCTGAGTTTTCCAAATTTGCTGGCATATTGAGTGCAACACTTTCACAGCATCATCTTTCAGGATTTGAAAAAACTCAACTGGAATTCCATCACATCCACTAGCTTTGTTCGTAGTGATGCTTTCTAAAGCCCATTCGACTTCACATTCCAGGATGTCTGACTCTAGGTGAGTGGTCACACCATTGTGATTATCTGGGTCGTGAAGATCTTTTTTGTACAGTTCTTCTGTGTATTCTTGCCACCTCTTCTTAATATCTTCTGCTTCTGTTAGGTCCATATAATTTCTGTCCTTTATTGAACCCATTGTTGCATGCAATGTTCCCTTGGTATCTCTAATTTTCTTGAAGAGACCTCTAGTCTTTCCCATTCTGTTGTTTTCCTCTATTTTTTTGCATTCATAGCTGAGGAAGGCTTTCTTATCTCTCCTGGCTATTCTTTATAACTCTGCATTCAAATGGGAATATCTTTCCTTTTCTCCTTTATTTTTAGCTTCTCTTCATTTCACAGCTATTTGTAAGGCCTCCTCAGGCAACCATTTTGCCTTTATGCATTTCTTTTCCATGGGGGTGGTCTTGATCCCTGTCTCCTGTACAATGTCACGAACCTTTTTCCACAGTTCATCAGGCTCTCTGTTAATCAGATCTTGTCCCTTAAATCTATTTCTCATTTCCACTGTATAGTCATAAGGGATTTGATTTAGGTCATACCTGAATGGTCTACTGTTTTTCCCCACTTTCTTCAATTTAAGTTTGAATTTGGCAATAAGGAGTTCATGATCTGAGCCACAATCAGCTCCTGGTCTTGTTTTTGCTGACTGTATAGAGTTTCTCCATCTTTGACTGCAAAGAATATAATCAATCTGATTTCAGTGTTGACTATCTAGTGATTTCCATGTGTAGAGTCTTCTCTTGTGTTGTTGGAATAGAGTGTTTGCTATGACCAGTGCGTTCTCTTGGCAAAACTCTATTAACCTTTGCCCTGCTTCATTCCATACTCCAAGGCCAAATTTGCCTGTTACTCCAGGTGTTTCTTGACTTCCTACTTTTGTATTCCAGTCCCCTATAATGAAAAGGACATCTTTTTTGGGTGTTAGTTCTAAAAGGTCTTGTAGGTCTTCATAGAACTGTTCAACTTCGGCTTCTTCAGCGTTACTGGTTGGGGCATAGGCTTGGATTACTGTGATATTGAGTGGTTTGCCTTGGAAATGAACAGAGATCATTCTGTCGTTTTTGAGATTGCCTCCAAGTACTGCATTTCGGACTCTTTTGTTGACTATGATGGCTACTCCATTTCTTCTAAGGGATTCTTGCCCACAGTAGTAGATCTAATGGTCATGTGAGTTACATTCACCCGTTCCAGTCCATTTTAGTTCGCTGATTCCTAGAATGTCGACATTCACTCTTGCCATCTCCTGTTTGACCACTTCCAATTTGCCTTTATTCATGGACCTAACATTCCAGGTTCCTATGCAATATTGCTTTTTACAGCATTGGACCTTGCTTCTATCACCAGTCCAATCCACAACTGTGACGGACCGCGCAGGTGTGGCGACCGAGAGGAGCTTCCCCACCTCCGAGGTAAGGGGCGGAGGCCGAGAGGAGCTTCCGCACGCCCGGAGTCAGGGGTGACGGCGGCTGAGAGGAACTACCCCACCTCCAAGGAGTGGCTGCTTTGCGGGTGCAGGATTGCTGAGATGAGCTACTCTATGTTCAAGGTCAGGAGGGGCGGCCGTGAGAAGATACCCCTCCTCCAAGGTAAGGAGCAGCGGCTGCGCTTTGCTGGAGCAGCAGTGAAGAGATACCCCACATCCAAGGTAAGAGAAAACCAAGTAAGACGGTAGGTGTTGCGAGAGGGCATCAGAGGGCAGACACACTAAAACCATAATCACAGAAAACTAGCCAATCTGATCACAGGACCACAGTCTTGTCTAACTCAATGAAACTAAGTCATGCCGTGTGGGGCCACCCAAGACGGTCGGGTCATGGTGGAGAAGTCTGACAGAATGTGGTCCACTGGAGAAGGGAATGGCAAACCACTTCAGTATTCTTGCCTTGAGAACCCCATGAACAGTATGAGAAGGCAAAATGATAGGATACTGAAAGAGGAACTCCCCAGGTCGGTAGGTTCCCAATATGCTCCTGGAGATCAGTGGAGAAATAACTCCAGAAAGAATGAAGGAATGGAGCCAAAGCAAAAACACCTTGAATACAGCATAATTTAAGATACTTTGAGCCAGTGGCATCCAGATAAATGCTCCAATTCATTAACCATAGAGACTGAAATAAGAAGTGTGTTGCTTTAAGCTGCTAAGTTTATGGTACTTGTTACTCAACAATAAATTATAAGACCATCAGATTCTCTGCTTTTCTAATAAATGTCCAATGAATTTATATATATATTTGAAATTCTAATCTGTTCTATCAATTAATACATATAAACTATAAGTCTAGGGAAGATATGTGCCGTCATACTTTTTGGTACTTATTTATTTCTCATTTATGTTACAAATTAAATATAAATAAGACTGGGGATTTCAGGCTAATCTTTTTTATTTTACCAAAGCTATATTTTCTTTTAGGAACACTAGGTTCTCTCAATGAATAGCAATCTCTTAAGAGAATATAGTTCTTTGAAATAAATTAGCATAGACATCTGCATAAACTATTTTCTTAATTACAGAAAAGAATCAATAGTAAAACTAATTATTTTAAATCATATTGGCATCCTTTTGTTAAAAAAAGACTTTTCAATTAAGATTTTCATCCCCAATTAAGCAAGACTCTTAATAGGTAAAGAAATGAGAAATTGAACTATGTTAAAAAGAAGATTGGATAACTTCTGAGTCAGGCAGTAAAATCCTTCCCATAACACAAAAAGTCTTAACAAGTCAAGAGTGGATTTTTATTTGGATATATAGTTTCTAAAAGGTTTTAGGAAGTTGAAGATATACTCTTTGATTGACTCTCCAATCTTGCCCCAGTAGGGTGCAGTAGAAACTCTCCACAGAAGTGGTTATGAAAGCAAGACCTATTGGGCTCCAGGTCATGGAAACCATTCCTTGTTTGTAGGGAATAGACTCTAGCCTTCAGGACCTTCCAAGTCCCAAAGGACAAATTCAAACAATTGCTAATCAGGGAAGGAAGGGGATGCAGACAAAAAGGAAGAACAGCCAACAAACAATAGTGCAGTCTTGGGACACAGTCCTGATTCTGCCTCAAAGGATACACGTAATATCTTTTGAACTCGTTATAGAACTAAACTCCCCAGTTAATGGAAAATGTCAGCATTCTTCATTCTAGAGAAGCCCCCTTGAGGCCAGATAAGGCTCATCAAAAGATAAGATTACTGACATGCTCAGTCCCTTGTTCAGACTGCAGTAATCAAAAAATTACCTGAAACCAGATTAAAGGAGTGCAGGCTTTGCACACACCTGAATCTTAGCAACCCCACCCTTGAATTATTGTTATCAAAACTCCTCAGTGATTCCTCCCAGGTTGGGACAAACAGTTTTTGACAGTAGAAGCCTGCTGTCTCTCTCTGCCTGGTAAAGCAATGAGCCAGTTCAGTGGCTCAGTCTGACTATTTGCAACCCCATGGACTACAAAAAAGAATCTAATCAATCTGATTTCAGATTTGACCCTCTGGTGATGTCCATGTATAGAGTCATCTCTTGTGTTGTTGTGTTGTGTTTGCTATGACCAGTGCATTCTTACCTAGGGCCAGACATCCTGGAATGTGAAGTCAAGTGGGCCTTAGGAAGCATCACTATGAACAAAGCAAGTTCAGGTGATGGAATTCCAGTTGAGCTATTTCAAATCCTAAAAGATGATGCTGTGAAAGTGCTGCACTCAATATGCCAGCAAATCTGGAAAACTCAGCAATGGTCACAGGACTGGAAAAGTTCCGTTTTCATTCCAATCCCAAAGAAAAGCAATGCCAAAGAATGCTCAAACTACCACACAATTGCACTCATCTCACATGCTAGTAAAGTAATGCTCAAAATTCCCCAAGCCAGGCTAACAATACATGAACTGTGAACTTCCAGATGTTCCATCTGTATTTAGAAAAGACAGAGGAACAAGAGATCAAATTGCTAACATCTGCTGGATCATCAAAAAAGCAAGAGAGTTCCAGAAAGACATCTACTTTTGCTTTATTGACTATGCCAAAGTCTTTGATTATGAGGATCACAACAAATTGTGAAAAATTCTGAAAGAGATGGAATACCAGACCAAGTGACCTGCCTCCTGAGAAATCTGTATGCAGGTCAAGAAACAACAATTAGAATTGGACATGGAACAACAGATTGGTTCCAAATTGGGAAAGGAGTACATCAAGGTTATATATTGTCACTCTGCTTATTTAAATTATATTCAGAGTACATCATGTGAAATACTGGGCTGGAAGAAGCACAAGCTGGAATCAAGATTGCCAGGAGAAATATCAACACCCTCCGATATGCAGATGCTGCTGCTGCTGCTACTAAGTCGCTTCAGTCGTGTCTGACTCTGTGAGACCCCATAGACAGCATCCCACCAAGCTCCCCCGTCCCTGGGATTCTCCAGGCAAGAGTACTGGCATGGGTTACCATTGCCTTCTCCGATATGCAGATGATATGACCCTTATGGCAGAAAGTGAAGAACTAAAGAGCCTCTTGATGAAAGTGAAAGAGGAGAGTGAAAAAGCTGGCTTAAAACTCAATATTCAGAAAACTAAGATCATGGCATCTGGTCCCATTACTTCATGACAAATAGATGAGGAAACAATGGAAAGAGTGAGAGACTTTATTTCGGGGGGCTCCAAAATCACTGCAGATGGTGACTGTAGCCATGAAATTAAAAGATGCTCGCTCCTTGGAATAAAAGCTATGACTAACCTAGACAGCATATTAAAAAGCAGACATTACTTTGCCAGCAAAGGCCCATCTAGTCAAAGCTACGGTTTTTTCAGTAGTCATGTGTGGATGTGAGAGTTGGACTATAAAGACAGCTGAGCAGTGAAGAATTGATGTTTTTGAACTGTGGTGTTGGAGAAGACCCTTGAGAGTCCTTTTGACAGAAAGGAGATCCAACCAGTCAATCCTAAAGGAAATCAGTCCTGAACATTCATTGGAAGGACTGATGCTGAAGCTGAAACTCCAATACTTTGGCCACCTGATGGGAAGAACTGACTCACTGGAAAAGACCCTGATGCTGGGAAAGATTAAAGGCAGGAGGAGAAGGGGACAACAGAGGATTAGAGTGTTGATGGCATCACTGACTCGATGGATGTGAGTTTGAGTAAGCTCTGGGAGTTGGTGATGGACAGGGAAGCCATCTCATCCTCTGTCGTCTCCTTCTCCTGCCTTCAATGTTTCCTAGCATCAGGGTCTTTTCCAATGAGTCAGTTCTTTGTAGTAGGTGGCCAAAGTTTTGGAATTTCAGCTTCAGCATCACTGCTTTCAATGAATATTCAGGACTGCTTTCCTTTAAGATTGACTACTTTCCTCTAGGATTGACTGGTAAAGCAATAAAGCTATTCTTTTCTACTTCACCCAGAGTCCTGACTCAGATTCTATTCAGCACCAATGTACAGAGGCTGAGTTTTCAGCATCAGTAATATATTTTAAAAGTCAGTTTGAAGTATATATAAAATTTCTATTCATTTTTGAATATTTAATGGGAAAGATACAAAAAAATTTATTTATACATGTTGTGGAATGATTATATTCACTATTTCTAGAGAATTTAGTTCTCAATTTCAAACCATAGCATACAGACTTTTTAGTTACTATAAACTTCCTTTAAAAATGCAGATCCCTGGCAAAGAAATGTCACATAAAATAGAATTATGGAATAAAAAGTTCCCTCAAGTACCTTGGGACGTACACTTAATTTAGAAGTCCATCCTATAGGTAAGTCTCAGTTGTAAAATGGGAAAAGCATTTCATTAAATATTTTCTGGTAATAAATAACTGAGCAGTAGAGAGAAGTTCAGAGCAGGACCTTCAGAAGGAAGTATATTTCCCTCAGTTTCATACCCCAAAAGACTTTCTCAACTTCTTTCAGGAGGATAACATTGTTTTTTTAAATATAATTTATTGAAAGGTGAATAGACTATTAAGCATGTTTCCTACCACAAAATATTTCTTGCTTAAGGAAAGTGTTTATAAACCTAATATTAAGAGGTCTTTTTATCCTCAAACTGATTTGGTTAAATCAAACTAATTTGCAACTTTCTATACTATTAACTTTGATTTTTAAAAATATTGCTTTTTATTGGAAAGATATTTACTACTAGACATCTGTAACCATTGTAAGAGATAGATAATATAGATAACAGATAAGTGTACTGATAGTTTGTAGATGTATCTATGTTTGTATATTTAGCTCTTTCTATCTATCATGTAAAGGTATTTTTAACCTTAGAAATATACTTCTAGACCTAGCACTATAGACTAATGCTGACAGCATTCAGTTTATGTATCATCTTAGCATTTTTCTAAGATTTCTCAAGGGTTTCTTTATTACTAGAATAGATTTGATAGTATTTTCAAATGTATGGGAAGTTCTCAAGAGAATTGAAATCTGTAGAAAAGAATTATGGCACAATAGTAGCTGTAATGAAATAAAATGGATAATAATTTCTTCAGAATATTCAATGTACTCAAAACAACATTTCTTTCAAACTTGAGACATAATTTAGTTTGTCTTGTAAACACAAATAAGTTGCAAGAATATATATTTAAAATAATCTTATAGAAAATAAGGATAAAACTTTTAAAATAACAAGTTTTATCTGATTTACAATTAATGTAGCCTACCAACATTGCTTTTGATTCCCCCAAAATTTCTTTTTCCTTGTTCAACATTACCAGCAAAGCTTAACATGAGGCAAACCTTTATATGAGGTTTAAATGTCAAAATGAACTTTCCTTTAAATTGGTCTATTTTGCAATCTGAACGCTTTTTTCTCCTGAATGAATGGTTGTGATTGCAAATTCAATTGATATTAAAAAAAATCCGGTACTTAGAAAAAAATAGAAAACCATCAGGACATTTGACAACAAATTAGTTTTCATATTATGCTTAAAAGGAACAACTACTCAGTACCTTGAAGGAAAGGGCTTAATGGACAAAATGACCCAACAGGGACTAAAAGCACAATCTAAAAAGCCAGAAGAAAATCTGCTGTTTTGGATAATGTGACAGAAATAACATTACTTGGAAGAAATTCTTTTTTATCTAATCAAGTTTTTATTTTTTGCTACCTCAGAGAAAATATTTAAATTTCAATACAGAGCTCTCACTTTATCTTAACTGATAAATTATCTATCTAGTTTAAGTAATGAAAAAGTTCAAGCATCTCTGATTTACAGGAAAGGTACAGTACTTTTGAAGTAGGATTATATTATTTTAAAGCATACTGCTTAAAGAAAAGAATCTTTCTGCAAACCATTTAATGTTTCTCTTCATGGCCCAACAAATATTTGCTTTTCCACCTCCCTGTCAATTGCCTTCCTCTTCCCTCATGGCTCAGAGGTAAAGCATCTGCCCGCAATGCGGGAGACCTGGGTTCAATCCTTGGATCAGGAAGATCCCCTGAGAAGGAAATGGCACCCCACTCCTGTACTCTTGCCTGGAAAATCCCATGGATGGAGGAGCCTGGTAGGCTACAGTCCATGGGGTAGCAAAGAGTCGGACACTGAGCTACTTCACTTCACTTCTTTCAAGTCCAGACTTCTATCCAATCAACCTCTTTAGTCTTGCTGAAGTTGGTATTTAAGGTGAGTTTGTGCATTTCCTCAATGTCAGGTCCCATGGTAGGCTGCCCCCAAATGTGTTTTGATGATATATTGATTATTTTGAATTAAACTTACTAAAGAAATGGCCAACACAAGAGGGACACTCAGATTCTGTTTCTGTGAATACAGGAAATAAGCCTCTCATGTGGAAGGTGTGCTTCCTGCCTCTGGGGGCAGAAAGACCCCCTTATCAGGAGACAGGGGTTTTCAGATGAGAAGTCTTTTATAAGCAAAACTTGTTACTTCTGTAAGTTACTACCCCAAGACCAAATTCTGTTTAGATTCTTCACTGAGCACCCAAAGTCTAAGTTTCTTCATCCTGTCAATACCTCACAACTTTATTGTTCCTTCCTCTAAAAAATATAGAAGCTATCTATTTTGATCACTTTCTAGGTCCCATTTTTATGAGAACTTTATACACATGAACTAAAATTTCTTTCTTTTTGGTTAATCTATCTTACATCAATTTTAGTCCAGCCACAAGAAGTTAAGAGGGACAGCATGATATATTCCACCTTCCCTGAGAGTTACTCTGTTTTCCTGGGTCTCTTCCATGTATACATGTTATTGGACATTTGTTTTCTCTCCTCTTAATCCATCTCATGTTAACTTAATTCTTCGATCAGCCAGAAGAACTCAGAAGGATAAGGGAAAAATTTTTCCTCCTGACACACAAACTCATATATTTAAAAGATTTCATCTAAATGCCTCTTTTGATGGACAAGGTTCATAGGGAGCTATCTTATCCTCCACAATTTCTTATGAATGTACACATTTTAAAGTCTTAAATCAGATGTTTAAAATTGAAAACAGTAGTAGATTTTTACCTAGCAAGAGAGTATGTCTTGATTATAGTTATAATAATATAGTAATGTTGGGGGGGACTTCAAGAAAAAGAATTAAATCAATGAAAACAGAGAAACTAGAAATTGGGTGATAAATATAGAGCTTGATATACACAGGTAATAGGATTGAATGATAATAGGCTTGAGAAGGACAGAGAATATGCATGCATTTCTACCTATCTACTTGTTTCAGGTACTTTATTAGGCATCTTCTATTTTTTATAATAGAATGATAAAAGTAGATGATTAATTTTACAACTGAGCAAACTGTGGATAATTGATGTTGCTTAGCCCAAAGCCACACATCTTATAAGTTTTAGATTCAATTACTTGTAGTATATGGAGAAATTACTTACTTGAAGTTTACCTGGGAAATTTAGAGAAAATTACCATTATACAAACTTATATTCATGACTCCAAAACTTCCTATACCTGATAGTATCATGTGAGCAAATCAACAGTGAGATGTGAAGTATTATAAATATGTGTGGGCAATGGGACATGGAAGGAGCATGGGCTATAAGCTGGTAATGGAGTTGGACTAAAGGTGGGCTGTAATTAAATTTTCTTGGCTAAAAAAATTAGAAAACACTAGGTAGAATATATTTACAGAAAAGTCAAGGTTTATGGTAAAACATATTAGGAAACTATAGAATATGTTTTGAGTTGAAATGGAAACATGGAGGCTTTTTCTAAGTCTTTCAGATTTATGAAATACTTACTACATGACAGAAATCTTACAGCTTCTGGGGTTACAAGCAGGTGAAGGCAGTCCTGGCCCTTGGTGACCTTTTATTTCAGAAAGGGTAATACAATCAATAAGCAAACAGATAAGAAAATGATAAAAACTCCAATAGAAGTGAGCTACAAGCTTATCTGAAAGTCAGTGTTTCAGGCAAAAGGAAGAGTCAATGTACATAAGTTAGCCAAAAATGTGCTCAGAGTGTTTTAGCTTTCCAAGTATACCTGGAATATATGACAGAGTTAAGTTTGCAAGAGGCAAGAGAGAAAGCAGATGAGTATCAGGGTGGTAGCTTGGGGGGGGGGGCAGAACATATAGGGTCTTATAAGGCATTGCTTGAATTTTGCTAATTACTGTGAGAATTCATTAAAGGATTTTTATAAGAGTGACATAATTTCACTCACATTTTGAAAGATTCATTATTAGGAGTAGAAAGCAAGAGCACAAAGAAAATTCCAGTTTATAAACTATTGCAACAATCTAGACATGAGACAATAATGTCTTGGAATTTAGTTGTAGAGGTAGAAATTCTGAGATTGGTTAAAAAAAGAGATCTATTTTAAAACTGAAGTCAAAAGAATTTACTGATAAATTAGGTATGGTACATGAAAGAAATAGAGGAAATATAGAATATTCCAACAAATGAAACAGGGTGGATGAAGAGGAAAGGATTTGCAAGTACTAAGAAATCAAAGTGTTAAGTTTGAGGTGAGTATTAGATATCCAATGGTAGATATGAAAGTCTAGAATTCAGAGGAATAGTCAGATTTAGAGATATAAAGTGGGAACTCCTAAGAAGATAAATAGTATTTACTCCTCCTATAAGATTGAATGGGGTCTCCCACAGAGTAAGTGTAGGTAAGGAAGAAAAACAAGCCAAAGAAGTAGCAGCAATGAAGGCAGGAGGAAAATCAAGAGTGACTGATGTCTTGAAAGCCAAGTGAAAAAAATGAGTTGATGATAGAGTAAATGATCAACTGTCTTGAGAACTAAAATCACTGGATTTAGCAATGAGCTAGTAATTGTTGACCTTAACAATAACTATTGGAATTGATATGGAAGAAGGTCTAATTATACTGGTTTGAAGAGTAAATGAAGGATAACAGATGGAAGCACTATTTTAGAGGAGTTCTTTTATATAATGTTTCAAAGAAATGGGGCATGAATTGGAGTAGAATGAGGGTACAAACACACTTTTTTAAAGCCTTTATTGAATTTGTTACAATATTTTCTGTCTTTTGTTTATGTTCTTTTTCTTTTTGGGGGGCTGTCAGTCATGTGGGATCTTAGTTCCTTGACTAAGGATCGAACCTGCATCCCTTGCATTGGAAGGCAAAATCTTCACCACTGGGCCACCAGGGAAGTACTCTACAAACACACATTTTAATACAGCACATATTATGTTGGGTTTTTATCCTAATTGAAATACTCCATAAAAGATAAAAATTGATAATGTAGCAGAGGGAGGAGAAATTGAATAGAGATGAGAGGATGAAATGTAGTCTACAGAAATATGAATATTTTGTCCATAATAAAAAAGAAGTAAGTAGATTGGTAGATGTGCTCTTAGGAGTGTTAACAGAAGTTCTCTTTGAATACTTCTAGTGGGGTTCACACTATGTATCTATTGTCCTCAAAAAAGACATCAAAAATCCATAGAATTAATTGTCCTTTGTGAAAAACATGGTTTTTATGTTAATTAAGAACTTTCAGGTCTTTTCATTCTCAAGTAAGTGCTTTAAAAAATTATTTTAAATATGTAATAATAATTTTAGTATAAATAATTTTAATATATATAGAAATTAATATAATAGAAATGCTGATAAATATAGACATTATTTAATGAATTCCTCTTTTCTGACTTGTTTTCAAATTTTATGAATGATATTAATTTTCTCATGTTCTCTTTTCTAACTGAAGCATGTTAACTTCTCAATAAATGTAGCTATTATTAGGAAAATAGAACGGGAAATGTAATTTCTTGGTTGACATCATTTAATGACATTGAGACTTCAGACATCCTTTGTTTTTATGCAAATTGAGTCTTCAAAATTTTGTTCAATTATGGAAAAACATTTTACTGCACATAAAACCTGAGAAGAGTCAACTTCATTCTTGAATAGTAATCCTCCTAAAAACATGTTCCTAGGAAGATATTCACAAATATGTCTGTTACTAAAGAGCTTCATTTTAAATTTCAGGTAAGGTCAACTAAATGAGCCCCCAGGATTTCCTAAAACTTGATTTATTTCCTGATAAAATTGTATAATCTTAAATCATGCACTGCTATGGTTGAGACTACTGCTTAAATCTACTGATTTGGGGAAAAATAATCAACAAGTCATTGACATTGGCATTACAGTGGGAAAACTGGGACCGAAGAAAGAAAATATTTTAAGTATATGAAGAAGTCCTAATGCTCAAGTTACAACTCTTGACATGGAGTCAACTCTGACATGCTATTGTAGAGAAGAAAACTTTTCCTTTCTTCCCTTCTCGGTTCCTTAGCTGATCTAATAATTTAATTGGCATCAGAAAAAATAACAGGAGAAAACCAAATTTAATTTGTATATATAGGAGTACATAGAAAGATGAGATTTAAGAAAGAGATCAAAGCAGGCTGTTTGTATATCTTTTCATAAACAAATAATAAATTCCTACAGAACTGAGAGACAAAAGCTTCTGGGTACAGGGAAGTGAATGAGTGAAGGAGTAACAAGGTTTGTTTATAGACTCCTCTTGGCCTTGAACTCCCTATCGCAGGTGATAAAGATGTCTCTCTACCTCCTGGTAGAGCAAGGGTACTTTTCATATGGGAGTTTTATTTCCTGCTTTCAGGGGGACAAATGAAGGTCAGAATGCCCTTTCTAAATCAGTTGTTTCTTAAGTAACTTTATTCAAAATAATATGCCAAAGTGACATATTTTGGGGGTGGACTGCTCTGAACCTCGTCATTATTTAAGCAACAGGACAAAGCTTTCTTCTCAAAGAAAAGACCAAAACTTAGAAAGGATTATGTCACCACAAATCTTTAACTTATTTTATTTTAATGTAGTTTAGGATATCTTTGAAAGAGCAGAGTTATAATTTAATGATTTTTTTATTTTAGCCACTGGGTATCTGGATATATGGTAATGTTCCTCACCTTCCAGACGTCCAACAGTTAATTGAAGAAACTGATACATTTCCACCACCATCTTAACTGAGACATTCTAAGTTATGGAAGCTCAGAAATAAAATCAAAATCGTAGGAAGTGGCAGAAACTTCAACATCTGAATATTGATTTTTTGATGAAAAAGTATTAGTATTTATATCTCAGTAATTTATTAGACAGCAGGATAGATTTCTTAAACCATTATTCAAACAAGAAATTTTAAAGGGAGCTTTTCCAAGCAGTGAATAATCACATACATATATTTCACTTTTATTTCTACCTTTTAAGAGGATACTATTAATTAGGGAGACAATATAAGGAAAACAATGACAAGAGAGCGATAAGAGTGAGTGCATTTCAGTTTTAGATATTTTTAGATTTATATAGGAAATTTGCTTATGTAACGCTGTAAGATTTGTTTTCTATTTTAACACTTATAAGTAAAACTTTGTCTTTATTTATCTGAAATGATTTCTTGAAGATATGGTTATGGATATAGACATATATTTCTGCATTTGCAAAAACACTGTAAATGAAACACACTAGGGATATTTGTATTTTTTATTATCTATGGAAATAAAAACAAAACATTTATAAATTCATCTACACACAACCCTTAAAATTTTAACCTTCTAAATTTTAGATCCTAGATATAGCTCTTCAATAATCATAAAGAAATCAGGAGAAAATCAATAGTGAGTTCTTATGAAAGCATACCCACAAATCATTTTATAAAGCTGATAGTCTTCTAAGAAAATCACTCACTGGTTTATTATTATTATTGTTATTTTGAAATTCATAATTTTTTTCATGATTGAGGAACAAGAGATATACAAAAGTATTTCCTGCTCTGAGAAGCCAGGCTATATTATTTTATTTTGGGAAAAAATTATTAATATCAGTGTTTTTAAAAAATGAATAGAAAAATAAAGGTGAGCTATTCAAATAAAAGCATCATGGAAATAATGAAAGCAGGTTTCAGTATACTGAGCATGTTTTCATACTTTATGCTATAAATAACCAAAATATTACATACTGAAATGATACCAAGGAAGAAAAAATTCCAGGAAAATATTTTATTTGGGCAAATTTTGGGCTATATTTATAATATGTATACATATATATATTTATATATATATATAGAGAGAGAGAGAAAGAGAGAGAGAGAGAGAAAGGTTGTTACATAGGGATTAATTTTTCCATGTATATTTTCTTTATTTAAGAAAGTAGAGAAATAACTAAAATTGTGGTCTTAAAAATAACAATGCTTAATTAATGCTTTTCTCTTAGTTTGACTTCCCATTCACAGAGAACTGAAAATAGAGATGATTTCTTCTCTCTTTTAACACCCACCTGAAAGGAGGTAGTGAATCAAAATCTAATTTTTGTTTGTATTTATTTGAATTACCCTATTCAACATAATTTGAGAATGATCTGTTTTTTAACTATAAGCATTTATATAGAATGAATATTGAAAAGTATGATAAAGAAAAAGAAAAAGGTCAGAAATATAGTTTAGAAGTATAAATATGAATTAATTTTCATCATTTTTCACTGAACTGCATTTAGTTTTAATTTTTGACCATATTAACTATAGATTGGTTCTCATATAACCTATTTGTTAAAGGAACTATAGTTGTTGTTCAGTCACTAATCTGTATCCAAGTCTTTTGTAACCCCATGAACTATATAGCTTGCTAGGCTCCTCTGTCCACGGGATCTCCTAGCCAAGAATACTGAGGGGGTTGCCATTTTCTTCTCCAGGGTATTTTGCTGGACCAGGGATTAAATCCACATCTCTTGCACTGGCAGGCAGATTCTTTACTGCTGAGCCTCCATGAAAACCATTATCTGACCCTCAGGTCATTCAAGGTCTAGAGTGCAAGGTAAGCAAGGGAATGTGTGTGCTATGTGTGTTAGTCACTCAGTCGTGTCCGACTCTTTGTGACCCCATGGGCTGTACAGCCCTTCAGGCTCTTCTGTCCATGGGATTCCAGGCAAGGATACTGGAGTGGGTTGCCATTTCCTTCTCCAAGCATGGGAATAGGCAACTGTGATATCCAGGGTAAAACATTGTATGCTAGAGGTAAGGAGAACGTAGGGTGAAAATCTGGGAAGTGGAGGGTGGGGAAGAAATATTTGAGTTTAATTTCAATTTTGATTGCAGAATGGAAAACCTTAGATTGTGATCACCCAGAAATCAGGGATACAAGTGCAGGGAGCATTACCCTAGTGCAGGAAAGATATAGCAACAGCCAGATCTAGGGCGGCAGTAATGGGGATAAAGAGTAAGCAGATACATTTAATATTCATTAAGGAAGTATGCAGATGACACCATCCTTATGGCAGAAAGCAAAGAGGAACTGAAGAGCCTCTTGATGAAAGTGAAAGAGGAGAGTGAAAAAGTTGGCTTAAAACTCAGCATTCAAAAAACAAAGATCATGGAATCAGGCCCTGTTACTTCATGGCAAATAGATGGGGAAAGAACAGAAACAGTGAGAGACTTTATTTTTGGGGGCTCCAAAATCACTACAGATGGTGACTGAAGCCATGAAATTAAAAGACGCTTACTCCTTGGAAGGAAAGTTATGACCAACCTAGACAGCATATTAAAAAGCAGAGACATTACTTTGCAAACAAATGTCCATCTAGTCAAGGCTATGGTTTTTCCAGTAGTCATGCATGTGACAGTTGGACTATAAAGAAAGCTGAGTACCAAAGAATTGATACTTTTGAACTGTGGTGTTGGAGAAGATTCTTGAGAGTCCCTTGGACTCCAAGGAGATCCAACCAGTCCATCCTAAAGGAAATTAGTCTTGAATGTTCATTAGAAGGACTGATGTTGAAGCTGAAACTCCAATACTTTGGCCACCTGATGGGAAGAACTGACTCATTGGAAAAGACCCTGATACTGGGAAAGATCTAAGGCAGGAGGAGAAGGGGATGACAGAGGATGAGATGGTTGGATGGTATCATTGACTCAATGGACATGAATTTGTGTAAGCTCTGGGAGTTGGTGATGGACAGGAAAACCTGGCAAGCTGCAGTCCATGGGGTCACAAATAATCAGACAGGACTGAGCAACTGAACTGAACTGAAGAAAGTAGATAAATAGGGCCTGGATTTATGGATTTGTGGATGAGGGAGAAGAATGTCAATGAGTGTCAATCTTCTGCATTGGTGGGCAGATTCTTTACCACAGAACCACTTGGAAAAGAACTATTAGGCTTTAGTAAACTAACAAGGATTTTTTTGGGTGAAAATCTGAGTCTTCAGAGCAATTATATTTCCAAGATGACTGCACAATGATGTTTCTGCCAGGAGTCAGGAGACAGGTGGAACAAATTACAATAGCTGATATAATTAGGGGAAAGATTATTACTTTAAAATTAACCCTCATAGCAAATTTTCAAATTTCTTCTTTTAATAAAACTGCATATGCAAAAGAATTTGAGCTCTTTGAGAGGGTATCATGTTTCATTTTAAAAAGTTTCTTGAATTCTAATAAATTGTTTATTACCTGTCAGGTGCCAACTAAATATTTATAATATAATGGATTGATATTTGATCAAAAACCACATGAGTCCATTATGAAATATTTTACAACCAACAGGAAAGCCAACCAAAGTGACATTTAATATTTAGCTGGAAGTTATACCTGAAATACTGTTTCAGAAAATTACCTACTTGGAGAAATATATGCACAGTGACTAATTTTCATCACTTTGTACTAACTGCCCTGTCTAAATATCCAATGTTGGATGATTTAAAATTTTAATTCATATACAAAAATAGAACTCCAGCCAAAGCAACATTATTTTTTCCTCTAAAAAGTTCTGTTTTATCTTTAGCCTTCTGATGTAATTTCTCTTACTACCAATATGAATTTCAAAAGAAGGGCACTTTTTATTTGCTCACTTTAACAGACTGGAAAAACTATGATATAGCATAGTTTATGCAAAAAAGTGCAACTGTTACTTGAATGTGATTCTGTCTTTCTCTTCTGATTTTTTGGGGGTAAATGATGTAAAGCATTATCTTTTAGAGTTCTAAATGACACCTCTTCTACACAATAAGGAAGAATCATTGAATAAAATGGTGAACTCTATTTCTCAGTGAAAACAATACATTTTGTTTCAATCAGTCCACTATTCATTTTTTAAAAAGTGTTACATGTTCTTACAGGGAATTTGGAAGAGATTCCACCTCACAGAAAATACTTTAAACGTTTAACAGAGCTGTCACATTCAAGTCACAAAGAAATAATAGTGCATCACAGAAATCTTAACTCTCTTAAAGAATTGAAAGAGAATTTCTATTAATAATACTTCTTCAATTTCTTCCAATCATATCCATTTTCACAGAAAAGGTCTAGAACTCTGGGGATAGCCATATTTATTATCAAGGGTATGTTTATAAGTGATTGGTCAAAGGTGATGAAACAAACCTAAAAGCATGGATTCTCAGAAAGATTTAAATTGAAACAAAGATGTAAAACATTTCACCATCATCATCCTTACCATCACTAGCATGCATTGAGTGCAACGTGTAAGGGAAAATTTCATACCACCTCTTTTAAACTCCATGTGCTATATACTTTTATCGCCAACACTTAACAGATGAAAGCATTAGGACACTGACAGAGTAGATAACTATGGTCTCACAGATACTAAATGGTGGCTTTGGAATTTATATCCATGTACTTTGGATGCAGAGTTCACACGCTTAATGATATACTGTATTACCTCATCCAACTCAATGTTTGATACATAAAAAGGCTTAGATATTTTTGAATGCCACTTCCTTCAGAGACTGTTAAGCTTTGTTACTCTGGAAACACAGATGTGTCTTTGAGAAGAAAAGGAAACTTGAACTCACAGTGAAGACTTTAAAAATCACAAATGCCAGCCTGAAGTCAAGGCATCCCTTTAAAGGTTAAAAGTAGCTAAAGGTTAAGAACAGGAGCTAAAATGTGTCTGCAGCATTTGAAACAGAATATAAAGCAAAGTTGTTGTAAGAACCCAGACTCTGCTAATTAAAGACACTTTTCATCTGGCAAATTTATATACTACCTTAAATCAAGGATTGCTGTGATTAAAAAATGTAACTGCTCACTCTCTACTATGATTCTTTGTGAAATAGAATGCATGTATTAAAAGTAGAAATAGTTGTTATTTGGTTTTTAATCCAGTTAAATGAAAGGACTACATCTCAATAATATTAAGGGTTTGTATTTTGTATTCGTTATGTTTTCCATTTTAAATAGAATTAAGTGAGGGGAAGGGGCTATCTCTCATAGGCAGAAATTGGCAAATACATAATCTTATACTTTGAGGGCTAGAATTTGAGTGTTCTTCTTTTTGTTCAGTCACTAAGTCATGTCCAACTCTTAGAGACCCCACATACGTACTGCAGCATGCCAGGCCTCCCTGTCCCAGGAGATTAACTACTTGTAAAGAATTGAAAGCCAACTTCATAATGAATTTTGCACCCTAATACACAGTGAAGTTAGAAGTGATTTTAATTTTAAAAGGTAGATCTTAATGTTTGTTGTTTTTTAATTACAGAAGTAGAATCTTTAAATCGAAACATTTTGTTAGGTAGGAAGTTAGGCATGATCTACAGAGGGATGGGCTAGCCAGAAAGGATGCAAACTGATCTCTAAACCCATCCCAGACACATCCTGAAATGCTCAAAGATGTGCTACAAAAATAACCACAGAAGACATTTTCAACTCCTGCACAAGCACCTTAGGCACACTGTGGATACAAACTAACCACAGGGGCTTCCTCAAGCAACCTTAGGCGTCTAGGAGCCCACTAAGGGTTCATAAATATTCTACACATGTAAACATCTGATTATAACAGACTGAATTATGGGAAAGACATGCACAACAGATCCTGTTGTTATTGTAACTTGCAACTGTCAGTCATCCTTGAGTATATGCCTATTTGCATTCCCTTTCCTGACTGGTGGCAGATACAAGCCATGTTTTGCACAGGGCAGAACCAAAAGGAGGAGACAGGAAGTATAAACTGCAAAGCCAAGATGGATCATACTCCTTGGGGTCAGCCTGCTCCCATGTCTCAGAAATGTTTGTTTAATAAATGTTCTGCCTGCTTGAGCTGTAACTTGTCTGTTGTCTTAAACCCTTTAGCCCATCATCCAAATTCTTTGTTAGAATGAGACAAGAACTTAGGGAGAGAAATAAACCAACCTGACAATTTCATTGTGGATCACTGCTTACTGGAAGGTTAGAGGTTGGGAAAATACATAAATCCTAAATTTTGGAATGAGAACCTTCTCACTATTTTGGGTAAACGTCTCCATCTCACTGCTTTTGAGTACCATTAAGTGTAATCTCTCATAGTAAAATGGTATAAACTTGCCTTGAAGACAAGTCCCCCAGAGAGACTCACACATTGAACTAAAACTATAATAGAAAGTTTTATATGAACACTCAGTAGGAAATGTGCTTTCTTGTTTTGACATGGGGCTTCCTGCTTTAACAATTCATAGCCCTCAAGTTTTACGGAGTTCTGTGTTATGCAAACAAAGAAAAGAAAATCCATGCTACTTTAAAACTGTCCACCAAAAAATAAATTTTTATATGTGAGGAATTTATAGATTGCTGCAATTCAAAATGAAGATTTTTGGGTATTTATTAACTTATTTGCTATTCTTGCCAAATTACAAATTTGGGGATTTGATATGACTTCCATTTCCCATTCAATACAGTAAGAAACAAAAGGAGGGAATATTTTGGAAAGATAATCTACCTAGTTAAAAAAAAATTAACTGAATTAGTAGAAATTGCTTATTATATAATTTATATTTATAGTTCCATATTTGGTTAGCAATATAAAATATGTAATTTTACATGCATCTTTTTGTAAAGTAAGTAGAGAAAATAGATTTGAGTTGAAAATTAGAACTCAGCAATATTTTTAAAAGAAAATGTAGTTATTTTTGATCATCCCTGAATAGCACCACTCACCTCTTCATGGCTTCATGAAAACTAAGGCATCACAATTTTTCTGTGACTATTTCCAGGAGAATTAAAGCTAAAATGGGTTGCAAAAGGACTGCTATGAGTATGGCTATAAATAAAATTAATTGCAAAATAAATATCTACTCTGTGTTTTAATATCTTGTTTATATGATTAAACTTGAGTTTTTACTTAAATCTATAGAAGATAACCTCAATTTTATATTGTCTCAAATACTATATCTTCTAGGAATATATTGAAGATAACTTATTTGAACTTTAAGTAGAAAATGTAAACTAACTCAAATTAACACACATTTACTTTAATACAGAGTGGATGTACATATTTAAAGTGAGGTAACTATCCAGCACTGAATTGTTTACCAAGGTAATCCAAGTCTCAATTTTGGTTATTACACAGCTATATGCACACAGAGGCAGTCCTTATTTTGCACAGTTTCAATATTCATGAGTTTTAGTTACCATAATTTAGTTAAATAACACCATTACCTAATAACACAGTTCAAATTTTAATTATGATATATTAACTCTGAATAAGTAAATAAAGCACAAATATCACTACTAGTTCTTTGGCAGACGAGCAGCTTCACTTATAACAGAAGTGTATCATGATCAATGACCAATCATACTATTTCTTTCAAACTCTGCCCATGAGTGGTCACTGCTCATCTGTTAGTTCACAAACTAAAAGTATATTACAGCATCAGTCAGCTCAGTTCAGTCGCTCAGTCAAGTCCAACTCTTTGCGACCCCATGAACAGCCGCATGCCAGGCCTCCCTGTCCATCACCAACTCCCGAAGTCCACCCAAACCCATGTCCATCAGGTTGGCAATGCCATCCAACCATCTCACCCTCTGTCATCCTCTTCTCCTCCTGTCCTCAATCCTTCCCAGCATCAGGGTCTTTTCCAATGAGTCAGCTCTTCGCATCAGGTGGCCAAAGTACTGCAGTTTCACTTTCAGCATCAGTCCTTCCAATGAACACCCAGGACTGATCTCCTTCAGGATGGACTGGTTGGATCTCCTTGCAGTCCAAGGGTCTCTCAAGAGTCTTCTCCAATACCACAGTTCAAAAGCATCAATTCTTTGGTACTCAGCTTTCTTTATAGTCCAACTCTCACATTCATACATGACCACTGGAAAAACTATAGCCTTGACTAGATGGACATTTGTTGGCAATGTAATGTCTCTGCTTTTTAATATGCTGTCTAGGTTGGTCATAACTTTTCTTCCAAGGAGTAAGCGTCTTTTAATTTCATGGCTGCAATCATCATCTGCAGTGATTTTGGAGCCCCCCAAAATAAAGTCAGCCACTGTTTCCACTGTTTCCCCATTTATTTGCCATGAAGTGATGGGACCAGATGCCATGATCATAGTTTTCTGAATGTTGAGCTTTAAGCCAACTTTTCCACTCTCTTCTTTCACTTTCATCAAGAGGCTCTTTAGTTCTTCTTCACTTTCTGGCATAACGGTAGTGCCATCTGCATATCTGAGGTTATTGATATTTCTCCCGGCAATCTTGATTCCAGCTTGTGCTTCATCTAGCCCAGTGTTTCTCATGATGTACTCTAAATATAAGTTAAATAAGCAGGGTGACAATATACAACCTTGATATACTTCTTTTCCTACTTGGAACCAATCTGTTGTTCCATGTCCAGTTCTAACTGTTGTTTCCTGACCTGCATACAGGTTTCTCAAGAGGCAGGTCAGGTGGTCTGGTATTCCTATCTCTTGAAGATTTCCCACAGTTTACTGTTATCCACATAGTCAAAGGCTAAGGCATAGTCTATAAGCAGAAATAGATGTTTTTCTGGAACTCCCAGCGGATGTTGGCAATTGGATCTCTGGTTCGTCTCACTTTTCTAAATCCATGGAAATTCACGGTTCATGTATTGCTGAAGCCTGGCTTGGAGAATTTTGAGCATTACTTCACTAGCGTGTGAGATGAGTGCAATTTTGTGGTAGTTTGAGCATTCTTTGGCATTGCCTTTCCTTGGGATTGGAATGAAAACTGACCTTTTCCAGTGTGGCCACTGTTGAGTTTTCCAGACTTGCTGGCATATTGAGTGCAGCACTTTCACAGCATCATCTTTCAGGATTTGAAATAGCTCAACTGGAATTCCATCACCTCCATTAGTTTTGTTCATAGTGATGCTTCCTAAGGCCCACTTGACATCACATTCCAGGATGTCTGACTCTAGGTGAGTGATCACACCATCATGATTTTCTGGGTCATAAAGATCTTTTTTGTACAGTTCTAGAATCCACATATAAGTGAGATCATGTGATATATTTATTATCTCTGTCTGACTTATTTCACTTAGTGTAATGACTTATAGACCCATTCATATTATTGCAAATGGCACGATATCATTTTTTTTTATGGCTGCATAATACTTCATTGGGGAGAAGGCAATGGCACCCCACTCCAGTACTCTTGCCTGGAAAATCCCATCGACGGAAGAGCCTGGTAGGCTGCAGTCCATGGGATCGCTAAAAGTCGGACACAACTAAGCGACTTCACTTTCATTTTTCACTTTCATGCATTGGTGAAGGAAATGGCAACCCACTCCAGTATTTGTGCCTGGAGAATCCCAGGGACAGGGGAGCCTGTTGGGCTGCCGTCTCTGGGATCTCATGGAGTCGGACACAACTGAAGTGACTTTGCAGCAGCAGCAATACTGCACTGTGTAGATATAATAGTTTCTTAATCCATTCACCTATCAATAATCATGTAGGATGCTTCTATATCTTAGCTATTGTAAATAAAGCTCCAATGATCATTGGAATATATATACCTTTTAGAGTTAGTGTTTTTTCTTTCTTTGAGTAAATACACAGAAGTGCAATGGCTGGATCATGTGAAAATTCTATTTTTAGTTTACTGAGGACCCTCCATAGTATTTTCCATAGTGGCTGCACCAATTTATGTTCCTGCCAACAATGCTTGAGGGCCCCTTTGTTTCCACATAATTATCAACACATTATTTGTTGTCTTTTTGATAGTCATTCTATAGGGTAAGTTGGTATCTCATTATGGAGAAAGTCAATTTTTTTTTTTAATGGAAAAAATGCATAGCTGAAAGCTGTCCCTGTTCTTGATCCCCTTTTGCTCCCACCCAACAACCAGCTGAACCATGGGACCTGTAGTCGTGAACTACTTCTGTTCTACAGGCAACACAAAGATGGCATTTCTTTATTTTGGAAGGGACATTTTCCAAAGTCAATCCTTATGATGATGGGCTTAGAGAAGAATAGATTATTTTCACGGGAAAGCTAATCAAAGAAGAGTTACTTAGGACTTAAACTGGAACTATTCAATGATACCATTAGTTAACCAGTTCCTTTTACACTTTAAAATCCACTTAAGATTAATTTTTACCAATTTTGCAGAAAGAAAATAGGAAAATGGCTAACATACTAGATATAAATAAGTCACATTTGAGCTTCATTTTATGACTTTGCTTCTTAAAGAGTGTATAAACGAACACTATCTAAAGCAAGATAGCTAAATGATTCAGGTGACCAGATTTACATTTTTATTCCACTGACTTGTGTGTTGACTTCTGCAAGTTATTTCTCCTTTCTGAATCTGTTTTATATCTTTAAATGAAGTGGGCAGACAAGCTCTGACATTTTCATTCAAAACTTCCATGGAGATACCTCAGAGGTCTCTAGGGATTATAATAGAGTGGGAGCAGATGTCTACCTACCAATCTCTCATACCCATCCTCAACATTATTCAACATAAATTACTGCTATTATGTGTTTACATATTGAGTTTAGTGGAAGTATTTTTTAGAGAAAAATGAACTAGAAATATGTTTTTAAGTATTTGTAACTATGAGAATAGATTCTCTCCATGTGCTTTCTAATGCCTGTAATTAAATCTACTAGCAATGAAACAGCATTCAGAACTTGTTATTACTGTTAATAACGACACCAGCATGTTACTAAAACACAAACATTTTGATATAGTAAGTTCTCCATTTAAAACTAGGTTGTGAGGCACACATTTGTTTATAAATTGGCTAATTTGGAGATGGAAGGTATTTTTCCATAGAAACAGTTTTTCAGGTGAAGTGGTTAGGCTAGCTGTGGGGGAAAAAAAAGAAGGGGGGGGGGGACTAATTGCACTGCTAATGTAAAAACAGTCTGTGAATAAAAACTGTTTCCTGCCATATTAGTTAACAAAGGATGTTGCAGTCATCAAGCCATCATGTTACAGCCACCCCCAACAGTGAGCCTTGAGGCAAATCAGAATGCCAGCCATAAAGCCCTTAGCCACTGCAGCCACTGTCAAAGGTGTGCCCAAAGGGGACTCAGGATGGGGAAAAAAAATAATAATAGGATACTGACCCTGGATACCTAAGGTTTGTATCAAAGGAAATATTTCAGTGAGCCCAGACCCTTGCATCTTCCCATACATAGAAGAGCTTTAACTTCCTGAACCTGAGATACCTGGTTTTCTTTAATTAATAGTAATCTTTTGGTGTTTTGACTACCTGGTCTTTGTTGCCAAAACTTCTATATATCCTGACTCTTCCCTTTCCAGAACAGTCCCTTAGCGTCTCCTGGGTTTGAAGTCCTCAGAAAGTTGAGATGCATAATTCTCAACTTATGTTGTGGGTTTTTTTTTTTTTTTTCCTTCAGTCAACAAGCCCATTTTCAATAAAGAAAAATGAGACAAATACAAAAGCTGCAATTAAATTTCAGGAAGAACAGTATTGTAGATTGGCTTTTCAAAGATTTAACAATTGAAGACAAATGATATTTAATCTATTTAACTATTTTCTTTATTTAACTAGTTTCAAAGTTATCCAAAGGGACATGATTTGAGAGACAGCTCTTTACTGATATTGGCATGGTGACTCTGTATTCCAAAAAAGAAAGAAAGAAAGAAAGAAAGAAAAGAAAAGAAAAAAACAGTAGTCATTTAGTTTCATTAGGAATGAGAAATTTGCTCAACCCCATTTAAGTCCTGACATTCCTCTCTAAGAACAGAATAGAAAGTCCAGAGATAAATCCACGAACCTATGGACACCTTATCTTTGACAAAGGAGGCAAGGATATACAATGGAAAAAAGACAATCTCTTTAACAAGTGGTGCTGGGAAAACTGGTCAACCACTTGTAAAAGACTGAAACTAGAACACTTTCTAACACCATACACAAAAATAAACTCAAAATGGATTAAAGATCTAAATGTAAGACCAGAAACTATAAAACTCCTAGAGGAGAACATAGGCAAAACACTCTCTGACATAAATCACAGCAGGATCCTCTATGACCCACCTCCCAGAATATTGGAAATAAAAGCAAACATAAACAAATGGGACCTAATGAAACTTAAAAGCTTTTGCACAACAAAGGAAACTATAAGTAAGGTGAAAAGACAGCCCTCAGATTGGGAGAAAATAATAGCAAATGAAACAACAGACAAAGGATTAATCTCAAAAATACACAAGCAACTCCTGAAGCTCAATTCCAGAAAAATAAATGACCCAATCAAAAAGTGGGCCAAAGAACTAAACAGACATTTCTCCAAAGAAGACATGCAGATGGCTAACAAACACATGAAAAGATGCTCAACATCACTCATTATCAGAGAAATGCAAATCAAAACCACAATGAGGTACCATCTCACGTGGGTCAGAATGGCTGTTATCAAAAAGTCTACAAACAATAAATGCTGGAGAGGATGTGGAGAAATGGGATCCCTCTTACACTGTTGGTGGGAATGCAAACTACTACAGCCACTATGGAGAACAGTGTGGAGATTTCTTAAAAAACTGGAAATAGAACTGCCATATGACCCAGCAATCCCACTTCTGGACAAACACAACGAGGAAACCAGATCTGAAAGAGATACGTGCACCCCAATGTTCATCACAGCACTGTTTATAATAGCCAGGACATGGAAGCAACCTAGATGCCCATCAGCAGACGAATGGATAAGGAAGCTGTGGTACATATACACCATGGAATATTACTCAGCCATTAAAAAGAATTCATTTGAATCAGTTCTAATGAGATGGATGAAACTGGAGCCCATTATACAGAGTGAAATAAGCCAGAAAGATAAAAACCAATACAGTATACTAACGCATATATATGGAATTTAGAAAGATGGTAACGATAACCCTATATGCAAAACAGAAAAAGAGACACAGAAGTACAGAACAGACTTTTGGACTCTGTAGGAGAAGGCGAGGGTGGGATGTTTTGAAAGAACAGCATGAATATTATCTATAGTGAAACAGATCACCAGCCCAGGCTGGATGCATGAGACAAGTGCTCGGACCTGGTGCACTGGGAAGACCCAGAGGAATCGGATGGAGAGGGAGGTGGGAGGGGGGATTGGGATGGGGAATACGTGTAACTCCATGGCTGATTCATGTCAATGTATGACAAAACCCACTGAAATGTGAAGTAATTAGCCTCCAACTAATAAAAATAAATGAAAAAAATAAAAACAAAAATAGCTCCATATAGCAAAAAAAAAAAAAAAAAAAAGAAAGAAAGAAAGTGAAAGTGAAGTCGCTTAGTCGTGTCCGACTCTTTGTGACCCCATGGACTATAGCCTGCCAGGTTTCTCCATCCATGGGATTTTTTCGGGCAAGAGTACTGGAGTGGGTTGCAATTTCCTTCTCTAGGTCACCTATGAGAGTGATATATATAAGGAACTTACTACAGAGGTTGAAATGTTCTATATTTGGGTTGAGATAGTATTTATATATGTGCAAGCATTTGTGAAAATTCATTGAATCATAGGTCATTTAAGAACTATGCATTTCACTTTAAGCCAATTTTATCTTAATAAAGCATTTTAATAAATAAAACAAACCTAAAATTTTTGAGTTAACATTGGGGGAAAACAAAATAAATCAACAAATAAAAAGATGATTTTATAAAAAGAAAGTAGGGGGAAAGTTGGTGGCAATAGTTTTTGCTATCTAACTATGCTTACCTTTGTTCAATGTGTGACTTTCTAATCAGAAGAGGCTGATAACTCAGAGAGGAGCTCTATTAAGACTGGTGGAAATCTTGCATGTTTTAAAAATCTTCCTGGGATAAAAAGTTTCTTAAAAAGATCAGTAAATAGAAGTCAAGAAAAATTAAATTTTAAGAGAATCTAAACATCCAGATAAATTTACAAGGTAGATGTAAGTATCTAGTTATTTTGAGGGCTATAAATTTCTATTTACCTTAAGGCAATGGCAACCCACTCCAGTACTCTTGCCTGGAAAATCCTATGGATGGAGCAGCCTGGTGGACTGCAGTCCATGGGGTCGCTAGGAGTCTGACAGGACTGAGCGACTTCACTTTCACTTTTCACTTTCCTGCATTGGAGAAGGAAATGGCAACCCACTCCAGTGTTCTTGCCTGGAGAATCCCAGGGATGGGGGAGCCTGGTGGGCTGCCGTCTATGGGGTCGCACAGAGTCGCACACAACTGAAGTGACTTAGCAGCAGCAGCAGCAACAAAAATATCATATTTGCAAATGTTTCCAATACTCTCTAGAAAAGTCTATTTCACTTATGCTGTAGCATTTTCAGACTAAATATTGTAATGGAATAAGATGGTTCAGGATCCATGGCTCATTAATATGTTGTTCAAAATTCTGAATAAATGGGACAAACATCAAAAGTGATCATAAATATTTCTATAAAAATCTTTGTTTACCAATCTCAGTTCTAGGATGTTTATATATTTTGGAACCATAAATGTCCTTCTTCACCTTCTAACAGTAGAATAATTGGGCATTCCACAAAGATTTCAGTTTCCATGAGCCTGACTGTGAAAAATGGAAATTTCATATCATTATATTTCAAGATTATACTTATCACAGAGAGTTACATGACCATTCTGACCCAAAGGTTAACATACATTGAATCTTCTGCATATATTTTGAAACCTTGCAATTACGAAGAAAAATTTTAGTAGTCTGTAATCTGTATTGTTACATTATTAAAATAAAACTTCTTTTATATCTTTATGTTTTAATCACTAATACAGGACCTCTTTCCTTACCCAGTCACAAGAATACAGAATTCCTTTTTCAACTGTTATGATAAGGATGGATTTGTATGTTCTCACACAAAACAAAACAAATCACCCTTCTAATTTCCCACTTCCTGTTTTAGAGCATAAATTTCACTGAACAAGAAATCCGAAGGCTGATTCTATTCCCACAAGATTTTTATTATTAGAAGAAACATGCTTCTTAGGCAGTTATTTTTAGGAAGGTAGTGTGCACTTTTCCAGGCAGTGATTTCCTTTGGAGGTGAACATAATTGATAATCACATATAGTAATTCTATATGTCATTTGGGGAAGATAAGCATCGCAAAGCATATACACATGTGTCATGGGGTGTATGAAGATTATGCTTTGATTAGACATTTGTTTAATTTCAGGGCATGCAACAGTTTCTTGGAAACATGAATTTCAGGAGGAAAAAAAAAGGATTCATTTTTCTGGGGAAGTAAAACTAAGGGACTAAACATGACTTTTGTTTATAAAATGTCTACATGATGTTCCAATAATATCAGTATACTGTTGGATACCATCTTCCTTCTATATTTTCTTTGTCCTTTTGTGAAAGCTAAAAGTGACAGGATGAAAGAGAGATTACAGGATTCTTCATCAGCATTTAAATTTCTTTGCTGTCCTGGTTCATCATGTGATGCATGGCACATATAAGAAGATACCTAACCCAAAAATGTATTTACTATGAATAAGACTTTAAATATATTATTCTAAATATTATACTTACTAACACATATATTTCTATTAATTTCTTGCCAACTGTTATTATATAAGAAAGTGAAAGTGAAAGTCAGTCAGTAGTGTCCATCTCTTTGCAACCCCATGGACTATACAGTCCATGGAATTCTCCAGGCCAGAATACTGGAGTGGGTAGCCTTTCCCTTCTCCAGGGGATCTTCCCAAATCAGGGATCAAACCCAGGTCTCCTTCATTGCTGGTGGATTCTTTACCAGCTGAGTCACTAGGGAAGCCCAAGAATACTGGAGTGCAAAGCCCAATGCTTCTCCAGGGGATCTTCCCAACCCAGGAATCAAACCAGGGTCTCTTGCATTGCAGGTGAATTCTTTTTTTTTTTTTTTTTTCCCCATTTATTTTCACTAGTTGGAGGCTAACCACTCCACAATACTGCAGGGGGTTTTGTCATACACTGACACGAATCAGCCATGGATTTACATGTATTCCCCATCCCGATTCCCCCCTCCCACCTCCCTCTCTACCTGATCCCTCTGGGTTGTCCCAGTGCACCAGGCCCGAGCACTTGTCTCATGCATCCAACCTGGGCTGGTGATCTGTTTCACCCTAGATAATATGCATGTTTCGATGTTGTTCTCTCGAAACATCCCACGCTCGCCTTCTCCCACAGAGTCCAAAAGTCTGTTCTGTACATCTGTGTCTCTTTTTCTGTTTTGCATATAGGGGTTATCATTATCATCTTTCTAAATTCCATATATATGTGTTAGTATGCTGTAATGTTCTTTATCTTTCTACCGTAGCCATTTTAATGACTTTAATTCTTCCAATCCAAGAGCAAGAGATATCTTTCCATTTCTTGGAATCATCTTCAGTTTCCTTTATCAATGTTTTATAGTTTTCTGGATATAGCTCTTTGGGCTTCCTTGGTGACTCTGATGTTAAAGAATCTGCCTGTAATGCAGGAGACCTGTGTTCAGTCCCTGGGAAATATCAGTAACCTCAGATTGCAGATGACACCATCCTAATGGCAGAAAGCAAAGAGGAACTGAAGAGTCTCTTGATGAAAGTGAAAGAGGAGAGTGAAAAAGTTGATTTAAAACTTAACATTCCAAAAGCAAAGATCATGGGATCTGGTTCCATCACTTCATGACAAATAGATGGGGAAACAATGGATACAGTGAATGACTTTATTTTGGGAGGCTCCAAAATCACTTAGACTGTAGCCATCATATTAAAAGACACTTGCCCCTTAGAAGAAAAGCAATGATCAACCTAGACAGCATATTAAAATGCAGAGACATTACTTTGCTAACAAAGGTCCATCTAGTCAAAGCTATGGTTTTTCTAGTAGTCACTGTATGTCTGTGAGAGTTGGATTATAGAGAAAGCTGAGCACCAACTGTGGTGTTGGAGAAGACTCCTGAGAGTCATTTGGACTGCAAGGAGATCAAACCAGTTAATCCTAAAGGAAATCAGTCCTAAATTTTCACTGGAAGGACTGATGCCGAAGCTCCAATACTTTGGCCACCTGATTCGAAGAACTGACTCTTTGGAAAAGACCCTGATACTGGGAAAGATTGAAGGCAGAAGGAGAATGGGATGACAGAAGATGAGATGGTGGATAGCATCGCCAACTCAATGGACATGAGTTTGAGTAAACTCCAGGAGCTGGTGATGGACAGGGAAGTCTGGCGTGCTGCAGCTCATGGGGTTGCAGAGTTGGACAGGATTGAGTGACTGAACTACACTGACTGCTAGAATTCTTAGTCATGATTTTCCCAATCATGGAAAAAGACAATGACTTTTAAAAGCTGAAGGGCCAAGTGTCAGTCTTTTATATTCTAACAAAAATCAATTTTGTAAATAAAGGGCTTGCAAGATTCTTTTCTGGAACCCTGCTTTCTTAAGCAGCAGCATCATAAAGTTTATTACAAATGCATTAAAACAGAACTTTGGTTAAATGCAAATTAAGACACATCGATTTCAGAAAAGATATTTAAATTGAGTTCCACAATATCAAGAGGTAACTTAAATTAAATTGGGATGAAGAATAAGATAATGCAGTTAGGCTATAGAAGTAGAACCAGAAATAAAACTTAAAATGTCTTAGGTAGTAGTTTAAGTAACTGGAGCAGCTAAAAATCAAAACAGAAAAATTTAACATCATATATATTCACATGTAACATATGCTGATTTATACATAGTTGCCCACATTTAAATATTAAATAAAATTGTTTTATTAAAGTATCATATATCAAAGTGTGGCTCAAGGAGCTTCTACGTGTATCTGTGCAACCAGGTGATCACCAGCCAGATCAAGACAAAGGACATTTCAAAAAGTCCCCTCATGCCCCATCTCAGTGAATATACTACACACCTAAGGCAACCATCATTCTCTCTAACCTATCACAACAGTTTAATTTTGCCAGTTCTTAGACTTCATATCGGAGATGGCAATGGCACCCCACTCCAGTACTTTTGCCTGGAAAATCCCATGGATGGAGGAGCCTGGTAGGCTGCAGTTCATGGGGTCGCTAAGAGTCGGACACGACTGAGCGACTTCACTTTCACTTTTCACTTTCCTGTATTGGAGAAGGAAATGGCAACCCACTCCAGTGTTCTTGCCTGGAGAATCCCAGGGACGAGGGAGCCTGGTGGGCTGCCGTCTATGGGGTTGCAGAGAGTCGGACATGACTGGAGTGACTTAGCAGCAGCAGCAGCAGCATGCTCTCTCTGGTTGTACCATGTGATTATGTACAAATTTGGGAGCCACATTTTAAGCTCAACAACAACAAATTGGATAATTGGTCTATCACTGATGTTTAATCATTGAGAGATCACAGATAATCTCTCACTGGGAATATACGAGAAGCCATACAGATATATCACCCAGAAAGTTGTGCTTAATGTTTGCATGCAAAATTTTATTTACAGCTTCAGAAAGGTTTACAGCATTCCTTACAACCCATCTGTGAATTCCATAGATATATGGGTTTCGGCTTAAGAATCTCTGATCTAAGACCAAGTGGCAAGGTGGTGAGAGGTTTTTTTTTCTGTAACATATGAAAACAGTTAAAGGAATTGGAGATGTTCAGTCTGTAGTAAAGAACACCAGAAGGGCAAGGACAAAATACCTACTATCAAATAGTTAATGAATTTTCATGTTCAAAAGTTATTACACTTATTTTTTTATCTCCAATAAGAAAAACACCAGAGAGACATAACTTGTGTAAGTAGAAAAAGGACAAATGATAGAAATTTAATTCAGCTTAACATTCAATCAGGGCTTTCCACATGGTATGCTAGACTAGGAAAGGAAATGTAAATATCAAATGAATAAAACATAATCTCTTTCCTTGGTATGTTCAGAGAAGGAAGTTTCAGCTCAAAAAAAGCAAATCTCCTTTAAGGAGGTGTTAAGAAAAATATATGCCAGCCCTCTTATGACTAGATAGTTCAGATATAAACCTAGAGCAGATTTTCATTATTAGGGAAACAATGATTTGAATGATACCAAAGAGTAATGCAAACAGAGAGCATTTTTGTGGTACTCATTGACCTATGGAGAGGATGTGACAGTTAACTCTTGAGGCTTTGACTCTTTTTCTGAAATGTGCTAGGTATGCAGAGGTGGTAGCTGGAATATGGATGAAAAACTCCATCAAGGTCAAAGAGCGTCTTGAGAAAAAGGAATCCAGATTTTCTTCCTCTTTGAGAATTCACTTTACTAGAGTCTCTGTCAGAGACTGAAATTTTCCAGATGGATATTTCCTTGGAGGGAAAAAAATCTTCAACTGAAAATTCACCTGAAAAGTGACAGCAGACCGAACTTATTCTCAGGTGAGAGCTGATTCTAGCTGAGTATGTTGTCTAGGCTGAAAACTCTGTCTGACTCAGCCACATGGACAGAGCAGTCCTATTTTAAGGACAATGTTTGATCATGTCAGCGTGATCCAGAATAGCTGTAATATTGAGAGCAGAGAATACCTGGAGATCTTCCTGTAGTCTCTATGGGAACCTAGACTGGCAAAAAATATTTATATCTATAATACTATACACAATTAGATATTATCTTTCCTTTTAAGTCTGTGTCTATGTCTCAAGACAAAATGAGGAATGCTAACTTTTTACCTACTTTGTGCTTCTCTTTATGCCAATTGATGATACATTTTAAGAATAATGGTATCTATGTCCTTTAAACTTGCTCACATTACTTTGTTTTAGGATTCATACCTAACAGATTTTTATTCATGTATTTATATATTTAGATAACTTCTTAGCCCCTCCCCCCAAAGACCATATTGCCAAACTTAGGAAAATAATAATACTCCCTACCTACCTACTGATTCATTAAAAATACCACTTGTGCCTCCAAATCAGTTTTTCTGGGTCTATAGATATTAAAAAAATGATTTTCATGTAAAGCCAAAGACTTTACTGGCATTTAAGTTTCCCAGATGATTGAAATTGTCATATACTTTAAAAGATAAATACCAACCATCTATCATTAAGAACTATTATTTTGTACAGCTATGCATGCATTTCTTCCCCAGGACTTAAGCCTTTAATTGTGATTTCCCCCCCTCTAAAATGAATCACCAAATAATTTGATGAATTATATCAAAGCAATTTGATGAGGTTTTCTTTTTTTTTTTTTTCCATGTTTCTTAGCTCAGAGGACCTTTATGATGCAAAATGATACAATAAAAATATTACATTTTGAACAATCCTTGGGGAAAAATTATATGCCTAAGGGCTATACCCATAGAGGAACTCTGAATTCCCAGAATATTGTTAAAAGTCATATTCCTCCATCTACATTCCCTCTCTATACAACAATAACAAAAACAAAACAGCGAGGAAGACCACTTTCAGAGGCATGATTTAGCCAGTTCAAGTGCAATCTCTTTCATACTAGGGCACAACAGTCATCCTTAGAAAAATAACTTTGTAGTATCAGTTTCAAAGCATCCCTCTCTTCCGTACAGCACTCCCTGGGAAACACAGCTAGCTTGGAGTGCCAGCTTGTCAGTCAAAAACCTTGATGTTGTGCCAAACATATGCAGAGCATCACGGTTTTCACTATGGAAGCTCAAGGGAAATATCTGTGTTCGTGTGAATGTGTTTCAATAGGACACAGAAATTTCAGGCAATTCAACTGAGTAGGGTAGTGAAGAAATGTTGAAGAACAGAAGAATTTTCTAAGAGAAGATTAGTATATAAAGGATGAACTAGGATAATTTTTTTAAAAGAATTCAAAACTGGTTCTAAGTAACCTAGGAGATATCTATTCAATATTTGGTTGGTAACAATAGATCGTATGTTATCAGTAATGCATATAGGTTTCAACTGGTTTTTTGAAAGGATCCAGGCTCTTGTTTTATAACATGATGCATTTATGTGTGTATGTTTGCATGTGTGTTTGTGTGTGTGTGCACACACACATGCACATAGTCCTTACAAACCAGTATAGAAATGCAGGCACCAGCTGAAAAGAGAATCTGGAAGCTTCTCAGATAGACAGAAAAAAATGAATTTATTATGAAAAGGAAAGCACAGGTCTATTTTGCATGGTTTAATGTTCTTATAATGTTGAAAATCCTCTCTGGATCCATAAACTCAGTTTCAAAGGATAATCTCTGCTTTGTTCTGGCATATTGTGCTTATCACAGAATTATGTTTTCTTCAAAGTTATTACTTGAGAGAACAGCAGCCAAATATAAAAAATAATTAACTTCCAAATATCTCATTTTTCTTCACAGATAAAGTAAACTTTCAAAAAATTTTTTGAATTGAAGTTTTGGATGGCATTCAATGTTCTTCACTTCAAGTTTTAAGAGTCCAGGATATCGTGCCAAGCATACAAATCAATTGTATTGGAACTGTAACACTTTAATAAGAAGTCTTAGATATTGCCTCCGCATCCTCACATGGCAGGCCTCTCCTTTTTTGGAGTCATCTTTTGCCAAGCTGCCAACTTCCTCTTTTGCTAAATGCTTATAAAACTCTTATCTTCTCATTGACTCTACTCTTGAGTTCACATTTTGTTCAAGTGTCTATTCTCTGAATCAGGTTTGCTTTTTTTTTTTTTTTTTGTCACCTACACATCCTACACTTTCTACGTAATGTCACTTGAGAATTATCTTTACCTCTTGGAAGTACTGCCATTTCCATCACTAGAACAAAGTCTCTAGATGTAAAGAGCATTTCTTTGATTCAAACAGCAAAAGCAATGTTATCAAATTGTAGTTACAGCTAGCCACAGTGAAGTTCTCTCAAAAACCAGTTTTTGTTTTTGTTTTTGTTTTTTTTTTTTAATCCTGTTGCCCTTTCTCTCTGACAAGAATGTTCATGTCTGTAAAGTGAAAGTGAAAGTCACTCAGTCATGTCCGACTCTTTGAGACCCTATGGGCTATACAGGTTCATGGAATTCTCCAAGCCAGAATACTGAAGTGGGTAGCCTTTCCCTTCTCCAGGGGATCTTCTCAACCCAGGGATCGAACTTAGGTCTCCTGCATTGCAGGTGGATTCTTTACCAGCTGAGCCACCAGGGAAACCCAAGAATACTGGAGTGGGTAGCCTAACCCTTCTCCAGGGGATCTTCCTGACCCAGGAATCAAACCAGGGTCTCCTGCATTACAGGTGGATTCCTTACTGGCTGAGCTACCAGGGAAGCCTTCATGTCTGTAAGTAGTTGTGAAAGGTCTGGAGAAGATAAATTTCATATTATCATGGAAAAGAACAATACTAAAAGAAATGTTACAGTCCAAATTTTTACTGACTCTCCAGAGAATACACGAAACTAAATGAGTTATTTAAATAAAACACTCTAGGTCAATGGCTCCAGTGCATTAGTTAAAAAAAAAAAAAAAAAAAAAAAAAAAAAACTTTGTAAAGCCAAAAAGGTAGTATTTTTTTTTTCTTTTTAATGAAGGAGTTCTGTTTCTTCAAAAGAAAACTTAAGTAAAGAAGCCATGTAAAGTGTCTTACCTTTTTTAGTCAAAAAATACATGGAGAAAAATGGGGGCATCCCCTCCTAAGTTCCTCAGTCTTACTCAAAAACAGCTGTGAAGTACTACATTTAAATCTCTTGGCAATTTTCAGAGCACAGTTTGAAAACAGTAGGACCAAGAGATACCAAACTCCGAATGACAATGTTTATGATTGGGAAAATGTCCTCGTGGTATATTCTTATCCAGTAATTTTTTAAATTATCATAAATATCTATACTTCAAAAGATGTAAGGACATAAGGAAAAATAGAAAAATACTTAATGGAAGTATAAGCAGATTTCTCCGTCTGATTATACATTACTATTTTGAAGACAGTGTTCAAAAGTAAAGGAACTCATTCCCACATTGAATTATATTTTATTTAAATAGCATGGTAAGATGTAGTCATGCTCAAAGTATCACTCCAACCACGGTTCTCAAAGGACAAATGTACAAGGAGACCAAATCCTAAACATCAGATTGTCCTTTGAAAAGAAGTTTTGCAACTGGTTTCATTTTGGTACAAACAGCAGTTAGTGTAATTGTCATCATTCTTATTAATGTCTTTTTCCAGAGATCACTAGAGAGGATGAAATACAGTACTACTTTCGTAACTCAAATGGCATTAGTTAGGGTTTCTTTTTCTTTAGAAAAGATTTGATTTTAACAAAAATTTAATTTTTTTAAGTTAGATTCTTATTCTCTGATAGGAAAATATGATTTCACTTCCAAATTCTGCAAATACTTAAAGAAGAATTAATACCAATCTTTCCAAACTCTACAAAAAAACTGAGTAATTCCAAACTCATTTTTTGAAACCAATGTTATCCTGATACCAAAGGACTCTTCAAGAAAAGAAAAACACAGGCCAATATACCAGATGAATATAGATGCAAAAATCCCCAACAAAATACTAGCAAACAGAATTCAACAGTGTATTAGAAGGATTATATACCAAGAGCAAGTGAGATATATCCCTGGAATACAAAGGGCAACCCATTCCAGTATTCTTGCCTTGGAAATCCCATGGACAGAGGAGCCTGGTGGGCTACAGTCTATGGAGTCACAGTCAGACACGACTGAGCAAGTAACACACACACAAAAAATACAAATCAATAAATGTGAAATGCCATATTAATATGATGAAGGATAAAAGTCATATGATCAACTCAACAGAGTGAAAAAATTTTTTGACACAATTCAATAACTTTTTATAATAAAAAACAAAGAAACTCTCAACATGTTTGGTATAGAAAGTATAATAAAAGCCATGTATAAGCCTATAGCTAGCATTATATTCAATGATGAAAAGCTGAAGCTTTTTCTCTAAGGTCAGGAACAAGACAAAAATGCCCACTCTCACTACTTCTACTAGATATAGTACTGGGGTTTCTAGTCAAAGAAATTGGGCAAGAAAAAGAATACAAGGTATCCAAATCAAAAGGAAGAAGTTAAATTATTTTTGTTTGCACATGACATGATCTTGCATATAGAAAATCTTAAATACTCCAAATCTGTTAGAACTAATAAGTGAATTAAATAGAGTTTCAAGGTATATCAGCTTACAAAACAATGAGCATCCAAAAAGAAAATTAAAAAAATAATTCCATTTACAATAGAATGAAAAAGGATAAAAGTAAGGTATAATTTTACCCAATATTGCTAGTGAAAGATCTGCACACTGAAAACTATAAAATACTGATAAAGGAAAATGAAGAAAAACAGATAAATGGAAAGATATCCTGTGTGCAATGATTGGAAGAATTAATATTGTTAAGATGTCCATAGTATCCAAAGATATCTACATATTCAATGTGATTGCAATCAAAATTCCAATGTATTTTCACAGAAATATAAAAAAAAAAGAATCCTAAAATTCATGTAGAACCACAAAAGTCTTGAAGTCAGTAAAACAATCTCAAGAAAGAAGAACAAAGCTGGAGGCATCACATTTTATGATTTCAAATCATATTAAAAGCAAGAGTACTAAAAACAACATGGTACTGGCATAAAAATAGACACATAAACCACAACACATAATAGATAGTCCAGAAATGAACCCCTACATATATGACCAACTAATGTTGAATAAAATCATCAATATTCCAGAATGGGGAAAGGAGGGTCTCTTCAATAAATGATGTTTGAAAAACTGGATATCCACATTCAAAGGAAAGAAATCAGATCTGTAACTTATACTACATGCAAAAATGACAATTTAGTCAATCACCAAATGAATCTACAGAGTACTATGGTTTTTAATAGTATAAGTAATAACTGGTGGGGAAATATAATAAGCTAATTTATCTCTCTTAAAATATTTACACAAAAAAATAGAAATACCTAGAGCTTTCCAAAAGAAAAACAGCACTAACCTAATTCTTTAAAAATTTACAAGGGACCATTTAAACTAATTTATGAAAGGCAAAAAATATAAAGGTATTACCCATAAGGAAATCTATACATTTGACATCAATTAAATATTATTTAGGGAAATGCTATTTATTTTATTAATTTTCAGAACTTTTACAGTTTATGTGGAAATATAAATATGTTACAACAGTCAGGAAAATTCTGGAAAGAGGAATAATGAGGAAGAAATTGCCTTGTCACATTAAATATACTATAATTTCCTATAATTAAAATGACTGAAAAATGAAAAAAGAATATGATAAAGGATACTGGAAGAAATTAGCAATTCTCAAAAAAGATCAACATTGAAATAGCAATTCTCAAAATAGAGCCTCTTCCAACAACACAAGAGATGACTCTACACATGGACATCACCAGAAGGTCAACAGTGAAATCAGATTGATTATAGTCTTTGCAGCCAAAGATGGAGAAGCTCTATACGACCAACAAAAAAAGACTGAGAGCTGTCTGTCATTCAGATCATGAACTTCTTACTGCAAAATTCAGACTTAAATTGAATAAGGTAGGGAAAATCACTAGACCATTCAGGTATGACCTAAATCAAATCCCTTACAATTATATAGTGGAAGTGACAAATAGATTCAAGGGATTAGATCTGATAGACAGAGTGTCTCTAGAACTATGGACGAAGGTTCGTGACACTGTATAGGCGGCAGTGCTCAAGACCATCCCCAAGAAAAATGCAAAAAGACAAAATGGTTGTCTGAGGAGGTCTTATAAATAGCTGAGAAAAGAAGAGAAGCTAAAGGCAAAGGAGAAAAGTAAAGATATACCCATTGGAATGCAGAGTTCCAAAGAATAGCAAGGAGAGATTAAAAAAAAAAAAAAAAAAAAAAAAAAAAAAGCCTTTCTCAGTGATCAATGCAAAGAAATAGAGGAAAACAACAGAATGGAAAAGACTATAGATCTCTTCAAGAAAATTAGAGACACAAAGGGAATATTTCATGCAAAGATAAGCACAATAAAGGACAGAAATGGTATGGACCTAACAGAAGCAGAAGATATTAAGAAAGGGGAAAAGAACACACAGAAGAACTATCCAAAAAAGATCTTCATGATGCAGATAACGAAGATGGTGTGATCGCTCATCTAGAGCCAGACATCCTGGAGTCTGAAGTCAAGGGGGCTTTAGGAAGCATCACTACGAAGAAAGTTAGTAGAGGTGATGGAATTCTGGCTGAGCTATTTCAAATACTAAAAGATGATGCTGCGAAAGTGCTGCACTCAATATGCCAGCAAATCTAGAAAACTCAGCCGTGGCCACAGGACTTTAAAAGGTCAGTTTTCATTCCAATCGCAAAGAATGCTCAAACTACTGCACAATTGCACTCATCTCACATGCTAGCAAAATAATGCTCAAAATTGTCCAAGCTAGGCTTCGACAGTATGTGAACTGAAAACTTTCAGATGTTCAAACTGGATTACAAAAGTCAGAGGAACCAGAGATCAAATTGCCAACATCTGTTGGATCATCGAAAAAGCAAGAGAATTTCACAAAAACATCTACTTTTGCTTTATTGACTACACCAAAGACTTTGACTGTGCGGATCATAACAAATTGTGGGAAATTCTTAAAGAGAAGGGAATACCTTACCTGCCTCTTGAAAAATCTGTATCCAGGTCAAGAAGCAACAGTTAGAACTTGACATGAAACAATAGACTTATTCCAAATTGGGAAATGAGTACATCAAGGCTGTATATTGTCACCCTGCTTATTTAATTTATAAGCAGATTACATCTGAAATGCCAGTCTGGATGAAGCACAAGCTAGAATAAATATTGCTGGGAGAAATATCAATAACCTCAGATTGCAGATGACACCACCCTAATGGCAGAAAGCAAAGGGGGAACTGAAGAGCCTCTTGATGAAAGTGAAAGAGGAGAGTGAAAAAGTTGACTTACAACTCAGCATTCAAAAAGCAAAGATCATGGCATCTGGTCTCATCACTTCATGGCAAATAGATGGGGAAACAATGCAAAGAGTGATCAACTTTATAATCCTGGGCTCCAAATTCACTATAGATTGTGACTGCAGCCATGAAATTAAAAGATACTTGCTCCTTGGAAGAAATGCTATGACCAACCTAGACAACACATTAAAAAGAAGAAACATTACTTTATCGAGAAAGGTCCCTGTAGGTCAGGGGTGGCGACCAAGAGGAGCTACCCCACATCCAAGGTAAGGAGTAGCAGCTGCGCTTTGCAGGAGCAACCATGAAGAGATACCCCACATCCAAGGTAAGAGAAACCAAGGAAGACCGTAGGCATTGAGACAGGGCATCAGAGGGCAGACAGCCTGAAACCACAGTCATAGATAACTAGCCAATCTGATCACATGGACCACAGCTTGTCTAACTCAAAGAAACTAAGCCATGCTGCCTGGGGCCACCCAAGATGGACGGGTCATGGTGGAAAAGTCTGACAGAATGTGGCCGAATGGAGAAGGGAATGGCAACCCACTTTATCATTCCTGCCTTGAGAACCCCATGAACAGTATGAAAAGGCATAAAGATAGGACACTGAAAGATGAACTCCCCAGCAGTGCCCAATATGCTACTGAAGATCAGTGGAGAAATAACTCCAGAAAGAATGAAGGGATGGAGCCAAAACAAAAATGACACCCAGTTGTGGACATGACTGATGATAGAAGCAAGGTCTGCTGCTGTAAAGAGCAATATTGCATAGGAACCTGGAATGTTAGGTCCATGAATAAAGGCAAATTGGAATTGGTCAAACAGGAGATGACAAGAGTGAACATTGACATTCTAGGAACCAGCGAACAAAGATGGACTGGAATGGGTGGTTTAACTCAAATGACCATTATATCTACTACTGCAGACAGGAATCCCTTAGGAGAAATGGAGTAGCCATCATAGTCAATAAAAGAGTCTGAAATGCAGTACTTGGATGCAGTCTCATAAACGACAGAAATCATCTCTGTTTGTTTCCAAGGCAAACCATTCAATATCATGGTAATCCAAGTCTATGTCCCAATCAGTAAGGCTGAAGAAGCGGAGTTGAACAGTTCTATGAAGACCTACAAGACCTTTTAGAACTAACACCCAAAAAAGATGTCCTTTTCATTATAGAGGACTGGAATGCAAAAGTAGGAAGGCTAGAAAGACCTGGAGTAACAGAAAAATTTGACTTTGGGGTACAGAATGAAGCAGGGAAAATGCTAATAGAGTTTTGCCAAGAGAACACACTGGTCATAGCAAACACCCTCTTCCAACAACACAAGAGAAGACTCTACACATGGACATCACCAGATGGTCAACACCAAAATCAGATTGATTATATTCATTGCAGCCAAAGATGGAGAAGCTCTATACAGTAGGCAAAAACAAGACCACGAGCTGACTGTCGCTCAGATCATGAACTCCTTATTGCCAAATTCAAACTTAAATTGAAGAAAGTGGGGGAAAACAGTAGACCATTCAGGTGTGACCTAAATCAAGTCCCTTATTATTATACAGTGGAAGTGAGAAATAGACTTAACGGACTAGATCTGATAGACAGAGTGCCTGATGAACTATGGACGGAGGTTTGTGATATTGTACAGGAGACAGGTTTCAAGACCATCCTGAAGAAAAAGAAATGCAAAAAAGCAAAAAGGGTGTCTGAGGAGGCCTTACAAATAGCTGTGAAAAGAAAGGAGAAAAGCAAAGATATACCCATTGGAATGCAGAGTTCCAAAGAATAGCAAGGAAAGATAAGAAAGCCTTTTACAGTGATCAATGCAAAGAAATAGAGGAAAACAATAGAATGGGAAAGGTTAGAGATCTCTTCAAGAAAATTAGAGACACTAAGGAAACATTTCATGCAAAAATGGGATAAAAGGAACAGAAATCGTATGGACCTAATAGAAGCAGAAGATATTAAGAAGAGGTGGCAAGAATACACAGAAAAACTGCACAAAAAAGATCTTCACGACCCAGATAATCATGATGGTGTGATCACTCACCTAGAGCCAGACATCCTAGATTGTGAAGAAGCATCACTACAAACAAAGCTAGAGGAGGTGATGGAATTCCAGTTGAGCTATTTTAAATCCTAAAAGATGATGCTGTGAAAGTGTTGCACTCAATATGCCAGGAAATTTGGAAAACTCAGCAGTGGCCACAGGACTGGAAAATGTCAGTTTTCATTCTGATCCCAAAGAAAGGCAATGCAAAATAAGGCTCAAACTACCACACAATTGCACTCATCTCACACACTAGTAAAGTAATGCTCAAAATTCTCCAAGCCAGGCTTCAGCAACACCTGAACTGTGAACTTCCAGATGTTCAAGTTGGATTTAGGAAAGGGAGAGGAAGCAGAGATCAAATTGGCAACATCTGCTGGATCATCAAAAAAGCAAGAGTGTTCCAGAAAAACATCTATTTCTGCTTACTGACTATGCCAAAGCCTTTGACTGTATGGATCACAATAAACTGTGGAAAATTCTGAAGGAGATGGGAATACCAGACCACCTGACCTGCCTCTTGAGAAACCTGTATGCAGGTCAGGAAGCAATAGTTAGAACTGGACATAGAACAACAGACTGGTTCCAAATAGGAAAAGGAGTATGTCAAGGCTGTATATTGTCACTCTGCTTATTTAACTTCTATGCAGAGTACATCATGAGAAACACTGGGCTGGAAGAAGCACAAGCTGGAATCAAGATTGCTGGAAGAAATATCAATAACCTCAGATATACAGATGACACCACCCTTATGGCAGAAAGTGAAGAACTAAAGAGCCTCTCGATCAAAGTGAAAGAGAGTGAAAAAGTTGGCTTAAAGCTCAACATTCAGAAAACTAAGATCATGGCATTTGGTCCCATCACTCTTGGCAAAAGAGTTGGGGAAACAGTGGAAATAGTGGCTGACTTTATTTTTTTGGGCTCCAAAGTCACTGCAGATAGTGATTGCAGTCATGAAATTAAAAGACGCTTCATCCTTGAAAGGAAAGTTATGACCAACCTAGACAGCATATTAAAAAGCAGAGATATTACTAGGTAAACAAATATTCATCTAGTCAGTTCGGCTCAGATCAGTTGTTCAGTCGTGTCCGACTCTTTGCGGCCCCATGAACCGCAGCATGCAAGGTCTCCCTGTCCATCACCAACTCCCGAAGTCCACCCAAACCCATGTCCATTGTGTCGGTTATGCCATCCAACCAACTCATATTCTGTCGTCCCTTTCTCCTCGTGCCCTCAATCTTTCCCAGAATCAGGGTCTTTTCCAAGGAGTCAGCTCTTCGCATCAGGTGGCCAAAATATTGGAGTTTCAGCTTCAACATCAGTCCTTCCAATGAACACCCATGATTGATCTCCTTTAGGATGGACTGGTTGGATCTCCTTGCAGTCCAAGGGACTCTCAAGAGACTTCTCCAACACCACAGTTCAAAAGCATCAATTCTTTGGAGCTCAGCTCTCTTTATAGTCCAACTCTCACATTCATATATGACCACTGGATAAACCATAGCCTTGACTAGATAGACCTTTGTTGACAAAGTAATGTCTCTGCTTTTTAATATGATATCTAGGTTGGTCATAACTTTCCTTCCAAGGAGTAAGCGTCTTTTAATTTCATGGCTGCAGTCACCATCTGCAGTGATTTTTGAGCCCAGAAAAATAAAGTCAGCCACTGTTTTCACTTTTCCCCATCTCTTTACCATGAGTGATGGGACTAGATGCCATGATCTTAGTTTTCTGAATGTCAAGGCTATGGTTTTTCCAGTAGTCATGTATGGATGTGAGAGCTGGACTATAAAGAGAGCTAAGCGCCAAAGAATTGATGCTTTTGAAGTGTGGTGTTGGAGAGGACTCTTGAGAGTCCCTTGGACTGCAAGGAGATCCAACCAGTCCTTCCTAAAGGAAAGCAGTCCTGGTGTTCATTGGAAGGACTGGTGTTGAAGCTGAAACTCCAATATTTTGGCCACCTGATGTGAAGAGCTGACTCATTTGAAAAGACCCTGATGTTGGGGAAGATTGAAGGCAGGAGGAGAAAAGGATGACAGAGGATGAGATGGTTAGATGGCATCATGGACTCAATAGACATGAGTTTGGGTAAACTCTGGGAGTTGGTGAGGGATAGGGAGGCCTGGCGTGCTGCAGTTTATGGGGTCACAAAGAGTCGGACACGACTGAGTGACTGAACTGTACTGAGTCAAAACTATGGTTTTTCCAGTAGTCATGCATGCATGTGAGAGTTGGACCATAAAGAAAGTTGAGGGCTGAAGAATTGATGCTTGTGAACTGTGGTGTTGGAGAAGACTCTTGAAAGTCCCTTGGACAGCAAGGAGATCTAATCTGTCAACCCTATATTAATTCAGTCCTGAATATTCACTGGAAGGACTGATGCTGAAGCTGAAACTCCAGTACTTTGGCCACCTGATGTCAAGAACTGACTCATTGGAAAAGACCTTGATGCTTGGAAAATTTGAAGGCAGGAGGAGAAGAGGACGACAGAGCATGAGATGGCTGGATGTCATTGCCGACTTGATGGACATGAGTTTGAGCAAGCTCCGGGAGTTGGATGATGGACAGGGAAGTCTGGCGTCCAGCAGTCCATGGGGTCGCAAAGAGTTAGACATGACTGAGGTACTGAACTGAACTGAAAATGGACCAAAATACATACAATCACCTAGTGTTTAGATAAATTGATTTTTTAACTCACTGGGGAAATTAACTTATTTTCTAATAAATTAGAAACAAAATGAATTGCTTTTTTTGGTGGGAGAGTAGGTAGACTCACAATTCACTAAGCCTTCTGACATCCCAGGTATTGAACTGTAATGTTTGTGTTTAGAGTGATTGATTGAATTTTCCGTATTCTGTAGATTTGTGGGAATACTGGGAAAATATCACCAACGTGAAGAGAATGAAATATGGAGCCTGAAAATGCTACCCATACATTATTCAGCAAATTTGGAAACCCTGGGAGCATATCTCCACATTTTACTTGTTTTTTTTTTTTTTTTACTTATATGTTTTTAAAATTAATTTTATTGTAGTATAATTTATTTACAATGTTGTATTAGTTTCAGGTGTATAGCAAAGTGAATCAGTTTTACATATACATATATACACTCACTCTTTTTATGATTCTATCTCTATATAGGTCATTACAAATGATTGAGTAGAGTTCTATGTGCTATATATAGTAGGTTTTTATTACTTATCTACTTTACATATAGTAGTGAAGACATGCCAATTTTAATTTTACTTCATGAAATGGGAAGATTTGTTAATTGACAGTAGTGGAAGAACCTGGTCACCTATAGCTGCAAAGGTTCCAACATGGAAAAGTGTTGCTAAAGGCTGCAGGAAGTCTCAATTGAGGGATAAGAACTGGTAGGAGGAAGTGACAGCAGGAACATAGTACTTACGATTCAAAATAAAAAAATAACTCTCACATGGCGTCACTTAGGACCATAGGGCTTAGAGATTTACTGAATCAAATTCAATTTTTGTCATGGCAGTTCTATATATTTGAATAAAGCAAAAGATTTGATTTCCATTTTGAAAAAAAATCCACTCACATTTCTTATTCCCACAACCACTTCTAATTCATTTTTCAGTCTCAAGAGTTGTTTACCTCCTCCTTTTTTAATGTTACTGCACATAGCACTTATATTTTCCATTGTCTCTGTCTCCTACTACAACATACTTCTCTCTTTTTTTTTTGCCTTTAATCCTGTCTTTCAGCCTTGGAAGAGTGGGTTCACACTTAAGTGATCTCTGCCAGCTGTTGCCATTATCCACTGGCTTAGTACTTAAGTCCCTATAATCTGACTTTCCTCCCCAGCAATTTTCTATTCACAAGACCTAATTATTAAAGCCAAAAATATGTTGAAAAACAATGCTTCAACCTTTCTACTATGCCTTAGGGTCACATTCCTCACAGCTATTTACAGTACATGAGTCATTTTTTTCATCCTTATTACCCAACCTAACTCTTTCTTCAACTCTTCCAGCAGAGATAGAAACCTGTAACCAATTAAACTATTCTCTAAATTGTCAGTGCTCATGTATGTAATATTTCATTTTTAAAAGAGGGATATCAAGTTTTCAAGGAAAAAATGGCCAAGATGGAGCTAAATGTGATTAGGGAACAGGTTATAAACAAAATTTGCTAGTTGAATCCTGACCCCCTGTGTCAGCTTCTACTGCTCTGCGAGATTATGACAGTGTTTTTTTTTTTTTTTTTTAATTGATTTATTCTAATTGGAGGATAATTGCTTTACAATATTGTGTTGGTTTCTGCCATATTTCAACATGAATCAGCCATAGGTATACATATGTCTGCTCCATCTTGAACCTCCCTCCCACCCCATCTCACCCCTCTAGGATGTCACAAAGCACCAGATTTGAGCTCCCTGTGTCAGCAAATTTATCTGTTGCTTCATATATCTAATTTTACACATGTCAGTGTGTATGTTTCAGTGCTACTCTCTCAAGTTGTTCCACCCTCTCCTTCCTCCACTACGTCCATAAGTCTGTTTTTGTCTGAGTCTCCATAGGTTCATCAGTACCATCTTTCTAGATTCCACATATATGTGCTAATAAATGATATTTATCTTTATCTTTTGGACTTATTTCACTCTGTATAAGAGGTTCTAGGTTCATATACCTCATTAGAACTGACTCAAATGTGTTCCTTTTATAGCTAAGTAATATTCCACTGTGTATATGTACCACAACGTCTTTATCCATTCATCTGTCCATGCACATCTAGGTTGCTTCTATGTCCTGGCTATTGTAAATGGTGCTGCAATGAACACTGGGGTACATGTGTATTTTTCAATTATGGTTTTCTCAGGTTATATGCCCAGTAGTGGAATTGCTGGGTCATATGGTAGTTTTATTCCTAGTTTTTTTAGGGATCTCCATACTGTTCCGGAGACGGAAATGGCAACCCCCTCCAGTATTCTTGCCTAGAGAATCCTGTGGACAGAGGAGCCTGGTGGGCTGCTGTCCATGGGGTCGAATACAGTCGGACACAACTGAAGTGACTTAGCAGCAGCAGCAGCCATACTGTTCTCCATACTGGTTGTATCAGTTTGCATTCCCACCAACAGCATAAGAGGGTTCCCTTTTCTCCATACCCTCTCTAGCTTTTAGATAGGGAAACAACAAAAATAGTGAAGAGACTTTATTTTCTTGGGCTTCAAAATCACTGCAGATGGTGACTGCAGCAATGAAATTAAAAGACACTTGCTTATTGGAAGAGAAGTTATGACCAATCTGGACAGCATATTTAAAAGCAGAGACATTACTTTGCCAGCAAAGGTTCATCTAGTCAAAGCTATGGTTTTTCCAGTAGTCATGTATGGATGTGAGAGTTGGACTATAAAGAAAGCTGAGCACTGAAGAATTGATACTTTTGAACTGTGGTGTTGGAGAAGACTCTTGAGAGTTTCCTGAACTGCAAGGAGATCCAACTGGTCAATCCTAAAGGAAATCAGTCCTGAATATTCATTGGAAGGACTGATACTGAAGCTGAAACTCCAATACTTTGGCCACCTGATGTGAAGAACTGACTCATTAGAAATGACCCTGATTCTGGGAAAGACTGAGGACGGGAGGAGAAGTGGATGCCAGAGGATGAGATGGTTGGATGGCATCACCGATTCAATGGACAAGAGTTTGAGCAATCTCCGGGAGTTGGTGATGGACGGGGAGGCCTGGTGTGCAGCAGTCCAAAGAGTCTCAAAGAGTTGGACACAACCAAGTGACTGAATTGAACTCTAGCACTTACTTTTTGTAGACTTTTTGATGATAGTCATGCTGACCAGTGTGAGAGGATACCTCATTGTAGTTTTGATTTGCATTTCTCTTAATAATGAGCGATGCTGAGCATCTTTTCATGTGTTTATTAGCCATTTGTATGCCTCCTTTAGATAAATGTCTGTTTAGGTCTTCTGCCCATTTTTTATTGAGCTTTTTGTTTTTCTGGTTCTGAGCTGCATGAGCTGCTTGTATATTCTGGAGATTAATCCTTCTCCAAATTAAATCTTGCGACAGTGTTTTCAAGTCTATGGTCTAGTATTCCAGATGATTATGAGAGCTTTGTGTTTTGCAGCCAGTGTTAAGAAACATTTTTCTGTTCTTTTTCATTTTCAAAGTATAAAAGTTATAATAAATAATTATAAAAATTGTCAAAGCATACATGTCCTGCACCACGAAATTCTGAATATTCTAATTGTCTATCCTGATGGCAAAATGAGCATCTAAGTTCCCAGAAAAGAAAGGCTAATTTGCAAGTAACTTACCAAAGGTGAAATCTATACATTTTATATAAATGTGGGCTGGGCCCCAAATTGCATAATTAATGAATAATGATGTATTATTAATTGTTTAATCAATTCAGCAAATTTCAGAATATCTCATAAACTTTTGTTAATGTATCTATAATTGGGAGACCTTGGAGAAAGGGAATGGCAACCAACTCCAGTATTCTTGCTAATCACTGGACAGAGGAGCTTAATGGGCTACAGTCCATGGGGTCACAGAGAGTTAGACACGACTGAGGGACTAACACAACACAACAACTGGGAGATCTATTCTGAAAAACCCAAAGCATATGACCAAAGTATGCATAAACCTCATTGGCTTTTTCCAAAGAGGACATCATCAACCTTTAGGACTTCAATCAATTAGAATCAATATGGCAATGCAATAGGTGATTTTGAGCACTATAGTAGGTAGTATTTGTGAAGTGCTTAGCAGAGCTCCTGGTATAGAAAATAGAAATGGAGCACCTGTTATATATTTACAATTGCTACCTGATTTAATTCTCTACATAGTTATGTAAGATAGTATCTTTTGTCTGCAATGATAAGTTAGTAAGAAAGAAAGCAAAAGTTATGCAGCAGTCAGTAAAGTATAGTTTGGGAGGAAGGAGAGATCAAATGATCCAGAAGGACAAGTAGATTTAAAGGACAGGCAGGACTTAGAACACAAGGTTTTCTCGAGTTTTTACCCTCCCCATGCTCTCAGTTCAACTCAGTTTAGTCACTCAGTCCTGTCTGACTCTTTGCGACCTCATGGACTGCAGCACATCAGGCTTCCCTGTCCATTATTCAACTCCTGGACCTTGCTCAAACTCACGTCCATTGAGTTGGTGATGCTATCCAACCATCTCATCCTCTGTCGTCCCCTTCTCTTTTGCCTTCAAACTTTCCCAGCATCAAGGTCTTTTCCAATGAGTCAGTTCTTCACATCAAGTGGCCAAAGTATTGGAGATTCAGCTTCAGCATCAGTCCTTCCAATGAATATTCAGGACTGATTTACTTTATGATTTACTGGTTTGATCTCCTTGCAGGCCAAAGGACTCTCAAGAATCTTCTCCAACACCACAGTTCACAAGCATCAATTCTTCAGTGCTCAGCTTTCTTTATAGTCCAACTCTCACATCCATACATGACCACTGGAAAAAACATAGCCTTGACTAGACGAACATTTGTTGGCAAAGTAATGTCTCTGCTTTTTAATATGTTGATATGCTATCTAGGTTGGTCATAACTTTCCTTCCAAGGACAAAGCCTCTTTTAATTTCATGGCTAGAGTCACCATCTGCAGTGATTTTGGAGCCCCCCAAAATAAAGTCAGCCACTGTTTCCACTGTTTGTTTCCCCATTTATTTGCCATGAAGTGATGGGACAAGATGCCATGATCTTAGTTTTCTGAATATTGAGCTTTAAGCCAACTTTTTCACTCTCCTCTTTCACTTTCATTAAGAGGCTCTTTAGTTCTTCTGCACTTTCTGCCATAAGGGTGGTATCATCTGTACATCTGAGGTTATTGATATTTCTCCCAGCAATCTTGATTCCAGCTTGTGCTGCTTCCAGCCCAGCGTTTCTCATGATATACTCTGCATAGAAGTTAAATAAGCAGGGTGACAATATACAGCCTTGATGTACTCCTTTTCCTATTTGGAACCAGTCTGTTGTTCTATGTCCAGTTCTAACTGTTGCTTCCTGACCTGCATACAGGTTTCTCAAGAGGCAGGTCAGGTGGTCTGGTATTCCCATCTCCTTCAGAATTTTCCACAGTTATTGTGATCCACACAGTCAAAGGCTTTGGCACAGTCAATAAAGCAGAAATATATGTTTTTCTGGAACTCTCTTGCTTTTTTGATGATCCAGTTGATGTTGGCAATTTGATCTCTGGTTCCTCTGCCTTTTCTAAAACCAGCTTGAACATCTGGAAGTTCCCAGTTCATGTATTGCTAAAGCCTGGCTTGGAGAATTTTGAGCATTACTTAACTATCATGTGAGATGAGTGCAATTGTGCGGTAGTTTGAGCATTCTTTGAGATTGCCTTTCTTTGGGACTGGAAATGAAAACGGACCTTTTCGGTCCTGCGGCCACTGCTGAGTTTTCCAAATTTGCTGGCATATTGAGTGCAGCACTTTCACAGCATCATCTTTCAGGATATGAAATAGTTCAACTGGAATTCCATCACCTCCACTAGCTTTGTTCATAGTGATGCTTAGGTGGGTGTATTTCCACATGGCTGATTTAATCTATTTACATATTGACTTCCTTCAATCTCTTCTCAAAACTTTAACACATTTCCAAGTTATAAAGAAAACTGCTGCTGCCCTATTACTTTTTGGAATGTGATTAAAAAGTCAGTCCTTTTATCTATACTTCTCTTTTAGTGTACACTATCTTGCAATAATTTTAAATTTAGTTTCCATATTCAGTATTTTAAATATATCAATATATCATCTTTAACATGATCTCAAAATGTGAAGTAAAAGAATGTATATAGAGAAATATCTCCTGCTTTCACTTTGTCTCCAGTTTTTCTTATTGAACTAACTCCATCCTAGAAACACTAATTATTTTCTTTTGTATCCTTCCATAGTTGATAGAAAGATACAAACAAATGTAAATATATATTTGTTTAGTTTCTCTTGTAAGTGTTAGGCTATTGTACACAATGATCTGTAGCTTCTTTAAAATTTGAATATATCATTTGGAAAACTTTTCAAATCAGTGTATAGAGGACTAATCATTATTTCTTAAAGCCATATAGCATTCCAATATATTAACATAACATAATTTGTTCAAAGAGTTCTTTATTAATATTTACTTTTTTTCTATTAACAACTTGATAATGAATAATATAAACATATGTCATTTCATCCTTGTGCAAAAACTATATTTGCTATGCCATAGAACATACATCATTGTATTGTAGCACATATTACCAAATTTTTCTCCAGGTGGTTTGCACCATTTTACACTCCCACAAGAAATTTATGAAAGTATATTTTGCACAAGTGTGTTAACAACTTCTGGTTTTTGCCAATGTGTTACATGAAAATGTCATCTCATTGGAATATTAATTTACCTTTCTCCGTATGATTCGGAATAGAATTAAATTTATTCACTGAATAGATATACCTACTGGATCCCTATTATGTGCCAGCTTTATTCAAGGTGATGGGAATATAAAACTGATCTGAACAGAAAAAGCATATATATGTATCTGATTATACATGTAACCATATACTTACAGTGAATTATTTAGCATAGTATTCGATGGTGATAACTGTTATGAAGAAATAAAAGTAGAATAAGGTGAAGGGAGAACAACAGTCATGATAAACTTCATTGACAGAGTTACATTTTGGAAAAACTTTGAAGATGAGGGAGATTACTGGGAGAAATGAATTCCAGGTAGAGGAAAGAGCCAGTGCAAAATCTCAAGGTGGAGAATATTTGGCATTGTGGAGGAATTACAAGTTCAGTGTGACTGAAGCAGAACCAGAGAGGGGAGGAATGATAAAAATTGTTAGAGAGATAATGAAAAGCAGAAATCCACAGGGCTTTGGTACACAATGCAAAACACTTTGGCTTTCATCCTGGAAAAATGAAAAGCCACTGAAAATATAAAAGTATATATTTTAAAGCTAAAATATACTTCTAAAGGATCACTATAGATGCTATTAAGATTAAATCATAGAGAGCAAGGGTGGAAGCAGAAAGACCACTTTCAAGACTACTGCCTCAATCCTATCAAGAGATGATGGCAGATTCTTCCAGGGTTGAGTAATAAAATCGGGTTGTCAGTTCTGAATATATGTTCAAGATCTAGCAAACAAGACTTCCTGGAAAAATTGGATATGTAGTGTAAAGGAAATAAAGAAGAAAATTATTACTCCAACTTTTCTAGCTTGAGCAACCGGAGGGTTGAAATTGCTATTACCTAGATTTTTTGTAAGATATATTTGTATTTCCATTATTTTTTTTAACTGAACTCTCTATTCATATTCTTTGCTTATTTTTCTATTGTGATTCTTGCCCTTTTTCTTAAGATATTCTAGATTATCTACTTATATATGTAAAATAATTCCTTTATAGGCATAGACTAAAAATATATTATGCCAATTTATATTTTTCTTTGCTCATGCTAGTTTTGAAGCAGTTTGTTTTCTTCTGCTTGATTTTTTAAGGCATGTGGATTTGTAAAACTGCTTGAAATTATCCATTTTATTAGCTTCTGAATTTTTAGTCAGAATTAGAAATATTCTTGCTCCAAGATTAGGTATATTTTATCTTATGACTTGTTTTATGGTTTCACTTTTTACATGTGCATCTTTAATCCACTAGACATCCATCTGGTGAAGTGTGACAAGCATACATCCCATTATGTCTAGATGACCATTCAGTTGTCCTCAATAATTTATTAAATTCCCTATATTTTCTTCATTTATTATATATGCTGCTTTTCATAGCTTAGAGTCCTAAATGTAACTGGGTCAAGTTCTAGCACCATATTCTATTCCTTTCATTCTCATATCTGTTCATGACACATGGCTGTGTGTTCTTCATTTAGAATTTATAATTATTTTTATAAATGGTAGGATTACGCCCTAAGATCATTTCTGTGATCTTCATTTTCAAAAATTCCTGGTTACTTCTGTTAACTTACCATTTGATCTTTAGAAGCACTTTGATTATTTGTTAAACTATCAGCTCAGAGAGCATTAACATCTTAATTTTTTTGACTTCCTCTCAGAATGTTTTCATATTTGAATTTGTTTCAACTTTTTTCTTTGTTTGATTTTTGGGGATATTTTAAACATTTCTCCATATGGGTCTTGAGCTTTTTATGTTCTGTTGTGGTTGTAAATGAGAGAACTTTTCTTTTACCATATACCATCTAAGTTATTTGTTTTATTAATATATACACAAATGGTGTTGATTTCTGCATGCATGAACCCCAAGTTGCTTCAGGTATGTCCAACTCTTTGAGACACTATGGACCATAGCCTGCCAGGCTCCTCTGTCCATGGGATTCTCCAGGCAAGAATACTGGAGAGAGTTGCTGTGCCCTCCTTCAGGGGGTCTTCCTGACCCAGGGATCCAACCCACATCTGTTATGTCTACCTGCAATGGCAGAAGAGTTCTCTACCACTAGCACCACTTGGGAAACCCTGATTTCTATATACTGATTTCATATCCTATTACCTTACTGCATTTTCACATTGTTTGTATGGTTTTTCAATAGGTTTTATCGTGAGTTTCAGTTTCATAACAATTTCAAGTGCCAAGGGTAACAGTTTCATCTCTTTTCCTAATTTATGTCTAATTAGTAAGTAAACAAACAAACGAACTCCGCAACAGTTGTGAGAGGGATCAGCCTCTGTCATCCCCCCCTCCTGTTCCCATATTACAGAAGCCTGTAAATTAGATGGGGCAATATGCACTTCTGTATCACTGAGGAATATTCTCTCAGAAGATTCTTCACAATAATAACTATTTGTTTATTGTTTCCTTCTATACTCTGAGTTTCCTAAATGTTGTATTTTGTTCATATTTTATTATTATATCTCCAGGCACATAATGTTAATAAGTGATACATACAAGTTAAATGAATAATTAGACAACTTAATGAAGATTATGTCTTTGCATAAAGACACTGCATAGTGATATTTAAAGATTTTTTTTGTCTCTACATATAACTGCTTCTTAGTTTGAGACAGTTCACTATAGTGGAGCAAAGGGTTCAGAGGTCAACAAATCTTACATCTTCACCCTCTGGCTATGTAATTTGGGGGCAGGCATGTCAACTTTCTAATACTCAATTTGTGAAAGGCAAATGATGTATCATCAAGAGTTCCTTTGAAGAAAAAAGACATTACAAATGGAATGATGACTATCAAATTAGAATTTTTCCCCTTCTCTTCAACACAGGCTCTTTAGGAGAATATTGATTATATGTGATAGCACTTTTGGTCCATTTCCCTGAAGGTTCTAACTGCTGGCCTTTTGTCAGTGTTGATGTAAACTCGCCCCCTCATCCTTCTCTCATTCTTTCTCATGCAGCTTTTCCTACCTCCTCTTCTGAGTAGGCAATGTAGAGTTCTTCTCAAATGCATCACTTTATAATTGTCTAACTCAAATGTCTATATGTTTCCACTTCTTTCATTTATTAAGAACACTATTAATAATAAATCTCTCCTTTGAAAATAACTATTTCACTGTGATTCATTTAGCCTTAACCCTGTCATTTGAGGTTTAAAAAGGAATCTCAAGACAAATAAACCCCTTCCTACTCATTTGATGGGGACAAAATGGATGATTAATATGAAAAGAAATGTCTTGACTTGTAGGCAGAGCTGTCAATGAAATTTATTTCAATTTCCTGAGGCATTTCTTTTTCATTTCAATAAAGACTAAAACAGACCTAAGGAAAATCCATGCTCATGAAATCCTATTTCCACAGGCTGACTTTGGGGAGATGACATCTCTTCTTACATGGCCCTTTCTCACCCAGCTTCTCATTCAATTCTGATCCACAGGTTAAGAGACATGATAATTACTTCTTCATAGGAGGCATTTCTATCTACTGCTACCAATCATTCTCTGAGAACTGGAAATAGCAACCTTACCACCATCCTTCACAGACTGAACATAAAGCTGAATTGATTTAAAAGAAGCCTGACTACATGAAAGTCTGACAAATCATGGTCATCCTTCCACTCAGCAAGTTGTTGATTGTTCAGCAAAACTCACAGGGGGTGGGAGGTGATGTTTCCATACTACAGTAATTAGGATAGAATGGTTTGGAGAAACTACTGGAAAGCTATGATGAAATGCCAGGAGCACTGTGGCTTTATTAGGAAAATGCCGAACAGTGCTAACAGTGTCTGGAAAATAAGATTATTGCTTTTATTCTGCACTCCAGAGGGAGAAATTAGCCAATTAAAACATTCAGTGCTAGGAGTACCATGCTGAGCATTCAGCTAAAAGATATGCTCAGAGATTATTTTATAATTCAGCACATTGTTCTTCAGCCAGCATAATGGCCTAATAACCATAGTAGTACAGCAAGGAGGGGGAACAATTTTTTCTTCAAGACAAAGGACCCATCTATAGTGTGAGTCAGAATCAAAATGTTATATCAAAGTAAATCAGCAGGGAGAAAATTGTGAAAACAAAAGATAGTATATAGAATGGAAACTAGAAAGAGAGGGAGGAATGGAGGGAGGGAGGGAGGGAAAGAGACAGGAAGGAATGTTTCAAGTAGATACTATTCAGGAAATGCTTGTGGTAATATTTCATCACCTTTCATTTTAAGCAAGGTTAAGTAGCTTTTTCTTTGTGTGTCTCCCATATAATCATTTGCAAAAATGTCAATATCCCCTTTGTTATTATTTGACCTTTTGGGATGCTTAATGAAGAACTTAACAGTTTTTTTTTTCCCTTGCCTATTTCTTTCTGTTTTTCTGGTCCCTATCTTAGGAAAATTGAGTTACATGAGAAAGATAAAGGAAATTAAGAAAGTGGTTGCTGTCCCTTGCAAGTGAATGAACTTACTTCTTTCCTGTTTCTTCATAAGAAAATTTCATTAACAATATTAGCCATGATATATGAAGAAGATAGTGGAGTAGGAAGACTCAGTGCATCTCCTCTCACCAGAACATCAAAATTACAACTATTTACAAATCAACTATTAATGAAAAGACTGGAAACTACTAGCAAATATCTACAATGAAAGATATAAAGAAAGAACCACGGGGATAGGAGGGACAGAGTCACAGTACAGCCAAAACCGACACACCCACATTGGTGACCCACAAACAGGAGAAAAATTGTAGAGGTTCTCCTCAAGGAGCGAGGGATCTGAGCTCCACATTGGGCTCCCAAATCCTGGGGCCTCATGGTAAGAAAACAAACCCTCAGAATGTTTGGTTTCGAAGGCCAGTGGGGCTTACTTTCAGGAGACCCAGAAGGCTATGGGAATAGAGACTCCACTCGTAAAGAGCGCACACAAAATCTCACAATTGTTGAGACCCAGAGCAGAAATTTTAAAAGAGCCTGATCAGAACTACCTTCTAATTGTGGAGAATTTCCACAGAGAGGTAACAGGCAATGGGAGCTCACCCTGGGGATATAGACCCAGGTGGTGGGCATTTCGGGAGCTTCTTTTACCACGTGGACACTGGTGCTGGCAAGCATCATTTTGGAATCCTCCCTCTAGCTTATTGGCCTCACCCTGTCTGGCCCAAAGGGCTGTAGACACTAATACCAGGAGGCCTTAGGTCATGCAACTAACTGGGCAGAACCCCACTCACCAGCAGACAGGATGCCCTAAGACCTTCTGACCCTACAGCTGCCCAGGACATGGCCCTGCCCATAAGATGGGCCAGGACATAGCCCCACACAGCACTGCACAGACACTAGACCCAGGACCCCCAGGGCCCTGCAGCCAGAGATCCAGGTACCGTTCCATCAGGGAGCAGGCACCAGTCCCAGAATCTCCTGGGCCCCAGCCCTGTCCGCTACGAAGCCTATTCACCCTTTAGGACCAGCCTTACCCACCAGCAGGCAGACATTAACCCCAGCAGACAGCTATGGCAGGACCCAGTCCACCCACTAGCAGTCTGATACCAGCTCTGACACCTTAGGTCTCTGGACTTCCAGATTCAGCCCTGCTCACCAATGGGCTGACAAAAGTGTCAAGACACCTTGGATCCTACAGCCAGCTAGCTGGTCAGGAACCAGCCCTACCCACCAGCAGTCCTATGCTGGTTCAGGGACCCCTGGTTCCTGCATCCAGACCTAGGCCTGGCTCTGTTCGCCAGTGGGCCAGAACTAGTCCCAGGATCTGCCCACCCACCAGTGGGTTGGTACCAAGTGAGAAAACTGGACAGTTACATGTAAAAGAATGGAATCAGAATATTTCTCACACCATATACAAAAATAAATTCAAAATGTATTAGGGACCTAAATGTAAAATTGAAAGCAATAAAACTCCTAGAAGAAAACATAGGTAGGACATTCTTTGATATAAATCCTAGCCATATATTTTTGGATCCATCTCCTAAAGAAAAGGGAGGGGGGGAGGAAAATATAAATGGGACCTAAATAAACTAAAAGCTTCTGCACAGTAAAAAAGAAAAAAAAAATCAATGCAACAAAAAAACAATCTACCTCATGGGAGAAAAATATTTGCAAATAATATGACCTATAACAAGTTAATATCCAAAAATATATAAAGAGCTCAAACAACTCAATGTCAAAAAAAAAAAAAAAAAAAAAAAAAAAAAAAAAAAAACTGGATTAAAAATCAGTTCAGGCAGAAGACCCAAATAGACATTTTTCCAAAGAAGACATATAGATGACCAACAGGAACATGAAAAGATGCTCAGCACTTTTTAATTATTAAGGGCTTCCCTTGACAAATGTGAATCAAAACAATGAGGTAGCACCCCACACTTGCCAGAGGCTATCATTTAAACGTCCACAAAAAACAAATGTTGGCAAGGATGTGGAGAAAAAGAAACCCTTGTATATTGTTGGTGTGAACATATATTAGTGCAGCCACTGGAATACAATATGAAGGTTCCTCAAAAAACTAAAACTAGAACTACCTTATGATCCAGTCATTTCACTCCTGGGTACATATCCAAAGGAAAAAAAACACACTAATTTGAAAGGATATATACATTCTAATAATCATAGCAGCATTATTTATAATAGCCAAGAAATAGAAGCAATCTAAGTGTTTATCAACATATGAACAGATAAAGAAGTTGCAGTATATATACACACACACATATATTCACACACAGTGAAATGCTACTCAGCCACACAAGAATGAGATTTGGCCATTTGCAACTACATGGGGCTTCCCTGGTAAAGATGTCAAAGAATCTGCCCACGATGTAGGAGACCCAGGTTTGATTCCTGGGTCGGGAAGATCCCCTGGAGAAGGCAATGGCTACCCATTCCAATATTCTTGCCTGGAGAATTCCATGGACAGAGGAAACGGGCGGGCTACAGTCCAAGGGATTGCAAAGAGCTGGACATGACTGAGTGACTAACACTTCCACTTTTTGACTTCTCCCAGCCTTCCATGGATGAACCTGGAGGGTATTATGCTTAGTAAAATAAGTCAGAGAAATGCAGACACTGTATGTTATAATTTATATGTAGAATCTAAAAAGTTAAACAAGGCATGTTCAGTTTTTAAAATAAAAATTGCATATATTTTAAATGCACATGATGTTTTGACATATCTTTATCTATATAGATATGGTGAAAAAATTGCCACAATCAAGCAAATTAACATAACTGTCCTATCTATCACATAGTACCATATTTGTGTGCGTGTGTGTAGTGAGAACAGGGAGATCCACTGTATAGCAAATTTCCAGCATACAGTATAGCATTATTAATTATACCCACCTTGCTGTAAATTAGATTTCTGGAACCTATACACCCTATGTAACTTCAGCTTTGCATTCTTTGGCCAACATCCTCCCACTTCCTCCAGCTACTCTTCTTGGTAACCACTGCTCTATCCTCTGCTTCTATGAATTTGACCTTTTAAGGTTCCATATATATAAGTAATCATGCAGTATTTTTCTTTCTGTGTCTGGCTTATTTCACTTAGCATATAATGTACTTCAGGTTCATTCAAAGTGGTTGCTTTGTCTAGGGCATATTCATTTTTGACGCTACATTTTAAAATTTATGATGATATTCAGCAGCATATTCTTGAACTCAAGGGACATTTCCTTTGCAGGAACAAAGTGGACATTGAGTTTCATCCTTTTTTTTTCTATTTGACATCTCAAAAAGACAAGAACAAAAATGCAATGCAAAATTCAGCCCAGATATTGTAACAACAGAGAAATTAACACAATAGTATAATTTCAAAATCTTGTGCTATGTTTTATTTTTATTCTTCTCTATAGATTTTAATATCACTAAAATTTAAAACTTATTCTAAAGTGATTCATAAAATGATATTTGAAAGAAAATCATTCACAAGAAAGTTCACAAAAATTTTTAACTCTTAACCAAGATATGAGAAGTTTAAATTTTATATGTATTCTCCATTATTTATCAATAATTACAAAAGAAGAAGGGAATTCTTCTATTAATGCAATGGACAGAATGTGTCAGTCATGTAGAAATGAAAGAACCATGTTCATTTTATTTTTATGCTTAAGGTAATTACATATATACAAAAGAATTTGCAATTTTTAATTTAATTTTAGAACTCAAAACCCTGACGATAACAAATAAAACTATGGTTTTTGTTTCACCAAGGACATGAATTTTAAATAGCTTAAGAAAAACAATCATCTCAAGGCTGCATATTCTGAAAAATATCTTGATATAAATCAGGTAGGAAAGCTGAAAAAAAATGCATATGATTCTCAGTATAGTTGATATTTTAAAACCATAAAAGAAATACCACAGAGATATTAAATGAAGAACAACCTAAAAATAGAGAGATAATTTGAAGGTCAAGCAGTTGTGAGGGGATTGGCCATCCCAGAAACTAGGTAGAGTATGTTTTAAAGGCATCACTGACAGTGGAGTGGGTTTTAACTTACTCAAGGTGGAGATTTAGAATTGAGACTCTTAAATAAAAATAGTATCATCAAAATGTTCTCTCTTTAGGGAAAGTGTAAAATAGAAAAAAAAAAATAATGCTGTCCATTGGAAAAAGAAGATTACAAAATAAGCCTGTCTGTTAGTCCTGAACTTGGATAGAAAAGAATGTCTCCCACTAGTATTAGAATACCAGGCTTGTCTTATGTGGATTTGAGGTTCAAATTTATTCTACTTTCATGGTACAGGAAACCTCAAATCAAGAAAACAATTAAAAAATTTTTTTAAATGTTCTTATAATGGTAATTCCTGTCAGTCTCTGTTCCAATTCAAACCCTTTTCAAAGGAACTTCTCTTAATCAAGACCCCATAGCTTTCCCACAAAATATAAGCTCAGTCTAAACTTTATGAGAGAGAGAGACAGAGATTTATTTTAGAGATTTGGTTTATGATATTGTGGGGCTTGGCTGTGAAATCTGCAGGACAGGCTAGCAGGATGGAAAGCTACATAAGATTGATGCTACAATCTATGTCCAAAGGCAACCTGGGGGAAGAAATCCTTCTTTCCTGGGACACCTCAGTTTTTTTCTATTAAAGGTTTCAAATGATTAAATGAGGGAGGGTAATTAAATTACAGAAGATAGTCTGCTTTAGTAAAACTTTACTAATTTAAATGCAATCACACCAAAAATTCCTTCACAGAAACATTTAGATGGTATAAGACAAAAATTTGGTACCGTGGCCTAGCCAAGTTAATTCATAAAAATGAACCTGATAGAACCTAATAGATCTTTAAGAAATAAGAGTCACAGATATTACAAGATACAAATAAATAAGTAGTGACAATATTGAAAGTTATGATTTTGAGCATTACTTTGCATGTGAAATGAGTACAATTGTGTGGCAAATGCTTGGCCGTGCAAACATTTCACATGCTAGCAAGGCAATCCTCAAAATCCTTCAAGTTAGGCTTCAACAGTATGTGAACTGAGAGCTTCCAGATGTATAAGCTGGATTTAGAAAAGGCAGAGGGACCAGTGATCAAATTGCCAACATTCGTGGGATCATAGAAAAAGCAAGAGAATTCCATAAAACATCTACTTCTGCTTCACTGACTACTCTAAAACTTTTGTGTGGATCACAACAAACTATGGAAAATTCTTATAGAGATGAGAATATCAGACAACCTTTCCTGCCTCCTGAGAAATCTGTATGCAGGTCAACAAGCATCAGTTAGAACCAAACATGGAACAATGGACTAGTTCAAAATTGGGAAAGGCTGTATATTATTACTCTGCTTATTTAACTTATATGAAGAGTACATATATATGTACTATCTGGATGATTTACAAGCTAGAATCAAGATCGCCAGGAGAAATGCCAATTACCTCACAAATGCAGATGATACCACCCTAATGGCAGCAAGCAAAGATGAAGGTGAAAGAGGAGAGTGAAAAAGCTGGCTTAAAACTCAACATTCAAAAAACTAAGATTATGGCATATCTAGATCCATCTCTTGATGGCAAATTGATGGAGGTAAAAATGGAAGTAGTGACAGACTCTATTTTCTTGGGCTCCAAAATCACTGCAGACAGTGACCGCAGTCATGAAATTAAAAGACGCTTGCTCCTTGGAAGAAAAGCTATAACAAACCTAGACAGTGTATTAAAAAATAGAAACATCACTTTGCAAACAAACTTCTGTATAGTCAAAGCTATGGTTTTTCCAGTAGTCATGTACAGATGTGAGAGTTAGACCATAAATAAGGCTGAATGCCAAGGAATTGGTTTCAAACTGCGTTACTAGAGAACACTCTTGAGAGTCCCATGGACTGCAAGGAGATCAAACCAGTCAATCTTCAAGGAAATCAACTGTGAATATTCTTTGGAAGGCTGATGCTGAAGCTGAAGCTCCAATACTTTGGCCACCTGATACAAAGAGCCAACTCACTGGAAAAGACCCAGAATCATACTAGGGAAGATTGAAGGCTGGAGAAGGGGCCGAAAGAGGACGAGATAGTTGTTTGGCATCACTGATTCAATGGACATGAATTTGAACAAACTCTTGGAGATAGTGAAGGACAGGAAAGCCTGGTGTATTCCAGTCCATAGGGTCACAAAGAGTCAGGCATGACTTAGTGACTGAACAACAATAAATATGACAGCAACTTATCCTCATTAACTAAGAAAATGAATGCATGCTTCTGCTGCTGCTAAGTCGCTTCAGTCATGTCTGATTCTGTGTGACCCCATAGATGGAAGTCCATCAGGCTCCCCCATCCCTGGGATTCTCCAGACAAGAACACTGGAGTGGGTTGCCATTTCCTCCTTCAATGCATGAAAGTTAAAAGTGAAAGGGGAGTCACTCAGTCGTGTCCCACTCTTCGCGACCCCATGGACTTCAGCCTACCAGGTTCCTCCGTCCGTGGGATTTTCCAGGCAAGAGTACTGGAGTGGGGTGCCATTGCCTTCTCCAATGAATGCATAGTTCTTCAGTAAATATAAAACTTTAAAGAAGACTGGTTATATATTAGGTCACATATTTCAAACAACTGGTCTTGTTCAAATATGTTCTCTGATTATTTTAGTTATAAATACATATAAAATGACAACTAAACACCCATATATAGAGAAATATAATGCATGCTTTGATTAAAAATCATAATGAAAATATAGAACAGGCAACAGCATTAATGGCTAACAATCTAGATTCTCGAGTTAAGACTACCTGAGTTGAATCTTATCTCCAGAATTTGTTAGCTGTGTGACTATGACCTAGTTATTTCACTTCTCTTTGTTTCCTGCGAAAAAGAAAGAAAATAACTCTATTGACCTTAGTGTGAGGATTAAATGAGCTGAAATATGTACAATTTTACCACAGGTCTCCAAAAGAAGTAAGTATTCAGTAACTATTAGCTCTAATAAAATAATGCTTAAAATACGGCAGAATATAAGTGAACTTATGTATTTTTACTGGAGAAAACATTTAAAACACAAAATAGTTATGCACTTTAAAAAGCATAAAAGCAGAAATTAATGGAATAGGATATGAAAGAGTAAACCAGGACCAAAAGAGCCTGCAATTGATACTTGGGAAAGGCTAAAGAATAGAACAAACACGGGAAAGAGTTTTCAAGTAAAAATGAAAAAAAGACACAAACAATATGGGAAGAAAGTAGCCATAACCTCCAAAATCTTACTTTTTCAGGTATAAAGCACTATTATACATGTTGTATATAAGCAGATACACAGCACATCTGTGGCATTAAAATTCTATTTTCAACATTTTAGAAATTTTAGAAAATATACTAAAATAGCAATTTAAACCTCTGCAACCTCAATATGTTCTTGGACAAACAGATAATGACGGGAAGTTAAGATAAGATTGATTGGGTAACTTTGGTTTGTGATTATATTTACTTAATCACAAACTGATATTTTGGGCTCTGTTTTCCAAATCCATATTACCAAGAGCTATGTTGTCTGAAAATTATCACTGGACTAAAAATATTTATTTTAAAAATTGAGAAAAATTGAAGATTTCCAGAGGACAAAGGAAGCTACAGGGAAGTAATACTCAAGAGAAATTTCCAAGAGTGATTATTAAGGTCATAATTTTTTATTTATTTTTTTAATTTTAAACTTTTATTTTTTTATTGGGTTATAGCAGATTAAGGTCATAATTTGTAAATGGAACATGATTCAGAATCAATTCCCATTACTTACCCCTTGATTTAACTTGGGAAAATGACTTAGACTCATCATCTGTCTGGAAAACGGGTAATAAAACACCTCAGGATTATTAATTGTGAGCATCATGATGAAAATTTTACCTTACAATGCCTATTACATAAGTATTCAGAAGGTGAGTTTTTGATCCATTCCCTTTCTAATCAATGAAGGATAGATTCCTGCACTCATTGATTAAGTTCTTTTTGTTTGTTTGTTCCTGGAAACTAAAATCTGTTTTACCAACAGTAACAACAACCAAAAGCCCTTCTTCTCCATGTTTTTAAGTTTCCTCTAAGGGATTTCTATTCCTAAGTGCTGCTTTTGCTGGGTTACCTGATTGCACGCAAACATAATGCAGAAAGATTGTGAAAATTTCCTTTGTCCTATTAATATACAGATTTTATTTTTTAAAAATTTTTTCCTTTCCTTTTTGGCTGTGCTGGGTCTTTGTTGCTGCACTTTTTTTCCAGTTGCAGTGAGCAGGGGCTATCCTCTAGCTTGAGTGCTCTGGCTTCTCATTGCGATGGCTTCTCTTCCCTGCAGAGCGCAGGCTCCAGGGCACCGGGGCTTCCGTAGCTGTGGCCTGTGAGCTCAGCGGTTTCAGCTCCCGGCCCCTAGAGCGCAGGCTCAGTGGCTGCGTTGCATGGGTTTAACTGCTCCAAGGTACGTGGGATCTTCAGAGCAGGGATCAGACCCATGGCTCCTGCATCGGCAGGCAGATACCACTGAGCCACCAGGGAAGCCCAATATACAGACTTTTACCTGTCCCTCCTTTTGGCCTAGATAAACAGATTATCTCCTAATTTTTTTTTTTTTTTAGAATCTCATATTATCTTGGCTTAAGTAAACAAACAAAAAAATATAAGATGAAAAATATGTTAAAATTATTGAGTTAAAATCATTTTGTCCCGAAACAACACTTTTCATAATCATTTCCAGATTTGATTATAAATATTTAATAAATAATTCATTTGGACTCTAACTCCAAAATGCACAACACATCAATGTTGATATAAATAGTAATTCTTTTATAGACTATGTGATCATTTACCCCAAAGCTACAAGTTGAAGTCAATAGTTTGATGAGTATTCTTCTCAGTATTTCTAGCAAATCATTTCTAGCCTATAGGAGTTTAGTTTTTCCATTCAGTAAATTAGGAAGCAGGAAAAATAAAATCTGAGCTGTGTATTCAACTGTTTCATACTTTGGGAATATGAATTGGCCAATTTGTTTTGAGTACTGCAAATTACAGAGCTAAATATAGCTTTGAATCACAGGAAGATCTAGTCCTCTGAGCGATTATCTTAAATATCTTCTATTCAAAAAGAAAAAGAAAAGTATAACCTCTCAGTAGGTAATGCATGATACACAGACTAAAAACACTGAGCAGTACTCAAAGCACTCTGGTTTTCATTGCTACTGGCCAGCATTTTGAATTCTTTTACTTTGACCTCTCTCTTCTGAATGAGAACAAGAGGACAGATGATCATGGAAGAAGCGGTGGGACCAAAAGGTAGAGGACATGGCAGACTCTAGCAGGGTGTACGGGTTTCCAATTACCTGACAACGGCGACCAACCTAGGTCATTTTTCTCCTTGTTTTGTGCCGGGAACCCTGGACCTCTCCAGTTTTATACTACCACCATCACCTAATGTTTATCAACCTGTGATTCTAATTTGAGGACTATGTTTCACCATAATGTTTCAATTGCCTAAGCAAGAAATATCAGTAAGATATCAAGAAATACATTTCAACAAAAAATGATCTGACAAACCCAACTGTTCAATATCTTGCATGAGGTTGAGAACTGAAATTAAAGATCTAGATTTAAAGCATAAGGAGATGTTCACTCTACTTTTGGCAACGCTTTTCATATTTCTTATCTATAAAGAAACAAGCCAACCTTTTGGCTCCTTGGTGATTTAAAGAGTCAATTGAATTGGAAATCAGGATGAAGCACAAACAGTAGAAAACTTATCTTTTATATGATTAAATAAAATTTAACATGTTGAGAAAAGAGGTTATCTAGCAATAACATTAAAAGATGGTGGGGAAAATGGAGAATAGCATGGAAAAATATACACTACCATATGTAAAATAGACAGCCAGTGGGAATTTGCTACAAGACTCAGAGAATACAAACCTGGATTCTGTGACAATCTAGAGGGGTAGATGGGTGGGAGGTGGGAGGGAGGGGATATGTTTTTACCTATGGCTGATTCATGTTGATATATGGCAGAAACCAACACAGTATTGCAAAGCAATTTTCCTTCAATTAAAAATAAATAAATTTAAAAATAGTAAATGAGAGGTAAAATGTTAAAAGCTTAAAAAAATGTAGGCAATCCTGGTGACTTTTACAACAGTATTTTAAATCTTCAGATATAAGGATGTATACACACATATACACATATGTAAAAATATAAATGTATGCACACCCAAACACAGCCTTATGAGACATAACTTTTTCTTTCCTTGTTTGCGTTTGAGTATTATGTTTAAGTTGTATATATGGCATCATCTTTGTTTCTTCCCTTTTGATTTTTATTCTTTTGCCTCTCTATGCTAAATTCTGACTTTTTTCTGCTGACCAATATTTTAATACTAATTCTCTCTTTATCAATTAAAAATCTTATTATTTCTGAACCCACCAATTACAACTGTTAAAAATTATTGTATTTGCCAGTTCTAGAATTTTCATTGAGCTACTTTTTACATTATTCAGTTGTCTGCTAAATTTTTGATTATGTATGTTTATTTTATGTGCACTGTGCTGAGTCACATAGTAGAGTCCAGCTCTTTGCAACCCTGTGGACTGTAGTCCACCAGGCTCCTCTGTCCATGGACTTTCTCCAGGAAAGAATACTGGAGTGGGTTGCCATTCCCTTCTCCAGGGAATCTTCCCAATCCAGGGATCAAACCCAGGTCTCCCACATTGCAGGTGGATACTTTATCGTCTAAGCCACCAAAAAAACCCTTTTATCTTCTGGAAGACAGTAAATATTGCTATTTTATAGTCTATTTTAGGTAATTTCAGATGCTCTGTGGTTCTTTCTCTATAGTTTATAGTGGCTGCTGTCCATGTTATATTGTTCTTTTGTTTTTGGTTGTTAACAATAGTAAAAGATGATGCTGTGAAAGTGCTGCACTCAGTATGCCAGCAAATCTGGAAAACTCAGCAGTGTCCACAGGACTGGAAAAGGTCAGTTTTCATTCCAATCACTAAGAAAGGCAATGCCAAAGAATGCTCAAACTACCGCACAGTTGCACTCATCTCACATGAGAGTAAGGTAATATTCAAAATTCTCCAAGCCACGCTTCAACTGTACATGAACCTTGAACTTCCAGATGTTCAAGTTGGATTTAGAAAAGGCAGAGGAACCAGAGATCAAATTGCCAACATCCATTGGGTCATCGAAAAAGCAAGAGAGTTCCAGAAAAACATCTCCTTTTGCTTTATTGACTACGCCAAAGCCTTTGACTGCGTAGATCACAACAAAAACTGTGGAAAATTCTTCAAGAGATGTGAATACCAGACCACCTGACCTGCCTCCAGAGAATTCTGTATGCAGGTCAAGAAGCAACAGTTAGAACTGGGCATGGAAAAACAGACTGGTTCCAAATTGGGAAAGGAATACATCAAGGCTGTATATTGTCACCTTGCTTGTTTAACTTATTTGCAGAGCACATCAAGCGAAATGCAGGGCTGGATGAAGCACAAACTGGGATCAAGGTTACCAGGAGAAATATCAATAACCTCAGATATGCAGATGACACCACTTAAAAAAAGAAGGAGCTAAAGATCCTCTTGATGAAAGTGAAAGAGGAGAGTGAAAAAGTTGGCTTAAAGTTCAACATTTGGAAAACTAAGATTATGTCATCTGGTCCCATCACTTCATGGCAAATAGATGGGGAAAGAATGAAAAGAGTGAACAGCTTTATTTACTTGGGCTCCAAAATCACCGCAGATAGTGACTGCAGCCATGAAATTAAAAGACACTTCCTCCATGGAAGAAAAGCTATGACCAACCTAGACAGCATATTAAAAAGCAGAGACATTACTAACAAAGATCTGTCTAGTCAAAGCTATGGTTTTTCCAACAGTCATATATGGATGTGAGAGTTGAACTATAAAGAAAGCAAACCATAATTAAAAAAGAAACATGTTCTTCAATGTTCACAACAGCACTATGTACAATAGCTAGTACATGGAAGCAACCTGGATGTCCATCAACAGGTAAATGAATAATGGAGGTGTGGGATATATATATATATATATATTCCAAAAACAATGGAATATTACTCAGTCATAAAAAGGAAAATATTTGGGTCAGTAATAATGAGGTGGATGAACTTGTTATACAGAGTGAAGTAAGTCAGAAAGGGAAAAACAAGTATTGCACATTATACATATATATGGAATCTAGAAAGATGCTACTGATGAACCTATTTGCAGGGCAGCAATGAAGATGCAGACATAGTGAACAGATTTTTGGACACAGTAGGGGAATGAGAGGGTGGGACAAATAGAGCGACACTGCAACTTATACATTACTGTAAAACAACTAGCCTGTGGGAATTTGCTCTAAGATGCAGGAAACTGAAACCTGATGCTCTGTGACAACCTAGAGTGGTGGGATGTGGTGAGAGGCAGTAGGAAAGTTCAACAGGGAGGGGACATCTGTCTGCTGATGGCTGATTCATACTGATGTATGGCAGAAACCAACACAATATTGTAAGGCAATTATCTTCCAATTAAAAATAATTTTTTCAAATGACCATATGAAAAAAAAACAAAAGAAAGCTGAGCACCAAAGAATTAATGCTTATGAACTGTGGTGTTGGAGAAGACTCTTGAGAGTCCCTTGGACAGCAAGGAGATCCAATCAGACAACCCTAAAGGAGATCAGTCCTGAATATTCATTGCAAGGACTGATGCTAAAGCTGAAACTGCAATACTTTGGCCGCCTGATGTGAAGAGCTGACTCATTGGAAAAGACCCTGATGCTGGGAGAGACTGAAGGCAGGAGGAGAAGGGGACAAAAGAGGATAAGATGGTTGGATGGCATCACTGATGCAATGGACATGAGTTTGAGTAGGCTCTAGGTGTTGGTGATGGACAGGGAAACCTGATATGCTGCAGTCCATGGGGTTGCAAACACTCGGACATGACTGACCAACTGAACTGAACTGAATAGTATTCTTACCACAAATACATTCTTGTAAAAACTTTCCAATTTTATTGAGAAATAATTTAAATAACACTACATAAGTTTAAGGGGCGTGGCATGGTTTTATTTATATATATATATTATGAAATTATTATTACAAGTTCAGATAACATCCATCTTTTCATACAGACACAATAAAAAGAAAGAAAGAAAAAGGAAAAAAATTCTCTTTGTGATGGGAACTCTTAGGCTTCATCCTCTTAACTACTTTGCTATGTATCACAGAGCAGTGATGTTGTTTTTGTTCAGTAGCTCAGTTATGTCCAACTCTTTGAGATCCCATGGACTGCAGCATGCCAGATTGCCTTATCCTTTACTATCTCCTAAAGATTGCTCAAACTCATGCCCATTGAATCAGTGATGCCAAACAACCATCTTGTCCTATGTCATACCCTTCTTCACCTGCCCTAAATCTTCCCCAGTCTCAGAGTCTTTTCCAATGAGTTGGCTCTTTGCATCAGGTAGCCAAAGTATTGGAACTTCAGCTTCAGTATCAGCCCTTCCAGTGAATATTCAAGACTGATTTCCTTTAGGATTCACTGGTTTCATATTCCTGATGTTCCAGGTACTATCAAGAGTCTTCTCCAGAACCACAATTTGAAACCATCAATTCTTCTGTGCCCAGTCTTCTTTATGTTCCAACTCTGACATCCATCATGATTGCTGGAAAAATCATAGCTTTGACTATACAGACCTTTGTTGGTAAAATGATGTCTCTGCTTTTTAATAAGCTGTCTAGGTTTGTCATAGCTTTTCTTCCAAGGAGCAAGTATCTTTTAAGTTCTTGACTGCAGTCACCATCTTCAGTGATTCTGGAGCCCAAGAAAATTAATTTTTTATTTTCCATCACCCCCCCTTTTTTTTGTCATGAAGTGATGGAACTTGATGTCATGATCTTTGCTTTTTTTTTTTTTTTTTTGAACTTTGCTTTTTGAATACTGAGTTTCAAGGCAACTTTTTCACTCTCCTCTTCCACCATCATCAAGAGGCTCTTTAGTTCCTCTTCACCTTCTGCTATTAGGATGGTGTCATCTGCATGTCTGAGGTTATTGATATTTGTCCTGGCAACCTTGATTTCAGCTTGTGCTTTATACAGCCCGGTACTCCACATGACATACTTTGCATATACATTAAATTGGCAGGGTGACAATATACTACTCCTTTCCCAATTAGGAACCAGTCTGCTGTTTCATGTCCAGTTCTAACTGCTGTTTCTTAACCTGCATACAGGTTTCTCAGGAGGAAGGTTAGGTGGTCTGGTATTCCCATCTCTATAAGAATTTTGTACAGTTTGCTATCTGCACTGTCATGCTGTACATTATAGTCCCAGTACTTATTTATACCTAAAAGTTTGTTGCTGGCTCACTGAAAAAGTCTAAAACCAACTCATTGGAAAAAGACTTTGATGCTGGGAAAGACTAAAGACAGAAGGGGAAGGGAGCAGCAGAGGATGAGATGGTTCAGTTCAGTCGCTCAGTCGTGTCCAACTCTTTGCGACCCCACGAATCGCAGCACACCAGGCCTCCCTGTCCATCACAAACTCCCAGAGTTTACTCAAGCTCATGTCCATCTAGTTGGTGATGCCATCCAGCCATCTCATCCTCTGTCGTCCCCTTTTCTTCCTGCTCCCAATCCCTCCTAGCATCAGGGTCTTCTCCAATGAGTCAACTCTTCGCATGAGGTGGCCAAAGTATTGGAGTTTCAGCTTCAGCATCAGTCCTTCCAATGAACACCCAGGACTGACCTCCTTTAGGATGGACTGGTTGGATCTCCTTGCAGTCCAAGGGACTCTCAAGAGTCTTCTCCAACACCACAGTTCAAAAACATCAATCATTTTGGGCAAACTCTAGAGATATGGAGCCTGGTGTGTTGCAGTCCATAAAGTCACAAAGAGTTGGACATCGTGACTGAATAACAAGTTTGTACCTTTTTACCACATTCCTCCAATTCCCCTCCCTTACTCTTTACTGTTGGTAGCCATAAGTTTGATTGGAAAGATAATTTGAGGTCTCAAATGATGTTATCTTCCTCTATAGAGGATTATGATTGCTTTTGGAAGGCAGTGCCAAAAACAATCCCTTCCAGATTAGAGAAAATTTCAATGTTTAAGAAGATATCATTTAAGCTACAATTCATGCAAGAAACTGCCTTCAACTCATTAACAATCCATGGACGTTGCTAGCACTATGACCTTTACTGTATGTAAAATGGTATAAACAATTCCTCACTGTCTCATGAGGGTGGTATGAGAGTAAAATTGGATTACAAATATGGAATAACTTTGAAATACTAAAGAGCATACCAGATATTGTTATTAAAGTACAGTAGTGAATGCTCAATGATTAGAAATATATATTTCCTTGAAAAACCACTATATGTAAAGGGCTATAAGCAATCTGAGAACTTTCCCATGGATAGTTGGAATCTTAAAGTGAATAAATAAGAATTTATCAGCTTTGTTTTAAAAGTGTTTATGTTTTGGGTCCCACGGCATTTCTTCAAGGTGAATGAAAAATATGCCTTACACTTTGCAAAAGAAAATTACAAGCACAGGAGAGTAATGAAGTTTGCCTAGGTTACACTGAGCCTCAGTGGCAGAGAAACAAAGATAACTATTTATACCCGATGGAAGTACATGGTAAAGATTGTTGTTATTCCATTGTATTTGTAAGGAAAAATGACCTTATAATATTCTGCTTGATCTTTTTAAAACATGTATTTATAGAAATATGTCATACATTTAAAATAATAATTCATATGTTATATGTATAAGTATCTGTGTACATTTATAATGTATATATGCAAGGTAAAGAATAATTTATAGACATCTTTGTATCCTTTGTATCCAACATCCTGCTTACAAACACTAGCATAGTTGGCATCTTTAAAGATGTCACTATGTGCCGCATCTTTCTGTTAATACATTTGCCTTTCCATTTTTGAATCCCTTAGTATGTAATATCCATTTCTGCTTGCTTTTAGCTTAATGTAAAAACTATGTGTTCTTTTAGGAATGTACATTTTACTTTACCTTATATTTTTTACATTTATCCAGATTGATAAGTGGAGCTAGAATTCATTGTTTGACTGTCTTACTGGGTTACATTACATGAATATTCTACAATTCATTTATATATTTTACTGTTAAAAACACTTGGATTGATTCAATATTCTGCTATTCAAAACCATACAGACACAGTGCACATATATATGAATTTCTCCAAGACAAGAAATACGAGTGAAATCTTGAGGCTATCAAGGTTATTTTTCTTCAGCTTTATAACACAATTCTAACTTACTTACTTACATGATTTCTCAAGTAGAATATAATTATACACTCCCATTAATATTGTATAAGTACTCATAAAGCTTTCAGTATCTTAATCAACATTTGTGTCAGTTAATTTAATTTTCACTAAGCAGGAGGTCATAATTTTTCTTTTTATATTTATAATTTCTATGCTCCAATTAATAATGTGATTCATATGTTGATTTAGGATATATTTTTTCCTCTGTAGTGTTTTTGTACCTGAATTTTTCCTCTTGGGTTGTTTTTCTTTTCTCATGGGTCACTCTGAGTTTTGTTTATTCTAGGTACTAAGTCTTTGCTATTATCTGTGATACAAACACCTTTCCCTAATTAAGGCTTGTACATTCTAATTTTTCTAATTTAAGATTTTTTAAACTTTAAAATCTTGTCTTTATTAAAATATTTTCTTTATTTAGTACCTTAAAAATTTATACCTATTCTGAGATCATAAAATCTTGTTTTATACTGTCTTTTAATAGCTTTGTATTCTGCCTTTGAAACTAACCTTTGATCTCTCAAGAAGTATTTTTGAACCAAGCATATGGACATTATATATAAAATATATTTATACATATGTATAAACTTTTCCTCCAACCCAATTTATCAAATAGTTCATTGATGATCTTTGATGTACTGAACCATGACTATAACATACCAGCTTTTCAGAATGTGTGCATATCTGACTTTATATTCCCTATTTTCCCCATTTTTCTATTAGTCCATTAGTCTATTAGTTTATGAACCAATATTGCCTTGGTTATTCTAGTTTTATGAATTGATATTATTTGAATAAATCTCTTCACCTTGTTTTCTTTCTTCAGGTTAGTATTATCTATTTTTAGCCTCTTTCCTTACTGTATTAATTTTAGAATCAGCCTAAAAAAAACACTTAAAAAATTAATAGCCAGAGAAGGTGTGGAAAAAAAGGAACTACACTGTTGGTAGGAATGTAAATGGTACAGCTCTATGGAGCTGTGAAACACTATGAAGTTTCCTTAAAAAGTTAAAAATAGAGCTACTATATGACTTAGCATTCCTACTCCTGGATATAAATCCAGAAAAGACAGAAACTTTAATTCAAAAAGATAACTGCACTTCATAGCAACACTGTTCACAATAGTCAAGACATGGACACCACCTAAATATCCATTAACAGATAAATAGATAAAGAAAATGTGATATACACACAAATTGGAATATTACTCATCATTAAAAAGAATGAAATAATGCCATATTGCAGTAACACGGATGAACCTAGAGATTATCACACTAAATAAATTAGACAGAGAAAGACAAATATTGTATGATACTACTTACATATGAAATCTAAAAAAAAAAATGATACAAAGGAACTTATTTACAAAACAGAAATAGACTCACATGCAAATTTAGAGTTATGCAAAAAGAAATTAGGAAGGAATAAATTATGAATTTGGGATTAACAGATTTACTATACATAAAATAAACAACAAAGATATACTGTAGAGTACAGGTAACTACCTTTAATAACTTGTAATAACCTATAAGAGAAAAAATATGCAAAAGAAAGAAAATACATGTATATTTATATCTGTCCCCCTCAGATAAACTGAATTATAACATACATTTCACAAGATCTTTAGATGACTTATATACTTATTAAAGTATAAGAACCACAGGAAAATCCAGAAAAATATGAATACAATGGTAATAATAGGCACATTGATTTATAGGGAATGTATTAATATTTCACTATAAAATACAGTGTTTGTTATATATTTTGCTCCAGATAGTCTTATCAATTAGGAAAATTTCCTTCAATTCCTAGTTTGCATCTATCATTACAACAATATAGTCAATCATTTATTCATTTATTTTTATTAATGTGGTAAGTTATATTCATTCCTTTCCTGAGCCTTTCATACTCAAAATAAGGTCAATTGGCTATAATGTATTTTTATATATTCTTGAATTATTTTGGTAATGCTTTAGTTTATGTGAACAATGTTCCTATGTAAGATATCATTAATACTGTTACACATTTTAAGTTTTGCAATCAAAGCTATTCTAACTGCATCACAGGATTTGGGAGTTTTCTCACTTCAGTCTGAAAAATCATGGATAAGTCAGGATTGAATTCTTCCTTGACTCTCTGGTAGAACTCGTTAGTAAAATCTATTGTTTTCAGTAGGGCTTTTGAAACTATTGAGTTTAAGGTGACAGAATAACTCAGAACTTCTAATTCTCTCCAAGTGAATCTGATGAATTTTGCGTGTATTAGTCACTCAGCTGTGTTCGTCTCTTTGTGACCCCATGGATTGCAGCCCACCAGAATCTTCTGGCCTTGGAATTCTCCAGGCAAGAATACTGGAGTGGATTGCCATTCTCTTCTCCAGGGGGTCTTCCCGACCCAGGAATCGAACGCCGTCTCCTGCATGGCAGGCAGATGCTTTACCAACTGAGCCACCAGAGAAGCCTCTCAAGTGAATCTAATGATTTTTAATTTTTATTTATTCATCTCACCTAAGTTTGAACATTTCTGGCATACATATTTTATAGGTTTTATTTGTTTCTAATATCTTCTTTATTGGTAGAGCTATCCCCTTTTCAATTTTGATAACAGCCATTTGTATCATCTCTCTTTTTTCCCTGATTCATCTTATGAAATATTTCAAATTTTATTGAGTTGGTGGTTTCTTTATCATATTTTTCTATGTCCTTAAATAATATTTTATACATTTTTTTGCTTTATTACATATTTTCCTTATTCTAATGCATGGTTTTGCTTGCTAATATTCATGCTGTTTCTTTTTGCTAATATAAGTTCCAATATAAGCATTTAAGTGTATATATTCTTTTTATGTATGTCATGTTTGGGGACATGAAACTATTTCCTTTATCAGTCAGCACTATGTATCACTAGCATGCAATATTTGAGATAAATTTTAAAAAATCATTTTTTAGTTGAAACTCAAATTTAACTGGGGATATGGTATTTAGCTGTTTATGTATTTATGTATTTAGCTAACCTGGCAAGCCTACTGTGTCTTTCCTAATCAATCTCTTAGCCCATATCACAACTCAGGTAAACCCTCCTCTGCTCACTGTCAGTATAGATTAGAATCATCTCTTTGAGAGTCATGTTCACTGCATCTCATAGCATGTTGGCCTTTGTGTTTGGATTCTTTCACTCAGCACAATGTTTTGGCAGTTCGTCCATACTGTTGTGTGTGTTGCTAGTTTGTATCTACTTATGACTAAATTACATTTCATTGCATGAATATACTATAATTGATCTATTCAGCTGCTGCTGAATAATTGGATTAATTCCAGGTTTTAGTATAAACTGCAATGAATATTTAGAATAATTTAGAAACTGCAATGAATATTCATGTATCAACTCATTGAACATAAGATTCGTGGACACACGATTCATTTTCCTTGGGAGTTTTATGGTAAGGTTATGTTTAAACTTATAAAAAAAAGTTGCAAAATTGTTTTCCAAAGTGGGTGTCTTATTTTACATTCCCACCAGCAATGTATGAGAATCCCAGTTGATCACATCATTGCTAACAACTGGTATTAGTTTTAGAAACTTCTCACCCTCCTATTAGTTACATGATCTACATGGTAATATCTCATTATTTTAATTTGCATTTTTCAGGAAACTAATGTTGTTACACATTTTTTGTGTGCTTATTAGTCATTTTTATATCTTCTTTGCAGAAGTCTCTGTCCAAATATTTTTCTTACTTTGTACTAGTTTGTTGGGGATTTTATTGGTTTTAAGAATTCTTATCTATTCTATATAAAATTATATTGATACACATTGATATATTTATCCATATATCAGTATATCTATAAATATGAGAAATAAATTTAGATATAAATAACTGATTTATGAAGACCTACTGAAGCTCCAATACTTTGGCCACCTGATGCAAAGAACTGACTCATTTGAAAAGATCCTGATGCTGGGAAAGATTGAAGGTGGGAGGAGAAGGGAACAACAGAGGATGAGATGGTTGAGTAAACTCTGGGAGTTGGTGATGGACAGGGAGGCCTGGCGTCCTGTAGTCCTTGGGGTCACAGAGTTGGACATGACTGAGCGACTGAACTGACTGACTGAACTGATTTATATTGATATATTTATATTTTATAAATTATAAAATTTATACATTTTGTATTTAAATTGATATCTATCAATTTAATCAATATATTAGTATATATGAGAGAGTGATCAGGGAAATATATATATGTAATATATATGTGTCCTTTTTCTTTTGCTATCTTTTCCTTTTTTTTAATGCTGTCTTTTGAAGAACATTGGGTATCGATACATATAAAATATATGCCCCCTATCTATGTATATAAAATGCTTGGAGAATACATACATATTCTCCCAGTATTTCTGTCTTTTCATTTTATAAAGCTGTATTTTGAAGAACAAGTCTTTTTCATTTTGGAAAAGTTTAAATCATGAATTTTTAGTGGTTTTGCTTTTTGAGTTTTAATAGAGGAAATTTTACTTACTTATAGGTTGAGATTTCTTTTTCTACATGTCAAAGTGTTTCAACCTGAGATTTGCATTTTTTACATATTTCAGGTTAATCTTGAGGTACATCATGGATAAGGGTCAAAGCTCATCTGTTCATGACTATCTAATCATTAACACATTTTTGAGTTGTTACCTCATATAGGATAGAGCTTATGCCAACGGCATTAACCAAATTTATTGATTGCAGGAGGGCAAGAAATGAATGACCCTATCCTAATAAGATTCACTGAACTCATTGGTCCATAGAAATGTCCCAGCACAGGGCAAAATAAGGTATTTTTCACTGCATTGTTTGTTTGCAGTTATATTTAATCAGCTTGCTACAATGGGTAAATTAGACTGATCCTTGGGTTTTATTTTCATTTTCTCAGTCTCAAAGTCATTAATCCTTCCATATGTCATCAACCTAACTTTTGGTCTAACTAGTATTCCAACTTTCTTCCTTCTCTATAATCTGTATTCCATGCAGAAGATAAAATTTGCTTTAAACTGGGACACAAAATCGTTTCCTCTCTGCTCCCAGCCTTCTAATGATTCCTCATCTCGTTTTTGAGCAAAAATAAACAGTAGAAAAGTGAAGAAAAGAAGAAAAGCTCACAATAGCTTGCAAATCCTTATCAAGATCTTGTCCTTCCATTGCAGTTCTGATCTCATCTGCTCTTACTCTCTTCCTCACTTAAGTCTCTCCAACCCCGCCAGCCGCTTTGATCTTTCACCAACATACGAGGAATTATCCCGCCTCAGGGTCTTTGCACTCTCTTTTCTTTTTTGATGTGACTAGCATTTCTTCAAATATTAGAAGGCCTCTCTCTCTTTCATTATTATCTAACCATTATTCAAATATTTTCCTTTCCAGGACTTTCTCTCATCCCTGGTCTTCCTATTTGAAACTGCCCCACCACTACCCACTTAGGACCTCCCTATTCTTATCTACTTTGGTTTCCTGCAAAACACTTATTACCATCTCCCATAGAACTTTTTTTTAAAATTAATAAACATTTATCTCTCTCTACAGGAATGTTAAGACACATGAGACTCTTATATGGACCCTGCAGTTTGTTCATAGGTAGAATTTGTTACTTCTTATATTTGTTTCCTGTTTAATGAGAAAGCCCTTTGAGTAAAGACATATGTGATGTTCATCATGGTACTTCTAGAATCAACTCTCAGTAGACATTTACTGAATACATGGCTCTATTGGATGATAACAAACAAGAAAAGATAATGTTTCTACCATCAATTGGGTTCAACTAACTGGGAAAAAGAGCCCCTTAGTCTCTTCATTATTAAAATAGAGGGGATAAGTATAACTCATCTTTTGTGGCTACAAAAAGTACTAAACAGGTTACTACATTTAAAGAACTTAGAATAGGTCTGATAGACAGTAAACATTCAGCAAACATTGACCCTATCACCATCATTATCACCAGCAGCAACAGTACTTTTATTAACTGACCACGTATTTCCTTTTTAAGGAAATCAAAACAATCTGTCAAGCTCCTACCTTGCCCCTAGCACTATCTCCAATAAAATGTTTCTACCAAGTATTGTGTACAGAAACACATATTAAAAAAATAAAGAAAAGAAGGCTAGATGGATTTTCATAGAAAATAAGTACACATCCTAAGCAGATGTATTATACACTGATGCTGAACCTCAGTCCTTTGGCTTATAAAGAAACATTTCCTAATCACAAGTCTCTAAAGTATAAGGTTACCTTTCTTAACGGCATAAATCGGTCCATAGAAATGTGTCTCCAGTCAATATCTGACTTGTTATGTAGATTAAATTTGACTTGGCATCCTGAGCATCTCTATTTTCCAAATTAGATCTTATGTCTTATTTTGGGATGCTTAAAAGGTTAAAAAACAAATTAAAACTTGTTTAATTAATTTAGATCGGTTTTAGCAGTCATATGTATATTAAAGTGAACCAGGGCAATTACATTAGTACTATTTATACTTCCAGGCCATTGCATGACAAAATGAAGACAAGATATAATTTAATCTAGCTCAATTTGTGAAAACCAAGCTCCAATCTTGGCTTTTGTTCAAACCCCTGAGAAACTGAAATGAAAAATTACTATTTCAAAATGAATCTCTGTCTGTTAAAATGTTGAAGATTTTGACATTAGCTGTGATGTATATCTGGGTGCTTACTTTGCTACCTCTAATCCTCAGACTAAAACGGCATTCTAGAAATAATGACCCAGACACAATAGGATTAGCATGGCATCTCTGAAGATAATTGTCACAGATGTTTAAGGCTAATGGTTAAGGACATGAATCTTCCTTGCAGAATAATAAGTAGTCTGGATGGATGTCAGAGAATACTGGACTGAGAATAAAAACTTAAATCCAAACAGGGTCTGTGATGCTTCAAGCAAGTTATTTTACCTCTACAAGTTTTAGTTTTCCTTCAATAGGACTAAATCAAGCCTGCTTGTGGACTAAATTACATAACCTGTGAAAGTACCCAGCACAATGCTTGGTAAATATTATTAACTCAGTTATTATTAGTATCAATTAAATGTGACTCTGAAGCTTCCACTGGGACAAACCTAAAAGATCCCATTATAAGTTGGTATCTAAGAATGAGTGTGAAGTTAGCAACAAAGGACTGAAGTATTATAATAGGGGAAGAGAAAAGTGACTTGAGCTCCTATTTCAAAAATAATTTTAAGCCTCATTTTAATATGTGTAGTCTCTAGCCATTCTTCAATCACATATTGCAGTAACAGGAGTGGTTTTGTTAAAAGGGCAAATATCAAGAATACTTTGGGCACTGGAGCAAGATTTATAATGCAGATGTATCACATAAAAAGATGGTGCCTCTCACTCAAAAAACACTTTATGAAGTCCTACCCCATTCCAAGAACTACCTCCAATATCTTTCAATATTATTTACAACTTCAGGTGAAAAGTTTCCTTGCAAACCGTGTGATTACCTAATAAATACTCTAAGAACATGACTGGTAGTACATTCTGGAAAATGGAAGTAAATTATAGTACCAGACATTAGCATAGTATCCAAAAAGAACATGTGACAGGACTATTCATCCGTGAAGAATGACTCAGGGTGCTAGGGAACAATCTTCAGAGATTAATACAGTCTCTCCTTACAAAGGGGTTAGAGTATAAATAAATGTAGAACAGATTTGTGGGACAAATGAGGATAGCTAGTCATGGGCCATACCTAGAAAAATTAGTGTTTTTCCATAACTGGGATCTGCCCTCTTACCCTACTTAGAATAAAATATAAAGCATTTCTACTAAATGCTCAATATAACAATGACAAATGAGATAGAAACTATACTCTTATCTACTTTGAAACTGTTTTTTAAATACTATTTCCAAACCATCAACTTTCCTGGCCAGAATACTTCACTTTCCACAAATTCTTTTCCCTTATATATTTTATGGTAGTTGTTCTTAAACATATTTTTAAATCATAGTTAATGGTAAGGTAATCTATGCATTAACAACCATTGAAAGTTGACTACTGATATGTAATTTCAACGATTTAATTATCCCTAATCTGATAAACACAGACACTGAGACACTTTTACTCTTCCATTAGTTTTCAGGTGTCATTTACCCTTTTCATCTGTCAAACTTTCCTTTACATACTTTTATAATAAATCATCAGAACTAGTTCATTTGTAAAAATCTGAGTCAAAGGAAGATTCAACGGGATTTTTGATTTCCAAACCTGATATTCATGTTGCATTATCTGTAGAATGCACATGTATTTCTTAATGACTTATACTTTAACCTTCTGTTTTAGGTTAAAATAGAATGGCCCAATGATCTATTTATCATGATTATAATCTGATATTCTACAGATATTTATCTTTGGTTTTGAATCAAATGCTAAAGATCTCAAGTCTTAAGAGTTATAAAGTTATGATTTGACATCAATTCCCAAGTAATATGTAATATGTATGTAATATGTAATATGGATCCACATGAACAGAAGCTTAAAGATATTCCTTTAGAAATATTCAAAATTCAGCAATTTTTTCTAAGGCCCCTGTTATGAGCCAAGCTTAGGGTGCCAACATCTTGCAGTGGACTACAGTATTTCCTAACTGGCCCATATTTACACCACACACATATCCCGCACACACCAAGTTATACTCCATATACAGCCAAGGTGATTCTTTTATAATTTAAGCCAGTTTGCATATCCACCATTACTTCCGCATCTCAATCAGCAAAAAGTCATTACAGCAGCCTGTAAGCTCCTAATTGATCTTACTACTTGGTGCGACTCTTTCCTCCTGCTCAAAGGAATTCCTCCTTCATGCATTTTGCTGCAGCTATCCTGGCCTTTGTAGTATTCTTTGACCACGTCAAAGCACCTCTATCTCAGTGCATCTGTGCATTTGGCTTCCTCTAATTGGAATGTTCTTTGCCTAGTTAGCTGCGTAGTTCTCTCTCTTACTTCCTTTATATCACGAATCAAATGTTACTTTTGAAGGATCCATTAAATGAAGCCTTAAAGTCATGTGGTCATTAATAAGACTCCCAGTAAGAGCTTGCAGACACAGAAGTAAAATGTTATCTAAAACTTGGGAAAAGGAGATCCTTGCTCTGTAGTGGCAGACAATTTTATTATCAGCATTGTGTATAGTAACTTGGTAATCTAGCTGAAATTTCTAAGCAAAGTGTTGAAAGCGTTGCCTCCTGCCAACGACTAGAAGAATGAGTGTTGCAGGGCATTCTCCAATCCCACTCAAGTCTTCAGAGGCACTTTGATGGCAACTTCATAAGAAACCCTGATCCAGAATCACACAACTAAGCCACTCTTAGATTCCTGATTCTCATCTCTGTGAGATAATGTTTGTCTCTTTAAGATGCTGGACTTTGAGTAATTTATGGTACACAGCAATAAATAATTAACACAAGTACCTTGTTTAAAAAAAATCTTACTGGCTTATGAATTCTTCAGCATTTGACCTGTTTCTCTGCAGAGCTACACCCTTTAGCAGATTAATGACCAGAAAGTGAGAGGAGGGATAGTAGAGTGGAATCAGGTATATTTTTGGGGTGGTTTAGGTCAAGAATTTCCTTCTGTCATTTATTGAGATTATATTAGTGAGTTATAAACTTCTTGTTTTTTGAGCTATTGAATATTCTTCTTTTGAACACAACAATGTTCAAGATGCTTTTTAAATTAAAGAAGCCTGGAATAGGATCAGTAGCAACTGAGTTTAAAGGCAGGCAGTATCAGCTACATTTCTTGCTGAGTGCCTTTCCATATATTTTCCTCATATCCCTTTTGACATTTATTACGATTTCCTGGCTTCCAGCACCATGCAAGCAAGAGTTTTTCTGGGGCTGCATAGCATGGATAGAGGGATTGTTTGACATTTTGGGGACATTATGTAGGAACAGCAGGGCTAGTTCAAGTGCCAGGGTATCCATATGTCAAAAATTATTACCCCCATTCTTTCTCAGCCTCATCAAAAACACTGACTTGGTTGAATTCATCAAAATTTCTTCTCTGCTGTTTACTGGTTGATGAATTAAAAATAATGTTTGATATTTAATAGTGTGTTAGATCAATATCGTTAAACATAAAGATAGCACATTAAAATAATATTCAAATACTGAAAACAATTTGAACAGCCAATAACTTTGTCCAAAATCCATATTAGTATTTCCCTTACATTTTTCTCATCATTTCTCCATATTTAAGTTCATGATCAACAAAACCTTTACAGTCTGCTTCATAATGATTCCTCATTGACACCAGGGCATTAATTTTTGTTATAGAAATCAGGTTTCTTTTCTAAATGTGATTCATTTCCAGTCTCATACCATTTTGTTTAGTTAGTCTCATTTCAAGATCAAGATAGTTATTTCTGAACTGCTGATGCAAACACTGAAAATTAGGGCATGTATTTTTTTCTGTGTAGAAGATGCTGAATTAATGCCCTCAAATATATCCTTAATAGAAGATACAGTCATATATATGTGTTCCACTATTTACTGGGAATATTACTAAGTACTTTCAACTCCTAAAATTGCCTAATAATGATCACTGTAAAGTTTAATTCCAGAGATTTTTTTTAAACCTTTACCCTGTTAAGTAGGAAATACATAGATATAATTAAATACACAGATCTTATTATAGTTGCATAGTTATGTGTTCAGATAAATCTTTCTGTGACTGTAGAAAAGATGTAATTTAGAGGAATAAGTATGGAAGGAGACCAGTTAAGAGCTTATGTTAATAATCTTGGCAAGAGTAGATGAGGACCTTAACCAGTATTGTGGATAATCACAGGGATGGATACACTGCTAAAAATTTCAAAGTAAAGTTGGCAAGCAAGATTTGTTGTATCCTCCATTAACTATGAAAAGAATAAACGGGTATTTTGATAGGATTACCCCAGAAACGTTAATATCTTGTAGCTTCTAGGTGAGAAAAACACCAGATTGAAGATTGAAAGTGAAAGTTAAGCTGCTCAGTCATGTCAGACTCAGTGCCCCCATGGACTGCAGCCTACCAGGCTCCTCCGTCCATGGGATTTTCCAGGCAAGATTCGCACCTTGCAGATTGGAAGTTTGGGACGTTTTCATAGATAGTACACCCACAGTGATATGTCAAGAGTCGCAGCACTGAGGCTCCTAAAGAGACTCTCTGGGAGGTAGGGAACCAAGCATGGGAGAAGAATATACAGAAACTAAGGTTGCCTGCACCCGAGGAAGTGGTTTGCAATCTATGTTCCCTTTTTCGAGGGACAAATAACAGGGATATTTTTTAGGAATGCGACATATCAGGTTTGATACATTAATTAATCAGGTTCAGAGACAATGTAATTTGAGCTTTCAGAATGTAGAACAGCTGATATCAGATTACATTTGAGTTATGTTCATCATTGTCCATAGGCACAAGAAGCACTGAATTGTACTTAACATCCCATCTGTGAATCAAACGAAGCATCATTGCTAATTGAACAATACAGCTGCTATTTTATATGTGAACGTACAAAGAATAAAGATTTCATCTGAGGTAAGGCTCTTTGTCTAAAATCTGTCAACAAAATATCCTAAAAATTGCTACCAGTATCATAATTGAGTGATATTCCATGTGTAGTTCTAAACCAATAGCAGAATTGCCTGGGATGCTGCTAGAAATGAAATTCTCAAACCTCATCCTAGACCTATAGGTACAGATTATCTGCGTTATGCAGGTAGCACTTAATCATGCTATCTTAACAATTTTTATGCAAACTAAAGGTTGAGAATTACCCTAAAGAATAAATGTACTCTTTCACACTGTACGACTTCTCTAGTATAGTCTACTGGAGAAGAATACTTCCTGTTGTTGCTCTATAAATTCTACCGCAGTAGGGAGAAAGGGAATGTGCCACATAAGAAAGTTTATCAGAAAATATTGAGGCAAAGAGTTCTAGACAGGCAAGTAAATGATGGTAAAACTACCTACTTATACAGATTTTTTTTTTAATAGTAAATAGTACTGTGCTATATTATTTAAAGTTGTTGAATCTGTGGACATGAAGGAACTGCATATACTAAGGGCTGATCATAAGCTATATGTGAATTTTCAACTGTCTTCCACACAGTTGAAAATATATATGTGTATATATATTAATACATACATATATACACATACACACATATGCACATGTATTTGAAAAAATATATGGCAAAGGTTATCATTTCACTTAATGGTAAAATATGAACTGTAGTAAGTAGTTTTTGTGATACAATTTTACACTATACACAATAATAAAGCCAAAATGTAGTAAAGGCAAATTGAAAAGATAAATCTTTAATAAATTTGAAGGGAACATGGGAAAAAAACTTTTACGACTTTGTCATATGAAAGAAAATATTTGTTAAATGAAACAAATGTGCATAATCTATAAACTTCACAAATGAGGAATTATATCAAAATCTAAAAATATAACAAATTAAAGACATGGTAAAATAGGACACAAATATTGAAAATATGTTTTTACATATATCATCAGAAAAGCTGTAGTTCTGTTTACAGTTTAAAGAAAACTTACCTAAAACTTGGAAAGTAAAAACTCATAACAAGATATGAAAGTATGACATTTAAGCAAATGACATTTAAATATATTTTACAAAGAAATTCATTTTAAAAGGCTCAATTTCATTAATCATCAGGAAAATGCAAATTAAAAATGATAGGGAGAAACTTCCACACCTATCATATTGAATATAAGAAGTTTGACTTCAAAGATTTTAGTGCATAAATGGGTAATAAAAGCTTCCATATGTTTTGGATGGGGGCATTTTTAATTGGTATAGTCACCGGATATTTAGTGATAAATAATTGGTCACTATACAGGAATGAAGATGAATATGATGAAGAAAATAAGCAAGCCACTAAAGAATATGCATATTTCATATATTTTATATGAAATGTCTTAAATTTCTTATAAAAAGATTTCTTCACTGTAGCCTACTCACCTGTGTGTTTATTCCTTAAGGAATACTAGTAAGATTTAATAAAATAAGAAAACATGAAAAAAAAAATTATTGGGGATTCATTCTCATGAAATAAAGCTAAAATGACAAGCAAAAAAATCAATAAACAAAATTTAGGGTAAATGAATTTAGGAAGCTGATAGTGCAATCTGAAGCACCCAGTGGTGGATCAAACTTTTCACAGAGGGTAGAGGGCAGGATAGAACTATTTACTGTGCAAAGAGAAAATTATCTACTTGCAGGAAGAAAAGAGTAGAATGCATGGGTGTGAATAAATCTTTTCTCCATAATAAAAGCAAATACTTTAGTGATCCCTGTCTTCTATAGGATTTTCTATATTTTATAACTAGTATAATTTCTAATCTTCCATTTCAATAACTTAAAAAACTATGAATGAAAGTTTGGTATTGCAAATCTCACTACCTATCTTCAAATCTCTCTGTCCAGCAGACCAAACTCAGTGCTTCATTGATTCTTTCTGCATAACTTTCATTACCAGTTCATATTCTGATTGTTAAGAAAAAGCCATTCTCAATAAATATCTAATGAACTTTAAATTTCATATCAGTATGCATTTTCCAGAAATGACAGTGGCTTAACAGGATAGCATTTTCGCAACAAAAGCACTTGCTGTCAATTTTTACTTAACCTCATGTATGATGTAACTCATATGAAACTATTGAGATTTGTTTTACTATAAATTGAATATTATTTGCCTACTAGACAGTGCTTACTAGGCAATATAGAATAATGACACCAATTCAATTCAGAAAAGCAATAGCAGAAGGAAGATTTTCTGCAGGTGGAAAAAATTATGTGTTAAAAAACATGATAAGAAAATAAGACAGACACAGATATAGGTCCTTGTTCCACAAATTAATAAATTCATGACACTGAGTAAACTACCAAACCTCCCCAAACCCAAGAAAGTTTATACAATATATGACAGTTCTTGGATGTCCTATACCTGATTTGGTATTTGTGTTAGAGATATATGAAACTGTCAGCACAGTTCTTCAATGAGAGATGACAGAGAGTAAGCCTCACTACTATTATAGACAAAGTTGGTTTGCTCATCCTAGAAACAGTTGGAATACATATTTAATTAAAAATTATTTGACATTTTCTTTCCTAGAACAACTTGCATCCTGAAATTGCTTCCATGTGCTAAAAATTAGTTTCAACATGTTATGAAATTAAAAGAATATTAATTTGAAAGCTAGTTTCTATAGCTCGATGCAGCTACAGAAAAGACGAACTTTTTGCAAGATCCATAATTTTAATAACAACCATTGCCTCTCTTTACAATGATACTGCAAAAAATTATAACTGAAAAAATTATAACTGTAATCTTATAAATGTAATTTTTCCATCTATCCAGGGCAGTTTGCTGATGTGAATCTTTGTGGACAGCTCTTGCCAAGAGAACATTAGTTTTCACATTAAAATAACATTTATCTCCCTCGACCTTTCATCCTTTGCTTTTCCTTCGACTTTCTGGTTTTAGTATTTCAATCACTCATTCATTCACATAATCATTCATTCCTGTAATATCTACTGGGCATCTAATACGTGTTCATCATTTGTTAAGAGCATAATTCTATCTCTCTTTCTCAGGACAATTCTCCAAATACTGTAAGGCAGCTATGAAATTCTTGCTCTCTCTCTTAAACAACACTATCAATGGATTTCTCTCCTGAAACTTTGAAAGTCAGAAGGGAGTGGCAAGAAATACTAAAAATCCTGAAAGTGAAACACCTGCAACCTAGAATACTCTACCCAGCAAGATAATACTTAGAATAGAAGGGGAGTTAAAAAAAAAATTCTCAAACAAGCAAAAATTACCCTAAAGTAAATATCTTTATTAAACAGAAGAGAATTAATACAAAACCTACCCTAAAGTAAATATCTTTATTAAATAGAAGAGAATTAAAAATCTACAGGAAAGGAAAATATCACAACAGGAAAGGCAAGTATTTAAAAGGATTGAGGATCATTTATATAAGTAAGTGTATACATTTAAAAAGTAAAAGAAAATGTATAAGCAATTATAACTCAATTAACAGTAAATGGACAAACATGAAGATGCATAAAAGGACATCAAAATCTCAAAGTGTGGGGGGGAACAAAAAACATAGATCTTTCAGAATGTTTTTAAACTGATACTACTAATAGTATAAAGTAGACAAAGTTCAACACACTTGAAAACCAGGATAACCACAAATCAAAAACTTAAAATGGGTCACAAAAGTAAAAAAGAAAGGAACTCAAGCACAACACAAAAGAAAACCATCAAGCCACAAAAGGAAAAAAAGAAAAAATGAACAAAGGAGAATAACAAAATCAACAGGGAAACACGATTTAAAATGGCGGTAAGTCTGTACCTAGAAATAACTACTTTATTCAACTATTTATGTCAATGGACTAAATTCTCCAATCAAAAGTGGCAGAATGGATTTAAAAACAAAGCAAAACAAACAAGAAGCTAAAATATGCTGCCTATAAGACACTCACTTCAGGTGAAAGACACACAGATTAAAAGTGAGGGAATGGATAAAATATTTCATACAAATGGAAACAAGAGACTGAAGTAGCAATACTCATATCAGAAAAAATAGACTTTAAAATCAAATCCATAAGGAGAGAAGAACATTATATAATGGGAAAGGGTTTGATAACAGAAGAGAATATTACACCTGTTAGGATATAGGATATTAGACTTATTAATATATAGGCACCAAATGTAGGATCACCTAAATATGTAAAGGATATACTAACAGACATAAAAGGAGAAATTGACAATTTTATGACAATAGTAGGAGATTAACTCCCCACTAACAAAAATAGACAGATAATCAAGAGAGAAAATTAATAAGGCATCAGAGGTCCTAAATGGCACAACAGACCTGGTGTCCTTAATTGATATTCATAGAATGCTTCTTATTGCCACCCATTCTCCTTTTGCCTTCAATCTTTCCCAGAATTAGGATCTTTTCCAATGAATCTGCTCTTTGCATCAAGGGGCCAAAGTATTGGAATTTCAGCTTCAGCATCAGTCCCTTAATGAGTATCCAGGGTTTATTTCCTGTAGGATTGACTGGTTTGATTCCCTTCCTGTCCAAGGGACTCTTAAGACCTTTTTCAGCACCACAATTCTAAAGCAACAATTCTTCAGTGCTCAGCCTTCTTTATGGTCCAACTCATATCCATACATGACTACTGGGGAAATCATAGCTTTGACCATATGGACTTTTGTCAACAAAATGATATCTCCGCTTTTTAATACACTGTCTAGGTTTGTCACAGCTTTCCTTCCAAGGAGCAAGCATCTTTTAATTTCATGGATGCAGTCACCATTCACAGTGATTTTAGAGCCAAAGAAAATCTGTCATAGCTTCCAGTTTTTTCCGCTTCTATTTGTCATGAAGTGATGGGACTGGATGCCATAATCTTAGTTTATTAATGCTGAGTTTCAAGTCCATCCAAATAAAATCAGAATATGCATTCTATCCAAGAGCACGTAGAATATTCTGTACGATAGACCATGTACTATGTCACAAAACAAACCTCTACAAATTTAAGAAGACAGAAATAATGTCAACCATCTTTTCTGCACACAATGGCATGAAACTAGAAATTAACCACAGAAAGAAAAATGATAAAATAACAAACACATGTAGATTAAACAACATGTTGCTAAAGAATCAATAGGTCAATGAGGAAATCAATGAGGAAATCAGAAAATACCTTGAGATTAAAAAAAAAAAAGAAAGAAAGCCCAACCTTAGTAAATCTATGCTGTTGCTGCTAAGTCACTTCAGGCGTGTCCAACTCTGTGACCCCATAGACAGCAGCCCACCAGGCTCCCCCGTCCCTGGGATTCTCCAGGCAAGAACACTGGAGTGGGTTGCCATTTCCTTCTCCAATGCAGGAAAGTGAAAAGTGAAAGTGAAGTCGCTCAGTCATGTCCAACTCCTAGCAACCCAATGGACTGTAGCCTACCAGGCTCCTCTGCCCATGGGATTTTCCAGGCAAGAATACTATGGGGTGCAGTAAAAACAGTTATAAGAGGAAAGTTCAGAGCACTAGGAGCCTTCCTCAAGAAACAAATTAAAATCTCAAACAATCCTACTTACCAATAAAAGAATCAGGAAAAGCAAAAACAAAACCCAAAGCCAGTAGAAAGAATAAAATAATAAAGATGAGAGAGGAAATCAATAAAATAGAGACAAAAATAATAGAAAAGATCAATAAAATTAAGAGCTGCCTTTTGAAAAGATAAACAAAACTGACAAACCTCCTGCCAGGTTCACCAAGAAGAAAAGTGACAGAAATCAATAAAAAATAACAACAACCAAAAAAAGTAGCAGAGGAGGAGAAATAGCAGTGGTAGAAACACACAAAAAAACATAAAATACTACTATGAATAGTTATATGCCAACAAATTGAACAACTTAGAAGAAATGAATAAGTTTCTAGAAACATATAGTCTGCCAAGCTGAGTCAAAAAGAAACAGATAATTTGAACAGACTGATCATTAGAAGTGAAATAAAATCAGTAATAAAAAAAAAATCTCCCTGCAAACAAAATTCAGAACCAGATGGCTTCCTTAGGGAATTATACCAAATATACAAAGAAAAACTTAAACCCATACTTGTCCAACTATTCCAAAAGATTGAAGAGGAGGCAACAGTCATAAATTTATTTTATAAAGCCACAGTCATCCTCATACCAAACCAGACAAAGACTATAAAAAAAGGTTATTGGCCAATATCGTTAATGAATATAGAAGCAAAAATCTCAACAAAATACTAGCAAATGAATCCAACAATACATAAAAGGACCATACACTGTGATCAAGTTGGATTCATTCCAGAGTCACAAGGATGATTCAACATATGCAAATCAATCAAAGAAAAGACAAAAACCACACAATCATTTTATACATGCAGAAAAATAATGCACTTGGTAAAATTCAACATCCATTCATAAAAGAAACTCTTACCAAAGTGGGTATAGAGCAAACATATTTCAACATAATAAAAGCCATTTATGACAAACTCACATCCAATATTATACTCAACAGCGAAAAGCTGAAAACCTTCCTTTCCATTAAGTTCTGGATGAGACAAGCATGCTCACTCTTACCACTACTCTTCAACACAGTACTGGAAGTCTTAGCCACAGAAATTAGACAAGAAGAATAAATAAAAACCATGCTAATTGTAACTGAAGGACCCTAAAAACTTCACATAAAACTATTAGAACTGTTAGTAATAAGTGAATTCGGCAAGGTAGCAAGAGACAAGATTAATATACAGAAATCTGCTGTATTTCTTATCACTAACAATGAAGCATCAGTAAAAGAAAGTTAAAAAAAAAATCCTATTTTAAAATTACATCAAAAAGTACCTAAGAATAAGCCCAAAATGTTTAAAACCTATATGTGTAAGTGAAAGTGTTAGTTTCTCATGTCAGTCTCTGCAACCTTGTAGACTGTAGCCCACCAGGCTCCTCTGTCCATGGAATTCTCTAGGCAAGGATACTGGAGTGGGTAGTCATTCTCATCTCCAGGGGATCTTCCTAACCCAGGGACTGAACACAGGTCTCCTGTATTACAGGCAGATTCTTTAACATCAGAGTCACCAAGGAAGCCCAAAGAGCTATGTCCAGAAAACTATAAAACATTGATAAAGGAAACTGAAGATGATTCCAAGAAATGGAAAGATATCTCTTGCTCTTGGATTGGAAGAATTAAAGTCATTAAAATGGCTATGGTATGAAAGCAATCTACAGATTTAATGTGATCTCTATCAAAACACCCATGACATTTTTCATGCATGTACTACAAATAATTTATATGGAACCAAGGAAAACAAAAAACAAAAAACCCAGAATTGCCAAAGCAGACCAGAGGATAAAGAGAAAAGCTGGAGGCAAAACCCTTCAGGCTATATTAGAAAGCTACAGTATCAAAAGAGCATGGTATTGGTACAATAAACAGACACAAACCATGCTCTCTAAAAACAAGTCGGCAATGCAGAATCAATAGAAGAGAATAGAGAGTCCAGAAAGAAACTCAAATACTATGATCAATTAATCCACAACAAAGTGGGCAAGAATATATAATGGAGAAAAGATTTTCTTCTACAAGTACTGTTAGAAAACCTAGACCACTACATGTAAAATAATGAAATTAGAACACTCCCTCACACCATATATTAATGCAAAAATAAACTCAAAATGGCTTAGACTTAAATATAAGACAGGACACCATAAAACTCCTACAGGAGAACATAGGAAAAGCATTCTAAGATATAAACTGTAGCAATATTGTCTTAAATCAGTCTTCCAAGGCCAAAGAAAAAAAAGCAAAAAAAAAAAAAAAAAAAAAAACCCAAAGAAATCAAATGGTACCTAAGGAAACCATCAACAAAACAAAAAGACAACATATATTGGGAAAAAATATTTACAAATGATGTGACCTACAAGACGGTAATGTCCAAAATAGGCAAACAACTCATACAATCCAGTGTCAAAAAAATAGACAAGCCAACAAAAAAATGCACAGAAGTCTTAAGTGCACATTTCCTCAAAGAAGACATAGATGGTCAAAAGACACATAAAAAGATATTCAATGCTACTAAGTATTAGAGAAATACAAATCAAAACCACAATGAGGTATCACCTCACATTGGTCAGAATGGCCATCATCAAATAATAAATGTTAGTGAGGGTCTGGAGAAAAAGGAACTCTTCTACACTATTGGTGGGAATGTAAATTGGTAAATCCACTATGGAACAGTATGGATGTGTCTTAAAAAAAAAAAAATAGAGCTACCATATGACTCAGCAATCCCCTCCTAGGCAGATATCAGGAAAAGATGAAAACTCTAATTCAAAAAGATATATGCACCCTAATGTTCATGACAACAGTATTTGCAATAGTCAAGATGTGAAAACAACCTAAGTGTCCATCAACAGATGACTGATTTAAGATATTTTATATTATATATGCATATACAATGGAATACTGCTTAGTCATAAAAAAGAGTAAAATATTGTCAGTTGTAGTAATAAGGATGTACCTAGAGAGTACCATCTTAAGTGAAGTAAATCAGATAAAGACAAATATTATACTATATCAGTTATACGTGGAATCTAAAAAAATAATACAAATCTATATAATTTGAATCTATATACCAAATGAAAACAGACTCACAGGCATAGAAAATAAACTTATGTTTATCAATGGGAAAAGGAAAGGAGAGAGATTAATTAGATTTATGAGATTAACAGATATAGATTAATACATATAAAATAGAATATAGAATAAAAAGTTTTACTTTTCAGTCAATCTTTATTTTTCTCAGCTTTTCATGGAAGAACAGTCTTTCATATTTCTAGCTTATGTTGAGAATATCTTGCCACTCTTAGGCTTTTGCATAGTGATTCATGACTATAATTAATGGTATAATATTAACCAGATTTTTCTAGTTCAGTCCACAATAACAATGAATGGAATATGCCTATAACCTCACAATCACTGAAGCATCTTATTGAGACGTGCACTTTGATTATACAGTTTTTGATAACTTGTTGCAAATTGCAATACTTGATTTCAATTATATTAAAATGCTAGGCTGGCAATTATATAAAAAATACTAGGCAGACAACACTGAAATACAAAGGATCATAAAAGACTACTACCAGCATCTCTATGCCAATAAAATGGACAACTTGGATGAAATGGACAAATTCTTAGAAAAGTATAACTTTCCAAAACTGAACCAGGAAGAAATAGATCTTAACAGACACATTAGAAGCAAGGAAATCAAAACTGTAATCAGAAATCTTCCAGCAAACAAAACCCCAGGACCAGATGGCTTCACAGCTGAATTCTACCAAAAATTTAGAGAAGAGCTAACACCTATATTACTCAAACTCTTCCAGAAAATTGCAGAAGAAGGTAAACTTCCAAACTCATTCTATGAGGCCACCATCACCCTAATTCCAAAGCCAGACAAAGATGCCACAAAAAAAGAAAACTACGGGCCAATATCACTGATGAACATAGGTGCAAAAATCCTTAACAAAATTCTAGCAAACAGAATCCAACAACATATTTAAAAAATCATACATCATGACCAAGTGGCTCATGCATTCCTTTATCCCAGGAATGCAAGGATTCTTTAATATCTGCAAATCAATCAATGTAAAACACCACATTAACAAATTGAAAGATAAAAATAATATGATTATCTCAAAAGATGCAGAGAAAGCCTTTGACAAAATTCAACACTCATTTATGATAAAAACTCTCCAGAAAGCAGGAATAGAAGGAACATACCTCAATATAATAAAAGCTATATATGACAAACCACAGCAAACATTATCCTCAATGGTGAAAAATTGAAAGTATTTCCCCTAAAATCAGGAACAAAACAAGGGTGCCCACTCTCACCACTACTATTCAACATAGTTATGGAAGTTTTGACCACAGCAATCAGGGCAGGAAAAGAAATAAAAGGAATCCAGATAGGAAAAGAAGAAGTGAAACTCTCACTGTTTGCAGATGACATGATCCTCTACATAGAAAACCCTAAAGACTCTACCAGAAAATTACTACAGTTAATCAATGAATATAGTAAATTTGCAGGATATAAAATTAACACACAGAAATCCCTTGCATTCCTATACACTAACAATGAGAAAACAGAAAGAGAAATTAAGGAAACAATAACATTCACCATTGCAACAAAAAGAATAAAATACTTAGGAGTATATCTACCTAAAGAAACAAAAGATCTATACATAGAAAACTCTAAAACACTGATGAAAGAAATCAAAGAGGACACAAATAGATGGAGAAATATACTGTGTTCATGTATTGGAAGAATCAATATTGTCAAAATGAGTATACTACCCAAAACAATCTATAGGTTCAATGCAATCCCTATCAAGCTACCAACAGTATTCTTCACAGAACTAGAACAAATAACTTCACAATTTGTATGGAAATACAAAAAACCTCGAATAGCCAAAGCAATCTTGAGAAAGAAGAATGGAACTGGAGGAATCAACCTGCCTGACTTCAGGCTCTACTACAAAGCCACAGTCATCAAGAGAGTATGGTACTGGCACAAAGACAGAAATATAGATCAGTGGAACAGAATAGAAAGCCCAGGGATAAATCCACGAACCTATGGACACCTTATCTTCGACAAAGGAGGCAAGAATATACAATGGAAAAAAGACAACCTCTTTAACAAGTGGTGCTGGGAAAAAGGGTCAACCACTTGTAAAAGAATGAAACTAGAACACTTTGTAACACCATACACAAAAATAAACTCAAAATGGATTAAAGATCTAAATGTAAGACCAGAAACTATAAAACTCCTAGAGGAGAACATAGGCAAAACACTCTCCGACATAAATCACAGCAGGATCCTCTATGACCCACCTCCCAGAATATTGGAAATAAAAGCAAAAATAAACAAATGGGACCTAATGAAACTTAAAAACTTTTGTGCAACAAAGGAAACTATAAGCAATGTGAAAAGACAGCCTTCAGAATGGGAGAAAATAATAGCAAATGAAGCAACAGACAAAGGATTAATCTCAAAAATATATAAGCAACTCCTGCAGCTCATTTCCAGAAAAATAAATGACCCAATCAAAAAATGGGCCAAAGAACTAAACAGACATTGCTCCAAAGAAAGCATAGAGATGGCTAACAAATACATGAAAAGATGCTCAACATCACTCATTATCAGAGAAATGCAAATCAAAACCTCAATGAGGTACCATTACACACCAGTCAGAATGGCTGCTATCCAAAAGTCTACAAGCAATAAATGCTGGAGAGGGTGTGGAGAAAAGGGAACCCTCTTACACTGTTGGCGGGAATGCAAACTAGTACAGCCACTATGGAGAACAGTGTGGAGATTTCTTAAAAAACTGGAAATAGAACTGCCCTATGATGCAGCAGTCCCTCTCCTGGGCATACACACTGAGGAAACCAGATCTGAAAGAGTTATGTGTACCCCAATGTTCATCACAGCACTGTTTATAATAGCCAGGACATGGACACAACCTAGATGCCCATCAGCAGACGAATGGATAAGAAAGCTGTGGTACATTTACACAATGAGATATTACTCAGCCATTAAAAAGAATGCATTTGAATCAGTTCTAATGAGGTGGATGAAACAGGAGCCCATTATACAGAGTGAAGTAAGCCAGAAAGAAAAACACCAATACAGTATACTAACGCATATATATGGAATTTAGAAAGATGGTAACGATAACCTTATATGCAAGACAGAAAAAGAGACACAGATGTTTAGAACAGACATTTGGACTCTATGGGAGAAGGCGAGGGTGGGATGATCTGAGAGAACAGCATCAAAACATGTATATTATCAAGTGTGAAACAGATCGCCAGTCCAGGTTGGATGCATGAGACAAGTGCTCGGGGCTGGTGGTGCACTGGGATGACCCAGAGGGATGGGATGGGTAGGGAAGTGGGAGGGCGGTTCAGGATGGGGACCACATGTAATTTCATGGCTGATTCATGTCAATGTGTGGCAAAAACCACTACAATGTTGTAAAGTAATTAGCCTCCAACTGATAAAAATAATTGGGAAGACAAAAAAATAAATAAATAAAAATAAAAGATAAAAAACTGTCATGAAGATTTAAAACATAAAAAAAAAAAAAGACAAGGCATTGACTATGAACTATTTTAGGGGCTTATAGAACAAGAAGATTATTCCTGTCTTGGGAGAATTTTAAATTTAAAAATAAAATAAAACAAAAATTGTTTTTTTTTTTAGTTATCCATTAAACCTATATTGGACATCTTTATCTTGAATCATTCAAGCAGTGGCCACAAAGAAGTGACAATTACCCAAATAAGAGAGATAATAAAAAAGGAATTATGTGCTTTGGAAGAAAGCAAGCAATCTGGAAAGTCAGAGCAAGATGGATTCACCCATGAATCTGGTACCTACCAATTCTGACTTTTGATTAAATAATTTAAGTTATTTGATCTTCAGCTTCTTCATAATATCCCAAAATATCATACACAAGGGAAAAAAAACACAAATACTCTTAAGTATAAGATGATACAATCCTAGAAGGGAATTTATGCTCATTTTGAATTCTTGCTGCAGAAGTAGGAAAAAAGCAACTGTCTTCCATTTACAGTAGACAGGCAAGAGATAAAAAATAACTATTTAGCAGAGAGTTATTTCAGTCAACCAGAGTTTCAGTCTGCTTGCCAAATACCATCATACTTTTTAAAAGATTCAAGGCTTTCTCCTATCAACAAGTCCTGGTAAATTGTCTGTAGAAATTAGAGTTGCACCATCACTGGTCTTAAGCTTCTTTCAAGAATCCAAACAATTCTTTCTCCACTATTTGACTAACATTTCAAACAGAAGCAAAACATTCTTTTATAAATTATAAATTGGAAGTTTGCAATATAAATACTGGGAGAGATAATTCTGTGTGAATAAATGAAGATCACAAAAGAGGAACAGCAAAGGCTATTTATTATAGCTTGCTATAGCAAGGAAGTCGGACACCATCACTTGCATTGGGCAGAGACTCAAAGGTAGTTATGGAAGTAGGAAAGCTTTATAGGGTAAATAGGGGAAGCCTTGAAGTATGCTTTACATGGAGGTTTGCTGGCATGAGGAAATTTGAGTCAGGTCAAGAGAAGTGAGCTATCCTCTGTGGTTGGTTTGGGGAGAAAGATGGCTTTCTCTGGTTAATCCCAAATTAGACAAAAGAAAGGGGGGGGGGGGGGAATTAGTAAAGCTGACAGTTACTGATGAGGTCCTAATTACTCTGGGTTGATTGCTGCATTGATGGTGGCTTGACTTCCCAGGCTAGTTGCTGCAGAAGTTGTGGGATAGCATTCTATTTTCAGGTATAGACCAGTCATTGTCCATTTGTAGACTGAGTCTCTCAATACACAGGGACTTTGCCAAAGTAAAATCTGCCAGTTACTCAGCTCATATAAATTCCTAATAGCAAATTCCAGGTCAGACTGATTAACTGGCATTCCAGTTAAAGTATCAGAAGTGACAAGTAAGAAAGGGAAAATGAGAAATAAAAGTTTGAGGAGGAGATGCCAGATGAGGCAGTAAAGAAAAACGGCAAATCAATGGCAGCAAATAGGAATGAACTGTGTATAAACGAGCTGTTATAACTCAAGCCCAGCGACCATAGAAGCACTAGCACATACATTCCATCAGCATGTATTTATTGATTTCTCATAAGCAAAATTTTGTTAGATGCATTGGAGAAATTAAAACAAAATTGCATTATCACTGTTCTCAATTATTTCCAAGATGTGGAGTTCCTTTTTTCTATGAATCAGCCAGAATCCACAGCCCTTCAATATCAGCAGCGGGTGTTAAGGAACTCTAGTTTTCTCAGCTAACAAAACAGATGTTCCTCCTCCTAATGTGCTTCTTTTTGCCTAGTGATGAGAAAGACACACTTGAACCTACTTTCCACTATGAAGGGAGTTCTTCACCAGTCCTGTGATGCCTTGAAATTGTGCTATTATTTTGTTTTAATTATTAACAAATAGACTTGCATCTGGGGAGTCAGAATGTGGTCCAGCCTTCAGGCTCCATCCATGTTTGCTTATTTCTTTGAAGCTATATTAATGGCAATAGCATTGCTTTAGTTACCTAAGAACTTAAGGGCCATAGCCTTTCTTTACATAAATATTGAATATTTTACTTTCTTATTGATTTTAACCATTGTAGAGAAGATGGTTTATAAAGACAGGCTTCTGTTAAATTTAAATAATGTACATGGTAGACTGAGTATCATTGAGGAACAGAGAGGGTGTTAAAAATGAAATCACCTTCCACAGATGAGGTCATAATATACACTGAAACTGTATAAATCTATTTTCAATTAAGGTCCAAACTATAATATGACTCAAACACTTGCAAAGAGTTCTCATTATGAGATTTTTTCCCCAAGAAAGATACATTTTACTTTTGGAGGACAATATTTTTAAGTGGATGTATTAGTTTACTTATCTTCCCTTTTTCCTCCTCTCATCACTCCCTTTTCCCCTTGCATTACTTTGGTAAATTATCTCCCCTTTCCTTAAGACAGTATGATTTGACTGAGTGTACTTTTGTTTAGTGAATCTCCAAACTCATGAAATGATTAGTCTTGTACTTGTAAGAGAGGCTTTTCAGAAGTAATTGGATATATAGTCATCACACAGATATTGCATTGCAGATAATTTCATTATATCTATCTGAGACATCAGAAAAAAAAAAAAAAGACTAAAGCAAGTGAACAAACTAGCCTTTCATTTTCTATAAGTAATATATTATCTTCTATGGGAGCTTTTTTTAAATTCATGGAGCTGACACTTTGCTAACTCACTTGCCACTTGTTCACACACACACATTTGTACCAACTTTAAAAAAAAATTGAAAACAAAAAGTACTGAAATGAGATCCATTTTCCACTAAGATAAAAAGAGGTTGCTGCTTTTTACTTTTGATGTTTTAATTTGTAAATGAATGTGTTGGAATTCATTTAGTTTAGAGAGCACTTTCAGGAATCTTCTCTAAATTGTGATTTTTTAAACCTCTTTAGTGTTGTTATTACTTTTGTGACTTGTGTTTGATCACTGAGGGTAGAACCTATTGTGTTTGTTTGTATTTCTGAATAGACAAAATAAATAGTAGTTTTTCTCCCTTTGGTGAATTGAGGAGAGCACTGACTTTGACCCCCCCCCCCCCCCACAAATGCCCGCCTTGGTAAATTATGTAGGTCAGGTGATGCTGTTAGATCATTACAGAGTTTCACCCTTGGAAGCATGTTTAACCTAAAAACTCAGATTCCTATTGGTCTGCACAGATCCTTTATGTAACACTTGATTTTTTCATAACTATAATACTTAACTATAGTTTCTAATAAACTAAAATTAAAAAATCATAGGGGAAACCAGGTTACTACAAAAAATCTGGTTCATCTAGTTTGAGTTCCATGGTGCATTTTTAATCACTGAATTTGAAAAGGATTTTTTAAAAATCTGTCCTTGTATTAAAAACTTCATGACAAATATGGGGAAACAATGGAAACAGTGACAGACTTTATTTTCTTGGGCTCCAAAATCACTGCAGATAGTGACTGCAGCCATGAAATTAAAAGATGGTTGCTCCTTAGAAGAAAAGCTATGATCAACCTAGATAGCATATTAAAAAGCAGAGACATTACTTTGCCGGCAAAAGTTCACCTAGTCAAAGCTATGGTTTTTCCAGTAGTCATGTATGCATGTGAGAGTTGGACTATAAAAAAAGCTGAGCACTGAAGAATTGATGTTTTTGAACTGTAGTGTTAGAGAAGACTCTTGAGAGTCCCTAGGACAGCAAGGAGATCCAACCAGTCCATTCTAAAGATCAGTCCTGAATATTCACTGGAAAGACTGATGCTGAAGCTCTAACACTTTGGCCACCTCATGAGAACTGACTCATTGGAAAAGACCCTGACACTGGCAAAGATTGAAGGCAGGAGGAGGAGGAGATGACAGGAGATGAGATGGTTGGAATGTATTGCCAAATGGATGGACATGAGTTTGAGCCAGCTCCAGGAGTTGGTGATGGACAGGGAAGGCTGGCATATTTCAGTCCATGGGGCTGCAAAGAGTCAGATATGACTGAGCAACTGAACTGAACTGAACTGATGGGAAAGTAGATGTTTAAGACAACCATGTGGGAAGAGGGGCTTCCCTGGAGGCTCATGCAGTAAAGAATCTGCCTGCAATGCAGGAGACCAGGGTTCAAGCCCTGGGTCAGGAAGATCATCTGGAGAAGGAAATGGCAAGTCACTCCAGAATTCTTGCCTAGAAAATTCCATGGAAAGAGGAGTCTGGTGGGCTACAGTGCATGGAGTCTCAAAGAGCTGGACACGACTGAAGCCATGGAGCCACAGAGAGTCAGACATGACTGAGTGACTAATGTAAAGATGGCTCAATTCACTGACCAGATTGAACGGAACATCGGGTACACAGGAATAATAAGCTTGAAATGTAGGCTGGGATGAGAATATAAGAGATTTTGAATATTAAACTATGCAGTTTGAATATAAACTAGCAAGCAATTGAAAAATATTAAAGGTTTGTGTATAGATGCACGACTCTTCTAGTACAAATGTGCTGTGTATATTGGAGGCAAATAAAATGAATGTGTGTTCAATATAATATATAAATATAATCATAGATCACATCTAAAAGTGAATATGAATCAAATTAAATTACTCAGGCTTTTGCAAATTTAGCAATGCTATAATACTTTCTACCTAATGGTGTGTAGGGCTGCAGTGTGGGCAAGTGTTTCAATACTCTTAAATGCAGTCAGGCACTTTACATTTCAGAGAATATTTATGGGAAGACATGAAAAAATGAGTAGAGAGAAAAACAGCAGCTCTGGTCTGCAAAACTGTGTGTAATTAAATAAGACTTATTTTGGTTGAAACCAAGTGTAGAGTGAATTCATGGTAGGAAATATGCTTTAGTTTCCTTATTTTCTTGTTGAAATCGCCAGAGGACAATGTTGAGCTACAATAGAATAATCACTTCTAAAATGAATAGTTATCTATTAATTGAAATGTCAATATTTAAACCATATTTATATGTCTATAATTTTTAATCAATTTTATTAATGTCATACATGTGTTATATATAAAGGTATTAGGGATCTAAAGGAAAAAATCAGATGTATCCCCATACTCCTTTGTTCTTTTCATCCAAAAAAAGAAAAAAGGGAAAATAATTGTTATTCTCTTAAAAAATTGAAAATTCTTCTTTCCCACAAATCTTTTGAAATTTTGAAAAAGCATGGGGAAATACTTACCATATGTCATATCTCTCAACAACTGAAATATAGCATATATTTTAAAAAATATGAAAAGATGTTATTTATGGTCAATAATCTTTAAGAAAAAAAGTCAATTTTCAAACTAAAGACTTCTGAAAAAAGAATAAGTTATTCATTTTCCTTGAAGAGGGTTCGCTAAGTCATTCATTCATAACTGCTCTCTTTGCAACTGTAATGAGCACAAAATTTGAGGTTAAAAGCAAACAAGGAAACAAACTAGCTGCAATGAGCAAATTATTTACAATTGTGAGATCTCCAGTCCTCACAGTTGCAATGGAATGAATATCTACCTCAGTGTATTGACATTAAATTCATATTTAAAATTCTCCAGAAACTGTGAAACCCTATGAAAATAATTCTCATTATATTGACAAGTTGACAATTAATGATGTAATCATTAATTCGGTCTAGTAATTAACATGCTAATTCCCACTACCTGCCATTTTCTCAGTTTGTAGATTTTCTTTATAAAGAAAACTGCATTAAAAAAGCATGAGTTTTGAGAATTTCCTGGCAGTCCAATGGTTAAGACTCTGAGCTTTCACTGCCGAGGGCCCAGGTTTGATCCCTGGCCAGGGAACTAAGATCCTGCAATTCATGTGGCTCAGCCAAAAAAAGGACACAGATGTGAGTCTTTAAGAACATAAAACAAAGGGCAAGATGAATCTCTTTTAATAAGCATTTGCTCTGCCAATTATTCTGGGTTCTGGAGAAAAAAAAAAGAGAGAATCTTCTTCACACAAGCAAGAAATCAGGAAGAGAGACAAGCAACTAAAATGAAGAGTGGCAAATGCAATGGGGAGAGGTAAGCATAAAAGGAGAGAGGTAAGTATAAAAGGAGAGAGGTAAGTATAAAAGGAGAGAGGTAAGTATAAAAGGCCAGAGATGATGCAGCAAAGGAAGTAATAAATCCTGCTTGGAGGTTGAACCTCAGTTAGAGTTTGTTGTAGAGAAGTTAACAACTGTTTAAGTTGTTAACAACCTAAGTTAACAACCTAAACAAGTTTAGGTTGAACACTGTTGAAATTCTTCAGGGAGACAAGTAAATGAGGGTTTAAGGCATAAAACAATAAGTACCCATACATGAGTGAATGAGACAGTGTTATATGCTCATGGTATTTCAAGTTTTGTTGCAATATAAGAGGAAGAACAAAGAAAGTGGTAAGAAATTCAGCTGAAAATGTAGGCTAGGACTAGCCCACTGGAGAAGGCAATGGCAACCCACTCCAGTACTCTTGCCTGGAAAATTCCATGGACGGAGAAGCCTGGTAGGCTGCAGTCCATGGGGTCGCTAAGAGTCGAATAGGACTGAGAGACTTCACTTTCACTTTTCCTTTCATGCATTGGAGAAGGAAATGGCAACCCACTCCAATGTTCTTGCCTGGAGAATCCCAGGGACGGGGGAGCCTGGTGGGCTGCCGTCTATGGGGTCGCACAGAGTTGGACATGACTGAAGCGACTTAGGAGCAGCAGCAGCAGCAGGACTAGCCCATGACAGTTCAGTAATGCTAAACTATTTGGCCATTTTGCTGAAAAGGATGGGGGCCTAGCGGAACTATTTCCTCCCCGTGCCCAAAGTCTGTCACAAGAGAATATAAGGGAAGATGCAGCTTTTGGATCTTACAAATTCATGTAGACTTAACATAAGTGACAAGTATTATAGGAAATAGAAAAATATAAGAATGCTTGACAAATGACTGGATGAAACATATGCACACAGCCCACATGCAAACAGATCTCTAGAAATAATGAGCAAGTAAATTGCTGGCTCCAGAACCTAAACAGCACAGAAAGTACAATTAATAACTGCTTAAAGATCACGATGTTTAATTCTTCATTACAAAATTAAGAGTCAGTCATTGAAAGGAAACTAACTCCAATATTTTTGGTACTCTTCACATAAAACTATACATCTGGATATTTTCCTAGTCATTTTATTTTAACACAGTATACTTTGTACTTGGACTTTGAATAAGGTCAAAGTATGACATTTTAGAGAATTTTATTTCTTCATTCTTTAGGAAAAAATGAAAAGGTAAGTAGATGGCAAACATTTTGTGAAAATGTGACTTGCGATGTAAGTACTTGAAACTCATTTCAAGAGGCACATATAATTGGCTAGTATCTACCATTCCCCAGTAAGAAAATAGGAAGCAGTGAGGGAAAATAAGAACGTGGCCCTAAGCCAAATCTAGAGTCTGGCCTCACTTTACTGATAAAAACCTTGATAATCTTAAATCTTCAACTCTCTGAGCAACAAAGATTAAATCAAATATCTCCTATATAGTGCTTAGCATAACATCTAGCATGTAGTAAGCACTGACTAGATAATAGCTGCTGCTATCAGTTTTCCCAGTCATATTATAAGGCTTAGGCTGTAAATCTAAGGTCCCTTTTGGGTCTGCTGTATGATTTTTAATACTGAAAGTGACATATTTACTGATTTTAAGTCACTTCTTCCTCTTTAGTCTTGGATGGTTATTCTCTTCCTTCTGACTTTAATTACAGAACATTGATGATGATGTGTCATCATCTTTATTGTCCTGAAACACAGTCTTTCTCTTATCCAGGGATAAAGACTGCCTATCTAGTGGCATAAGAATCACCTTGGGAGGATGCAAAATGTGTAAGTAAATTCATGAGTCACATAAACCCACAAAAATTCTGGTTCAGTCAATTTGGAGTTGGGTTCAGACTATTCTGACCATCTGGTCTGAAGAACATAGCTCAAAAAACAGTGTACCAAAGAACTAATACTGATTGTATAACACCCTATTCACAAATAACAATTTTGGAGCTGTTATAAAGATGGGATGTTGTTATCATGGTTGTTTTTAAGAAATAGCCCAGATAACATTTTTAACCTAGTAGTATAACTACAAAATCAAAATTCAAGCCTTCTTCTTGTATAAAATAAGACTATGGCCTTGCAAGTGCTTGTACCATTCTTCATCCTAATTTAATTGGACTTCCCCAAATCACGACAGAACCTAGGAAAGGACTGTGGATTCTAGGAATTACAGTATTTCTTACCAAGCCACTAGTGCTATAGTCTGTTGCGTTATTCACAGAGACAAGGAAGTATAGCCAGAGAACTATAGATTCTGTATGTGTTTTCAGCTGGAAAACTGATTAAAGAAACAACAAAAAACCCACTTTAAAAAAAAAAAAGGCTCTTCAAATATTTCCGTGCTTTAGCCATGCTAATCCTAGTGACATTTTATGGAGCACACATAGAATTTCAGGTTTTAGCAGGATTATTCTTACTTAACAAAAAATACAGAGGATACAAATGATCAGAAAACAATAAGAAATTATTCTTTATCTAACATGCTATTACTGAGCAATTAGAATGAAAAAATAATCTCTCAGTTCACATTTCATGTTATCATCATATAAAGATTTATTATAAAAGTCTCTGGAAAATTGTTGACCAAAGAATAAAAAGGAATCAGAAAAGATGGAAGACCAAAAGGATCAATGCAAAATGTTTACCTGAGATTTTAAAAGGAGTTTTAACCAAAGCTTAAAAAGAGAGTAACAAAATATATCTCCTAGGAAAGGTTATCTCCTTAAAATATTAAGGAGATATTTTGTCATTCTATGGAGATTTGAGCTTAAGTATAATACCTATCAGTTGGAAATAAAACAGTACTGTTTTATTTAATGTTTAACAGTACTATGAAATTAAGTGACTAATTTCTGAAGTTACAAGCTAAGCAAAAAAAAAAAAAAAAAGATATTCTATATCAAATTTCTTCAATATTCCTTGTACAGCAGAATAGACAAAATTCTAGGATATCACAACCTAGGTCACATTTTGAGTGGATAAACCTTTCTGAGACTTCATTTCAGGAAACTATAGTCCATGACTGAACATTTATTTTTGGCTGGTAAATCAGAATTTAGCCTGTGGGATCATAGAGCCTGACTGTAAGAAGGACTCTATCTTCTGAGACAGTAAATGAGGATGCAGAGATGGAAGTTGAATGGGACACAGAAAGCAATGAATCAGAGAAGAGTATTAATACCATTCAAAAATCTAATGATCTAAAAATAGCTATTAAAGTTAGGAGTTTGAGAGCTAGAGACATGAGCATAAGGTGAAAGGTCTAATTTAAGTGAAAGTGGTCTAAGGTGTGTATATACCATCAGGAACCTGGTATGTGGATGATGTTATCCATGGGTAACAGTTGTTGCTCACTCAGCCATGTCTGACTCTTTGTGACTTCATGGACTGCAGCATGTCAGGCTTCCCTGTCTTTCACAAACTCTTCCAAGAGTTTGTTCAAATTCATGTCTATTGAGTTCATGATGCTATCTAACCATCTCATCCTCTGCCACCTTCTTCTTCTCCTGCCCTCAATCTTTCCCAGCATCAGGGTCTTTTCCAATGAGTCAGCTCTTCACACCAGGTGGCCAAAGTATTAGAGCTTCAGCTTCAGCATCAGTCATTCCAATGAATATTCAGGTTGATTCCCTTTAGGATTGACTGATTTGATCTCCTTGCTGTCCAAGTGACTCTCAAGAGTGTTCTCCAGCACCACAGTTCAAAAGAATCAATTCTTTGGTGTTCAACTTTCTTTATGGTCCAACTCTCGTGTCCATACATGACTTCTAAAAAAACTATAACTTTGACTATATGTACCTTTGTCAGCAAAGTAATGTCTCTGCTTTTTAATATGCTGTCTAGATTTGCCATAGATTTTCTTCCAGAAAGCAAGTGTCTTAATTTCATGGCTGCAGTCACCATCAGCAGTGATTTTGGAACCCAAGAAAATAAAATATGTCACTGCTTCCACTTTTTCACCTTCTATTTGCCATGAAGTGATGAGACCATATGCTATGAACTTAGTTTTTTGAATGCTGAGTTCAAACCAGCTCTTTCACTCTCCTCTTTCACCTTCATCAAGAGGCTCTTTCACTCTCCTCTTTCACCTTCATCAAGAGGCTCTTTAACTCTCCTCTTTCACCTTCATCAAGAGGCTCTTTAGTTCCTCTTAGCTTTCTGCCATTAGGGCAGTATCATTGGCATATCTGAGGTTGTTGGTATTTATCCTAGGAATCTTGATTTCAGTCTGTGCTTCATTCAGTCCTGCATTTTGCATGATGTACTCTGCATATAAGTTAGATAAAGACGGTGATAACATACCCTTGTTGTATTCCTTTCCCAATTTTGAACCAGTCAGTTGTTCCACACAAAAGGGATAAGGATAATGTCTGGAGCTGTCATTAGGGCAGATTAAGATAAAGCTGGACAGAAATGGTATGGACCTAACAGAAGCAGAAGATATTAAGAAGAGGTGGCAAGAATTCACAGAAGAACTGTACAAAAAAGATCTTCATGACCCAGATAATCACGATGGTGTGATCACTCATCTAGAGTCAGACATTCTGGAATGTGAAGTCAAGTGGGCCTTAGGAAGCATCACTACGAACAAAGCTAGTGGAGGTGATGGAATTCCAATGAGCTATTTCAAATCCTAAAAGATGATGCTATGAAAGTGCTGCACTCAATATGCCACCAAATCTGGAAAACTCAGCAGTGGCCATGGGACTGGAAAAGGTCAGTTTTCATTCCACCCAAAGAAAGGCAATCCCAAAGAATGCTCAAACTACTATACAATTGCACTCATCTCACATGCTAGTAATGTAATGCTCAAAATTCTCCAAGCCAAGCTTCAAAAATACATGAACCATGAACTTCCAGATGTTCAAGCTGAATTTAGAAAAGGCAGAGGAACCAGAGATCAAATTGCCAACATCTGCTGGATCATCAAAAAAGCAAGAAATTTCCAGAAAAACATCTACTTCTGCTTTATTGACTATGCCAAAGCCTTTGACTGTGCGGATCACAATAAACTGTGGAAAATTCTGAAAGAGATGGGTATACCAGACCACCTGACCTGCCTCTTGAGAAATTGGCATGCAGGTCAGGAAGCAACAGTTAGAACTGAACATGGAACAACAGACTGGTTGCAAATAGGAAAAGGAGTACGTCAAGGCTGTATATTGTCACCCTGCTTATTTAACTTATATGCAGAGTACATCATGAGAAACACTGGACTGGAAGAAGCACAAGCTGGAATCAAGATTGCTGGGAGAAATATCAATAGCCCCAGATATGCAGATGAGACCATATTTATGGCAGAAAGTGAAGAAGAACTAAAGAGCCTCTTGATGAAAGTGAAAGAGGTTAATGAAAAAGTTGGCTTAAAGCTCAACATTCAGAAAACTAAGATTATGGCATCTAATCCCATCACTTCATGGGAAATAGATGGGGAAACAGTGTCAGACTTTATTTTTGGGGGCTCCAAAATCACCGCAGATGGTGATTGCAGCCACGAAATTAAAAGACACTTACCCCTTGGAAGGAAAGTTATGATCAACCTAGATTGCATATTAAAAAGCAGAGACACTTTGCCAACAAAGGTTCATCTAGTCAAGGCTATGATTTTTCCAGTGGCCATGTATGGATGTGAGAGTTGGACTGTGAAGAAAGCTGAGCACAGGAGAATTGATACTTTTGAACTGTGGTGTTGGAGAAGACTCTTGAGAGTCCCTTGGACTGCAAAGAGATCCAACCGGTCCATCCTAAAGGAGATCAGTCCTGGGTGTTCATTGGAAGGACTGATACTGAAGCTGAAACTCCAGTACTTTGGCTACCTCATGCGAAGAGTTGACTCATTGGAAAAGACCCTGATGCTGGGAGGGATTGGGGGCAGGAGGAAAAGAGGACAACAGAGGATGAGATGGTTGGATGGCATCACTGACTCGATGGACATGAGTTTGAGTAAACTCCAGGAGTTGGTGATGGACAGGGAGGCCTGGCATGCTGTAATTCATGGGGTCACAAAGAGTTGGACATGACTGAGTGACTGAACTGAAGAAAGATAAAGCTGGGTGGCTTAGAGAAGCAAAATTTGAGATCATTTCCTTATTTTAAAGGCATAATTTAAACTTCCCAGGTCCTTAAATTGGTCTCCTGCAAATAGAAGGAATCTAGAGTACATTTTCCGACTACTAAATGGTAGAACATCACAGCTATTTTTCACTTTTCTCTTCACTGTTTTACAGTTTGTAAATTTCTATCTATAGGTATAACTTTAAATCCATTGGATTATTTTTTTTAATTCAAGAGTAGTTGATTTACAATATTACATTAGTTTCAGGTGTAAACAGTGATTCAATATTTTTGTAGATTATATTCCATTTAAATTTATTTCAAAACAATGGCTATATATCCTTGTGCAGTATGATATATTCTTGTTGCTTATCTATTTTATACATAGTTGTTTGTATTTCTTAATATCCCCTATCGGCCCCCTTCTCCCTTTCCCCACTGGTAACCACTAGTTTTTTCTTTATCTCTGAATTCATTCTGTCATTTTTTCTACCATCTCTCTTGATATTATGTACATCTTATTAATTTTAAAAATTATATTTTTTAATTTTTTACTGGAGGATAATTGCTTTACAATATTGTGCCGGCTTTTGCCATGCATCATAATGAATCAGTCACAAATATGTATGTATATAATTTCCTACCCTCTTGAACATCCCTCCCATCTCCTACTCTACCCCACTCCTCCAGGTTGTCACAGAGCACTGGGCTGAGCTCCCTGTGTTACACAGCAAATTCCCACTGGCTATCAATTTTATATATGGTAATAAATACGTGTCTATGCTACTCTCTCAGTTCATTCCATCCTCTCCCTCCCATGGATACAAAAATTCTGGTACATATATACAATGGAATATTACACACAAAAAAAGAATGCCTATGAGGCATTCCACCTAATGAGGTGGATGAACCTAGAGCTTATGTACAGAGTGAAGTCAGTCAGAAAGAGAAAGACAAATATTGTACATTAATGCACAGGTATAGAATCTAGAAAGATGGTACCAATGAACCTATTTGTAGGGCAACAATGGAGATACAGACATATATTATTTTTTTAGAGCAGCTTTAGATTCACAAAAATTTGAGAGGACGGTAGAGACATTTCCCATATATCACCAGCTCCACACATGCATAGCTTCCCCTGTTATCAACATCCAACACAAAAGTAGTAAATTTGGTAACAATTGATGACCCTACATTGACACATCGTAATACCCAAGTCCATAGTTTACCTTACGGTTCTCTCGTGGTGTTGTACATTCTATGGTTTGGACAAATGTACAATGGCATTTAAATCATGTATTGATCATCAAGTTATATCAATCTATATCAAAAATCAATGCATATCATCATTATGACATCATACAGAGTATTTTCATTGCCTTAAAAATCCTGTGCTTCACCTATTCAGCCCTTCTCTCCACCCCAACCTCTGATATCTGCTAATCTTTCACTGCTCCATACTTTTGTTTTTCCAGAACATATAGTTGGAATCATATGGTTTATAATTGGCTTCTTTTACTTAGTAATATTCATTTTAGGTTCCTCCATATCTTGTCATAGCTTATAGTTCATTTCCTTTCAGCACTGAATAATATTTTATATTGTACCATAAGCAGTTTGTTTATCAGTTCACCTTCTAAAGGGCCATCCTATGAATTTTTTATTTTGGTCCTTGTGATTTTGAGTTCAAAAATTACTATTTGGTCCTTCTATTTCTTTGATGAGATTTTTAATTTATCTGTTGGCTTCAACAATATTCAAAATTGCTTGCGAAAGCATTTGGATAATACTTGATTTAAGTCTTTGTCAGAAAACTCCAACATGTATGTCACCTTGGTGTTAAGAGTCTAATAAGTGGCTTTTCTCATACAAGTTAATTTTTCATAATTTTTTTGGTAAAATAACTTTGAATTGTACCCAGACATTTTAAATAAAAAGTTATGAGAATCTAAGTCTTGTTTATGTCCAAAGGAGACTAGCTGGGTGGTTTGTTAATTCAGAGCTTAATGCCTTTAATATGCAGAATAGGATTGGATTGTGCATGAGGAGGTTGGGGATGCTCAGGACCTAAAAAAAAAACTTTATGGAGTCACTTTATTGAGCTTCTTCCTCTCTGTAGTTTTCCCAGTATTTTCAAGTTCCCTGGAGATCTAGTTACCCCACTCTGATATGAACTTCCACAGCAGTCCAATGTTTGGGGTAAATCAGTAGGGAGACACAGAGCGAAAAGAGCAAGGGGTTTCCTCAAGGTTTTGTAATCAGAGCTTCTTTGAACACAGAGAAAGTTTTCCTTTCCTTAGAATTTGCCACTGTCTGTCATCACCACCATGAAATTGTTTGAGGGCTGGAGCATGATAGAACAGACAAAAGTTAAAAAAAAAAAAAAAAAAAAAAAGGTGATTTCCATACTTCCTTTGAGAGTTAGATGTAGCCTTTCCTGTTTTACAAGTCAGAACTAAAGGGATTCTTGCTTCAGAGAATTTGAAATTCAGGTCTTCTCCTATCTGCTTTCTATGATTTACTTTATAGAGTTCAAACAGCTATTCTGTGCATTCAAGCCCGTGTTATGTAGTTTTATTCAGCAGAAAAGGCAAGGTAGAACCAGAACACCTAGAGTTGATAATTAAAACAACTCTATTTCAAGCAAATTCAGAAATTTCACAATTTCTAGAAAAAGTTAAAGGCAATTTCATTAAGTGGAAAAATAATGATTATACATAGTATGTGATGTTATGTACATGCCTATTTTGTACACAAATATGTTCACAAGCAAAAGTATGTACAAAAGTGTATAACAAAGAATGTAGGAGAATGGATTCATCCTTATGAAAAAGTTTCACCATGGGAAATTACCACATTAGTTATTATTTTGTATGAGAAATTTGAAAGTTGATTTTAAAGTACATGTATTATACTGGAGAAAAAAAATTCAAATCAATATTAGTCATTCTTAGTTTTTTTCTCAAAAAACTTCAACAGAGTAAGTTGTAACTAATTTCAGAATGAGAAAAAATGAGTACACAGAAGAATGCAATCAAAGAAGCCTACTACCATTCATGTAATTTTCTAGATCACATTCATGTTTTCAGCAGGCTTCAGTAGAGAGGTATATCATACTCACATCAATCACTAGTGGAAAAACTCCCTTTCTCTTGGATTCTCAGTTCAGTGTATCAGTTAATAGAATAGCTAATAAAGAGTAATTACATTCCTTTAGGCACTTAAATCTACACTTTAGATTATTAAAACTGATACTTTCAAAATGCAGTACTTTCTAAGGTACCCATCACTTGACTTCAATTGTGAGAATCACTTCGCTATTTCCTGTGTGTTTGTAATTAAAATATATTAACAGGTTTGTGGAAAATCCTTTCTTAGAACTGACTATGACACAGGGAAATTTTCAGCAAAAATTTGAATATAGTGGAGCTAAATATAGAGTGTTATGTAAGTCTACCTGCAAGGGTTTTAAATGAATAATTTTAGATTTTAGAAAGAGAAAATGACAAACATCTTTTCTTCTAATTATAGTTAATTTACAGCAGGTATGACAGTGAACTGGTGGCCTCAATGGCATCCTGAACACATGGATTGAAGATACAGTAATGGAGACATCAGACAGAGCTAAACTGGTGGTTCACTTTGGCTCAAGGTACTTTTGTTCCATTACTCCTATTGGCCAGTGTGTTGATTATTCAGCTGGAAAGATGAGTTGAAGTTATGCTACAAATGTAGTCGAGTTTTATGGAAAAAAAGAGACAGATATGCCAGACACATTTCAACTCTTCAGAAAAGGTATTAAAAAAGATTTTAGTCAGAACAGGCTGGGATTTTTTTTTTTTTTTTTTTTTTTTTTTTGAGGAGATATTAGGAAGCATTACTACAAACAAAGCTAGTGGAGGTGATGGAATTCCAGTTGAGCTATTTCAAATCCTAAAAAAATGATTATGTGAAAGTGCTGCACTCAATATGCAGGCAAACTTGGAAAACTTAGTAGTGGCCACAGGACTGGAAAAGGTCAGTTTTCATTCCAATTACAAAGAAAAGAAATGCCAAAGAATGCTCAGACTACCACACAATAACACTCATCTCACACACTAGCAAAGTAATGCTCAAAATTCTCCAAGCCAGGCTTCAACAATACAAGAACCACGAACTTCCAGATGTTCAAGCTGGTTTTAGGAAAGGCAGAGGAACTAGAGATCAAATTGCCAATATCCCTTGGATTATCAAAAAAGCAAGAGAGTTCCAGAAAAACATCTACTTCTGCTTTATTAACTATGCCAAAACCTTTGACTATGTGACTCACAGCAAACTGTGGAAAATTCTTAAAGAGATGGGAATACCAGACCATCTGACCTGCTTCTTGAGAAACCTGTATGCAGGTCAGGAAGCAACAGTTAGAACTGGACATGGAACAACAGGCTGGTTTCAAATAGGGAAAGGAGTACATCAAGATTGTATGTTGTCACGCGGCTTATTTAACTTCTATGCAGAGTACATCATGAGAAACGCTGGGCTGGATGAAGCACAAGCTGGAATCAAGATTGCTGGGGGGAATGCCAATAACCGCAGATATGCAGATGAGACCATACTTATGGCAGAAAGTGAAGAAGAACTAAAGAGCCTCTTGATGAAAGTGAAAGAGGAGAGTGAAAAAGTTGGCTTAAGCCTCAATATTCAGAAAATTAAGATCATGGCATCCGGTCCCATCACATCATGGCAAACAGATGGGGAAACAGTGGAAATAGTGACAGACTTTATTTTGGGGTCTCCACTGCAGATAATGACTGCAGCCATGAAATTAAAAGACGCTTGCTCTTTGGAGGAAAAGTTATGACCAACCTAGACAGCATAATAAAAAGCACAGACATTACTTTGTCAGCAAAGGTCCATCTAATCAAAGGTATGTTTTTTTCAGTAGTCATGTATGGGTGTGAGAGTTGGATTATAAAGAAAGCTGAGCCCTGAAGAATTGATGCTCTTAAATTGTAGTGCTGAAGAAGACTCTTTGAGCATCCCTTGGACTACAAGGGGATCCAACCAGTCCATCCTAAAGGAAATCAGTCCTGAATATTCATTGGAAGGACTGATGCTGAAGTTGAAGCTCCAATACTTTGGCCACCTGATGTGAAGACCTGGCTCTTTTTTTTTTTTTTTTTTCCATTTATTTATTATTTTTTTTAAATATTATTTTATTAGTTGGAGGCCAATCACTTTACAACATTTCAGTGGGTTTTGTCATACATTGACATGAATCAGCCATATAGTTACATGTATTCCCCATCCCGATCCCCAATCCCACCTCCCTCTCCACCCGACTCCTCAGGGTCCTCCCAGTGCACCAGGCCCGAGCACCTGACTCATGCATCCCACCTGGGCTGGTGGTCCGTTTCACCATAGATAATATACATGCTGTTCTTTCGAAACATCCCACCCTCACGTTCTCCCCCAGAGTTCAAAAGTCTGTTCTGGATTTCTGTGTCTCTTTTTCTGTTTTGCATATAGGGTTATCGCCACCATCTATCTAAATTCCATATATATGTGTTAGTATACTGTAATGTTCTTTATCTTTCTGACTTACTTCACTCTGTATAATGGGCTCCAGTTTCATCCATCTCATTAGAACTGATTCAAATGAATTCTTTTTAACGGCTGAGTAATATTCCATGGTGTATATGTACCACAGCTTCCTTATCCATTCATCTGCTGATGGGCATCTAGGTTGCTTCCATGTCCTGGCTATTATAAACAGTGCTGCGATGAACATTGGGGTGCACGTGTCTCTTTCAGATCTGGATTCCTCAGTGTGTATGCCCAGAAGTGGTATTGCTGGGTCATATGGCAGTTCTATTTCCAGTTTTTTAAGAAATCTCCACACTGTTTTCCATAGTGGCTGTACTAGTTTGCATTCCCACCAACAGTGTAAGAGGGTTCCCTTTTCTCCACACCCTCTCCAGCATTTATTGCTTGTAGACTTTTGGATAGCAGCCAAATATTCCATTTATTTTTATTAGTTGGAGGCTAATTACTTTAAAATATTGTAGTGGTTTTTGTCATATATTGACATGAATCTGCCATGGATTTACATGTATTCCCCATCCCAATCCCCCCTCCCACCTCCCTCTCTACCTGATCCCTCTGGGTCTTCCAGGTGCACCAGGCCCGAGCACTTGTCTCATGCATCCAACCTGGGCTGGTGATCTGTTTCACCCTAGATCTCTTGAAAAGACCCTGATGCTGGGAAAGATTGAAGGCAGGAGAAGAGGGGGATGACAGAGGATGAGATGGTTGGATGGCATCACCGACTCAATGGACATGAATTTGAGAAAACTCCCGGAGTTGGTGATGGACAGGGGGGCCTGGCGTGCTGCAGTCCATGGGGTTGCAAAGAGTCAAACACAAATGAGTGACTAACTGAACTGAACTGAAACTATCCTTTATAGATGAACTTGGGTGCAAATTTATTTATAGGAGAATACAATCTTAGGGATGACTTTTAGTGGACAGCACTGTGATCATTTAATAAGTAATGATTCATTTTTTATGCATAACTGTCCATTTGAACCAAGGATTTATCAATATCTTTATACAGAAAAACATATACTATAAATGCATGTTCAGTTTGTAGATTCTGGGACCTCCGCCTCTCTATGAGTAGACTACTTATCTAGCACAAAGCACTGAAGCCAACTGCTTAAATACTCTGTGCCTCAGCATACTCATCTGTAAAAGGTGGCAGTAACAGGATTACTGGAAGAATGAAATAATACAAGTAAATTTGGATCTTATATATCACAGAGTATATACTCAATTAAAAAATACCTTTTACGAGTGGTAAAGAACCCGCTTGCCCATGCAGGAGATGTGAGAGATGCTGGTATGACTCCTGTGTCAGGAAGATCCTCTGGAGGAGGGCATGGCAACCCACCCCAGTATTCCTGCCTGGGAAATCCCATGGACATTGGACAGTCCAAAAAGTTGCCACGAGTAGGACAAGACTGAAGTCACTTAGCATGTACACATTGTATAAAATCTGTTCATAGCCAATAATTGCTTTGAGAATAGGACAAATAATCAACAGAAGTAGAATACTATAATAAAAGTATATAATACATAAGCACATATTTAAATACATAAAATGAAACATACATAATATGTGAATACTCTATTTTATGTAAATTTTATAAATATACAATCTCTTGGCAATTCACTTGAGGTCATTTTGTATGTAATGCCTCTAAACAGAGTCTCACATCATCATCTTTCAGAAACTTGTGATGCATTATCTATCATTTCTAGTCTTGATTTCTTTGAAGTGCAGTGAAAACTTAAAGGCATTTGTTAAGCAACCTGAGTTCAGAATCCTTATAGATTTTTCCTGTTTCTCCTTTGTTTCAGTTGTCTGTCTCTACTCAACATGGCAGTAATTTTTATAATATTACTTCTAGTTTAATTTGTATTTATCAAGTTTTTCCCATGTTCAACATCACGTTCAAGAAAAGACTTATGGGGCACTATTTCATTAATTTGTATTCTACTTTATTAATGTTTTTCTTTATAAAAATTTATATAACTCATCTGAAAATGGTTGAGACTAACCCAGCTCTCACATGTTAAGCACTTAACTTCCCATTGGTGAATAATGTGGATTGAGAGTGGCTTGTCAGCTTGGTACAGTCTCTGTAAAGTTTGCAACAGTCAGTGTGGAGGAAATGGAGAGCAAATCTCTCTGGTAGAACTAGCTAATATAGAGTTAACTAGGTGAGTTTCCTGTATATGTTTCTTGAGTTATCAGATGCTCTTCCCTTCAAGTGACCTATTTTTAGTGACTGTAAATTTGATCTCTCAGATTATTAAATAGTAAGACTAAGCTGATGTCATAAAAATATTCATACTATTCCTATTGATTCTGAATTTGGTGGCATGTAGAAAAAATCATTCTGCAAACTCCTTTCGGATTGTTGGTGGGGATATTCTGAGTTGAAATTCATCAAACAGTATCTGGTAGTCCTTGGAATGCCTAAAAAGCGATGTGAAGGAAAAAGAGTATAAAAATATTGACTTCATAGAACTGCAGAACTAAGCAAGATTTGGCTTTTAATTTACAAAGTAACTAATTTTAAAAACTTTATTAAGTCTGATGGAAATTTTTTCATCAGATAGTATTGCGATATACAGCAAACCAAAAACTTGTCAGCATGTATTAACATATTCTCATACTATAAGAAAAGTTAAAGTTTAAAAATGAAATCAGCTTTCTATCAAAAATGAATTTTAATATTTGGAAGATTCAGAATCAAGTCAAAGTGTTTATTCTTACAACTGTCATTTTGGTAGCAGTACTAGTAACATGGCATAGTGAAACTTCAGACATTTACAAAATCCAGCCAGAGGGAACATATTCTCAAACCTTCCAAATCGCCCAGTAAGCTAAATAAATAATCCTTTGACACAGGACTCTTTCTTCCTTCCTAGGCTTCTAAATATTTGTCCCCCTTCTTTCTTTTTGCATAAGATCCTAATTTAAAAGTATTTTTTTTTTTAAAAAGTCTTTGACATGTTGAGGAACACAGAAGCCCAGGAGGACTTGATGAGGAGAAGTGGCCGAGAGAAAAACAGATAAAAGAGAAATTTACCATGGTAACTTGTAGAAAAAAAAATTTTTTTTTCCAGTGCTGGGGAAATTGGAGAGTTCCTACAATACTCCTGTCATTCATGACGTTCTCCTTAAGAGTTGTTTAGATAACTTTCTAAGTCATAGCATCAGAACCAGAACCAGTACCGGCTGATTGCAGAAAGAATCTTTCTCCAATATTCTAGATATTTCTAGCTATAAGAAGATAGAAGAATATTCCATCTGGCAACAATAAATAAAATTAAGACATCATATTACAATTCCTTTGGAATTCAAAAAACACTGCAAAACTCATAGTTGGACATAGAGATTAACTCAGAAATAAATCTGCAATACATTTGTTATTATTGCTTTCAGTTTTGTTTTGATCCAATTTTGAGGTCCTAAGTGGTACTACATCAGTCCTTTTTCTTAGGTAGCTGATTAAATCCATACCTCAAATTTCCCTTACCAGGCTCTGTCACTCTGAGGCTATTGTGAAACTGTTCAAATTACCCCAGGCAATTATAGTTCAGTTTGAACAGAGTATACTTTTCTGCCTCTTAGATACTAGGATTGACTATTACTCTTAGATAAAAGAATATGAGATGAAATGACAATGAGCTATTTCTGAAATACAATCTTAAGAAACATTATTTTTACTAAGCCCTCTTGTGCTTCTGTCATTTGATTAAGATAATCAGAATGCAGAGAACCGAGAAGAACTGAACCCAAATCACAGCCTGAGCCAACTCCAGTGCATCCTAGACATGCTTGCCAGAGTCACAGTCTCTAGCAAACCAGTGACTAGTAAATAACTATTTGTAACAAGCCACTGAATTTTTAGATTATTACATAGCATTAGAACAACAACCATTGACAAATACAGCATCAGAAAGTTGTGGTAAAATATATTGCATCTGCATCAAATGCACTTGATAGGTTGTATATAGATTCAGACAGCATGTAGATAGTTGGCATGACAATGCTAGTATGAAGAAGCAGGGTACCATCTCTAAGGACTGGAACTCAGAAGAATTTAAATCTTTTTGAAATTGAGAATGCTCATGAAAGGGTCTGAGTGTTGGAAAAGATAAGTAGATTTCCCAGGAACAGATTGAGATACAAGTCAATGAATACTTGAACTGGAATACTCGGTTAAGTCCTAGGAACAAGGATGTGTGGTTTTTGTTTTTTTTTAACAAGGATGCTTTAATGTTAAGTCACTTGACCTTCAACTGCTGCTGCTGCTGTTGCTGCTAAGTCGCTTCAGTCGTGTCTGACTCTGTGCGACGCCATAGACGGCAGCCCACCAGGCTCCCGTCCCTGGGATGCTCCAGGCAAGAACACTGGAGTGGGTTGCCATTTCCTTCTCCAATGCATGAAAGTGAAAAGTGAAAGTCAAGTTGCTCAGTCGTGTCTGCCTCTTAGCGACCCCATGGAACGCAGCCCACCCGGCTCCTCCATCCATGGGATTTTTCCAGGCAAGAGTACTGGAGTGGGGTGCCAGTGCCTTCTCCATGATCTTCAACTAGGGTTCTCAAATTCTCTTCAACAAAGGAAAAAGTTGACCCCAGCATTTGTAGTAAAGTTGCGGTAAGGATGAGCCTTGAAGTTAGCTCCAAATATACATAAATAACTAGTTTATGCAGGGACCTGGGAAGCAGAAAAATCAACACAAAACTGGTGAAGAAGAATGCTTTAAAAATCACTATCCAAAGAATTCCCATGTATCTTGAGTCAAACAGGTTTATAATGCAAACATTCTATGAGCTGGGGATTCTCTTTAATAAGTTTTCAAATTATACGTTTAAAAACCTTTTTAACAGATTAATTGTTAAATCATGATTATAAACTTTTTTTTAAAGTGCCCTTACTGGACAACCAGTACTGAAACTTAGCAGAAGGTTTTCACTGATAGTGATAGAACTTACCAGGAAATTCAGTCGTTTGTTTATTTGACTCAGCATGAAAGCACATACTATAGTAAATAGAAGAACATGAAGAGAGACATGTGTGTCCATTAAGGGGGCAGAATTTTCCTCAATTTTTAACACAATTGAGATGGAAACAGAAAACTCAGAAGATTGAGGAAGAGGAGAGAAAGTAAGTGCCTGAATTGAACAACATGCTAAGTGAGGAAAATTAACCATTTGTAATGCTGCTCTCTCCATCTCACTCCTCTCATTTCAGACTCTGATTATTGGTCCTTTGCTATCTCCAGATTACAACATTACTGTTCTCCCATTGTAACCTTCAGCTATGTAAAGCGTCTTATTGTATGGCTTTCCTCAAACTCTCGTATGTGACAAGTCCTCACCATCCTGCTTCCTGACACATGGTTAACTTAGGTAACAGGTAATTTCTCACTAATGTTGGAAACAGTGCTAGTTTTAAAGAGAGGAAATGGAGAACCACAAATCTGAATATGTCCAAAGAATTTTTTAAGATCCATCAATACGCCTAGGAAGGGAATAATCTTGACACTCTGCTATTAAGAAATCTTAAAGGAGTGCTAATAAAATGAGAATTAAAGAATTCTTGGGGTGATTAGGCATGTAATCTCACCTAGGTAACATCATCAATGTCAATTTCTTGATTTAAAATATGAGCAAACAAAGGCCCAGAAAGGTAGTAACTTCCCAAAGATATATTATTATTTGTTGGTTTTTTGTCTCATCCATCTTAATATATATAGCTGTATTTTAACAAAGAAATCTGATATCATTTCTTTAACTAAAGGAATTGGGATCTTCTACAATAGTGTCAGGAGAATGGGGAACAGAAGTGCTTGGTCACAATGCTTAAGACATCTTTTGAGATGTTAAAAAAAAATTATTCCAAGTTCTCTATAAGGTCAACACATTTTCCATCGTAAGAATTCCTAAGAATACCCTTAGTGAATACAGAATAAATATTTACAGCAATTAAAAACAATGACAATAACAACAGTATGCATGCACATACAGCCAGCATAGTACAGAGCAGAGGAGGCTTCTGATTCTATTTTGAGCTTTACCACTTACTAGCTGAATACCTGTAATAATTTTGAGTGTCAGTGTCTCCATATGTAAAATAGTCATAAAACTGTAAATTTTGACCATCAATGTAAGAATCATTATTTACTCATTCCATTACCATTTACTAAGGCTCTACTTGACTGGAAAGTTATCTAGGTACTAGAATTAACAGGCAATAAGAAAGGATTCTCCCTGTTATGGTTGAGCATATGATATGTGTGCATGTATGTGTATGTTTATGTATGTGTGTATGTTTCCTTGAGTTCAGTTCATTTCAGTCACTCACTCCTGTCCAACTCTTTGTGACCCCATGAATCGCAGCACGCCAGGCCTCCCTGTCCATCACCAACACCCAGAGTTTACTCAAACGCATGTCCATCGAGTCAGTGAGGCCATCCAGCCATCTCATCCTCTGTCGTCCCCTTATCCTCCTGTCCCCAACCCTTTCCAGCATCAAGATCTTTTTCAATGAGTCAACTCTTCGCATGAGGTGGCCGAAGTATTGGAGTTTCAGCTTCAGCATCAGTCCTCCAATGAACACCCAGGACTGATCTGCTTTAGGATGGACTGGTTGAATCTTCTTGCAGTCCAAGGGACTCTCCAGAGTCTTCTCCAACACCACAGTTCAAAAGCATCAATTTTTTGGCCCTCAGCTTTCTTCACAGTCCAACTCTCACATCCATATATGACCACTGGAAAAACCATACCCTTGACCAGACGAACCTTTGATGGCAAAGTAATGTCTCTGCTTTTTAATATGCTGTCTAGGTTGGTTATAACTTTCCTTGCAAGGAATAAGTGTCTTTTAATTTCATGGCTGCAATCACCATCTGAAGTGAATTTGGAGCCCCCCCAAAAAATAAAGTCTGACACTGTTTCCCCATCTATTTCCCATGAAGTGATGGGATCAGATGCCATGATCTTAGTTTTCTGAATGTTGGGCTTTAAGCCAACTTTTTCATTCTCCTCTTTCACTTTCATCAGGAGGCTTTTTAGTTCCTCTTCACATGTCATCTGCATATCTGAGGTTATTGATGTTTCTCCTGGCAATCTTGATTCCAGCTAGTGCTTCTTCCAGCCCAGCATTTCTCATGATGTACTCTGCATATAAGTTAAATAAGCAGGGTGACAATATACAGGCTTGATATACTCCTTTTCCTATTTGGAACCAGTGTGTTATTCCATGTTCAGTTCTAACTGTTGCTTCCTGACCTGCATACAGGTTTCTCAAGAGGCAGGTCAGGTGGTCTGGTATTCCCATCTCTTGAAGAATTTTTCACAGTTTATTGTGATCCACACAGTCAAAGTTTTTGGCATAGTCAATAAAGCAGAAATAGATTTTTTTTTTTCGGGAATTCTCTTGCTTTTTCAATGATCCAGCGGATATTGACAATTTGATCTCTGGTTCCTCTGCCTTTTCTAAGTCCAGTATGAACATCTGGTAGCTCATGGTTCATATATTGCTGAATCCTGGCTTGGAGAATTTTCAGCATTACTTTACTAGCGTGTGAGATGAGTGCAATTATGTGGTAGATTGAGCATTCTTTGGCAATGCCTTTCTTTGGGATTGGAATTAAAACTGACCTTTTCCAGTTCTGTGGCCCTGCTGAGTTTTCCAAATTTGGTGGCATATTGAGTGCAACACTTTCACAGCATCATCTTTTAGGATTTGAGAAATAGCTCAACAGGAATTCCATCACCTCCACTAGCTTTATTTGTAGTGATGCTTCCTAAGGCCCACTTGACTTCACATTCCAGGATGTCTGGCTCTAGGTGAATGATCACACCATCATGATTATCTGGATCATGAAGATCTTTTTTGTACAGTTCTTCTGTGTCTTCTTGCCACCTCTTAATATCTTCTCCTTCTGTGAGGTCCATACCATTTCTGTCCTTTGTCAAATCCGTCTTTGCATGAAAAGTCCCTTGGTATCTTTAATTTTCTTGAAGAGATCTCTAGTCTTTCCCATTCTGTTGTTTTCCTCTATTTCTCTGCATTCATAGCTGAGGAAGGCTTTCTTATCTCTCCTGGCTATTCTTTGGAACTCTGCATTCAAATGGCAATATCTTTCCTTTTCTCCTCTACTTTTCGCTTCTCTTCTTTTCACAGCTATTTGTAAGGCCTCCTCAGATGGCCATTTTGCTTTTTTGCATTACTTTTCCATGGGGATGGTCTTGATCCCTGTCTCCTGTACAATGTCACGAACTTCCATCCATAGTCCATCAGGCACTCTATCAGATCTAGTCCCTTAAATCTATTTCTCACTTCCACCATATAGGCATAAGGGATTTGATTTAGGTCATACCTGAATGGTCTTGTGGTTTTCTCCACTTTGTTCAATTTAAGTCTGAATTTGGCAAAAAGAAGTTCATGATCTCAGCCACAGTCAGCTCCAGGTCTTGTTTTTGCTGACTGTATAGAGCTTCTCCATCTTTGGCTGCAAAGAATACAATCAGTCTGATTTCAGTGTTGACCCTCTGGTGATGTCCATGTGTAGAGTCTTCTCTTGTGTTGTTGGGAGAGGGTGTTTGCTATGACCAGTGCGTTCTCTTGGCAAAACTCTATTAGCCTTTGCCCTGCTTCATTCCATACTCCAAGATCAAATTTGCCTGTTATTCCAGATGTTTCTTGACTTCCTGCTTTTGCATTCCAGTCCCCTATAATGAAAAGGACATTTTTTTAGGGTGTTAGTTCTAAAAGGTCTTGTTGGTCTTCATAGAACCACTCTACTTCAGCTTCTTCAACATTACTGGTCAGGGCATAGGCTTGGATTACCATGATATTGAATGGTTTGCCTTGGAAATGAACAGAGATCATTCTGTCTTTTTTGAGATTGCATCCAAGCACTGCATTTCAGATTCTTTTGCTAACCATGATGGCTACTCCATTTCTTCTAAGGGATTCCTGCCCACAGTAGTAGATATAATGGTCATCTTATTAAATTCACCCATTCCAGTCTGTTTTTAGCTTGCTGATTCTTAGAATGTCGACATTCACTCTTGCCATCTCCTGTTTGACCACTTCCAATTTGCCTAGATTCATGGATCTAACATTCCAGGTTCCTATGCAATATTGCTCTTTACAACATCAGACCTTGCTTCTATCACCAGTCACAACCACAACTGGGTATTGTTTTTGCTTTGGCTCCATCCCTTCATTCTTTCTTGAGTTGTTTCTCCACTGATCTCCAGGGGCATATTGGGAACCTACCGATCTGGGGAGTTCCTCTTTCAGTATCCTATCATTTTGCCTTTTCATACTGTTCACGGGATTCTCAAGGCAAGAATACTGAAGTGGTTTGCCATTCCCGTCTCCAGTGGACCACATTCTGTCAGACCTCTCCACCATGACCCGTCCTTCTTGGGTGACCCCACACAGCATGGCTTAGTTTCATTGAGTTAGACACGATTGTGGTCCTGTGATCAGATTGGCTAGTTTTCTGTGATGATGGTTTCAGTGTGTCTGCCCTCTGATGCCTTCTCACAACACCTACCATCTTACTTGGGTTTCTCTTACCTTGGACATGGGGTTCTCTTCACGGCTGCTCCAGCAAAGCGCAGCCATTGCTCCCTACCGTGGATGAGGGGGATCTCCTCACGGCCACCCTTCCTGACCTTGAACATGGAGTAGCTCCTCTTGGTCCTCCTGCGCCCGCACAGCTGTTCCTCCTTGGATGTTGCTTCCTTGAGAGAGGGCTACAAAAATAAATAACAGATAAATAAGAAAGATAATTTCATACAAAAGTGTCACAAATTACATAAAACCAGAGACTATAACAGACAAGGTAATGCAGATGGTACAGTAATTTAGATTGAGTAGTTAAGGAAGAGGTCACACTTGAACTGATACCTGAATTACAAGAGGACCTAGATAAGCAAAGATCAGGAGAAAATAGTTTAGAGGGTAAAAATAACAAGGGGAAGAACCTGGCATACATTAATATAGTAGAAATAAAAAGTAGAAAGTAGTCTAGACTTGCTGGAGCCCAGTGAAAAGGCAGGAGATAAATCTGGAAACATTGGCAGAGGCAATGTGTCGTCTTTTAGACCAACGTTAGAAGTGAAATTTATTTTTTAAATGCAGTAAAAAGCCATTATGAGATGTTACAAAGAAAGGGTTTTTATCTCCATTTTAAAATATGCCATCCCGTTGTATGTTGAATAGTTTGCAGTTGTGTAGGAAGAAGATTTAATAAGATATTTACTGTAGCAGTTCAGAGTTCAGGTAAGATATGTGGTCAACTTTTGGTAGTGTGGTAAATACCTCAAAGAAATGAGCTGGTGGAAAATGAACACATTTAGGATGTATTCTGGACTTCTTGGTGGACTGAAGATGAATAAATTTATAAGGAGAATCAAAGATGGTTTTGATTTCTGGACTGACTACGGAAAATGATAACTTCGTAACTAAAAAGCTTGGTTGGAGAATAGATTTTTATGGAGAAACGTACAAATTTTGCTTTGACCTTGTTAAATCTGAGATATCCATTCTTGCTCCAAGAGTAGATAGCATGTAGCAATTAGGCATAGGAGTCTGAAGTGAGTCAGCATGTGGATGGCATTTAGATCCATGAGACTGAATGAAATAGCACAGTGGGAGATTATAGACCAATCAGTAAGATATGGAATTGCATTTGTAAAATACTTAACAAGGTAACCAAAAATGAGTGCTTATATACCAGCTTTCCTTCTCTTCAAATTATTTCATTTCATGGTTGCAACAACCAATGAAGTTGGTCATATCTACCGCTTCTTTATAGCCATCAAATTGGATCACAAGACCACAATTTCTATCCTACAAAAAAAGTGCAATAGAAGTTAGAGGGATAAGGCAAGAAAATAGAAAAGTAGGTGTGTATTTAACATACAGGACCACCCAGTAGTTCTAAAAACTCTACATACATGATGGTAATTTTCTATATCTTGTATTTCATCTTTACAAGATAGAAACAGAAAAATGATTCCTATTTCCAAATGTGCTTCTGTAAAGCTGCTAGGATCTGATGCTAGCTAGATCTTCCAGTTAGGTGCTAGCAAGGTCTGTAAATGAGATGCACTTTCATGAAATGTGAATTTATATGTTAGGACTAAAAGTTATTTCATTAGCATCCCTAGAAATATTTCTCAATCAGCCATGTGTCAGAATAATTTTCATCCTAGGCTGTGGAATATTTGAAAAATTTTCGTACAGTAATATGTTCCTCTCTTTTCCTTCCTAATAAAAAAGCTGTGTTTAACATTAGCAAGAAATTAAATATCGGCTGAGTTAAGCATCTATTAAGAAGCAGGATGATAAGGATATGATACATAATAGAGGCAAAATTTTCAAGTTACATACGACCTACATGAGGTAGTAGGTATTGGGCACAATCAAAAAGTAGGTATATTCACACGGTATTTGACAGGACAGGAAGGCAATGGTGGAATTCCTGGTATCCAGTACAAAGTGTTCTCAAAGCCAAATGGAAGTGGCAGGAATATTTTCACTAGAGCTGTCTCCATAGATGAGTACTTCTGACTGTGAAATTTTAAAGCCTGGTTCCCTGGACCTTTCAAATGTTATGAGCTAATTATTACCATTTAATAAATTTATTAACAACTTTATCTAGGAAAACAGACATGGAATTTGCAATTAAGACTGAATCAGACTTCCAGTTCAAGATGGCGGAGTAGAAGGACGTGCATCCATCTCCTTCTGTGAGAACAACTAGCTGTTGAACTATCAATAGGAGGATGCTGGAACCCACCAAAAATGATACCCTGTGTCCAAAGACAAAGAAGAAGGTGCAGCAAGATGGTTGTCGTTGCTGTTGTTTAGTCACCCAATCGTGTCCAACTTTTTACAACCCCATGGACTGCAGCACACCAGGCAGCACTGTCCCTCACCATATCCTGAAGTTTGCCCAAGTTCATGTCCATTGCATAAGTGATTCCATCTAGCCATCTCATCTTCTGATGCCCTCTTCTCCTCTGCCCTCCATCTTTCCCAGAAGCAGGGACTTTTCCAATAAGTCAGCTGTTGGTATCAAATGACCCAAATACTGGAGCTTCAGCTTCAGCATCAGTCCTTCCACCAAGTATTCAGGGTTGATTTCCCTTAAGATTGACTGGTTTGAGCTCCTTGCTGTCCAAGGGAGATCAAACCTGCTAACCAGCAAGATGGTAGGAGGGATGCAATCATAGTAAAATCAAATCCCACACTCCCTGGGTGGGTGACCCACAAACTGGAGAACAATAATACCAAAGAAGTTCTCCCATTGCTATGATGTTTCTGAGTCCCTCATCAGGCTTCCCAGTCTGAGGATCTGACAAAAGGACTGGGAATTCTCAGGGAATCTGACATTGAAGGCCAGTGGGATTTGATTATAGGACTTCCACAGGACTGGGGCAAACAGAGTCTCCAGTGTTGGAGGGCACAAATGAAATTTTGCATGCACAAAGATCCAGAAGAAAGGAGCAGTGACCCCACAGAAGACTGAACCAAAACTACCTACCAGTGTTGGAAGGTCCCCTGTGGAGGCATGGGTCAGCAGGAGTTCACCATAGGAACAGAGGAACAAGCAGCAGCAGTTCTATCAAGTCACCCTTGGCATAAGTCCACTTGGAGGTTGCCATTAACCCTACTACAGAGCCCACAGACCCCAGGGCTGGGTAACCTCAAGCCAAATGACTAACAGGAAGGGAACACAACCCCACCCACCAGCAGATAATTGGATTAAGCTTAACTGAGCAAGGCCCTGTCAACCAGAGGAAGACCTAGTTTTTCCCACCCTGGCCCTCTCATTAAGAAGCTTACAGAAGCTCTTAACCTCATCTACCTGAAGGCAGAAAGAAAAAGCAAGAAGAACCACAATCCCACAGCAGTTAGAACAAATACTACATTACAGAAAGCTAATCAGGATGAAAAAGCAGAGAGTTATATCCCAGATGAAGGGGCACTATAAAACCCCAGAAAAACAACTAAATGAAGTGGAGACAGGCAACATGCCAGAAAAAGAATTCAGAATAATGATAGTGAAGACGATCCAGGATCTCAGAAACAGACTGGAGAAGATGCAAGAAATGTTTACCAAAGACCTAGAAGAACTAAAGAACAAACAAACAGAGATGAAGAATACACTAGAAGGAAACAATAGTAGAATAACTGAGGCAGAAGAACAGATAAGTGACCTGGAGGATAGAATGGTGGAAATCGCCACCATAGAACAGAACATAGAAAAAATAATGGAGGGGGGAAAAAAGAGAATACAGCCTAAGAGACCACTGGGACAACATTAAATGCATCAACATTTACATTATAGGGGTCCCAGAAGGAGAAGAGAGAAAGAAAAGGCCTGAGAAAATGTTTGATAATAGCTGAAAACGTCCGTAAGATGGAAAGGAAATAGTCAACCAAGTCCAGGAAGTGCAGAGAATACCAGGTATGATAAACCCAAGGAAGAACATCCTAAATCACATAATAATCAAAAATCAAATTAAAAATAAAGGTAAAATATTAAAAACAAGAAGGGAAAAACAACAACAAAGGAACTCCCATCAGGTTATCAGCTAATTTCTCAACAGAAATTATACAAGCCAGAAGTGAGTGGCATGATATATTTAAAGTAATGAAAGGGAAGAACCTACAACCAAGAATACTCAACCCAGCAAGACTTTCATTCAGATTTGATGGAGAAATCAGTTTTCCAGACAAGCAAAAGTTACAAGAATTCAGCACCACCAAACCAACTTTACACCAAATGCTAAAGGAACTTCTCCAGGCAGGAAACACGAGAGAAGGAAAAGACCTACAGAAAATAAACCCAAAATAATTAAGAAAATGGTAACAGGATCATACATATCTATAATTATCTTAAATGTAAATGGATGAACTCTGGTGTTGAAGAAGACTCTTGGGAGTTCCTTGGACTGCAAGGAGATCAAGCCAATCAATCCATAAAGGAAATCAGTCCTGAATATTCATTGGAAGGACTGATGTTGAAGCTGAAGCTCCATAACTTTGGCCACTTGATGCAAAGAACTGACCCATTTGAAAAGACTGTTATACTGGGAAATATTGAAGGTGGGAGGATAAGGGGACTATAGAGATGGTTGGATGACATCACCAACTCAATGGACGTGAGTTTGAGCAAGTTCTTGGAGTTGGTGATGGACAGGGAAGCCCTGGCATGCTACAGTCCATGGGGTCGGACACAACTGAGCAACTGAACTGAATTGGATTAAATGTATCAACCAAAAGACATAGACTGGCTGGGTGGATGAAAAAATGGGCAAGTATGCACTTACCACACCACTCTGCTTGACCCAACAAACTGTATATAATTATTTTATATTGTTAAGTTAATCACGTTCTCCCATTATAACTTGCAATTGTATTTATCTATTATTTTTTGTCTGGCTATTGATTGTGAAAACTGACTAACATTTTTTACTATTGTGAAAAAAAGGGATAAAGTCAAGTCAGAGATAAGTCTCAAAGCAGTCTACCATCTTCTTAAATATTAGTTCTTGAAAATTACATCTCTTTAAAGATTCACATGGGTTTTAATTATTAGCAATTCAGGAGTACACAATTAATCATATATAAATTCACAACTGAATTATTGTTGTTCAGTCAACAAGTTGTGTCTTACTCCTTGCAAGCCCACAAACTGCAGCAAACCGGCTTCCCTGTCCTATCTTTCAGAATTCGCTCAACATGTCCATTGAGTCCATCATACTGTCTAACTACCTCATCCTCTGCCACCTTATTCCTTTGCTTTCAAAATTTCCCAGCATCAGGTTCTTTTCCACTGAGTCAGCTCTTTGCATAAAGTGGCCAAATTACTGAAGCTTGAGCTTCAGCATCAGTCCTTCCAATGAATATTCAGGTTTGATTTCCTTTAGACTTGAATGCTTGATCTTCCTGCAGTCCAAGGGACTCTCAAGAGTCTTCTCCAGCACCATAATTCAATTCTTCGGTGCTCAGCCTTCTTTAGCATCCATCTCTCACATATGTACATGAATACTGGAAAAACCATGGCTTTGACCATATGGATCTTTGTCGGCATTGTATTGTCTCTGCTTTTAAATACACTGACTAGATTTGTTATAGCCTTCCTTCCAAGGACCAAGTGTCCTTTAATTTCATGGTTGCAGTCACCATCTGCAGTGATTTTGGAGCCCAAGAAAATAAAATACGTCACTGTTTCCAGTTTTTCCCCTTCAACTTGCCATAAAGTGATAGAACCAGATGCCATGATCTTAGTTTTTTGAATGTTGAATTTCAAGCCAGTTTTTTCACTCTCCTCTTTCACCCTCATCAAGGGGATCTTTAGTTCCTCTTTACTTTCTGCCATTAGAATGGTATCAAATGCATATCTGAGGTTGTTGACATTTCTCCTGGAAATCTTAATTCCAGCTTGTGATTCATCCAGTCTGGAATTTCACATGATGTACTCTGTATAGAATTTAAATAAGCAAGGTGACAATATACAGCCTTGATGTACTCCTTTCCCAGTTTTGAACCAGACAGTTGTTCTATGTCCACTTTTAACTGTTGCTTCTTGACCATCATACAGGTTTCTCAGGAGATTGGGAGGTAGTCTGGTACTTACAGTTTTTAAAGAATTTTTCAGTTTGTTTTGATCCACAAAGTCAAAGGTTTTAGCATAGTCAATGAAGCAGAAGTAGATAGTTTTATGGAACTCACTTGCTTTCTTCATGATCCAATGAATGTTGGCAATTTGAACTCTGTTTCCTCTTTGAAACCCAGGTGGTACATCTGGAAGCTCTTGATACATAAATTGCTGAAGGCTAGCTTGAAAGATTCTGAGTTCCTTGGTATTTACCCAAATGAATTGAAAACTTTTATCTACACAAAAACTGGCACATCAATGAATACAGTAGCTTTATTCAAAATTGCTAAATCTCTTTTTAAATTAAATTTAATTTTTTTAAACACCAAAACACTTTGTACTGGGGTATAGGTATAGCCAATTAACAAGGCTGTGATAGTTTCAGGTGAATTGTGAAGGGACTCAACCATACATATACATGCTTCCATTCTCCCCCAAACTCCCCTCCCATCCAGGCTAGCATATTACATTGAGCAGAGTTTCATGTGATATACAATATGTTTTAATTGGTTATTCATTTTAAATATAGCAGTGTGTAAATGACCTTCCCATAGTCCATAACTATTCCTTCCCCCGGCATCCACGAGTCCGTTTTCTAAGTCTGTGAGTCTCTGTTTTGAAAGCAATTTAAGAAAGCCTTCCTCAGCAATCAATGCAAATAGAGGAAAACAATAGAATGGGAAATACTAGAGATCTCTTTAAGGAAATTAAAGATACCAAAGCAACATTTCATGCAAAGATGGGCTTAATAAGGGACAGAAATGGTGTGGGCCTAACAGAAGCAGAAGATATTAAGAAGAGGTGGCAAGAATACACAGATCTATACAAAAAAGATCTTCACGACCCAGATAATCACGATGATATGATCACTCACCTAGAGCCAGACATCCTGAAATGTGAAGCCAAGTGGGCCTTAGGAAGCATCACTATGAACAAAGCTAGTGGAGGTGATGGAATTCCAGTTGAGCTATTTCTCAAATCCTAAAAGATGATGCTGTGAAAGTGTTGCACTCAGTATGCCAGCAAATCTGGAAAACTCAGCAGTGGCCACGGGACTGGAAAATGTCAGTTTTCATTCCAATCCCAAAGAAAGGCAATGCCAAAGAATGCTCAAACTACTGCACAATTGCACTCATCTCACACCTAGTAAAGTAATGCTCAAAATTCTCCAAGCCAGGCTTCAGCAATACGTGAACCGTGAGCTTCCAGATGTTCAAGCTGGTTTTAGAAAAGGCAGAGGAACCAGAGATCAAATTGCCAACATCCCTTGAATTATCAGAAAAGCAAGAGAGTTCCAGAAAAACATCTGTTTCTCCTTTATTGACTATGCCAAAGCCTTTGACTGTGTGGATCACAATAAACTGTGGAAAATTCTGAAAGAGTTGGGAATACCAGACCACCTGACCTGCCTCTTGAGAAATCTGTACATAGGTCAGAAAGCAGTAGTTAGAACTGGACATGGAAAAACAGACTGGTTCTAAGTAGGAAAAGGAGTACGTCAAGCCTGTATATTGTCACCCTGCTTATTTGACTTATATGCAGAGTAAATCATGAGAAACCCTGGGTTGGAAGAAGCATAAGCTGGAATCAAGATTGCCGGGAAAAATATCAATTACCTCAGATATGCAGATGACACCACCCTTAATGGCAGAAAGTGCAGAAGAACTAAAGAGCCTCTTTTTTTCTTTTCTCTCTCTCTCTCTCTCTCTTTCTCTCTCTCTCTCTCTTTTTTCCATTTATTTTTATTAGTTGGAGGCTAATAACTTTACAATATTGTAGTGGTTTTTGCCATACATTGACATGAATCAGCCATGGATTTACATCTGTTCCCTATCCCGATGCCCCCTCCCGCCTTCCTCTCTATCCCATCCCTCTGGGTCATCCCAGTGCACCAGCCCTGAGCACTTGTCTCATGTATCCAACCTGGGCTGGTGATCTGTTTCACTCTTGATAGTATACTAAAGAGCCTCTTAATGAAAATGAAAAAGGAGAGTGAAAAGGTTTGCTTAAGGCTCAATATTCAGAAAATTTAGATCATGGCATCTGGTCCCATCACTTCATGGGAAATAGATGGGGAAACAGTGGAAACAGTGACTGACTTTTTTTTTTGGGGGGGGGGGGCGGCTCCAAAGTCACTGGAGATGGCAGCTGCAGTGGTGAAATTAAAGACACTTACTCCTTGGAAGGAAAGTTATGACCAACCTAGGCAGCATATTAAAAATCATAGACATTACTTTGCTAACAAAGGTCTGTCTAGTCAAGGCTATGGTTTTTCCAGTGAGAGTTGGACTATAAAGAAAGCTGAGTGCTGAAGAATTGATGCTTTTGAACTGTGGTGTTGGAGAAGACTCTTGAGAGTCCCTTGGACTGCAAGGAGATCCAACCAGTCCATCCAAAAGGAGATCAGTCCTGGGTGTTCATTGGAAGGACTGGTGTTGAAGCTGAAATTCCAATATTTTGGCCACCTGATGTGAAGAGCTGACTCTTTTGGAAAGACCCTGATGCTGGGAAAGATTGAGGGCAGGAAGAGAAGGGGCCGACAGAGGATAAGATGGTTGGATGGCATCAGCAACTCAATGGACTTGAGTTTGGGTGAACTCCGGGAGTTGGTGGTGAACAGGGAGGCTTGGCATGCTGCGGTTCGTGGGGTCGCAAAGAGTGGGACACGACTGAGTGACTGAACTGAACTGAACTCATGTGTATCATTTCTTTTTATATTCCACATATAAGGGATATCTTATTGTATTTCTCCTTCTCTGTCTGACTGACTTTACTCAGTATGACACTCTCTACGTCCATCCTGCTGTTGCAAATGACCTTATTTCATTATTTTTAAAGGCTCCATAATATTCCATTGTACACACACACACACACACACACACACACACACACACACACACCCTCCACATTTCTTTATCTATTCCTTTGTCAATGGACATTTAGGTTGTTTCCATGTTTTGGCCATTGTAAACAGTGCTGGAATGAACACTGGGGAGCAGATATCTTTTCAAGCCATGTTTTTCTCTGTATATATGCCCAGGAGTGGGATTACAGGGTCACAGGGTAGCTCTATTTTAGTATTTTAAGGTAACTCCATAGTGTTCTCCCTGATAACTGACTTATTGGAAAAGACCCTGATGCTGGGAAAGATGGAAGGCAAGAGGAGAAGGGGACAACACAGGATGAGATGGTTGGATGGCATCACCAACTCGATGGACATTAGTTTGTGTAAGTTTCAGGAGTTGGTGATGGACAGGAAAGCCTGGTGTGCTTCAGTCCATGGGGTTGCAAAGAGTTGGACATGACTGAGTGACTAAACTGATTGAAACTGTTCTCCACAGTGACTGTACCAATTTACATTCCCACCAACAGCATAGGAGGTTTCCCTTCTCTCCACACACTCTCCAGCATTTATTGTTTGTGGATTTTTTGATGATAACCATTCTGACTGGTGTGAGGTGATATCTCACTGCAGTTTTGATTTGCATTTCTCTAATTATGTGCTCATCAGCCATCTGTATGTCCTCTTTAGAGAAACGTCTATTCAGGTCTTCTACCCATTTCTTCAGTGTTTGTTTTGATGCTATAAAGTGTCATAAGCTGTTTGTAAATTTCAGAGACTGATCCCTTATCAGTCACATCATTTGCAAATATTTTCTCTCAATCTGTGGATTGTGTTTTTGTTTTGCTTATTGTCTTTTTGTCTTATTGTTTTGCTTATTATCCTTTACTTTGCATAAGCTTTTGCATTTTAGTAGGTCCTATTTGTTTATTGTGCTTTTATTTCCATTACTCTGGGAAATTAATTTTAAAAGTTTTGCTTTGATTTATGTCAGAGAGTGCTCTGCCAATGTTTTCCTCTAAGACTTCTATAGTGTCCTGTCTAATATTTAGGTCTTTAATCCATTTTGAGCTTATTTTTGTGTATGGAGTTAAGGAATGATCTAATTTCATTCTTTCACATGTGGCTGTCCAGTTTACCCAGCACCATTTGCAGAAGAAACTGTCTTTCTAACATTGTGCTTTGTCATAGATTAAGTGACTACAGGTACATGGGTTTATTTCTGAGTTTTCTATCCTGTTCCATTAATCTATATTTCTATTTTTGTGCCAGTACCATACTGTCTTGATGACTGTAGCTTTGTACTATAGATTGAAGTCAGGGAGCTTGATTCTTCCAGCTCTGTTTTACACTTTCAAGATTGCTTTGGCTATTTGGGGTCTTTTGTGTCTCCATAAATATTCTGCGATTTTTTTTTTTTTTTTTTTTTTTTTTTTTTTTGTTCTAGTTCTGGTAATTTGATAGAGATTGCATTGAATCTGTAGATTGTGTTGGGTAGTATAGTTATTTTGACAATATTGATTCTTCCAATCCACGAACATGGTACATCTTTCCATCTGTTTATATCTTCTTCAATTTCTTTCATAAGCATCCTATAGTTTTCAGAGTACAGGTCTTTGTCTCCTTAGGTAGGTTTATTCCTAGGTATTTTATTCTTTTGGATGCAATGGTAAATGCAATTGCTTCTTGAATTTCTCTTTCTTATATTTCATTGCTAGTGTATAGAAATGCAACAGATTTCTGTGTATTAATTTTGTAACGTGCAAATTTACCAAGTTCATTGATGAGTTCTAGTAGTTTTCTGGTAACATCTTTATGATCTTCTCTGTATAATATCATGTCACCTGCAAACAGATTTTTGAAAAAAAAAAACCTTTCAATTTGGATTTCCTTTACTTCTTATTCTTTTCTGATTGCTGTGGATAGGACTTCCAAAATTATGTTGAATAAAAGTAATGAGAGTGGACAATCTTGTCTTCTTCCTGATCTTGGAGGAAATACTTTCAGCTTTAGCCATTGAGCATGATGCTGGCTGTAGGTTTGTGATATATAGCCTTTATTATATTCAGTTATATACCCTCTACGCCCACTTTCTGGAGAGTTTTTATCAAAAATGGGTGCTGAATTTTGTCAAAAGCCTTTTCTGCATCAAATGAGATGATCATGAAGTTTTTAATTCTTCAATTTGCTGATATGATGTATCACATTGATCCGCAGATGTTGAAAATCCTCCCATCCCTTGAATAAACCCCTTCTGATCATGGTGTATGATCTTTTTAATGTATTGTTGGTTACAGATTGCTAGTAATTTGTTGAGGATTTTTGCATCTATGTTCATCAGTGACATTGACCTGTAGTGTGTGTGTGTGTGTGTGTGTGTGTGTGTGTGTGTGTGTGTGTGTGTGTATGCGTGCTTTGTCTAGTTTTGATATCAGTGTGATGGTGGCCTCATAAAATGAATTGGGAAGCTTTTCTTCCTCTGTAATTTTTAGGATCAGTTTCAGGACAGGTCTTAACTCTTCTCTAAATGTTTGACAAAATTTGCCTGTGAAGCCATCAGGTCCTGAACTCTTGTTTGTGGGAGGCCTTTAATCCTGATTCCAATTTCAGTGCTTGTGATCGATCTGTTCATATTTCTATTCTTCCTGGTTCAGTTGAGGGAGACTGCACCTTTCTAAGAAACTGTCCATTTTTCCAGGTTGTCCATTTTACTGGGAAATAGTTGTTCATAGTAGTCTCTTATGATTCTTATATTTCTATGGAGTCAGATTTAACTTCTCCTTTTTCATTTATAATTTTACTGATTTGAATTCTCTCCCTTTTTGTTCTTGATGAGTCTGGCTAAAGGTTTATCAGTCTTGTTCATCTTTTCAAACAACCCGTTTTTAATTTCATTGATCTTTGTAATTGTTTTCTTTGTCTCTATTTCATTTATTTCTGCTCTGATCTTTATGATTTCCTTCCTTCTACTAACTTTAGGTTTTGTTTGTTCTTTTTTCTTTAGTTGTTAGGTGTAAGGTTAAGCTGTTTGTTTGATGTTTTTCTTGTTCCTTGAAGTAAGACTGTACTGCTATAAACTTCCCTCTAAGAACTATGTTTGCTGCATCTCATAAGTTTTGGGCTGCTGTGCTTTCATTTTCATTTGTCTCTAGGTATTTTTTTATTTCTTCTTTTTTTCAGTTATCCAAACGTTGTTTAGTAGTGCATGTTTAGCTGCCATATTTGTGTTTCTTAGATTTTTTCCCCTTGTAGTTTATTTTTTATCTCATAGTGTTACAATCAAAAAAGATACTTGATATTATTTCAATTTTCTTAAATTTACCAAGGCTCCCCTTGTGGCTCAGCATGTGGTCAATCCTGCAGACTGTTCCATGTGCACTTGAGAAAAATGAGTAAGTAGTCTGCTGCTTTTGGATGGAATGCTTTATAAATATCAATTAAGCCCAAATCATCTGAAGTGTCATTGAAGGTCTGCATTTCTGTATTGATTTTCTGTCTGGATAATATGTCCATTGATGAAAGTGGAATACTAAAGTTCCTCACTATTTATTGCATTACTATATTTCTCCCTTTATGTTCGTTAGTATTTGCCTTATGTATTGATGTGCTCCTATGTTTGGTATATGAAAGTGAAAGTTAACTTCACTCAGTTATGTCTGACTCTTTGTGAGACCAAGGACTATACAGCCCATGGAATACTCCAGGTCAGAATACTGGAGTGGGTAGCCTTTCCCTTCTCCAGAGGATCTTCCCAATCCAGGGATTGAACCCAGGTCTCCCACATTGCAGGCAGATTCTTTACCAGCTGAGCCACAAAGGAAGCTGATGTTGGCTGCAGAAGGACACTAAATAATGATCAAAGATTCAATCCAAGAAGAGGTTATAAAAATTATAAATAAATATAAATGCTGGGTGCATATATATTTATAATTTTTATAATTTCTTCTTGGATTGAACCTTTGATCATTATTTAGTGTCCATCTTTGTCTCTTAAAACAGTCTTTGTTTTAAAGTCTGTTTTGTCTGATATGAGTATAGCTACTCTAACTTTCTTATTATTTCCATCTGCATAAAATTCCTTCTTCCATCTCCTTATTTTCAGTTTGTAAGTGTCCATAGGTATGAAGTGGGTCTTTTGTAGACAACATACATACGGGTCTTGCTTCTGTATCCACTCAGCCAGTCTATGTCTTTTAGTTGTTGCATTTAATCCATTTACAACATTTAAGGTAATTATCAATATGCATGATCCTATTACCATTTTATTATAGAATTACTAAATATTCAAATCTACTAACATATCTTGTAGGTGAGTAGACAATTAAATTGTGTATATCAAACAATGAAATTTTATACAATGCTAAAAAGAAATGAGGTATAAGGACATGAAAAAAACCTGGAGGAATTTAAATGCATATTCCAAAGTAAAAGCCAACATGAAAAGTCTACACACTGTATGATCCAACTATATGACATTCTTTCTGGAAAAGGCAAAACTACGAAGAGAATTTAAAAAATTAGATGTATCAGTGATTGCGAGAAGGGAAGATTAGTAGAGTAGGGAGTGCTTTAAGGGCAGTGAAACTATTCTGTATGAAATGCTATAATGGTATATAAATATTATATTTGTCAAAATCCATAGACTGTACAACATCAAGACTGAACCCTAAAGTAAACTATGAACTGTGTGTTGTAATGATGTACTAATAAAGCTGAGTGTAATAACAAATCAGGGATTTCTTGAAAATGGGGGAAGCTATGTATGTGTAGAGTTAGAGAATACATGGAAACTCTATACATCATCCTAAATTTTGTTGTGAACCTAAAACTTCCCTAAAAACAGTGAATATTTTTTTAAAAGATAGAAAAATATAAAAAAATGAAGAGACAATAGCAGATAAATCAGACACTTAGAAGATTCTGCAATGTAAATAAAACAGGTGAATTAGTGATAACTACTGATCAAACAAGAGAAAGCTGAATCTGAACATTACAGTGTGAGAAAATAAATATGAACCCATTTTTTTGCCACAGAATGTCCGAAATGTTCAGTAACTGCAGATGCAACATGTCTTAGGAACAAGGTGTCAGCTTGGCTGAAAAATTTTATAAATAGAAGTTAGACTCTTAAATATCAACCCCACAATGCAAATACAAATGACTGTCCTTTTAAAATAACTCAGGGTACTCCCAAAAAGAAACCTGTTGAACCAGATTGTTTCAAAGGATATTCTATAAACTATTTAAAGTTGAATTAACAACAATTACACATAATTTCTTTAAAAAACAAAATGTAGGGAACACAACACAACTCATTTCACTAAACTAGTACTACTTTGATACCAAAACCATACAAAGACAGTGTCAGAAAAAGAAACAAATATAGATGCAAAAGTCCTTAACAAAATATCAGCAAATAGAATTTAGCAATATATAAAATAGATTATATTCATGACCAAGTGGAATTTATTTTGGAGATACAATGTTGGTTTAACCTACTATATTAGCTGGCTAAATAAGAAAAGTCACATAATCATATTGGTTGATAGAGAAAAAAATTGGAAAATCAGCACACATTAATGACAATAAATTTCAGGAAAAAAATATGATGAGAGAGAACTTCTTTAACTTGATTTTTAAAAATCTACAAAATACTCTATAACTAACATTATACTTAGTAGTGAAAGACTCAATGCTTTTCTCCCTATAATCAGAAACAAGCAAGGATGTCTGCTCTTACCATTCTTATTCAAAATATTGCTTGAAGCTAGAGCCAGTATAGTAAACCGGTAACAAAAAAGTGAAAATAAATAAATAAATAAAAGTAAAGCAAAATAGAAGGCATACAGACAAGAAAGGAAGAAATTAAATTACCCTCACTTGCAGATGACATTTTTCTAAGTAGAAATTCTCAGGGAATCTACCAAACTAACTCTTAGACCTAATAGATACAACAGCATAAGTTTCAACAAAACATAAAAAAAAAGTCAATTGTATGTCTGTATACTAGCACTGAACCATATGTTCAGCTATGTTCAGCTACTATGTTCAGCTACACTCTTGTCATGCATCTCATGGTTACTGAGACATTGATGCTTTATGGATCGTTTTCTCTCTACACATTGATTCAACTTCCTATCCCATATTCATGAAGGACCCATATAATACTCTAGTCTTTTTGCTCTTTGAATTCAAACCAAGAGTCTTTCATTTCTAATTTGTTTCAAAAATCCATTTTCTCCTATACGGCTTACCATAACACAGAAAACTTTCATCTCAAAGTTATGATCATCAGCATTTCATTATGTAAATATCAACTTCTAGCTTTGAACACCACAAATTGTTTATTCACAATGTCACTAACCTTTGAACACAATGATATATTTCAACCTCATTTCCTTCAAACAATTATGTTTTTACTAATTTTTTCTGCTTTCCCTCTTTGGTTTAGATTCTCTTATCAAAAGAGTGGCTAAATGTTTGCTATTCACAACCTAGACATATTCCATTTTACTCATCAGTTAAGTTCAGTTCAGTTCAGTGGCTTAGTCATGCCCGACTCTTCACGACCCCATGGACCATAGAATGCTAGGCCTCCTTGTCTAGCACCAACTCCCGGAGTCTGCTCAAACTCATCTCCACTGAGTTGGTGATGTCATCCAACCATCTTATCCTCTGTCGGCCCCTTCTCTTCCTGCCTTCAATATTTCCCAACATCAAGGTCTTCTCAAATGAGTCAGCTCTTCGTATCAGGTGGCCAAAGTATTGGAGTTTCAGCTTCAGCATCAGTTCTTCCAATGAACACCCAAGACTGATCTCCTTTATAATGGACTGGTTGGATCTTCTTGCAGTCCAAGGGACTCTCAAGAGTCTTCTCCAACACCAGAGTTCAAAAGCATCAATGCTTCAGCGCTCAGCATTCTTTATAGTCCAGCTCTCACATCCATATGAGACTACTGGAAAAACCATAGCCTTGACTAGATGGGCCTTTGTTGACAAAGTGATGTCTCTGCTTTTTAATATGCTATCTAGGGTGGTCATAACTTTCCTTCCAAGGAGTAAGCGTCTTTTAATTTCATGGCTGAAATCACCATCTGCAGTGATTTTGGAGCCCCCCAAAATAGTCTGTCACTGTTTCCACTATTTCCCCATCTATTTGCCATGAAGTGATGGGACCGGATGCCATGATCTTAGTTTTCTGAATGTTGAGCTTTAAGCCAACTTTTTCACTCTCCTCTTTCACTTTTATCAAGAGGCTCTTTAGTTCCTCTTCACTTTCTGCCATAAGGGTGGTGTCATCTGCATATCTGAGGTTATTGATATTTCTCCCTGCAATCTTGTTTCCAGCTTGTGCTTCATCCAGCCCAGGGTTTCTAATGATGTACTCTGCATAGAAGTTAAATAAGCAGGGTGACAATATACATCTTTGACATACTCCTTTTCCTGTTTGGAATCAGCCTGTTCTGTGTCCAGTTCTCACTGTTGCTTCCTGACTTGCCTACAGATTTCTCAGGAGGCATGTCAGGTGGTCTGTTATTCCCAACTCTTTCAGAATTTTCCACAGTTTATTGTAATCCACACAGTCAAAGTCTTTGGCATTGTCAATAAAGCAGGAATAGATGTTTTTCTGGAACTCTCTTGCTTTTTCGATGATCCAGCAGATGTTGACAATTTGATCTCTGGTTCCTCTGCCTTTTGCAAATCCAGCTTGAATATCTGGAAGTTCATGGTTCATGTACTGCTGAAGCCTGGCTTGGAGAATTTTGAGCGTTACTTTACTAGCATGTGAGATGAGTGCAATTGTGCAGTAGTTTAAGCATTCTTTGGGATTGGAATGAAAAATGACCTTTTCCAGTCCTGTGGCCACTGCTGAGTTTTCCAAATTTGCTGACATATTGAATGCAGCAATTTTACAGCATCATCTTTTAGGATTTGAAATAGCTCAACTGGAAATCCATCAACTCCATTAGCTTTGTTCATAGTGATGCTTGTTAAGGCCCACTTGACCTTGTATTCCAGGATGTCTGACTCTAGATGAGTGACCACACCATGATGATTATCTGGGTCGTGAAGATCTTTTTTGTGCAGTTCTTCTGTGTAGTCTTGCCTCCTCTTCTTAATATCTTCTGCTTCTGTTAGGTCCATACCATTTCTTTCCCTTATTGAGCCCATCTTTGCATGAAATGGTCCCTTTGTGTCTCTGATTTTCTTGAAGAGATCTCTAGTCTTTCCCATTCTTGTTTTCCTCTATTTCTTTGCATTGATCGCTGAGGAAGGCTTTCTTATCTCTCTTTGCTAACCTTTGAAACTCTGCATTCAAATGCATATATCTTTCTTTTCTCCTTTGCTTTTCACTTCTCTTCTTTTCACACCATTTGCAAGGCCTCCTCAGGCAGCCATTCTGCTTTTTTGCATTTCTTTTTCTTGGGGATTGTCTTGATCCTTGTCTCCTGTACAATGTCATCAAGCTCCGTCCATAGTTCATCATGCACTCTGTCTATCAGATCTACTCCCTTATATCTATTTCTTGCTTCCACTGTATAACCATAAGGGATTTGATTTAGGTCATATGTGAGTGGTCTATTGGGTTTCCTTACTCTCTTCAATTGAAGTCTGAATTTGGCAATAAGAAGTTCATGATCTGAGTCACAGTCAGCTCCCAGTCTTGTTTTTGCTGACTGTATAGAGCTTCTCCATCTTTGGCTGCAAAGAATATAATCAATCTGATTTCGGTGTTGGCCATCTGCTGATGTTCCTGTGTAAAGTCTTCTCTTGTGTTGTTGGAAGACGGTGTTTGCTATGACCAGTGCGTTCTCTCTTTTTTTTAATTTTTTAATTTAAAAAATATAGTAAAAATACATCTAGGAATTTCTCTGGAGCTGTTGCGGTCAGTGTGGGTTCAGTTCAGTTTCAGATAGCTCCTCGTTCCAGCTTACACTTCTCGATATCTATAGGCCCCTTCTGGTGTAGTCGGTGTTACCTACAGGGGTTTTAATCTGTTGCACCAGTCCCTTCTGAAGCGGTTCCCTTTGTTTATTTGGCTTCTGTTTGCCGTCTCTTCAGGGTCTAATTTCCGCCCTGACACAGGCGGGCGGAGGTGATCTCTTATTTAGGTTCGCTAGTTCAGTCCGGCTGCCAGGAGGGCGGGGCACTGCAGACAGATATCGCTGTGTGTGGGGAGCACTCACCATGTTCCGGCCACACTGGGTTTGTCCCCGCTCACAGGTGTGTGCTTTCCCCGTCTACACTGCTCAGGCTCCCAGCTGCTCTATATGGAGCGTGCCCCGCACTGCATGCGGTTCCAGCCTTCTGGCACCCCACAAAGTGCGGACTCAGTAGCACCTGCCTTTTGTTCCTTCCCTGGTCTGAGCAGCTCAGGCAGCCAGGAGGTTGAAGGGCGCACTCTTCCCGGGTGCGGCGCGCCCTCTCCCCTTCGCGGCCCCAGCCTCAGTTTCTGCGCCCTGTGTTTAGCCGTGACCCTTCTGGCAGATGTCGACCATCCAGAGTCTCAGGAAGTCTTTAGATAGAAACTGGAGGCCTGTTTGCAGTGTAGGAGGGGATGCCGTCTCTGGGGCCGAGTTTGCCCCTTTCCCCTCCCCCGTGCCTCCTGCCTCTGGCGGGGATGGGCCTGTCCGCCGCTGGCTAGCTCTGGCTAGCTCTTCTCTGGAGTTTCTCAGTCCCTTTGTTTTGTGAACAGCCAGCAGTGTGTTCAGGCCGGTTAATTTTCTCTCTCTCTCTTGCTATCGCACAGTTTAAAAAAACTCCCTCCGTACCCTAAGCAATGCCTCCCACTCCTCTCCATCCCTCCTCCACTTGCTGGTGGCGGATGCGGGCGTCTGGGGTACTTTTCTGCTGGGAGTTGCTCTTAGGCACATAATCTGTGGGTTTTATTTAATTTTTCCTCCCAGTTAAGTTGCCCTCTGAGATTCAAAAACTTCCCCCAGACCGCCAGTGTGAGGGTTTCCTGGTGTTTGCAAACTTCCTCTATTAAGTCTCCCTTCCCAGGTCGGGTCTCCATCCCTAGCTCTTTTGTGTCTCTTTTTATCTTTTATATTTTGTCCTACCTCCTTTCGAAGCCAATGGGCTGCTTTTCTGGGCGCCTGATGTCCTCTGCTAGTAATCAGGAGTTGTTTTGTGAAATTTGTTCAGCGTTCAATTGTTCTTTTGATGAATTTGTAGGGGAGAAAGTGGTCTCCCTGTCCTATTCCTCCGCCATCTTGGCTCCTCTCTGACCAATGCATTCCCTTGGCAAAACTCTATTAGTCTTTGCCCGGCTTCATTCTGTACTCCAAGGCCAAATTTGCCTGTTACTCCAAGTGTTGCTTGACTTCCTATTTTTCATTTCAGTTCCCTATAATGAAAAGGACATCTTTTGGGGGTGTTAACTCTCACCAAATCTGGTTATTATTCAAGTCACGAAAGAGTTTATGCAAAAGGGAAATCATCTCAAAGAACAAAGAGGATTAAAAAATGGAATATTTTGAAATATGTTAAGTAGAGATCAATCATATTTCTGGAGTTTGTCTCTGGTTTATGTGGATACACATTTTCCTTCTTCCTAACAAAAGGTGATATTTGGATCTTATGGAATTTCTAATTTCACTAAAAATGATTTAGAGTATTCAAACATGTGGACTATTATATATTCATAAAGGTAGTTGATCTGAACAATCCTCTTGTGCATTCCTAGTTCATTCTGCTTACACTTTTTATAGTAATTTATTTGATTATTCATCTTTATCCTTCATTATAAAGTGAGCTTCCCAAAGAAAGGAGTTATGCGACTCTCCTGTGTCATTTCATAGCTCATTGCTCACTTTTTCATTTCCTATGTACTACTGTGTAAAGAAATCTGATCAAGCAAGTGCAATTCTTATCTCACTTTTAACCAATTATACCTCAGAGATCAATAATTATATCTTCTTGAGAACTCATGACATCTACATATACCCAAACTTTTATTTTTGTCATCTAAATCTATACATGTAGATACATGAATTGGCACCTGATCATGATTTTTCTATCACTCATTCTCCCAATAGACTCTTATTTATCTGTGTCACTTACTCATGCAACAATCAATTACCAAAATTTCTCAGTACTAGTGATCTCCCTTGTCAAATCACTCATCAGTATGAATAACCATTGACATTAGATCAAAACACTACTATACAACTCTCTGATAGAACTTCATATTATTCAAATTTTATTACTTTATTATTGAAAATACACTTAGTTTTTCACCTCACTGATACCATTAGCCTTTTGACAACTGAATTTTCCCCAATTCATGACTTTTCTTCTGATATTACTTTACTCCTACTAAATAAGAACCAACCTACAGGCATTGGATTACATCCTTGCCATTGTTCCTCACTCACTTGCCAGTTAGTATTTCTTATTGTACTGTCAACTAAAACTCCAACTTTACATAATTAAATGTTTTGAAATTCTCCACTCCTCCATTCAGGCTCCTGTATGTAATTATAAAAATTTTGCAATTGAAAGAATTACTGTTATTCTGAATACACTGTCTCCAGCAATAATTTCATTTGTTAGAAATCTTGTGCATTCCTCAAGCAAGTCTTAGATTTCAGGGGCTAAGATTTGGATAGAAAATGTTACATTTTCATTTTCAATAACTTTTGACTGATATTTACTGTTCCTTTAATTAAGATCAGAGGCAATATGTAATGGTAGTACTAAGAATTTCTGTTCCGAGTTTCTCTATGTCCTTCAGAATAAACACTGTATCTGAGTATTCAGTGTTCTCAACAACAGAGCTATTGCCAACCTATTTAGCTTTTTTCTTTCGCCCACTTCCCCACATGAATCTCTCGATCCCTTCATATAAAGTACTCTGAACTCATAAACTGACGTTAAAACTCTTTTTTCTTATTCTGTTCTCTTCTTTCCCACTTTTTAAAAATGTAAACAATATTACACAATTCAGTTCTATAATAACTGTCATTCATTAGAAAATAAGTTTCAATGAAGGCACTAATTATGCATTGTTCCACTGTGCTTCAACCAGCACCCAGAAAAATGCCTGACACAGAGCAATTGTTTAAAAATGTTTGTAAAACGCTGAAACAAAAGAAATGGTTTGAGGTAATCATTATTGCTCACTTCAAGCCTGTTTATTCACTGCAACCCCTGAGATAAACTCAGAACTCAGGATAAGAGTGAGCAGTAGAAACCCGCTGTTTCAATACTGATAGGCATCTGAATATGACATTCATCCTGATACAGCAACTTATGCTTGTAAAGTAGGTTTGAAGCATTATTGTTCATTAGCCACCTTATTTTTGGAATTCATATGCACAGGGACATTTGTTTTACTTTGAAAATTATAAGAAGGTGCTTTTAACTTGTGGTAGTACTTGTTGAGATTTAAATACTATAGATACACTCAATAGCCTACTGAAAGTATTTCTTCCTGTGCTGCACAGATGTGCAATGAGAGCTCTTCTTTTCTGGTACCCTCTTCCATAATACAATTGATTATGAAAAGAGTGAAGTAAATCAGAAAGAGAAAGACAAATATCATATTTTAACACATATTCATGTAGTATAGATAGTACCAACAATCCTACATGCAAGGCAGCAAAGGGGACACAGACATAAAGGAAAGACTTTAGGACACAGTGGGGGAAGGAGAGGGTGTGATGAATTGAGAGAACAGCATTGAAACATGTACATTATCATATGTAAAATAGGCAACCATTAGGAGTTTGATGTATGACACAGGAAACCCAAAGTTGGTACTCTGTGACAACCTAGAGGGGTGGAATGGGCAGGGAGGTGGGATCAAGAGGGAGGGGACATATGTATACCTATAGCCAATTCATGTTGATGTATGGCAAAATGCATGAATACATAATTGTTCTCCAATTTAAAAATAAATTAATTTGTTAAAAAATAAAGTAACTTTAAAAAAAGAGTTAATAATGAGACAATCCAAAGCACCAATCAAATGAATCTTATTTGACATTTATGAAACCAAGGAAATATGTTAACAAGTGAGTCTAGCTCAATACACATTATAAATGTTAAAAGAAATGACTTACAGTGTAAATGCTATTCAGAAGCCTTCTCTGATTCCAAAAGCAGAACACTCTGACTAACAAAGTGAAAACCTACAGATGATGTAGCCCACAGAATATTTACTGTACTATACGATACTACTCAGGAATACTTGGTAAACAGCATTATTTTGCTTGATGACTCAAAGACACGAATTATTATCCTGAAAAGTTCAAATCCAAAAAGGGCTTGACAGACTCGGCAGCAGCTGAGGGATTAGGGTGAGGTTGGTTGTTGCTACAGATGCTGCGAGCAGTGGTGGGGTCAGGAGGTGGTTTCATGGACCAGACATCATTTCAGTAACTATGAGCTGCCTTTAGAGGACTGGAGGGAATCATGAAGAAAATGTCAGCATTCAGCAATACTGTAAAAAAAAATGGTAATTATGGATGCAGGAGGAGAGTTTAAAGTACAGTATCCACATTAACAGGAGTTGGAATTTGAGGGTTAATACAGAATAGCAAGGATGGAGTGTGCTCGGTCACAGGACTAGAGACAGTGTCTTGCAAAGGGATGGGGGGCACTCCATGTACCCACATTCATTTACCATCCAGCATTTCCCTCCCTCATGTCTCAAATGGTATGTGTCCTGACTGGAAAGGATTCTTTAGGGGAGACAGTTCACCGCATATAAAAACAACAGACAGAGACTACCATTACTACAGCACTGAGACACCCACTTAAAGAGAGAGTCTGAGTTGGGTAAAGGGTTATTCACTGATGAAAGAATATTGGGTAAGGGCGTGGATTTTGGAATTAGCTGAGTTTTATTCAAATAATGGACATGTCACTGAAACTATGTGATATGAAAATGCTTATTTAAATTTCCTACCCCTTAGTTCCTTTTTTTTGGTGTGTGAACCTGACATAAAACCAACCACTTCACAGTATTGTCAAGATGCTTTTGTGATGTGCTGTGTATTAAGCAGTTAACACAGCACTCCACCTACAGACCAAACCCCCACACTAAAATCATCTCTAGACAACTCCGTTCTGCCAACAGCTGATTAGATTGAATATGAGTCACTAACTTAAGGGAGACCCGTCCATAGTACAGAATAAACTATTCCTTTTCCTTCAGTAATTCAGACACTAGCACTGTCGTCAGTCTGTATAAGGTGGGGGTCCAATTGAAATCCTGCAATTGTAATGAAACAGTGAGGATTGTAAGGGAATGGCCTTGCCAACCATGTGTAAGTAGAGAAAAATAGTCTAGAGAGGGAAGCAGGGAGACAAATACAGCAAAAGAGAGATGAGGCAAAGACATTTCATAATATCTAAGGTACTGAGAAATTACCCATTTTCTTGCCTTCTAGTTTCCGTCCCATATGCAAGTTGGCTATATTATATTTCTTGCCCTGGGATGAGTATAAGCATCTCTGTTGATGACTGTGAAACACATGAACTGTAGCCTTTTCTATAATGGGAAATCAGTTTGAAGTTGTAATAGAATCTATCATATTTCAGAGAGAACTGCTTTATGATATATAAGAAAGCTGCAATAAGAATAAATCCTAAGAATTCTCATTATAAAGAGGATTTCCCCCCTTTTTTTTCTTTTCTTTTCTTTTTATTGTATTTATATGTGAAGGTGGATGCTACCTCAAACTATTGGGTTAATCATTTTACAATAAATGTGAATCAAACACTGCATTAAACTTATACATGATGTGTTTCAAGTATTTTTCAATAAAAGTGAATAAAAGTATTCCAGGTACTCTAAAGTGCTAAAATTTTCCATATAACATGCTTTGTGGGAAAACTGGAAATGTACGGCAGCATCTTGATCTCTTCCTGCTTTTCCATCTTTACTCCAAATACAGGGCTCAAGTAGGAGCAAACTGAATCCGCAGTAGGACTTTTGAGTTTTTTGAGATGTTGTTGCAGAAAAAGGCTCTTGGAAAACTAAAATGTGACCTGGAGGATCTGGTATATGGGACACTGATGACAAAATAAAGAGAAAAATTTCTGGATCTCAAATTCTCTTTGGGCTCTTTAGAGTTCTTATATTAGTTGAATTAGAGTAGTTAGGTGAATAAGATTTCAATATTTTCCTTCATATACAGAATATGAGCAGGATCAGTGAGAAAAGAAGTGGCTGAAAATTTGTGGTTTACTAGAATGTCAACCAAGCAGGTGAGCTATGATGAACTAGGAGGCTATGAATAAAGAGCCCACAAAGAGGACTTCCTTTGTTTAAGCAGCATAAAATGTAGGACTCTGCCATGGGCACTTTTAGAATTCTTTGTTGAGATTCAATAAGTCTATGACATGTACTTGCTGGTCACGTTAGGAATTTTATAAGAATTTAAATTACATCTGAGGTTATGTCCATCATATATGCTAGTTTTAGCTACTAGGAATATTCGCAGTGAGAAACAGCCACTATTAAGATTTCAGATTTAATTCTTGCCACAAGTCAGAGGCAAAACAATATTATGTCTTTCATTTAAAGGTCATTGTAATAGTTGGAAAAAGGGAAGTAAGGGTTATGTCCATGCTCCTCAAATTTACAACATCCATAGACTAGTTAATGTTCTTACAGAATAGTCACAGACCATAGATTTTAGCTAATATTTTTGAAAGATACTAAAGATACATTTCTGAAAACAATGTTCTTTTTCACATTGAAGAAAGGGATGAAATTTTCACAGTTTCACCAAGGAATATATATATAGCATTTTAATATAAAGGTATATTTGAGGTATAGTTCAAGTTCCAGTAAAATTTTCCTTCTAGTAGTTCACGTCTACTAAATTATAATGTGCTAACTAACAATGATAGGGCATTACTGAGAACAAATATTAAAGAAAAATTATATTTCCCAGAATTGAAAGACATATGTTATTGTATAGAAAGGACCAACCAAGGGCAAGAACAATCAGAATACTGAATAATGAAACTTACACACATATGCCAACATCATAATAACTTTCAGTGTTGAAATTTTCATCTGTATCATTGAAAACTGAAGTACAATGGAGCAATGGTCTCAAAATTTTGAATGAAATGGCACCAAATCTAGAGTATCATTCACAGAGAAACTTGTCTGTTAAGTATCAAAGATAACATTTTGCCAGATATACACATTTTTTAAAAAGTGTACCTGCCATGAACTCATGTCTAGCAATCTGCCACTAAAACTATGAAGGATATGTCAGCAGGAGAAGAGCGAGGATCCAAGAAATAGGAGATATTGTGAAAAAGAGATAAGAAGGAAATAAAAGCATGAGTTATTAAATGGCCCAGTTGCAAATGATACTCCCCTGTTTTGTTTTGCTTCTTTCTTTTAAAAAAAAATGTTGTATATATATAAGGTGATGGGTGTTCATGAAACTTATTGTGGTAATGATTTCATGATGTATGTAAATTAAATCATTATGATAGACACCTTAAAAAAAAAAAAAAGGAAAAGAACATAAGGAAATGCCCATTTAAATACTGAAGAGAACCTCCAGAATGATAGCTCAGTTTGGAGGCTAGAGAGCTTCCATGCAGATTGGAAGACAGAAGTCTACAGAAATTATATTTCTAATGTATTTTTACAGCAGTTTTATTGATATATAATTTGTTGTTGTTGTTGTTCAGTCACTCAGTCGTGTTGGGCTCTTTGTGACCATGAACTGTGGCACGCCAGGCTTCCCTGTCCTTCGCCATCTCCTGGAGTTTGCTCAGACTCAAGTCCATTGTGTTGGTGATGCCATCCAACCATCACATTCTCTGTTGTCCCCTTCTCTTTTCTCCTTCAGTCTTCCCCAGTCTTTTTCAAGGAGTCAATTCTTTGCATCAGGTGGCCAAAGTATTGGAGTTTCAGTTTCAACATTAGTCCTTCCAATGAAAATTCAGGGTTGTTGTCCTTTAGGATTGACTGGTTTGATCTCCTTGTTGTCCATGGGACTGTCAGAGTCTTCTCCAGCATGACAGTTCGAAGGCATCAACTCTTCAGTGCTCAGCCTCTTTTATTGTCCAGCTCTCACATCTGCATATGACTACTGAAAAACCACAGCTTTGATTAGGCGGACCTTTGCAGGCAAAGTTATGTCTCTGGTTTTTAGTACGCTGTCTAGTTTGGTCATAACTTTTCTTCCAAGGAGCAAGTGTCTTTTAATTTCATGGCTGCAATCACCATCTGCAGTGATTTTGGAGCCCAAGAAAATAAAGTCTCTCACTGTTCCATTGTTTCCCCATCTATTTGCCATGAAGTGATGGGACCAGATGCCATGATCTTAGTTTTCTCAATGTTGAGTTTTAAGCCAGCTTTTTCACTCTTCTTTTCATATTCATCAAAAGGCTCTTTAGTTCCTCTTGGCTTTCTGCCATAAGGGTGGTGTCATCTGCATATCTGAAGTTATTGACACTTCTTCTGGCAATCTTGATGTCAGTAGGTACTTCATCCAGCCTGATACTTCACATGATATACTCTGCATATACGTTAAATAAGCAAGATGACAATATACAGTCTTGACAAACTCCTTTCCCAAATGCAACCAGTCAGTTGGTTGGAACCAGTTTTAACTGTTGCTTCTTGACCTGCAAACAAGTTTTTCAGGAGACCTGTAAGATGGTCTGGTATTCCCATCTCTTTCAGAATTTTCCACAGTTTGTTGTGATCCATACATCCAAAGGTTTTAGTGTAATCAATGAAGCAGATGTTTTTCTGGAATTCTTTAGCTTTTTCTATGATCCAAAGGATGTTGGCAATTTGATCTCTGGTTCCTTTGCCTTTTCTAAATCCAGCTTATACATGTGGAAGTTGTCGGTTCATATACTGTTGAAGCCTCGCTTGAAGGATTTTGTGCATTACATTGCTAGCATGTGAAATGAGTACAATTGTGCAGTAGTTTGAACATTCTTTGGCATTGCCCTTATTTGGGATTGGAATGAAAACTGACCTTTTCCAGTTCTGAGGCTACTGCCGAGTTTTCTGTATTTGTTGGCATATTAGTGCAGCACTTTAACAGCATCATCTTTTAGGATTTGAAATAGCTCAGCTGGAATTCCATCACCTCCACTAGGTTTGTTCATAATGATGCTTCCTAAGGCCCACTTGACTTCACACTCTAGGATTCTGGCTCGAGGTAAGTGACACACCATTGTGGTTATCTGGGTAATTAAGATCTTTTTGTATAGTTCTGTGACTTTTTTCCACTTTTAGTATCCCTGCTTCTGTTAGGTTCATACCATTTCTGTCCTTTATTGTGCCTACCTTTGCATATCTAATTTATACATATTTGCATTAACACATTTCATATATTTATTTTATTAATATTAAAATCATTTTTGAATACATTCATAGATTTATACAACCATCACCAGCATCAATTTTAGAACATTTTCATCTCCCCCAAAAGATTATCCCTCAATTCCCACATTCAACTTAGCTCCAGGCATCTGAAATCTATTTACTGTCTCCATGAAGGAAATGAAAACCCATTCCAGTATTCTTGCCTAGAGAACCCCATGGACAGAGGAGCCTGGTGGGCTATAGTCCACGGGGTCGCAACGAGTTGGACACGACTGAAGCGACTTTGCATAGATTTCTCTAATCAGAACATTTTAGACAAACTAAATCATGCAATACATGATCTGTGATTGGTTTCTTTCACTCAGCATATTCTTAAAGTTCATCTACACAATGAAAGTGAAAGTGAAAGCGAAGTCGTGTCAGACTCTTTGCGACCACATGGACTGTAGCCTACCAGGCTCCTCCACCCACGGGCTTTCCCAGGCAAGAATACTGGAGTGGATTGCCATTTCCTTCTCCAGGGGATCTTCCCAACCCAGGATCGAACCTGGGTCTCCCGCATTGCAGGCAGACGCTTTACTGTTTGAGCCACAAGGGAAGTCCCACCCACACAGTAAGGTGTATCAAAATTTCATTCCTCTTCATGGTTGAATAATATCCTATTATATGGATATACCCCATTTGGTTTACTTATTTATCAGTTCATAGATATTCAGGTTGCTTCCATCTCTTGGCTATTATTAATGCTTCTATGAACATTTCAGTAGAAAATTTTGTTTACATATCTTTTCATTTCTCTTGGATATACAACTAGGAGTGGAAAAGCTGGGCCAACTGGTGATGTAATTAACTTTTGGGGAACTATAAGTCTGTTTTCCAATGTGACAGTACCATTTTACATTTCCAATTGCAGTTAAAAAATTAACAAGGGTTCTAATTTTCCTAAATCCTCACCAACATTTGTTATCATCTGCAGTTGTATGATAGCCATCCTAGAGATAATAAGGTAGTATGCTAGTTTAGGTTTGCATTTCTTTGAAAACTGATGCTGTTGCACATCTTTTTTACTTTTTAAAATTAATTTATTAATTTTAATTGGAAGCTAATTACTTTACAATATTGTGGTGCTTTCTGTCATACATTGACATGAATCAGTCACGGGTGTACATGTGATCTCCATCCTGAACCCCCTCCCACCTCCCTCCACATCCCATCCCCCTGGGTTGTCCCAGTGCACCAGTTTTGAGTGCCCTGTTTCATGCATCGAACTTGGACTGGTGATCTACTTCACATATGGTAATATACATGTTTCAATGCTATTCTCTCAAATCATCCCACCCTCACCTTCTCCCATAGAGTCCAAAAGTCGGTTCTTTATATCTGTGTCTCTTTGGCTGTCTTGTGTATAGGGTCATCATTACCATCTTTCTAAATTCCATATGTATGCATTACTATACTATATTGGTGTTTTTCTTTCTGACTTACATCACTCTGTATAATAGGCTCCAGTTTCATCCACCTCATTAGAACTGATTCAAATGTGTTCTTTTTAATAGATGAGTAATATTCCATTGTGTATATGTACCACAACTTTCTTATCCACTCTTCTGCCGATGGACATCTAGGTTGCTTCCATGTCCTGGCTATTATAAACAGTGCTGCAATGAACACTGGGGTACACGTGTCTCTTTCAGATCTGGTTTCCTCAGTGTGTATGCCCAGCAGTGGGATTGCTGTGTCGTATGGCAGATCTATTTTCAGTTATTTAAGGAATCTCCACATTGTTCTCCATAGTGGCTGTACTAGTTTGCATTCTGACCAACCGTGTAAGAGGGTTCCCATTTCTCCACACCCTCTCCAGCATTTATTGCTTGTAGACTTTTTGATAACAGCCATTCTGACCATCATGAGATGGTACCTCATTGTGGTTTTGATTTGCATTTCTCTGATAATGAGTGATGTTAAGCATCTTTTCATGTGTTAGTCATCTATATGTCTTCTTTGGAGAAATGTCTGTTTAGTTCTTTGGCCCATTTTTTGATAGGTCATTTATTTTTCTGGTATTGAGCTGCACGAGCTGTTTGTATATTTTTGAGATTAATTCTTTGTCAGTTGCTTTGTTTGCTATTGTTTTATCCCACTCTGAAGGCTGTCTTTTCACCTTGCTTATAGTTTCCTTTGTTGTGCAAAAGTTTTTAAGTTTAATTAGGTCCCATTTGTTTATTTTTGCTTTTATTTCCATTACTCCGGGAGGTGGGTCATAGAGGACCTTGCTGCGATTTATGGCAGAGAGTGGTTTGCCTATGTTTTCCTCTAGGAGTTTTATATTTTCTTGTCTTACATTTAGATCTTTAATTCATTTGGGTTTATTTTTGTGTATGGTGTTAGTTTCTAGTTTAATTTTTGCAGGTGGTTGACCATTTTTCCTAGCACCACTTGTTAAAGAGATTGTCTTTTCTCCATTGTATATTTTTGCCTCCTCTGTCAAACATATGGTGTCCATAACTGTGTGGATTTATCTCTGGGTTTTCTATTTTGTTGCATCAATCTATATTTATATCTTTGTGTTGCACATCTTTTTATTTGCTTTTTGCCAATTTATGTGAGAATAGTCTATTTGTTTTATTTGCCCAAGTTTTATAAAATCTATTATTTGTCATTATTAATTTGCAAGATTTCCTTGCCATGTTCTATAAACAATTCCCTTATCAGATGTGATTTGGAAATATTTTTTCTCATTCCTTGGGTTGATTTTTTTCTTTCTTGACACTATCCTTTGAAGTGCCAAACTTTTTAATATTGATGAGTTTCAAGTTATTTACCTTTTTTACTTATACTTTTGGTATCATAGCTAAGGAACCACTGATACATCCAAGGTCATGAAGTTTTACCCCTGTTTTATTCTAAGAGTTCTGCAGTTTTATCTCTTATACTTAATTTTTGATCCAGTTTGAGTTAATTTTGTATATTGTGTTCTTATGCTTTTTAATATATCAAAACACATTTTGAGCAAAGAGTTAGGGAATTAATTATTGGTAATTGCATAGGAAAGCATGACAACCAAAAAGGAGGGCATTATCAACCAGAATGAAAAATAAATTTAAGAGTTGCACAAAGAAGAATTTAGTTTAACATCTTAGTTGTAAAAGCTAGTTAACTTTTAATGATAATGATCTAAATACTGAATTTAAAAAGAGTAAAATACCCATTAGAGGGTAGAGGAAAAGAAAAAGTGGGGGCATTTATATGACAGAAAAATCCTCATCTTTTATTTAGGAAGTCAGTTTATAACATCCACAACTGAAAAAAAATGAAGTATTATAAAAATGTTATTTAGAAAATAAAAAAATTTTGTAAACTAAAAGAATTAAAAGTTACTGCCTCTTTAAGATATGACTATGGAGGGGCAGAGGCAAAGATTTGTGTTTTGCACTATAAATTCTGTTTTTCTGATTTTTAAAATGTATTGTTGAATTTAACACAACATTTATGACTAAAAAATAAACTTAAGGGCAACAGTTTGAGTATTAGTCCTAAATACTCCTAAAAATAGTTTGAGTATTAATCCTAAATGGTTCCCACCAGAGAGAAAAAAAACCTCAAGATAAGTGTAACGGGTTGCCTAGAAATATCCCATAACATTCTGACAGAGAGTTTTGTATTTGTTTATACGAAACATACACCCAGATATAAAACAGGTATGAGCAACAGAAGATGACATCAAGGCTACATTCAATAAGCATTTCATGTATACAAGTTAGATATGACAATCCTGTAACTTGGGAAGCAGTGTCAAATTGTTTTCCCGTTCATCTTTTGCTTGCAGTTTGACTTTGCAAACTATTTCAACTCTGTCACTACATTTGGATGTGGGTTTTAAATGTATCCTGAACTGAATATTACTTTGTCAACAAAGGTCCATCTAGTCAAGGCTATGGTTTTTCCAGTGGTCATGTATGGATGTGAGAGTTGGACTGTGAAGAAAGCTGATCACTGAAGAATTGATGCTTTTGAACTGTGGTGTTGGAGAAGACTCTTGAGAGTCCCTTGGACTGCAAGGAGATCCAACCAGTCCATCCTAAAGGAGATCAGTCCTGGGTATTCATTGGTAGGATTGATGTTGAAGCTGAAACTCCAATACTTTGGCCACCTGATGTGAAGAGCTGACTCATTTGAAAAGACCCTGATGCTGGGAGAGATTGGGGGCAGGAGGAGAAGGGAATGACAGAGGATGAGATGGTTGGATGGCATCACCAACTCAATGGACATGGGTTTGGGTGGACTCCGGGAGTTGGTGATGGACAGGGAGGCCTGGCATCCTGCGGTTCACGGGGTCGCAAAGAGTTGGACACAGCTGAGCGACTGAACTGAACTGAACTGAACTGGATATGGTGTTGATTTCCTTCTCCAATGACTGAAGACAAAGACTAAATATTAAAAAGGAGACAAGTTTAATGACTATGCTATTTTCACTAGAATTTAATCTTAAGAATTCATAATAACCTACATTTTCAATGTTGAAAACCTTGATATTTCAAATCTGATATCATAGGCCTGAGCTTTTTGAAACAGATTGAAAAAAAAAAAAAAAGTGATTTCAGTGCCTAGAAATTATTTTTACTGACAGTGTCGGGTTACATAGATTTCAATGCTACCATCATCTCTAAAGGGAAGTTAAGCAAGCCCTGTTCTTTTCAGTAACCAGCACACAAACTTTCTTGCATTTTGTATCAGTATCCTATTGCTCCTATAACAAATAAGCACAAATTTAATGACAGTGCATATGTATTACCTTATAGTTCTGGGATCAGAAGTTTGAAAAGAGTCTTACTGGGCTAAAATCAAGATATCTTGAAGGACACATTCCTCTCAGAGGCTCTAGAGAATTCATTGCTACTTCTTTGACTTACCCTGCTCCTGCCGTCCTCCTATAAGTACCTTTGTGATTACACCAGATCCACCCAAGTAATTGCTCTACCTCAAGCTCATTAACTCAATCACATGCATTTAATTCCCTTTGTCATGTAAGGGGACATCCACAAGTTTCAAGGATTAGGACATGAACATCTCTGGGGTTGACAGGTTAGTCTATATACACTGTACATTCATTGTACTTTTATTTTCCCAGAAAGTAGAATGCATATTTGCACAGTGACTGAGTTTTGATCATGCTTACTATTTTCATTTTTTTTAGTTATTTGTTGACAACAAACCATTGTCTGTGGATAAAGTGTTAATGTAAATTAGCATATGAAGTGTCACCTGTTTTAATTGTATATAATCTCCTTTCTTTGCTGTGCATAAGGACAACATTCCACAAATGAAACACTCAAAACAAGTTTTCCAGTCTCATTAACAAATTGATATTCTTAGGTAAAATGAGTTTTTCTCTAACAGAAAGAATAAAATGCTTAGTTTTATTCATATATGTACTACACATACTTTATGAATCAATTTAGGATTTGTGCATCAGTGGTTTTATATTTTTGAAATCTGCTGATTTCCAAAACTTGCTCTTTCATACAATATGCTATTGTCATTGATCAAAAAAGATAAGGAAATCATTTGATCCTCCTTTTCCTCTAAGCATATTATCTATCACTGTCTGCATTTAACTCCTAAGCTTCTTAACCATAGTGTATTTCTTTTTTTCCTTTCTCTCCCTTGAGCAAATGTAAATTTGAATGCTCTCTGTGTGGTTTCAGGGCTTCCCCAGTAGCTCAGCAGGTAAAGAATCTGCCTGCAATGCAGGAAACAAAGGAGATGTGGGTTAGATCCCTGGGTCAGGAAGATCCCCTGAAGGGGGAGAACATGGCAACCCACTCCAGAATTCTTGCCTGGAAAATCCCATGGACCGAGGAACCTGGAGAGCTGCAGTCTAAAGGGTAATAAAGGGTTGGACACAGCTGAGCACACACACTCTCTTCTGGTTTTAGTCTCTTCTTATTCTAGCCTTTAGTAATTAAACTCATCAGTTTTGTTTTGGAAAGCATTATTTTGTGATTTTAAAATAAAGACTCTCAGTAGAGAGCAAGTAGGAGTCTGCTGTGTGAGGCAGGGAGCTCAACCTAGTGCTCTGTGACAACTTAGAGGGGTGAGGTGGGGTGAGAGGTGGGAGCGGGGTTCAAGAGGGAGGGGACATATGTATACCTGCAGCTGATTCATGTTGACATATGGCAGAGGCCAACACAATATTGTGAAGCAATTATCCTCCAATAAAAAAATAAAGTCTCAATTAACTTACCAGAGGGGTCAACATGTTTTGTTCAAATATGATGTCAATACACCAATAGTTTCATGTCACCTTTGCTAATGTTTCATAAGAGGACCTTCTCTGGGGACCAATAATGGAGTGGGTTGCCATTTCCTTCTCCAGGGGATCTTCCTGACCCAGAGACCAAGCCTCAGGTCTTCTGCATTACAAGCAGATTCTTTACCAACTAAGCTAAAAGGGAATCCCAAAACCATTCCTTTCTCCAGGGGATCTTCCCAACCCAGGGACTGAACCCTGGCCTCCTGCATTGCAGGCAGATTCTTTACTGTCTGAGCCTCCATGAAAGCCCCCATTGGGGTACCAAGTCTGAGCACAAAGCCAATCCAAAACGTCAGCTTCTACTTTTTATCCGTGAACTTCTCACTTAACCTCTGTATTTTTCTGCTCTTTATCCCAATCATTACACCATCAGATTTGCTTGTTTCCAAAATTGATACAAATGTTGCATTTGTATAAATGTTTCTGTCTATACTTTACACAGAATATCATCTCAAGGTGACAATCTAAATCACAATCATCATATTATTATACAAAGAATGAATCTTAAGAGACTTTTCCAATTATGTGATTGAGGGACAGTATAAAAACTACAGAAGTACCAATGAAAAAAGTAAATTTAATGTATCTAAATAAAAACATACAAATAAAATGAAAATATGTGCACCAATATTGTGTCCATCCTATAAATTAAATGTTAACCAGACAATGAATTACCAATGAAGATCTTAAAATGGATGAACAGTTTTAAGAATGTAGAGGTTATTAAGAATATGCTAAAGGTACTATTGATTTGCATTTCAAATTTGAAAAATGTACACAAATTTAACTCTTCTGTGAAGTTGCACTTGCTAAGGATTAGTTGTACTTGCCAAGGAATCACAGGCCAATATACTTTTTGAAAAAGGCTGGTTGCTTCCACTATCAACATTTTCAATTTCAATTTTCCCAATAAAATCTGGGGCCTATAAAATGCTGTAAATTTTTTTCAATATCTCACAGTTTGAAACTCTTCAAGCACTTCCCTTGATGCTGCCCAATCTCAGTGTTCATTTCTTTAATCCAATAATTTAAAAGATATCTCTATAAATATTTTCTAAAATAAATCTGTATTTCATCAAAAAGTTTTATTCAAGGGCTATTTTTTAAAAATCCAGTAGGCTCCCATAAGCTATTTGCTGCTGACTTCCAAGTAACAACTAGAATATATAGCATTCTTCAAAATAGATGTAGAAATTGTTTCCTCCATTTTATTAAATAAGAATGTAATCAGGATTATATATTCTTCTATTGAACCCTACCACTGTAGAAATAAACTAACATCTGCACTAGGTAAAATCACAAAAATTAAGGTGGAGGAGGCAGATTCACTTCATTCATTCCCCTGAGTTTTTGATTCAGTTACAGCTTTGTTAGTTGATTTTGCTCATTATAATAATTCACCAAGTATTCCAGCATTTGAAGTTAAAAAGCACATTCAATGACAAAAAATGATTTCTTTACATTTGCCAGCTTCCCAGCTGAGATTTTTTTTAACACTCAAGCAACCCCTTCCTATTAAAAGCTCTTTTGTGATTCCACCTTGCCTCTGGGTTTTCGCTTGATGCAGATTCTCTCCAAGAGATGCTTTAAAAATCTTTTGTTGGTGCCTTGGGAACCACCTCTCAATAAAAAGTGGTTTTGAGAAGAGCTCTTATGGCTTCCCTGATAGCTCAGTTGGTAAAGAATCTGCTTGCAAAGCAGGAGACCCCGGTTTGATTCCTGGGTTGGGAAGATCCCCTGGAGAAAGGATAGGCTACCCATTCCAGTATGCTTGGGCTTCCCATGTGGCTCAGCTGGTAAAGAATCTGCCTACAATGCAGGAGACCTGGGTTCGATCCCTGGGTTGGGAAGATCCCCTGGAGAAGGGAAAGGCTACCCACTCCAGTATTCTGGCCTGGAGAATTCCATGGACTACGGTTCATGGACTCACAAAGAAGGACATGACTGAGTGACTTTCACTTAACTTGTAGCCTATGGAGAGAGAGGCCACATAGCTACACAACATTGCACTCACAGCTCTGCTGCAAACTAGCAGTGATACATCAACCTGCCCATGGACAATACTAAGTACTGTATTATTTAAAAGAAACCCATTCAGAGTGCTAAACTCCTACTAAGTATTACTTTTCTCTAAAACCATCAAGTTAAGAATAGCTAGGATATTTCAAAGTTAAACTATCTTGAAAACATAATAAAAATGTTTAGGCAAAGATTAGCACTTGCTTTCCAAATATGTATTTTAAAAAGTGAAAATCAGTAGCTCCTGGGAGTGATTTTTATGTCACTTTATATATACATAGACATATATATGTGTCTGTGTGTGTATACACATATGTGGGCTTCCCGGGTGGCACTAGTGTAAAGAACCCTCCTGTAAATGCAGGAGACATAAGAGATGTGGGTTCAATCCCTGGGCTGGGAAGATCCCCTGGGGGAGGTCATGCAAACCACTCCACACTGCTAATTCCTTCAGTTGTGTCCATCTCTTTGTAACCCTATGGAACATAGCCCAGCAGGGTCCTATGTTCATGGGTATTCTCCAGGAAAGAATACTGGAGTGGGTTGCCATGCCCTCCTCAGAGGATCTTCCCAACCCAGGGATCCAGCCTGTGTCTCTTACATCTCCGGCACTGGCAGGTGTGTTCTTTACCACTAGCACCACCTGGGAAGCCCCATGTGCATGCGTGTACACACACACACACACACACACACACACACACAGGGAGAGAGAGAAAGGAGACGGGAGAAGAGAAAGTCTCTAAGACAAAAATCAAAGTAAAGACTATATGATTCTGTGGAGAATTCTGCCTCTGACCTGCTAGGTTCTGAGGAATTACGTTAAATTTTTGAAAATGAATGGCTGGGAGTCCAAACACATCTAAATGTTTCTTAATGGTAAAGTACAAATCATTTCCTTTTCCTTAGAAATATGGCTGCCAGGGCTCAAGAAAGTACATGAAATTTGTGGATTTCTACTGGACTTCTGCCAACCAGTGATGGTGTCTTTAAAACTAAATTTGGGGCTTAAGCTAATTTGTTAAACTTTAAAAAAAAAACTTTCTTATCCTAAAATATGTTTAGATTCATAGGAATTCACAAAGATTTACAGCTAGATTTCATGCCACCTTCACCCGATTTCACCCCAATTGTTATATCTTAGGTATAACACAACAACAAAAGCAGAGATTTGACATTGGTGAGATGTTTGCATTTCTGAATGATCTAGAATTTTCTAATGATTTCTGGCTAATACAGATTTCTAGGTCAGCAGATATTTTATTTTATTTTTCATTAGAAAAATACTGCATCGCTTCTTTCTGGTCACTATGGTTTCCTCTTAGAAACTGGCTGTTGTTCCAATTGCTTTTTCCTTCCAGGAACGAGTCATTTCTCTCTAACTTTTTCACAATTTTCTTTGTGCTTAGTCTTCAGAAGTTTGAATAGGATACGTCTTCGTGCAGATATCTTTGAGTTTACTTTGTTTGAAGTTTGCTAAGCTGTGTTAATCTGTAGGTTTCGGGGTTTTGTAATAGTTAAGACATTTTCAGCCATTATTTCTTTGTAAATAAATAAATAAATAATAATGTGCTTTGTAAATCCCATCCTTTTACTCCTCACCTTCTAGGATTCTGCTGACTCAAAGCAATACTTTTGTTAAAGTCCTACACGTCTCTGAAATTTTATAATTTTTCCAATATATATCTCTCTGTTGTTCAGACTGGGTATGTCTCAGTTTTATTTCTATTATTTTATAATTACTGACTCTTCTGTCTCTTCCACCCTGCTGTTGAGTGTGTCCATCATGTTTTTATTTCTATACTTGTATTTTTTTCTTCTAAATGTGCCATTGTGTTCTTCTTTATAGTGTTTACTTCTTTTCTGAGACTTCTATTTCTCTGTTTAAACTATTTTTTAGATATTTTAAAGACAATTTTTAGATCAGCTTTAGGCTCACAAAAAACTGATGTGAAGGTACAAAGATTTCCCTTATCACCCTTGCCGCCCAACATGTATAACCTTCTCAATTATTAACATCACCCATCAGAATGATACATTTCTTACCAAGGATGAACCCATATTAGGTCATATTCACCCGAAGTTAGAAGTGTACATTCTATGAATTTTGACAAATATATGATGAGACATAGCCATCATTATTACAGCATTGGGAATATTTTTCACTGCCCTAAGAGGCCTCTGTGTTCTGCCTATTCATCTCTCCTCCCTCCTCTCTCAGCCTCTGGCAACCACTGATCTGTTTATTATCTTCATAGTTTTGTCTTTTCCAGAATGTCATAGAGTTGAAATAACAGATGTAGCCTTTTTAGATTGGCCTTTTCACTTAATAATATGCATTTAAGCTTTCACCATAACTTTTTACGGCTTGACAGCTCAACTCTTATTAGCAGTGAATAATAATACATTGTCTGGATGCTCCACAGCTCCATTCACTAAAGGATATCTTCAAACCACTGAAGGGTAACTTGATTGCTCCACAGGTTTCCACAATTAACCTTTATGTTCAGGTTTTAGTGTGTATACAGACAAGTTCTTTGGATAAATATGAATGCAAAGGAACACAATTGATGAATTGTGTAGTAACAGTACGTTTAGTTTTGTAAGAAACTACTAACCTATCTTCCAAAATAGTTGCATCATTTTGTATAACCACCATCAGTGAACGAGAGTTTCTGTTGCTCTAGTTTCTCACCAGCTTTTGGTGATGTCACTGTCCCAGATTTTGACATTTGATACGTGTGTAATGATTTATCTTCTTCTTGTTTTAATTTGCATTTCCAGGATGACATATGATGTAAAACACTTGTATATCTTCTTTTGTAACGTATTTGGTACAATCTTTGCCCATTCTTAGTTGTGATGTTTGCCTTCTTATTGTTGAATTTTAAGAGTTCTTTGAATATTTTTGGTAGCAGTCTTTTATTAGGTGTGTATTTTGCAAATATTTTCTTTCAGTCTGTGGTTTCTTATAATTCTCTTGACATTGTCTTTCACAGAACAGATTTTTAAATTTTAGTGACGTTCCACTTATTCTTTCATGAAATATAGTGTAGAATTGGTATTGTGTCCATGCAGTGTAGATTAAGCATGCAAGATAAATACATCCATCACAAATCTGAATGTTTATATATTCGATATATGTCATAAATGTCCAAACTACGTTCTGTAGGTGTTCAATAAAGCTTTGGCATTTCAGCAGTACATCAAGATCATGGCAGCTTGATGACTGAAGAGCATCAGTTTTCAGTGCAGTATTCATTATGAGGCAAAAAGCAGATACATAGCAACGTCTCTTGTAAATAGCAAAATAAGGTTAAAACACTGTTCAATAGATGGGAGAGACAGAGGACTAGGACACCACTGGGGAAAAGAAGTAAGAGAGATGCAGTTCAAAATTGTGGCACAAGAAGTCTATGAACAATCTTATGAAGAAAGAGTGGAGCCTTTTCAGGTCACATTCAATTTGACTAGATGCTCTCTTTCCCCCAGAGCTAGAGCTGGCTCTAAAGCTTTTTCCACCACCGCAAGGTAATTATGCAGTGGTAGCATCAGACATATTTATGGACTATATTTCCAGTATATATTATCACTGGAAAAGTCAGTATGTCCTAATTCCCAAAGTGTGATTGATAATTCATTAGAGAAATGGATAAACAGCAGAGAAACAGAAATGAAGCAGTCATTTCTTTTTAAGGCTATATTTTAAACAACTGAATAATCTCTTAATTTGCAATCAAAACCAATTCAAGAAAATACCTAGACAAATGTCAAATAATACATGGAAAAGACCAAAAACTACCCAGTAACAAACAGAAACACTAGGCAGGAAGAAAGTAGACACTACCCATCCCCTAAGTTTTCACAACTGAGTTTTGCAGAGTACAAACCGTTTGTTCATCCCTTCTCCAGACTCTTACCAACTGAAAACATGTCTGTTAAAATAAGGGCTCATTCCCACCAGAGTGTAAAGAAATGCTTTTCCAAGCCTTCTGTTCCCAAAGGACCTTAATTTGAGACTTCTCCAATATAGGTTCGGAGAGATGCTGATGAGGTTGAAAGAAGGTGAAGCCAACAATCTGAAAATTGCTTGCATTGCCAGTCTACACTTTTGTTAGCAACTTTTTAGAATAAATCTAATTGCTTGGTAAAGAGTGAAATTATATTATATCCCGTGTGTTTATTAGAAAATCATTCTATACAAATGCTTAGAAAATGGTCTTCTTAACATACTCAGTGTTTGGAAGTCAAAAGCCCAAGTGCTCATTTTTCATAGTCATACATCAGGTGTCTATCAGGATTACTGCCCATGCTTGCACACAGGGACCCACCCCTCTCTCACACAGTCCTATGAATCTTAGGCTTTCCTATTTTACTAATAACTGGTTAGGGGTAGGGGTGGCTGCTGAAAGTAGAACGAGTTCCTGTCTGGGTAAGTGAAAGCCTCTTTCTTCCACAGAAGATAAGGTGGGGCCAATTATTTTACCACTCTAATATTTACCAAAAACCTTAAGGAAAATAATTTGTTATAATATTATATATGTATATATGGGTATTTGTGTTTACAAGTATATTTAGAGTTCTTTTACACTTTCAGCACATTTACATTACCGTTTGGTTTCATGAACTCCATAAATGCTGTAATGTGAGGTTTAATTTTCTCGAAAAAAATCAGCTGTCTCTATGAACTCTCATGTTGTATTATCTTAGTATAGTGAGCTTCCTGAATGAGGTAGCTTAATTCAACAGAGTAAATACTTATTGTACTTCTGGTTTGGAACCAGTAATAATCAACTTTCTAAAAATGGTGACCATCATTTATTCTAGACTGTCCTCAGGAATCTACCTGGGCTCAGGTATCTGTCACTTTAATAAGACTAAAATTAGTAAGTTCTAACACTGTAGTTATGTTAGAAATGGGTAAATTCATGTCAGATAAGCCCTCAATGTTTATTCAGAGATAAGACAGACAAATGGAAAGCTGTGCAGAGATAGAAATCAATATTTTCTCATTTCAAATCAAAGGCGAAATTAACACTAAAAGGAGTAAATATATATTCTATTTTATTCAACCTTCCTGAAAAATATGAGATGCCCTATGGCGATACTATGAATTACCTCATTTGTGTGCCATGTGATATTATGAATCCATCAGCAAAAGACATTTACAGAAAAAGCTACCATAAACTTCAATTGCCGTCATAATGACTGTGAATAATGGAAATGCCTCTCACTGGTTTGATCTCTGGAGCATGTAAGGAGACAAAAGCTCATTTCAATACAGCAAGCATTTTTCTCAGGAATATCTTACTTTTGAAAAATTCTCAGTCTTCCCTATGTCATTAAATTTAGAGTTCTGATGGTTAGGAAACAGATTTGTCTTCTGAATGCCTCTGATTTTTAGGTTATAAGGGAGATTTTCCCATCTGAGTGTCATAAAAAGTGTTAACATTTTTATGTAATTTTGTTCCCAAGGTCTAAGTGTGTGAATACATTTATAACTTACAATAGGCATAAATATTAGCCAAACAATCATTTTAAGGGACAACAGTAAAGACCAATTCACCCTCCAAAGATCCCTAGAGAAGGGCAATGACCCTCCCCAGAACATTGAAAGAGGGAATGGAGAGTGATAAGGAGCTAGATATATAGCTACTTACCAAGTCAGCTATAAGTTACTTTTATACGTAAAAAAACAGAAGATAATGCTTTCTTGACTTGCAAGCAGGAATCTCTTTATGTCATATTATAGCTTTAAAGTCCATATACAGTCAATGCTAGAACCATAACGAGACCAATTAATTTTCACGAATGCAGTCATTAATTAAAAGAAAAAGTAGATGAACTGACAACACAAAATCCATACTATCCACTTGTAGGGTAAGGAAGCAACGCAGCATCTATCTCGAAGATGGGCTGACATTAAGACAAAGAGAGTAGTTCTGAGAGCCTGACTTAGGAAAGAAGGGATTTTCCAGCACAAAAATGTAGAAATGCTAAGTCATTGTACAAGGCCAAAGATGGGAAAAGAAAACCAAGTAGAATATTTAGCAGGCGGCGACCGAGAGCGCCAGGCTGCGACAGTGCAGGAGCGGCCCAGAGGATCTACCCCATGTCGGAAGTCAGGGGTGGTGGCCAGGAGGAGCTACCCCACGCCTGAGCGACCCAACCCCAAGGAGCGGCGGCCGCGCGAGCACAGGAGGGCCGAGAGGAGCTACTCCACGTTCAAGGTCAGGAGGGGCGGCCATGAGAAGATACTCCTCGTCCAAGGTAAGGGGCAGTGGCTGCGCTTTGCTGGAGCAGCCATGAAGAGATACCCCATGTCCTAGGTAAGAGAAACCCAAGTAAGATGGTAGGTGTTGCGAGAGGGCATCAGAGGGCAGACACACTAAAACCATAATCACAGAAAACTAGCCAATCTGATCACAGGACCACAGTCGTGTCTAACTCAATGAAACTAAGTCATGCCATGTGGGGCCACCCAAGACGGTTGGGTCATGGTGGAGAGGTCTGACAGAATGTGGTCCACTGGAGAAGGGAATGGCAAACCACTTAAATATTCTTGCCTTGAGAACCCCATGAACAGTATGAAAAGGCAAAATGATAGGATACTGAAAGAGGAACTCCCCAGGTAGGTAGGTACCCAATATGCTCCTGGAGATCAGTGGAGAAATAACTCCAGAAAGAATGAAGGGATGGAGCCAAAGCAAAAACAATACCCAGTTGTGCATGTGACTGGTGATAGAAGCAAGGTCCGATGCTGTAAAGAGCAATATTGCATAGGAACCTGGAATGTTAGGTCCACGAATTAAGGCAAATTGGAACTGGTCAAACAGGAGATGGCAAGAGTGAATGTCGACATTCTAGGAATCAGCGAACTAAAATGGACTGGAATGGGTGAATTTAACTCAGATGATCATTATATCTACTACTGTGGGCAGGAATCTCTTAGAAGAAGTGGAGTAGCCATCATGGTCAACAAAAGAGTCTGAAATGCAGTACTTGGATGCAATCTCAAAAACGACAGAATGATCTCTGTTCGTTTCCAAGGCAAATCATTCAATATCACAGTAATCCAAGCCTATGCCCCAACCAGTAACGCTGAAGAAGCTGATTGAATGGTTCTATGAAGACCTACAAGACCTTTTAGAACTAACACCCAAAAAAGATGTCCTTTTCATTATAGGGGACTGGAATGCAAAAGTAGGAAGTCAAGAAACACCTGGAATAACAGGCAAATTTGGCCTTGGAGTACGGAATGAAGCAGGGCAAAGGTTAATAGAGTTTTGCCAAGAGAACGCACTGGTCATAGCAAACACCCTCTTCCAACAACACAAGAGAAGACTCTACACATGGACATCACCAGATGGTCAACACTGAAATCAGATTGATTATATTCTTTGCAGCCAAAGAGGGAGACGCGCTATACAATCAGCAAAAACAAGACCGGGAGCTGACTGTGGCTCAGATCATGAACTCCTTATTGTCAAATTCAGACTTAAATTGAAGAAAGCAGGGAAAACCACTAGACCATTCAGGTATGACCTAAATCAAATCCCTTATGACTATACAGTGGAAGTGAGAAATAGAAATAGGGACTCAATCTGATAGACAGAGTGCCTGATGAACTATGGACGGAGGTTCTTGACATTGAACAGGAGACAGGAATCAAGACCATCCCCATGGAAAACAAATGCATAAAGGCAAAATGGTTGTTTGAGGAGGCCTTACAAATAGCTGTGGAAAAAGAGGAGTGAAAAGCAAAGGAGAAAAGGAAAGTTATTCCCATTTGAATACAGAGTTCCAAAGAATAGCAAGGAGACATAAGAAAGCCTTCCTCAGTGATCAATGCAAAGAAATAGAGGAAAACAATAGAATGGGAAATACTAGAGATCTCTTCAAGAAAATTAGAGATAGCAAGGGCACAATTCATGTAAAGATGGGCTCAATAAAGGACAGAAATGGTATGGACCTAACAGAAGCATAAGATATTAAGAAGTGATGGCAAGAATACACAGAACAACTGTACAAAAAAGATCTTCACAACCCAGACAATCACAATGGTGTGATCACTCACCTAGAGTCAGACATTCTGGGATGGGAAGTCACATGGACCTTAGAAGGCATCACTATGAACAAAGCTAGTGGAGGTGATGGAATTCCAGTTGAGCTATTTAAAATCCTGAAAGATGATGCTGTGAAAGTGCTGCACTCAATATGCCAGCAAATTTGGAAAACTCAGTAGTGGCCACGGGACTGAAAAAAGTCAGTTTTCATTCCAATCCCAAAGAAAGGCAATCCCAAAGAATGCTCAAACTACTGCATTATTGCACTCATCTCACATGCTAGTAAAGTAATGCTCAAAATTCTCCAAGCAAGTCTTCAGCAATACATGAACCACGTGAACTTCCAGATGTTCAAACTGGACTTACAAAAGGCAGAGGAACCAGAAATCAAATTGCCAACATCTGCTGGATCATCGAAAAAGCAAGAGAGTTCCAGAAAAACATCTATTCTTGGTTTATTGACTATGCCAAAGCCTTCAACTGTGTGGATTACAATAAACTTTGGAAAGTTCTGAAAGATACTGGAATACCAGACCACCTGACCTGCTTCTTGAGAAACCTGTATGCCGATCAGGAAGCAACAGTTAGAAGTGGATATGGAACAACAGACTGGTTCCAAATAGGAAAAGGAGTATGTAAAAAAAAAAAAGTGGGTTTTTTTTTTTTTTTTTTGAACAAGGGGATCAAAAGCATCAATTTTTTGACTCTCAACTTTGTTCACAGTCCCACTCCCACATCCATACATGACCACTGGAAAAAACAAAAAAGTGATGGGAACAGATGCCAAGATCTTAGTTTTCTGAATGTTGACCTTTAAGCCAACTTTTTCACTCTTGTCTTTCACTTTCATCAAGAGGTTTCTTAGTTCCTCTTCACTTTCTGCCATAAGGGTGGTGTCATTTGCATATCTGAGGTTATTGATATTTCCTCCGGCAATCTTGATTCCAGCTTGTGCTTCTTCCAGCCCAGCATTTTTCATGATGTACTCTACATATAAGTACTCAAAATCCTGCATAATATTATGTACAGTTTGACTGTCCTTCACAATAATGTAGAAAGGACATTGGCTGGTGGACAAAGATTTGGATCTCAGCTCCCAACCTGTCAATGACTTGGTATCTAACCTGACATGTCTGTGCCTCAATTTCTTCATTTGCAAAAATGAGATTAGAATTAAAGGATTGGTTACTTCCAATTCTAATAATTATGAGACCAGAGAACTTGGAGGATCCCATCAGACATCTCTCTTTACTAATCAGAGGAGCCTGTGGGTTTTATAAAGAGAAGAAGGCATTTCTTGCTTATTTAGTTTACCTCTCTTCTTTAATCTAGTTCTGCAATTAAGGATTTCAAGGAAGTGAAACTGAGTCACCTTCTTGAAATTTCTTGACCTTTTAGAACTCACATGCAGCACCAAGTTCTTTTTCATTCTCACACCATTTTGACCTGTACTGGTCCCCATTTGTTGAATAACTTTGAATACATATCTGTATCATTCTGTTGACATAATATACCTTGGAGTCTCTCTTTGTAGCTAGGCACAATTATCTTTTAAATTAAATAGAGGGCTCCTTCACTACAGGGAATATATGTCATATATTTTATCTATTTGTTTGACCTCATAGTACTTAACACAAAAATGGAGGCACAATATTAGAATACATAGACTCTTAAACGTTTATGTCTAGAATTGGCTTAATAAAATTACATGTCCCAATGTATGTAATTTATTTATATATTACATACCAGTACACTAAACTACTGGCAACCCATTTCAGCATTCTTGCCTGGAAATCCCATGGACAGAGGGGCCTGGTGGGCTATAGTCCATGGGGTCACAAAAAGAGTTGGACATGACTTAGTAGCTAAACAATGACAGAAACACTATGCTAATATTGTATGTGCATTATAAAACATGGAAAAATTGAAATCATATTAATGTAAATGGAAGTTCTGACATTTTGTTACCAAACACTAATAGATCCCCTCTAGCACTGACTTTAGAAATCACTAATTTATACAGGTCTTTTCAAAAGGAAGAGCTTAGAGGCTTGTACAGAGATGTCTTAGAGACTGTTTCAGTAGTGAAAACAGGAAACTGTAGTGAGAGCTCTGATGTTTGCTACTTGCCACCCACCCACACTCATTTGCTTCAACCTGGTAACTTCAATATTTAACTGTTTTTCACACTATGGATTTATGAAATGTTGTTTATGTACAAAGAGTTATATTACAAATCATGTATTTTAAAATCATAATATGAATTATTATTTCCATTTAAAGTGTATAAACACAGACAATAATTTATCAAGTTCATACCAATTAAAGGTTAATAACTCTTGGTTGTTTGCAATTAAGCCCACTGCATTTTCATTTATTTAAGAAATATTTTCTAAGACCTGTTATGTACCAGCACAGAAACTCTTATTAATCCATTATATTTTTCAGTATATCATTCCTTCTCTAAACATAAAATAGCAAAGATTACGTAACTGTGTTTAGGAAGTCATTTTAACATTTCAAAGTGGGTTAATGTAGGAAAAAAACAAAAGCAAGTCTGTTTAGAAAATTATTTCCTAAAAAAAATATACAGTCCAGAAGTCTAAAAAATACTGATAAATTTAAATGTATAAGAATTTAAAACTTCACACCAAAGTCAAGTTAAAAGACAAGCAATAAGCTTGGAAACTTTTGCAACATAAATAATGAACAGAGGTTTATTTATAACATATAAAGAGCTCCAATAAATCAATGCAAATGTGACAACTGGCCAACAAAGAAGCAAAGGTATCAATATGAATTTCATAGAAAAATAAGTACAATTAGTCTACAAATATATGGAAAAATATAATGCAAATTAAAATAAAAAGATAACATCATCCACTCAAATACATACAAAATAACATATTGATTATATCTATGATTCACAAAATGTATGGGAACATTATCACATTTCTATACTAATGTCAAAAATAAATTTGAGAGAGTTTTAAAGAGACAATTTGGAAGGGTCAATCAAAAATAAAAATATGCATTTTTTTTCACCCTAGAATTCTACTTCTAATAATGTACACTGCAGAAAACTGAACATTTGCACACAGCACTTTTTGCAGTGAAAACCTGAGGAAATGTGCATATAGCAGAAAAATAAATTAAAACATGCATCAATTTTATGGACTAATACAACTTTAAAAAATAACATTTCTTTAGGTTTTAGAAAATGAAGAAATATTAGCAAAAACCAAAAGGCATGGCAATCTGTATGATAGGATTTCATTTGTTTACTCCTCCACACTGAAGCAACAAAAGAATATAGGGTTTGTTTTTGTAAATATGAATATGTCTGTGTCTGTGTATGCACATAAACCACAGTCTAACAAGAGTGACCTAGAGAGAGAGAAGTAGAATGGACAAACAGAAAGTTTTGATTTAAACTCTTTTCTATTCTTTTTGTTTGAACTGTTACAAAAGGCTGCTTTGTTATTTTAATTTAAACATCTAATGCACACACTGAAATAGACACCCTCATATTCTCTCATTTCTCTCATTTTGTTGTGCACACACAGATGAGCACAGAAAATATAACCTTAGACCTAAAGATTGAGTGAAAGTTTGTAAAATGATTGGTCTGACAAAAATTAATAATAGTCATAACCACAGTGGTGAATAAAAAAGGTCTTTGAAACTTTCCTTTTTGTAACAAAATCTTCCTTGGCCCATCAATTCTTCAAGGATAGCAACCACGTAAATAGGTGGGAAAGAGGCAAGAGATGAAATTTTAAGTACTTATTATGCATCAAAGACATGGCTAACATTTTACCTATATAATCTCATTTAATACCCATTCCTTCATAGTGAGGTAAATTTTACTATTTTTCTTTATAGATGAGATATTTGTGACTCAAAGAGGCTAAGTAACTTACTCAAGGTTATTAACCAGAAAATCCTGAAGCCCGAATTTTAGTTGAGTCTTATTCCAAAATCAGCCTTATTAGTCAAGGTCTTAGCAGGAATGGAAAAGACATGGGTTTGATCCCTGGGTCAAGAAGATTCCCTGGAGAAGGAAATGGCAAACCACTATAGTATTCTTGCCTGGAGAATCCCCATGGACAGAGGAGCCTGGTCAGCTGCAGTCCATGGGGTTGCAAAGAGTTGGATGCAACTGAACAACTAAACACACATACATGCCAGTATTCTAGCCTGGAAAATCCCATGGACAGAGGAGCCTGGCAGGTTGTAGTCCATGGGGGTCACAAAAGAGTCAGACATAACTTAGCAACTAAACAACAACAACAGGAATCAGGAATAGCATATGTGAATTGGATAATTTGAAGAGTTTAGAGAGGGGCAATTTATTAAAATTGGGCATGATGTAGGAAAGACACAAAGGATAGTGTTTTTCCCAGTGGTACTCTCCAAAGCTGAAACTGCAGAGAGCAGGAGTGGTTATGGGAAGACAGCGCTTTGAAAAAGCCATCTCTAGGAGCTGTGACCTTCCCTTTAAGATACTGGCTCTCTCAGGAAGTTCTAATCACTTAGAGTAATATAATGTCAATGTGTTAAGGGATTCCTCTTGTAATTAAGTCTGACTTTCCAGAGGCTTATTTTAGAACATCCAAATGAAAGAGGAATTAAAGGATGGAAGTCACCAATCGAGGTTTTGCTGCTAATTTAAAAGCTTCACTCTTAAGACTATTCCCTTACACAAGACATTGAAATCTTCTTTTAAAACTTTTATTTTCTTTTATGAATCTCCATAGTGATACTGTGAATGCATTGATACAGCCCGGTCTCTAGAACCATCCAATAATTGGATAAGCAAAGAAATTTTTTCTGCCTCTTTCTTGTTTCTATTTCCTGATTGAAAACAGATCACTGTTCATTAGGATCTCATCAGATGGAGAAGCGCAGAAGAAAAATAACTGGAAGCTCTCCCACTGATTTGACTTCTATTATGAGCAAATACATAGAAATTTAAGGGATCTTAAAAGACCAGAACAATAAAGGTGTTTAAAAATTATTTTGGCACTGTATGAACAGAGGATAACTTGGGCATTGGGATGCATAGAGGCCATTTGTGAGAGGAAAAATCCCAGACCAGCAGACAAAATATGTGAAATAAACCCATGTTTTATTTAATGAGAAATGATGTTTGAAGTGCAGGTGATTTATACTAAACTTTGTGTGCATAATAGGAAAGTGAAATGAATTTGAGTTTCTACTTTAGGTAAATACAAAAAAGAGAAGAGCACAAAATGCTAAAGTTTATGAAAAACAAGTCAGAGTTTTTAAAAATAGGAACCATTAAATCACTGGAGATGGGAAAAATAAATTTATCATTAGTATCCAATTCAAAGATTCAAAAAAAGGGATCATGACAATATACTGAAAGGACAATGGCATTTTAAAGTACAGAGTTATCGAAACACAGATGAGCTAACAAAAACTGTTAAGAAAGTGTTCTCTCCTTTGAAATGTAAAACTATACCTGAATCAGTAAAACTTGTAAAATGGTTTTCAACCATGCATAAACAAAATATAGAATATTTAGCTACAGTATTAAATATTCCCCACAGTGTTCTGCATTTTTCACAGTAAATATACAGGCAATTGAGTATATTTATGTATGATCTGAAAATTGTCTTCAGTTCTTCTGTAGACTCGGTATGCTCTGCAAGAATGGCAAAGTAAGCAATTCTATCCTTTTTTTGAGGAAGGTGTGAGTGAGTGAAAGTCACTCAGTTGTGTCCAATTCTGCAACCCCATGGACTGTAGCCTGCCAGGCTCCTCTGTCCATGGAATTCCCCAGGTAAGAATCCTGCAGTGGGTAGTCTTTCCCTTCTCCAGGGGATCTTCCCCACCTAGGGATCCAACCCAGGTCTCCTGCATTGCAGGCAGATTCTTTACCACCTGAGCCACCAGGGAAGACCATGGTGGAAGAATGAAGGTGTCAGCAGACATTTAGCATGAGTTTGGTCATCAGAGATCCCTTTAATGCCAACAGACAAAAGGTAGCAGTGCAATATTGTGATGACTTTAGTGTTTCCATGGCATCACCATCCCCAAAGGCAGATAATAGAGCATAATGTTTATAAGTGAGACTTTATTTCTAATTTCCACATCTATAATAATTGGAATAATAGGACTTACTAAGGCTGTTGCATACAGCTGCATAAGCTGTGCCCGCCACAAAACCAAAGGATGCCACCAGGTGGTCCTGCCACTCATTATGCATCAGGCATTGCTCTAGGTATTTTAGGTATTAACTCATCTGCAATCCCCCTAGCAACCTGTGAAGTAAGGATCAGTATTAACTCCAGTTCACAGGTGAGGAAACTAAGATATGGAAAGGTTAATGTTAAATAACTTCTTATATTTAAGTTATCAACAACTTAATGAGAACAACTTATTAAGAATCAACAACCAACGACAGAAGATTTTTTTTCCAGTTTATGTAAATAACCTTCAGAAGCTGAAGAATGTGAAAAATCAAATTTAGTATCTTAATAGTACAGGGGGTACTTAAATCAGAGGAGTTCCATCTGTTGATACAGCATTATTCTAATTAGGTACTGTGATGCAGGAGAAGCTCTATTAACTAACCTCCTCTTTTCTCATTCAGCAGATTAACTATTTCATAAAGCATACTGGTAGCTATTCATAATATACCATGTTCTTTTTTTTTCATAATATACCATATTCTTTGTAACTGGTAAGCTAACAACACTGTACTTCACCATTTCTATCAATATAGCTGAATGCTTTATAATAGTTGTATTTACTCCTAACCTGATATATTCCCTTTTACTTGGTCCTTTGCTTGCATCATTCAGTTAAGTACATCCAAACCAATGGAATTGTTATACACTTTGCTGACACTTGTGATGGTTAATGTATAAACTTGTCCAGGCTAAGAAATACCCAGATATCTGGTAAAACATTATTTCTAAATGTTTCTATGAAGGTATCTCCAGGAAAGTTTAGCATTTGAATTGGTAGACAGAGTAAAGAAGATTGTTCTCCCTAGTGTGGGTGGACATGGACAATCCCCTGAGGAGCTGAATACAACAAAAAGGCAAAGGAAGGCAAATGATGTCTCACTGCTTGAGATGAGACATCCATCTTCTCCTGCCCTATGACATCAGTGCTCCTGGGTCCCTGGCATTTGGACTCACACTAAGTTATAATAACAACTTCCCTGGTTCTCCAGCTTGTAGACGGAAGATTGTGAGACTTCTCAACTTCCACAGTCTTGTGAGCCAATTTCTAGAATAAATATATACGTATATATACACATACATGTATAGATGTGTGTGTGTGTGTATAGTTATTGTTCAGATGCTAAGTCATCAAAAGTTAGCAAGAGACGTCCAACTCTTTAGTGACCCCATGAACTGCAGACCCCCAGGCTTCTCTGTCCTTGGGATTTCCCAGGGAAGAATACTGAAGAGGGTTGTCATTTTCTTCTCCAGGAGATCTTCCCAACCCAGGGATCGAACCCACATCTTCAGTGTCTTCTTGCATTGGCAGGCAGTTCTTTACTACTGAGCCACCAGGGAAGCCCCCATATATATGTGTGAAGTGAAGTCGCTCAGTCGTGTCCGACTCTTTGCGACCCCATGGCCTGTAGCCTACCACGCTCCTCCATCCATGGGATTTTCCAGGCAAGAGTACTGGAGTGGGTTGGCATTTCCTTCTCCAATATATATGTGTACATATTAATATATGTGTATATATTAATATTTTATATATATCTATGTTTATCTATATATCTCCTATTGGTTCTTTCTCTGGAGAACCCTGACGAATAACAACACTTGAAAAGTTAACTTGAAAAATGATGTTGAGAGTTTGGCATTGACATGTACATACTGCTATATTTAAAATAAAATGCCTTCCATGAAAAAATAAAATAAAAGATGTTGAATTTAGTCTAAATGAACAAAATATTAAAGTCTGGGAAAGAACTTAATTACTATATCTATACTCCAAGAAAAAAACAATTAGTATATATTTAAATATTTTATGTATAAGCCTACTGTTTGTATTTATCATGTTATAAAATCTGACTCTAATTAACTTGTTCAAATAAAAAAAGATTTTAGGCAAACATTTAATAAAAAAGAAAGTAGGATTTTTCTGTATATATGCTCAGTCACTCTGTCATGTCCAACTCTTTGCGACCTTAAGGAATGAGGCCGCCGCAAGGCTCCTCTGTCCATAAGGATCTGGATTCTCCAGGCAAGAATATCAGAGTGGGTTGCCACACCCTCCTCCAAGGGATCTTCCCAACCCAGGGATCAAACCCAGGTAACCTGCATTGCTGGCAGATTGTTTACCATCTGAACCACCAGGGAAGCCCAAAAATACTGGAGTGGGTAAGTCTATTACTTCTTCAGGGGAACTTCCAGATCCAGGAACTGAACCAGGGTTCCTGCATTGCAGTCAGGTTCTTTACCAGCTGAGCTACCTGAAAAGCCCTATTCTGTATATACCTAGTCATTATGACATGTCCACCTGAAGTTTATCCTACGATAGTGACCCCAAGGTTGTTTTTCAATACTTTCATAGCAGAGTTCACATATCTAATGTCCAAATGATTAATGCATTTTGCACAAGCTGTAAATCTATCTTACTTTCTTACTTTTTATCTTCAGGGATGTAGGCATTATTATGAAGTTTTGTGATGAATGTTTGATGTTTGCTTTGAAAGACACACAGAATCTTTATTATATTATGAACATTCTGTTTTGTATCTTAAAAACATGTACTAGCCTCATAACTCCCTCTCCTCAGTTTCTCCAAATCTGAATACAGATAGTTAGAGTTGTTTAAAAAAATATTAGACCACCATTGAGTGATTTTCTTGCACAGACTCTGGAAAAAAATTCCAAAAGGAGTTTATTAAGATTATGTTTGCAAAGAAACTTAATTGTCAAGGTAAATATTTTGTGAGGGCAGCATTCACTAGCTCTCTATGCTTAAAATAAAGTTACATGCTCTTATATAACTTATTCAAGTAATCCTTTTATCATCATTAAATGAATTCAAAATACCTTCTAATTTTGAAAAATATATAATTCAAATGAACAATGATCTCTTAAAGATGGCTTCTTTAAGTATTGGGGGGATATTTAACTCCTCACCATAGTCAGCAGAGCTCCAGTCATATTTTGGGCTTTTGCTGATACACATGGAAGGAATTATTCTGTTTCATAGCCTAGTCAATTCTACTTATCCTTAAAGTATCAGCTTAAGATCACAATGTTGTCCCTTACCATTCTGCTCCATATCATTTTCCATACTAACCACATAGAAATCATGTGTCCTTAATTGTTTAAATAGTACTTATTTCACTCTTTCAATAAAATCAGCCAAATATATGATTAAGTATGAATATTTTTGTCTTCAGAAAGCTTTGCTACACAAATAATTTAAACAGAAGAAGTTTCTTAGACTCCATATCCTTAGCTTTGTTTTGCCATGAGATCTAGTATGTATCCAAATCTAGTTTATTAGGAAAATAATCTGGTGATTAAGGTTATTGGCCTGGTTGTAAGAAAACACACACACACACAATGATGCCTTAAGTAGAACCATTATATAATGGAGGAATATCAAGTAACTTATAAACCTTACATGCAGATTGGAGAATCAGGATTAGGAATAAAAAGGAGGCTATGGGACAGAACAGAACACATCTGGTAATGATTCAACATCTGACACCCACTATCATCCCTGGACTTTTAATTTCATCACTGTTGCTGTACATGACATACCACCAACACTAGAATGAATAGCTTTTAAATTCCTATTTAATTTTTAAATCACTCTTCTAGTTTCATTAGTCTCATTCTTCTAGTTTCAGGAAGAGATTTGATCAACAATGTCATTCTGATTATTTGGAAGGGGATGAACTGGGAATATGACACCCCCTTGGATCTTCAATCCAGTTCAGTTCAGTCGCTCAGTCATGTCTGACTCTTTGTGACCCCATGGACTGCAGCACGTCAGGCATCCCTGTCACCAACTCCCAGAGTTTACTCAAATTCATGTCCATTGAGTTGGTAATGCCATCCAACCATCTCATCCTCTGTTGTCCCCTTCTCCACCTGCCTTCAATCTTTCCCAACATCAGGGTCTTTTCCAATGATTTGGTTCTTCACATCATGTGGTCAAAGTATTGGAGTTTCAGCTTCAGCATCAGTCCTTCCAATGAATATTCAGGACTGATTTCCTTTAGGATGGAATGGTTGGAATTCCTTGCAGTCCAAGGGACTCTCAAGAATCTTCTTCAACACCATGGATCAAAAGCATCAATTCTTCAGTGCTTAGTTTTCTTTATTGTCCAATTCTCACATCCATACATGACTACTGGAAAAACCATAGCTTTGACTAGACAGACGTTTGTTGGCAAAGAAATGTCTCTGCTTTTTAATATGCTATCTATATTGGTCATAACTTTTCTACCAAGGAGCAAGGGTCTTTTAATTTCATGGCTGCAGTCACCATCTGCATGTAATTTTGGAGCCCCCAAAACTAAAGTCAGTCACTGTTTCCATTGTTTCCCCATCTATTTGCCATGAAGTGATGGGACCAGATGCCGTGATCTTAGTTTTCTGAATGTTGAGTTTTAATCCAACTTTTTCACTCTCCTCTTTGACTTTCATCAAGAGGCTTTTTAGTTCCTCTGCACTTTCTGCCATAAGGGTGGTGTCATCTGCATACTGGAGGTTATTGATATTTCTCCCGGCAATTTTGATCCCAGCTTGTGCTTTGTCCAGCCCAGCATTTCTCTTGATGTACTCTGCATGTAAGCTAAATAAGTAGGGTGACAATATACAGCCTTGACATACTCCTTTCCCAATTTGGAACCAGGCTGTTGTTTCAACTTCAGTTCTAACTGTTGCTTCCTGACCTGCATACGGATTTCTCAGGAGGCATGTCAAGTGGTCTGGCATTCACATCCCTTTAAGAATTTTCCACAATTTGTTGTGATCCACACAGTCAAATGCTTTGGCATAGTCAATAAACAGAAATAGATGTTTTTATGGAACTCTCTTGCTTTTTCGATGATCCAGCAGATGTTGGCAATGCGATCTCTGATTCCTTTGCCTTTTCTAAATCCAGCTTGAATGTCTGGAAGTTCATGGTTCACATACAGTTGAAGATTGGCTTAGAGAATTTTCAGTATTACTTTGCTAGTGTGTGAGATGAGTGCAATTGTGCGGTAGTTTGAGCATTCTTTGGCATTGCCTTTCTCTGGGATTCAGATGAAAACTGACCTTTTCCAGTCTTATGGTCACTGCTGAGTATTCCAAATTTGGTGGCATATTCAATGCAGCCCTTTCACAGCATCATCTTTTATGATTTGAAATAGCTCAACTGGAATTCCATCACTTCTACTAGCTTTGTTCATAGTGATGCTTCCTAAGGCCCCCTTGACCTCACATTCCAGGATGTCTGGCTCTAGGTGAGTGATCACACATTTGTGATTATCTGGGTTGTGAAGATCTTTTTTGTATAGTTCTTCTGTGTATTCTTGCTGCCACTTCTTAATATCTTCTGCTTCTGTTAGGTCCACACCATTTCTGTCCTTTATCGAGCCCATCTTTACATGAAATGTTCCCTTGGTATCTCTAATTGTCATGAAGAGATCTCTAGTCTTTCCCATTCTGTTGCTTTCCTCTATTTCTTTGCATTGATCACTGAGGAAGGCTTTCTTATCTCTCCTTGCTATTCTTTGAACTCTGCATTCAAATGGGAATAACTTTCCTTTTCTCCTTTGCTTTTCACTTCTCTTCTTTTCACAGCTATTTGTAAGGCCTCCTCAGACAGCCATTTTGTCTTTATGCATTTCTTTTCCATGGGGATGGTCTTGATCCCTGTCTCCTGTACAATGTTAAGAACCTCCATCCATAGTTCATCAGGCACTCTGTCTATCAGATTTAGTCCCTTAAATCTATTTCTCACTTCCACTGTATAGTCATAAGGGATTTTATTTAGGTCATACATGAAAGATCTAGTGGTTTTCCCTGCTTTCTTCAATTTAAGTCTGAATTCATGCAAATAGATGGGGAAACAGTGGCTGCCTTTATTTTGGGGGGCTCCAAAATCACTTCAGATGGTGTTTGCCACCATGAAATGAAAAGATGCTTACTTCTTGGAAGGAAAGTTATGACCAACCTAGACAGCATATTAAAAAGCAGAGACATTACTTTGTCAACAAAGGTCCATCTAGTCAAGGCTATGGTTTTTCCTGTAGTCATGTATGCATGTGAGAGTTGGTCTATAAAGAAAGTTTAGTGCCAAAGAATTGATGCTTTTGACCTGTGGTGTTGGAGAAGACTCTTGAGAGTCCCTTGGACTGCAAGGAGATCCAACCAGTCCATTCTAAAGGAGATCAGTCCTGGGTGTTCATTGGAAGGACTGATGCTGAAGCTGAAGCTCCAATACTTTGGCCACTCATTGGAAAAGACCATGATGTTGGAAAAGATTGAGGGCGGGAGGAGAAGGGGACGACAGAGGATGAGATGGCTGGATGGCATCACCGACTCAATGGGTATGAGCTTGGGTAAACTCTGGGAGTTGGTGATGGACAGGGAGGCCTGGTGTGCTGTGATTCATGGGTTCGCAAAGAGTCGGACATGACTGAGCAAATGAATTGAACTGAACTGAACTTGGCAAGAAGGAGTTCATAATCTGAGCCATAGTCAGCTCCCAATCTTGTTTTAGCTGACTGTATAGAGCTTCTCTATCTTTGGCTGCAAAGAATATAATCAATCTGCTTTCGGTATTGACAATGTAGCGATGTTCATGAATATGTACAGAGTCTTCTCTTGTGTTGTTGAAAGAGTGTGTTGCTATGACCTTGGATCCTATATACCACCAAAATGTATTCAATGGAAGATACCACAAATATATTTCTATACTTAAAATAATGAATAATACCTAGGAGCAAGACCTCATTTTTTTGGAGATATCAGCACAGTAGGTCTAGGTTGAAGACACATCAATACATTACAGAAAGTATTAAATTAAATAGTCCCAGGCTCAGATCTATCTTTACAATTCACAAGCTATGTAGTGAATAACCTAATCCTCTCTGTAGCTAAATCCCCTGTGGGAACACATCTGTTACGAGTTCTAAGCAGCCCTGTCAGTGCTGGTGCTCCATCGCTCAATTGTTTCCAACTGTTTGCAACTCTATGGACTGTAGCCCACCAGGTTCCTCTATCCACAGAATTTTCCAGGCAAGGATACTGGAGTGGGTTGCCATTTCCTACTCTAGGGGGTCTTCCCTACTCAGGGATCAAACCTGCATCTTCTGTATCTCCTGCATTGCAGGCAAGATTCTTTACCATTGCACCACCTTGGAAGCAAACCTATACATTTTTCTAAATGTACCAAATTGCAAGAAGTGACCCTCCCAGACACTGAGCCATTTCTATAGGTGGGAATTATCACCCTCGGTGACCACAGCATAATTATCATGCAATTGTTCATTCTCCGTTGGAGAGGGACTGACTTGTTTTCTGGTAGATAAAATGTAGATGAGATCTTCATCCTGTTTTCCCTAGGTTTTTTAAATGTTAAGATTTGTGACTTAAAAAGAGATGGTTTAAGAAATTATGGTCATGGGAATCATGACCATGAAGAAAGCAGTTTTGGCTTGATAATGGAGGAATGATCTGAAAGCAGAACATAATAAAATTCTATGTTTAAATGACAATTAAGAAATGCCTTTGAGTGAAGTTATGAAAAGAGAAGAGAGAGTGATAGAAGGAGGAGGAGTAAAAGGAAAAGAATGTATGAAAAAAGGAAGAAGAAAGAGGGAACAGAGGAACTTAGTTCCATCGTATGTAACACCCAGGAATCGAACCCAGGTCTCCTGCATTACAGGCAGATTCTTTACCAGCTGAGGCACCAGGGACTCCCAAGAATACTGGTGGGAAGCCTATTCCTTCTCCAAGGATCTTCCCAACTCAGGAATTGAACTGGGGTCTCCTGCATTGCAGGTGGATTCTTTACCAGCTGAGCTCCCAGAGAAGCCCAATTTTATTTAAGCTCCTTAAAATAATAAGTTATGCCAGATGCATATTGAAAGAATACTTGAAATAATCAATTTATATATTAATAGATGAATCAGAGTAGGTAAAATTAGAAATAAGATCTTATGTTAATAATAGATAACTACATTTCATTTTATTATTATTTTTTTAATATTATTTTATTAGTTGGAGGCCAATCACTTTACAAAAGTACTTTAAGGTATGTATTGAGAGAGAAATGTTTTGGAGAGATTGTAAGACATAGGGTGTATCAAATAGATTAAACAAACAAACAAAAAGAGTTAGGAAATTAACTCAGTGTTAGAGAAAACTTGGAGTGAGTTAAAGATAATATCCAAACACCCAGAGAATTTATATACTGAGGAAAACTTCTGCTTTCTTTGGAAATAAACTTTGGAAATCAATTTCCAAGTTTCCATAAATTCAGAATCTAATGACCCTGTGAGAATGTGAAGATAAATTCTCAAAGACTACACTGATTTAACAAGATGAGATTAGTAAGTATTGTTTGATTAAGTCCTTGATCAAACCCTCAGAGACAAATCTTTCAAGGTCTTAACAGGGAAGATTACACTTACTGGTTTCTGCATTGAATATTTGGCAGTGGAACAGAGAGGATTTCCCATACAGACCTTTATTAGAGATAAACTTCTGAAGGAATAATTCACTATACATTATTTAATTAATCTGCACCATGCCCTGGGAAATTAAATTTAGATAAGATTCTCATTTTAGAATGAGAGACTGAATTACAAAAAATAATTAATAGCCTTATGTCATAGATCAGAGCTTAAAGAAAACACAAATTTTTGTCTCCCCAGAGCTGACCTCAGTCAAAGCAGGATAAGCAAATACCTATTCCTGCACTCTGAAGGGCACCGGGAAAGCCCTCAAATGTTTCTCTTCAAAAATATCAACAAGGTATGCAATGTTTTCTTTTGGATCAACAAGATTTTTGATGAACAAGAAAACGTAATGCAAATAAATATCCCTGAGAGGATTAATGCATTACTATGTTAAGGTTTATTAGACAGCGTATTTTCTTTTCATTTTCTACTTAATTAGGTCAAGACAGAATTTGGTTTAAGAACATCTATGTTGACATATTAGAGAGGCAGGTTGTGAAAAGCTGCACAATGAGATATTAGAAAGCATAAAATCCTAATCATATTAAAGAGTCAGTAAAAAAGAATTAAGAAGTGGAGATCACATAGTTAATTGTTTCTAAAAATGGTGATTAAAGGAAATTGTATCTACCGCTAAGATTTTCCCAAAATCAATCCCTAATGAATGCATAAACTTCAATGGATAACACAATATATGGATCCTTCTAGACTACGTGTGCCTTTCCCATTGCAGATTATTATGGTTTAAATGTGTGTCTTGTACTTGGGCTTCCCAGGTGGCTCAGTGGTAAAGAATCTGTGTGCAATGCAGAAGATGCAGGTTCAATCCCTGGGTCAGGAAGATCCCCTAGAGAAGGAACTGGCAACCCACTCCAGTATTCCTGCCTGGGAAATCCCATGGACAGAGGTCTTGCTGGTCTACAGTCCATGGGGTAACTAAAGTGTCGGACATGACTTAGCGACTAAACAACAAATATGTCTTATACACTAGGCTATAACTTCTTTGAAGTAAAAAACTACTCACTCGCGTAACATATTTATTAAGCTCCCTCTATTTTCCAGACAATCTGGTAAAATAATGAAAACTTCAAGGTTCTTGTCCTTAAGAATCATAAGGACCAAATGTCTTTTATCCTTAAATTTTCTGCACCTAGAAGAGTGATAGAAACACTCAAACAATTCTAATTCTTATTAAAATATATCACCTATTTTATTTTTTCTTCACAAGAGGATATCTGTCTCATTCATAGAGTAATAAAATTAATTTGAAGAAATGTTCATAAATTATACCAAAAAGTACTTCAGCAAATACCCAAGAAACAGCTAGAAAAAATTGAATACATCTAGTTAATATGGAAGTAAATTTGCCATTATGTGCTATAAACTTAGCACCTAGACAGCATCTATCACACTATAAAGTCTCAATAAGACTTTCTCACTGAAGTACAGAAGATGATGAAACGCAAATTTCACTATCCACTCTGTCTTCAAATTCCAGTTGACTTGGAGATTTAGGAAGTTCAAGTAGAAATACTGAGATTTAGGATAAGTCTTAGATATGTTGGCAAAAAGTTAAGGGTTGTTTCTGAAAGGACCTATGGAAAATCTGATTGAACTTATCTTGTCAACATTGTAATCACTAGATATTCAGATATAAATTAGTAAAAATTAAATACTATTAGAATTCAGTTTCTCAGTAACACTAGACATGTTTCAAGGGTTCATTAGAGATAAGCCACCACATTGGGTTACATAGATAGAGAACATTTCCACCACAGTAAGAAGTTCTAATACACTGTTGGTCTAGTCATAGGGCTGCAACTTGAGGTGAGAAAACAAATTAGATATTTGTCTGGGGCCTAAATTATGCATTTGGGTTAGGCTTAAATTAACTTATTATAAAAGTGGAATATGAAAAAGTTAGTTCTTTGAGGAAGACACAGTGTAACTACTCTGAACTGAAATCTTTAAGTGGCAGAAAACATTATGTTGATTTAGTTAGTTTAATCTAACATTACTAAAAATAAGTGAGGTAAATTTACAGTACTATTTTAGAAAGCTATGCTTAAGGGAATCTAGAAGAATTCAAGGAACCAATCCAACATGATAAAATATCTGTGGCTCACCCTTCTCCTAGCCATTCCTTAAGAATGGAACTGCATTTAATAAACCATTTAATCTAAACTCAATCTAGTACAGGCATCATTGTTTTACAGCCATTTGTAAGAGTTCACATGTATTTATATACATTTCACATTACCCATTTCTTAATAATTATTTTCTTTAGTGGTTTAATAGGGACCATATAGTTTGAAAAAGATCAACTTTAGTATTTATCAAAAATATTCTCCAAGCTAAAGGAGCATTCTCTATTGCACTTATAGTCATTTGTTTTTCTTATTTAAAATATGAGTTCTTTACTTCTCTAGGTAGCCCATTTAATATCTTAACACTAACTGTTTTATTTTTCTGTAATCCTAAAGTAGAAAATAATAACACAACTCTTCATCTAAAGTCTATAATCCTCCAGAGGAGAAGGTCATCTAGCCTTTGAGCCAACATTTCTGGTAATCTTTTAAAGCCACTCATGTTCATTCAGATTGTAAGCCGTGATGTTTCTTACATGTTTTTCTTACATGTATTGGAATACCAATCCTACCCATTGATTCATTCTTTATGTTGCTAAGGATACACAGGCAGAGTCTTATCCATCTTCCACAAGACAGCACTTCAATTCCTTTAAGGTAACTATCATGCCTCAATGCCCTTGAAGGCTTCTGTTTTCTCAAGCCTAAGTATCATCAGTTTCCTCATTCATTCCTTCCTGCCTAACTTTTCCTGCTGTTTGAATAGTCTTCTGTCAATAGAATGTATGGATCATTTTCTTCACCCCTGATGAGTTGCCAAAAGATTAAGTGCCAACTGTGAAGCATCTCCTATATTAGGCTTTACGTGGTTATAGAAAGCAAAGTCAACAACTTCAATCTCTTTTCTTGACAACCAAGAATATATCAGGGAAAATCTTAACTGCTCAGGTAACTGGTGAGCCTCTATTTTCTGCCTGTAGACACTTTAAGTTTTAATATTATTAAATGTTATAATTATTTTCAGAAAGTCCATTTATGAAGGGGACACCAGAAAATGTTAACAGTATTATGAAGCAGAAATGCATTTAATAATCATGGCCCTGGGTGTTGTAATAAGAAAGAAAATACACACTTACACACACACACACACACACACACACACACACACACACACACACTGCCGGCTGGAGTATATCGCATAGGAGCAAGAGACAAACCCATCAAGGAAAAGATTGGTAAGCTGTAATTCAGTAAGTGGTTCAGACAGGAAACAATCTGCCTGCAGTGTGGGAGATCTGGGTTCGACCCCTGGTTTGGGAGGACTCCCTGGAGAAGGGAATGGCTACCCACTCCAGTGTTCTTACCTGGAGAATTCCATGGATAGAGGAGCCTGGAGGACTACAGTTCATGGGGTTGCAAAGAGTCAATAGACAACTGAGCAACACTTTCACTTTCTCTTTTCAAGATAAATCACATCTTCACACACACACACAAAATTTCATGAAGGAATATAAAGGAAAAGCCATAATTTTGATAAAATTATTTTTAATACATATAAACTATTTAATACAAAGGATTAGCAGCCAGCAAGCATAAATAACTTATAGAAATCAAGTAAGAATAATTTTAAACAATCTGAGAAACAAGCAAAGGTTTTGAATTCATGGGGAAGAAATTCAAATGGCCGATAATAGATGCTCAATTTCACTAGTAAAAAGTAAATGTAATTAATAAAATTTACACCCACAAAACTTGCAACAAACATGTTAATATGAGTGAGTAAATAGTAACTCTCATTCATTGCTGGTATAAAACAAAATTGGTCTGCCAACTTTGAGAGTGATTTTATAATAACAATAAGTTTGTTTGAATAAGTGAAAATTATAAATATGAATAGTCATTGAGAATGAGAAACAATGTATATTATTGATGCAATTTGACTCTCCTATATTATTTTAAAAGATGGACTAAATCTACTTGTGTTAAATCAAGTCACTAAATTTCAAAAATAATGTTGACAAAATATGTATTTAAATATTGATGCAATCGTGTAAATTTTTAGCAAAACAAAGAAATCACTGAGCTTTCCTGAGGCCAGTGGTAAAGAACACACCTGCTAATGCAGGAGACATGGGTTCAGTTCCTGTGTCAGGAAGATCCTCTGGAAACGGAAGTGACAATCCACTCCAGCATTCTTGCTTGGGAAATCCCATGGATAAAGGAGCCGGTGGGCTATAGTCCACGGGGTCACAAAGAGTCAGATGTGACTGAATGACTAAACAACAATAAATCATTGAGGGAAGGATATATGTCAAAATAGGAAAAGGGGGGTTACTTCAGGGAGAAAAAAGTGATTAATGTCAGGACACTTATTCAAAGAGCACTTAATATGCTTAATATAGTTTAATATTATTAGAATTTCTACAATGAAAAAGTTTTCATACATTTCCTTTCAAACATTTATTTTCACAACCAAGTTAAAATAAAATTATATAAATATACAACAAAATCATATATATATATATATATACATATGGTATATGTGTATATCTGAAGCCTACACTTACTCAGAGAAACTGGATGACCATGAATAAGCTTATATAGCAAATGCTAAAAAATTACTTTCTGGCCATCATACTTAGATGATATTTTTATTTTTATTTTTCATTTATTTATTTATTTATTTTTAATTTTTTTTATTAGTTGGAGGCTAATTACTTCACAACATTTCAGTGGGTTTTGTCATACATTGACATGAATCAGCCATGGATTTACATGTATTCCCCATCCCAATCCCTCCTCCCACCTCCCTCTCCACCCGACTCCCCTGGGTCTTCCCAGTGCACCAGGCCCGAGCACTTGTCTCATGCATCCCACCTGGGCTGGTGATCTGTTTCACCATAGATAACATATATGCTGTTCTTTTGAAACATCCCACCCTCACCTTCTCCCACAGAGTTCAAAAGTCTGTTTTGTACTTCTGGGTCTCTTTTTCTGTTTTGCATATAGGGTTATCGTTACCATCTTTATAAATTCCATATATATGTGTTAGTATGCTGTAATGTTCTTTATCTTTCTGGCTTACTTCACTCTGTATAATGGGCTCCAGTTTCATCCATCTCATTAGAACTGATTCGAATGAATTCTTTTTAACGGCTGAGTAATATTCCATGGTGTATATGTACCACAGCTTCCTTATCCATTCATCTGCTGATGGGCATCTAGGTTGCTTCCACATCCTGGCTATTATAAACAGTGCTGCGATGAACATTGGGGTGTATGTGTCTCTTTCAGATCTGGTTTCCTCGGTGTGTATGCCCAGAAGTGGGATTGCTGGGTTATATGGCAGTTCTATTTCCAGTTTTTTAAGAAATATCCACACTGTTTTCCATAGTGGCTGTACTAGTTTGCATTCCCACCAACAGTGTAAGAGGGTTCACTTTTCTCCACACCCTCTCCAGCATTTATTGCTTGTAGACTTTTGGATAGCAGCCATCCTGACTGGCGTGTAATGGTACCTCATTGTGGTTTTGATTTGCATTTCTCTAATAATGAGTGATGCTGAGCATCTTTTCATGTGTTTGTTAGCCATCTGTATATCTTCTTTGGAGAAATGTCTGTTTAGTCCTTTTGCGCATTTTTTGATTGGGTCATTTATTTTCCTGGAATTGAGCTTCAGGAGTTGCTTGTATATTTTTGAGGTTAATCCTTTTTCTGTTTCTTCATTTGCTATTATTTTCTCCCAATCTGAGGGCTGTCTTTTCACCTTACTTATAGTTTCCTTTGTAGTGCAGAAGCTTTTTAAAATCCACATGACCACCTTCACAACCCCTAACATGTCACTTTAAAACTGTGACACTCACACCTAAAAATTGCATTGCAAGTTGCATCTACACAGCCTAAATTAAAAGTAAAGTTAGTACATTTTTTGTCTCCAATAAGTACTTTATGAAGCCTAAGATTCTTAACTTTTATTGCAACTTCATCCTATATTTATCCCATATTGTGCTTCAGTTCAGTTCAGTTCAGGCGCTCAGTCATGTCTGACCCATGGACTGCCACACGCCAGGCTTCCCTGTCCATCACCAACTCCCGAAGCCTACTCAAACTCATGGCCATGGTGTCAGTGATGCCATCCAGCCATCTCATCCTCTGTCATCCCCTTCTCCTCCCACCCTCAATCTTTCCCAGTATCAGGGTCTTTTCCAATGAGTTGGTTCTTCGGATCACATGGCCAAAGTATTGGAGCTTCAGCTTCAGCATCAGTCCTTCCATGAATATTCAGGACTGATTTCCTTTAGGATTGACAGGTTGGATCTCTTTGCTGTTCAAGGGATTCTCAAGAGTCTTCTCTAACACCACAGTTCAAAAGCATCAATTCTTTGGCATTTAGCCTTCTTTGCTTATATCCAATCAAACGACCTGTTCAGTTTTCATAGATGATATTTGTAAGCCATGGACAGAGTCTTTACTTCAGTCTTTAGATTCTCATCTGCTTAATATTCACCGAGTCCTCATATAACATAATGTGCAGCCACTTATTACACTAATCACTGTCTTTTGGTCTCCACAAATGAAGTAGATATCTGCAGGCTGACACAAATATCTGTTGTGTCATGCCACTGATCCATGCCATTCCAGGGAAGTTGAAGGAAAGGAGCAATGCTACCCTACCCAAGTTAAGGGAGATCAATATATTGAGAGGCGAGTATATAACATGAGCCATTCCATTGTTGTTTCCATTCTAGGCAGTAGATTCTCTCTCTCTCCTCCCTCTGTCTCTCTCTCTCTCTTTCAGCAATGTGGGATACAATATGAGTGTGAAGCCTGGAACTGCAGCCATTTTGCTATCATAAGGGAGGCACAGAGAGGAGAGCAGAGAATTAGATCAACTGAACTGGATCATCTTCCTGACTGGGCCCCAATTTCTATCCTTACATTCTTTATACAGGTAAATAATACACTCTTCAGCCAACCTATAAGAGGAAATAGAGTTCAGGACTGTGGTCAAATAATTACCTTGAAACTTGCACTTTTAAGTTAATGAAAAAGCTAATTCCTGTCATTATTTTAAAGAATGGTGATGAGTCCTCTTGAAGTATAAATTAAAATGTCTTATCTGGTAACAGAATTTGATTCAAGAAAGAGGAGTGTTACATTTAACAGGTCCAAAACGTGAAATGGCTCACAATTAGGAAGAAACAAGTGAACAGGTTGCATTAATAAGCTGACAATCTTTACTATTAATTATTTTTCTCAAATGGTAGCTTATTATTCCCTGATTAGCAAAGTATATGCCTCAAAACTACAAGATTAAGATATTTGGCAGGAAATTCTCAGCAGGCTAGATTGTGTTGACTACTCACAGCCTTAAGGAAGTGCTGCTAGAGAGAATGCTTCCACTAAAGCTGACCATTCCGAGATCAGAGGGGGAAGAAAAACCTGCTATTCTGGAAGAAGAATTTTTTTAAATATAATCCAACTTGACTGAGAAAAGGTTATGTGATCATTTATACATATTCAGGGTTTAGAAAGCCAGACATCTGTCCTTGAAGACTGGTAGCATCAGAGACAAGGGGAAGCAGACGTAGTAGAAATAAGACTGAGGTCCAGGAATAGCAAGGCTAGCTCCAAAGCACCTTTGTCAAGCTTCCTCTACCTTAAAAAGTGTCATGACTCCTTATTAAGGAGATATTGCTGGGTTCAACCTAGAGCAAAATGTAGCTTATGCTTAACTCCCCACCTACCCTTCATTTACATCAGCCAACAAGATGCACATCACATCAAAGAGACCCTAGACCAGGCAGTGTAACTACACCAAGGCTGACCATCGGCACACAAAAATTCCAAGGCAACGTCCCAGGCTCAAGGACTACGATAAGCTAGTGGCTCTGGTTTTCTTGTAATAAATGAAACCAAATAGACCAGAGACCAAGTACTTTTAAAGGAGTGCCCTATGCCAGGAAGCCCCAGTCTGACTTACCACCCTTTGTGACCACAGTTCAGAAGTCCACCTTAGTGTCTTAACTCACAGGAACAGGAAATGTGCTACAAAGGCAGCCCACAGCCAGATTGTCACCTGAGTTTCTGATTAATTAACTCCCTCTTCATTTCAGTTAAAAGACACATTTGTCCAAGTCATTTCTAATCCTCTTTCTATGACAAATATTTAAACCTTCCCTTCTTGTTACACTTGCCCCATGAATCTGTTTCTGAAAAGTCAATCAATTTCCATTACATAACTTTACATGAAAACTATGAAGTGGCTCACGGATTAGCAGCTCACATAACTCAAGCCAGCCTGACCTTTAATTCAGTAATATGTTTTGGGATATAGAACTTGAAGAATAGTGTATATTCAGCTCGAAGCAACAAAAGTGAGGGCAAATCATTCACAAGGTTATTAGATTAAAGATATGGATTATGAAATGATAGCATTCATTGTAATATTTATGAGAGGAAGTTGCATGTCTGTCCACAGATGTTTAGGCAGCTCTGAGGAGTCCTGTGTAAACTTTATCTGTGTTCTGACTCATGCATTTTTGTATTCTATAAGTCACATCTTTTGAATTCATTTCCTTTTTTAAATTTTATTCAATTATAGCTGATTTACAATGTTGGGCTAATTTCTACTGTACATCAAAGTGATTCAGTGATATATACATAATATATATACATACATACACACACACACATTTTTTTCATATTCTTTTCCATTATGGTTTACCACAGGATATTGAATATAGTTTCCTGTGCTAGAATCCTTCATTTCCGATAGCTCATAATTTGTGAGAATTCATACAGATGAAACATTTAACAAGTATAAAACACTATATGTAAAACTATTATTTTGGGAGATAAGCAAAAAGAGAACTCAAACCCCTTGAAAAAACATTTAACATCTGGTATGTAGACCAGAACCATGAATTAAAAAAAAAAACAAAACATGTTTTATTTAGGAATCAAAACCTGTCTCTGGAGAATCCTCCATAACAGTATAGTAAACTGACACTATACAACTAAACTTCATAGATTACCTTTGAATAAAAACTGGTGAGTATCAATGAAAAATGATTCTTTAAATTGTAGTGCATTGCAGCAAAGCAAGAACTTGGATACATCATGTAAGAGCAATGCAAAATCATAATAGGCTCACTAGCTGCAGAATGAAAGAAACTATTCTTATTTATCTTCAAGTGAAACAATTTTAAAACCTTCCTTTATTTATTTATTTAAAACCTTCCATTATTAAAATTTACTTGAGAGATAAGAGTAATATATGAAATTATTTGCTTTTTAAAAGGCATTGTAAGGGGATAGCATGGGATGGGGGAAATAAATTAGGAGTTTGGGATTCAAAGATACACACTACAAAATATCTATATATCTATCTATCTATCTATATATATATAAAACAAGGATCTCCTATAAGCATAGGGAAATGTATCTTGTAATAACCTATAATAGGAAAGAATTTAAAAAAGAATATTTATACATGCAAAAATGTGTGTAGCTGAATCATTTTGCTGTGTACTTAAAACTAACATAGTTTTGTAAATTAACTATACTTCATTAAAAATAACTACCAGTATAAATGAATGAATAAATAAATGGCATTGCATTGAACAGTAATGCCTTATGCCTAATTTTCTAAGTAGCTTCACTGGAAGACTCCAAAGTGAGAATTCTTTCCCATACACTGTGCAGAGCGTGATGACGAGTTACAACACAGGCATTCGCACGTACACACACACATATGCACACTGATACAAGGGAGATTCTGCATCTGAGACACATGATGATGTGGGAAAGAAGAAGCAAGCAAGCATCTCTGTTTAGAAGGGCTACACTTCTCAGAGAGTCTATGTATAGTCCTCTTTTCCTCTCATGATCCTGAATTTTGTATTTTTATTATTAAAGAGGAAAGAAGTTATATTGAGTTGTGTGGAACACAGGACCCAACTCTACCACAGGTATCAAGTGTCTGAGTGGCAAATGGATCTCAAGGTTGTAGGTTAGCATTTCATGTTTATAAGACTAAGAGTCTGTTAAACGACGTGCATTACAAGGACAACTAGCTTCTGTTTAAGTAAATAGAAAATTTATTAGCTTTCTGGCTGAAGTTTCTGGATTTATGAATACAGTGAATTTTGCAACAGATCATCCTTTGGAATGTTTGTAAGTCATTGATTTCTCAGAAAATATTTAATACTTTTTAGCATTACTTTTACAAATTTTCTGGCAAACTCTATTTGGAAAACTCAGAATGTTGAAGGTGAGAAATCATTTTCACTTCACAGAAAAGAAATCAGAGACCCTGAGCATGTATATTGTGACAGTTAATTTTATGTGTCAATTCAACTGGGCTGTGAGGTGTCCAGATATTTGGTCAAATATTATTCTGGGTGTTTCTGTAAGAGTAATTTTGGATGAGATGAATATTTAAATAGATACACTGAGTACAGCAGATTGGCCTCTGTGAGTGGGTCTCATCCAATCAACTGGAGGCCCGAATATAACCAAAATGATGACCTTCCTCAAAACAAGAGAATTCTTTCTGCCTGATGGCCTTCAAACTGGAACATCAACTTTTTCCTGCCTTTGGACTCAAGCTGAAGTATCAGTTCTTCCTATGTCTTCAGCTTGTTGTGCTTTGAACTGGATCTCCTGGGGCTCCAGCTTGCCAACTTGCCCTGTACAGGTTGGGACTGGCCAACCTCCATAATCGTGTGGGCCAATTCCTTGTACATTCTAGTGGTTCTGTTGCAGAACTCTAATACATATATTTCTATATGGTGAGAATTATAACATAAATCTATTACCAACTTCTGTTATATTCATATACATATATATATATATGTGTGTGTATGTGTGCTTACTAATTAATAATAGGAAAAACAGGGGAAATATTTCTATATTGTCTGTACCTGTATCAAATAGCTTCTATTCTGTTAATCCTGGAAACAGATAAATAATAAAATTACTAAACTCTCCATTATACCGCATACAGAATAGTAGCTGACCCTCTTTAGAAAGATTTTTGCCCAAATGAGAGTATCATTTTCAGATTTCTACCCCAATGCTCATGTATAATTTAGAGAATAGCTTGTGGAATCCATCCCATTTAACTTTTCAAACAGTCCTTAGAGTAACTTAGAAAAAAAAGAAGGATGTTTATTTATTTTTTGTTTGCATTTTGCTTTTGTTTTTGTTTGTTTCTGAGTATATGTAGGGAAAGCACTTGAAGGAAGAGAAAGAAGTTTATAATGAAATACAGACTGTGTGGAGAGCCAATTAGAAAAGGCTTTTCAATATCAAACTCACAATTGGCTTTATACAAATCGAGGAAGAAGAGTGTCTGGGAAAGACTACATTGCTAATGGCTAAGAAGCCACAAGAAAGCCTGATCAAAATGGGGCTTTCCTGTGAGCAAGGCACATTTTCTCATTCCAAGATGTCTGTAATAGAATCCGTTTCGTTTGCCAGACCAGCATGGCCTTTACAGACTACATGGATTTGATGGGCTGCCAGTCACATTATCTCGCAGGCTATAATAAGCTTCCAGAAATGCCTTAAGACCACTGAATGCCTATCACAAGGCTTTATATAGAGACTCTAGAGTAAAGAGGTTCTCTCTTCCTTTTGATTTGACAAACACTGAGTTTTGTAAACCTGGATCTATTAACCTGCACGCTCCTCATTCCTCATCTTGGTGACAGGAGAGAAAATGGCCAACACACAAAGAGGGTAACAACGGTCTGAAAGAGAACAACCCCCAATGGCATCGTTTAAGCCCTCAGAGTCTTTGGTGCCAACTCTATCCCCAGACTTCAAAGTCATCTGAAATAAGATCTTTTCTTCAAAACTAGTACAAGTTCAGGTTCTATTTGTGGCATATGAAAACTAATACAGCTCTCTTTTGGATTGAAAAGAAAAAACTGTCTGCAGATATATGTATTAGTGATATTCTTGAAAAAAATGTAATTGTAAGGAAAAATAATAGATGGTCATCATTTTGATGACAACACCTTCCAAGTGTGGAAGGAGTTCAGGTCCAAACATAAATGTCCATCATTCAACATATTCTTTAAATGTAAAGATTCATGAAATACCATTTGTATAATGTTTAATGATGAAAAGCAGTTCAATAATAATTGAGATCTGGGTTATTAGCATAACAATTATTTAACAATTTGACAAGGAAGCTTTCACAGAAAACAAGGAAATGAGAATACAATGTTTGTAACCTGATTGCTTTGAATTTTTTATTGCGGTAACTTTCAGTGAAAATTTCCAAACTAATATGACTGACTATCTTTCCTGACTTTCCTGACATAGGCCCTGAAATTGTATGATTGAGTGGAACATCTAGATAGTAACTTGAAACAAGAAAGTTACCTGGATGAAAACATATAAATCTTGTGTAACTCTAGGTTATTTACAAATCAATATTATATTTGTAACTCATCAAGCCAAATTCACCAGTTCCTCATCCATTTCACTATCCACAATTTGGAGCATGATTAAGTATTGATACTGCCATCAGTTGGGGAGGATGGCAAAGAATTCATGGAAGCTGAGGGGGAATTATTATTGGATATTCCTGTCTCTGACTAACAAAGGTGAAAGTAAGTGATGGCAATAAATGTGGGAGATATGATTAAAATGAAGCTGAAATTGTTGGTTTCTATATTTTCAATTATCTTTTCCTAAGCAGTCTTTTAAAAAATAGGCAATTGTTATATTAATTATTCCAAAGGTTAAAATGAATCATAAAACAGTTGTTTATCTCCAACTTCACCTTGTAGGTTTGACTAAGGAGAATGTTTTTAAAGGACAATAATGTGTCTATAAACACCTTAACAGAGCATTTTCTTTCAAATTATATTAGATAATTTATCAAAATAAAATTAATAATTCCTTTTAGCAACAGAGTGAAAGGATCTATAACAACCTTTAAAAATAATTGTATTCATGATGGATCCTAGTCAAAGCAAAGAATTACAAAATATTGATTCTCTGCAACAGCTCAGAATTTCATTATATGGGGGCAAATACAACTTATTTCAAATTAAACTAGAAATGTATCTCAAATATTCATATATTTTTAACTATCAATGCAAAGTATCCTTTTAATTAGTTGTTTAAATTATTCTCCTTTATTTTTCACTGGAATTTTCAATTTTTTATAAAAATTATTTATGGTAAAGAATAATTCTGTATATTTATGGAGAGGTTTACTATTATGCCTGCTCAGTCATGTCCAACTCTTTGCGACTCCGTGAACTGCAGCCTGCCAGGCTCCTCTGTCCATGGTATTTTCCAGACAAGAATACAGGAGTGAGTTGCCATTTCCTTCTCCAAATAACTATTATAAACATATGTAAATATTCTGAAAAGTATTTTTTTACTTCAAGCAAATATTTTAGCTCTGATACTGCCATAAAGTAAGGTAAAAGTATACTATTAAAAGTAATTTAGATACATTACTTTTCATGATGCATAGAACTTTGATTAAGGAAGTGGTTTTCAACTTTGGGGGTCACTGATTTCTTTGTCAAATTGAATCAAATTTTTACATCTATTACCCAGAAAAATGCACATATCATCTGATATTTATCACTTACTAGTGGTACATGAACTGTTGATTTAGACTCTATATTTAGAACCAATTTAAAGTCAAATTTATTTTTTAACATTGACTGGAAAAATCAAATCAATGCCATCCATATATGATAGTTTATATGGGTAGAGTCAAATTCTCAAACAACATAATCTAAATGATTGAAAATCTGATTACTAATTTGGTCAGCTGCCTGGAAAAAATGCAAAAAATAAGAAATATAATGAATATGCCCAAGTAAGTACTCACATTGGAAAGAAAGACTCAAGTAACTTATTTCACAATGACTCATGAGAAAAGGTATTCATTGGTATTCTAAGAGTTTAAAAAGTCTTCAAAAAAATAAATGAATGCGTGTCTCATATTATTATATTCTTAAAATATAAAACTTTTCTACCTATTGTTAAATGGGAAATTTTGTCCATATCAACAGAAAGGAAAACAACCTATTACAAAATCATGAAAGTAGACTTGCTTACAATTTGGAATAACATCAATTATTTAACATTTTCCTGCTCTTTAAGAGCTTATATTTAAAAACAGACAAACTCACAAATATGAAGAAACACTCACACATACCTTAATGCCCTGTTAGCAATTTCTCTTAGAGTTTATAATTAAAACATGGGTTCCATGTTGAGTGAGATGTATAACATGGGATATGCCAGAGTAAAATCCTAGATTCACCAGTTGCTAAATGGCAAAGTACTTATTCTTGTTTCCTTACCTGTCAAATATGTTTCCTTACCTTGAATGAGATTATGTGCTTCCTAGGGTTTTTGTGAAGATTAAGCAATGTAATAATTTAAAGTATTTATCCCAATGTATGAAACAGAGTAAATATTGAGAATATTAACTATGAATAATTGTGTAATTAAACTGTAATAGTAGTAAAGGTAGTATTTTAAAAACTCAGTATTCTTCCAAACTTTTTCTAGTAAGCATAGTTATATAGATAGATAAAGAAATAAGTATGCAGACACACACAGCCTGCAGTTCTCAATATATGGTTCAGGGATCTCTAGATATCTCCTGGATCCTTTTACAGAGTTCATGTGTTACAACTTTTCATCAGAATACTAAGACCTTATTTTCTTTCTTTATTCTCATTTTCTCACAAATGAAAAGAGAAGTTTTTGAGGCCAAAAGGCAGCAGCAGGTATGAGACTGCAGCTGCCCTCTAATAAGCAAGACATTAAAGAGATTTGCAAGATGCAAAAGCAATGCCACTATTCTCACTAAATTTTTTGAAAATTAAAATTATTTTTATGGAATATGTTATAAATATACAGTGGCTAATCTATTGCATTTTTAATGATTTAATACATATATCAAATATGGATCTGTTTTTTTTAATTTCCAATAACTATGAATAGAGATAATTAAATAAACAAATATCTTTGTTTTTTCTTTTTTTAATTTTTTAAATTTATTTATTTTAGTTGGAGGCTAATTACTTTACAATATTGTAGTGGGTTTTGCCATGCATTGATATGAATCAGCCATGGGCTTACATGTGTCCCTATCCTGAACCCCCCTACCACCTCCCTCCCCATCCCAAGCCTCTGGGTCATCCCAGTGCACCAGCCCTTAGCACCCTGTCTCATGCATCTCGAAACTAAGAAGATTAGGAGCTGCTGTTCCTTAGGTTGCTTTATGATCTTAACCATCTATCAACAATATTTATCTATATCATGTCAATATATTCACATCTACAATTCTCTTCCTTTTTTTGGCTGAATTATATCCCCAAATTAGTCCAAATATCCTTCATTAAAAGTACAATTTTATCTAATCCAACTGAGGGGGCTGAGCTCTTAGCGGGCAAGTTGACCACAGATTGGTTTTCTTTGGGAAGACAGCAGAGCTTGTTTAAATTATCACGATACATTTTTCACCCCATTAATGATTGCATTTAGTTTATTTTGTTTGGTTTCGGATTTTATCACTATGTCTATTCCCTGAGCAAATTTGATAACCATGAAATCACACAAGGAAAATGGAAGGTGAGTCATTAATTAGGCATTTTCTTATCAGTTCTAACAGAACTCATATTCTAATAATAGCTCTGGGGAAAGAAACCAATGGAAAATAACAAACATAGTTGCCCTTAAGTCCATGAGCACCTAATCGCTGTATATTTAATCAGTAACAAGGAGAACTACCTTGTGTATCACTAAACTGATAGCATAAATGTGAACCCAAATTACAGTTTAGTTATGAGCATTACTCACTGATGCTGAATTTAATCTTAAAATTTCTAAATCTTTTAATTTCCATATGTTTTTGTACATAAAGGAACAACTGAGATATTAAGTCTTTGTATGTTATTCATATTTTGCAGAGGTTACCTCATGCTCAGAACATCAAGGTCTCAATCTCAGTGACCCACACAATAAAAACTCAATACTATGGAGAAAAAAAAATTCTACGTAAATAATTTAAGTTTTAATTTATCTTTAAAGGGAATACCTTCATTAAATTTATATTGGCTTTCTATTACTCCTGTAACAAATTACTACAAATACAGCAGTTTAGATAATGAAGTTATTCTCTTACAGTTCTAGAGTTCAGGATTCTAAAATCAAGGTGTTAGAATGGCTACATTCCTTCTGGAGGCTTTAGGGGACAATCTTTTCTTGCCTTTTCTAGTTTTTGAAAGTCACCTGTATTACTTTGCTAGTGGTCCCTCCCTTTATCTTCAAAGCACATTACAACAACCTCCAGTTTCATGGTCATCTCCTTTTTCTTATTTTGACTTAATTTGTATACCTCTTATAAAATGTGTGATTTCATTGGGATCACTTGAATAATCCAGGATAGTTTCCCAGTTTGAAGATCCTTAATTAAAATGGATCATCAAGGGCCCTTTTGTATTCACTAAGTCTGACGATTAGCATGTGAACATCTTTTGGGAGAAGAATATTATTTTGTCTACCACAATGAAAAATGATTAACAGGTAATTTTTATGAAAGAAATTTTTGGTAATGATACTGAGGTATCTCAATACCTATTAAAAGCATCTACTATCAAATATATTAAACAGATTTCTCCAAAGTACCTATGAATCAAAACAATTGCATATTTTAACCTAACTACTACATAATGTGCTAGTAAATCAGGAATATCAGTTGATTTGCCAGAATGGAATTAAGTTATCTTGCTTTTGAGTTTTATTTGCCTATTTTGTTGACATTTCCATTCACTCTTCAGATATATTGAGAATCAGGTACCATGGGGAATATCACCATGTTAAAACAAATTCTTTTCATTAAAGAAAGGTACAATATTTAGGGTGAGGAAGTTAACTATGTTTGGACACACATCCACAAATAAATACTTCCCTGTTAGCTCAGAGAGTAAAAGGTCTGCCTACAATGTGGGAGACCCCGGGTTCAATCCCTGGGTTGGGAAGATCTCCTGGAGAAGGAAATGGCAACCCACTCCAGTATTCTTGCCTGGAAAATCCCATGGATGGAGGAACCTGGTAGGCTACTGTCCATGGGGTCGCATAGAGTTGGATATGACTGAGCAACTTTATTTCACACAAGTAAAGACCATCACAAGTCATTGCACAAGAAATTTGAAAGAAAGTATCTATTCAGTGAGGAAAGGGCGCTACAAAGAGGGCAAAATGGAAGTTCAGAGAAAAGAGAAATCTGTGCTGAGATGTGTTTATGAGGGTCCTGTGACTCCAGGGGGGTCCTGGGAAGAGCTGAGCTTTGATGGAAAAGGGCAAACTGGCTGGGTCTGGGAACTGGACGAAGATACCACAGGTACAAGTGATCATCTGAGAGAGGCAGGGATGTGTGTGGGACAGGAGATCCCTTTTTGACTGATTGTATGTTTCAAAAGAATATTTTAAAATAAAGTTAAAAGTTTTTATTAGACTGGGGAAATGTCTTGAATGACAGACAGGGTTCAGATATCAGATAGAGGTCTAATAAAGATGAAAGAAACATATGGTAGTAGACAAGGCAGTAAACTACAAGTTAGATCCTCTGTGTTTCTCTAGCTGGGTGATTGTGACCTTGGCTCCGGTCTGTCAGAATCTCAGTGTTTCAATTAAAAAACACAAAAACAACCACCACCAAACAAGATTTGCCCATGTTGTTTTTATGTTGCTTTGAGGATTATCTTAGATCATATATGCTAAAATTTTCTACAACTGTAAAGCATCATAAAATTAAAGGTCTCGTTGAAGCATAAAGAAGAAGCTTGAAGCTGTGGTTTAAGGAAATGTTTTAATTGTCCCCCTAACTGTTGAGACAGCCTTAAAGACAATGTGAGCAAGCACATAAAAAGAGAAAGAGAAAGGAAGCGAGATCACTAATTTCTTTTCCTTCTTATGGTGCTATGAAAAAGTAAATAACTCTATCCTAAGTTTAAGAATCAGAAAACAACAACAAAAACACAGGATAAAGTTGTATTCTATAGAACCAGAACTTAACACTGAGTTCTCATGATTTGATTCAGGATTCCTGGATTTGGTACTCTCATTCAAATTGCTTTAAAATCAAGTATATATGGTTTTTAAATTTTTAATTTATTAACTGAAGATAATTGCTTTGCAGAACTGTATTGGTTTCTGCCAAACATCAACATATATCAACCATAGGTATACATATGTCCCCTCCCTCTTAACCCTCCCTCCCATTTTCCTCCCCATGCCACCCCTCTAGGTTGTTACTGAGCCCTGGTTTGAGTTCCCTGAGTCATACAACAAATTCCCATTGGCTGTCTATTTTACATATGGTAATGTAAGTTTCCATGTTACTCTGTCCATGCAACCCACCCTCCCCTTCCTCTCCCCACCCACCCTGTCCCCATAAGTCTGTTCTCTATATCTGTTTCTCCATTGCTGCCTTGCAAATAATTTCATCAGCACCATCTTTCTAGATTCCATATATATGCATTAGAATATGATATTTGTTTTCCTCTTTCTGACTTACTTTGCTCTGCATAATAGGCTTTCTAAGCTCATCCACCTGACTCAAATGCATACGTTTTTATGGCTGAGTAATAGTCCATCATGTATATGTACCACAGCTTCTTTATTCACTCATCTGTTGATGGACATCTAGGTTGCTTCCATGTTCTAGCTATTGTAAATAGTGCTGCAATGAACAATGGGGTATGTGCATCTTTTTCAATTTTGGTTGCCTCACTATATATGCCCAGTAGTGGGATTGTTGGGTCACATGACGGTATTTATTCCTCGCTTTTTAAGGACTCTCCATACCATCTTCCATAGTGGCTGTATCAACTTACATTCCCAACAGTGCAAGAGGGTTCCCTCTTCTCCACGCCCTCTCCAGCATTTACTGTTTGTAAACTGTTTGATGATGGCCATTCTGAACAATGTGAGGTGGTATCTCACTGTAGCTTTGATTTGCATTTCTCTGATAATGAGCAACATTGAGCATCTTTTCATGTGCTTGTTAGCTATTTGTATGTCTTCTTTGGAGACATATCTGTTAAGGCCTTCCTCCCACTTTTTGATTGGGTTGTTTGTTTTTCTGGTGCAGTCATCAAGACAGTATGGTACTGAAAATATAGATCAATGGAACCAGATAGAAATCTCAGAGACAAACCCATGCACCTATGGGTATCTTATTTTTGACAAAGGAGGCAAAACTGTACAATGGGGCAAAGATAGCCCCTTCAATAAGTGGTGCTAGGAAAACTGGACAGCTACATGTAAAAGGATGAAATTATAACACTTCCTAACACCATATACAAAGATAAAATAAAAATGGACTAAAAACCTAAATGTAAGACCAGAAAATATAAAACTCTTAGAGGAAAACATAGGCAGAATACTCTATGACATAAATCACAGTAAGATCCTCTATGACCCACCTCCCAGAGTAATGGAAATAAAAACAAAAATAAACAAGTGGGAGCTAATGAAACTTAAAACCTTCTGCACAGCAAAGGAAATTACACAAGGTGAAAAGACAAACCTCAGAATGGGAGAAAATAATAGCAAATGAAACAACCGACAAAGGACTAATTTCCAAAACATAAGCAGCTCATATAAGTCAACACTAAAATCAAAGATATACACTTTTAATATCCTCAGTTTTGAATTATCCTTTTTACCTCCCATTAAAAATGATAATGAAAAATGGATGCCATGATCTTCAGATAGCAACTGATATATTTTACATTTCGTTGGCTTTAAGAAGTAACTAATTTCTTGCCTACCAGTAAAAACATTAATTTTACAGTGCTGTTCTTATGGGAACCCCTGAGTGGAAAAGTTCCATCATTAAGAGAAGGAATGTGATCAGCACATTGGAATGTAAATTTCTTAGGCACAAGGGTTTCCTTAAAATATTTTAATAGACCTTGACTTCATGGTTCCCTTAATTTAAGAATTTATCAGCCATCAACAACAGTTCCAGGCATTTCCAATAATAAACAGGTTTCCTATAAACAGGTTGGAAAACATTAACAAGGTACAAGAGATTGCATTTTGTTTAGATTTTTAAACAACCTAAAATATAATAGTATTAAACCAGGCATGATTTAACTTGGTGGCAAAATAGTACCTTTGAGATTGTTCTCTGGTTTTGTGTCTATGCCCATCTCCAGCCCCCAGTCAGTCTGGGTCACCACTAGAACTACACACATATACCATAGCCTGCTCTGGGGAGAGGGTTATCTCCTCCTGGAGCATGAGGAAACACTGTCTGCTCTACAGCATTTCCCACTTTAAGGTACTTTGTGCCTTTGCTTGTGTGATTTATTAAATAACTATCAAAAGCTTTCTATGGCTGCTTCCTAAAGCATGTGCAGATTTTGATTCTAGTCCTGGATCTACTTCTCCTTTGCTGTTGGCTCCTAGACTGGGCTAGAGACACTTAACGCTCTTGGCTCAGACACGTCTCAGACATGATGAGGCATCTGAAAGTAACTTGAAAATTAGCTAAATGCCAGTGTAAGTTGCCCTTATTTGTAATGACGGTGGCAATAGCCTAGTTTGGTGGTGTGTTTCATCCACTCTCACACACATGTACACAAGAGAAAAAGAGAGCAAAGTTTGGGGGTAGGGAGGGAGGGGAGGAGGGAGATGGGGGGAGAGGAAGAGAGAAAGGGGGCAAAGCTCCTCCCCATTAGTTCTTTAAAAAATGTTTTGTTTATATTTGCTGTTAAAATTCAGAAAGCAGAGAGTTCAAAGCCTGTGCCTCAGGTACTTCATCCAAAAATGAAGGTATAGAAACTATGAGAAACTGTCAAGATGATGAAAATAATGAATAAAGAGATAGTCCTGTAAGAAGAAAGTACATCGTTATTATTATTCCTTATTTAAATATGCCCCATGATCATTTATAAATGCTTTTTTCTTGGCCTGGGGTATCCTGTTTTCCCCAGTCCCCTTCTCTTCCCATTTAGCATCTACACACTCATTTTGTAGCTTACTTATTCATTCCTTTCTCTCTTACCTTCACAATATCTTGTTTTGAGTTGGAGAGGCAAAACAACATGATTCCTGGCTTGGGTCCCAGCTCAAATCCCCCTCACTCAAGGCAAATATCAGAGATCCATGGCCCCTGTGATAAAACAGCACATGGATCCCTGCATCCCTCCTCCAGTGCTCATTTCTAATTTGTAGGCCATCCCCAATCAGAAGTAAGTTCCCAGGGTGGGAGCATATCTATCTTACACAGATTTTGTTCTCAACACCTTGAGGAGCATTTGGTCGAGTGTACGTGTTCCGAAAGACATTGCTTAATAAATACATACAGACACTTTGCCTATAAGATTGCCCCGAATCACTTTTTGAGGCAGATGGGGTAAACTTCATTTCAAATATCAAAAAATAGGAACAGCATTTGCAAGTTGTCCAAGGGTTACATTATATAACTTGTATAATGATGAGAGCTAGGTTTCAGCGCAGTCCTATGGGACTCTCAGCCCTAGGTTTTGTTTTCTTTTTGTTTCACCTGGGACCTTGCCCCGTGGGAATGGTTCCTTTGTACCAGAGCTGGAAATTTCAAATAAAAGTATGATTAAAGAATACTTGCCTTATATACAATTTTTAAAAGTTCAAACAATGCAAAAGAGTATTATTAAGTTATATTGATAAATGTAAGGTTTCTCTAGCAAGACACATACGAAGTATCTCTAAATCATGGTGTCGAGTATTGTTTTCTTTTGTTTGTTTTTATCATACTCTCCTGATACTTTATATTTAGTGAAGGTGAAGTCACTCAGTCATGTCCAACTCTTTGTGACCCCATGGGCTGTGGTCTACCAGGCTCCTCTGCCCATGGGGTTTTCCAGACGAGAATACTGGAGGAGTGGGTTGCCATTTCCTTCTCCAGGAGATCCTCCCAACCCAGGTAAAATGATGATCAGGTTAACATTCTCACTGTTTCTTTTAATCTTAGACCTAAATGCTATATTTTTCAATAAGTCAACCAATGAAAAGTTTAACTTATTCACCTAAAAAAAGCAATCTAAAGGTCAAAGAGGAGTTTTTAACATAAGGACAGAAGTCTGAGGAAAAACGATAGCATTAATTAAATTTTATCTTGTGCTTATTATAGGCAAGACTATATTTCATTTAATCCTAATAAAACTTTTCAGAAGTGAGAATTCTTTTTGTTGTTGTTGTTGCATCTTGCACATAGGAGTGAAAAAAAAAGAAGCTTGAAGAAACTTAGTGACTTGCTCAAAATAAAATAACTATTAAGTAGCAGAGGAAGATATGTCTGATATCAAAGTCCTAACTTTTGACAATACCTTGTATTAACTCTTCAGATCTCTATGAACATAAAATATCAGGATATTTTGTCTTAAAAAGCCACCAGGATTTTAGTTTACTTCATTATCAGCTGTATTTTCTTATTACTCCTCAAGTCTTAGAGTAAAATTATTTACTCAAGGAAGTGTATCATGCTAGATAGAGTCCCTGCCTTAGCCCAACATATGCATCATGCCAAGCATGAAATGTACAGGTATTAAACACTCTCTGTGAAAATCATCTGGTTCAGCAAAGGCGGGGACTGAAACTAGACATGAAGAATACAGAATCCATAAGAGAGGGAAGGGTCTTGTAGGCTCCACATTTATATACGTCCTTCACTGGAAAAACTCTTTTGATCTACTCTGTATCTGGTGGGGAAGAAAAGAAAAGTAGAAAGAGAAGGAACGATTAGAAACATTTAGCAGGTTATACTTACCACCTGTTCTTAAGTCAAAGACCATAACAGAGCACCAACTCTCCTTCCCTCCAACTCACCCATGTCACATTGTTTTCTGTTTGGTTGGGTTGCAGGGCATATTCACTCAGGGTGTACATTTGATTCATGATTCAAAACTAGATGATGAATCAGAAAAATACCCTTTAGATTAAATTTTCTGTGGCTGCTTGAAAATTCTCTTGGGAAATACATGACACTTGTCCATCATTCACGGTAGTGAATTTAGTGATATGTTCAATGTAGTAAAAAGAGGATGAAAAGAAGAGGAGAAACAGTTTGGTATCTGGAGACCAATTTCATCTGACACAGTAAGAGAAGAAAATCACAAAATTTGCTTTGTTTTGTTTAAAGAATCTGGCTTTGAGGATAGTGGCATTTTGCAATCACCATGGGATAAATTTCTTTGGGAAAAATGTCTCTGCTGGTGAACAGTTCTGAAGGTGACCTGGTAGGCTTAGAATTTAAACAAGAAATGTCAACAGCAGAAATGAGGGCTGAGGAGAATAACATTAATGCCTTTTGAGAAGAAAGCACAGGGACTTGGCAATAAATAAAGTTGGAGTTTTTGATGTTTGGCACAATTTCCTCAAAGAAATTATGTTCAATTACAGTTCAGATCCAAGCACTATTCTATGATATGTAGGTAGATTTTCAATTCTCAAATCAACAACATCCAAGTTAAATGGATTCTTCCAATTCTGAGGCAGAGAAGGTGTCAGGGCTTGTCAAATTTTCTGGAAGAGGTGAGGGAATTTTACATTTTGGTATCTGTGTTGGGGGAGGGTTAGGAATATTAAAAACAACCTGTTGGTTGAAATCAAAACAGCTGAAAACCAGTCTGTGAAAATTCTGTATTAGGTTGCTCATGACATAAGATTCTCAAGTTCCCAAGTTGTGTTGTAACCCCAGTAACCTTCTAAGGAAGGGGCTGTTTTGATCCTCATTTTACAAATGAAAAATTGAGGCTGAAAAACGAGGGTCTTTTTTTTTTTTTCTCCTTCAGGTCAATAATTCTAGATTGTGATTATTATCTCTACCAGGGAGGAGGCTGGGATAAATGATCTGAACAATCTCCTGCAGTCAGATCTTTTAAATGTATTAACTAAACCTTACCTTTCTCTGAAAGCTGCCCGTTTTTAAGCCAGTGTTATGAAAATCTTTATTTCATTTATTTTGTGTAAAGACAATTTTAAGTTTCACAGCTAATTTCAAACACAACGATGTGGGAAATTCTTTTAGATAATTATGTAACCTAAAAATTTACTGTATACATCTCTCAGTTGATCTAATATGCTAGAATTCTAGGACACTGCATGATAAAGACAAATATGCAAACTCAGGCGACTTACAAGCAGTCAACTTATTAAACAGCAAACTGAATAGATGACACATGCAATATATGACCTCTATTGAGCAATATTTCTTTCCCCTGAAAGTTCACAGAGTTAAATAAATTCCTACAAAGCAACTAAAATTGGACATGATACCAAAAACACACTACTGCATTCTGGGTAGACTTTTGAAATTATAACCTAAATTCCTTAATAGTTTATTAAGTTTCTATAATCAGCTTTATAGCTAATTAATAATTTTGTTTTGATAACTCTATATATCAGACTCCTGGTTTACAATTTCTTAAACAAAAGATATCTTATGTGACACAAATTTTAGTCACTAGTTATTGACTTCACTGATCCCTGATGATGCCAAGACTGTGAATCCAGCTTCCTAATATCCATTCCAGTCTCCATCCACTGCCTCACTCCAACTACTCACTCACAAGAGGATGCTTTTTTAATTGGTCATGAGAGAAATGGATAAAGAAATAAAGATAAAGCAAAAATATTACCTAGGAAAAAATTCTCTGCAAATGTTAGGCTCCAAGATCTGATACAAATAGCGATTAAAATTTAGAGCTGATTAGTTCCCCAGTTTTATTATTTGAGTTAATATTTACTCATTTAACCTAACTCCACTCATTGAATAGCTGCCCATATAGACCGAGTGGAATATATATATTTATATGTATAAAATTTTGGTACACACACACACACACATATATATATATATATATAATTGTTGACACAGTTATTTGTCCCCATCAGTATATAATTTATAGTGCATATTTATTAGCCATGTATATTATCAGTATCTACTTACTGACAAGGATTGCTTGTTCCCATCAACAGGCAGGTAACCAGATTTCATACACAAGGCATTAAAGTTCTGTAGTGCCAACATTTTCTTTAACACATGGAATCCTCCCTTGGAAATGCCTGGTTTTTATTCATTTTTAAATTTATATATTTACTAAGAGGTTTTCAAACTGTATAATCTGGAAATGTAGTGTTACATTAAGGTATTAGTCCTAATTGCTAAATACCAATGTAACCCACCATACTCATGTTTTTTAATCTTTATTTTGTTTTGTAGCTATCCAGGAGTAAGTTATATCTTTCTTGTTTCCCTGTGTTCTCATTCACTCGTTAACACACCCCCATGGAATCCTGATTTGGCTCAATTTTCCTGTTTCTGTAACAGTCACGTCTGATTACACATTTGACCAAATGGCATATTTGACCATCTTCACTCACAGGGTTTCCCTAGTGGCTCAGACAGTAAAGAATCTGCCTGCAATGTGGGAGACCACGGTTCAATCCCTGGGTTAAAAAGATCCTCTGGAAAAGGGAATAGCTACCTATTTTAATATTCTTGCCTGGAGAACTCCATAGATACACGGACACACACACACACACACACACATGCTATGCATCTTCATTCTCTACTATAAAGCTGCCAGTTAGCAATCTCTCTCCCCTCTCGGTGCTCATTTTTTGTTTTTTGTTTTTTTGACATTTGCTTTAGTTGAAGAGATCTGCAACACACATATCTAAGAAGCTAACCGTAGATAATAGCTGTATAATAGATGCTATACAGTCCATGGAATTCTCCAGGCCAGAATACTGGAGTGGGTATCCTTTTCCTTTTCCAGGGGATCTTTCCAACCCAGGGGTCGAACCCAGGTCTCTTGCATTGCAGGCGGATTCTTTTACAGATGAGCCACAAGGGAAGCCCAAGAATATTGGAGTGGGTAGCCTATCCCTTCTCCAGCAGATCTTCCCGACCCAGGAATCAAACTGGGGCCTCCTGCATTGCAGGTAGATTATTTACCAACTGAGCTATCAGGGAAGTCCAATGATAGATAATGGCATGAGCAAAACCAATGAAGTGCAATTATTAATAAGACCAAAAGAGGGGGCAAAAAGAAGTGTTGAGAAAATAAATTACAAAGTAATGCTGGTAGACTCAAGCCTTTCGGATCTCCCACTTATGTGGAAATGAAAACCAACTGCCTTAATTTTTTCTCTGCTAAAGTCTATTCTATACTTATGTATGTGCAGTGCTCAGATTTATATTAACGTTAGTTTATTCAATGAGAAGTTTAAGGATTAAAAGAACACTTGGATGCCTTTCCACTTCGTGTTTAATTGCAGGATCGCTTTATTTTGCAGTATTTAAACTCACTGAATTGTGACACTAAGCCTCCAACTTCTCTATTCAGTCTGTGCTTTAAAGAAGATTCAGTTTCTACTGGTGTCCATCTTCACCCTATTATACACATGTGAGATATGTACAGTTTGTTGAAATTAACTCTAGTTTGGACTTCAAGTTTTTCCAAAACTGCCAACTGGAGATGAGTTTTATAGTTGAAGTAATGGAGAATAAAGATGTCTTATACTCTTGAATATAGAAATAACAGCAAAAAAAGAAATAAGGGCAAATCATAACTGAATATAACAGGTATTCTTAACTCTTGGAGAAGCATATTGTATGTATTTAGATATATTTCACAAACAAAACAAATCGTTTTGTAAACTTACCAGGAAATTTGAAAACTTCAAGGGTCACTTTTGCCTCAATAACTTTTATAATTCAAGGAGCTGGAGGAAGTGTATATAAATCATATAAGATGAAAGACACATAATCCTGGTCCCACTTCTTCAAAAGGTCAGCAAACCAAAATAATATTCTGCCATAGAACATTCATTTTTACAGTTATGTCATTTAGCATATGAAATTTCCAAGGGCATCCATAGCACTGAACCACTTTAAAAAATAGCACACCCACATCTTCAGAGCCCCACAGCTCCTTGGAACTTCATCCAGAATCTCAGTTGTTTTTTTTTTAAATATATTATTTTCTTGTTTTTCTACTATCAAAATTGTACTTTATAAAGGCCTTGTCATTGTAAAAGGTATTTTATTTTACATTCTAAAATACAATCAAGTATGTGGGTGAGAACAGAGAAACAGCTTGTTGAGAGGTCAAAGTGAAAAAGACGGAAATAAGGTTTTAAATCTTAATGTCTGAAAACAGAATAACAAAGACTATAAAATCTATCAAGAAAGAAATGAAGAACTAAAGATGTTTGGTAAGTAGGTTTGTATGACAAAATAACTGACATTTAAAGATGGTTATTTCATTGATTCTTCCATACAGTAGCAATAACTGGTTTGATGCTCCCTCTCCTTTTAAAGTAGATGATTCATCATTAATTAGTGCAGCCACTTCAGAAAACAGTGTGAAGTTTTCTCAAAAAACTAAAAACAGAATTGCCATATGATCCTGCAATCTCACTCTTGGGTGTGTATCCAAATAAAACTATAATTCAAAAAGATACATACACTCCTAAGTTCATAGTAGCCCTATTTACAATAACAAAGACAGGGAAACAATCTAAATATCCATTTACAGATGAATGGATACAGGAGATGTGGTATACATAAGCAATGTAATTCTACTCAGCCATAAAAAGGAATGAAAAAACACCATCTGCAGCAGTATGGATGGACCTAGAGATTATCGCGCTAGGTGAAGTCAGAAAGAGAAAGACAAATGCCATATGATGTCACTTCTGTATGGAATCGAAAGTGTGATACAAATAAACTATCTATGAAACAGACTCACAGACCTAGAGAACAGACTTGTGGTTGCTGAGTTGGGGGTGGGAGGGAAGGGATGGATTGAGAGTTTTGGATTAGCAAATGCAAACTTATATATATATATACATATACATACACACTCTAATATGCAAATAATATACAAATATATATATATATATTTGTATAACTGAATCATTCTGTTGTATACCAGAAACTAACACATTATTTTTTTTCTCTTTATTGCCTTTATTTTTTTTCCAAGTTTTTTTTTTTTCATTTATTTTTATTAGTTGGAGGCTAATTACTTTACAATATTGTAGTGGTTTTTGTCACAACATTATTAATCAACTATCCTCTGTCAATGAGATTTTCCAGGCAAGAATACTGGAGTGGGTTGCCATTTCCTCCTCCAGGGGATTTTCCCGACCCAGGGATTGAACCTCCATCTCTTGTGTCTTCTGCATTAGGAGGCAAGTTCTTTACCACTAGTTACACCTGGAAAGTCCCATACTTCAATAAAACAAATTTTAAAAGATAAAAAACAATATAGATAATTCCTTGTTTGATTTCGCTAGATTATGGTAATACATTCAGGTAGAGGCATTTGCTTTAGTAATGGGATAAGCTAGCAAAAAGAATGGATAGTTATCATTGGTACATGAAATCTTAGTTTGATAGCATCTATTTCCTTTACACTCTGATTTACAGAAAAATATTTTGTCCCTCAGATTGTTTTCACAAAGAGATACCTTCCCGTCACCTAAAGCCTAAGCATTTATCTTCCTTTCAAAGTCTGCATATTAAGACAGCTCTGACATAGTAGCTCATATGGCAGGATCAAGACAGTTTCTGACTTTAGCACCTTCTTGAAGTAGCAAGTCTTTCTTACAGTTCAGGAACTCAACCATGCAGATGATACACCTTATCATCAATCTGAAAAGAACCACAATTGCCTTAAAGAACAACTAAAGACCCATGATTGGTATTTCCTTCCAGGGAGCTAAAGGATTTCCAGGGTACATTTGCCATATACATATTCCATATGACATATATGTAGAATCTGCTCCCTATGATGACTGACTTTTATGTTTCAAAACCATTTTTTCCCCGTTGTAGTGTGTTGTTGTACAAAATAGATTTTGTTTAAACACACACACACACACAATCTCTATGCTCACATTTGAAATATTGCTTAATGCTCCTATTGATTTTTACAAAATACTTTGGGATTATTTCCATCAGTTATTTTCAGCCACTTATAGGAAGGGCTAAATTTTTACATAAGGAATTTACAGCTGTGAGAAGTTAAGTGGTTTCCCAGAACATCCAAGTGTAGAGAGCCTTCTTCTACTTTTAACAGGGACTATAAATGTTCTAAACTATTGAAAGACGCTTTGCTCACAAGGCATATTTTGGATTAGAATGATTGAAATCTTGAAACACATAACTTCATATCTATTGAAAGACCAAGGGATGATGGGGTGGGGGCTATTTGCTTGTAGGCAGCTTGCCTTGAATGGCAATGAAAGGGACATTAATGGGTCTCCAAGTTGATAATGATTTGGATCTAATTTTTCCATGACAGGCCACATCAGTTCCTCATACTACTTAGCTCAGCCCACAGTAATCCAGGCTGTGAGAACAGAACATTTTAGGTCTTCATCCAGACTATTTTCTTATTTACACCACTCCAGGAAGGGGAATACAGCACACAGCCACCAGAGGACAGTAGAGAGCCAGGAGCAGTTGCAGAGGTGGCTTGACACAATGGACTCATTTGGTGCACAAGAATCTCACCTGCTATTTCACCCCTGAGCCAGGCCAGCCATCTCACTCATGAACCAGGCTCCCACTTAATAGGAGAAAAGAAAAATATTTAAAAGAGGTTTAGGATGCAGTCCTTGGCTATATCATAATGCTAGTATAGAGTTTAAGATACCAAACAGACAAGTAACACAGAAAAATGGAAATAACAAATGCTTAGGAATCAGACACATGTTGACCTGTTCAACATCTACTGAATGCCTACAATATACCATGTCTTCAGCAAGACTTCTTGAAATTGAAAGATATAATAAAGTACAAGGAAGGAAACTGACATAATAATACTTACGGCAAATCCTTATGAATGTAAAGGCATGGTCTCTTTGTAATTTGAGATCTAATTTGGACAAGGTAGAATTTTAGGCTTTCTTAAAAGGTATTAGTCAAAATGGTAATATTTAACAAAAACTAAGAAAGGTAGAGAGAAATCATGAGAACAAAGTAGAAATATAATAAAGTATAATAGAACATAAAGAGAAAGTTATCAATAAGCATACATTAATTCACTGCATAAAATGTAACCAAGACATAGGAAGAAGAGTAAGGACATTAAACAAATAAGGAACATATACACACTATATAAATTGGGCTTCCCAGATGGCACTGGCGGTAATGCAGGAGGCATGAGAGGCCCAGGTTTGATCCCTGGGTTGGAAAGATCTCCTGGAGAAGGGCATGGTAACCCACTTCAGTATTCTTGCCTGGAGAATCCCATGGACAGAGGAGCCTGGCGGGCTACAATCAAGCAGTTGAACAAGACTGAAGCAACTTAGCATGCACGCACGCATATATAAAACAGATAACTAGTAAGGACCTACTGTATAGCACTGGGAAATATATTCAATACTCTATATGGGAAAATAATCTAAAAAAGAGTGGATATATGTATGTATTATACATATATATAATATATATAACAATTCACTTTGCTCTACAGCAGAAACTAACATGGCACTGTAAATCAACTATACTCCAATAACATTTTTTTAAAAAAGAAACTTCTAGATTTATCCATATCATTACTGATAACCTTCCATAAAACTGAATCGGTATATTGCAGAGGGCAAAACAATAGTATTTCTCTTTTTAAATTGAAAGTGGATGGAAAGGAAATCAAATTGATAGGTGAAGACTACTCTTTCACAGGTTTTGAAATTAAAAGTAAGGAAAGAAATAAGATTGTAAAAGGGGTAGCATTTTTAGAAAGGAAAGAGAAAATTTATGAAGCTTGGATCCAGTCGGTAAAATGTTAAACACTTCAAAAAATCCAATTTGAATTTGTCTTAGAGGGAAAAAAATTGCCAAAACCAGGCAGAAACATAAACAGAACCCTTTGTGTTTGGAGCGTGGGGGAAGAAAATAATTTCCCCTCTACCCTTCTAAGTTCTGACTGAGATCCCCTGTCATAAAAGAAATTAACAGGAGGAAAACATAAGTTTAATGACATGTATACCTTCTGCATACATGAAAGAAACCCAAGAAGACTGGGTAACTCCCCAAAATGGTCCATGTCACTATCTTAAATACTATCTCCAGCTAAAGACAAAAGATGTTGAGGGGGAGAACCAGCTAAGAACAAAAGCACAGTGAACAAATGTAAGTTTGTTATGTAGACTTATATCCACTGCCTTCTCCACTGATAAGTTTCTAGATTTAGTCATCCTGCTCTTCCTGGTACAGAGAGGGGGACATCCTTATAAATGAAGACCTCCCCTGTAAATGTCTCTTGCAAAAGGGTAACTTCTGTTCAACTTTCAGAACATTTCCAGTGTCTACTGTTTCTTAAAAATAATCAGTCTGACATAATGTATATGACAAAAAGGCACATTTTGGAATGTTAAATGCTGCTTCCCTTTAGAAGCCCTAACACCACACTGGAAACCTGTACTTAAATCATTCTCATAGAATCATATTATAATGAAGACCTTATAGTCCTTCCAATATCTAACTGGACAGAGTACAGAATGACTTACTTATTCAGAGTTCCAGGTTGTTTTAGTTTATGGTTATGACAAAAGTTTTATGTGCTAATTGTGTCTGGTGAGTTGGATGGAACCCAAGTAAAAACTGTGTTTCTAGAGTGCATTGGGTTCATTTCATTAGGCTGCAAGGAGATCCTGTAATAATGATGTATTGCATTCATATACAAGTGTTTTCTCCACAGAGCTCTAAACACTATCCCTTTCTTTAAAAATTCTGCATACTTATTAACTCCTGTAATACTCTTGAGGAAAGAAGTTAGTAGATTTTTTTTTTCCTGGCAAAGTTATAAAGAGGCAATATAATGTGTTTATAGAGACACAGCAGGACAGTATTTGATTAGCTTAACCTGGGTTTATGAGATATAATTCAGTGTAAAGAAAGCATGATAAACTTAGCCTGAAGAACTATACATAAGGGAATACTGTTGCTGTTTAGTCGCTAAGTTGTGTCTGAGAGTTTGCGAACCCATGGACTGTAGCCTGCCAGTTTCCTCTGTCCTGGGATTTCCCAGGCAAGAAGATTGGAGTGAGTTCCCATTTCCTTCATTAAGATAATGGAATACTAGTCAGCCATAAAATATCATTGAATTTTGTGATTTTCAGCAACAGGGATGGACTTGGAGGGCATTAATCCAAGTGAAATAAGTCAAACAGAGGAAGAAAAATGCTGTGTGATATCACTGGTGGAATCTAAAAAAATGCAACAAACTGGTAAATATAACAAGAAAGAAGCAGACTCACAGAGACAGAGAACAAACCAGTTGTCATAGTGTGAGGGGTGGGAAGAGGAGTGATTTGGTGGGGTGAAGGTAGAAACTATTGGGTTTAAGATAGACTCAGGATATATTGTACAACACAGGGAATATAGCCAATATTTTGTAATAACTGTAAATTGAAAGCAACCTTTAAAAATTACATTAATAACAACAGTAAAGTGGGGGAAAAAAAAAAAAAAGAGCCTGGGTCAGAACTATTTGCTGATCTTGCAGCCTCCCAAAGAGGCAGGAGGCAATGTGAGCTGGGGAGCAGACATTTTTGGAAGCTAGCTCTACTTCTATTATTCTAGATAAATCTATCCAAATCTACTTTCATAACCAAGGCAATGATGATAAAAAGAAGTGGCAATCATTAAATTTAAAACAAAAACAATGCCTGTGAAATAAAAGTTTAAAAAATTCAAACAGATACCTGAAAAAAAAATAATGCTATTCTAGGTTAGAAAATTATTATTTTTTTATTACTAACATCTTGGTCTTAACCCAAACGTAGTATAAAACACACAGTCATCATTGTGGGTTTTGGTGTTTACTATGTGTGCTTCGGGCTTTGATCTGATTCAATTATGGATTCCTTAATAGCAAGAAATTGTGCTAAAAGCTTTTACTTAAAAAAAAAATCAAGTATTAAATACAAGACATTATTACTGGGCATCCATATCCCCAATTAAACTTTCTTGGAAACATATATGACAAATTATATAAAGTGTGGTCATGGAAACAGGGATGTTGGCAGTTCTAATGTTCAAAATCAATGACCAGATTGGCAAATAGAACTATCCAGATGCTTTAAAAAATCTGCCATTAGATTTCTAACTTTATTGATGCAATTTATTTTGACTAAAGGAGTCAACAAGTGGCTATATCCATGTGCTTAAACTAGATGCAATGTTTAATCTTTAGACAAAAATAGCTCAATCATTTTCTAGAAGCAAAGCACACTATAGCCGATCAAATAGCAAAAATATTCATTAACTACATCTTTACATTGATAAAAATATTTGCATTTTATATAAAGAGATTTAGAAGAAAAAAGATATGTCCAGAGGAGAAAATCAATGTCTGTTAGAGCCATTTTGATTGCAATGTCTTTTAGGAGGTTCATTTGAATTAATAACCATAATTTAGTAAAATCTCCAAAATGTGAGAATTACAAATACAGACTTACAAAATTACAAGTATTTCTGGATATTTGATAAAAACAGGCACACTTACCTAGGAAATAATTACTATGAATTAGAAAATGTAAATGGGCATATGGCTTGATTGTTATTTATCTTTCAGCCTACTTTAAAATTTTAATATAATTTTTTAAAAATCACATTTGAAATGTTAAAAAAACTCATATAGTTGGCCAAAACGTTAAATTATGGATTTTTTTTTGTATTATACTTAGGAAATAAAACATTTAGTCATCAGAAGATCATCAAGTATTAAATATATCTCAGCATTAAACATTATCAGTTATTACATGCATATTTACAAGCATATGTATTCATTTATTCCCAGAAAGCAAAAAAAAAAAAACAAAATAAACTGACTGAATGGATCTGGAAACTGTCATTTTCCCCATCAGTCTATGCATAATTATCTTATTCATCCGTAAAGTTTATTCTTTCAAAAAGCTTTCGATTAACACTGGGTCAAATGCTCAAAGCAATTTCACCCAGATTCTTCTCGGAAAAAAGGCAACAAAATGAATCTTACAAATAATATCTCCATGGAAGTTTTCCTGTCTGTTATATGCCTCAATAAAATTCAAACAATAATCCTGGCCCTTTGTTCTTGCATGATCCTAAACTGTACTTTGCAAGCAAAACACTGGCTTAAGATGGCATTAAATTCAGTAAAATTAGATGATCGGTACTGCAGGGGCATTTAGATGGGTACCGAAAGCTACTATCTCTTATCTGAATCTTGAACTAGTGACTGCAATAACTCAAATTGGTCTAAACTCTTTGTATGTCAATGTAATGTGTATATTTATATAAACAGCAACACTGGAATGACAAGGAAAATGTTGTCTACTGATCATCTGATTCAAAATGCTCTTCTCTAGACAAATAGAGGGCATTCCATTATAATTACTGCCAATTCAAATTATACCTTTCTTTTCTCCTAGCAGCTTTAATACTTTTATGTTCACTCAACTTTGAAGAAGAATCATTATATTTCCTTCTATATATAACCTGAGTAAGGTAAACTAACCATTTAAAACGAGAAAAGGGGGAAAGAACTGGAGCTATTAAGGTCAGAGATGTACCTGGAGGTACAGAAAGCATAATAGAAAATATTATCCTTTCTTGGGCATATGATGATGTCTGTTTGACATGTGCCTTCCTTTCTTAATGTGCAAATTTATTTTCTTCTTTTTTGTTCTGCAATGTTTAATATTTACCAGACCTTTCATTCATTCCCTTTTCCCTTTCACCAGATTTTTGCCTAATACGTACAATGTGTCAAGAACTGGTAATACACGATGGGAAAAAAAATTTGACAAATTCTCTGCTTTGATGGAGGTTTAACTCTAGCAAAAAAAAGGTCATAAATACATCAGTGATAAATAGTTAAATTACATAGTACGTTAGGAGGTGTTAAGTGCCGATGGAACAAAACAGAATGGGGGTTCCTGGCTAGAGTGGGAGTCACAGTTTTACATATGCGGCCATGTACCTCATGGAGGTAGTTTTTAGGCACAAATTTGAAGAAGGTGCGTGAATGACCCATCCTCCAATGTTCTGGAGGAAAGTATTCCGGGTACAAGAAAGAGTTGCACGAATACTCTGAAACAGAAGCATCCTGGTGTGTTCGAATTTTTTTTTCCACTTGTAAACAGGCTTCCCAGGTGGCTTAGTGGTAAAGAATTGGTTGGCCAAGCAGGAGACACAGGTTCGATCCCTGGGCCAGGAAGATCCCCTAGAGAAGGAAATGGCAAGCCTCTCCACTATGCTTGCCTGCAAAATCCCACAGGCAGAGAAGACTGGTGGGCTACAGTCCATGGGGTCACTAAGAGTCTTACGACTTAGCAACTAAACCAGAGTCTTTTTAGGAGTTTTGCACCATTCAGGCCACTGATACAAAATTATTTCCTAAAAAATCTACAATAAAAGCAGACCTTTCCCAGGTTCTCAAATCTCCCACAGTTTGCAAGTATTTGGCTTAGCAAGCTTCAGTTCAGAAATCCTCTGTATGAGGAGGCCAGATTTCCAAGCTAAGACTCCTCCTTAAGATGTCACTAATATGTGAACACTGCCTACTGCTGTAGGAATATAGACTTAAAGTAAAATATGTATATAAGTGATAACACTTGAACTATTTGAATCTTGCATTGTTTTTCTCAGCTCTTTGAAGTATAGCATGAAAGAAGTTTTACGCTTTTTTCATAGTTTTAACATTAATAGCATTCATTGCCAGTATTGAGTACTCACTGCTTTCAGACAATATTCTAAGGGTTTTATGTACATAATCTTATTTAATGTTTATAAAAACACAAACCCAATAAGATAGGTAAAATTTCCTCCATACTATGTCTAACACAAATATTTCTATTTTATGCATTTTAAAATATTTATATTTTAATCAATTCACTGAGGTATATTTTATACAAAATCAAATTAACCCATTTTAGGTACATGGGTCAATGAGTTTTGACTAATGTGCATAGTTTCATGACTGCTATTACAATAAAGATTTAGAAAATTTCCCTCATCACAAGCCTCGTTTTTTCTCTTAGCAGTCAATCCTCTCCCTCAAACCCAGGGCCCCTAGAAAACAGTGATTTGCCTTTTCTTGCTATGATTATTTTATGAACTTTAATACAGAATCATAAAGTCTTTGTTGCCTGCCTCTCACTTAGCAAAAAATTTGGAGATTCACTGATGTTGTTGCATATGTCAAAACATCATACCTTTTTAATTGTTGAGAGGTATTCCATTTTAATGATATTTTGTATTCTGTTTAATCATTCACAAGTTATGGAAACTGCATTATTTCCAGATTTTGGCTATTATTCTTGACAGTGCAATAAATATTTGTATACAAGGTTTTCTGTAACCATATATCTTGTTACATAATTTCCCCTCTAACTTTACAAGAAGTTCTTTCCTTTATAAGAAAGCTCTTTTCTTAAATAGATCTAGAATTCTATACTTTTATTTCTTCTCTTCTGCATGTATGAGATTTCAAGTCACCTTAGTTATTTAACTTGATAATGTCAGATGTTTTCATTAATTTTAGACATTCTAGTAAGAATACAGTAGTATCTCACTTGTGTTTTTAATTCATATTTTCCTAATGACTAATGCTGTTGGGCATCTTTAATAAATTTATGTAACAACCATATCTCTTTCTTGATGAATTATCTCTTCAAATTATTCTCCATTTTTTAATCATCATTAATCCTAGTATTCGGTTTTTTATATGTTTGAAATAAAATGTTTTATAATTATTTTCTCCCAGTTTTTGGCTCAGCTTTTTATTTTGTTAACAGTGTCTTTTAAAGAAGAAGTGTTTCTGTTTTTAATTTTGAGGTAGTCCATTTTATCAAGACTTTTTATATGTTAGTCATTTTTATATCATACCAATTTCCAATTTTTATTGCTAGCAATTACTAAAATTGATTCTTGTATATTGGCCTTAAATCATGTGGCATTGCTAAACACAGTTATTTCTTCCAATAGTTTTATGTAGATTTTTTTAAAACAGAAATTTTGTGAATAAAGTTAGTTTTATTTGAGGTCTACTTCTTTTCTTGGCATTTTATTCTGACTAGGCTCTTCAGTACATTATGAAATAAAAGTGGTGAAAACAAATATCTATGCTTTGCTCACAAGCTTAGGCAACAAGCCTTCAGATGTCAATAATAAATATGATGCTAATCAGTTTTTGTAGGTGCATTTTATCATGTTAGAGAAGTATCTTTCTATTCCTAAACTGTTGACAGTGAATATCACAGAAAGCTATTGACTTCTGTTAAATATTTTATGAATATATTCTGAAAATCATATAGGTTTTCTTTCCTTATCTCTTGACATAATGAATTACAGTGATTGATCTTGAATGACAAACCATACTTGCTTTCTGGGGATAAAGCCCTCTTGTTCATATATATTATACTTTTTACATATAGCTATATTCCATTTGGAAATATTTGGCTAGATATTTGCATCTATATTCATGGGTGATACTGGTATGGAAGTTTCTCTACTGTCTTTCTGGTTTTGTTATCAGGATAATGCTAGCCTCCTGAAATGACTTCAAAAGTATTCCTTACTCATATTTTGTGGAATATTTTCTATAGAATTTCAATAATTTCTTCCTTAAATGTTTGAGGAAATTCATTTGTGGAAGCCATTTGGACCTAAAACTTTTTTTGTGAGAAGGTATTGACCTAGGAATTTTATGTGTTTAGTAAGACTATTCAGGTTGTATGTACATACGTATGCATGTATGTATGTATGATTAAATGAGCTTTAGTGGTTTATCTCTTGTCTTAAATTTATCCATTTCATCCTGATACTGACAATTCCTGATAAAATCAATTTTATGTCCTTTTTGTTTGTATTTACTCGGTGAGTTGAGTAAGACAGTCAATTTTATTTTATTGAATTTTATTGAAATATTAAAATGGATATTAAATAAACTATTTTTTTACATTATTATTTCCTTTCCTATGTCATTAATTTCTACACTTCATTATTTTGTATTTTTCTTTGGGTTTTATTTTGTTTTACTAGTTTTCTAACATGAAACTTTGGTCATTGATTTAAAACCTTTATTCTTTCATTACACAAGTGTTTAATAGTATTATGAACTAACTTGTGTCCCCTTAAATAAATTCATATATTTAAGCCCTGACCTCACAATGTGACTGCATTTGGACTTAGGGCCTTTAAAAGTTAAGTGAAAATTAATTGATTAAAATTGATTAAGGTGAGCCCTAAACCAGTATGTGCTCCAGAATGATATCAAGTAGGAGTGAATATCTTTGCCTTACTTCCTTCTTAAAAGGAATACTTTCAGTCTTTCATCACTAAGTATTTTGTTAGCTGGTAGGTCTTTTATAGATGTCATTTATCAGATTACGAAGTACTCTTCTAATCCAAGTTTCCTGAAATTGTGTCATAAAGTGATGCTAAATTTTATCAGTTGCTTCTCTTTTTCAGTCTATCTGATCAACTTGCTGAATCACTATTGCATTTCTTGGATATACCCCATTTAATGATATATATATATATATAACTTATTTCTTGAATTTATGATTATGAATAATATTTGGCATTTATGATTATGAGTAATATTAATCTAGACAGCATATTAAAAAGCAGAGACATTACTTTGTCAACAAAGGTCCATCTAGTCAAGGCTATGGTTTTTCCATTGGTCATGTATGGATATGAGAGTTGGACTATAAAGAAAGTCGAGCACCAATGAATTCATGCTTTTGAACTGTGGTGTTGAAGAAGACTCTTGAGAGTCCCTTGGACTGCAAGGAGATCCAACCAGTCCATCCTAAAGGAGATCAGTCCTGGGTGTTCATTGGAAGGACTAATGTTGAAGCAGAAACTCCAATACTTTGACCACCTGAAAATGGGCCAAAGAACTAAACAGACATTTCTCCAAAGAAGACATACAGATGGCTAACAAACACACGAAAAGATGCTCAACATCACTCATTATTAGAGAAATGCAAATCAAAACCACAATGAGATACCATTACACGCCAGTCAGGATGGCTGCTATCCAAAAGTCTACAAGCAATAAATGCTGAAGAGGGTGTGGAGAAAAGGGAACCCTCTTACACTGTTGGTGGGAATGCAAACTAGTACAGCCACTATGGAAAACAGTGTGGAGATTTCTTAAAAAACTGGAAATAGAACTGCCATATGACCCAGCAATCCCACTTCTGGGCATACACACCGAGGAAACCAGATCTGAAAGAGACACGTGCACCCCAATGTTCATCGCAGCACTGTTTATAATAGCCAGGACATGGAAGCAACCTAGATGCCCATCAGCAGATGAATGGATAAGGAAGCTGTGGTACATATACACCATGGAATATTACTCAGCCATTAAAAAGAATTCATTTGAATCAGTTCTAATGAGATGGACGAAACTGGAGCCCATTATACAGAGTGAAGTAAGCCAGAAAGATAAAGAACATTACAGCATACTAACACATATATACGGAATTTAGAAAGATGGTAACGATAACCCTATATGCAAAACAGAAAAAGAAACACAGAAGTACAGAACAGACTTTTGAACTCCGTGGGAGAAGGTGAGGGTGGGATGTTTCAAAAGAACAGCATGTATGTTATCTATGGTGAAACAGACCACCAGCCCAGGTGGGATGCATGAGTCAAGTGCTCGGGCCTGGTGCACTGGGAGGACCCAAAGGAGTCGGGTGGAGAGGGAGGTGGGAGGGGGGATCGGGATGGGGAATACGTGTAACTCAATGGCTGATTCGTGTCAATGTATGACAAAACCCACTGAAATGTTGTGAAGTAATTGGCCTCCAACTAATAAAATAAAATTTAAAAAAAAAAAAAAAAAAAAAGAGCTGACTCATTTGAAAGACCCTGATGCTGGGAAAGATTGAGGGCGGGAGGAGAAGGGGATGACAGAGGATGAGATGGTTGGATGGCATCACCGACTCAATGAACATGGGTTTGGGTAAACTCCAGGAGTTGGTGATGGACAGGGAGGCCTGGTGTGCTGCGGTTCATGGGGTGGCAGAGTTGGACACGACTGAGCGACTGAACTGAACTGAACTGAATATTAATCTATATCTTTTTTTCTTGTGATATCTACTCTGATTTCAGAACCAGGTAATCTTTCTTTCCTAAAATTAGTTAAGATATATTCACTCCTCTTCTATATCACAGAAGAGATTATGGTGAATCGGCATTATTTCTTCCTTAAGTGTTTAGCAGAATTTCCCAGAGAAGTCACATGAATCTATAGTTTTGTTATAATGATTTAAACTATAAGTTCAATTTTTTTATAGGAATAAACTATTCAGATTATCTGGTCTTTTTCAGTGAGCTTCTGGAAGTTGGTATTTTTCAAATAGTTTGATCCTTTTATCAAAGTTTTCAAATCTGTGGGCAGAGAGTTATTTGCAACATCTCCTTATTTTCTTGTAATTTCCCCAGTGGCTATAGTTTTTCGTTACCTCTTTCATTTCCTAATGTTTGTAATTTGTGTCTTTTCTCCTTTTTTCATGTTCATGAGGCTAGAAGTGCATTAACACTATTAATCTTTTCAAGGAATCAACTTTTGGTTTCACTAGTTTTGTCTATTGTTTTTCTGTTTTAAATTTTAGTTGTTTTCTATTTTCCATTTTAATAATTTCCTTCCTACTAGTTGCTTTTAGTATAAATTCCCTTTTGCCTCTTCCCAAGTATTACGTTCTCTCCTAAATAGTCCATATTCAACCTTTAAGACTTTAACATTTATATCTGAGTTTTCTTACCTTTCCCTTTTGTGCTCTTCAGCATTTGAATGACCACTTGTGTCCTGTCTCTTCAAAGGGGCCTATATCCTCTTAGATTGCATTCTATTTCTATGCAACTTGTTATCAAAAAGCTCCAATAAAGTTATGTTTGGTACTTTTTCTGTCTTTTGCCAGTTATTATTATTATAAGAAGGATGTTCATTTCAGTTTTATATTTCAGTTGAAAAAGAATATTCTTCCTTTGTGGATATAGTAACATTTTAAAAATTGCATTTTTCACCTTAGAGCAATCAAAATATTTTTTTTAATTTATTTTTATTAGTTGGAGGCTAATTACTTCACAACATTTCAGTGGGTTTTGTCATACATTGACATGAATCAGCCATGGAGTTACATGTATTCCCCATCCCAATCCCCCCTCCCACCTCCCTCTCCATCCGATTCCTCTGGGTCTTCCCAGTGCACCAGGCCCGAGCACTTGTCTCATGCATCCCACCTGGGCTGGTGATCTGTTTCACCATAGATAATATACATGCTGTTCTCTCGAAACATCCCACCCTCGCCTTCTCCCACAGAGTCCAAAATTCTGTTCTGTACATCTGTGTCTCTTTTTCTGTTTTGCATATAGGGTTATCGTTACCATCTTTCTAAATTCCATATATATGTGTTAGTATGCTGTAATGTTCTTTATCTTTCTGGCTTACTTCACTCTGTATAATGGGCTCCAGTTTCATCCATTTCAATAGAACTGATTCAAATGAATTCTTTTTAATGGCTGAGTAGCATTCCATGGTATATTCCACAGCTTCCTTATCCATTCGTCTGCTGATGGGCATCTAGGTTGCTTCCATGTCCTGGCTATTATAAATAGTGCTGCGATGAACATTGGGGTGCAAGTGTCTCTTTCAGTTCTGGTTTCCTTGGTGTGTATGCCCAGAAGTGGGATTGCTGGGTCATATGGCAGTTCTATTTCCAGTTTTTTAAGAAATCTCCACACTGTTCTCCATAGTGGCTGTACTAGTTTGAATTCCTACCAACAGTATAAGAGGGTTCCCTTTTCTCCACACCCTCTCCAGCATTTATTGCTTGTAGACTTTTGGATAGCAGCCATCCTGTTAAACTACTTTTATTACAAATTTAAGCTAATACAAAGTTGAAGTTTTAGATCACATATCTTTCAGACATTCCTCAAATTTTTACAACCTAATGATTTTCTATTTAACTAAATAAGATGTATTTATCATGTACTTATCATATCTTGTGTTTATTGATTGAGTTTTTAAACACAGACAGCAGAACCTACTATAGGTTTTTAACCACACTGGGTTTTTTTTTTTTTTTTTTAGATGTTTGAACTAGGACTGAAGAATGCAGAAACTGATATGGGCATGTCATAAAGGCTCTCACAGAATTTAGCTGCCAATGAAGATGCAGTATATCACCATGATCAGAAAGTGGTGGAATCCACTGCTGGGTACAGAATCATACCATCTCAGATTAGTTCCAACAGCAAAATAGAGGTCTCAATTCTTTCTGTGCCCTTGTATAATTTAGTTCTGAATTAATAATATGTGGAAATGAATTAACTGGCATATCATAATCATAACTAAAAATCTGATTTTAGGGAGTCTTAGAAATTTAGTTTTTAATTTACTTTTTGTAGCTTCTGTTAACAAACTCTTGTTAAAAGACAACTGGAATAGGTATTTAGGTAAACCAGTGTCATGGATCTGTCTCAAAAAAATAATTAAGAAATATGCCTTATGGATAACCAAACCAAAATTTTAGCAGAGTAAAATAGCCTATGAATAAACAATGTCAGTTTCTAACCTCTGTTGTTGGTAGGTCTGGCCAGGTGGCTTCATTCTAGCCAAAGCAATGTATGAGAAAATGTTATATATACTTTCAGAATGACTGGTTAAAAGGAATCAATGCATATAGAAGGGCCCCTATGTCTTTGCCCATGTTTCCTCCTTTCATTGGTCCACAATGCAAATAGTTGCTGAGGCTCCAAAGGCCAAGAGGTGACCTTGCACACATCTAGGAAGACAAAGCAAAAAGAACTTAATATGATCTTCATTGAAACCATGAAGCTTTCATGCCAAGCCCTAGACTTCTTACTTCTGAACTTCATTTTAAAGAGAAAGTTTCATCTTATTTTAGTCACCTTAATTTGGGGATCTTCACTAATATAAGTCCATATTCATTCCTTAGTAAGAAGCCATCTTGATCCAATCTTGATAAGATTTTTGATAAGATAAAAATATTGTAAATGTCTCCCTATTTCCATCACTCCAAATTAGGGAGAAATCATGGGATTTTGAGTGAATTTTGTCTTCTTTCTGAAAAACCTGTTTGTCAGTGGAGGCAGATCTGTCAAGTTAGTTGTAGATACCATTGTTAATTGGTTGAATCTATACTTAAAAGCGGAGAAGGCGATGGCACCCCACTCCAGTACTTTTTTTTTTTTTTTTAATATTATTTTATTAGTTGGAGGCCAATCACTTTACAACATTTCAGTGGGTTTTGTCATACATTGACATGAATCAGCCATATAGTTACATGTATTCCCCATCCCGATCCCCCCTCCCACCTCCCTCCCCACCCGACTCCTCAGGGTCCTCCCAGTGCACCAGGCCCGAGCACTTGACTCATGTATCCCACCTGGGCTGGTGGTCCGTTTCACCATAGATAATATACATGCTGTTCTTTCAAAACATCCCACCCTCACGTTCTCCCCCAGAGTTCAAAAGTCTGTTCTGTATTTCTGTGTCTCTTTTTCTGTTTTGCATATAGGGTTATCGCCACCATCTATCTAAATTCCATATATATGTGTTAGTATACTGTAATGTTCTTTATCTTTCTGACTTACTTCACTCTGTATAATGGGCTCCAGTTTCATCCATCTCATTAGAACTGATTCAAATGAATTCTTTTTAACGGCTGAGTAATATTCCATGGTGTATATGTACCACAGCTTCCTTATCCATTCATCTGCTGATGGGCATCTAGGTTGCTTCCATGTCCTGGCTATTATAAACAGTGCTGCGATGAACATTGGGGTGCACGTGTCTCTTTCAGATCTGGATTCCTCAGTGTGTATGCCTAGAAGTGGGATTGCTGGGTCATATGGCAGTTCTATTTCCAGTTTTTTAAGAAATCTCCACACTGTTTTCCATAGTGGCTGTACTAGTTTGCATTCCCACCAACAGTGTAAGAGGGTTCCCTTTTCTCCACACCCTCTCCAGCATTTATTGCTTGTAGACTTTTGGATAGCAGCCATCCTGACTGGCGTGTAATGGTACCTCATTGTGGTTTTGATTTGCATTTCTCTGATGATGCCCGCTCCAGTACTCTTGTCTGGAAAATCCCATGGACAGAGGAGCCTGGTAGGTTATAGTCCATGGGGTCGGGAAGAGTCGGACTTGGCTGAGTGACTTCACTTTCACTTTTCACTTTTATGCATTGGAGAAGGAAATGGCAACCCAATCCAGTGTTCTTGCCTGGAGAATCCCAGGGATGGGGTCGCACAGAGTCAGACACGACTGAAGTGACTTAGCAGTAGCATACTTAGAAGAATTCTCTCTGTCTGACTAGCTTCCAGGACTAATGCAAAAATTTCCCTTTAAAAAAAAATGTCATCTCAGTGAACTTTTAGTAGGATTGCTACCTTACTCTGAATTCTCCAATGTGCTTACAAATATATTCATATGTGAATGTATTTGACATATATATGATATGCATGTATATCATATATACTTAGAATGACTTTAATTTAATAAACCTTTATTGAGCCTACATTATATGATAAGTATAGCAGATTCAAATATAAATATCTTTAAAGATCATAAATAGGCTCTATCTGACTCAGTGTAGCAAAATGCAGGGTGAAGAGAAGAATTTGAAAATACAGTGGGGAAACATGCTAAAACAGAGAAATACAAATTGCACCTAACAAAATTTAATTTTAGAATGATGACTACCCTTCCAACATAAAATGAAAATAACAGAGATTATTCTCTAAATGCAGAGCAATGAGAAAATCCTATCCACGAAACAAAGTTTTCATTATGGTTCTTTGAGTTTTCCCTCTGAGTCAGATGAGTCAAAACAAATTAATACTGAAGTGGAATTAATTCAAATAAATTAAAATTTAGAATTTGCACTTGGTTAGATTCATTGCAGTTGTTACTTTTGACATCAATAGGCAGTGAATTTTCATTTATAACCTGAACAGTATTATTTCCTAATATGTGTGGAATATAATACAAAACACGAATAATACCTGACCTTAATTTCATTGCTGATTAGCCTCCAGGAACATTCTGGAATATCATGATAATGTGTTCTATCTTTATATATTGATACATTTTGAAGTAAAAAGTATTTCTTTTCTTTAACTGTATATTTTGTCCGGATTTTAAGTAGAAGCATGTTCTCTTGTATATGCATACATTAATCTATCACATAATGAAAAGAATTCCAAAATCTGAAATCCATTTACAAGCTAGAATTTCTGCTCTACTGCTAATTATGTGAACTAAAAGGATTAATCTAACTTCTTCTAGTATGTTTTTTATCTGTAAATGCAAATAATAGTACTTGTGCTACTTTACTCTCCTAGATATTGTGTAAACAAAGCTTGGAGTCGTGCAAGAGCCCGTTACTAGACATCAGAACAGAACACTGATATTTTATTCCTAGCTCTATCACTGAAGCCCTCTACAACTTTAATACATGATTTTCCTGACCTGTTCCTCAGTTTGCTAACCTGTAAATGGGGGGCTGAACCAGATACATACTAAGTTCTCTTTTGTTAATTTGATTTAAAGTAATTCAACCTTACAGAAAAGTTGCAGAAGAGTAAAACACACACATACACACACAAAATCTCTCATATTCCCTATACCCCATATAACCTTTACCCAAATTTTTAACACTTTACACAATTCTTTTATCATTCTCCTTTGCATACATACATATATATATACATATATATATGATTTACCTTAATATAAAATATAATTATTTTATGCACAATTTGAGAAATGTTACATATGCAATTTCCACTTACCCATTTATACTTCATTGCATACATCTTAAGGAATAAAATGTATTCTAATATCACTAAAATCTTTAGATTTTAATATTATTTTTAACTATAAATAATAACATGTGAACTCATATTGTAAAATACAAAGCACTACCTTAATTGCAAATTGTTTTTCTGAAGAAACTAGTCCAATATTATTTTATAAAAAAGTTTATTTCAGAGAAAATTATAGAAGCTTATTTTTGTCAATTTGGAAATATCATACCTAGGAATATCCCTAGATGAAAATGCAATAAATTCCAATTCTTATTTTTACAAGTGATAGAAATAGATGTACAATCTTCTGGAAGTCTAAAGAGAAAAGAATTTAGGCTACTGAAGATGGAACGTATTTCATACATCAAATTGTCAGAGAGGCTTACATTGATCAAATGAAATAGTATTTTAATTACATTGTTTAAATGACCTATTAAAAGATGATCAGTCCTGAGAATGCATTGATAAATTCTTTCTGCCCTTATGGCATCATGATTTTATGCATATTTTTTCACTTCAATACATTTAATCTGTAAGATATATTTTAATAAGGCATCCTTTTAAATAGAATATCACCAATAATAAAGCATTTTGTTGTCATTTCTGGACAAGGCTTGAATAATACAAAAATTTAGCTAGTAGAGAGAAAGATCTGTGCACACTACTACTTCCCACCCACCAATGAGAAAACGCATCACCTTATTTGGGATGATGGGACCATTTTTGCTTAAATTGTCATATGTAAGGCAGAACTAGATTAAACAATAGCTTCAGTGACTAATGAGTTTTTCTCAAGAAACTGCTATTTGGCCATTATGCTCCAATTTTTAAAGAATACACCGAGCAAATTCATTTGAGCTGGAACAATCACTGATTCAACTCTTGGGAGAGAATTACTCTGACAGAGAAAGGAAATGTTCCCATTACCTCTTCACTGCTGACTGGATGCCAAGTTTTACTGTGACTATTGTTTCCTTTCCACTTGCCATTGTGAATGATAGCATGGATTGCTAAGGTTCCACAAAGAAAGGCTTTTTTCTTTTTAAAACAAACCTTAATTTCCAAAGAACAATGCTATACACACAATTTAGTACTTTAAAAGCTTTCAAGTATTTTAACCTTTAGGATTTGCTGAAGCATTCATGCAAAGCTCTTTTACTAAAGACTTTTTTTAAGTCTCTGGCTGATTTAATAGTTTATTTTAAAAATACATTGCAGAAATTTCATTCTTAACTATACAAACACATGAGTGTTTGCTCATCCCCAAGGTCCATCCTAAATATAACAACAATGATGATGATTATAATAATAATAAATTATAAACATGATGAGAAATTCTGCAGATGCTAGTTTAATGCTCCCTAATAACCTGTCAAGGGTATAATTTTATAGATATTCTTCAGATTATTTAATGATGTGACAGGATTCTAGTGTTACCTACTATAAGGAAAAGATGTTAACAGAGATTTTTGTATTAGATAATACGTGGACAATGAGAGAGACTTCAAGGTAACTCCCTTCTCCCACAGAACTAGAATTTCTGTTTTTAATAAAAGTAACTAGTAGTCCAGAATAAAGGCTGCAATTCTTAGGCAACTTCCAAAGAGTGTAGTTATATAACAAATCTCTGACATAAAAGGTGAAAGTGAATAATATATGCAATTTGGAGAATGTATCCTTGAAAGGAAAAGTGTGTCCTTTTTCCTTCCTACCTCTAAATGCTCTGGGAACATCAACATCTTAACTGAAGTACAATTTGGGACTTGAAGCCATGGGCTATAACATAAAAAATTATAGAGCAGAAAGCTGAAAACAACCCCGTCTTAAATATAAAATCCTAAGCTGCTTCCATCTTGAGTTTAACTTTTCTCCCATGTGAAAAAGGAATAAACTAACATGTAGCTTAACCAATTTTATTTTTATTTCGTAAATGTTTTGAGATAATTATAGATTTACATACAGTTGTACAAATTATAGGGAAATCTCTTCAGCCCTTCAGCCATTTTCCCTCAATGGTGATATAATCATAATCAGAAAATTGCAACTATATTAAAGGTCTCTGCTACAAACTTATTTAATATTTTAATGGGTCTCTGTTACAAACTTAAGCCAATCATATCTCCTACTTATTTCATGCGACAAATTACTTAGAAATAGATACTGGAATAAATACTTTTAAGCCCTTTAAAAACCATAATTGCTTCTGCATAAAATTAAAGAATTATCAGAGATTAAAAATGAAGAGTGTACACAAAATGAGAGCATTAAATTCTCAAGAAAGAGTGAACTAAAGCAAAATTAATTAATGCTGAAAGGATGGCCAGGACAGGAATAAATATTCTGAAGCAATATTCTCAGGGAATTTTTCACAATAACTGCCCTACCTACCCGCAGTCTTGTAGGCAGGGTCACATTTTCACTATCAGATCCCTTAAGATCTCAATGTATAAAAAAAATAACATAAAAAACAAATAAATAATTGATCCAGGCTGGTGACACTTCTCAGTCAGTCTTATGGAATAATCAAATGTATAACCTTTAAAAAGGGATATGTCCTTAAACCAAGTCTGTACAAAACTCTCATTAAACAAGAGCTCACAATCTGAAAGTACCAAGTGCCTGGGGAACTAATCAACCCTGAGGAAGAATAGGCAAGACAAGGAAAGCAATATTTTGTTCTGTATAAACTTCCAAGGACTGCCCTCACAGGTTACTATGAAGTTGATGGTTTGAAGCAATAGAAATTAATTCTCACAAGGCCAGACATACGAAGTCTAAGGGCTAGGAGGACTGAACTCCCTTCAGAGGCTCTGAAGAAGATCATGTTCTTGCTTTTTCAGCCACCAGTAGCTGTGGGCATTTCCAGTATTTGTCTGCATTGCTCTACTCTCTGCCTCTGTCATCTTCTCCTCTTTGTGTCTCACATAAGGACACCTGTCATTACATTTAGGACCCACTGAGATACCCAAAATGATATCATCTCCACATCCTTAATTTAATTACATCTGTAAAGACCCTTTTTCCAAATAAGATAACACTGGAAAGTTCTGGGGATCAGAATTTATCTTCTCAAGAGTCTGTCATTCAACCTACTGCACCCTCTAAAGAATTTCAGATATGAGAACCAGCAGAAAGTAAATAATTGCATTGCTTAAAAGAGGCTGTAGTATGTCACTATGGAAAAATACCTTCCAGTTTTGCAAAAGACCAAAACAACTCCAAATTGTAAATAATACAGTCACAGAAATAAAATATGCCAGTGAATAAATTATCCAGCAGCTTAAATGCTGCTCAGATTACTGGTTATCTGGAGCACATATACAGGAAATTATATAGAAATGGCATAACAACAAGGTTAAAAAACATAAATGTTATAAGAAGGTTTTACATTATCTGTATACATCTGTATGTATGTAAACATATGTATAAAATAGATATTCCAGAAGGACATACTAGAGTGTCTAAAGAGAGAAAATATAACAATGAGAATTTCTAAGAATTACTGAAGTACATATGTAATTATAATCAGGAATCATAATGACTGTTAAAAAAAGTAGATAAAAATTAATCTACCCCTAGAGATGACCCAGAAAACCTACAGCACAACAAGTAAGAAGACATTCAATGCAGCTACAGACCAAATTTTTTAATCTATTAGGAAAACAATAAGTTGAAAACAGACATCCCAATAGAAAAAACAGGAAAGAAAATAGAATAATGCTACACCTACTGAAGATAAGCTTTTAAAAATATTATTTATATACTATTAACCTTAATTATTTATATTTACTATTTTTATTACTTACATTGATTATTTTTTCTAATATTTATTCTTAAACTCCTTCCTTTATTAGACTCAAAGTATAAGATTTCTCAGACTCTCTCTCAGAGTTACAGATGCATTTTTGAGCTCATGAATCAGATGGACACATACATATAACCTCATTAAACGGAGTAAAAGATGGAAAGGGACACTCTTTCCTGGTTCTAGCAGCACAACTTGAACCAGAAGTTTCAGCAGTGGTTTCCTGATTTCTGTATGCACCTAAGGTATTATGATCCCCAAACCAAAAGCTGGGATGGCAATTTCTAGAATCCAGCAAAAGCAAAACACACACACATTTTTCATGTTATGACTCCTTTGTGGGTTGGCCACAGTATATTTTATGTTGTCTGCATCCTAGAGATTAGGACCTGGAAGATTAGGACCTTTCTGCAAATTGCTGGCCTTGTGGTAGCAGCAGACCTGCTGATGAACCACACAAAGGCTCTGAACACTTGTAAGTTTGCACACACCAGTTCTACTCACATTCCATTTGTCACAGTAAGTTTTATAGCCCAGTCGTTAAGTCAATCAGATACAGATATGCTAATTTGCTATAGGAAGAGCACAGAAAATACTTTAAAAACAAAAATACCAGCTACCAGTATCTAGAACTTATTTTGGCATGTTAATTTTCTACTTCTTGGCTTGACATTATAAGTGGCCTCTGTGGCATGCTGGGATCTGATACTAAATATATCTCTGGAGGAAATTAGATAGTAGTGATAGAGCAGAAAGATAATTGCTATTCTCTTCCAAGGTGACCTGTGAGGTCATGTCATCTCTCCAACAAAGTAGACGCCTATGCAAAGATGAAGGGGAGGTTTTGGCTTGCCTGGGAAGCTCTTTTGGGCTTGGGCATTTAGAATGCTTACACTTACAAAATCATTCAAATATCAAATTTTATTTTTGGAGAAGGCAGAGAAGGGGATCTTCCCCCCCCCCCCCCCCAACAAACAGTGTTCATATAAGGGACCTAAGGAATCTATGGGCTTTAGTCTATTTTGTAAGATACCATCTCACAGGATCAGATTTTGTTTGATCATTGTTTATTTTAGCCCTCAAGCTAATTAAGGAAAGACATCAGGATCATAGATATTTCCTGTTTCTATGATTGGTCTTTATGCTAAGAATGTAAAGCCCTGATTCTGTTATTCTTATTTTTCTGTTATTCAGTATTATTAGAAACAGCCCATCTCACAGGCTTTTAATTTTATGTGGTTCTCACAGTGTACTACAGAAGCTATCACTTAATCCGATAGAATTGTACATTCATCAATGAAACCTTTAGTAACACTTTTCACACTGGGAACCATGCTATGAAGATGCCATTCTGTAGTAGAAGAAGAGATATTTTCTCCTTTTAAACCAGCAATGGCAGGGAACTATTCAATTTTCATCCTTAAGAATCTGTTGCCTGCAACTACTTTTGGTGACAAACACTTTATCAATAGAGAGTCAGCTTCATTCAGATAAATTAGGAGTTTGGGATTAGCATATGTGCATTATTATATATAAAACAGATGAACAACAAGAACCTACTGCATGGCACAGGGAACTACATTCAATAGCTAATTGAAACGAATGTGAAAAACTGAATCACTTTGCTATATACCTGAAACGAACACAGCATTGTAAATTAACTATAATAAAAAATGGTTAAAAATAAGGACTCAGTTTCAGATAATAAATCCCCTAGCAATTTTAAGCAAAGAATATTTGATATGGAGGAGTGAGTATTTCTAAAATTATTGGAAGGCCTTAGAGGAACAAGTTCCAGGCTGGGCCTTCAAAATGACTCCTAGAATAGGACTTCAGAATTGGATCACTAAGAAAAATTTGCTGAATTCTGGAAATTGCCATCTCTTCTTTTTATTTTTTTATTTTTTGCCATCTCTTCTTTAGGTTCCAGGATCACAATACCTTAGCTGCATGCAAGAATCAGGAAACTACAATTAGAAGTGTTGGTTCAAGCTACAATGAACAGCAGAGTACAGTAACTTAAAAGTATTCACCAAAAATAGAGAACAGCATGCTCCATTAAGGAGAAGGCAATGGCACCCCACTCCAGTACTCTTGCCTGGGAAATCCCATGGACGGAGGAGCCTGGTAGGCTGCAGTCCATTGGGTCGCCAGGAGTCCGACAAGACTGAGCAACTTCACTTTCATGCATTGGAGAAGGAAATGGCAACCCACTCCAGTGTTCTTGCCTGGAGAATCCCAGGGACGGGGGAGCCTGGTGGGTCACACAGAGTTGGACACGACTAAAGTGACTTATCAGCAGTAGCATGCTCCATTAAATGGTTTCTCCATGCACAAAAGACCCTTAACTGTAGGGTTCAAAACTGACAAAACACTTAATCAGTTTAAGTTGCAAGGGTTATTTGTTCACTTTTACTATATTTGAAAGTTCTAACCAATTCACAGATCACAGAGGAAAATGTCAATGTGTTTCCAATAATGTCACACAGTACCATCATGTGTATAATAATATCTTAAAATTATTTCTTAATAATTTGAGTTTAAAAAACTAAAAATGCTGTCCTTATAGGAAACAAGTCAAATAGAATAGCTGATGCAGGATTCTTAAAGTAGACAAAATAGGATTTTAAACTTTTAGAATCATGCTCATCTGTATGCTATTGAACATAAACTCAGAAAATATATAAGCTTTGTTAAGTTCTACTTTTGAATGTTTTACTGTGTCCTTCAAGAGTATATTATAACTATTCCAGAAATATGTAGAAGTGAAAAATAGACTGAATTTAAGTAGTCCCCTAGAGTTATCCTTGTTTTGCCCTTTTTCTTTTGATCATTAATAACCCATTTCTTGTTGAAAGTAAGCTTTTTTCCCCCTGAATGAGTTTCCTAAGTATCTTTAAAAAGCTGTCTCTTAACTCTGACCTCCTAATGCCATATCTCAAAGCTCCACCCTTTTCCAGGATATAGCAACATAATCCTTATGATAGGGGCTGACTTTATGGAGAATAGCATGACTGAGACCCTGGAAGAGCCTCCCATCTCCACATCTTTCCTCATGCTTCAAGTTCAACATGTAATTTCATTTATTTAATCATTGCCTTTTCTCTTCAATGTATCTTTTTAAATGCAAATTGTTTTATAAAAATAATGAGTACCAAAAACCCTAGTGCAAATATGTTCATTTGTAACTTTCTTTCAGTGACCAGAAATGGAAAACATTTTAGTGTCAAGACAGAAATTAAAAATGGAGACAATAATTTCTAAAGTAGATGCTGGGTACCAAAGAAGATTGCAAGATTGTAAGGTTTGATTTTTTTTTTTTTTTTTGAGCTAGAATACGCTGTTTATAACTATTCCAATTCTGTTCAAAACTTACCCTTTGATGATTGTTAATTAAGAGAGTAAATTGTACATTTTTTTTTTTTTACCAATGTTCTCTTTCATAGTATTGCTAACATTTAGTGGCCAAACACTAGAAGACACCGTAATAAACTGGTATCCATTCATGGGTGACAAAAATAAGCACTCTACATGATGGGACTATGGAATGTGTAAACGTGGGTATCAGCGCTGCTGCTGTCTTAAATGACTATTGATACTAGGTGCTCCACATCTGTGAATAACAGCCTGGCCAATGAGTGCAGCTGAGGGCCAATCCTTCTCTTCTAAGAATTTCCAAATGTAACAGGAATAGACTTTTCAATTAAGATGATAAAACCAGATATATTACCTGTATCTTTCTTTTGAAATTTGCTCAAAACCACCAAAGTGAACAAAAATCAGGAACACAATACAAACTCTACCTAAATTTTAGAAAGAAATATCTAATTATTATAACCAAAATATCTGAAGATAGAACAGGGATGAAATAAAAGCAGATGATTTATCTGAGAGAAAGATCCATATTTAAGGGTAATGAGTCATGATGAGGGAAAGATATCTCTAAGAAGCAAATGTGTTGATCGGTTCTACAGATATTCAAAAGACGAAAGAATTCAAGTAACCAATTAACATAAAAGTGAGGAGATGGTAGGGGCCTCAAAGTAGGGAATTTTTCAAGAGAAGTATGACCCCAAGATCCCTGTTTTGGTCCTTATTTTGGAAAACAAATGTTTATCCTCCGTTGTGTTCTTATACCAACTACGACATCCTCTGGTGAGAAATTTCTAAAAACTTCCCCTCACATTTCCTATGTTCTATCTCTGCATTTGAAAAACATAACCAAAATGTTGTACTTTATTTCAGGGACTTTAAAATGCTTAATTTTAAGTAGCAGTAATAAAATCTGAAAATTTGAAATCAAAATTTTTTCTGAATCTTGAATGGGAGAATAGCCAGCTGCTGACAAGCATGCTTTCATATCGCATTCAATCTACATTCATTAGTTGTATGTCATTGGTTGAGTCACTGAACCTCTCTGTAACTCAGTTGCCTTATCTGTTAAAAGGATGATCATAATACATTTCTCATGGGTCTTTTTAAAATGTTAAATATGTAAAGCATTTGAAACACAGGCCAGCACATAGAATGCTCTATTGGGATTGCCTATATTAAGTTCTATTTTGATGACTACCTCCTAAGATCCTCTGTGAATTAAAGACTAGAAAGATAACAAAGATGTTTTTGAAATTATTATTACAGTAGTAAACTGTTAGGAAGGAAGGTATTGCTAATTGCTCACCCAAGATCAATTCTGTACTTCTCCTTACTAACAGAATCTGATCTTATCCAGTGCAAGAAAATAATTAAATGAAAAATTATATTTCACAGTCTTATTTGCATCCAGTGAAGTATAGTAGGAGTCATCAGATAGGAGATAAGGAAATTTTTTTAAAGTGGAACTTTTTTCCCTTTTCGCTTTCCTGGCTTCCTTATTCTTCCTTCTTGGAATATAGACATATTGTCTGGAAGTACACTGTCCTCATGTAGCCTGAGAAAACTTCAAAGATGGAAAACATGTGCTAGGGAAGGAAGAAGAGAAAAAGATAAAAATACAGTAGTTCCTAATATTAGTGAAGCAGCCATACCACCTTTATCCTCCCAATTTCCATGAGACAAAATTAAGCTTCAATCAATTAAATCCTCTTTAATTTGGATTTTACATTATATCCTGCTAAATTCAATCCCAACCACAGAGGTCTACGGTGATTTCATTTGTATTATAGTAAGAATACTCTTAGAAAGAATGGTCATTGAGTAAAATACAAAAGTCAAGTCTTTAAAATAATATATATTCAGAATTTACCACACAGAGAAGGCAATGGCACCCCACTCCAGTACTCTTGCCTGGAAAATCCCATAGACCAAGGTGCCTGGTAGGCTGCAGTCCATGGGGTCGCTAAGAGTCGGACGTGTCTGAGCGACTTCACTTTCACTTTTCACTTTCATGCATTGGAGAAGGAAATGGCAACTCACTCCAGTGTTCTTGCCTGGAGAATCCCAGGGACGGGGGAGCCTGGTGGGCTGCTGTCTATGGGATCGCACAGAGTCAGACATGACTGAAGCGACTTAGCAGCAGCAGCAGCAGAATTTACAACAAAGCCTACATTTTTCAGCCAATTTATTTATTTTTTGAATAAGAAATTTCTCTCTGTGTTATATTTCTCCTCTGTGTCATCAGTCTCTTTTGTATACTTCTTATGAAACCAACAAAATTTAGGTGCTTTCTTTTACTATTGGATTTTCCAGCATTATGAGCCTTAAGCTTTGATCAAAATTTTTGTTAGCATTGCATGTCTCAGACTCCTGTGTAGCAATGAACAGTGGACATTTACTGTGATCATTATGATCATAGTCAATAAAAATACCCCTGCGTATATGTTTGTTGGCAATGCCTGTGTATGTGGGTTTAAAGATTAGGGGAGAGGAGAGACTGCAGTTTTTCTTATTTGTCAATTTCAAGGTTCTCATTTCAAGGACTTATTGAGGTCTTGGATATGTTATATAGTTATGTGTTTATATTTAACACTGTCTTGGCTTCCAGTAACTTCACAGATTTTTATCAATCTTGCACCACACTGAGATCCAGAATAGAGTCCCTTAAATACTTAACAAAGGTAAACGTTTTTAACATACACTTATATAGTTCAGAAGATTTTTTTTCACTCTGTATATATATATAGCCTCACATAGTTCTGTATTGTTCTGGATATCCACGTGATATGATCAGAAAGCAGAGAAGGTGGGGGGTGATTGGAGGAACCTTTTCAAAGAGAAGCAGAATACAGCTATTTGCTATTGGAAATTGACTATTCATAAGGTATGTCTCTGACCATCTGTTTACCAACCTTTGTATTTCAAAACCAACCACCAACACCCAGAGATCTAGACTTTACTGAACTTCTTACCATGTGGGATCCCTTGTCACGTCTGCAAGGATGATATCAAGATCATTTAGCTCCTATACATCAACCACACTAAAGAAGAATAAGGAATGAACATGAGTATCACAGGGTATCTCTGTTAAAGAAAGAGGGAAATTCAGATTTCTTTCTTCTGGAATACAGAAGACTCTCTCAGTTTTGTAGATACCTGCCTACCATTTTCACTGAAGTACTCTTCACAAAATGAAATACCAAAGGAGAAGGATGGTATACTGCCATATCTTTAAATGCAAGTTATCTCAATCACTTTTATTTCCAGTCTGTTCTAGCTTCATTTTGACAGTGTTACCTCCTATTAGAGAATGGGAAGAGGGGAATCAGCTCATCACCAAGTATCTGTTCCCTGGATTGGAAAAGGCAAGGGAGGCTTGTGTGAATAGCAGTACCAGTAGCACAGTGATTCCTAAGGGCACAAATGTGCCAGATACGCAGAAGGAAGCATCACATTCGAGGCTGCAGAGTGGGTATTAAGGATGGTGGAAGAGGAGCAAGGGGCAAAATTCTTCAGTACATGTTTTGTCAAACTGCCATGTTATAATGGTAACTTTAATTATGGCTACATTGTACATATATATGTTGACAGTTAACCATCAAATATTTTTATGTATGACTCAGATAGGGACCTTCTGAAAAGAATGCTAAAAGTGTTCTCAGTGATCCTGGCTCAATGGTTCCTTGGTTATCCATGAGCAGTTAGTAGTCGACTATATCTTTTCCCTTACAGGACAATTAAACTGCATGAAGCAAACCGAGTTAGAAGGATGGTTAGCTGGCAAATCATAACTCTTTCAAATCTTCTACCGGGGGTTGCCACATTTAGAAAACAAAATGCAGGAATTCAAATTAAATTTGAGTTTTAGATAGACAACAAATATATATACATATATACATGTATGTATACATACATATATATATACATACATACATATACATATATACATGTATATGTATATATATTTAGTATAAGCGTTTCCTATGCAATATTTAGGACATACTGAAAAAGATATCTGTTCCTTATTTAAAATTCCAACTTACACAGGTAGGTATCCTGTATTTTATCTGATAAATCTATGCTACCTTATAATGGTACATTTAAAATGTTCTTCTCTTACTTCACCTACATGTGGGACTGAAACAAGACCATTTTCAACAGTCCTAACCCAGCACAACAAGCACTTTTTTTATACCATCACTTTCCTCATTAGTTAGAATGGAAAATAGAGACATCTTTCATTTACTCATAACCTAGTGGATAAGATATGTACCTGATAATTAGGTAGCATGTTTTTATTTTATTTTTTTATACAACCTTTTCATGACATAATCTTCATTATTTCACTAAACCATAAAACATCAAAATAAGTCTTTTAAAAATATATAAAACAATAAAACAATATTATTCATCATTCCAGTATTCACATCACAAATTACTCAGGTAGATAAACCCTAACTAATCACTTTAAATTCCTATACTTTCCATATATTTTAAATTGGAATAAATGTTTTAAAATGAGTTCTATGTTTCTTTAACTTCTAAAATGAAACACCCAGAATGTAGATTTCTCTCTTTGAAACTCTGGAACATAATTGGAGTGCCAATTATACTCGTATGCATAAAAGAAACAAGAATCTTGAGAGCTATTATCCAGTAGAACTTTCTCCAATGACAGAAATATTCAGTATCTGTTCTGTTCAAAATCTTACACGCAAGCCCATGTAGCTTTTGTGCACTTGAAATGTGACTAGTGCCACTGAGGTTCTAAATTTTAAGTTTAATTTTAATTAAATTTAAACAGCTGCACACTGATATTTAAATTTAAATATGCTGATTGCATCTTTTGCTACACTTAATCCATCATTTTCTCTACCTGCCTAAGGTGGAAAATTATGAGACTTCACAAAAATTACAATAAATCAATGAGCTTTAGCAACAACAAAAATCTTAAGAAAAATAATACATTAATTGAATTTCTTTTAGACAAACTATTTTTTAAATAAGGTTGTTATTGTTTAGTTGCTAAGTCACAACTGATTCTTTGCAACCCCGTGGACTGTAGCCCACCAGACTCCTCTGTCTATGAAATTTCCCAGGCAAGAATACTGGAGTGGGTTACCATTTCCTTCTTCAGGGGATCTTTCAGAGCAGGGACTGAACTCGCATCTCCTGCATTGGCAGGTGCATTCTTCACCACTGAGCTACCAGGGAAGCTCTTTCAATATGGTATCCCTTAGTTAATATTTTTATACCTGTTGTAGTTCAGAAAAAAAAATACCATGGCCATCCTAACAATGACAGAAACAAATCTTTTGATTTTGCCTACACGTTGAGAACTCTAAAGAGGATATACCATAGAGAATTGTAAATATCAAGAAATGTTTGATTAAGCAATCATCTTATTTGGAATAAGGTTAAATCTTTTAAATCATATTTAAAAGTTTAACTTAGTTTCTATGGGCTTGTGTAGTGACCTAAAATTTAAGGAAGACATCAAGTTGTGTTCAACTCTCTGTCAAGAGCTACAAGTCAATATGAAGCTTATTTTCTCTATGTTTGCTGTGTCTCTATAGCTCATGGTAACCAGGAAATGTAACTGAATCTGTTCTCTCTAAGGAATTGCTAAAGTAACCAAGAAAATTTTGACCCTAAAACTTTACCCTTGTCCTTGTTTTGCTGAGAGTTTACACTAAAAACAAATTCATACTAAAAAAGAGATGAAGGGAGAAGAAAGTTCTCAAACAATTTTATACCAAGATTTGCCTTTACATGAAAAATCATGGACAAAACACAGAAGGGTTCTATGGCTGCTAGTTCTTGCTCAACAAAATTCTCAAATTTTTACTTTTAAATTGTTTGGCCTAGAGAGTTATGGAAGCAGCAGGATCTTCTACTAATAAAGTAGCTTTTCACTACTTAGTGTATATAATCACTACCAAGGAAGTTTGATAAGCATCAGTTCAGTCACTCAGTCGTGTCCAACTCTTTGCGACCCATTGAATCGTAGCACGCCAGGCCTCCCTGTCCGTCATCAACTCCCAGAGTTTACTCAAGCTCATGTCCATCAAGTCAGTGATGCCAGCCAGCCATCTCATCCTCTGTCAACCCCTTCTCCTCCTGCCCCCAATCCCTCTCAGCATCAGGATCTTTTCCAATGAGTCAACTCTTCACATGAGGTGGCCAAAGTATTGGAGTTTCAGCTTCAGCATCAGTCCTTCCAATGGACACCCAGGACTGATCTCCTTTAGGAGGGACTGGTTGGATCTCATTGCAGTCCAAGGGACTCTCAAGAGTCTTCTCCAACACCACAGTTCAAAAGCATCAATCTTTCAGAGCTCAGCTTTCTTCACAGTCCAACTCTCACATCCATACATGACCACTGGAAAAACCATAGCCTTGACCAGACGGACCTTTGTTGGCAAAGTAATGTCTCTGCTTTTTAATATGCTATCTAGGTTGGTCATAACTTTCTTTCCAAGGAGTAAGTGTCTTTTAATTTCATGGCTGCAGTCACCATCTGCAGTGATTTAGGAGCCCCAAAAAATTAAGTCTGACACTGTTTCCACTGTCTCACCGTCTATTTCCCATAAGGTGATGGGACCAGATGCCATGATCTTAGTTTTCTGAATGTTAAGCTTTAAGCCAACCCCGGGCCTATTTAGAAGGCATGTAGTGAGAGCTAAAACACGTTATTTTAATAAATGATATGTTGATTGAATTTATATTGTGCTTAGAAATTCTACTTGAGTATAAAATTTCACATTACTTGTGAGTAGCCAAAAAACGTTATGAGTGACAGGGCTGAGGAAGACCTACGTTCACCATACTTTGACCATTACTAGTGTTAAAGGAATAGTAGAAAGCAGCTATTAAGTTGTGGTAATGTATATTCTTTTATACACTGTTGGATTCAATTTACTTATGTTTTCTTCAAGATTTTGAATCTATGTTCGTAAGAGATATTGGTATGTAGTTTCTGTATTTTGTAATAGATTTGTCTGATTTGGTATGGAGAGAGAACTGACCTCATAGAATGAATTAAGAAGTATTTTAACACCCATACCCAGATCAAAACTCAGGAAATAAAACTGTCTTTGTTTGCAAATGAGGCAGAAAAACTGAAAGAATCAACAAAATTTCCTGAAACTAATGAATAATTATAGGTCATTGTAGAATACAAAGTTGCAAAATGCAGGCTAATATACAAAAATCAACTGCTTTCCTACATACTAGGAATGAACAAGTAAGAGTTCAAATTAAAAATGCAATACCATTTATATTAGCACTCCTAAAATTTAATACTTAGGTATAAATCTAACAAAATAGATATAAGATTTCTTTGAGGAAAGTCATAAAACTGCTAATGAAATCAAAGAACTAAATAAATGGAGAAATATTCAGTGTTCATGGATAAAAAAGATTCAATATTCAGCTCTTCCCAACTTGACCTATAGATTCAGTGCAATTCCAAAGAAAATTTCAGCAAATAGATACTAACACATTGATTCCAACATATATATGAGAAAACCAAAGGCACCGAAGAACTAATACAACACTGAATGAAAAGAACAAAGTTGGAGGACTGTTTACATGATTTTAGCTCAAGGCTTATCATAAAGCTAGTTATCAAGACAATCTGGTTTTGATGAAAAAATAGACAGTAGGTTAATTAAACAAAACAGAGAGCTCAGAAGTAGATCACATAAATATATCAACTGATCTTTGAAAAGGGAGCAAAGGCAATATTTTGGAGTAAAGTATTTGCTCCTAATAATGGAACAAAGATAACCTTTACAAGCATTATGCTAAACAAACTAGACAACCACATGCAAAAAAATGAATGTAGACACAGAACTTACACCCTTTATGAAAATTAACCCCAAATGAAAAATAAACCTAAATATAAAATTCAAACTTATAAAACTCTGAGGCAACAAAAGTACAGAATATCAAGATGACCTTGGGTATGAATGTGAGTTGAATGTGACTTTTTAGACAACACCAAAAGCAAGATCCATAAAAGAAACAACTTCATTAAAATTTAAACTTCTTTGCAAAAGAAAATGTTAAGAGAATAAGAAGACAATCCATAGACTTGGATAAAATCTTTGTAAAAGTCACAAATAATAAAGGTGTGTTACCCAAAACTGACTAAGAACTTTTAAAATTTAGTCATAAAAAATTAAGCATCACCACTGAAAAATGGGTCAAAGACCTCAACAGACATGTCACTAAAGAAAGTAAACACATAGCAAAAACAAAGAACACATGAAAAGATACTTTACATCATATGGCATCAGGGAAATGGAAACTAAAATAGCAATGAGATACCACTACGTGCATAATAGGATGGCTGATATCCAGCACACTAACACCAGAAAATGCTGGAGAGGATGTGGAGTAACACGAACTCTGATTCATTGCTGGTGAAAATGCATGATTGTGCAGTCACTTTGGAGAACAATTTGGTAATTTCTTACAAAACTAAGAAAACTCTTACCTTATGAACTAGCAATCACACTCCTTGGAGATAAAACTTATGTCTACACAAACTATTCCACACACGTTTGTAGCAGCCTTATTCATCACTGTCAAAGTATAAACGCAACCACAATGTTCTTCAATATGTGGATAGATAGATAATCTGCCGTACACCCAGACAGTGAAATATTATTCTGTGCTAAGAATAAGTAAGTCATCAAACGATGAAAAGACTAAAAACCTTAAGTGCATTTAACTTAAGTGAAAGAAAGCAATCTGAAAAGGCTATTGACTGTATGAGTTCAATAGTAGGGCATTCTGGAAAAAGTAAAACTATAACAATAGTAAAAATGTCAATGGTTGCCAGGGTTTGCTAGGAGGGATGGATGAATGGGTGGAGCACAAAGGGTTTTAAGGCCAGTAAAACTATTTTGTATGATACTATAATGGTGTATACATGTCACTGTACATTTGTACAAATGATTTCTGCCCTGAACCTTAGAATTGGCAAGTTCAAGAGAGAAGACTGTTTCATGTATCACTGTTAAGAAAAAATTGACTTGGAGGACCAGAAAAAAAGCTTGTAACTCTCCATTTAGCTGGAAACTAGTTCTGAGGAACTGTAAAACTGACTTACCTTTTCAACTTTCTTATCTGTGGTCTGAAAGACCTCTAGTATACCTTTGAACTATGAAATTCTAGGACTCCACAAGATATAATTACTTCACATCTACTGATGGATGAAATGTGTAGACAGATTTGTGCTTCTCTTAGGTACTGGTTAGTATAGTTCTGCTTTCTCAAGCATATCACTTTCTGTGTACGCTATGTCTTCCTGTCATCATCGTTTTCCTGAAGGAACAATTTGTATTTTGATTACTGAAAACACAGCCCTTCCATGAGAGAGAACAAGTTGCCAGAGGAGAAGACTGGTTCCATTGCTTTTGATTTATTAACAGTCATGATTTATGTGGGCTGAATAGCAATTGCCATGTAGAAAAAGATGAAGAAATACTGAGGGCCTACATGATGTTTAGAATAAGTGGTATGTTTCACACTAATGTTCTGGGGGAAATTTCTTCTTCAGAAAGTACTTAAACAATCGAGCAGAGGACAAACACTACTGCTCTCTGTCCACCTGTGTATTCATGAATGTATACTGTTTCAATAAACAGGGAAATGGTGCGTAGGTGTATGTCAGTGTGTATGTACACTCTTTTTTGAAACAACAACAACAGAAAAGTGGTGTGATCTTAGAAATGATATTGGCAATGGAACTCTGCATCCTCAATTTAAAAGGGATGCTGTGAACATAAATAAGTCATGGGGAACAGCTTCCCTCTGTCAATATAGAGAATGACATTGCAATTTGTATGGTTACTATTATCACCAAGATCAATTTGTAATGTATATAAAAGTTGGATCATTATGCTGTAGAACTGAAATGAGTATTTTCTGTCAACTATCCTTGAATTTTAAAAAGAGAGTAAATTTCATCTCTTTTTTATTATTTAAAGTGAAAAAGTGAACATGCTAGTCACTCAGTTGTGTCCAACTCTTTGCAACCCCATAGACTGTAGTCCACCAGGCTCCCGTGCCCACGGAATTTTCCAAGATAGAATACTGGAACAGGTTGCCATTTCCTTCTCCAGGGGATTTTCCAGGCCCAGGGATCAAACCCAGGTCTCCCGCATTGCAGGTAGATTCTTTACCATCTCTTCCTACAGTTAGAAAAACTAAATGATCTGATAACTAAAAATACTTAATAAGGGCAATTTCTCTTTAGGATAATTCTAATGCATGATCTATCAAACCGCATGTTCCAAATAAATTAAATAATAATTCAAAAATAAAGAAACTAAACCAATTTAATATAGTAATTGAAATACTTCTTATTCAACGAAAATATAGCTTAAGTCAATCTTGGATCAAGATTTCACTTCCAGAAATACCATTCCTGAACTGAATTTCAAAAGTAAATAATAATAAAACTGAACTAACGATTTGAGACATGAGTTTACTGAGTTTTGTGTGCATGTGTTTCTCCCCCTGGTGGCACATCACCCTGAAACTCATAGGCCTATTATTTTGTCCAGTGCTCACCACTCAGAAAGCCTTAGTTTCAAACAGGAAGGTGCAAATTAGCTTGGAAATAGTGCTCAAGAAGCTTCCTGGGAGTTTTCTACTCTCTCCAGGCCCCAACTTTATATACCTATCTTGTACCTCTCCTTTCATCCAAACTACCTTGGAGGGACATCATTTCAGCATCTATAAGGTCCCTGAGACTTATAGGGATGTGATACAATAAAGAAGTGTCCTATAGCATCGTTATTCCCTGTGAGCCAATTTCAAAGGAGCAGGTGATGTCATGGTCCACTAGGAGTTTACTTAACAAGCACCATAAAGAGATCATACATGAACCTTTGACTAAGTCCTCCTTTAGCGTTATCAAGGAAGAATTAAATGGGGGCATAGTGAAGAGGATTTTCCTCTTCATTCCTCCCATAACAGTCTGCTGAATAATGATGCACTTGAAGTAGCAGACAGGTAGTGGCCAACATTTATTTCCAATTTACTCTGCTACAGGCCAAAGATTTCTGTGAATTACCTAATGTAACCTTCACAGCAAGCATATGAGGTGATTACTATGATCAGCTCCATTGTACAGATAAGGAAACTGAGGCCCATAAAAAAGAATTGATCCATGAACAGTCACACCACTTGTAAGCATCAGGGCTACCTGGTATGCAGAGCAGTCTGATTCCAGAGTCTCTCTGCAACTTAAGTCTATGGAAGTCTCTAAGTCACTTCTTAAGCCAATGAAGTTAATGGCTGAGGGCAGGAAGAAAGGTGTTTGACTCAGAAATAAAAATGGCAGAAACAAAGATCTGCCTTGAGGATTTAGCTAGAAAGCATGTTGTATTGACTGACTTTTATGGACATTAAGCAACCCTATCCACCTTGGAAAGGCAATCAGAACAGTAAGTTTCACAGGATATCCTACATCCCAGGTTAGGAACACTGGCTTCCCTGACTCCATGGTAAAGTTGAGTTGGACACAGCAGTCTCTACTCAAGGTTATCTACCCCATTTCCATTCAACTAGACTTTCATAATAAGATCATACTAAGCCCAGAGATTTCATAAGATCTGACCACTAAAAGGTTGAGATATCAGGACTAAGATATCAGTCTCCTCATTGTCCCCTAAGACCGATATTAAATAAGTACCAACTGAGTGGAAGATCTTAGTCCCAGCTCTTAGGAATTCTAAGGTATTTTTATATTTCAGGATTCAATATCTCCCTTTAGGAGAAACATGATTCACCATCTGTCTCCAAGCTATTCTACTCTAATAGCGATATCATTTATATCTCCAGCTTGGAAATCTCTTCGAAGTCTCAGACTTTGTAACCAAATGCTTCCCTGATGTTCCTACCTAAATGTTAATAAGATCTCAAACTTAACATATGCAAAACTGAACTCCTAATCTTCCCCTCCAAATGTACTTCTTTCTTGGTCTGCTTTATTTCAGTAAATGACAAGACTTCCTTTCCAATTTCTCAGGCCAAAACCTGTTTTCTCCTTACCTCATCTCTATTTTTCAAATCTTTATCTACTCCATCATGAATTCCTGTCAGTTCTTAAACACATCTAATTTCTATCTACCTTTTACCATTCTCCCACTATTGACTCCTTTCAAGACACCATCATTTCTGCTTGGATGATTACCGTAGTCCCTCAATTGCTGCTGGCTTCTGCCATTGTCCCCACCCCACACTCTACTCTCTACATGGAAGCAGAATAACACTACTAAAATAAAACTCAAATGCTTTCTTTCTTCTGTTCAAAATACTCCAATGATTCTAAGTTGTACTTGGGGCAAAAGCCAGTGTTTTCTCAGTGGTTTCCAGGCCTTGAACAATCTAGCCCCTCCTGCTATCTTCCTCTGTGACCACATCCCCTACTACTTTGCCCTTGGATGGTTCCCTTCAACCATACCAGCCTCCTTGATTTCCTCATGCAAACCAGTTCTGCTCCCACTTCAGGGCAGTGACCTAATATGGCCACTTTACCTGGAATCCTCTTCACATAGCAACTGCATGGTTAACGTCTTCATTTTCTGCAGGTCTTTATTCAAACATGAGCCTCTTACAAGATCTTTCCCGGCCACTCTGTCTCAAATGACAACACCTTCACTGACTGCTTCCCCTTCCTTATGTTTTTCATTAACGTTTTCTTGTCTTAGCATTTAGCATCATCTAATGTGCTGTATACATTACTTGTTTGTCTTAATTCTCCTTTAAAACTAGAATACAAGCTTTATAATTACAAAGATTTTTGGTTTTATTTCCAAAATGTAATCCCAGCTCCTAAAACATTGCCTGGAATATTAAACACTCAAAATGAAGTATATAATGTGTTTTTAGTTCTCTTTAAATAAAATTTTATTTATTTTTGGTTTAAATTCTAAAGTATTATGTACTATGCACCAAAGCAGAGTCTTTTCGCCCCCATGTTAAGGGTATAAACAGAGTTAGAAGCCTAATAGTTAACAAAGCATTTCTGGCAAAGAGAGTTGGTGTGCTGTGAGTCCCGTTATAAAGTGGAAGAAGGGAAGGATGTCTACTCTTCACCTCAAGACTAGAGAAAAAGGACTCCACAGGACTTTGGAGAGTTTGACTGACATATGCAGTAGTCTAATTTACGCCCTAGAAACTTAAAGGTTAAGAGGTTGGTTGAGGTATTGTTCCATCTCAGAAGGTGGTACCAGTTTGATACCTGTAGTCCTGATGAAAGAACTAAAGGTGAGTATTCCAGAGGCAGATTGTGTTCATAAAAGAAAAACTGAGCTGGAAACTCCTTATAGGAATTTTGCCCAAGAGGGTCAACTGAGACCCAACAGAGAGACGGTCTGTGCAGAAGGACACCATCAAGCAGCCAACTAGAGGGGAGCTTGTCATGCGCATCAGGGGACAGCGGGGAGGGATGTGAGGCAGCAGCAATCTCTTCTAAGAACATGTAAAAGTGTTGCACAAGGCTGTGGCAGCTTGAAATATTTTCAAAGCTCAGAGAGCATTACAACCATTTAAAACAACATAAACCAAGTAGGGGATTTTCCCTGCCCATTTTTCTCTCGCATTTTTTTGATCCTGGAAGGGTCAGAAAGCACTATTAGGAAGAAACAGAAAAAAACCTCAAATTACAATGTGGGGAAAGAAAGAATCTGCCCCTGCACCTCTTTCCTCCTCTTGGCTGAATTATATTGAGACAGAGAGAGGTAGAAAGGATACTAACTCTAGAGAATAAACTTGAAACAAGAAGAACTGAAAATTAAGTTGCTTATAATTATATCCCATGAAACATTTGACCAATATTTTTGTTACATATTCAATGAAAACAAAAACACTATGTTCTTAGTATAATCATTTCTGTATGATACGGCTATTTTTGGCATATGAAACATCACCCTGTGAAAATTTCATTTTCCTATTAGAATTTGCTCAACTTTTACACATAGCAAAAATGTTCCTACCTGACACCTCTTCTTGACCAAGGAGAAAAAATATTCACCCTAATATATTTCTCTGGTAAAAGGGAAAGGGATTGTGTTCAATGTATAGGTAGATTATAACACCTCTTAACTGACTATGGTGAATAGAACAAATTAACCTATCTGTTCCAATCACTCTATAAAAATGTCAGACTCAACAAAATGCTGGCTTTCAATACTCTGGGATTGATTATGACTTGCTAACAAAGGAGCTGAAATTTCTAATCTAAATCTAAGTATAGTCTTTCAGATGGAGGGGACGAGAACTATGATTTATTCTGCACTGTTCAGATCACTGTAAGAATAATGAGTGTCATTCTCATATTGTATTATAAAAGGAAAAAAGGCCAATCTAAAGTACGTACATGAAAAGTAATCCAAGAAACTATATAGTTTAACAAACACTAAAGAACAGAAAACTAAGCAGAAATATGAAACATGTCTTCATTTTAAAATGCTGTCACACAGAAGAAAATAAGGCATATTACAAAAAAAGAAAATTCAAACAGTCAATAAACATAGGGAAATATGCTCAATTTCAGTAATCATAAGGGACATGCAAATCACAATCAGACCCACCATATCAGGCAAAAATTTTAAATCTGATAGCATAAATTTGAGGAGGATATGGAGCAAAGGAATTTTTGTTCACTGTTGGCTGGAGTATAGATTGGAATAATTAGAGATGATTTCAGCAGTTTCTAGTAACATTTAAGATGCATGCATCCTGTCATATAAAAACTGAACTGCATATGTATCCTACATAAATGCATATACTCGTATTTTTAGGACAAAATGTACCATGGGTATTACTGGGTAAAGAAAAAATACCACATAAATGCAACATATTTAACAAAATCATATTATAAAGCACTAAAATTGAACAAACTATTACCACTCATGTCTTAACAACTATAAAGTATAAAAATCAAGGCACGAAATAATACAAATTCCATTTAAATGAATTCAAAATATTATTCAATTTAAATAAAGTTCAAAATAGATAAAACTAGGATATAAAATTTATACCCTAAATGTTCATCACAAATAAATGGATAAAGAAGGTATGGTACATACACACACACACACACACACACACACACACACACAAAATGGAATACTAATCAGCTCTAAAAAGGAATGAAATTTTGCCATTTTCAACAAGGATGAAACTGGACGGTATTATACTTCGTGAAATGAGACAGAGAAAGACAAACACTAATGCTATAATTTGTATGCGGACTCTAAAAAGTAAAACAGAAAAACTTGTCCTATGTTTATAGTTTCTTAAAAAGTCCAAGCCAAAGGAATTGACCAAAGTGATGGAGCAGGAGGACACAGAAATCACCTCTCCCCATGAACACATCAAAAATACATCTACACGTGGAACAATTTTCACTGAAAACTGACTGGAGACTAGCAGAAAGACTCCTGTAAAACCAAAACTGGAAGAAAGGTACGCGTGGAATTGGGTATGCAGATAAGAGAAGTGATCAGGTCAGGACCTGTGCCCCTGCCAGGGAACGCAGAGAAAAAGGTAAATTATGCTGGTGGAGCGCCACCCTGAGGAGTGAGTGGATCAAGTCTCACGGTGGGTGTCCCGACCCCGGGGTCTGACAAAGGAAAGCCCACTCGGCTGGTCTGGTTGTAGGGCTGTGGGAAGCCGAAACTCTTCCTGTAGGCACTTGCTTGCTCTCAAAGCAGAGCTGAAACGGTGGACTGAACCCTGTAGCAGGCTGACCTGCTTTCTTTGACTGCCCTGGCACCCAGGCCAACCTGAGCTGAACAAAGACTAAGCATTGTTTGCCTCTTGTGAAACTCCATACTGAGCACGGGTGGCCATGACCAGTGAGAAAGCTTGACTGCGAGACGCCGAGGAGGCAGCCGTTACTTGGATTGCACAGGCAGGCATCAGAGGCAGAGGGGACCACGGACGGCGGCACAAATACCACACGCTGCATTTCAGTCCTTGCCCAGTGTCCTCGCACGTCTCTCGTTCTAACACTGCTCAGCTCTTGGACTGAGGGTGCCAGCGCTAGGAAGGGCAAAAGCACACACTGAAAGGGAACTTAGCCGCTGGCACCCAACCCTGAGAGCTTCTGCTCCCGCCTGGGACCCGCGCCCTCCTCTGACAGGGCAGTCACAGCCCCTGAGCAGAGGGGAGCAACACGTCAAGCTGGTTCCTGCCCCAGTCCCTCCTCCTTCAACCCACCCCTACCAAGGTGACAGCTGCCAGTCCGCTCTGAGAAAAGGTGCGACTGACACAGTCCACTCTGAAAAAGGACATGAACATATGACGTGACATCCGTTTCTCCCACCAAAGCCACTGGGCAAACACAGACCATATGCCAATATGCCCACCCAAGGATACCCCTTCAATATCTCCACAGGTAACTACTTCACTTCATTTCGTAGAGACAGAAAAAGACAAGCAAAATGAAAAGACAGGAATTTGTCTCAACTGATAAAGCAGGAAAAAACCCCTGTGAAGACAACTAATGAAACAGAAATACACAACTCACTAGATTAACAATTCAAAGCATTAGTAATAAGATTGGTAACTAAATTAGGGAAAGAGATGAATACAGCGAGAATTTTAACAAGGAACTAGAAAATACAAAAAATAGTCAGAACTGAGAAATACAATAAATAAAATGAAAAACACACTAGAGGAAACGAACAGCAGACTAGGTGATACAGAATACACAACTGATCTGCAAGACAGCATAATAGAAATCACCCAATTACAACAGCAAAAAGAGAAACAATTTTCAAAATGAAAAACAATTTAAGGGATCTTTGGGATAATATTAAGCATACCAAGATTCAAGTATGAAAGAGACAAGAGAGAGAGAGGAGGTCAAAGAAAACCCATAACTTTGTAATATCGTATAATGGAAAATAATTTATAAAAATACTGAACCACTATGCTATGCATATAAAAGTAACAACACTGTAAATCAACTATACTTCAATTTAAAAAAGAAATAAATTGTATTTAATGAAATAATGACTGAGAACTTCCCAAACCTGAAGACAGAAACAGATACGCAGGTACAAGAAGCACAGAGGGTCTCAAACAAGATTAACTGAAATAGAATCACAACCAAACATATAACTAAAACTGTAAAAATGAAGATAAAGAGAGAATTCTAAATTTAGTAAGAGAAAAACAAAAAATCATTCATATACAAAGGAACCTCATAAGGTTATCGGTTGATTTTTCTGCAGAAACTGCAGGCCAGAATGGAATGATATGATATATTTAAAACTCCATGGCAATGAAATAAGTACTTTCTAATACTTAGAGCTATTCATCCAGGAAATGAGCTACATTCTTTTGTTCTTTGATTTTCCTGTCACATGAGAATTCAACCAGATTCAGATGATCGTTACTCAGGAGAAGTAAAGAAAGAATGTGTGATTTTAGTGGAGATTTGACTTCTGTAAATTTTAATTTTGACATTCTATAAGTTTGTAATTCTAGGTTTCTTTTCTAAACATGTTTGACTGACCTATAAAACACATCCTCAGTGTTTTCCATGTTACAAGAACACAGAGCATTTACTTGGAAATATGTGTACCTTGCTCAGGATTTGAAGCTCTGATTTTTTTTTTTTAATTAATTTACTTTTTATTGAAGGATAATTGCTTTACAGAATTTTGCTGTTTTCTGTCAAACCTCAACAGGAATCAGCCATAGGTACACATATATCCCCTCTCTTTTGGAACTCCCTCCCATTTCCCTGCCCCATCCCACCCCTCTAAATTGATACAGAGCCCCTGTTTGAGTTTTCTGAGCCAGGATTTTAAAAAGAATCAAATCCAATGATTGTTGCCATCTAGTGGGTGCCCTTTCAACCTGATACATTTTAAATCAACCCAGCTGCAAAAATATGGGGAAACGACCACTATACAATTCTCCTCTCTAAAACTAAGTACTTAATAATATAAACATGACTTTGAAAAACATATCATTTTCATTTAACTTAACCAAATGACTTTTAAATGTAAAACTGAAGAAAGTTCCTTGTCATTTATTGTTCCTAAGAGTGTATGAAGTTATCCTGAATTAGAAATCATTAGAAATTGACTCCCATACTAAGCAAACCAAAGCAGATGAAATAAATGGAAAAAAATGAGAAAGAAAAGGAATTATCAGACACTGACAAGAATATGACAATGCCAAGAGAACAAGTACAATTTAATAAAGATAAATTCTGCTTGAGATGTTTTATCTATTCAGGAAACACTAAATACTGGCTAAAACAGTTTTTCTCTGCTTAACTTTAAGAAATAGAGGGTGGAATATTTGAACTGTTCTCCAGTTGTTTTGCCATATGTGATATGTCTAGGAGGCAATAATCATTTTCTTTGAATAAATCTCTTCCCATATGTAAAAACTATCAGAACTTCCACATGATAATAAAGTTGGCATATCTTAGTAGTCAGGGAGGGTGATAAGGAAAGTGGATACCCAAGCTGCATATCCATCAGGATGGACTAGGTTATTGTATACTTACAAATGACTGCCAAATCTTAGTACCTTAAATTAAGGTATATTTCCAGTTTACACCATAGGTCCACTATAGGTTGACGAAGGTCTCTATTCCATGCCTCTTCACTTTTGACTCAGTTTAATCTCTCAAATGTTATCAGGTTCTATGTCTAAGGGAAAGAGACTTCTGACATTCTTGAAAGAGAGAAAAATACCCTAGTCTAGAAGTGACACAGGCCATTCTGCCCACAACTTATTAAATCAGAATTAATCACAAGAACCCATTTAATCCTCAGGAGGTCAGATTGTAATCCTGTGACTACAAATTTTTTGGGTCTCTTTCCCTTGAGAAGTTGGTTCTATAATCCTTTTCTTTGAATCTGAGTAGGTTTTATGACTAACTTTATAAATAGAATATGAGGAAATGGCCCTGAACCAACACCAATCTCCAGGCCTAGCCTTTAAGAGATTGGCAGTTTCCTACTTTTGGAAGGCTCACTCTGGCAGAAGTCAGTTCCTATACATTTCTGACCCTTCTGTCACTGTTGTGATACAAGGAAGCCGTGTGGGACACATGGGGAGGATGGATAGAGAGAGCTGTCTGGCCATCATGTGGGGAAGAACTGAAAAACCATTCTGGCACCTCTGTCTGAAGCCCCAACCATATGTCTCTAGTCAAGCCATCAGGGACAGGGGAAACTGTTCACTACAGAGACTTTAATCTGAGGATTTTGATTGTATCTAGTAGATTTTACCCAAAGAACTGAAAGCTAATAAGCCCCTTGCACACTATGATTTGAGAAGAACTCCAGGCAAAGATGAACTCATGCACACAGAGAAAAGGAAAAATAGTGAATACAAAAGGATTTCAAAAGTGAAGTGAAAACAGTCTTGATATTGGAAAATATGTTGTTTTTCCCCATATTTCCCCTCATAGGAGCCAAGAGTGAGCTGAGAAACCCTGCAAGCTCTAAGTAGGAGGATATCTTTCTGGCCTCTCAATCTCTGGCAAAAGAGGAGACCCTCAGAAGTCTGCTAGTTCCTGACAAGATGTTTCCTTTTCTGCAGCAATTACGGCTTTACCTCTGCTCGCCACCTGAGACAGCCAGGACTAATCTCAAATTATCTTTCATTTCTAGGAATCTCTGCCTCATTTGTTTTTAAGCAAATTGGAGATAATACCCATCTGTGTGAAATTATGGCAATTCCTATTTCTCTTCCACTGACATAGCACTTATCATATATGACATATTGTATTTCAACTTATTTATTGGACCATTTTATTCTATACTCCTTTCTTCAGGATGAAAGTTCCATGCACATATGAATATCTGCCTTTGCCCTTACTAGTTGTACTCTAAGACCCAGATCAGGGCCTAGCTGGGTTCCCTTTCATTTTATGAAATGCATGGCTGCCAAGATATATGGACAAATATAAAGGGAAAATAACTGAAAGATTTTAGTTTTGTAGATATGACCCCAAATTTTTAGGTACTGGAATTATCCTGTACACTAGATATATCCTCCATTTTTATTTAATTTAACCCATAATTTTAATGAAGTTTAGGGAATGCTATATCTTTAAAGGTATACAATAATTATGAGAAATTCTAAAAATAAATAATATAGGATAAAGACTTGGTTGGCAACTCTGTTGGCAACTGAAGATAATGGAATCACATCTGAGTTTACTATTTTGTTGCAATTATAACTTTATTCACTGATTTACATTTCAATACTCTGCTTACAATTAGGATTAACCATTCACAAAGTGAATGGTAGTTAATTCTCTGTAGATGAGTGATTTCATTTCTGCCAGATATATATTAAAAATTTTAGAGATCAGAGCCATACCATCCCTTAAATGTTTTCCTCCAAGTTCTAAATATAGCAAAACTAAAAAAAAAAGTATAAATAAAATATGAGACATGCAAAAGAAACTAAAAAGAAGCACCTGTGTTTTCATGAAATATTAATTATTATAAATTATAAGATATGACAGGTGAGAAAATTTCCACATATTTATTAGAAATGTCAAAGACACTAAAATGAATGCAAGCCTGAGTAACTGCATTTCAAAGAGAAAAAATAAATCTCAGAATCATTTCTAAGTATACAAAAGAGAGGAAATGTTAAAGGAAAACAGTTAACAAATATAATTCTTCTAACTGATGGAGGATGAGATGGCTGGATAGCATCACCAACTCAATGGACATAAGTTGGAGCAAATTCCAGGAAATAGTGAAGGGCAGGGAAGCCTGGTGCACTTAGTCCAGGGGTCACAAAGAGTCAAGACATGACTTAGCCACTGAACAACAACAATTGATACTAAATACTTTAATATCAATTATTCTCAGGAAGTTTCCTAAACTTCGGTCCTTATAAAGATAGTCCAGGTTGTCTTTAACACTGTTAAATTTATTAGCCCACCTGGTAAACTAAAGTGGTGGGATTTTTCTTGCCCTCTAATCAATTTCCAGCAACCAGCCCATCTTTCTAAAACATCTTAATTCCACAACCTTAACCATTTCGGGAAATGGTAATGTTATTCTCCTAGAAACCAACGGAATAGAACACAACCTATAAGACATTACTAACTATTCCCTTCAGTTCAGTTCATTTCAGTCGTTCAGTCGTGTCTGACTCTTTGTGACCCCATGAATTGCAGCATGCCAGACCTCCCTGTCCATCACCAACTCCCGGAGTTTACTCAAATTCATGCCCATCGAGTTGGTGATGCCATCCAGCCATCTCATCCTCTGTCGTCCCCTTCTCCTCCTGCCCTCAATCCCTCCCAGCATCAGGGTCTTTTCCAGCGAGTCAACTCTTTGCATGAGGTGGCCAAAGTACTGGAGTTTCAGCTTCGGCATCAGTCCTTCCAATGAATATTCAGGACTGATTTCCTTTAGGATGGACTGGTTGGATCTCGTTGCAGTCCAAGGGACTCTCAAGAGTCTTCTCCAACACCACAGTTCAAAAGCATCAATTTTTCAGCGCTCAGCTTTCTTCACACCCGTTACAATTCACCGTTGAACCATAAATATTCTATCATCTTCAAAACATATTCTTACCATCCCTCTCTGATCTAAAAAACCAAACTCTCTTTCCTAGGTTATCACTGTAACATCCAAGGCAAACACTTTGCATCCCCCATTGCCTTCCTAAAATTTATTCTCAAAACAGCAGCCAGAGCAACCTTTCAAAGCATATGTCTCATCATATCACCTTCTGCTTAATACATGACAATGATTTTTTCCATATCAATTAGCTAATACCATAATGACTACATCTTAACTAGATTCTGCTGTCCCTCCAGACTTATCTCTCATAATTCCTCTCATTCTACCCAACTCATTCTATTTCAATCATATGTGCTAGTCTTCAAAAAGTCCATATTTAACTCCTGCACGATTATTTTCACTTTCTACTAATTCACCCTGGAATGCCTTCCCACATATAACTATAATTGCATTGCTTGTTTTGTCATTTTCTAAAGGTCTCTACTCAATTATCATGTTATCAAGGAACCTTTATTTCTTTCTCCCCTTCCTGCCATAGCAAACATGCCCTATTCACATAAGCTTACACTAGTTTTTCCAGTGATCATTACTATCTGGAAGTTTGTGTATTCATTTGCTTATTCATTTGTTTCTCTCTCACCAACTGAAATAAAAATAAGCTCCATGAAGGTAAGTAGTTTGTCTGTTTTGAGGGGTGCTATATTTATAGCTCTCAATACAGAAGCTGGCAAATGATATAAATTATATCTTGTGTGACTCAGAAAGGAACCTGAGGAGCTGCATCTTGAAGTGTCCTGGAATGCCATGACTTGACTGTGCTTTCTTTCTCCTACTCAGTTATAACTTTTACCTTCATTAAATGCTCAAATGAGTAACCCCTGAAGAGTCTTGCGAGTACTTTCAATTATCCATGCCTCTGTAATCAATGTACACGAATACTAATAAAGTGAAAAACAAGCTCTAGAAGGAAAAACTGTAAAGTGTATATCCAACAAAAGATTAATATTCAGAATATATGTCAATAAGAAAAACTAAGATCCTTAAATTTTTAAAAAGGGGCAGAGGACTCGAACAGGAATTTTGCATGGCTGATTTCACAGTGACAAAGTTGTAAAAACTTCAGTGGAAGTTCAAAATAAAATCAAAATGCAATACTATTTCCTATTCATCAAAATTGCTTACATGAAAATTTCAGACCAGACCAAATAAACATGAAGGATATGAGGCAACCAAGGACTCTAATGCACTGCTAATGGAAATAAAACTGGTACAATCACTTTGAAAAACTGTTGTCAATAGATATGAAAGTTCACCCTATTCATCCATTATGACCTACCAATTTTATTCCTAGTAATATGACTGATTAAAATGTGTAGTTTATGAAAATAATAAAAAAGAAGCTCTTAAAAGCACTATTTGTAATACTTCAAACTGAAAGTATTCCAATTGTCTTTCTTTTTTTTTTTGTCTCACTCCTTTTTTTATTTTTTTATTTATTTTTTTAAAATTTTTTTTTATTAGTTGGAGGCTAATTACTTCACAACATTTCAGTGGGTTTTGTCATACATTGACATGAATCAGTCATAGAGTTACACATATTCCCCATCCCGATCCCCCCTCCCACCTCCCTCTCCACCCGATTCCTCTGGGTCTTCCCAGTGCACCAGGCCCGAGCACTTGACTCATGCATCCCACCTGGGCTGGTGATCTGTTTCACCATAGATAATATACATGCTGTTCTTTCGAAACATCCCACCCTCACCTTCTCCCACAGAATTCAAAAGTCTGTTCTGTATTTCTGTGTCTCTTTTTCTGTTTTGCATATAGGGTTATTGTTACCATCTTTATAAATTCCATATATATGTGTTAGTATGCTATAATGTTCTTTATCTCTCTGGGTTACTTCACTCTGTATAATGGGCTCCAGTTTCATCCACCTCATTAGAACTGATTCAAACGAATTCTTTTTAACGGCTGAGTAATATTCCATGGTGTATATGTACCACAGCTTCCTTATCCATTCGTCTGCTGATGGACATCTAGGTTGCTTCCATGTCCTGGCTATTATAAACAGTGCTGCGATGAACATTGGGGTGCACGTGTCTCTTTCAGATCTGGTTTCCTCAGTGTGTATGCCCAGAAGTGGGATTGCTGGGTCATATGGCAGTTCTATTTCCAGTTTTTTAAGAAATCTCCACACTGTTTTCCATAGTGGCTGTACTAGTTTGCATTCCCACCAACAGTGTAAGAAGGTTCCCTTTTCTCCACACCCTCTCCAGCATTTATTGCTTGTAGACTTTTGGATAGCAGCCATCCTGACTGGCGTGTAATGGTACCTCATTGTGGTTTTGATTTGCATTTCTCTAATAATGAGTGATGTTGAGCATCTTCCAACTGTCTTTCAAAAGTAAACTAGGTAAATAGTCTACAGTCATACCACCCTGAACATGCCTGATCCCTTCTGATCTTGGAAACTAAGAAGGGCTAGGCCTGATTAGTACTTAGATGGGAGACTGGGTAAATAAAGTTTTGTATATTCATATAATGGAACACTATATACCAATGATAGTTAAGAAATTAAGCCACATGCAACAGCATGGATTAAATTTGTCAAAGATAATATTGAGCAAAAGGTCAGACACAAAAGAATACACTCTCTATGATTTCAATTAGAAAAACTTGAAAAAGAAGAAAAACTAATTTAGGCTGTTAGAAGCAAAGGTAAAGGGAACACTAGAGAAACTTCTGGTGAGCTGACATTATTTTACTGATTGAATTGAGCACTAGTTACATGAGCTTTACAGTGTTGTAAAAAATACATCCACTTGTGACCTTGCAGTTTGTATATTTTATATGTCTATATTTCAACAAAAAGTTAATAATTACATCATGAAAACATGATGCTTATTTTCACAATATCACATAGCATAGTGGACCAAATATATTTAATTAATGACTAAAATGTTGGACATAAAATTTCTCAAACTTGCTACTGCTATAAATGCAGTATGTTCCTGTACTTACTTCAGTGTGGCTCTCTCTAGTTATTTCCATAAATATGAGAAGTGAATGGATTTAAAACTAAAGAGAAGTTTTTCAGAAACTGTTGGTGCGGAACTTCATATTTGGTATAAGTAACAAATTACTCTCTACAAAGTTGATGCTTGTGGAGATTATGCTATCATTTCTGGGTTATTTTCTGTACAATAATATAAAAACAAAAGAGTCAGGATAAATATGGAGTTGTTTCATGCTACTAAGAAGCTCTGAAAGATACTTGTTTTATCAGAGTATATTTCCTTTGGCATGAGATGTTTTTTTCCATCAAAGGTTTATTCAAGGCAACGGTGCGTGAAAATTTCCACATTACCATCTACACAACAGTCTTTTAGAAACAGTATTACAATAGGTTTCCATTCAAGGCGAGGGAAAATGCCTACTTTGTCCAAGCCCCAATCATTTTTTATATCTTATTTTCCTTTCATTAACCCTTCTTTCCTGGAGAAGCGAAAGGCAAACCACTCCAGTATCCTTGCCTGGAAAATCCCCCGGACCGAGGAACCTGGTGGGCTGTAGTCAGTTGCAAAGAGTCGGGCACAACTGAGCGACTAACAAACAGACAAAAACCTGTTTTCCTGTTCCTCTTCCCTATCACACTCATTTTCATTTCCACGATTTTATTACTTTTGCAGCCAGAATCTTGGTATTCTAGATTGGCATTTTCTACCAAATCATACCTCACCCAGACTTTGAAGTCTAGTTCAAAGACTGTCATCATCACAGACATTATTCTAATGTTTACCAAGTTTAAGATTCTTCTTTGCTAAATATCCAGACTGCTAAACTGCTATGTGTCATTTTGGAAGCAATGATTACTGAGTGCCATTTTCAATTTCCTGCATTGAAGTCAAGTACTGTACCTAGGTTTTATTTCCTTTGCTAGAATGAGTGAACTTTTGTAGGCATGGTTCTCATGTTTACCTCTATGTTCCAAGCTCTTAACAGAAACTAGAATATAATGGGTGTCAGCAACTATTTTGGAAACAGTTAAATAATCATCAAAGACTTACCTTATTACATTAGCTATTCATATTGGAGTATTTTACAGTAAAATAACAGAAAGATCACCTAGAGCCAGACATCCTGGAATGTGAAGTCAAGTGGGCCTTAGGAAGCATCACTATGAACAAAACTAGTGGAGGTGATGGAATTCCAATTGAGCTATTTCAAATCCTAAAAGATGATGCTGTGAAAGTGCTGCACTCAGGAAAACTCAGCAATGGCCACAGGACTGGAAAAGGTCAGTTTTCACTATAATCCCAAAGAAAGGCAATCCCAAAGAATGCTCAAACTACTGCACAATTGCACTCATCTCACACGCTAGTAAAGTAATGCTCAAAATTCTCCAAGCCAGGCTTCAGCAATACATGAACCATGAACTTCCAGATGTTCAAGCTGGTTTTAGAAAAGGCAGAGGAACCAGAGATCAAATTGCCAACATCTGCTGGATCATCAAAAAATCAAGAGAGTTCCAGAAAAACATCTATTTCTGCTTTATTGACTATGCCAAAGCCTTTGACTGTGTGGATCACAATAAACTGTGGAAAATTCTGAAAGAGATGGAAATACCAGACCACCTGACCTGCCTCTTGAGAAATCTGTATGCAGGTCAGGAAGCAACAGTAAGAACTGGACATGGAACAACAGACTGGTTCCAAATAGGAAAAGGAGTATGTCAAGGCTGTATATTGTCACCCTGCTTATTTAACTTCTATGAAGAGTACATCATGCAAAATGCCAGACTGGAAGAAGCACAAGCTGAAATCAAGATTGCCAGGAGAAATATGAATAACCTCAGATATGCAGATGACACACCCATATGGCAGAAAGTGAAGAAGAATTAAAGAGCCTCTTGATGAAAGTGAAAGGGGAGAGCGAAAAAAGTTGGCTTAAAACTCAACATTCAGAAAACAAAGAACATGGCATCCAGTCCCATCACTTCGTGGCAAATAGACGGCGAAACAGTGGAAACAGTGACTGACTTTATTTTGGGGGGCTTCAAAATCACTGCAGATGGTGACTTCAGCCATGAAATTAAAAGATGCTTACTCCTTGGAAGGAAAGTTATGACCAACCTAGACAGCATATTAAAAAGCAGAGACATTACTTTGCCCTCAAAGCTCTGTCTATCAAGGCTATGGTTTTTCCAGTGGTCATGTGTGGATGTGAGAGTTGGACTATAAAGAAAGCTGAGCACCGAAGAATGATGCTTTTGAACTGTGGTGTTGGAGAAGACTCTTGAGAGTCCCTTGGACTGCAAGGAGATCCAACCAGTCCATCCTAAATGAGATCAGTCCTGGGTGTTCATTGGAAGGACTGATGTTGAAGCTGAAACTCCGGTACTTCGGCCACCTGATGCGAAGTGCTGACTCATTGGAAAAGACCCTGATGCTGCAAAAGATTGAGGGCAGGAGGAGAAGGGGACAACAGAGGATGAGATGGTTGGATGGCATCACCGACTCAATGGACATGAGTTTGGGTAAACTCCAGGAGTTTGTGATGGGCATGGTGGCCTGGCGTGTTGCAGTCCATAGAGTCGCAGAGTGCCAGACACGACTGAGTGAACTGAACTGAAATGAACAGAAATATTTTAGCAAGTGAAAATTATCACTACTATAAAATTCTGCTTGGATTATACATAACAGATGCAGTCTACACAGTAAATAGTCAAGTGTAAACTATCCAGTAAGGTAGCCATTATCACAGCTATGCATTAAGCACTTGCAGTGTAGATAATCAAAACTAAGATGTGCCATAAGAGTAAAATACACTTTAAATTTTGAAGATTTAGGCAAAAAAGATAGAATGTAAAATATCCTAAAATTTTACATTAACTGCATATTGAACTTCTAGTGTGTGTTAATTGCTCAGTCAAGTCTGACTTTTCGTGACCCCAGGGACTGTAACCCACCAGGCTCCTCTGTCCATGGAATTCTCCAGGCTAGAATACTGGAGTGGGTTGCAATTTCCTTCTCCAAGGCATCTTCCTGAGTGAGGGATCGAACCCAGGTCTTCTGCATTGCAAGCAGATTCTTTACCATCTGGGCTATAAGGTACAGGAAATGCTAGTATCTTGGCTATATTATGATAAATAAAACACATTATTAAAATTAGTTTTGTCTGATTTTTATGTTTGTGCCTTCTTAACATGGCTCCTAGAAAATTTAAAATTACACCTGTGATTCACTTTATATTTCTGTTGAACAGGCATGTCCCTAAGTCCTTTTAGGATAGAATCGATTACTGAAATATAGGGAAATGTTAGAAAATGCTTAAGTGGATTTGTTCCTAAGATGTGAAAATGTTTGTGATGCTAAATTTCATGGAGACCTGGATATTCTTCAAAAAATTTAGAATCATGAACATTCTGAATATTTATGTTAGGTCTTCCTGAAATAATATTTATGTTAGGTCTTCCTGAAATAATTGCAAAATAATTTCCATATTATTTTACCTCTTCTAGAAATATCTGATACTACAAAAAATATTGTGGCAGAGGTCTATGTATATACCTAAAATCAGTAAGATTTTTAGATCCTTATTTTATCAAGAATAAAAGCTGGAGACATGAATATTGAAAATAAACTTTCAGATTAGTTTCTGCCTTTCTTTTAAAGTAGGCACACAAATTATTTATTATTCTATTGGCTTATGAAGATTAGTGCCATCATTTGAATTTTTTTCATTCTACTTGCATTCTTCATACTTCAATTTGTTAAGAATATACAAAAAAGAATGATTTTTACTAATAGGCAACAGGAAGTTGTGTGTGTATATGTATTTGTGAAAGAGAGAGAGAGAGAAGAGCCTTCGTTCTGCGATATACACACATTGTACATGTTTGCCCACATCTCTAATTTTTCCTTTCAGTGACAATCCATAAAATTTAGGTTACTACTCTCAATGCTCTCACTAAGTTCACCAGTGGCTTTAAAACTGCAATTTCAAAATATTTTACTCAACTCCTTTGGGTACTTATCACAATCAAGCACTTGTGTCTTGAAGTTCTCTATTCTCTCAGTTTCCATACTTTCTGCCTCTCTGATCATTTCTTCCTAATAGTTTTCATAAAATTTAATGGTTACATATACATTGACAACTTTCAAATCAATGTCTTTGGGCAGTTTTCCTCCTGAGATGCAGTTTGATATGTACAGCTAACTCCTGAGGTGATGATGAACCTCATTTAGAAATGAACATGCCAAGTCTGAACTCATCTTTTTGCTAATACTACCTTCCATCCAATTGCTCAAATGAAATGCATGCAAGCAACTGTATATTCCACTCTGTTCCTTATTTATATTATTAATAACTCAGCTCCTAAGTCCTATCACTTGTCAATTCCAGCTGTTAAATATTTTAAATGTCCATTTCTTACTTTCTATTCATTTCCTCTGCAGCCCTAGAAAAGGCCTTTATTATCTCCTTCTTATAGTACTGTCATAACTTACCAAGCAAATATATCATTTTGTCCCCAATTTATCTTCTATACTTCTCTCATGTTAACTGTTAACAATATGAAAATCTATTCATGTTTCCCACATTAAATTTCTTTAATGTTATGTTATTATCCTGAGAAGTGCTTCTCAAAGTAGTGCTGATGATCAGCAACAGAACCAGTGGATCAGAAACACCAGAGACAGGCCAGGAGTCTTCAGTTACATGAATTCTCCATGTAGTAACAGAATGCATACTACAGTTTGTGAGACAGTCACATGGAGCAAAGTAACCGATCTACTTGCAAGGCATATACTGACCTTCCTTATCTGATTGAAGTCTATTTTTTCTAATCACATTCATTATTTGCTCCATCACTACTGAACTGATTTGTAACCCTGTGAAGATACCATTTCCTGTCACAAATTCATTTCTTTGCACAAACTGAAACTTCAGCTTGAGATTGCTTTCCATGTTCATTTCCTGGCAGTTTTTATTCAAACTTCAAATCCAGTTATTTGGCATTGGGGAGTTACTTTAATTCTGTGTCCTCAGTGTCTACAAGTATCAAGCATCTAATACAGCTGCCCCAATTCACCATCCCTACATTCCACACATTTCCTCACTTTTTTATTTGTGTCTATTGTAGGCATCCTTTCTTCCTTTCTCTCATCAAGGACTAGCTCACTGAATACAGAGATGTTGTTCTCTGCTATACTCCTTTTACCTAGAATAATGATTGACAAAAATTTGCTGACTGGCTCATTAATAATTTAATGTTGGAAGTTAATAGATGATAAACCCCCAAATTTCAAGATATATGAGAAAACAACAAACTCTGGAGAACTGTGTTCTCAGCCCAGGTTTTTGTAGTGATAAGCAGTGTGAGTAAGTCTTTCTTACAACCTCTGATGCTAAGGTTTCTAAACAGGAAAATGAGACTTTGGAATGTTGGAATGGCTCTCAACCCTGGCTGTGTTTTCCTATGATGTGTGGGGTAAAAATTCACTGAACTCCTCTGATGTGAGGGCCCACCATCAGTAGTTTTGAAGGCCTCCTGTGGAGTTTCAGGGAAAAAGCAGTTTAGGTTGAGCCTCTCTTCAGCAGATGCGGTGTCATGAATCCACTGAAGTCTGACAGGAAGTATTTGAAACTGGAAAGATAGAGCATTCACTTCTAAGAAGCAAAACAAAAGAACTGAGGTGAACAAATGCTTTTTGGTTTGATTTCTCCGAACACACATTCCCCCACCTCTTGCTCCGAACATACATTCCCCCACTTCTTGCTATTCTGAGAACAGCACGTTCCTGGACATCTTTCAGAATCTCTGTCCTGCTGCCTCTCAGTGGGCATCATTGACAAGGCATTTATGAGATGTCTGGAGAAAAAGACAAACAGGCCCTGACTCATTCTGAGACCAAGAGAGCTGGTCAATACCTAACCTTGGTTCAATACCTACAGCATCAATCTGTGAGCTAAAGCAGAGAAGGAAAAGGAGAGATGACGCACAGGGCATTTAAAGGAAAGCTAAGCTTAAGTCAGCCGTATGACACTCCATCAGGGAGAAGGCCCAGGGAAGAAGCTGAGCCATGCTGAGTATGTAGAGAGGAGTCAACACAAACAGAAAGAGGCACTATGCTTAGTCCATTAAAAGAAAAAATTCAAGTCCTTACCCCATATTTAAGATTTTCTATGATTTGACACCAGCCTCTTTCCCAAACTTTCATCCAAGTTTTTTATCTTTTTCTTGTATTCTAGCATTCAGATAAATTAAGCATACTATTTAGTCCCTGTAAAAGGTACATTATTTTGTTTTACTCACGTTATGCTCACTGTTTGAAGTCCCCCTATCTCCAATAACACAGGCTCAAATCTTAGCTTTGCTTCAAGGTCACCCTCATGTGCCTTTATCCACATACCCAGACATCTCCTATTTCTGCTCCAAATGGCAAGTACCTTCTCTCTGCTCTCAGTATATGGTACCCTGCTGGTGACTAAGTGTATCGTCTCACATTTGGTATCATAGTCATATTTGTATAGATATTATATCTCCAGTTTTAAGTTCTGTTAAGGGGCAGTCTGAGTCTAACTCATTTCTCTGACTGACTCAGTGCTTAAGTCATTATCCTTTGTTTCCCAATTTTTTTTTTTGAGAAATAATTGACATATATCACTGTATACATTTAGGAGTTAAAGACATACAGCATGATGGTTTGATTTACTTATATTGTAAGATGATTATCACAATTAGTTAACATCTATCATCTCATAAAGATACAATAAAGATAAAAAATTCATGTGATGAAAACCCTTAAGGTCTACTCTTTTAACAGTTTTCCAATATATCACACAGCAGTGTTAACTAGAGTCAACAGGTTGTACATTACATCCCTAACACTTAACTTCCTTGTAACTGGAAATTTATACTACCTTTTGACAATCTTTCTCAAATTGCTCCTCCTCTTACTCCCAGCCTCTGGTAACCATTAATATGATCTCTTTTTCTATGAGTTTGGTGATTTTGTTAGGAGTCCACATATAAATGAGATCATACAGTAATTTGTCTTTCTTTGTCTGACTTATTTCACTTAGGATGCCCTCAAGGTTCATGCATGTCGTCACAAATGGCATAATGACTCCACTGTCTGTTAGGGATGAACCACGCCACATTTTCTTCATCCATTTATCCACTGATAGCACTTAGGTTGTCTCCATGTCTTGGCTATTGTCAATAATGTTGCTGTGAACATGCAGGTGCAGATACGTTTTTGATTTAGCGTTTTTGTTTCCTTTGTATATATTCTCAGAAATGGAAATGCTGGATCATATGGTAGTTCTATTTTATTTTTTGAGGAAACTTCATACTGTTTTCCAGAATGGCTGCACCAAGTTACATTCCCACCAATGGTGCACAAGAGGTCCCTTTTCTCCACGTCCACATCAGCACTTGTTCTCTCTCATTTGTTCGATTCTACCAAGCATGAGGTGGTACCTCAATGTGGTTTTCACATGTACTTTCCTAATGACTAATGATGTTGGTCATTTTTTCATGTACTAGGGCCTAATACCGGAGAAGGCAATGGCACCCCACTCCAGTATTCTCGCCTGGGAAATCCCTTGGATGGAGGAGCCTGGTGGGCTGCAGTCCATGGGGTCGCTAAGAGTCGGACACAACTGAGCGGCTTCACTTTCACTTTTCACTTTCATGCATTGGAGAAGGCAATGGCAACCCACTCCAGTGTTCTTGCCTGGAGAATCCCAGGGATGGCGGAGCCTGGTGGGCTGCCGTCTATGGGGTCGCACGGAGTCGGCCACGACTGAAGCGACTTAGCAGCAGCAGCAGCAGGACCTAATACAGCATCTCAATTTCAGTTAGGCACTTCATAAAATTTACTGATAAAAGAAAGTATCGTTATTTTTATCATATTGATAAAAATAAGTATCATTTATTCAAAGTATATGTTATTTCATGACAAGAAGAAAAGCATTCATACTTGAAAGAGTGTAAGCAGTCTGAGAAACTCTTGTTTCCTACAGAATAAACTGTTGATAGAGAACACACACACAAACACACACATAGATGAAATAGTAAATTTAGTTATCATTTATTATGCCTCAACTGCTATCCAGGATGTTTTACATGCATTATCATTTTCAAATGTGACATTAACCTCACAAGATAGGTTCTATTTTAAAGTAGGCAAACTGAGGTACAAAGAAGTTGTCTAAAGTTACAGGGCAAGATAAGGCTTGAAATTGTTTTGTTGATTCCAAAACCCTTACTCTTTCCATTGTACCGTGTTGCTTGGATAGATGTAAAATTTGAAGTGTTGGGATTCTTTGAATGTGGTAAAATAAAAATCCTCAAATCCCTAAGGCCTAAGATTATCATCTCTAAGGCAAGAACAGGCAGAGTTTCCTATCTTCTGCAGTGCTTCATTTTCAGCATTTTAATTTTGTTATACTTTGAAAGAAACATAATTATAGCAATAGTTATTATTGTGAACATGGTCCTCCAATTGCAATGTGTAGTCAATATGACATCAAAAAGTTCTATTTCATTAAATATCTTTTATACACTTTGTTTAATTTTCTTACAAGAAGATTACAAAATCTTTTCATTTGTTATTTTAAAATACAGTCAAATAAACAATAGGGATGATTGAAGAGATATGTGGTTTTCAAAACCTCTTCTGGGTTCCAGTTCTTTTATAAAAGTAGTGAGCTCTGAATTTTAAACATTCAAGGTAATCAGAGTGTGAAAAAAATGATCCTGACCTTAATTTGATAGCTCTTGTTTCATTTTAACATCTTTGGCAGTTGAAACAGCATTTCACTCATGTTAATTCAAGGGCATCTGAAGGTTGATTGGTACTCTGAGATTGGAATGATTTGATTTTGATGCAGTTGAGTCTATCTATGCCAATTGTCTCTTTCTGCTGATCCAATCACCCATGCTAAAGGAGTATTTTCACATGAAGTTAAAATAAGGATGACTGAGTAGAAAATCATTTTGCAAGTTTTAACAATATTAGGTTAAGCAAGAAGTTGAAACTCTCGAAACTTAAGAGTGGTGATACTTACGTAAGGAAGCTACCAAATGTGACTCGCTTTATTTCTCAATTTTTTCATGATCTGAAAGACTCACTTGATTTTCAGGATTTGCAGGGTTGTGCTTAGACTGTATGCAAATATACGGAAGCATACTGCTTGCCTTCAGATAATGTCTTGAAGATTCAAAGAAGATATGGAAAAGAAGCATAGACTCTATATCAATTCATCAACACAGGCTTTTGAAATAGGTTTGAAAGCTTATCTGTTTAAATATTAAGTTGTTGGCTTAACAGCTACAAAATGAAAATGACTAACAAATGTAATCTAAACAGAAGCTATTAAGGTCTATATTTTACAAATGGATGCCCTTGAGAGGCTTCTATAAGAGATGAATAGCAACTCCAGAGTCTGTGAATTCAGACTGCTGAGACCAACATCTGTAATTACTCTCCACCAAGATCTGTCAGCATTGATAGGCGACTGGCACCACTGTGAGCTGCAGATTCTATAAATGATACCATTTCAAACAGGCATATAAAATTTTACATCCATCAATTTCAGGAAACTATTCTTAATGTAATTATACAGATAATGGTTTCTCTAGGGTCTAGAAAAAGGCTAAGTTAAAATATATGTACTTCAATGAACAATGTGTTTCAAAACTGTTACACTCTAGTGTTAATAATGGCCTACTGACTAAGAACATATACGTCCTACATTTTTCATGTGAAAAAGTAAAAGTGAGGGAAGTTGAGTCACAGCTTCGGAAGATGGCTGATGCTTTCTGGGATGAGCTCTTCAGGATGTTCGAGGACGACTCGACCACGGCTACCAGAGCCAAAAAAGACAAGGAAAAGGAGAAGGGGAAATGGAAGGGGCTGCCAGGGGCTGCAGAAAAGGCCAGAAAATGTTTTGATGGTAAATTACAATCAGAGCCAACTAATGTTGGAAAAACCAAGAGAGATGCAGACTTCGAGGGTGCTGAGGAACCTATTTTTGGAAAGAAACCCATGGTGAAAGAGTCAGTAACTGAAGATTTAAGTTTGGCTGACCTGATGCCCAGAGTCAAGGTACAGTCAGTTGAAACTGTTGAAGGGTGTGCACATGAGGTTGCACTTCCTGCAGATGAAGATTATCTACCACTTAAACCTCGAGTTGGAAAAGCTGCAAAGGAGTAGCCATTCATTCTTGATGATTTTCAAAGAGAAGCCACTCAGTGTGTCGATAATAATCAGTCTGTTTTAGTATCTGCACATACATCAGCAGGAAAAACTGTTTGCGCTGAATATGGCATTGCATTGGCGCTAAGGGAAAAACAGCGTGTAATATTTACTAGCCCAGTTAAGGTTTTGAGTAACCAGAAATACCGAGAAATGTATGAAGAATTTCAAGATGGTGGTCTGATGACTGGAGATGTTACTATTAATTCTACAGCATCCTGTCTTGTTATGACCACAGAGATTTTGAGAAGTATGCTATACAGAGGTTCTGAAATTATGTGAGAAGTTGATTGGGTCATATTTGATGAAATTCAGTACATGAGAGGTTCAGAGCATGGTGTCATATGGGGAGAAACTGTTATTTTGTTTCCTAATAATGTTCACTATGTCTTTCTTTTGGCTACTATTCCAAATGCCTGACAGTTTGCTGAGTGGATTTGCCACTTACATAAACAGACGTCACATAATTTACACAGATTATTGGCCTACTCCATTACAGCACTATATTTTTCCAGCCGGGGGAGATGGCCTGCACCTTGTGGTTGATAAAAATGGTGACTTCAGAGAAGATAATTTTAATACTGCAATGCAAGTACTTCGAGATGCTGGTGATTTGGCAAAAGGAGATCAGAAGGGGCAAAAAGGAGGAACAAAAGGTCCATCAAACATATTCAAAATTGTGAAGATGATTATGGAAAGAAATTTCCAACCTGTAATTATTTTCAGTTTTAGTAAGAAAAATTGTGAAGCTTACATAGTTCAAATGACCAAATTAGATTTCAACACAGATGAAGAAAAGAAGATGGTTGAAGAAGTTTTCAGTAATGCAATTGACTGCTTGTCTGATGAAGACAAAAAGCTCCCTCAGGTTGAAAATGTACTTCCTCTCTTGAAACGGGGGATTGGTATTCATCATGGTGGTTTACTTCCTATTTTGAAAGAAACTATAGAAATTCTCTTTTCTGAAGGATTAATAAAGGCCTTATTTTCCACTGAGACTTTTGTTATGGGAATTAACATGCCAGCTAGAACTGTTTTATTTACAAATGCCCGAAAATTTGATGGGAAGGATTTCCGATGGATTTCCTCTGGTGAATATATTCAGATGTCTGGTCATGCTGGAAGGAGGGGAATGGATGATAGAGGAATTGTAATTCTTATGGTAGATGAAAAGATGAGGCCAACGATTAGAAAACAACTACTTAAAGGCTCAGCTGATCCTCTAAATAGTGCTTTCCATTTGACCTAAACATGGTTTTGAACTTACTTTGTGTAGAAGAAATTAATCCTGAGTACATGTTGGAAAAATCCTTCTACCAGTTTCAGCATAATAGAGCAATTCCAGGAGTAATAGAGAAGGTAAAGAACTCAAAAGAACAGTATAATAAACTAGTAATACCAAATGAAGAAAGTGTAGTCATCTAGTACAAGATTAGACAGCAGCTTGCCAAATTGGGTAAAGAAATTGAAGAATACATTCACAAACCGAAATATTGCTTACCATTTCTACAACCAGGTCGTTTGGTAAAGGTGAACAGTGAAGGAGATGATTTTGGTTGGGGTGTAGTGGTGAATTTCTCAAAGAAATTGAATGTTAAGCCTAATTCTGGTAAACTGGATTCATTATATGTAGTAGAAGTACTTCTGCGCTGTAGCAAAGAGAGCTTGAAAAATTCAGCTACTGAGGCTGCAAAGTCAGCTAAATCTGATGAGAAAGGAGAGATGCAGGTTGTTCCAGTTTGGGTGCATCTCCTGTCTGCTATCAGCAGTGTTAGACTTTACATCCCTGAAGACCTTCGACCACTGGACAATAGACAGAGTGTTTAAAATCAATACAGGAAGTTCAGAAACATTTTCCTGATGGTGTTCCCTTATTAGATCCTATTGATAACATGGGCATTCAGGATCAAGGATTGAAAAAAGTTATCCGGAAAGTAGAGGCCTTTGAGCATCAAATGTATTCTCATCCTCTTCACAATGATCCAAATTTGGAAACTGTGTATACACTTTGTGGGGAAAAAAAGCACAGATTGCAATAGACATTAAATCTGCAAAGCGAGAACTAAACTGTCCTACAAATGGATGAGCTCAAATGTCGCAAACCGTGACTTAAGGAGGTTGGGATTCGCTACATCTTCTGATGTCATTGAGATGAAAGGATGAGTGGCTTGTGAGATAAGCAGTGCTGATAAGCTCCTTCTAACTGAGATGATGTTTAATGGCCTTTTCAGTGACCTGTCTGCAGAACAAGCAACAGCACTACTGAGCTGCTTTGTGTTTCAAGAGAATTCTAGCGAGATGCCCAAATTAACAGAGCAATTAGCAGGACCACTTCGTCAATTGCAGGAATGTGCTAAAAGAATTGCAAAAGTTTCAGCAGAAGCCAAATTGAAAACTGATGAGGAGACTTATCTAAGCTCATTTAAACCTCACTTAATGGATGTAGTATACACCTGGGCAACTGGAGTTACATTTGCCCATATCTGCAAAATGACAGATGTCTTTGAAGGCAGCATAATTCGTTGTATGAGGCGCTTGGAAGAACTACTTCAACAAATGTGTCAAGCAGCAAATGCCATTGGAAACACTGAACTGGAAAATAAATTTGCAGAAGGAATTACCAAAATCAAGAGAGATATTGTGTTTGCCGCCAGCCTCTACTTATCAACAGTCAGCTAAGGAATGTAGAATTGTAAATTGTTCTCCACCTGTCTGATTACAATCAACTACAAATGCCTATAAGTATTGATTTGGTTTTCCCATCTCAAGACAGTTGTCCTGAAACATTGTAATATGTATTATATTTTACTCAAACATCATTCTAAGAAAGCATATTACATACACATTTGTACATAAGCATTACATTTTTTAATAAAAAACTGTACAGGTGGGGCAAAAAAAAAAAATAAAAGTGAAAGTGTTAGTCAAAGTGTTAGTCGCTCAGTTGGGTCCAACTCTTTGCAACCCCTCTTTGCAACAGGCTCCTCTGTCCATGGGATTCTCCAGGCAAGGATGCTGGAGGGGGTAGCTATTCCCTTCTAAAGGAGATCTTCCTGACCCAGGGATCAAACCAAGGTCTGCTGCATTGCAGGCAGATTCTTTACCATCTAAGCCACTAGGGAAACCCTTGCTATCTTAATATATCTTAATGCCTCAAAAAATTTACAATCTATGCTGTTAGTTTCATGCATGCCTCTCCTATTCCAAGAAAGTATCTTTCAACAGTCTTATCTTATTTCAAATAAAATATTCTAAATATGTTTATATAATTAAGTTTGATAAATACAGAAATCTTTCTTCTAATGCAATCTTATCATAAAAGAGCTTACTGAAAGTTGCTACATTCTTCAAAAGTGTTTTTGTTTGTTTGTTTGTTTTAACATTTAATACTTTTTTTTTCTGAAGTATAAAAACTGAAGACAATATCCTTCTTTGGTTGTATTTATAACCACTAGCCAATCATTCACTCAAGACTCAGCTAATTTAACAAAATATAATAAGAGTTATTAATCAACAATTTTTAAAAATTGAGTTTATTGTGTGTTAATCAAACCAGTGTTCAGTGAGCTAGTATTAAAGTTGTATACATTCTAATGACAAGTTCTCTTGATAGAGAGAAAGCTTAGCTGATCTTCATTTTTACCCAGAATTGTTTCATCACATATAATATTTGGAAAATAGAATCCAAGTTGGTCTAGCTAATTGATTTTGCTAGCCTTGTGATGCAAGTTTTTTCATCTTTTCCATAGTGAATGTTTAAAGAGAACTGTTTTCCCAATTTACAGACTAAACAATTGTTACCCCAATTTCTACATATCTCAGAAATACATCAAGAAGTAGTATTGAAACAGTAGCACACTATGGTTCTTGTCCCTTATATCCTCTGCCTGCCTTTTGTCTCTGGAAAAACTGTAGCTAAATAATAAGTTTAATCAGAGAAGTGAAAACATGCAGAAACAAAGGAAAACAGTCAAGGGAAACCAAATAATAATGGTTTAGTTAGTAAGCACGCTGCTGCTGCTGCTGCTAAGTCACGTCAGTTGTGTCCGACTCTGTGCGACCCCATAGACGGCAGCCCACCAGGCTCCCCCGTCCCTGGGATTCTCCAGGCAAGAACACTGGAGTGGGTTGCCATTTCCTTCTCCAATGCATGAAAGTGAAAAGTGAAAGTGAAGTCGCTCAGTTGTGTCTGACTCCTAGCGACCCCATGGACTGCAGCCTACCAGGCTCCTCCGTCCATGGGATTTTCCAGGCAAGAGTACTGGAGCGGGGTGCCATTGCACTGACTTATCCGGTCAGTAAGCATAGTCAAGGACATTTAGTTCCTTCTCACAGGCTACAGATAATATTCTTAGCCATAGACTATCAGCTGTCTTACAGATACTGAAACCTCCACCCATTGGAGCAGTTAGCTACATGATGACCAAACTAGAGCCATGACTTAAGCGGCCATAATTCCAAGAATTGGCCTCAAGGAAATGGAAATGAACCAACTCTGACTACAGAACTGAAAATTAACTGCATTTAAAACAATCGAGATGACACTGGTCAGACCACTGCTGATCAATTTCAGGAAGACTGTCAGAGCTGTGATGCTTCTACATGGTAGACCCTTCCCTCTGTCTATAAAAGCTCTTACCCACTGACTGTCACAGGGGAGTGGACATTTGGACAAGCATCTGTCCTCCCCCAGCCACCAACCCCAGTTACAGGCATCCAAAATAAAGCAAACTATCCATTCTGCCAAACTGGCCTCTTTATTGACTTTTGAGCAGTGAGCAACCAGACCCCACTTTCAGTTACAATATGACAAGTCATCCAGAGCATGCAACATTTGAGTGGCAGACTGCTTGCACAAATGTAAAGTAATCATTCCTTTTCCAGCTCCCCTTGCCAAGAGGTAGTGTGTGTTGTTCTATAACCTGAATTGAACTGGCCCTGTGACTTGTTTTGACCATAGGAATATGACAAATGGAGCAATGGGCCATTGTTGAATGCAGGCTTCAAGAGGCCTTTGAGTCCCACCCTCCCTGCTGAGGTGCTGTGTGAACAGGTCAAGGCTCTTCCTACCAGAAGCACAGATTTCAGCTGTTCCTCCAGGTGCTATCCAGCCAAGCTCCAAAAGTAGATCCACCTAGCTGACTTGCCAAGATGCATATAGAGCACCTGGGACCAGAACTGCTCAACTGAGTCCAGTCTAAACTATCAACCGCTGAGTTATGAGCTAACTGTTCACTGTTATAAGACACTGAGCTGTTGGGTTCACCTGTTACACAGCAACAGATCATTCATAGACAACGTGGGCATGAGCCCTGCTTCTCTGAAGACTTTAAGGTATTTACCACTTACCAACACCTTAGCATAATGGATATTCCAGAGTAGCTGCTCAACAATGAATCGTTTAATTTTTTGAAATATTTCTATGATAGGAATAAACAGTTGTCTTTTGGTGTTTTGTAATTTGAAATAATCCCATGAATAATCAATACTTCATTCACTTTACTAAACCATTTGAACACTTAACAGAGAAGGTTGAATCTCAAGGTGATGGACTGTTTTCCCAAAGCTTTTGATCTTGATTTAAACACACATCCTTTAATGCTTGGGCTTCCCAGGTGGTGCTAGTGGTAAAGAACCCATCTGCCAATGCAGAGACTAGGGTTGAATCTCTGGGTCAGGAAGATTCCCTGGAGAAGGGCATGGGAACCCACTCTAGTATTCTTGCCTGGAGAATCCCATGGACAGAGAAGCCTGGCTGGCAGGCTACAGTCCATAGGATTGCAAAGAGTCAGACACAAACTGAAGCGAAATTTTGCATGCATGCACATACTCTAATGCCTATAACTCTGCCAAGGACTGATCACAGCAGAAAGGTTACATTCAATGTTTTCATCACATTTAGGGAACAAACCCTTATAATGGCCTTATTATAACTTCCGCTTCTACTTAATAGTCCACTAAACATCCCCATATTTGCCAGTTGACAGACATACAGCAGCTTTTTCCTCAACAACATAGTCCTTGGAGCACATATGATCTGTATTACCTAGCAGCATGTTAGTAAAACAAGATCTCAGATTCCCCTCCAATACTACCACATCAAATTCTACATTTTAGTAAGACTCTTAGGTCATTTGCCAATCTGTCAGCCTGAGGTCACCTGGAGAGCACCTTTCATAGCCCAGAGAATGATCCCTTTAAAGAAAGAAAAGTAAAACTCAACTTATCTAGTGTTTCTAAGTCATTTAGATACAAGTGAATAAAAAGATCTTCTCTCCAGGGAAGATTCTCTGGAGGAGGGCCTGGCCACCCAATCGATGCTGTTGCCTGGATAATCCCTTGGACAGAGGAGCCTGGAGGTCTATGGTTCATAGAGTCTTGAAGAGTTGGACATGACTGAAGCGACTTAGCACGCACATATAAAAAGACAGTCCCACATACAAGCAAATTGAGAGATTTTTTTTTAATCCTATTCAAATCAGTACTACTGAGGTTTACATATCTACTAATGAAGCCCAGAAGTTTTCAATATTTCCGAAAAAAAGACTGGGAAATTTTCTCATCAATACAGTGTGAATGAAAAATGTTGCCTGCCATGTCAGCAAACAAAGGACGTCACAGCCATCAAACCACTGCCGTGAGCCTTGAGGTGAACCCTAAGTGAACTCATGAAACAGGAACAGGTTGCCCACTGCCAAGCCCTCAGCCACTTCAGTCATCCCCAAGGGTACACCCTGAGTGGTGTCAGACTGGGAAAGAACATAATACTGGCCCTGGATAGGGAAGGTGCATATCAAAGGAATGCTTTCAATGAGCCCAGACTTGCATCTTCCCATATACAGAAAAGTGCTTAAACTCATTAACTTAAGGTACCTGGCTTTAAGTTAACTGTAATCTCTTGATGTTCCAACTACCTGATCTTTGTTGCAAAAACACCTATATATCCTGGTTTCTCCCTGACCTCTTCAGAGCAGTCCTGCAGAGCTATCTGAGAAGCTGCCTCCTGGGCATGAATTTCTCAGAAAGTTTGCTGCATAAAACAAAATTCTCAACTATTAGATTGTGCACTTTTTCAGTTGACAACAGGAATAGTCAAGAAAAGGGGTTTTAATGGCAATAAATGTAAAGTGTATTAATTGACTCTTGTCTATAAACTTGGGTTAGCTGGAGAAGGAATGATGCGGAGGGGTGAGGGAGAGGACCTGGGAGAATTATCTCTAGTCTTCAGTCACTTTCTATTCCCTTGAGGAAATGCCTAAGAGACAAAGAGGTGGACACTATGGGTCACTGTGACCATGTGGCCAACCAGGTTGTATCCTGTGTTTTGACAATCACAGTGGAATCCGTGGATCCTTGCACTTTGCAAATTTATAAAATCATACAGTTCAAAGGGTGTAAAATGTCACTTTTCTGCTGCCATGGCTCAATGAAAGAATTCTTTCTCAATAGAACTGTCAGACCTCATAGTATATCTACTTGAAAAACAAACAGAAAGGGCTAAGAACTCTCCTATTCTCTCTGACTGAAAATGATCAGTCCTTCCAATCTTTTCAGAAAAATGGCTTCTTGATCTTTTTCCAGACCTAACTGCCTTCCTTTAGGAAGCATTCTTTTTGTATTCTCACCTTCAATCACTTCAATTTGTTTTTGTCAATTTGTCCTAAAATGGAAGGAAAAGCTATCACAAATGGTGGAGTTCATTTTTACCAAGGCATCAGAATCTAGGGTTGGATTGGAAAATAAAAGGAAGTGTATCTTATGTGAACTTTCTGATCACAGGGACTCAACAGGCTTTAACTTCTAAAAGGAGAAGGAAGTCTCAATAACTCTGAATAATAAAGGTGTTTGATTTTTTTTCTCTAGCTATAATTCACTACTTACAGGAAGCCAGAGAGGCTCCCACTATCATATTAATAAACCAACACAAGAATCACTTCTAAAGACATAGCTTAAGAAATTATCCAAATTTGGAGTTCACAGGCATAAGTATATTTTGGCTTAGTTTTTGTATGATATTTAAAAATTGGAGGCAATTTAAAATCAAACAATAGTGAAATAAATCTGAGTATAATGCTCCTATTAAGCATTATTAACCCAGGAGCTGAACCTTGCTTGTAATACCATAAACACTAAAAATAATTGCAAAGACATTATGTTTGCCGTGATCACTACATAGAGATTTCATGTGCAAAAGTGAAAACAAAACTTTATACTCTCAATTTGTGAAATATAATAAACCAAAAAGCCACAAGCCTAATGTTAAATAACTATGTAGTACACCTGAAAGTAACTTAATATTGTATTAAACCTATTTCAATAAAATTAATTAGTTTAATCCACTGAAGGAAGAGTTGGATTTTTTAAAAAAGCCACAAGCCTGATAAAACTGCCTAATTTTATAGTTTCCGTAGTTAAATAAATTTGCAACAACTTTTGGGTAAACAAAATGTAACACAGTACAGACACTTCTCACTTCAAAACAAAAATTATAATATAGTTTCATTTATTATATTGCTTTTAACTTTCTGTGCTTTTCTGTAATCTTATCAAAACTTATAATTTAAAGATGGATGAAGGCTATTGTTTATGGCATAAACAGATAAAATGAAAATCTTCCGGCTATCAAACTGGAAGAAGCATATTAATATTGATTTTTAAATGTGGATTTAAATTGGAAAAGAGAATCCCCAGGGGGTCAAAATCAAAAAGGAAACTGAAAGGCGGAGCAATTAGCTTAAGTGGATGCCTTGGCTGTCCTGAGAGTGGTTATTACAGAGGAGTGATCAAGAGCATTGAGTTTTAATAATTACACAGGGAGAAAATATGAGGCTTTGTGCTGACCAGAGTCAGAGAGCAGTAAATTCTTCATGAAGGCTGGCCACTCAAAGGCTGTGACTTAAATCAAAGTGTGGACAAGAGAAATCCACTCATATGCAGGGAGGGATAATAAGGCAATTAATCTGATCCTATTTTCTGGGTAAGACAAAAAAATTTCCTGGATAATTCATAATTTTGCATCAGCCTTCACATTGGGTTGAAGCTATAATTTTATGAGCTAGTAACAGAATATCTGGGGGGACTCACAAGCTGGAATCAGGATTGCCAGGAGAAATATCAATAACCTCAAATATGCAGATAACACCACCCTTATGGCAGAAAGCTAAGAGGAACTAAAGAGCATGTTAATGAAGGTGAAAGAGGAGAGTGAAAAAGCTGGCTTAAAACTCAACATTCAGAAAACTAAGATTGTGGCATCTGGTCCCACCACTTCATGGCATATAGATGGGGAAACAATGGAAACAGTGAAAGTCTTTACTTCCTTGTGCTCTAAAATCACTGCAGTCGGTAATTGCAGCCATGAAATTAAAAGATGCTTGCTCCTTGGAAGAAAAGCTATCACAAACATGGACAACGTATTAAAAAACAGAGACATCACTCTGCCGACAAAGGTCCATATAGTCAAAGCTATGCTTTTGCCAATGGTCATGTATGGATGTGATATGAGAGCTGGACCACAAAAAAAGGTGAACACTAAAGAATTGATGCCTTTGAACTGTGGGGCTAGAGAAGACTACTGAAAGTCCCTTGGACAGCAAGGGGATCACACCAGTCCATCCTAAAGGAAATCAGTCCTAAATATTCATTAGAAGGACTGATGCTGAAGCTGAAGCTCCAATACTTTGGCCACCTTATGTGAAGAACTGACTCATTGGAAAAGACCCTGTTGCTGGGAAAGATTGAAGGTGGGAGAAGTGGACAACAGAGGATGAGATGGTTGGATGGCATTATTGACTTGATGGATATGAGTTTGACAAGCCACGGGAGTTGGTGAACAGGGTACCCTGGCGTGCTGCAGTACATGGGGTTGCAAAGAGTCGGACCCAACTGAGTGACTGAACTGGAAATCAGGACTTATAGATCAAGAAGACAAAAATGACAACCAAAAAGCATCATAAAGGCCAAAAACAATAAAATTAGAACCTGAGTAACACTGTGTTCCCTAGAAGTAGGATAAAACCTGAAACATAAACTAAACAAAATCCATAAATACTAAAGTGAGGAATCCTCCAAATTGCAATTGCACCTATTTTGTCAATGTGATTAATTTGAACAACATAGCTTGACTAGGAATAAAATTTCCAATGTTAGGACACACACACACACACACACAGATGAAAATCATTCTTGTCCAAAGCCCCACTTAGCTTGCTGTTTGCCAACTTCATAAGGCATTCACAGGCCAAAGATTCACCCTCAATAAATAGAGATGTCTATTGCCCAGTTGTCTTTTGGCCATAAAGTAAGAGCCTCTATAGAACAAAACATTTAAAAGCTGCATGGTAGAATTTTGTCCCCATCTATTTTCAAGGAATAATGTAAGAGAATTAAGATAACATATTTCCAATGTTTGCTTGCTAGATTTATCCTAACCATAATCAATCATCTCTGGAAAACCATCTCCAATTCTCATTAAATCACCTGATAATAAAGTAGTCTCTATGCCCATCCTCAGTTCAGTTCAGTTCAGTCACTCAGTCGTGTCCGACTCTTTGCGACCCCATGAATCGCAGCACGCCAGGCCTCCCTGTCATCACAAACTTCCGAAGTTTACTCAAACTCATGTCCATCAAGTCTGTGATGCCATCCAGCCATCTCATCCTCTGTCGACCCCTTCTCCTCCTGTCCCCAATCCCTCCCAGCATCAGGGTCTTTTCCAATGAGTCAATTCCTCGCATGAGGTGGCCAAAGTACTATATATGGAAATTCAACTTTAGTTTACTAAACTTAAGGAAATAATGTATCTTATGTGACCTCTCCTTGAAACTTCAGTATTTGTGTCTTCCAACACATTTCATAGGAGAATAAAAGGGTTTTGTAATTGCTCTAATTCTGGAGGGCCTGGATTGCAACATAACATGGTATTGTTGCCAAGATGACACCAGCTCCTCAGGGCAAGAGGTCACAATACAGAAAACACTTAAATGCTCCTCTAATGCCACCAAAGAAGAGATCAAAAGAGAACATTTTTGTATGTAATCCATGACCATGAGATAGAGCTTCTAGCCACATAGTCCACTGTAATCATAGTGGACTTGCTTTTGAATAAATTATCTCCATCTCATTGTGAGCATCCTATTTCCACTTTCTTTGTTTTTCCTCTATTTATTCCACCTCTACCAACACCTTCAAGTCACCTTGCTTGCCCTTAAGTTACTTTTAATGGGATATTTGAATTTTCATAGGAATCACAGGAAAAAGATAGAACTACATATTATCATTCTTATATCCAGTTATATCTTAAAACATGACTTAAAATGAACCAGACACACTAGATTAGAGTCTACTTTGGGGATAACATTTAAATATGAAGTTTATTTTGAAGGAGTAAGGTATCCCTACCCATTCAATCAAGGTGATAAAAAAAACACAAATTTTGCTTTCTTATTTTGTGTTTTAACATAATACTAATGTGTTCTCATTATAAATAAATTTTCAGTTAATAATTTATAGGAACTTAGTTCTAACTATGGTCATTATGGATATATAATACTTTGTAGAAGCAAAATGATACTGATTGAAAGATTTTATGTCAATATTTTCATATGTAAGGTATATATTTAAAATATAAAGGCCTTACAAATTTTTAATTAATACATTGATAATTTGTCTTCTAAGAAATAAAGACTTTGTGGAAAGAGTAATCCAACAAGATGGTGAAGGAAGACCTTGAGCTCACCTTCTCCCCTGAACACATTGAAACTACACCTACAAACAGAGCCATTCTTCCTGAAGAAGACCTGAGGGCTGACTGAACAGCTACTGCACAGAGAAAAGCTAAACAAAAACAGCAAAGACAGAGAAAGGGTACACATGTATCCATGATGCAGCAGCCTGCAGTATGAGCACGGATTCACCCATGTTGGGAAACAGTGAGAAAACATCAGTTTAAAAAGACTCTTCACTATACTGTAAGGAAATGCATCTACTAACCTTAGAGTTTCTGCACACCATCAGGAAACTGCTGGAACTCTCTCAGGTTGCATGTAGCAGCAAACTGCATTGAGTCTCCCACTTCTAGCGGCCCCCTCAAAGTCGTTTCCAGTGCAGCACTTCCCCAGGAATTGCTTCCAGTTCACAGACGCTCCAGCTCCAGCCAGCCTGCCTATCGTGCAAGTGGAAGCAATCTTCACAAGGTCCAGTCTTCAAGATCAAGAAAGGCAGTGGATTCACCTTCTTAATAGAAACAGAAACCAAAAGTCAAAAAAAAATAAGGAGAGAGGAATATGTTCCAAATGAAAGAACAAAATAAAACCCAGAAAAAATTTCCAGTTAAACAGAGATGAAATATTTACCTAATTTAAAGTTAAAAGAAGTGGCTGGAAAAAAAAAAAAAAAGAAGTGGCTGTAAGAATGATCAATGATCTCTGGAGAAGGGAGGAACTCAGTGAGAACTTCAACAAAGACTTGGAAAATATAAGGAGGAACCAATCTGAGCTTAAGAATACAATGACTAAAAAAAATTTTTTTTAAATATCTAATAGAGGGAATCAACAGCAGATTAGATGCTAACAGAAGAATGGATAACGAATTTGGAAGACAGAATAGTGGACATCACCCAATCAGAAAACCAAATAGAAGAAAAAGTTGCTTTTAAATGAGAAAACTTCAAGGGATCTCCAGGGAAACATCAAGCATACCAATATTCTCATTATAGAGGGTCAGGTGAGGGGAGGCATAAAGGGACAGAAAACTTGTTTAAAGAAAACTTCTGTAACCTGGGGAAAGAAACCCACCCAGGCACAGAAAGCATAGAGTCTCAAATAAGATCAACAAAGAGAAGCACACCAAGACATAATCAAAAGGTAAAAAATTTAAAGACAGAATCTTAAAGGCAGCAAGAAAAAAAAAAAAAAAAAACTAATCACCTACAAAAGGAACCCCACAGACTATTATTAGATTTTTCAACACAAATTTTATAGGCCAGAAGGGAGTGACAGGGTATTTTAAAGTGCCGAACAGAAAGAAACAAAAACAAAAACTTACAACCTAGAATAGGTTGCCATTCATAAGATTGCCATTCAGCAAAGATTGAAATTTTTACAGGCAAATAACCATTTATTTTAAGTGAGTGAAACTCACTTAAAGTCATGTCCAACTCTTTACGACACCATGGACTATAACCCACCAGGCTCCTCTGCCCATGGAATTTTCCAGGCAAGAATACTGGAATGGGTTGCCATTTGTTTCTCAAGAGTATCTTCCTCGAGAAAGATTGCCACTCAGAAAAGTTAGGAGAGAGAGTTTTCCAAACAAGCAAAGCTAAAAGAGTTCATCACCACTAAATCAGCATAAAAGAAAAGTTAAAAGGTGTTCTAAGTAAAACAGAGGGCTTCCCTGCTGGCCCAGTGATAAACTGGCCAGCCAATACAGGGGACATAGGTTGTTGGATCGTTGGGTCAGAAAGATCCCCTGGAGAAGGAAATGGCAACTCACTCTGGTATTCTTGCCTGGGAAACCTCATGGACAGGGAAGCCTAGTGGGCTACAGTCTGTGGGGCTGCAAAACAGTCAGATATGACTTAGCAATACAGCAGCTACAAACTGCAAAAGAACAGGCCATGGCTAGAAATAAGAAAATACTGTTGTCTGATTGATTTCATTTAGCATAATACCCTCCAGGTCTATCCATGCTGCTACAAATGGCAAGTTTCTTATTCTTTTTTTCATGGCTGAGTAGTGTTGCTTTACTTTGCATATATACCACATCTTCCCTTTATCCCTTCATCTATTGACAGGCACTTAGCTTGCTTCCATATCTCAGCTACTGTAAATAGTGCTGTTATGAATGTAAGCATACATGTATGTTTTGATTTTGCATTTTCAGTTTCTTTGGATAAATACCCCAGAAGTGAAACTCCTGGGTCATATGGAAATTTTATTTTTAGTTTTTTAGGGAAACTCTATAATGGGTTCCATAGTGACTGCACCAATTTACAATCCTACCAACAGTGAGCAAGGTTTCTCAGAGAAACAAAAACATTGTATGATTTAATTTATATGCTGAAACTAAAACCACAACTAGCAACAAAAACCATAAACCAACTCACAGATACAGAGACAAACTGGTGGCTGCCGGAAAGGAGGAGGGTGGGAAGATGGATAAAATAGGTGAAGAGTATTAAGAGGTACAAACTTCCAGTTATAAAATAATTAATGGGAATGTAATGTACACACAGGGAATATAGTCAGTAATATTGGAACAATATTACATGGCAACAGATGGTAACTAGACTTATTGTGGTGGTTGTCTCATAATAAATAAAAATATAAAATCACTGTTGTATACCTGAAACTACATAATACTATATGTAAATTATCACAATAAAAATTAAATTTTAAAATGCATAAATAACAAATGAAAATAAATTATTAAAAGATTTTATAATCTTCAATAAATTTGGCTTACTCCAGAGTAACATATTTATAAAAACAAAAATAATATTAATAATACTTTTTTATCTTTGAACTTGTTTTTATAATTCTTTATGTAGTAAAGAACCACAGATTTGGCGTAAACCATGTTTATTAATTTCAAAAATGTTCTCATAACTGATATCTTCACCAATATACTTCCTTTAAATTAAAAGCAGAAAAGTTTTAAGAAAATTATTTAAGAAAATTCTATATTTTATTTTTTAAACCATCTTCTGTATTTAAAAAAAAATAAGGAGAAAATTAATAGACCACAGACTTTTCTCACATGGGAAATAATGTACATATTTAACAAAAAATAGAGTGAAATATATGACAAACTTACCAATGCAGACACATAAAAATCACACAAACAAGCTCTTGCCATAACTGTCATACATCAATAATTTAAGTTTAAAATGCTCACATTTATGTAAAAGCTTTCCTAAATAACTTCACTGTGTAATACCATAACTCTAATACTTAATATAATGTGATTATTTAACACAAGTCAGAATCAACATCTTTTACTTTTAAATCAGATACATTTCACCTTAATAACTTTAAATAATATCTTAATCTTACATTTTAAATACCTTTGACCAGCTTCCCTGGTGGCTCAGAATGTAAAGAATCTGCCTGCAATGCAGAAGACCCAAGTTCGATGCCTAGGTAAGGAAGATGCCCTCAAGAAACGAATGACAACCCATTCCAGTATTCTTGCCTGGAAAATTCCATTGGCAGAGGAGCCTGGTGGGTATAGTCCATGGTTTCGTAAAGAGTTGGACATGACTGAGTGACTTTCACTCACTTAAAATAAATGGTTATTTGCTTGTAAAAATTTCAAAATCTGTTGATTTTTTTCAATGCGTTGAAATGACTTACAAGTCAAAAAAATGATTTTTGACTCAAAGACACCTATATAGTAGATGAATTATTTCAGTATAATATTTTTAGGAATCAATCTGACAAGTTCACAAATTGCCTTTCTTAATAAATTTCAATTTTCCTATCTTTGAGTAGTCTTTACTTGTAAAGAAGTTTTCTAAAAGGAATAACAATAATGTCTTTGTGAACTTGAACCTAATTTCAAATAATCAACAATTTTAACAAGGCAGTAACTCAATGGTATGAAGCAAGGCTTACATCAATGCCTCTTTCCTTGAGCAATATGTTGCTCTAGAAACATTCAAGAAATTCCTTGGCTCAAACCACACACCGAATGAGACAAAAGTGTTCTCCTTGGCACTCCTCAACTTTTAAGATAAATTAATAGCGGTCTAAAAGTGGTGATTTTATTGCCACATAAAAGAACAGGCAGATTGCACTGACACAAGCTTAATGGCAAAAAACAGCAAGGCTGGGATTTCTAAGATGTTGATATGAGAAGACAAATTAAAACTGGAAACTCATAATGGAAATAACGGTGGGGGAAGCACATTCTGAGGGTTGTGAGATGGAGCTCACATCAGGTTTCTTAGATGATGGATTTGGGAATGGTTCAGGAAGCCACTTTTTTCCTTATAAAAACAAGTTCTTTGAGTGATTTTCAACCATATGACTTTATTTTTTTAATTTATTCTATTGAAATATAGTTGATTTACAAAAGGTGAGAGAACTCCGTCCTCCAAAATTTCTCAGCCTAGTATTTAGAGCCTCTACTCCCCCAACTATGTATTCACATCATTCCAATAATGAGAAAACTGCAGCCCATTGGGAATAACGGGCATCATTTGAAGACAGAGTAACATGACAACTTGTTCCTTACTAGCATATCCATATGACAGACAATTGGAGACAGTTTTCTCATCACTTCTCAATAAAACACCCATTAGATCAGGGTGGGATGGAGAAGAGGGCTCACCAGTTGCTCTGAGTAGGGAAGAAGAGATTGTGCTTTGTGAGGGCACAGATGTTGTGGAATATGGAGGGAAATGGAAGGCACTTTTCCCACTACATACCACTATACAGCATTTTATAGGGCCAGTCAAAACCTTTGCCCTAAAAGACTCATCTGCATTCTCTAAGGCTAGTCACCCAGTAACTTGCGCTATCTTAGAGGGAACTGCAAAAGACTATGACTTCTTCTGATATGTATCACTGGGAAGAGTGAGACAGTGTGTGAAGAAAACTAATTTATAAGTGATGAGACTCTATTATGGAGCGCATCCTTTCACTTACATTTTCTCCTTTAATCTTCGTTATAACTATACATAGTTATACAGTCAGCAAAAACAAGACCTGGAGGTGACTGTGGCTCAGATAATTAGCTCCTTAATGCAAAATTCAGATGTAAATTGAAAAAACTAGGGAAAACCACTACACCATCCAAGTAGGATCAAAATCAAATCTCTTTAGATTATACAGTAGAGGTGACAAATAGATTTAAGGGATTAGATTTGGTAGACAGATTGCCTGAAGAACTATGGACTGAGGTTTGTAACACTGTACTGGAGATGATGATCAAAACCATCCCACAAAAAAGAAATGCAAGAAGGCAAAGTGGTTGTCTGAGGAGGCCTTACGAATAGTTGAGAAAAGAAGAGAAGCAAAAGGCGAAGGAGAAATGGAAAGATATACCTACTAAATGCAGAGTTCCTGAGTATAGCAAGGAGAGATAAGAAAGCTTCTACAGTGAACAGCACAAAGAAATAGAGGAAAACAATAGAGTGGGAAAGGCTAGAGATCTCTTCAAGAAAATTAGACATACTAAGGGAATATTTCATGCAAAGATGGGCACAATAAAGGACAGAGACTACAAGGACTTAACAGAAGCAGAAGAGATTAAGAAGTGTCAAGAATACACAGAAGAACTATACAAAAAAGGTCTTAATGACCCAGATAATCATGATGGTGTAGTCATTCACCTAGAGTCAGACACCCTGGAGTGCGAAGTCAAGTGGGCCTTAGAAAGCATTACTACAAATAAGACTAGAGGAGGTGATATAATTCCAGCTGAGCTATTTCAAATCCTAAATGATGATGCTGTTAAATTGCTGCACTCAATATGCCAGCAAATTTGGAAAACTAAGCTGTGGTCACAGAACTGGGAAAGGTCAGTTTTCATTCTAATACCAAAGAAGGGCAATGCCAAAGAATTCAAACTACTGCACAATTGCACTCATTTCATATGCTAGCAAGGTAATTGGAGAAGGCAATGGCACCCCACTCCAGTACTCTTGCCTGGAAAATCCCATGGATGGAGAAACCTGGTAGGCTGCAGTCCATGGGGCCGCTAAGAGTCAGACAGGACTGAGCGACTTCACTTTCACTTTTCACTTTCATGCATCAGAGAAGGAAATGGCAACCCACTCCAGTGTTCTTGCTTAGAGAAACCAAGGGATGGGGGAGCCTGGTGGGCTGCTGTCTATGGGGTCACACAGAATCGGACATGACTGAAGCGACTTAGCAGCAGCATCAAGGTAATGGCTCAAAATCCTTTAGCTAGGCTTCAACAGTACATGAACTGAGAATTTCCACATGTACAAGCTGGATTTGGAAAAGACAGAGGAACCAGAGATCAAATTGCAAACATCCGTTGGATCACAGAAAAAGCAAGGGAATTCCAGAAAAACACCTACTTCTTCATTGACTACACAAAAGCCTTTGTCTTTGTGGATCACAACAAACTAGAAAATTCTTAAAGAGATGGGAATAATAGACCACCTTACCTGTGTCCTGAGAAATGTCTATGCAGGTCAAGAAGCAACAGTTAGAACCAGACATAATGGACTGGTTCCAAATTGGGTTCCAAAGGAGTACATCAAGGCTGTATTGTCCACCCCGTTTATTTAATTTACATGCAGAACACATCATGCAAAATGCCAGACTGGATGAATAACAACCTGGAATCAACATTGCTGGGAGAAATATCAACAGCCTCAGACATGCAGATGATACCACTCTAAGGGCAGAAAGCAAAGAGGAACTAAAGAGCCTCTTGATGAGAATGAAAGAGGAAAATGAAAAAGCTGGCTTAAAACAACATTCAAAAAACTAAGATCATGAGATCAGGTCCCATCTAACAGGAAAAAGTGGCAAATAGATGAGGAAATTGTGAAAATAGTGACAGATTTTATTTTCTTTGACTCTAAAATCACTGTGGATGGAAACTGCAGCCATAAAATTAAAAGACGCTTGCACCTTGGAAGGAAAGTTATGACAAACCTAGACAGCATAGTAAAAAGCAGATACATCACTTTGCTGACAAACTCCATATAGTCAAAGCTGTGTTTTTTCCAGTAGTCATATATGGATGTGAGAATTGGACCATTAAGAAGGCTGAGCACAGAAGAATTGATGCTTTTGAAATATGGTGCCAGAGAAGACTCTGGAGAGTCCCTTAGACAGCAAAGTGATAAAGCCAATCAATCCTAAAGGAAATCAATGCTGAATATCCATTGGAAGAACTAATGCTGAAGCTCCAATACTTTAACCATCTGATGCAAAGAGCTGACTCATGGGAAAAGACCATGATGGTGGGAAAGACTGAGGGCAGGTCAAGAAGGAGGCGACACAGGATGAGATGGTTGGATGACCTCACCATCTCAATGGACATGAGTTTGAACAAACTCCAGGAGATAGTGAAGGACAGGGAAGCTTGGCATGCTGTAGTCTACGGGATCTCAAAGAGTCAGACATGACTTAGTAACTGAACAACAATGACATAACTATATAGGTTGGGGATATGTATCCTCATTTCATGGATGACCAAAATTAGGCTGAGGAATTAACAAAATTGTCCAACATAATAAAGAATAAAAATTTAAACCTTGCTGTATCTTATTCTCTAGCACCCAAGAAATAAAATGTCTTCATTAGGTAGTAGCAAATTACCTATAGGCTAATTGGTAGGCTAATTGGTAGAGTACATATTTCTTTCTATAATAAAGCAGATCTTGAATGTATTTCTAGTCAGTAGATTTTAGACTTGTGTTGTAACTGATCAAATTATTACCAAAAGCTAATTACAAAAATGTATTCCCCCAATTTTTGTGTTACATATTTGCTTCTACATCTAGATTTATATAAGATGAAAAGGAAGTAAAGCTAAAAATTTGCAAAGCAGAAAATATTGATGATAAATATCATTTTCATTATGCCAGTTATGGGGCATGGTTCAATAAATCACAAATAATAAAAGTACCTTAGATGCATTAGGAGACAAAGCATTTTAACCTAAATTAACATATTTTAAAATTACTTATTTATATGCCTAAAGAATATTCTAATAGGAATTAATCAAAGTAGTTCATATTTTCTGCCAACTCTGGTTCATTAAAAATAAATATACAACCAAGAAAACAACAGGAGTTTCTAATAACCTCTTTGCTAAAAAGATTCTTTCTATAATAAAGGGTTCAGTAAATGTCCTACAGGACTTAAAATATTTTTAAAAGTTTGTTTTTGTCCTAACATCTATTAAAACTGTAACAATCAAAACTTTATGGCACAGATGTAATAAATAGGTGAATCAGTCAGATATAATATAAAATTCCCAATATTTGCAAGAATGAATACAGATTTAGAATTAAAATTAATTCACATAAAAGGCAAAAGAATCAATTTTAAATAAACTACATTAGATGATTGTCTAGTCATTAAAGAAAACAGGTTATTTATACTATATACCAAAATTGGAGTTCCTGAGATATTAAAATATGTAAAGACTAAAAGATAAAACTATGAAAGTTTCAAAGATAACATGAGTGATTATTTATATAATCTGCAGATATAACTTTTGAAAGTATTTTGAAAAAAAGGTAGATATCAGAAAAGATGAGCTTGGGGAGACCTCAGAGGCTGGTCTGGATTCAGTTCAATGAAAGAGTGTATGGATACAACCCTAGCATCATTGCTCTTGGTTCCTCGTGGAGATGTGTCTGCAGTTCAGTGGGCCATTCTTCTGACCCTGAGTATGAAATCCACTGGGTCAGAAGGACAGAATTCCCCCTCATGACCTATGATGTGAATGGCTAGGAACAAGAGCATAGCAGAACTCAGGGTTTACCATATTACCTATTGCCTTGAACCACACACCCGCATTTATTTATTACTGTCTCATGGCCTCCCACAAAGAAGATATTGATATATGGAAATATTGAAATATACAGAAAAATTTTAATGTCCACTTACCAAAAAGTTCATAATGATAAAATATGGAAATATTTTAAAATCTCTTGGGGATACAGTCTTTCTAATCAACAGATTATACAATTTAAAAGTCCAAAATCAAAGGGAATTTTACTGTTGTACTCCTTCAAACAAACAAGAATGTTTGTTTCATAGATCTTCCTTTTTAAAAATCTTCAATATAATGCTCTCAGTATGTTCTTGTTCAGTTCAGTTCAGTCACTCAGTTGTGTCCGACTCTTTGCGACCCTATGGACTGCAACATATCAGGCTTTCCTGTTCATCACCAACTCCTGGAGCCTACTCAAATTCATGCCCATTGTGTTGGTGATGCCATCCAACCATCTCATCCTCTGTCGTCTCCTTCTCCTCCCTCCTTCATTCTTTCCCAGCATCAGGGTCTTTTCCAATGAATCAGCTCTTCGCATCAGGTGGCCAAAGTATTGGAGTTTCAGCTTTAGCATCAGTCCTTCCAATGAATACTCAGGACTGATTTTCTTTAGGATTGACAGGTTGGCTCTCCTTGCAGTCCAAGGGACTTTCAAGAGGCCTCTCCAACACCACAGTTCACCAGCATCAATCCTTCAGCACTCAGCTTTCTTTATAGTCCAACTCTCACATCCATACATGACTATTGGAAAAACCATAGCTTTGACTAGATGGACCTTTGTTAATGTCTCTGGTTTTATTTAATATGGTGTCTAGTTTGGTCATAGCTCGTCTTCCAAAGAGCAAGCATCTTTTAATTTCATGGTTGCAGTCACCATCTGCAGTGATTTAAATGCTGCCAATTTTGCTTCTTTTTAAATGTTTAACCCTCGTGCAAAGACAGCTTATCAGCATTCTTTTCAAAGACTCTGAAATTGGTTAATGTGTTAGTTCCACTTCTCCCATCTATGCTCAGCATCATCAGGATATCACATCTTTCCTGCATGTTCTCAAGAGGCTTCTCTTCCCCCACAATCACATGGCAAGTCTTGGAGCAAATTAGTTTTAAGAGAAAGGTGGTAATCCAGGTGAGCTAAGAACAAGAATGTAGTGGTTTCCAACCACCAGCTAGTACACCTTCTCCTGCTGTCCTGTAATTCTGTTCTTGTAAATGACAGAACCTGATTTAAAATTCAAAGTGGTTTTTTGTTGTTATTCATAACCACACCTCTTCTTGAATCTCTAGTTTTTAAAATATATTACTACTCACTCATGTCTCATGAATCCCCAGTCTTGGAGCCATTCTCAATTCAACTTTCCTCTCCTCTCACCTTCCATTGTCATATTACAACAGATCATTTCAGCCCCTCTTTGGAAGTATAACTAGAAGTATAAAAATATACTTCTTTTGAAGTATAATTACTATAATTTTGAAGTATACTTTTCATCACCTCCACCACTGCTGGGACCAGCCGGCAAAATGAACAAGTCCCAACCGCAACCACACGGAAGCCTGAGAAAAAAAAAGATGATAGTAAAGGATGGGGTCGAGAGGGCTGAATGCTCTTTAGGCAAGTCAGCAATTTTATTGAGTAGAACAGCTACCTTTATACTAGTACAAGCAGAAAACATAATTCATAAAAAATGCCATCTGGTGTCTGTCAGATCAATACAATTCTTTGTTTTAAGTGATTGCAGAAGCTTACATCTTGTTTTTGGCATTCCCAAAATAAACTACTAAGTGAAGGTCACTACTACATTTTTCTCAAGGAAGAACAAAGGAGGCCCAGCAAATATTTTACTACTTTATCATGGGGTGGCGGGACAGGGAATGGCCTCTTTCAAGGCCTTTTCCCAGGGCCTATTTGGGCCTTGAGCAGGCCGGCTCCCCGCACACCACTAGTATAAGCTACCATCTTCTTTTGTCTGGACTAAAATAGCTTCCTGACTGGTCTTCCAGCTTATATAGCTCCACTGTTGACCATTCTGCATATAAAAGTTAGAGTACTTTTTTTTAACATACCATTTCTCTTCTCAAAAATCTTCAGAGATTTCCCCTAAAAATCTAACATGCCCATTCTTACGTTGTTTTCATAGTACTTACAATAAACTCAGTAATCTGGCTCATCACCAAGTTCAGATCACTCTCATTTCTTTGCTATTCTTTACTATTTCTCAAAACCACAAAATATTCTCCTTGCAGGTCACTCTCCCTGCAAAGGTCACGGATGGAGGTTCTCACAGTGTAGTTCTTAAGCCAGCATCATTAGGAATATCATGTTAAAAATACAAATTCTCAGGCTCCTCTGCAGAGCTACTGAATTAGAAATCCTGCAGATCCTGCTCATAAATTCATGTTTCCCAAGTCGCCCAGGTGATTCTGATGTATACTCAGGTGTGAGAATCTCTGCCCTAATTATTCTTAAGGCAACTGCCCCAACTCATTGTACTCCTCACTCAACCAGTCAGAGATGTCTTTCTGACCATTCTCTTCAAATAAGCATCCCTATTCCTCTCCGACAACTTATGCTGATTTACTTTTCTTCACAACTCGTACCATTATCTGACATTGTATTAAATATTTATTTGTAATCAAGCTTTTATCTCCCCGAATATGACAGCAGGAAGACATATTTTTCCACTACTTTATTCATGGTATCCAGAACAGCACATCCACGGAACAGGTGCTTAAAATGTACATATTTGTCAGATAAATAAAGGAATGGATAGATGCATTCTGTTATTTCTGAGTTAAATTAGTACAACGTTATAGTAAACAAACTGATATTTTTTGGGAGAACTGATCCTGAAGAACCAGGAACTATGAATCTGATCTAAGTAAATAGGTTCTAACACAACACTGTGCTTTTGAACTGTGGTGCTTGAGATGACTCTTGAGAGTCCCTTGGACAGCAAGGAGATCAAACCAGTTGATTCTAAAGGAAATGAACACTGAATATTCATTGGAAGGACTAATGTTGAAGCTCCATTACTTTGGCCACCTGAGGCAAAGAGCCAACTCACTGGAAAAGAACCTGATGCTGGGAAAACTTGAGGGCAAGAGGAGAAGGAGGTGACAGAGGATGAGATGGTTGGATGGCATCACTGACTCAATGGACATAAGTTTGAGCAAACTCTAGGCGATATTGATGGACAGGGAAGCCTGGTGTGCTATAGTACATGAGGTAGGAAAGAGTTGGACATGATTTAGCAACTGAACAATAACAAACATAGATTTATAAGATTGGTAAAGAAAACTTCAAGTCTTAGAGTCCAAGAGACCTTGGTTTGAATTTCTGTTACTAATCTTAGTTCCATTAAGAGCTTGTCTTTGAGACACAGTTCTCTTACTCATAAAATTGGGAAAATAAAAATAACTACTTGAGTAATTATGATGAATTCAAATTATACATTCTAAAAGTTCTTAGCACAACTATTTGGATATTAGCATTCAAACAGGCATAATTTTCTTATCCTATTTTTGAATATCATATTCCAGGAAGGAAGCATATCAGCTTTGCACTATACAAACAATAAAACATCAGATTATGAATGTTGCCTTTAAGAATGGAAGTCAACCTTTTCTAAAATTTTTTGCCTTGATCTTACTGTTCTCACACTCCTAAAAAAAGCAAAGATAATACTTCTTTTTCTTGTGGTAATAAATTTGGTCATGTATTTTCTTTAAAATAAATTAGGACCCCTCATATGCTTATTTTCTTTGAACATTCATAAAATAGTTACCTAAATCATAAGATAATGACTTCTGTGAAAAAATAATTATGGTTAGATAGTAGCATGCTAATATAAATGATTCTTGCTGAGCTTTTCTTAAAGGCATATTTTAAAAAATTATAAAAATATTAATTTTGATTATGAAGTTAAGAAAGTCTTCCCATTTTTCTCATCCTACTGCCAAAAAACTGCAGGAAGACAAGGAGATATAAACTTTAAAAGGAGACTTCTGACTTTTTTTTTAAACTTAAACATTCTCAATGCTCTTGTTTAGTAAAACATTAGTTGTGCAGTTGAAATCTCTGGATGGTGGTATTATACTTACTGGCATGTCCAAAAGAGAGTTTTGTTTTATCCTAAACCTTTCTTCCCCAGACTCCTATTTGGGAAAAAAAAAAAAAGGAAAACCATAATTCAGAGTTCCTGCAGCCAAAGATATAGTAGTCAAATTTGATCTCTCTGTTTCAGCTCTATATTTAGTCATTCATGTATTAAATACTTATTAAACACCTACTCTGGGTTCCAAGTACTATTTTATATTATTAGGATACATCAGTGAAAAAAATCTTGCCCTCAAGGAGCTGACATTCTATAATATGGAGACTGACAATAAACAATCCACATAATAAAGTATATAGTATTTTGGAATTTTTTAAGTGCAATGAAAATTAAAGTGAAGAGTATCAAAGTTGTGCAATAATGGGGGAGGAATATGTGTGTGTGTGTGTATACCAACAAAGGTGCATCTAGTCAAAGCTATGGTTTTTCCAGTAGTCACATATGGATGTGAGAGTTGGACTATAAAGAAAGTTGAGTGCTGAAGAACTGATGTTTTTGAACTGTGGTGTTGGAGGAAACTCTTGAGAGTCCCTTTGATGGCAAGGAGATCCAACCTGTCAACCCAACCTGAATATTCATTGGAAGGACTGATGCTGAAGCTGAAACTCCAATCCTTTGGCCACCTGCTGCAAAGAACTAACTCATTGGAAAAGACTCCGATGCTGGGAAAGATTGAAGGTGGGAGGAGAAGGGGACGACAGAGGATGAGATGGTTGGATGGCATCACCAACTCAATGGACATGGGTTTGATAAAGCTCTGGGAGTTGGTGATGGGCAGGAAAGCCTTGTATGCTGCAGTCCATGGGGTCACAAAGAGTATATACCTTTTACATATATACATATATACATATATATATATATATATATATATATATATATATATATATGTATAAATATATATACCTTTCATCAGTATATTTTCCACCAGAAAACAACTATTCCTTAAAAATCACCAGTATAGGTAGCACTTGCTTTCCCTTAGATATCTTTGCCTACTCCTTTGTTGCAGGGGACAGGCTGTCTCCATGTCTTAGCTATTGTGAATAATGCTGCAATAAACATAAGAAAGCATAACCTGTCTTCAATAACCTATTTTCATTTTCTTTAAGTATATACCCCAAAGGTGGGATTGCTGTATTGCATGGTGGTTCTATTTTTAATGTTTTGAAGAACTTTTGTACTGTCTTTCCTAATGACTGAACCAGTATACAATCCTTGGTACACAACAGTGTACCAAGATGCCCTTTCCTCCAAATTATTGTCAACACTTGTTCGCTCGTATCTTCTTGATGATAGCCATTCCTACAGGTTTGAAGTGATATCTCATTGGGGTTCTCATCTGCAATCCTGTGATGATTAATGCAGGTAAGCATTTTTCTCATGCAACTGTTGGCCATGTGGATGTCTTCTTTGGAAAACTTCTATTCATTTACTCTCCCTGTTTTTTAATCAGGTTTTTTAGCTGTGATGGTAGTTGCTACAGGTTGCATGAGTTCTTTAAAATATTTAAATATTGATCCCTTATTTGAGACACTGTTTACAAATATTTTCTCACACTGCATAGGCTGCTTTTTTATTTTGTCAATTTGTTGATCTCTCCCTGTTATTTCCTCAACCCACGTCTAATTTATTAGCAAATTCTGTGAACCCTACTTCAAAGATATATTTTAAGTCACATATTAAGTCACTTTTTCTTTTCATTATGCTTCCAGGCCACTATCACCTGGGGTTGGGTTATTGTAATTTTTTCTGAACTGATCTGTCTGCTCTACTCTTTTTCTCACATAATTCATTCTCAACAAGGCAGAGTGATATATTACAATTTAGATTATATTAGGATGTTAACATTAAATTGTTTTTGACAACTCAATATGTAAGAATACTGGGGTAAGTATTTTCTTTTTTCCCCTCAAAACATCATTATCATTAGATCCCATTTTAATTTTACATATGTAGGAACTATACTACATAAAAGTCAAATAGTGGTGCAGATTAAACTATCAGGTTTCAAACCTAGAGTCTAATTCTATGGCTCATGCAATTAGCACTATATATTGTATTCTTCTCCTTAAAATTCTCCTATAGTTTCCATCTCACTTTAACAAAGTCCAGTCTTTACAAGGATATAATAAAGTGAGTATATCTTGCACAGTGTCAGGCATACAAGTATTTAATAATTGTATTTTGCTTTCCCAACTTAACAATCGCTGTTATTCTCAGGGATTAGTGGGGCAGATTTTTACTAAATGTTTTGTGAACTGGAATCTGAGCAAGTCATTCACTGAGCACACACAAATAAAGGTCATGTGTAAGAGAGAATGGTGACTATACGCTTCAAGTTTCCTATGTTTTCTGGCTATATATCTATATCAATCAATCTATCTATCTGCGATGGCATATATCATAAATGTATAAACATCTGTAATGGAAAGGGAGACATTAAGAATTATTTCTGGTGCCAAGTGGAAATACATTTTTCAAAATGTGGCATAGAGCTTTCTCTAAGACAAATTCTGTGCTTTTGAGAACTAAAGAGGAAAAGTGGAGACAAGCAAGGTAGGAGTAGAAAAAGAAGGACTTTAATACATATACAAGTGTCTCATAATACAAAACTTTTCCCAGTTTGAAAAGAATTCACATTATCTCCTCTGACCTCAAAAAAAAGGAAATATTAAAAAATTTCTAGGAAGCAAGGAGCAAAATAAATTTTATATTAATTTTATTTTTAATCTCTAGATATATTAAGTTGCTATTTAGTATGTTATTTGCTGTTTTATTGTTCTACTTAAATAAAAACATGCACACACAGTCTTAAGGTTTTAAATAGATTTACTTGATTTTGACTACCTCCCCCTACCTCCCTAAACTGACAGGTACTTAAACTCTTTAAAAATGAGTGATTTCTGGAGAAACCCATAAATATTAAGACTCGTAGATTTGTTACCTGTTTCAATAGTCCAGTAATACCAATAATTGGTTGGAATATCTTTAAACCTATTGAGTCTAGCTCCATAAAGGTAAAATCAACCTAACTGCAGCCGGGAGCGAATGAACTGCGCCATAGAGCTCTCCAAGGTCCTGCCGGTGATGCATCCCTCAGATACCCTCTAATCTCAGACAATGAAAATTGACACTTATCGGGCTGCTTGAAGACATATTGAATCCTACTACCGGATTTAACAGTTACAACTTCCTCACCCAGTGGCTTTGAATTCATTCATCTGGTTCAAAGTATCTCTTCAATTATCTTATCAGTTTACTTCTTAATTTTATCTAATCTATCATATAAACCATTTGTGAAAGATTACTAATTGTTAAGAGAGTGGATGGATAAGACTAGATATCTATACTGATTAAGTGTTTACTACAGTATATATAATAAGATATCCATTCAGATAATTGTATTTTAATGAAGATGACACAAAGTTAAAAGGTATGATAGAGCAATACGCAAAATACACGGAGACAGAGCATCTATACATTTCTAGAAGATTCATGTAAGAATGTTAACATGGTGAAAATTTGTGTGCTAAGGTACAGAGAATTACTATTCAAAGTTAACATATTTGTACATTTATATTTTTAACATTTTCTGATGAAATCATAAATCTTTAAAAACAAAAATCATGCAAATGTGTGAAATCTACATTAGACCAAATATAGCAAAAGGCAAAGAGATATCTTGATAACATATGTACTTCATTGTCACTTTTTGCCTACATGTCTTTCTTGATCATAGTTTTCTCATTGTCAAATTGAGGAGGTTAGACTAGATGATGCATCAGTTGCATTTTGATTTAGATGATTTAAAATATGATCTATAAATATATCTCTTAGTAATATTGCTAATCATGCAATCTGCTACTTGACAGATTATAAGGACAGATGGAGTTCTTAAAGTTCTAGTATATTTCAAAATTTAATTTCTAAAACACACACCAAAATAATGTATGTCATGAAATGTTTAAATGGATATAATGTAAGAATTTCACGAGAAATTTTATATGCAACACAAAAAAGTTTAGAAAATGTCTTTGATGGCTAGTGATGTTGAGCCTATTTTTATTTGCCTATTGGTCATCTGCATTTCTTTCTTGGAAAAATATCTATTCATGTATTCCAAACATTTTTAACTGAGTTATTCATTTTTTATATTAAGCTGTTTATATAATTTAGATACTAATCCCTTATCAATCATTGACTTACAAATATTTTCTTCCATTCAGTAAATTATCTTTTCATTTTGTGGATGGTTTCCTTTGCTGTGCAAAACCTTTCAGGTTATTTAGGTCTCATTTGTTTATTTTTACTTTTGTTCTTTTGCCTCTAGAGACAGATCTAAAAAAATAACTGTTTCTACAATTTATGTCAAAGTATGTTCTGCCCATGTGCTCTTCTAGTTCTACGGTTTCAAGTCTTACATTTAGGTTTTTAATCCATTTTTAGTTTATTTTTGTATATGGTGTGAAATGTTCTAATTTCACTCTTTTACATGTATCTGTTCAGTTTTCACATCACCACTTATTGAAGATACTTTTTTCCATTGTATATTTTTGCCTGCTTGGTCTTAGATTAACTAACCTTCAGTGCCTCGGTTAATTCCTGGGCTATCTATCCTGTTCCATTAGCCTATATATCTGCTTTTGTGTCAGTAAAGTGTTGTTCTGGTTACTCTAGTTTTGTAGCATAGCTTGAGGTTAAGGACCATGATATCTCCAGTTTTGTTACTTTTTCCTAGGATTGCTTTGGCAATTCAGGGTCTTTTGTGGTTCTCTATAAGTTTTAGGATTATCTGTTATAGTTCTGTGGAAAATGTCATGGGCACTTTGATAAGGGGTTGCATTAAATATGTAGACTGTTTTGTGTAGTATGGGCATTTTAATAATGTCCATACTATTTTTTCTGACCCACAAACATGGGATATCTTTCAATTTCTTTGTATCATCTTAATTTCCTTGTCAATGTTTTACAGTTGTTATAGATCTTTCACCTCATTCGTTAAGTTTATTGCTGGGTATTTCATTTCATTTGATGTGATTTTAAATAAGACTGTTTACTTACTTTCTCTAATAGTTCATTATTAGTGTATAGAAAAGCAACATATTTTTGTAGATCTTGTATTCTGCAAATATCAACATATTTTGTGCAATCTTGTATCCTGCAACTTAACTGAATTCACTTATTAATTCTAATAGCTTTTTTGGTGAAGACTAGGATTTTCTATATACTATATAGAATATATTCTATATTCATGCCATCTGAAAATAGTGACAGCACCACAACAAAAAAAAACAATGAAATATCACCTTACACCTATCAGAATGGCTATCATCAAAAAGACCACACATAACAAATGTTACAAAGGATGTGGAGAAAAGGGAAACCTTTGTACACTGTTGGTGGGGATGTAAATTTGTATAACCAACTACATGGAAAACCGTATGGAGGTTCCTAAAAAACTAAAACTAGAACTACTATATGATACAGCAATTCCACTCTAGGGAAAACATCCTTTAAATTTTTAAATTCTAATTTGAAAAGAAATACATGCCCAATGTTCAAAGAGCATTAATCACAATAGTCTAGAAATGGAAACAACCTAAACATCCATCAACAGATGAATGGATAAAAAAGATGTGGTACATACATAAAATAGAATATTACTGAGCCATGAAAAAGAATTAAAGTCTACAATTTGTGACAATGTGAATAGACCTTGAGGGTATCACACGTAGTGAAAAAGTAAGGGAAAGAAAGACAAATACTCTATGTTATCATTTATATGTGGAATCTTAAAAAATGAATATAACAACAAATAGATTCATATATACAGAGAACAAACTAGTGTTTACTAGTGGAGAAGGAAGGCAGGGAGAGTCCTAAAAACATAGGGATTTAAGAAATACAAACTATTATGTATAAAATAAATAAGCAACAAGGATATATAACACAGGGAAGATAGCCAGTATTTTATAATAACTTTAAATAGAGTATAATTCAATAGGAAATATTAAAACACTATACTGCACACCTGGAACTACTACAATGTTGTGAATCAATTATACTGCAGTAAAAAGAGTTCAGAAAATAATGAAAGAATCAATGATTTAGTGATCAGCAATTTGATTAAAATTGCAATTTTCTAATTCTATTGAGTCAAATATATTTATTATATATCTACCTTTTTGAAAATACTGAAGCATATCATCCAAGTTTTGATGGATATATCACACCTCTGATTTTTTAATTGTAACTAAGAGGTTACAGCAATCAACACTGTCTCCATGAGAGATTCTTTAAATTTTTTGCCCAAAATTTGCCAGTATTCTTGAAGTTAGCTGGTATGTTAGCTTATCAGAGTTACTGGGTGGCTGAAGCAGCAGGAATGTATTTCTCACAGTTCCAGGGGCTAGAAGTCCAAGATCAAAGTGTCAGTAAACTTCGGGTCCCCTGAGGCCTCTCTCCTTACCTTGTAAGAGCGCCCTTCCCCCAGGCACATGCTCTTCCCCTTGTGTGCGCGACTCTGGTCCCTAGCTATACATCCAAGTTCCTCTTCTTACAAGGCCACCAGTCGGGTTGGTTTAGGCCCTACCGCAAGAGGCTCCACTTTGGCTTAATCAGCTCTTCTAAGGCCCTATATCCAAACACAGTCATATGCTGAGATACTGGAGGTTACGATTTCAACATATGGATTTGGTGATGGGGAAACACAGTTCAGTCCATAATAACTGGAGAAAAAAGCAGCATTCAATTAATCCCCTAGTTTTCAGAATGTCTCTATTCTCAGCTCCATTTACTGTTCTCAAGAGCAGATGTTCTCTTCACAATTTCCAGAAATTAAATCTTCAGTTTTCTGCTGGTGTGGCTTCACTGCTCAGGATGGAAGAGGATCTAGATATTTCTTCTTAACTTCATCTTAGGTCATCTTTTGTTCAATTCTTCTCTTTTTAGTCCTAGTTTTATTGCCACTTCCAAAGCTACAAGTGCTATCAACATTTGTGTGTTTGGGTTGTTAGCTAGTATTTACCTGATTGCTTCTTGGCTTTCTTCCCTGGCTTAGATATCAGGTTTCAGTTAAGACCCGTTTGTACACCTGCTTATTAGCTTCTGAGATTTCTGACTCTAATAATTCCTCTCATTCAGTCTAAGAATACTTGCTCATTTTGTAAAAAATTCTTCCCCTGTCTGACATTTGAGTGTGATCTAAAAGGAATAAATGTTTGTGTTCAAACTGTCATCTTAAGTATGAAATTATAAAATGTGTGAGAATATTCAAAATAGATATTTTTCATAAAATTTAGATTTATGATAAAATATATATTTTTTTATTTTTAATTTTTCAGTGGGTTTTGTCATACATATGATAAAATATATATTTTTAATATTACAGTTGCATTCGCTACTCAATGCAGAATGTAATGTTTGCCTCACAGTTACGTACGTTAGCTCTTCTACTCTTTGGTGTAGTTATTTTTCTTGCTTAATTTTTGCAGTTATTAAAGTTCAATCCTAAATGGGGAAATCAGAAAGAGGGCATGCATGTTCAACTGTCAAGGATTAGTTGCTATCTAGTACCACTTTATTTTATATTATACTTTTCCCATTCAATATCGCAAATAAAGTTAATACCACAGAAAGTGCTTTAAGAAGTAAGACTGCTGCTACTGCTGCTATTGCTGCTAAATCGTTTCAGTCATGTCCGACTCTTTGCGACCCCATAGACAGCAGCCCACCAGGCTCCACCATCCCTGGGATTCTCCAGGCAAGAACACTGGTGTGGGTTTCCATTTTCGTCTCCAATGCAAGAAAATGAATAGGGAAAGTGAAGTCGCTCAGTCGTGTCCGACTCTTTGCAACCCCATGGACTGCAGCCTACCAGGCTTCTCCATCCGTGGGATTTTCCAGGCAAGAGTACTGGAATGGATTGCCATTGCCTTCTCCAAGAAGTAAGATTAAACCATCCTAAATAGCATTCAATAAATGTTAATGGTGCGTATTAATGAATGGGATAACAACTTCTTAACCTTTAAAATATTACTTTGTGGTAGAAGAGTCAAAATTAAAAAAAAAAAAAAATAGTAGCCAACTGAAGAAACAATCAGTATGTATTGTCCACAGTTATATTATTTGGTCCAATCTGGGGTGTATAAGTGCGATTTGGTGACCTAACTCTATGGTTCTCTTGGATTTCTCCTAAAGTATTTCCTAAGATTATTTTCCTATATAAATATTTGAACGTGATTCTAGCCCATAAATAACACACAACTTAAAAATATTTATTTAGAAGGAGAACCAGATGGCAGAGGAGTAGGTGGACATGGAGTACGTCTCTCTCCATGGATACATCAGGAATACACCTTCAGACACAGAAGTGCATACAGAACACCAGCTGAGAGTGGACAGGAGTACCTGACCAGCAGAAAAGAACATATAGACCCACGCAAAACTCAAGATCAAGCCCTGAGCCTTTGAACTGGGAGCACTAACTCCAAGACTCTAGGCTACCAGAGAACTAACCCTACAGGGTATCAAATAGTGAGAATTCACACACAGGTAACCACTGGAATACTAGACCCAGCATCACCCAACCCTGTGCAGAACACCTCATTTAAACAACAAACAAACAAAAAATACAAACTCAATCATCAGCAGATAGGATTACCACCTCACTTGGCCTTGCCCATCAGAGAAGAAACAAAGAAAAACTCAGCACAGGTCTCACCCTATAAGAAGCGTACACAAACCACTGGACCAATCTTAGAGGGCAGAAACCAAAAGGAAGAAAGAATTCAACCTTGAAGCCTGGAAAAAGCAGACCTCAAACACAATAAGTTAAAAAAAAAAATGATGAAAGGCAGAAAAATACTACACAAATGAAGGAACAAACTAGAAACACAGAAGTCCAAATAAATGAAGAGGAAATAGGTAAACTACCTGAAAAAGAATTCAGGACAGTGATAGAAAAGATGATCAAAAACCTTGAAAGCAAAATGGAGAAGCTGCAAGAATCAATTAACAAAGACATAGAAGAATTAAAGAATAAACATGCAGAGAAAAACAACACAATTACTGAAATTAAAAATAATCTAGAAGGAATCAATAGTAGACTATCTGAAGCAGAAGAATGAATCAGTGAGCTGGAAGATGAAATGGTGGAAATAACTTCTGAAGAGCAGAATAAAGTAAAAAGAATGAAAAGAACTGAGGGTAGTCTCAGAGACCTTTGGGACAATATCAAACTCACCAACATTCTAATTATAGGGGCCCCAGAAGAAAATGAAAAAAGAAAGGGTATGAGAAAAATTTTGAAAAGATTATACATGAAAATTTCCCCAACATGGAAAAGGAAATAGTCAATCAAGTCCAAGAGTCACAGAGTCCCATACAGGATAAATCCAAGGAGAAACATGCCAAGACACATACTAATCAAAGACTAGACACAAAGAAAGAATATTAAAAGCAGCAAGGGAGAAGCAACAACTAACTAAACATAAAAGGGAAACCCCATACATTTGACAGCTAATCTTTCAGCAGAAACTCTGTAGGCCAGAAGGGAGTGGCAGGATATATTTAAAGTACTGAAAGGAAAAAATCTACACCCAAGATTACTGTACCCAGAAATTTCTTCAAAATTGATGGAGAAATAAGAAGCTTTTCAGACAAGAAAGGTTAGGAGAATTCAGTACCACCAAACCAGTGTTACAGCAAATGTTAAAGAGACTTATATAGTCAAGAAATACAAGAGAAGAAAAAAGGTTTACAAAATCAACCCCAAACAATTAAGAAAATGGCAATAGGAACACATATCAATAATTACTTTAATTGTAAATGGATTAAATCCCTCAACCAAAAGACACAGACTGGCTGAATAGATACAAAAACAAGACCCATATATATGCTGTCTACAAGAAACCCACTTCAGACCTCAAGACACATATAGACTGAAAGTGTGAGAATGGAAAAATAGAGTCCATGCAAATGGGAAGCAAAAGAAAGCTGGAGTAGCAATCCTCATATCAGACAAAACAGACCTTAAAATACAGAAGATTACAAGAGATAAAAAAGAACACCTATAATGATCAAGGGATCAATCCAAGAGGAAGACATAACAATTGTAAATATACACCAAACATAGGAGCACCTCAATGCATAAGACAAACACCAACAGACAGAAAAGAAGAAATTGACAGTAACATAATAATAGTAGGAGACTTTAACACCCCACTCACACCAATGGACAGATCATCAAAACAGAAAATTAATAAGGAAATACAAATCTTAAATGATACATTAGATGAGATGGATCTCATTGATATCTTTAGGACATTCCATCCAAATGAAGAAGACTACACCTTCTTCTCAAGTGCACATGGAACATTCTCCAGGAGAGACCACAACTTGGGTCACAAATCAAGCCTCAGTAAATTTAAGAAAATTGAAATTGTATCAAGCATCTTCTCTGACCACAACACTATGAGACTAGATATCAATTACAAGAAAAAAAAAAAAAAAACTGTAAGAAACACAAACATGTGGAGATTAAACAACACATTTCTAAATAACTAACAAGTTACTGAAGAAATCACAAGAGAAATAAAAAAATTTCTAGAAGCAAATGACAATGAAAACACGACAACTCAAACGCCATGGGATGCAGCAAAAGCAGTTCTAAGAGGGACGTTTATAGCAATACAATCCTACCTCAGGAAACAAGAAAAATATTGAATAGATAGCTTAACTTTACACCTAAAACAACTGGAAAAAGAAGAAGAACAACCAAAAAAAACCAAATTAGTAGAAGGAAAGAAATCATAATGATTACAGCAGAAACAAATGAAAAAAAGAAATGAAAGAAACAATAGTAAAGGTTAATAAAACTAAAAGCTGGTTCTTTGAGAAGATAAACAAAATTGACAAACCTTTAGCTAGACTCATCAAGAAAAAAAGAGAGAAGAATCAAATCAACAAAATTAGAAATGAAAAAGGAGAGGTTACAACAGACAATGCAGAGAAATACAAAGGATTATAAGAGACTATTATGAAAAACGATATGGCAATAAAATAGATAGTCTGGAAGAAACAGAAATTATGAACAACCCAATTACAAGCACTGAAATTGAAGCTGTGACCAAAAATCTCCCAAAAAACAAAAGCCCAGGGCCAGATGGCTTCACAGGAGAATTCTATCAAGCATTTAGAGAAAAGCTAATGCCTATCCTTCTAAAACTCTTTCAAAAAATTGGAGAGGAAGGAACACATCCAAACTCATTTTATGAGGCCACCATCACCCTGACACCAAAACCAGACAACACACACACACACACACACACACACACACACACACACACACACACACAACTACAGGTCAATATCACTGATGAACATTGATGCAAAAATCCTCAACAAAATTTTAGCAAACAGAATTCAGCAAGACATCAAAAAGCTCATACATCATGATCAAGTTGGGTTTATTCCAGGAATGCAGGATATATGCAAATCAAACAATGTGATACACCATATTGACAAATTGAAAGATAAAAACCATATGATCATCTCAACAGATGAACAGATGCAGAAAAAGTCTTTGACAAAATTCAGCACCCATTTATGATTAAAACTCTTCAAAAAATGGGCATAGAAGAGACCTGCCTCAACATAGTAAAGGCCAATATGATAAGCCTATAGCAAAAATTATTCTCAATGGTGAAAAACTGAAAGCAGTCCCCCTGACATCAGAAACAAGACAAGGGTGTCCACTTTCACCACTATTATTCAACATAGTTCTGGAAGTCCTAGCTACTGCAATCAGAGAAGCAAATGAAATAAAAGGAATCCATATCAGAAGAGAAGAAGTAAAGCTCTCACTGTTTGCAGATGACATGATACTGTACATAGAAAACCCAAAGATAGTATAAGAAAATTACTAGAAGTAATCAGTGAATTTAGCAAAGTTGCAGGATACGAAATCAATACACAGAAATCACTTGCATTTCTATATACTAACAATGAAAAATCAGAAAGAGAAATTAAGGAATCAATCCCATTCACCATTGCAACAAAATGAATTCAATATCTAGGAATAAACTTATCTAAGAAGAAAAAAGAACTGTTCACAGAATATTATAAGACACTGATGAAAGAAATCAAACACGACATAAACAGATGGAGAGATACTCCATGTTCCTGGGTAGGAAGAATCAATATTGTGAAAATCAAAGGCAACCTACAGATTCAAAGTTATCCCTATTAAATTACCAATGGCAATTTTCACAAAACTAGAACAAAAAATTTCACAATCCATATGGAAACCCAAAGACCCCAAAACAAAAGACCCCATTTTGTATATGGAAACAAAAGACCCCGAATAGCCAAAGCAGTCTTGAGAAAGAACGGAGCTGGAGAAATCAACCTTCCTGACTTCAGTTTACACTACAAAGCTACAGTCATCAAGACAGCATGGTACTGGCACAAAAACAGAAATATAGACCAATGGGACTAGATAGAAAGCTGAGAAATAAACCCATGCACCTATGGGTAACTTATTTTTGCAAAGGAGGCAAGAATATACAATGGGGCAAAGACAGCCTCTTCAATAAATGGTGCCGGGAAAAGTGGACAGCTATATGTAAAAGAATGAAATTGGAACACTTCCTAACACCATACATAAAGATAAACTCAAAATGGATTAAATACCTAAATGTAAAACCAGAAACTATAAAACTCTTAGAGGAAAACATAGGCAGAACACTCTAGGACATAAATCAAAGCAAGATTCTCTATGACCCACCTCCTAGAGTAACTGAAATAAAAACAAAAGTAAACAAGTGTGACCTGACTAAACTTAAAAGCTTTTTGCACAGCAAAGGAATCTATAAGCAAGGTGAAAAGACAGCCCTCAGAATGGGAGAAAATAATAGCAAATGAAACAACTGACAAAGGATTAATTTCCAAAATATACAAGCAGCTCATACAACTCAATGCCAGGAAAACAAACAACCCAATCAACAAGTGGGAAAAAGACCTAAATAGACATTTCTCCAAAGAAGACATACAGATGGCTAACAAACACATGAAAAAAAGTTCAACATTGCTCATTATTAGAGAAATGCAAATAAAACCACATGAGATATCACCTCACACCAGTCAAAATAGCCATCATCAAAAAATCTACAAACAATAAATGCTGGAGAGGTGTGGAGAAAAGGGAATGCTCTTGCATTGTTGGTGGGAATGTAAATTGATAAACCAACTATGGAAGACGGTATGGAGATTCTTTAAAAAACTAGGAATAAAACCACCATATGACCCAACAATCCCACTCCTAGGTATATACCCTGAGGAAAGAAGGAGAAGTGAAGTCGCTCAGTAGTGCCTGACTCTTTGTGTCCCCATGGACTGTAGCCTACAAGGCTCCTCTGTTCATGGAATTTTCAAGGCAAGAGTGCTAGAGTAGGTTGCCATACCCTTCTCCAGGGGATCTTCCCCACCCAGGGATCAAACCCAGGTCTCCTGCATTGCAGGCAGATGCTTTACCATCTGAGCCACCAGGGAAGTCCTTTACCCTGAGGAAACCAGGGTTGAAAAAGTCACATGTATCCCATTGTTCATTGCAGCACTATTTACAATAGCTAGAACATGGACCTAGATGTCCATCGACAGATGAATGGATAAAGAAGTTGTGGTATATATACACGATGGAATATTACTCAGCCATAAAAAGGAACACATTTGAGTCTGTTCTGAAGAGGTGGATGTACCTAGAACCTATTATACAGAGTGAAGTGAGTCAGAAAGAGAAATATAAATATCATACTCTAATGTACATATACAGAATCTAGAAAAATGGTGCTGAAGAATTTATTTACAGGGCAGCAATGGAGAAACAGACATACAGAATAGACTTATGGACACGCGGAGAGGGGAGGAGAGGGTGAGATGTATGGAGAGAGTAACATGGATACTTACATTACCATATGTAAAATAGATAGCCAACGGGAATTTGCTGTAAGGCTCAGGAAACACAAACTGAGATTCTGTATCAACCTAGAGGGATGGGATGGGGAGGAAGATGGGAGGCAGGTTCAAAAGAGAGGGGATATATGTATACTGATGGTTGATTAATGTTGAGGTTTGACAGAAAAGCAACAAAATTCTGTAAAGCAATTATCCTTCAATTAAAAAAAAATTTACTACATACTTAAATCAGTGAACTGCATAGATTGTGCCATTGAGTTTCAGGGCATAGCTTAGTCTTAGATAAAGGCTGTCTTCCATATAAGATGCATAATTCAATTTTGAAATTTTACCTGCTTTGTCTGAAAATCACCAACTGTGAAAGCATGAGAATTATGTGTTTCAATAGACTAAATCAAACTCTTTCAAAACTGCCATGGCAACTTACTTCTAAAAAAGATGATTCATCTTGGGCAAGAAAATTAAAATAATCTTAACACTGTTCAATAATTAATATAACATGCTGCATGGTAATATATGTAAATTATAATGTAATTAAAACAATTATATATCTATTTGCATATAGCCCACATAATATATATACACAGGAGACATTGATTCTATCCCTGGGTTGGGAAGCTCCCCTGGAGAAGGAAATGGCAACCCACTCCAGTATTCTTGCCTGGGAAATCCCATGGACAAAGGAACCCAACAATAACATATATATAGATACATCTCTCTATATATATATCTGGGGAGCAGAGAGACAAAGGCAGAAAGAGAAAGAACAAAACAGAAAGATTAAAGATACTAGTAAAAAGTCTTTCTTGCTCTGTGTCAGAAGCCAGGAAAATGGGGTGGGGGAGGAGACAAGAAGAAAAGGTTAGACAGGTACTCTTTTAAGTTACTAGCACAGCAAGTATTTTGGAAAAGCCTTTCTGTGAAAAGTGCTTGGAAACATGCTGCTGTTATTGACACAGAGCAATTAATGTGATGAAAGCCAAGAAATTATTGTGATCTTGTCTGGAAAATCATATTGACTATTGCACATTATTTTCAGGAGAAAAACATCATATTTTTTTATGAACTCTGAAAATACATTTTGTTGATTCTAATTAAAGAATCATGATGTGAAGCTCTGACTTAAAAAAATAAGCTACTTATATTTTCTAATATCATCATCAAAATGAGAGGATTTTGCTACATCTTCTCTCTCTCTTTATTTTTTTGCTGAAACTATGGCTCCAGGGTTTTTAAATGAGAATTTCCACATGAAGATGAGTGTGTTTATAACATATTGGAACAATTTTGTTCAGTTTCCTTTTTCATCCAAATTGATTCAAGGAAATGGGTATTAGAATAAAAACTCATGTTCGCATTTAGAGGATTATTTACTGAACACCAGGAAAATTCTAAAGACAAAGGCAACTTTGGCTCCAGCAGTGACTTCTGAAAAGCATCCCAGAAAATGTTTAGAAATAAATAAATGCTGTGTCATTAAAGTTTCCCAAGATGGCTCAGTACAACATATATTATACAACTGTATATTTTCACACCAACATTCCTGTGGTTACATGAACCACAGAACATTGTGGGGGTAGAGAAGCTTGGCATGTGGTGAGACAGACATTTCTATCAGAAGAGTAATTTTCTGTGCAAGACATCTAAATTTCCATAAAATTAAGCCATTTGACGAGCTCTTCAAAATCTCTTTTAGTTCCAAAATAACATGCCCTTGTTTCTTTTATTTAGCTCAATATAAACAAATCACATTTACAGGCAGCATACATAATTTGAAAATAGGTAACAGGCATGAGCTGTTTGTGAGTGGGAAAATCTTCAAATGTTATTTATTCTGTGTTCTCTAATATTTTACCTCCAAGCTTGTAACAAAAGAAACCATCAGGATATGTCCCATCAGTTCACTTCAGTTCAGTTGCTCAGTTGTGTCCAACTCTTTGTGGCCCCATGGACTGTAGCACATCAGGCCTCCCTGTCCATCACCAATTCCCAGAGTTTACTCAAACTCATGTCTATTGAGTTGGTGATGCCATCCAACCATCTCATCTTCTGTCACCCCCTTCACTTCCTGCCTTCAATCTTTCCCAGCATCAGGGTCTTTTCAAATGAGTCAGCTCTTCGCATCAAGTGGCCAAAGTATTGGAGTTTCAGCTTCAGCATCAGTCCTTCCAATGAACATTCAGGACTGATTTCCTTTAGGATGAACTGGTTGGATCTCCTTGCAGTCCAAGGGACTCTCAAGAGTCTTCTTCAACATGACAATTCAAAGCATCAATTCTTCACCATGTCTCATAGTTGTCATGATTTCTTTTCCAAACTACCCATTGAGAGTATCCCCCATGAAAGATGTGTACACACTAAATTTTTAAAAGAAGGTAATAAAGTTATGACAAACATAGACAGTATATTAAAAAGCAGAGACATAACTTTGTCAACAATATCCATATAGTCAAAGGTATAGTTTCTTCAGTAGTCATGTATGGATGTGAGAGCTGGACCATAAAGAAGGCTGAGCACTGAGGCGTTGATTCTTTCTGACTGCGGTGTTGGAGAAGACTCTAAGAGAGTCCCTTGGACTGAAAGGAAATCAATCCTAAAGAAAATCAGTCCTGAATATTCATTGGTGGGACTGATGCTGAGGCTGAAGTTCCTATACTTTGCCACTTGATGCGAAGAGATGACTCTGGAAAAGACCCTGATGCTGGGAAAGACTGAAGGCAGAAGGAGAAGGGTACAACAGAGGATGAGATGGTTTGATGGCATCACCAACTCAATGGACATGAATTTGAGCAAGCTCCAAGAGATGGTGAAGGACAGGGAAGACTGGCACGCTGCAGCCTGTGGGGTCAGCAGGAGTCGGACATGACAGAGCAACTGAGTAACAATGGCAATCACCTTACACTCATTATCCATTAGCCAACATTCTTTATTGAATGTACTCATGCCTTGCTGTATATTTAGAAAATTTGGAAAATGAGTCACTAAATTCATATCATATCTTGGGTAGTCTTGAATTTTATACTGTTGAGGTGGATAGATGGGAAAGAAAAGAATACTTCAGTAGGAGAAAATAAGCAGTTAGTTGATGATTTCACAGTTGTATATTTTGAAGAACTATGACAGCATGTAAATGACTGATATAGTGAATATTAAACACTTACTTCATTTTTTTTTCATTTATTTTTATTAGTTGGAGGCTAATTACTTTACAATATTGTAGTGGTTTTTGTCATACATTAACATGAATCAGCCATGGATTTATATGTATTCCCCATCCCGATCCCCCCTCCCACCTCCCTCTCCACCACACTGAAGAGACTGGCAAAGAGAAGCCAAATAAACAAAGGGAACCGCTTCAGAAGGGACCGGTGCAACAGATTAAAATCCCTGTAGATAACACCGACTACACCAGAAGGGGCCTATAGATATCGAGAACTATTACTTCATTTTTAAAGATGATGTGATTATTGAAGTATTCCAAAGTTGTGCATGCATGCTAAGTCACTTTAGTCTTGTCTGACTCTTTGTGACCCTATGGACTGTAACCTGTCAGGCTCTTCTGTCCGCAGGATTCTTCAGGAAAGATTACTGGAGTGGGATGCCATGCCCTCCTCCAGGGGATGTTTCCAATCCAGGGGTCAAACCTCTGGTCTCTTACATCTCTTGCATTGGCAGGCAGGCTCTTTACCACTAGCGCCACCTGGGAAGCCCCATATTAATGGTACTGCTTATGATTATTATGAACTTTTTTAAGACTTATTTTTTTCTTTGGTTCTATCATGCTTAAAAAGTGGTTAATATGGTACACAGTATATGAGAATAAAGAAATTTAGCTTAAAAATCCGAATGATTTTTTAATAATGAGCCTTGTGTATCTGAGGCTATTAAAAAGGCAATGATGGCTAATTATACCCAAGAAAAGAGAAGTTACTTTAAGAAGAGGAGAAACAGGCTATGAAATGGCAAAATTATTCCTGCAAAGTTGCAACATGAGTACAAAATTTTAGAAAAGGTATGCGATTTTTTTTTTAATGTTTGTTTCTATTCCTGAGGGGCACAATGAACAAAAATAATAATAATCATGAAGAGAAAGGTATTGATGCTTCCATGGTTCCTGCTTTCCTGGGCTCTAGATGCTACAGGAAAGAACAATGGTCCTCAAAAGCCACTAGATTCTCTTTGTTATACTCCCTGACTAACTGGAATAGAGTAACTGGGCCTCCCCAGGCACGGTAAGATTGGGAGTGGGAAGTGCTTTGAGTTCTTTAGAGAAATGTTTTATAAATCCTACTACTATTAAGCTATTATTAAGACTGAGCCCTGTTTTTAGCGGCTGCCTTTCTGGAGGCAGTGGGTGGGCAGCAACCCACTGTCCACCTCCCTGCTCCCCCCAAACCAGAGGCACTCAGCCTCCGCCTTACTTTCCACCCTGTGCTGTGTCCCTGTCCTATTGTTTCCAGTTTCCTTGATTTCTCAAGGAACTTACCCTCCCTGCTTTTCACAGAAGGTCAATCCCCAGAGAGGGAGGCAATCAGGCAGGAAATCTCCCAAGAACAAATCAAAGTAGCAATTTTAGTAAAAATAGCTGGATTTAGCCCATGACAAAACTTTTTTTTTTTTTAAACAGAGTTTGCCTGGCACACACATTCATTACCGTACATCTCTCCCACGCACTGCAGGAGCCCCAAGGTGTCAGCTGGCAGGAGTTTAAATTTTCCACAGGCATTCTTACAATTCCTTTAGCTGCTTCTTAACCACCTGCCCAGGGCTATGAGATGAGCGTTTATCAATTATATCCTGTCTTAATATGTTCATGCACAATCTGGCACATATGTAACTTCTACATATTCAAGGAAGCCCATTTTATAGAAATGTTTTCAGATTCACTTTTTCCCTGTTTTTTAAAGGAAGTGTTTGAAATTACCCTTATGATGTCCAAAACGAATGTTCTCCCACACATGTTCGAAGTGTAGCTTGCATCTAGGAAGGTTCAGAATCACAATGGAATCATATATGATTATAAAAAAATAATCTGCTGGTAAGGGTTGGTTCCCACAAGAAACTGAAATGAGAAATTCCCAATTGAAGATTCAAGATTGATGTTGAACTCTGCCATATTTATCACACTGTGGTTTGCAGAACTGGATATTTTCTAAATTTCAGACACTTTGAGATCATTATTTCAAATAGCACCCAGAAATACATGAAATTAGTCTCTCATGTAAATTAAGCAACATGGTACAAAATAGTTCGTAGAACAGTATTTTCATAACAAACACATGGGTGCAGAGGAGTTTTAGAGGTCACCTGCCCCAGCACTGTAGGTGCAGAGATGGAGGTACTTACAGTCAGAGAAGTGATGTCTCTTCTAAATGTCATGTAATTTATGAAAAAGTGAGAACCAAGATCACGGTTTTCTGAGTCAGTAAATTTTCTGGTTATCACTCCATCTACTTCTATATTTTACTAGTTTTATTGCTTTTGAGACACAAGAGAAAAATTCCTAAATAAAAATAAAAATTTTTATATTATATTAAAAACTAATTTTATTACTTGATCAAAAGATTTGAGCATTCTGTAAGTCTCCTTTTGTTTTAGACTGGTATATTTTTGAGACAAAGTATATAAGATGATTGGACTAATTTTGAAAATATAAAAAAGAAAAATACAGAAAAAATCTAAATAAAAATCATCTCTCAGAGAGAACTATTTAAGGTAATTCTTTCTAATTTGGCCTCCCACTCATCCATCATAGGTATGTATGGGTATATTTATACATCCACACATGTACAGATATGTAACATTGAGTTGATGATGGAAAATAATAAACAACACATAAAAAGAAATTAATATGTATTTATAAAGAAGCCCTAAACCTCCAAACTCACATGCACATTATATTTTGATTGCTGCAGTTCAGTTCAGTTCAGTTCAGTCACTCAGTCATGTCTGACTCTTTGCAACCCCATGGTCTGCAGCACACCAGGCTTCCCTGTCCATTACCAACTCCCGGAGTTAACTCAAACTTATGTCCATTGAGTCAGTGACGCCATCCATCCATCTCATCCTCTGTCGTCCCCTTCTCCTCCCACCTTTAATCTTTCCCAGCATCAGGGTCTTTTCAAATGAGTCAGTTTTTCACATCAGGTGGCCAAAGTATTGGAGATTCAGCTTCAGCATCACTTCTTTCAGTGAATATCCAGGACTGATTTCCTTTAGGATGGACTGGTTGCTGTGGTTATTTCTATCTAAAAAAGCCTTTAAATCAGAATTGAATCCAAGACAAAATGATTATTCTTTTCTTATTAGTGGACATAAATGACTAAAATGTAACACTTTTAGCCAATAGGATGATGGAATGGGCATTTTTACTATAAACAAAAGAATTGGTCGTTGAATCTATAGAAATAGGTAGATAACTGTATGAATAATTTAGAAAAAAATAAACTTCAGGAAGTTTTGAAACAGATTTAACTTCTGATTATGCATACTGAAGAAAATGGTTTCACATTTGCAACAAAAATATTGTATCCATAAAATGCCAAGCATGGTGTTAGGTGTTGGGGACAAAAAGGTGCATAAAACATGATTCCAGTCTTTAATTTACATCCTGATAGGATGTACCAATACATACACCAGTGACTACTATAAAGTTCTCCAATCTAATAATAATATTGTGGATATGTGCAAAATGGTACAGAATGACAAAGGCATGATCAATTAACAACGGACTTATGTTTGGGAAAGATCTAGAAGATCTCTCAAAAAAGAAATAGTTAAAATTAGCATTCCAGGAGTAAGAGGATTCTCCACAATGAAACTGTTATGAATAGATAATAGGCTATGTGGCTCAGACAGTAAAGAATCTGCCTGCAATGCGGGAGACCTAGGTTCAGTCCCTCGGTTGGGAAGACCCCTCTGGAGGAGGGCATAACACACTCCAGTATTCTTGCCTGGAGAACCCATGAACAGAGGAGCCTGATGGTCTACAGTTCATAGGGTCACAAGAGTCTGACATGACTGGGCGACTAAGCACATCACAACTTAAGAATAACAGAGAATTTATTCATTCATTGATTCAACAAAAATGTATAGAATATATTTTTGATGTATGAAATGTATAAACCATATGTCAGGGGCTATGTCAGACATTAATAACAGAGCTGGGTGATCCAGACAATTGAAACCCTTATCTTCTAAAGTGAAAGAGACTGGATTTCAAGGTAAACTGTGGGTCTAGAGATACAACTTTGACAGTGAAACATCAACATATAGATTTTCATTTAAAAACCAGCCATACAAATACGATCATCTAGGAAATGAGGGAACGCAAACAGGAAAAAGAGAAAGTGTGAGCCTTGGTATTGCATGACATACAAAGTCCAGAGGAGAAAGCACGGCCATTGAAAAGAGACTGAGAAGAAATGGAGTCAGTTCAGAAAATCTCCAGGAAAAACATGATGGGGAGGAATCCCACAAGGCAGATGAAGACTGATGACTGGGTCAAATATATCAAGTGAGATAAAGACTGGGAATTCACCATTGGACTGAGCAGTGATGAGTTCTTTGGTGACCTAAAGATTTATTTGGGTGGCTTATATATATAATTTGAACTAAGATTATCTTCCAGGGGGATGTTAACTGATTAACAAGGCAGAAGTTGCACATCAAATGATACTGAAATTTTGAGTAAGATGAGAACTTGGTGTTTAATATTGGATTTGATTTTTAAAATGGCAGTCATTGAAAACATTTGACAAGAGGGTTTTTACTGGACTATTGGGAAGAAAGCTTGATTAGTTGAGGGAGATAGCTTGATTGGAGAAATTGGGAGGTGGGCATTTCATAAGGGGTATGGAAAACAATTTCATGGAATTTTCCTATAAAAGAAAAGCAGGATATAAAGAACTAAAACAGATGTGATACAGCGCTTCCAGTTACCTCTGCTTCAACCATTGCTTCTGTTCCCTTTTTTCCCCCTTTCCTCCTGTTTTGCTAAATCTCCCACCCTTGAACCTTGTCTAACTGAAAAACCACAGGCTTACCAAGCAGCTGTTGATAAAAATGGTTCTGACAGTTACTGGGATGTCATTGTGCCAAGAATACCAAGTAGAAGGAATGGAAAAGTGGAATGATTTTCAACCAAACCAACAGCAAATTTCACAAGAGTGAGAGGTGAAAACTGCTATGTGAGTGAAACCACAAGTCTCCCTTTCTGCTCCTCCCCCTATAAAATCCTGCTTTGACTCAACAAATAACCTGGTCTTCAGATAGTCCTTGATATGCGTCAGGTGAATAAAACCTTTAACTGACACTTGAGTTACCTAAACTATTTTTTTCCCTTGACAACAGCAATGGGGCAGTAACTGGAGAGAGATTTGCCCTCAGAGAGGCATATAAAGATGAAAGACATTTTAATTTGTTTCCAATGAAAACAATTCTATAAAGAAGGAAAGATCCCTGATGTATATGTAAAGGGAGTGGATGATTGCAGGAAAAATGTTTCTATATCCAGAAATAGATGAGATCCAATAAAAAGGTGAAAAGCAGAAAGGGGTAAGGAGAGCTTACTTGAGGAGAAATATGGAGGGTAACAATGCAGATCCTAAGAGGATTTGGTAATGGAAAGACTGAAAAATTCTTTTCTGATGGTTTCTATTTGCTCAAAGAAATCATTTGCTCAGAGAAGTCATCTATTTGCTCAGAAAAGTCCTCATATAAGAAAGAGGAAAGAGGAGGAAAGTGTTGGTATTTTAAGGAGAGATGAGAAGGCAAGAAATTGTATATTCTGTATTACAGATATTTAATTTACTAGTTTATAATTCTATAGTTTGGGCTTATAAATTGCTGGGAAATGTGATGGGATTGAAAGCCAGTGCGAGGAGACCATTTAGGATGATGTACTGGGGAAACATTTTAGATTCAGACAGCAAATGGCATTAAAAAATGTCTGAATGTTATTTTCTAATCAGTGAAGATGCAGGACTTTTAAACAAGTGATGACAAGATTGATTCTGTTGTGAATGTGATGCTGGCTTTATGATAATTTTTGACAATAATTTTTCTTGAAATATATTTATTCAATTTCCTATGTAAAATATTGGTGATTATCACTATAAGACTAAGAAAGAAAGAAATCATATAAATGTACACCTAAGAACAGGTTTCTAGAATCTGGCTCCATAATAATATATGAACTAAACAAACTACTTTTAATTTATTAATTGCATATTATTTTCTCATATATTCCCTTGAATACTATTTGAAAACATGATTATTTAGAAACATACTAAGTCCCATATTTAGAATGAAGTGTGTTTCAAAACATCATTTCTTTCTGGTCACAAAAATAATACATGCTAATTGTTGATAATTTGGAAACTAAAAATTTACAATGAAGAGATAAAAATTATCAATAACCCTAATCCACAGATATGGTTTGTTTAATAATTATTATATATTTCATTATATACAATTATATTTATTTAATTGGTTATCTAGATAATTTACAGCTGAAATTGTATTTGTAGAGGAGTTTGCACTGGACCACTGAGGAGTGGGAATAGGGGCTGAGCAGATACTTTTGAAAACTATAGCAAAGAAAAGAATGTAAAGTTATGACACCAGCATCCAAAGCTTTAAAAGATTTTATAATTATCTTGAATGCAGCTCATCTGTCTTTTCCCTCTTTAAGTCTCTTGCATTTAATTCAGTTTAGTTTCAGTCACTCAGTCGTGTCCACTCTTTGCGACCCCATGAATCACAGCACGCCAGGCCTCCCTGTCCATCACCAACTCTCGGAGTTTACTCAAACTCATGTCCATCGAGTTGGTGATGCCATCCAGCAATCTCATCCTCTGTCATCCCCTTCTCCTCCTGCCTCCAATCCCTCCCAGCATCAGGGTCTTTTCCAATGAGTCAACACTTCGCATGAGGTAGTCAAATTATTGGAGTTTCAGCTTCAGCATCAGTCCTTCCAATGACCACCCAGGACTGATCTCCTTTAGGAGGGACTGGCTGGATCTCCTTGCAGTCCAAGGGACTCTCAAGAGTCTTCTCCAACACCACAGTTCAAATCAATTTTTCGGCACTCAGCTTTCTTCACAGTCCAACTCTCACATCCATACATGATCACTGGAAAAACCATAGCCTTGACTAGATGGACCTTTGTTGGCAAAGTAATGTCTCTGCTTTTTAATATGCTATCTAGGTTGGTCATAACTTTCCCTCCAAGGAGTAAGCATCTTTTAATTTAATGGCTGCAATCACCATCTGCAGTGATTTTGGAGCCTAAAAAAATAAAGTCTGACACTGTTTCCACTGTTTCCCCATCTATTTGCCATGAAGTGATGGGACCAGATGCCATGATCTTAGTTTTCTGAATGTTGAGCTTTAAGCCAACTTTTTCACTCTCCTCTTTCACTTTCATCAAGAGGCTTTTTAGTTCCTCTTCACTTTCTGTCACATTACCTGGACCCAAATCAGGAATAAACCTTGATTCTTTTTTGAATCATAGAAAACATGTATTGTATTACTTTGGGAAACCTCAGATCAAATGAAACCAGGTCAGGTTAGCCATATGGCAGTGTTTTTTAAGTTTCCTGCAAGTCTTTTCACCAGTGCAGGTTATTACTGTCACAGGGCAAGGCTTTCTGAGTCAGAAAATGTGCATGAACCAGGCCAGTGTTTTGATATTTTGAAGAATTTTTAAAATTAAATTAATGAAACCATTATATACAAAATAGAACAGTGTTAGTTGCTCAGTCATGTTCAACTCTTTGCAACACCATGGACTGTAGCCCACCAGACTCCTCTGGGCCTGGAATTCTCCAGGCAAGAATACTGGAGTGGGTTGCCATTTCCTCCTCCAGGGGATCTTCCCAACCCTGAACTTGAACTCGGGTCTCCTGCATTACAGGCAGATTCTTCACCATCTGAGCCACCAGAAAAGCCAAAGTAGAGCAAGAGTAGCTTAAAATAATATCTGAAACTACTTCCTCTCTTCCAAAAGTAATTACTGCATCCACAGGATTTGGGGGGAAAAGTAGGTGTAGGAAAAGTAGATTCCCATCAAAATCATTTTCCCTTAAAGTAACCATGTTTTGTTGTTGTTTATTCACTAAGTCATGGCTAACTCTTTTGTGACTCCATGGACTATAGCCCACCAGGCTTCTCTGTCTATGGGATTTTCCAGGCAAGAATAAATTTAAGATCCTAAGACAAAAAAAAAAAATAAAAATAAAAAATAAAAAAAGAGAGAGAGAGAGACTCTAAAACTTTGTGTACTTTTTTGCACTTGTGAAATATGATATTACAGCAATTTATTTTGTTTGTGGGGTTTTTGTCCCTCACTAGTCAAAATCACAGACTCATAAAATATAGTAAGATAAACATCTGCTTGAAAAAAAAAAAGTTTCAGAAGAGTACCATATAAGACCAAAATAAAGATCTTAAGTTAATTTTACTTGTTGGATGGCATCACCAACTCAATGGGCATGAGTCTGAGTAAACTCCAGGAATTGATGATGGACAGGGAAGCTTGGCATGCTGCAGTCCATGGGGTCGCAGAGTCAGACATGACTAAGCAATTGAACTGAACTGAACAATATCACCTCACTGAGGAGGTTTGCAGTCGAGATGAAGAAAATAACCAATAATAGAAAATTTATGAAAAGAAATGTTCCCTTTCTTTTCTAGATAGCATCCTCCTAGTAATAGATGCTGGACATGTTCTTTGGGTCTTGCCACAAGGATGGCCTAATTAGGATAAAGTAGGTCTAGTGAAGATATTAAACATAGTGATCTGTCAGCCACAGAACAAAAAAGTGACTTGTCAAAAGATGTGGGAATGTACAAAAATCAAACTACCAGGAGAATTTTTATTTCAGTAAACTCCGAAAGAATACTGGAATTCTGAACTGAGTTTTAGCAGGAAACCAGTAAAGTGATTTTCAGGAGCAGGAACCAGTCACCAGCAACAGGATAAGATTTCATTCCTTAGACACACCAAAGAAATAAGCTCAACTTACTGTTCTGAAATGGTTTGCATGATGCACTGGGCTCTTGCAAGCAAGAAATGCTTGCTCTATATACTTTATTGAGAGTTGTTTGTTTTAAATCATGATGGATGTTAAATTCTGTCAAATAGCTTTCTTCCATCTATTGAGATGATCATATGATCTTTATCTTTTATTTTGTTAATGTAATATATCATTTATATTGATTTGCACATGATGAACCATCCTTGAATCTCTAGAATAAACTGTGGTGTATGATTCTTTTAATGTATTAGTAAATTCAAATTCTGTTTGCTAACATTTTATTGAGGATTTTTGAATCTATATTTATCAGGAATATTGACCTGTAATTTTCTCTTCTTACAGTGTCTCTGCCTAACTTAGCTATCAGGGTAATGATGAGCTTCTAAAATGAACTTTAAAGTGTCTCCACATCTTTTTAAGAGTTTGAGAAGAATTGGTATTAATTCTTTAAAGTTTGATAGAATTGACCAGTGAAATCATCTGTTCCTATTATTTTCTTTGTTCCAAGATTTTGATTACTGCTTCAGTCTCTTCTCTTTATTAGAATTGATTTGTTCGGATTGTCTATTTATTTATGATTCAGTCGATATGGTTGTATATTTCTACAGATTTATCCATTTCTTCTATATTTTTCAATCTGTTGCCATATAGTCTCTTATGACTTTTGTATTTCTGTGGTATGAATTGTAATATATTTTCTTTCATTTATATATTTGAGTCATTTTTTTCTTGGTAAGTCTAGCTAATTGTCTATTTTCTTAATTTTTTAAAAAATCAACTCAGTTTCATTGCTTTTATATTGTCATTTTAATATTGACTTCATTTATTTCCATTTCAATCTTTATTCTTTCTTTTACTAACTTTGGGCTTGGTTTGTTCTTTTTCTAGTTCCTTAAGCTACAAAACGTTACACAGTTTTGTACATATAAGCAATATCATATGATATTTGTCTTTGTATGACTTATTTTATTCAATATGAAACTCTCTAGGTCCATCCATGTTGCTGCAAATGGTGTTATTTTGTTCTTTTTATGACTGAGTAATATTCCTTTGTATATACGTACCATATCTTCTTTATCCATTACTCACTTTGGTAACGGCCATCAACAAAAGTCTACAAACAGTAAATGCAAGAGAGGGTATGGAGAAAAGGGAATCCATCTACATTATTGGTGGGAATGTACATTGATACAGCCACTAGGAGAAGAGTATAGAGATTCCTTTCAAAACTGAAAATAGAGCTACCATATCCACAATCCCTTAATATCTACTGTATTTGTTATTATTCTTTATTTGTTGACCTTGTTCCTTTCTCCCAGTTTGTCCTCTGCTTTTTCTTCCTTTTGTGTTTTTATTTGAACATTTTATATAATTCCATTTCTCTCTTTTCTTTACATACTAATTACACTTAAAAAATTTTTTTTGTAGTTGCCCTGGAGTTTGCTAATATAATTCATAACTAATTCAAATCAAATTTCACATAAAACTATCCTACTCACAGTTTGCATGAATATTTTGCAACAACAAAATAATCCTATTTTCTGTCCCTTGTATTATTTTTTGTCATTTATTTCTTATATGTAAGCACATATATATAATATACATATGAATAATCAAAAGCATTGTGACTATTATTATTTTAAACAAATAGTCTATTAAGTCAACTAAGAATAAGAGAAATAAACTGTTTTATCTTTACTTATTCCTTCTTTGGTGCTATTTTTTAAATTCATTGCTCCCTTATATAATCATACCTAGTCTCATAGCTTTGAGTACTAGTTATATGTCAATAACTGTTACATTTATATATCCAGCCGGGACTGTTACCCAGTTCACCATATTGAGATACTTAGTAGTTTATACAACATCTTTGCACAGATGTCTAACAGGTATTTCAAGTTTAACCAAATTCTTGCTTTTTCACCCCATATCATATACTTCTTGAAACTGTCCATTCCTTAGTCAAATGGAGCTCTGTTTTTATCTTCAGAAGTATCTGCCCAAAAGTTAGAATGATTTTCCCAACACTAGATTCATAAATTTATAGCCTTCAGCTCCAGGTACTTCTTCCTCTCCTCCCCTGAATTTCCACCATTTATTACACTAGTTGCGTAATTCATAATTTATTTTTGCTTATTATATACCTTCCTCAGGTAGATTATAAGTTCTAATTTTTTGGCTCTATTCCTAAGGCCTAGAGGATGCACTAGAACACGGTTTGTTGAGTGAATGACTGATAACCAAAGTAGCTTCCAAGAGGAAGCCTAAATTACAGACTTCAGTACATCTCCTTTACTAAGCCAGGCAACCTAACATGTAACAACTGGGGAGCAGAGCTGTGCCTATTAACCAGTCCTCCCCATGACAGATGTCCTTTCTCCATCTTAGCTCTCAGACAAATGAGCTGGAGATACAGCAACGCTGGATGAATTCAGCTTGGAGAACAATAAGAACTTAGCCCAGCAACCTCATCTTAACTTTAAATACAGTTTACTCTATTGGTAACACTACTAAAATATCAGTAACCTACAGTTTATACTACATTTTTACCTTCAGTTTGGCTTTACCTGCAATAAAAATTTATTGAATTGTTGACTTCCAGTGTAGATAACAATATCTGCCATTGTTGAGATATAAAAATTCAATGGTTTACCAAATAATAATAGCCTAATAATACTGGCAAAGATAGTGTTTTTTATTCTATGCTAGATATTATTCTAAGCAATTTACATTATGTATTTATTTAATCCTCATAAAAACTCTAGCTGGTATGAACTCTAATTATTTTACTCCTGGAGCAACTGAGAAACACAGAGGTAATATTTGCTCAAGATCAGTTAGTGAGATTACATGACTGGAATTAAAATCCAGGCAGTCTGACTGGAGAGTCCAGACTCAAACAGTTCACTGTTCCATAGAGGAAAAGAGTGACCAAGTTGTGATTTAAATCCAGTTCTTTCAACCAAGTTTTATTTCCTTCTCATCTCAAGTGCTTGAAATCTCTCTTATAGTAGAGAAAGATAAAGTTGTCTAGTTTATATAATTATGTTTAAAGAAAAATAGGGGTGCCTGAGATATATGAAGGAGTCAGGAAAAGCTAAGAGGTTTAAAGAGAGAAACTTGGTCATAGAGAGAAAAAGAGAAATAAGGGAAGAGAATGAAAGAGAAAATAAGCATTTGATTTATTTATTTGACCTCAAGCTCATCACCAAAGATTGCATCACAGTTTTCCAAGAAGTTTGCTTCTTGGAGAAAGTATCAAAGTAATATGATGAATGATAAAACACCATCCAAATGAGATCTATTATTTTATATGAATAAATAAAATGTTTATTTGTTCTGCTATAATACTTTGACTTAATTCTTTAATTTGAAGAATGCCTCCAAAGTTAAAATAAATGAGGATATTTTCAGAATGTATCATTAGGTTATTTTATTTTTCTGAGAAATAGAATATTTTCAAAAAAAAACTTTGACATGCATTAAAAGTGAACGCCAATTCTAAAAGGAATAAAGATAAATCGTCTCAATTTAATCAAGGAAAGGGACATTGGTGAAAGAGTAACAATATGGAATTTTTAAATAAGTGAAATAATATATAAGCATGTGGAAAATTAACTCTCTTCTCCAATACCCATGTGGCTTACACTTTAGTCACAGTGCATTAAGATTAAAGGCCCCCATGATTAGTGTTCATTTTGCTCATGTGTGTTATTTGCTCAGGCATGCCCAAGTTTTCATGACCCGTGGATTGTAGCCTGCCAGGCTCCTCTGTCCAAGGAATTCTCCAGGCAAGAATACTGGAGTGGGTTGTCATTCCCTTCCCCCAATAGTTCAGTTGGCAAAGAATCTGCCTGCAATGCAGAAGGTCTGGGTTCAATCCCTAGAATATCCCCTGGAGAAGGGAAAGGATACCCATTCCAGTATTCTGGCCTGGAGAATTCCATGGACTGTATAGTCCACAGGGTCACAAAGAGTCAGACATGACTGAGCAAGTTTCACTTTTTTCAGGGGATATTTCCAATGCATGGGTCAAAACTGGGTCTCCTGTATTGCCTGCAGATTCTCTACCATCTGAACTATCAGAGAAGCCCATTACATTAACTTATCTTCCCTCATTGGTCTATGCAATTTTCAAGAACAGCAAGCATATTCTATTCACCTTTATGTACTTTTAGTTAAAAGAGAAATACATTAGGAGAGATAAATCAGAACCTCAGTTAAGGAAACTATTGTTATGTCTCTAGACATCAGAGGTAACCAGAGAAGAGATGCAAAATGCCATAAATATGACTACACATTTGTTCTGGAAAGATCTTCAGTTAATTCAATTAGATAGACTCTCATATATGTAAAAGATTGACTATTATCTAAAGACAACAGTATCAAAACTTCATTAGTTGATAGTTTCTCTGCTTCTAAAATGCCCAAAGCTACTAAAAATAATAAAATAAATAGAAACAAGAAAATCACTTAATGGGTTTTCATTTCATCATGACACCTTTCTGCCCTTTAGAAAATTAAAGTTGATGGTGAATAAAAACTTGTAAGCAAAAAATGTAAAATGTAACACAGAATAACACACACACATATACACGGAACACTCCTACTGAGCTTTGTCTCTGGACAAACCTGAATCAACTGATCTTTGTACTCACGACATTATAATATAAGAGGAAAATAAAACACACTTTTCAGCTATATTCATGAATTTCTGATGATAGAACTACCCATGTAATCAGGATGCCTGATGGAGTGCTAAATAAACGAAGGCATTAAATGATACATGATTTATTTTTTGTAGATTCCTAAGTGCTTTTGCTCCATTTTGATTCAGGTATAACCACACTGAATCTTCCTCTTTGGTGTACCCACTCCAGTATTATTGCCTCGAGAATCCCATGGATGGAGGAATCTGGTAGGCTACAGTACAAGGGGCCGCAAAGAGTTGGACACGACTGAACAACTTCACTTTCACTTTCAGCTAAGGAAAGCGTGCCTACACTTTAAAAGATTTTGAAAAAAAACTTTCAAAGGGTACTAGGAAGTAGTGTGTGATAGGTCACATTACTTTGGATTTGTAGAAGTTCTCAGTTCAGTTCAGTTTAGTCAAGCTCAGTTGTGTCCAACTCTGTGACCCAGGGACTGCAGCACGCCAGGCCTCCCTGTCCATCACCAACTCCCGGAGTCTAACCGATTTCATGTCCATTGAGTCGATGATGCTATCCAACCATCTCATTCTCTGTCAGCCTCTTCTCCACCTGCCCTCAATCTTCCCCAGCATCAGGGTTTTTTCAAACGAGTCAGATCTTCGCATCAGGTGACCAAAGTATTAGAGTTTTAGCTTTAGCATCAGTCCTTCAAATGAACGCTCAGAACTAATATCCTTTAGGATGGGCTGGTTGAATCTCCTTGCAGTCCAAGGAACTCTCAAGAGTCTTCTCCAACACCACAGTTCAAAAGCATCAATTTTTCGGCACTCAGCTTTCTTTACAGTTCAACTCTCACATCCACACATGACTACTGGAAAAACCACAGCCTTGACTAGACAGACCTTCGTTGGCAAAGTAATGCCTCTGCTTTTTAATAGGCTGTCTGTGTTGGTCATAACTTTACTTCCAAGGAGTAAGCATCTTTTAATTTCATGGCTGCAGTCACCATATGTTTGTGATTTTGGAGCCCCCAAAAATAAAGTCAGCCACTGTTTCTACTGTTTCCCCATCTATTTCCCATGAAGTGATGGGCCCAGATGCCATGATCTTAGTTTTCTGAATGTTGAGCTTTAAGTCAACTTTTTCACTCTCCTCTTTCACTTTCATCAAAAGGCTCTTTAATTCTTCTTCACTTTCTGCCATAAGGGTGGTGTCATCTGCATATCTGAGGTTATTGATATTTCTCTCAGCAACCTTTCTTCCAGTTTGTGCCTCATCTAGCCCAGCATTTCTCATGATGTACTCTGCATAGAAGTTAAATAAGCAGAGTGACAATATACAGCCTTGATGTACTCCTTTCCTATTTGGAACCAGTCTGTTGTTCCATATCTAGTTCTAACTGTTGCTTCCTAACCTGCATACAGATTTCTCAAGAGGCAGGTCCGGTGGTCTGGTATTTCCTTCTCTTTAAGAATTTTCCACAGTTTATTGGGATCCACACAGTCAAAGGCTTTGGCATAGTCAATAAAGCAGAAATAGATTTTTTCTGGAACTCTCTTGCTTTTTTGATGATCCAGTGGATGTTGGCAATTTGATCTCTGGTTTCTCTGCCTTTTCTAAATTGAACTTGAACATCTGGAAGTTCACAGTTCACGTATTGCTGAAGCCTGACTTGGAGAATCTGAGCATTAGTTTGCTAGTACGTGAGATGAGTGCAACTGTGCCGTAGGAGGTCTGCGGCAGGTCATTTAGATTGCACTGCATATACGAGGCACCATCTTAGTGATTTTTAAGTTGCTCAACTTCCATAGTCAATGGTTATGAGACAGAAGCCTTTAGAGAAGTTTGCTAATTTCTCTCATTTTTTGTACCAACTAAAATTACTTTGCAAAATGTCTTTGTTCCACACAAATTGTACTTCATATGTCTAAATTTCCTTCCTAAGTACTATTCTGTCAACACAGTCTGTCTTTCTGAATTTTTATCACAGATTGGTATTGGGATAGTACAGGACATATTGGGGAGAAACCAGAATGTCAGTATGTATCCCTATAAAATGTTTCCCATAGAGCCTCACATAATCCTGTGACTCTAACAGTATCATAATCATGGAAAACAAAGAATAAATGAATGCTATTTTTGTAACATATAATTATGCTGTTTTAAATGAGCCATGTTTCTACATCTATCTGAGTGTGAATCAGATAGAATTAATTTTAAAGAAGCAAATATGCATGAAATAACCTTTGTTTACACTAACTGAGTTCAAAAATTAGTTAGCTAACAGAAGCCTCACTTTATCTCATATGCCTGATTATTTATTAGATATCTTAATTTTTCTTTAAGGATACATTCTATAAACTTGGTGGGACAAATTTTTGGTACTAAATAACAATGTCTTCCTCTTACAACTTCTTTCTTTTCCCATATATCTGTCTGTGATCTTTAGTCTTCGCACATCCTATTTAAAATGTTTTGGGTTATACTGGAGGAAAGAGAAAGAAAAGTATCAGGTAAGTGGTGAATTAGTGTTTACTTTGCTTTATTTTAATAATAATTTCTTTTATACTCAGAAACACTGTCTCGGAGTATGATATCTGCATCAAAGAAAAAACTATGGAAATATTAATAAATAGCACAGACATGAAGAATGATAAGAATGTGTGTCTCATGGAACATCTTAAATACATATTTGAAAATTTTGAAGTACTGTCTTATTGAATAAAATTCACTGTACATAGATCTGTCACTGAGACATTTATTTTAAGCTAAAAAGTTCTTCTTTGTTTGTAAAAGTAGTACATGCTGGGCTCAATTGCAATTTTCTTTAAATATCTGCAATTGTTTTGTATATACTGTCAGAATACAAAATTAATTATTTCTAAAAGGAATGAAACTTATGGAAAAGGAATGAAATTAACTTAGCACTCCCTTTTATTCAACAGAGCCATGGCACAGAAAAAAAGAATAAGCAACACAGATGGATGGCCAGGGCCAAAAATGGGAGGAGAAAGGATGGGACCAGATCCTAGTGAGGTACAAATCTATTCAGAGGGTTGATGGAAATAGAGACTGGTGGATCAGACTAAGAGCTAAGTGGCAGGGGAGTTCTTAACAGATTCAGGAAGACAGTTGGAAGTTAGAAAAGAGTAGAAGTAAATGTGATCACATGGAAAAATGAACAGGTTCTTAAATCTGGTAAATGGCATCATCTTTTGGACATTAAACTATTTCTACAAGGATATGTGTGTGCCTTGCACATTTCCCTGCAGGCTGTTTTGAATGTGCCTTGAATTCATATTTCACAGTTGCAGAACAGATTGCCACAAACTTAGAGGCATAAAACAAAACCCATTTATTCACTCATAAATCTGTAGGTCAGAAGTCCGGGTGGGCTCAACGGGCTGCATGCTTAGAGTCTCACAGTGCTGAAATCAAAATTTTGGCCAAACTGGGCTCTTTTGTGGAAGCTGTGGGGAAGCATCCACTTCCAGGCTCACTCAGATTCTTGTAAAAATCCAGCTCCTGTGGTTGTAGATCTGAAGTTCCTTTATCCTTGCTGGCTGTCAGCTAGAGGCCATTCTTGATTTCTGAATACTACCCTGCATTCCTTCTCACTTGGACTACTCCAGCTGCCAATCAGCAAGGGCCCATCAAGTCTTTTTCAAGCCTGAAATCTCTCTGACTTCTCCTGTCACCAGCCACAGAAAACTTTTTGTTTTTTAAAGAGGCTCACCTTATTAAGTCTGACCTCCCTAGATTACCTCCCTATCTTAAGAAAATAAGGTCAACTGATTAGTAAACTTAATTACATCTGTAAATCTCTTTTGCCATGTCCCATCATATCACAGATGAGGGAATTCTATGATGGCAAGTGCTATCGAGGTCATTCTCAGATGTCTGATTGTCACATTTCTGGAATTTTGATGACTGGTACTGTCAGACATTTATGCTGAATGTCACAAAAGCACATGTTTAAAAGTCCACTCAAAACTGATAGTTCACATAATCAAGTAAAGCTAAATCACAGACTCTTCTGTTGGGGTCCTTTCCCTGACACTCTTCCTCAAAAGTTTTTAAATGTAAAGTTACAGTTACTGTGAACTAGCAGTTAACAACAACAAAAAAATTTCCATACTATAATCTTTGGAAAATGATCATTAGGGAGAAATAAGGGCAGAAGATTCCAGGGTTTGCTACTCTTTCCCCAAATCTGTTCTCAAAAATAATTCATAGGGGATGTGAGGATAAGTGCACATATATTTAAAAATCTCATTAATAATTCTCCAGATTGTTAATGGAAGGATAAATAGAAAGCTAGGAGAAACTATGCAGACAATTCCTTTATTGAAGAAGCAGTCTTGGATCAACTTAGTAACTTAAGAGTCAAAAAATTACCATGGCTTACCACTGGCTTTTTCCAGAGTGAGAAGCAAAGTTGAGACAGGAAAACTATTAATCTTAATTGCCTAGAAATAATAATCCCCAATGATTTTTTAAAAAGATTTAGCAAAAAGAAAAGAGGGGAGTATCTGATAAATAAGATCACATCCTCTGGAGTGGGTAGAGAACTATAAGCATAGCCACACCAAGGGAAATCCTCCACTACAGAAGAACACTGTCACAGCCAAAACCCGTGTGCTTACCTATCATTTCACTCGCCTAACTGGGAAGAGCTGCTGGGTGGGGGGCAGGTAGAATAGGGACATTCAACATCTGAAGCTGATTATCTGTCTGGAGAAGCATTCCACACTGAATTGGAGAGAACTACAGAGGTCTTGGGGATACCCATACGAACACAATAAATAGGTCTACTGAAAATGAGCACAAGGTTTTAAAAAGAATTTCAGAAGGAAAAGCAAAGACCAAGCTCACTAACCAAAACTGCTCAGCACCCTAGCCAAGATATCCAATTTCTCTTCATACCCTCAGCAATGGAATTGCACACAGACCACAGTCCAAAGTGAAGCTCCAAAAAAAAAAAAAAAAAAAGATTTCTAAAATAATGAGAAGGGAGCCAGGCAAGGAGAGTTCATTCTTTTAGAAAGAAATCCAAGGTCTTGGAGCAGTTTTCATGTTAATCACCAGTAAGATAAAGGGTACAACAGTGTAAGTATGCAAAATAAGGTGTTTTAAATGTTTGTGACTGAGCTAAATACAGCATACCTGCCCTGCTCCCAGCTCAGGTCTGTATATATTTATATACAGAGTTGGCATCTCCCCCCCCGCCCCCCCGCCCCACCCCACATACCCCCTTGCCGGTCATGCAATTCTGGGACATGAGAAAATGCAATTAATTACAGTCTTGAAGCTACTGTCAGAGGCAAGGAACAGAGATCATTCCATATGATTTCCTTGTATTATCTGTGAAGAATGTCTAGCAAGTACTTTATCTTATATCGTTCTTACTACACGTTTGTTTTCCAACTGTTACCTAAATGCAAGTTCATGTGCATGACACATAGTGAGATCAAATAGTATCAAAACATCAGAATTTGGAACAGAGAAAGGTTTGTTAAGGATCATGCAAAGGAGATGGGTGGCTCATGCCTAAAAAACTCCAAACTCCCTGAAAGCTTTCAGTAAAGCCCTTTTATAGAAAAGGTAAAGGAGCATGGTTAGTTGTTGCAAACTTCTTGGTGTCAGATCCTTTATTCTTGAGGCCAGGTCATGGTCAGATCACTATCTTCCTGTAAATCTCTATCAAATAAATGTTATTCTCTATCCTGATAAGAAAAGGCCAGGTCGCAAGGCACAACTAACACCCTCTGAGGTCCATGTCCTGGCTGAGAGGAGGCAGATCTCAGCTGGTGGTGCCCTCAGGGCCAAGACCCCAGATCCTGTCCAGGTGTCATCACTGAGGGAGCCAGGTGCCCAACTCAACTGGCCCTCAGGCTCCTCAGGCCACCTATATGGAAGAGGGCAGTTCCCGCAGACTGTGACCCAGGCAGACTGCCACTGTTATTAGGCTGCAGAGATGGAGATAGGGAGAGGTTCACCCCTGCCTCAAGGCCTGGGCCGAGCCAGTGGTGGCTTTGATGAGGGATCTGGAGCCCTGCAGGACGCAGCACCCAGCCTGTTACTTAGGCCCCCTCGTTCACCTGGCCTCAGACCAGCAAGTGAGTTTGGGGGCCCCAGAGAGAAGGCCAGGTTCCATCCACCTCTTACTTCTCTGTCTGCCTGATGATCACCAACCACCACTGCACTGACCATTGACTGATGGGCCCACTAAGGATCACTCACTGACGGTCACTTGGTGGAGGGGCCCACTGCTGTGCTGACCCATGGCTGAGTTGGACCATAATAGTCTTGTGTAACTGCTACCTGGTGATGAGGTGGGGGATATTGGCGTACAGCAATGGCCACATGCTAAGACCTGCTTAGGGTCACACTCTGTTACAAAATTATGATTACAATCTGTTGAATTAATAATTTTGTCTAAACCTTTAAGTCTACAAAAATTCATTCTAAAGCACCCACCATTAACTTAGATTAAAATCAGCAAGAGGGAAAGATAATGAGAGGAGATGGGGACACTTAAAATTTTTAAGATTTTAGTTTAAAACAATATATAGAACTCTATAGCATATTTTTCTGGATGGCACAAGAAATACTTTCAAATGTTTATTCTATATCAGGCTTTCAAGAAAATCCCAAACTCATATAAGAGTATTTCTTTAGTTACACATGCTTTGAAGAAACTTCTTTTCCACTCTGACTTAATACAAGAGAGACTCAAGTTATATTTCCATTTCTTGACTGTTTTCATGGGCATTTACTTTAATGTTCATTAAATGTTATTTAAACTGTACATTGGACTTTAATGCAATCAATTTTCTGTATGAACTACTTTGCATGATTCACAAATTCAAAGGAATATACAAAAACTAAACACAAAATGTCACATTTAGTCACTCCAGATTAAAAGCACATTTATGGAACAACCTGGAGAGAAGAAAGACTTTTAAATCAGTCTGTTTTGGATGCTATAAGAGATAAATGAAGGAGTGATATTCACCCAAAAGCCAAAGAAGGTATGGTACAAATGCAAGAAAAGGTGGATTAGCACCAATTAGCAATGTATAAGATCCAATTAGAACCTGTGGTTATAAAATATAAAAATTGAAATAAAACACTTCTAAATTCAATAATAGACTGAGCTCAACTGAGGAGAGAATTAGGAGGAAGTTCTGAGGAAGTCACTTAGACTCTTGTACAAAAAGACAGAAAAAGAACTTGAAACGGTATATAAGAAACTGGAAAAGAATTGGGATACAATATTGGGGCTTTTGGAAAAGCAGAAAAGTGGGCATATGTTGAATAAATCTTTAAAGACAAAATGGTAATAGTCTAAAGTTTAGTTAGGACATAAAATAACAAACAGTCTTTAGATTTTAATAATGTACTAAAATAATATGAAATTTAGAAAACTCTAATGTCAAAAAAAATGCTTTACTGACTTCTGGTGATGATTTTAAGCATAAGTTATATATAATTCTAAGGTAGCAGAGAGAGCCAGTATAGTAAAACAAAATAAATTTGATGACCTGATATGAATCTAAAATAATGAAATGTAGTCTGTACATGGCTCTCTATGATTAGCTTCCAGGTCTAAACATGGTTTTAAAGAAAAATTATGCTTCCAAGTTTATCTCTGTGACTTCATACCTACGAAAAAATTACCAGGGATGACTCACAGCTGTACTGAATAGATGGATTCAAGATGAAAATACACTCATTTCAAGGAAAGTGATGATGATAGATGACTTGTTTTCTTACCAGTTCCTAGGGAATGATTGACTTTGTCAATAAAAATTAAACACAATAAATAAATCGCTGTAAAATCTAAAAGATTATGCTATTTTTTCCCTACATGGGTAAACAATGCAAACTACAAAGAGGACACAGTTAACATTAAGACATTAACATCAGTAGGTTTCCTGATACAAAAACATACAAGTCATCAGAAAAAAAAAAAAAATGTGATGCTTATCATTGTACAGGAAAACATATTGGACATAAGATGCCAAAAAATTGCCATCATTTTTTGTATTTACACAGATCTGATTATTCTGATGACTTTGCAACTTTTGTTTGCAAAAGAAACTGTTATAAATGATGCTAACAGAAAATTAACATCTCAGGATGAACCAAACTGGTAATCATCTTAAACCATTTTCCTTCTAATTTTCCTAGCTTCCATTACTGGAAATTTTTTAAAGAAAATTCAACAAACATCTCACATTTGGAAATACATTTTATATTTTAAAAAGTGAATACTTTGGCAGGCTAGATAATCTTCAAGCAAACACCAGTATTTTAAAATGTGTTCTCAGGAAACCTAAAAGGTTTATTTTTGGCAAAACGAGTCAACATGCTGTCAGTCATCTCCTCCAAGATGCAATTACAGTCAGAACTAAATAATTTTGAGCTTCCGGCAACAGATATATTCAAAAAGGTTTCCATAGACCTACAAGAAAATTCACCTTATCTAAAAGAACCAGAAAAAAAAAACTTACTTAAGCTATTTTTCTAGCAGCTAGATCATGATGGAAAAACTTGTTTATCAGCTGGTTTTTATTATTGAAAATTACCTTCAAGTAGCAAATCATTATAATTAGTTTCCCTTTTATAAATTGCCAAGAAATTCTTTGTCACCAATGTAAAATTTTCTAAGAAGTGAGAGCAAATTGAAAAGCCACTTGCAATTTGTTGCAGCTTTTACTGTGACTATTTTACTCTTACTCTGTGAACTTAAATTGCACATCATCTACCTTACTTCCAGATGTTTTAAACATGTGTCTATCCTCTGAATATCTCACAAAAGAAGTTATGATATGAGTAATATTATTTCTGTAGTGCATTTGTGGAAACTAAAACAAGAATATAAAAATTGATTCATCAAATGCAAGTCAAAACTACAACGAGATATCACCTCACACCAGTCAGAATGGCCATCATCAAAAAGTCTACAAACAATAAATGCTGAAGAGGGTGTAGAGAAAAGGGAACCCTCTTGCACTGTTGGTGGGAATGTAAACTGCTACAGCCACTATGGAAGATGGTATGGATATTCCTTAGAAACCTAGGGGAAAAAATCACCATATGATCCAGTAATCCCACTCCAAGCATATACCCTGAAGAAAACAAAACTGAAAATGACACATGTACCCCAGTGTTCATTGCAGCACTATTTACAATAGCTAGAACATGGAAGCAACCTAGATGTCCATTGACAGATGAATGGATAAAGAAGTGTGGTACATATACACAATGGAATATTACTCAGTCACAAAAAGAAACACATTTGAGTCAGTTCTAACGAGGAGGATGAACCTAAAGCCTATTATACAGAGTGAAGTAAGTCAGAAACAGAAAGATAAATATCGTATACTAATGCATATATATGGAATCTAGAGAGATGGTCTGGATGAATTTATTTGCAGGGCAGCAATGGAGAAACAGACATAGAGAACAGACTTATGGACATGGAGAGAGGGTGAGATGTATGGAGAGAGTTACATGGAAACTTACATTACCAAATGTAAAATAAATAGCCAATGGGCATTTTCTGTATGTCTCAGGGAACACAAATATGAGCTCTGTATCAACCTAGAGCAGTGGGATGGAAAGGGAGATTCAAGAGGGAAGGGACATACCTATGGCTGATTCATGTTGATGCTTGACAGAAAACAACAAAATTCTGTAAAGAAATTATCCTTAAATTTAAAAAAATAATTTTTTTAAACTGACACGTCAAATATTTAAAGATTTTTAGTGTTATAGGTGGTAATCCAACCACTGCTTTCTGCTAAGTCTCAAAACACAAATGTCATTGTCAAACTATAAGTAAAATGTACCAGGGAAAAATTGTTTCAATAAATGTATGAAATATTATAATTTATGACTATAGTATTTGTACCAAGAGACATTGCTGAGATCTCTTTTCTAAATCCTGGTACATCATATGATTAAGAAGTAATAGTAGACTGTTTAAATATGAAAGTTTAAAGATTAACTTTAATATAACTGAATACTATTTTGCACTGATTCATGCTAAATAGAAGAAAAATTGAGGATATGTGAATCAGATGCCTTGTGGATATGAATCTTGATATTCTAAAGTTATTCTTTCTCTCAATAGAGTGATTTTACTGTACAAGTAAGTGAAAGTGTCTTTTTCCATAGCTTCCCTGGTCATTCTAAGCCTATCTCATTAACACACTGCCCAGGAAGTTACCTTAACAACACTAAAAAAAGGAAGAAAACTGCTATTTAAAGTCAAGTTTTCATCTATTTCCAACACAGAATGTATTCTACAGTGGGCATGATCGGAAATCAGAGAAAAGCTAGTATGTTTATTCACTGTTAAATGGTCCATCTAAATATCTAGACAGATCTATTTCATCAGGGTATTATATATTATACAATATTACCTCTTTCTCCTAAACATAATGTTTATATAAATTGAGAAACAATGTCCCACTTGTGGATATTATTGAAGAATGTTTAAGTTTAACTTCATTTATGTTTATTATTTCACAGCTCTTTATGCTTTAAATTGAGTCAGTTGATTAATCTGAAAATATTTATATTGAGCTCCTGCTCTATTTCAGTTCCTACAGTGATTTAAAGTTGATTCCTCATGAAGCTCACCTACAAAGAATGAGCTTTCTATAAAGTATTCATAACTCAACAATATAATTCAAATTTTATGTTCTGCCTAAAATTATTAGTATACAATGGCAAAAACCCTTTAGTAATAAAAATAGTCATAATATACTCAAATTTTGCATATCTTTTTTCTTTGTTATTTAGAAATTTTTAATTTGGAGTTCTTTTAATTTAGTACATATTAAAATATAAACTAAAAGAACAGAGAAGACATTGAATATAAATGCAATCTCAGTATCACATAAAGGATATTTCACATAAAAGAAAACTTGAAGGGCTAAAACGAAAATGAAAAGTTTTACCTTATTAATAATTTTAAAAATGCAAATTTTAGTCAAAATAAAATGACATTTTACACCCACTAATTTTTTAAAAAATAGGAAGTTCTGATACTGCCACATGTTAACTGGTGGGAGAATGAATTAATACAGTACTTGGAAAAGAATTTAGCATTATCTCATAGAGTTATATATTTGCAAATTCAGGACTTGGAAGCCATTTCTAGATGAATATCTTAGAAAACTCTTAAGCATGTGTCTTAAGGGACCTGTAGAAAATATTTATGGCATCAACAGATATCAAATTGAAAAAACTCAAAATGACCATATACTATATTTATGTATAGATAGATATGTTCTGGGAACACTATATAACAGTGAAAATGAGTGATCTGCTAGATACATCAAATGAATGAATATTAGAAACATATCATTGGATGTAAAAAGAAAGATACAGATTACTTATAGTATTATACCATTTATATAAATTTCAAAAGCACACAAGCTCAGCAATAAAAGTACACAATATATAGAAAAACTAAAATGAAAAGAAAAACACAGAAGGTCCATATGATCAAATTTGTTTTGGAGGGAGACAATGTCAATATCTGGAATGTCTAAATTACTAATATTCCATTTGCAAATTTGTAGCTGAAAACCAATTTATTGTTTTTTGATTTGTCCTAACTGCTTTATATTTATTCTTTGATTTGTCCTAACTGATTTTTGTACTGGTTCCTCACAATAACACTATATAGTAGATACAACTGTTATTTCATAACACACATGAAAAAACTGACGCACAAAGATATGAAATAACTTTATCAAAGTCACTCTGCTTATAAGATGTAAAACTGGAATTTGAACAGATAATCAAGAAACTGAAGGTAGCCTTATAGCCATTATACTGTACTAATTTGTTGCATTAAAAAATAATTTGTGGCCAAGATGGTAGAGAAGAAAGATCTGAGCTTACCTCCTCTCATGGGCACACAAAAATTATAACTATTTACAGAGCAGCTATCTATGCAAAAGACATTAAGTCTAGAAGAAAATATTTTCCCAACACTAAAGATATAAAGAAGGAATCGCAATGAGACAGGAAGGAGAAACAGAGACACAATATAGTCAAGATTCATAACCCCCAGGTAGGTGATCCACAAAGGGGAGGATAATCACAGTTGTGGAGGTTTCCCCAAGGAACAAGGGGTTCAAGTCCCACATCAGGCTCCCCAGCCCAAGAATCCTACATTGGGAAGACATGTCCCCAGAACATCTGGCTTTGAAGGCCAGCAGCATTTGTGTATGGGAAAGCCAGGGGGGTATAGGAAACAGAGACTCTATTCTTACAAGACATGTGTAAATGTCACAAGTTCTGAGACCCAGTACTGAGACATTCATTTGAAAGGAGACTGAGTCAGACCAACTTACTGATCTTAGAGAGCCTCCCAGAGAGGCAGGAGGCAACCTGGGGATAAAGAGGCTGGTGGCAGCCATTAGTGGGAGTTCATCCCACCACGAGGACTGTGGTGCTAGCAAACACCATTTTGGAATCTTCCATCTTACTTAATAGTGTCAGACTTACTTGCTTCCCGCAGGGTGGCACCAGCACTAGGCCCATGAGGCCCCACAGCCAGCTGCCCTGGATCCTGACTCCACCCACCAGTGGCTCAGTACCAGCCCTGGGATCACTGAGACCAAGACTGATGGGCAGCCACACTGGGACGTGGACCTGCCCACCAGCAGGCTGGCAGTCATGACATGAGGCAGGGACTGACAGTCAATTAGGCCAGGGGCCAGCCCTACCTACTAGTGTGCCTTCAGTGGTCAACCCGGCCACAACAGAGGGCCCACACAGCCCACAGAGGGATCATCCTACAGCATACAGCTCTGGTCACCAGAGGGAAAGCGCTGCTGGGCCCCAAAGGATGTCTCCAACATACAGTCACTTCTCTAAGACTAGAAAACCTAACTGACCTATCTAATACATGAAGATCTTTTTTTGTATAGTTCTGTGTATTCTTGCCACCTCTTTTTAACATGTCTGCTTCTTAGGTCCAAACCATTTCTGTCCTTAATTGTACCCATCTTTACATGAAATGTTCCCTTAGTATCTCTAATTGTCTTGAAGAGATCTTTAGTCTTTCTCATTCTATTGTTTTCCTCTATTTCTTTGCACTGATCACTGAGGAAGGATTTTTTATCTCTTCCTGCTATTTTTGGAACTCTGCATTCAAATGGGTATATCTTTCCCTTTCTCCTTTGCCTTTAGCTTCATTTCTTTTCTCAGCTATTTCTATCTTCATGACCCAGATAACCACAATGGTGTGATCACTTACCTAGAGCCAGACATCTGGAGTGTGAAGTCAAGTGGGCCTTAAAAAACATTACTAGGAACAAAGCTAGTGCGGGTGATGGAATTCCAGTTGAGCTATTTCAAATCCTAAAAAAATAATGCTATGAAAGTGCTTCAATCAATGTGCCAGGAAATTTGGAAAATTCAGCAATGGCCACAGGACTGGAAAAGGTCAGCTTTCATCCCAATCCCAAAGAAAGGCAAAGCCAAAGAATGTTCAAACTACCACACAATTGCACTCATCTCACATGCTAGCAAAGTAATGCTCAAAATTCTCCAAACCAGACTTAAACAGTATGTGAACCATGAACTTCCAGATGCTCAAGCTGGATTTTAAAAAGGCAGAGGAACCAGAGATCAAATTGCCAACATCTGTAAGATCATTGAAAAAGCATCTACTTCTGCATTATTGACTACGCTAAAGCCTTTGACTGTGTGGATCACAATAAACTATGGAAAATGCTGAAAGAGATGGGAATACCAGACCACCTGATTGGCCTCTTGAGAAACCTGTATGCAAGTCAGGAAGCAACAGTTAGAACTGGACATGGAACAACAGACTGGTTCCAAATAGGAAAAGGAGTATGTCAAGGCTGTATATTGTCACCCTACTTATTTAACTTCTATGCAGAGTACATCATGAGAAATGCTGGACTGGAAGTAGTACAAGCTGGAATCAAGACTGCTGGGAGAAATATCAATAACCTCAGATATGCAGATGACACCATCCTTATGGCAGAAAGTGAAGAGGAAATAAAAAGCCTCTTGATGAAAGTGAAAGAAGAGAATGAAAAAGCTGGCTTAAAGCTCAACATTCAGAAAACTAAGATCATGGCATCTGGTCCCATCACTTCATGGCAAAAAGATAGGGAAACAGTGGCTGACTTTATCTTTTTGGTCTCCAAAATCACATGCAGATGGTGATTGCAGCCATTAAATTAAAAGATGCTTATGCCTTGGAAGGAAAGTTATGACCAACCTAGACAGCATATTAAAAAGCAGAGACATTACTTTGCCAGCAAAGGTCCATCTACTCAAGGCTGTGGTTTTTCCAGTGGGCATGTATGGATGTGACAGTTGGACTGTGAAGAAAGCTGAGCACCAAAGAACTGATGCTTTGGAACTGTGGTGTTGGAGAAGACTCTTGAGAGTCCCTTGGACTGCAAGAAGATCCAACCAGTCCCTCCTAAAGGAGATCAGTCCTGGGTGTTCATTGGAAGGACGGATGCTGAAGCTGAAACTCCAATTCTTTGGCCACCTCATGCGAAGAGTTGACTCACTGGAAAAGACCCTGATGCTGGGAGGGATTGGGGGCAGGAGGAGAAGGGGAAGACAGAGGATGAGATTGCTGGATGGCATCACTTACTCGATGGACATGAGTTTGAGTAAACTCCCGGAGTTGGTGATGGACAGGGAGGCCTGGCGTGCTGCCATTCATGGGGTCACAAAGAGTTGGACAGGGCTGAGTGACTGAATTGAACTGAACTGAAAGACTGAACTGAGCTATCTAATACATACAAATAAACACAGAGAATTAGGCAAAATGAGTAGAGACAGGAATATTTTGCAAGTGAAAGAAGAGGATAAAAAAAACCTAAACAAAGTGGAGATAAGCTATCTACATGATAAAAAGTTCAAGGTAATGATCATTAAGACACCCTACAAAATTAGAAGATGTGCTATAAAGTTAGATCTTTGTTTCTATGACAAAGATCAAGGAGGTTTCATTAGCAATTCACTGATGAATTAAGGAGAAATGAACTCTCTCAGTTGAAGCAAGTCTGTGACATTTGATGAATCAGAGCTCACACTTACAAAACCTAAATTGCAGACAGTGATGGGTAATTCTCCTTTCAATTAAGCTCACTGAATGGAGTGTGTCTGCTCAAAACAAATAGCTATAGAGAGAAGATAAAAGGAAAGAGAGCTGGCTGATAAAGAAAGAACTGATAAAGAAATGGGTCATTCCTCAAAGAGTTGTATATAAAAGTGTTAGTGAACATAACGCTTTCACATTTCAAGGACTTACAGCAGGTATGTAAATCAAACACACACATAAAATGGTAAAAATACTTCAAATAAACTCAGGTACAAGTTAAGACTCAACTAAACACTTCTTCAGGAACTCTGAAATCCTACTATTGAAGTGTCATCACTTGTGTCCATAAGGTAAACAACAATGGTATATTATTAATTATAAAGGTTTTCCATTTTTATCACCACCCAATAAATGATTTTAGATCTTCTAATAGGTTAAGAACTGTTTAGAAGTATGGGAAGTAACAAACATCAATACACTAGATAAAACATAACTATACTCCTACTCTGTGCTGGTAAATATCAAGGCACAGATATCTTATTTTCAATTTCACAAATATTCTCTGAGGTAGTCAATATCTGTATTCTAATCTTGTAGTTGAAGAAAATATGTGTCAATACAGTTAAATAATACCTACAGAGTTACGCATCTCGCAAGACATACACCAGATTTCAAATAAAATCTGACACTAGCTTCTAATCCAATATTACCTGAGCAATTACACCCCACTACCATGACTACCTCGGATGTGGGGAGGCTCCTCTCGGCCGCAACTCCTGCTCTGTCACAGCCTGTTGCTCTCAGTCCCTACCCCTGACCTTGGGCGAGGGGTAGCTCCTCACAGCCACACTTCTGCGCGGTCTGTCGCAGCCGGCGCGCTTCAGCGCGGTCCAAGTTGGCTTAAAGTTCAACATTCATAAAACTAAGATCATGGCATCTGGTCCCATCACCTCATGGGAAATAGATGGGGAGACAGTGGAAACAGTGTCAGACTTTACTTTTGGGGGCTCCAAAATCACTGCAGATGGTGACTGCAGTCATGAAATTAAAAGATGCTTACTCCTTCGAAGGAAAGTTATGACCAAACTTGATAGCATATTAAAAAGCAGAGACATTACTTTGCCAAAAAAGATCCATCTGATCAAGGCTATGGTTTTTCCAGCGGTCATGTATGGATGTGAGATTTGGACTGTGAAGAAAGCTGAGCACCAAAGAATTTCTGCTTTTGTGGTGTTGGAGAAGACTCTTGAGAGTCCCTTGGACCGCAAGGAGATCCAACCAGTCCATCCTGAAGATCAGTCCTGGGTGTTCATTGGAAGGACTGATGCCGAAGCTGAAACTCCAGTACTTGGGCCACCTCATGGGAAGAGTTGACTCACTGGAAAAGACCCTGATGCTGGGAGGGATTGGGGGCAGGAGGAGAAGGGGAAGACAGAGGATGAGATGGCTGAATGGCATCACCAACTCTTTGGGCATGAGTTTGAGTGAACTCCGGGAGTTGGTGATGGACAGGGAGGCCTGGCGTGCTGCGATTCATGGGGTCGCAAAGAGTCAGACACGACTGAGTGATTGAACTGAACTGAACTGACCATGACTACTTGGAGAAGGCAATGGCAACCCACTCCAGTACTCTTGCCTGGAAAATCCCATGGACGGAGGAGACTGCAGTCCATGGGGTCACTAAGAGTCGGACATGACTGAGCGACTTCATTCTCACTTTTCACTTTCATGCATTGGAGAAGGAAATGGCAACCCACTCCAGTGTTCTTGCCTGGAGAATCCCAGGGGTGGGGGAGCCTCCTGGGCTGCCATCTATAGGGTCGCACAGAGTCGGACACAAGTGACTTAGCAGCAGCAGCAAACTTGACTATTATCCTATATTTTATTTTTAAAATAAAGTTAATTTTTATTGTTTTTTCTTGATTATAAGGTAATATTTTATCAGTATGAAAGAAATAAAGTGTAAAGAAAAAGTAAATATTTCATAATGCCATCACACAAAGATAGCATTTCATATATATTCATATTATTTTTCCTAAGGATACAAACACACATAAATATTTTAAAGAGAGAGAGAGATGGCCTTGTGTACATGAACTATGTTGTTTGCACTTCTTATAATTATAATAATTATTATGATTATACATACCTGTAGTTCATTTATTTTATTGCCATAAAATATTCTAATGTACAGACTTCTGTGTGTGTGCTCAGTCACGTCCAACTCTTTGCAACCTCATGGACTGTAGCTTGCCAGGCTCCTCTGTCTGTGGAATTTTCCAGGCAAGAATACTAGAATGGGTTGCCATTTCCTCCTCCAGAGGATCTTCCAACCAGGGGATCAAACCCACATCTGCTGCATCTCCTGCATTGGCAGGTGGATTCTTCACACTGTGCTACCTGGGAAGCCCCTGATATCATAGACATACCACAACTTATATATCATTTCTACTTTAGATGGATATTTGGGTTGTTTTCAGTTTGATGCTACTGCAAGTAACTACTATAAGCATTGTTTTATATGCAGTTTTGTTTTATATGCAGTTTTATGTACATATCATATACTGGTTCTCTAATGGGGAAAAATGAGACCCATATATGGCATTGAACAAAATTCTAACAGTTACAAACTACCACTGGTGTAAAAGTCAGATCACAAATTTAACTGCTGGCTCTCTGAGCTAATCCTAGCTGATTTGAGCACATAGTCACTTATACTAAGATGGGGATATATAATTATGTATATGCACATATATTAAATATATCACTTTATATTATATATAATTGCTAGATTATAGAATTTGTACATGATCAACTTTAGGAAATAATGCCAAATAGTTTTCCAAATTAATAGGACCAATCTACACACTCACCAACATTACATGAGAGTTCCCATTATGTATTAAACTGTTATTTTAGTCATCCAAGAGAGCATGCCATAGTATGTTAATTTGATCTTATTTTTCATTTTCCTGATTACCAATGAGCTTGCCCACTTTTATGAACATTTATGGCTATTTTTAATTTTCCTATGCCTCTTAAAGTCAGTTACTGATTTTCTGCTTAGTTGTCTATATTTTCTGAATGATTTCAGATATATTCATATTTTATGTGTTGAAAGTTTCTTCACCAAGATTACAATTTGCATTTTCACTGTCTTAATGGAGTTGTTTGATGAACAATCTTAATGTACTCAAATGTATTCATGGTAATCTCCTGTTTCAGAGTTTTTGTTTTGTTTGAGATATATTTATTTCACTCATCTGAGATCATGAAAGTATTTTCCTTTATTGTTCTCCAGATTTTTTTTATTGCTTTGCTTTTTGTATTTTGATCTATGTTTTACATAAAAGACAGTTTTCTGTATAACATGAAGTAGAAGCCAAATTTCATTTTTTTTTTTTTTCATTTTTAATTTTATGGATATAAAGTGTCCCAGCATGATTTATTGAAAAATATTTTCTGTTCCCAACTCTGGAGTAGCACTCTATTTATAAATTAAGACTCCACATATGCTTGGGTCTTTTTCTGGGATCTGTACTTTATTCCACTGCTTTACTTGTCTATCTTTACATGAATATCATGCTGTCTTATTTAGAGTAGCATTATAAAAATTCTGGATAGAACAAACCCATTCACTTTGTTCCTCTTCAAGAACATTATGAAAGTGAAAGTGAAGTCTTGTCAGACTCCTTGCAACCCCATGGACTGTAGTCTACCAGGCTCCTTCGTCTGTGGAATTTTCCAGGCAAGAGTACTGGAATGGGTTGCCATTTCCTTCTCCAAGGGATCTTTCCGACCCAGCAATCAAACCTGGGTCTCCCGTATTGCAGGCAGACACTTTACCATCTGAGCCACCTATAGCTACTTACAAAAATAAATGTTAACACACTTAATGAAATATAATTGTGTTACAATAAACATCTCATATTTAAACTGTTAATTTAATGTTTTTAACATGTATGCACCCATAAAACATAATCACAAATTAAGATAATTAATATATCCATCCCACAACATAGTTTTCTTGTTTTCCTCCCATGTTATTGTTCCATGGAGTGCTCTCTAGAGAATCATTCTTAACCTTTTCACTTAAAGCAATAGCTTTTAACATTCTAGAATCTGTTTTCCATCTATTATTTTCTTCCATCCTCTTTTTGTAGTTAATGATATATCAAACTATGATTCCTAAAGTTTTCAGTTAACAATAAAAGCATTTTCCAATATCAATACATATATTTCACATTTCAAGATACACAAGTATCCACCATGTGCATGAGCTACATTTAATTTAATCAACATTTGCTTTAAGTTCTTCTGGCTCATTGGAAAAGAACCTGATGCTGGAAAAGATTGAGGGCAGGATGAGAAGGGGGCAACAAACGATGGGATCATTGAATGGCTTCACCAACTCAAAGGACATAAGTTTGAGCAAACTCCAGGAGATAGTAAAGGACAGAGGAGCCTGGTGGGCTGCAGTCCATGGAGTTGCAAAGAGTTGGACATGACTTAGCAACTGAACAACAATAAGAAAATCATATAAGAATAAATATTAAATGAATATACCATTTAATCATTACTCTTTAACTTATATTGAAATATTCACCCATATAAAGTTATCGTGATCATCTTTGTACAAAAACTTTGACATCACCCTGATTATTTCCTTGCTGCTGCTGCTGCTGCTGCTGCTAAGTCGCTTCAGTCATATCCAACTCTGCGACCCCATAGACGGCAGCCCAGGAGGCTCCCCCTTCCCTGGGATTCTCCAGGTAAGAATAATGGAGTGGGTTGCCATTTCTTTCTCCAATGTATGAAAGTGAAAAGTGAAAGTGAAGTCACTCAGTCTTGTCCGACTCTCAGTGACCGCACGGACTGCAGCCTACCAGGCTCCTCCGTCCATGGGATTTTCCAGGCAAGAGTACTGGAGTGGGTTGTCATTGCCTTCTCCGATTATTTCCTTAGTATATGGATAAATAAAAATGAATTTTCTAGAAGAAAAGAAGCAATGTTTTAGAAAAAGACTCACAGAAAACGAACTCATAGTTGCTGGGGGAAAGGGATAATTAAGGGCTTCGGGAAGGTCACGTACACACTGCTATATTTAAAATGGATAATCGACGAAAACTTATTGTATAGCACATGGAATGCAGGTCAATGTTATGTGCCAGCCTAGATGGGAGAGGCTTTGCGGGGAGAATGGATACATGTATATGGCTGAGTCTCCTCACGGTTCACCTGAAACTATCACAACATTATTAATTGGTTATACCCCAATGCAAAATGTATTTGGTGTTAAAAAAAATTAAAAAACAAAGAGGAAGCATTGTTTTACAGACTTTCCATACATATCCTCATGCAGATTTCCAAAATAAATGTATCAGTTTTCCCTCTTGCAGAATATTTATAAATGCTTCTATATTACCATGTGTTAGTCGCTCAGTCATGCCCAACTCTTTGCAACCCCATGGACTGCAGCCCACCAGGCTCTTCTGCCCATGAGATTTTCCAGGCAAGGATTCTGGAGTGGGTTGCCATTTCCTTCTCCAGGGGATCTTCCCAACCCAGAGATCGAACCCAGATCTCCTGCATTGCAAGCAGATTCTTTACTGACTGAGCTACAAAGAAAGCCCTCTATATTACCATACTATCATTAAATGGCAATTTCTGAAGTCATGCTAATTTGATAAACAGCAAATATATTACTACTAAGTATTTCTTTGAGTTTTTGTGATATTTAATCAATTTATGACTCTCTTCTCAGAAATTTTTGTTTTTAACCCTTTTCTTTTTTTCCTATTAAAGTTTTTTTTTTTTTGGGGGGGGGGTTTGGCTTTGCAGATGAGGGTCATGAAAGAAAGAACAAAATAAAAGATGACACTGTGAGAAAATATTAATAATTACAAATGCATAAAGAATTTGCTAAGATTGTTTATGTTTCTCTTTGAATACCTAATAGAAGCACAAAGGGAGTTTTCTAAAGTTCTTATTTTCCAAGTTTTATTTTTCTATAATATTGAATTATTTTCGTAAGGAGAAAACTTAAGGAAGCCAGTCATTCAACATAAAAAATCCCCTATAGCTACAATATCCATCCCCACTTTTATTATTTCTTTCTTTCTTTGGCATAAAAAATCTTCTTTATTTGGTACTCATATTTCACTACTTCAAAATATCTATATTACCCTACTTTTATTATTATTCTTACAATCAAGGATCTTTTTCCACCTTTCCTGATGACAGTGCTAAGAAACGCAAGCACATCTAAGGATTCCACCTGGGAAGCTCTCCTTAAGGTTATACTGTCTATAAATAGTATCTTTTGGAAAAATCACTATTTCACTATTGTCTACTCATTGGCCACCCACTGCAGCTCCACCTGGAATATGCTAAATTGAGAGTTGCCCCTTTGAGAAACAGATCTCAAAAATAGCCAAAGCATCTGCCTGTAAGACTTTGATTTATGGCTCTTATTTGAAATCACTGATGGTCTTTTCAGTACACAGTCTTAAAGATATCACCTTTTCTTTATATAGCACATATTCAGTGATCACTCTTCCTGTACCAGGCACTTCTCTAGACATTGGTATAGGGCAGTGAAAATAAAAAAACAGAAAAGGATCCCGATTTCATGGAATTTACATTCTAGTAAATATCTCTCTGAATAAGCAGCATCTTGCTGTACCTCATTTTCATCTATTCCAAAAGTAGACACCAAAAAATCTGAGATGTCTAGGGACATCTAACTACATATGGTTTCAGTGGCCCATTTTTTTTTAATAACCTCACATATCCCTTTCCACATGGAAAAATACACAATACATTAAACTTTAAATGCATGTCTTCGTATTAAAGAAGAATATGGGAATAGATTGTTTTAAGTCTTTCATTTGACAATTATTCATCCATAGAGACACATATGCATGAACATGATGAGCCACAATGAAGTCACATACATGAGGGAAAATATATGATACGAAATTAAACTGCTATTAAAATATCAGTCAATTTTTATTGAGCATTTACCATGTACCTGGAATTTTCCTATCCCATTTACTTAAATTGATGTGTGAAATACTCTGAAAAAATGAAAGTGAAAGCATTAGTCCCTCAGTCATGTCTGACTCTTTGAGACCCCATGGACTGTAGCCCGCCAGACTCCTTTGTCCACGGAATTCTCCAAGCAAGAATACTGGAGTGGGTTGCCATTCCCTTCTCCAGAGGATCTTCCCAACCCAGGGATTGAACCCACATCTCCTGCATTGCAAGCAGATTCTCTACCATCTAAGCTCTAGAGAAAGCCTAACACAGAGGTCTAAATAACTTGCACAAAAGAACAGTGATTAAAGAGAGGAAACAGGTAGAGGCAAAGAGCAGAGGAAAGACTCACAGTATTTTTAACCACTATGCTATGATGATTTCACGCATTTAATAGTGTCTTAGAGTAAGATTTTAGTTCAGTTTAATTTGAGCCAAATAAAAAATTACCATTTGTATCTAGTCTAATGTTAAAATAATTAATAGAACTCCAGGGCTATTAAGAGATGAAGCTGCATAAAAGGAGTAAGAATAATGTGCATGTACTGCAAATAGGGGTTTCTTTTTTTTTTTTTTTTTTTTGGTCTTTTATATATTGATTTTTTTTTTCAGATTTGCCTAAATATTCTGGCAAACAGAGTGGTCTCTGAATGTTTTACTTTGAGATAGCACTCCTCATTGAAAGGATTCATCTATCTGTAAAAATTTCACCCTGCTGCATCTGTCTCCCTAGCTTGGTGTCTTCTTTCTTCAAAAAATTGTATTTCTGCAAATTACAGTTCTTTTCATAATAAAAATGAGTCCCAGAACTTTCAAACTGCACATTAGAAGTGAATTGCTATGTAGAAATAAAAAATTACACTTCTCAAAACTAATTTCTTTCTGGAAACTCACCATCTCCTGGTGAATACTCACTCATTCCTACTGGCACTGTCTCACAGACCTCTAATTCCTCTTCTTTAATTTAAACACATTAATCCAAGTTTGGAAAGAAATATATTCAAACTGAAACTTTGTTGGAGTAAGGGGGTCATTCAAAGAATCTGCTGAAAGCTGAAGGATAGCCAAGGCTAAAGAGACACTTTGCATGTGCGCATGGGTGCTCAATCACTCAATCGTGTCTGACTCTGTGACCCCATGGACTGTAGACTGCCAGGCTCCTCTCTCCAAGGAATTTCCCAGGCAAGGACACTGGAGTGGGTTGTCATTTTCTACTCCACGGCATCTTCCCAACCCAAGGATCAAACCCACATCTCCTGTCTCTCCTACATTGGCAGGTGGGTTATTTACCACTGAGCCACCTGGGAAGCCCAAAGACATGCAGAAGTTGGCATAAATCTAGAACATCTGTTTTGGAGTGTGTATTTTGCTCATTTCCAATCTCTCATTTATCATGGCTTCCTCCTTCTAAGCAGTTGCTTCCACGGGGCAGAGACTTCATTTAACCTGTACCAGTTCAAGTCTCAGACATCAAAGTAACAGGTCTCTCTGCTTACAGTTCTTCATTGGTTTCTCTTATATTCCTGGGGTAACTGATACCAAGTTGACCTACTTTTTTTTAGTATGTTCAACTCTTTAGGGTCTTCATAGGATAAGTGCTAATGGATATAAATTGGCAACCCTAAGACTTATGTACTCACAATAACTGGAGGAGAGAGTGGGAGAAGCTTAGAAGAAAATATCTTTTCTTTAACCTTTCTTCTTAATTTTAAGGCTGCCTTTCTAGTCAGAAAGTAGCCCTTAGGTAAGACCAGGAGAGACCATCGATATTTTAATCCTTTGTGGGTGTCTGATGATATCATGATCTATACAAAATAAAGCTAAAGTGTGATATGGTAGAAAACTATTTAAGTCTATTTAAACCATGGCTGAAAAGAGAACTATTCAGTCGCTGTAACCAAGGATGGATGAGTAAAAAAAAAAAAAAAAAAAAAAAAAAAAAGTATTGAGACAAACACTTTCAGAGGAATGGAGTTTGGAGGAAATGTCTTAGACTGAACAGATCTGATAGTCCTTCTATGTGGAACAGAAACTAGAGAAGTGTCCACAACTGCTGAGACTAAGAATGCAATGAATACTAAACACCTAATATAATTATAATTCCCTCTGTAGCTAATGACAACCTATTATGTGGACTCAGAGAAAAACAAAGCAGCAGCCTACCAAGAACTCTCAGAAATTCAGGAATGAAAAATGTGAAAATTCTAACAAAACTAGATACAAAATCTCTTAAATACAGAGTGAGAGGCAATTATTGAAATTATAACACAGAGACTGAAAACAAACTAAGATGAAATTCTTATTGCTATTTAGATACGATTATGAATGTTGTAATTGGTGAGAACAAGCAATATCCACACTTTCATAAGCACTTGAAGGATTATTGAACAAATCAGACAGTGACAGCAAACTGGCCTCAGGTTGGGCTTCCTGGGCTCTGACAGCAAAGAATCTGCCTGCAATGCAGGACACGGGTTCAATTCCTGGGTCGGGAAGACCCCCTGAAGAAAAGAATGGCAATTCACTCCAGTATTCTAGCTTGGAAAATTCCATGGACAGAAGACCTTGGTGGGCTGCAGTCCATGGGGTCACAAAGAGTTGAGCGACTTGATTGAGTGACTGAGCGACTAACACTTAAAACAAGTAACAACTAAATTTGAAGCAGCAGAGGCTGAGGGATTCTAAACAAAGAAAGAGGGCAAATGGTATTGTTCATGAAGCCCTCAGGGCAAGATCAAAGCCCCACTTTAGTTCATCTTTACTAATAACCTGTGAATGTAACATTATGAAAAGTTAATTGCGACTAGGAATGTGGAAGATACTAAAAAATACAAGATAATCAATTTGGGGAGAAAGAAAGTGATGCAGATTTAATTTAGGGGTGTGAAAATAGAACTAGGGTTTCAAAATAAATTTTTCCTCTTCAACCTATACTGAAGTGGGAAGAGATCATATTTCTAACCAGTAATAACAACTGTAGCTGTTCTTTGCTACATATCCATTAGATTCTAACTAGATTGTATGAGACAGGAAGGAAAATACCCTATTCCACAGCTGTGGTTCTCATTTGTGTACTTCCTCCCAATTCCCTGGCTCTACTTCTAAGTGGCCAACTGCTCCATGAATCTTCAAACTTTCCAGTTCAGTTTACTCATTTTTTATCCAAAATGCTCCATCTCAAACATGACCTTCCTTGCTGATCAACTTCCTTAAACTTATGACACAGCATCACTAGATCAAATTAATTTGTGATTCCTAAAAAGATCTATTCTCCTATTAACCAACATAGGTTTTCTTTCCTGGTTCTTGCCCAACTCTCAAGGTTTGGGTTCAGAATTTAGAATTTGACCTAGCACCTTCACCAGATTATATGGATTCTATTTCTTCTTGTTACTGTTTCAAAAACAAAAGGAAAAAAATCTCAAAAATATGCTCCGTGAACACTAGGTATTTAGCACCTTCACCAGATTATATGGATTCTATTTCTTCTTGTTACTGTTTCAAAAACAAAAGGAAGAAAATCTCAAAAATATGCTCCGTGAACACTAGGTATTTAGTCCAAACTAAATGGTTATCATTACATATGTATAAATTACTTTCAGAATTCATATTATATGTGAATAGGTAGTAGGAATCAAACTATAGAAGTACCCCTAGAATTCCAATTGTTTCTGACCTTGTGATGGAATTTATTAAACTGCATTCTATGACAACAGAACACATAGGGGATTTGCAAAATTTAATGTCTTTTTTGCATTAAAATTATTGCGCTATTGTTTTTTTAACTTTGAAGGACTAGTGACAATGATAATATATTTAGACCTAATGGGGGAATGATACCATTCCACTCTACCATTCAGTCTCTGATAGTTTCATTTTTTAGCAGAAAGACACTGCTTTATTCCTATTATACAATTCCTTCCTGAATGTTTTCCACACTGCTGTACTGTGCAACAATCTGTTCTAAACTTTAAACACACTGCCCTGCCTTGAGGATAGTGACTAGCCAGATCCCAGATATGACATTATGTGATTTCCTGTCAGTTCTCTCTCTCTAGTTGGTTTAAGCCACAAGTCTGAGGCTACTTTTGTAACAATAACTTGATGAAAAAATGGTGAAAAGTCGCTCAGTTGTGTCCAACTCTTTGCGACCCCATGGACTGTAGCCTACCAGGCTCTTCCTCCATGGGATTTTCCAGGCAAGAATACTGCAGTGGGTTGCCATTTCCTTCTCCAAACAATAACTTAAGGGGCATTTATTTGTAAGATGATGGACATATTGATAGCAATGCATTAAAATTGGTTTTAGTCACACATTTATACATTTTTACATAACTTTCTTCCTGAGGAATTTATTTTTGAAAATGTTCAACTTTTTATAAACACTCTATATATGATATGTATATATAAAGTAAAATATGTATGATTTATTGGTTCTTATTATCTGCCAGCTCTGGGAAAAGCAATTTACATCCACTATCTCATTTTTATCTCCATTAAAACACAATGAAAAAAAAATTTCTGAGGCACAGAAAATTAAACCACTTTCCCCACGTCACATAATTAGTGCAGAAGTCACTATACTATATATTAACTGTGTCAGCAAAGATGGGTGCCTACCAGTGGGGGCTGTGGCAGAATTTCCCCAAGCTTTCCCCCACACGTTGACATCTGACATTTGACAATAGTCCGGACTCTAAACCAGATGACATTCAGTAAATGGAATTCAGAGGCCCAGGCTCTGCAGGGAGGTGGTGAGTGAACTATACTCCCAAGTCTAACATAACAGGAAGAGCCCTATCCTCACTATCAGTCACTTTGTAAGCAAGAACCCAGTGTTCTAATTGTTCAGTGGCTAAGTCATCGCTGACCCCATGGCCTGTAGCATGGCAGAGCCTCTGTCCTCTACTGTCTACCAGAGTTTGCTCAAATTCATGTACATGGAGTAGATGATACTACCTAACCATCTCATCCTCTGTTATCTTCTCTTTTGCCTTTATCTCTCCCAGTGTCAGGGTCTTTTCCAATGAGTCGGCTCTTTGCATCAGGTGGCCCAAGTACTGAAGCTTCAGCTTCAGCAACAATACTTCCATTGAATTTTTCTTCCTATTGAATATTAAGACTTGATTTCCTTTAGGATTGAATGGTTTGCTCTCCTTGCAGTCCAAGGGACTCTCAAGAGTCTTCTCCAGTAGTGTTCTAACAGGCAACTACAAATAACTTTGACATTTCAGTGGCTATATATTTTCCACTCTCATCAGGAGACTAAAGTCTGTTAGATAAATTCATCATATTAGTTTCTAAATATTTTATAGTAACAGGTTAAAATGAATCTCAAATTAAAATAAGCTAAAATGTAGAAAGCCCAAACTAATTAATTCATCATAAGTATGAGGTATTGTTCTAGAAATTGTAAGCATTATTTTAGTCTATGCATTAGTCTATTTTCTGGAGAAGTGCCGGGAAGCGGTACACAAGATCCCACCCATGACAAGGTCATGAGGGAGAAAACCTGACAGGCAAGGCAGATCAGGTTTTCAGGGCCCCCGGTGCTCACCTTAAAGATGATATCTGTCTTTCTGATGCCTGCCTCCATAGACTACTCCCTAATTTCTGTGACACGGGTAGAAGGCCTTCCCCGATCTCTCTCCAAACAGAATCAACTTAGAACTTTAATTAATATGTCCGCTGGACGGCCGTATCCTATAAGCTTATCCAGGATGAAAGGAGTGTTTCAATTTAGACCCCTTTGCTGGCATTCTAGCCTGCTTGGCAAATGTGTACTAATGCACATGACAGCTCACAACACCTTAATCATAAACAGCATAAAGAACCTGATCACACAAAAGGCCCTAATAGGCACAGAGCCCTTTGGGGGTGAGGAAACCCTATTAGAGAACACAAAAATATTATTCTTAAAGTGGTTATAGTTAAAGATTTAGAAAAATAAGAGTTCAGAATTCTTCATTTTAACCAGGAATGCTAAACAGGGGCTGCCTCACCGGAGCTGCAGAGTCTTTGTGTTGTAAACCTTTTAGATAAATTTAACTGATACCTTCTGCAAAAGGACTGACCTTTGTGTTCATTAAAGAATAGATTACAGGAAAACAGCCTTGCATTCACCTAGGTCATAAAATGTCAACAGGCCCCAAGGCCAGAAGATAATGTACAAGATTCTCACAAAGAAGTATGCAGAAAACACCCTGGTTTCATGAAGGATAAGCTGATGTAATATTAAACTATCTTCCCCTTAAAAAATGTACTAACTTAGAATATAAGCTATGGTAAAAAATAAAGATTTGCCAGACTCTGCTGCACCCCTCGTCTGGTCACTCTCTCTCTCTCTCTCTCTCTCTCTCTCTCTCTCTCTTTCTCTCTCCCTCGCAGACTTGGCCCTATCAAGGCTGGTCTCACGTGTCTTCTCTCGCCGACACCGTTCATCCTGAAGGTACCCCCTGGATCCTGCCGAGGTTGGACCCCAGCAGGGAAGAAATATACTACATGACTGCAGGAAAACATGACTACATGACTACATTCTCTGCCAGGAAAAGCTTAGAGAACAAACACACTATATGGTCTTCGGATTTTTATCACATCCATATAAGGTACAACTCATCACATTAGAAGCTTTCTCAAGGTCATTCAGCAACCATGATATCAGTCTGAAATCACTGAAGGGATCGTTCTAAATCTCTGGGATTTCAAGCATTTTAGGTGAGGATTTACTGGTCTGGATTCATCCATCTATTCCCTTCCATTATTATTCTTAAAGTTTCTTTTTTGGGGGTTAGTGGGATGAAGGCTTGTCTTTATTTTTTAAAAATCTTTTTGAATTATAGTTGTACAATATTTGTTACAGGTGTACAATACAGTGATTCACAATTGGAGTATAATCTTTAACATTTATAGTTTTTACAAAATATTGGATATATTCCCTGTGTTGCACAATATATCCTCATAGCTTAGTTTATACATAGTAGTTTCTACCTCTCAAGTCTGCTTCTTGAGATAGTTATTAGTTTATTGCATTTTTTTAGATTCCACATGTAAGTAATATTACAAAATACTGGTCTTTGTCTGACTTACTTCACTAAGCACAGTGCCCTTCAAGTTCACCCAAGTTGCTACAAAATGGCATTATTTCATTCTTATGTATGAGTAATATTCTATTTTATATATATATCACCCCTTCTTTTATAAATTTTCTTTTTACTCTCTGACATAAATGGCAGCAAGATCCCTTTTGGCCTACTTCCTACAGTAATGAATATAGAAACAAACAAATAGAACCCAATTAAATGTAAAAACTTTTGCACAGCAAAGGAAATCATAAACAAAACAAAAAGCAATGCAAAGAATGGGAGAAAATATTTTCAAATGAAGCAACCAACAGGGATTAATCTCTATAATACACAAACAGCTCATGAAGCTCAATAACAAAAAAACAAACAATCAAAAAATGGGAGAAGACCTAAATAGACATTTCTCCAAAGAAGATATACAGATGGCCAAGAAGCACATGAAAATATCCTCAGCATCACTAATTATTAGAGACATGCTAATCTAAACAATGAGGTATCACTTCACACCGGTCAGAATGGCCATCAACAATAAATGCTACAAACAATAAATGCTTGAGAGGGTGTGGAGAAAAGAGAACCCTTCTACATTGTGGAAATGTAAACTGGTATAGTTACTATGGAGAGAACAGCATGGAGGTTCCTTAAACAATTAAAATAGAACTACCATATGAGCCAGCAACCTCACTTGTGATCATATATCCTGAGAAAACCATAATTCAAAAATATACATGCATCCCAATGTTCACTGCAGCACTATTTACAATAGCAGAACAAACAACCTAAATGTCCGTCAACAGAGAAATGGATGAAGAAGATGTGGCACATATATATGATGAAATATTACTCAGTCATAAAAACAAAATAATGCCACTTATAGCAACATGGATGAACCTAGAGATTGTCATACTGAATGTAGTTGAGTTAGAGAAGGGCAAATACTGTAAGATATTGCTTATCTGTGTAATCTAAAAAAGAAATGGTACAAATGAACTTATTCACACACCAGAAATAAAGTTACAGGCACAGAAAATCTTATGGTTGTCAAGGGGGAAAGGGAGGGATAAATTGGGAGGTTAGGATTGGCATATACATGTTACTATATATAAAGTAGATAACTAGTAAGGACCTACTATATATAGCACAGGAAACTCTACTCAATTCTATGTAATGACCTGCATGGAAAAAGAGTCTAAAAAAGAGTGGATCTATGTATACGTACAACTGATTCACTGTGTTGTACATCTGAAAGTAACACATTGTAAATCAACTATGCTCCAATTAAAAAAAAAATCTAAAAATAAAATGCTTGTGGTGGTTTAGTTGTTAAGTCGTGTCCAACTCTTGCAGCCCCATGGACCGTAGCCTGCCAGGCTCCTCTGTCCACGGAATTCTCCAGGCAAGCATACTGGAGTGGGTTGCCATTTCCTTCTCCATGGGATCTTCCCAACCCAGGAATCAAACCTGGGTCTCTTGCATTGCAGGCAGATTCCTTACTGACTGAACTACAAGGGAAGCCCCAAAAGGAAACACTGAAGTTTCTAAATAGACTGTAACAGGGGTATTCAGAAAAAGAGTGTGTATACATATATATACATGTATACACACATACATTGCACATATACAGAGAGTATACACACACAGACACACAGATGCACATATACAGAGAGTATACACACACACACACAACAATCAGTGTTTGTTAATTCAGCATACACAAACACAATTCTTTAAATAGCTGTGGATTCTAAAGTCTTTCCCTTCTGTACAGTATGGCTTGATTTCTCTCATTGAGTAAAAGTGTTTATATGTATGTGTTCTTGTGAAATAAATACATTAAACAGACAAAACCATTTTGTTCCAACCAATGTAATGCCAGTGTCAATTAGTTATATTTGATATGTCCAAGTCTGTTTTGTTCTAAAAATGGGAAAAGGAATGCAATAGAATGGAATCTTAAAACATATGTTATAATAACATACGTCAGAGATTTTCAATCTAGGGAAAAAATAAGTTAGAAAAAGACAAATGCTTTATGATATCATGTATATGTGAAATCTAAAAGTTAAAAAAAAACACAAATAAATATAACAAGACAAAAACAGACTCACAGATATAAAGAACAAACCAGAGGATACCAGTAGGAAGAATATAACCTTCAAAAATTTTAAATCACTATGTTGTACTCCTAAAACTTACATAATACCTATACTTCAACAATATATATATATACATATTCCGTTTATAGTTGTTGTAAAATATTTGCTATATTCCTTGTGCTATGTAATATATACTTGCAATTCATTGATTTTTTTACATAGTGGTTTGCACCTCTTAATTCCCTGTTTCTATCTTCCACCGCCCGCCTCTGCTCTTCCCATACTCAGGGTAGGATGAAAAAAAAAACTCTTCTCCAATTCATTTGACAGATGTGTAAACTGAGGCCAAATTTTTCAGAAAACTTCCCCAAGGCCATAGAGATAAATTGTGACAGTCATCATCTCTGTGAAAAACACTATCTGCTATGAAGAAAGCAGCGGCAATCCTTACAAGCCGCTCTATTATTAAACATTCTCCTTTTTCATTCAAACTGGAAATGTTATGAGAATTCGAAGAAGGTGAGATTTGTATGGAGAAATTGGAACTTGGGCAAGTTCTTGAAGGTTAGGAATAATTTGAATGGAGAAAGAAAAAGACCTCAGGTGTGCAAGGTCAACTGATCAAAGGTAGGTTGGAAAATCATCACTTTACTTTATTGGAGCATAAACCCTTTATTGGAGAAGTAACACTGAAGAGACACATTAGATGTGCCTCTCAGAAGACAGATTTTGAAAACCTAGCAATGCATCCCTGAAAATAATAATTTAAAAAGATGGCTCATTCATCCAGTGGGTATAAATCAGAATTGCTGTGTGGTTTCACATTTTTATAATAGACCACAATAGAGTCTTTTTTTCTCCTTTCAGTCGTTCCATCTTTAGCCTATTATTCTTTCTACTTTTTTTTCTTTCCTTATTAAGAAAATGTAATTTCCATTTTCTAGGAAGAATTATCTAAGCTTTAAACAGTCACCCTTCTGGTGAAAAATTTGAAGCATTCCTTTTAATCCCAATCAATTAGAAATTAGTCAAATGGAAGGTAAACTAGGAGAAAATAAAAGTTTTGCTACCCTAGACACTTTCATGGTAAGAGTTATACATACACAGTGACTTTTCAAATAATTTTCTCTGGAGCTCCAACACTGCAGGGGATTTGCCTCAAACAGAGCAGTTACACTTTTATTTGTTTTATATTTGAAGTCTTAAAATAAGTGTTTATTTGGAAAAATGGTTTCAGTTAGCAGTCCATTATCATTCCACCCTAGGTTCAACACAGTCTTGCATTTTCTAATATTTAGGACCAACTTACAAAACACACTAGATTTCATCTATACGAAATATTTGTTAAAAGAATGAAACAAACCTGAAAAAAAGTGACAGATTAGATCCATACTGAAGACATGTAGTGATTAACAGACAGCAAGTAAGTTCATTTATCAAAGTTCTGTTAGATTACAATTGTTACTTTAGCTATGAAATGTTCTGTATGCATGTAAAATTTTTAGCATAAACACTGAAAAATTTTAAATTGGGTTACTTTTCCTAAATAATAGAGGGATATTTGAATCAAATAAAGAGAAAACAGCAAAGCACACCATGTCCAAAAAAAAAAAAAAAAAAAAAAAAAAAGAGATGAGAAAAAGAAAAAAGTTAAACAGTAGAAAAAATAAAAGGAGAGAAGTAAGAAGATAGAGAAAAATCCAGTATCATTTTATCTTAACAAATTTATACAGTTCAGTGAAAAAAACCCCAAAATTGTCAGACTGAATTTTTTCCTGAGATATGAGGTTTATAAGTGTGTGTGTGAGTCACTCAGTCATGTCTGACTCTTTGTGACCCCATGTTCTATAGCCCGCCAGGCTCCTTTGTCCAAAGGAGATTTCCAGACAAGAATACTGAGGTTTATAAGAATCATATTAAAAATAATTTCAAAACTGCTGCAAAATAGTAAGCTGCAAATTTTAAAGTACAACAGCATGATCAGAGATTTTATTATACTTAGCAATTATAGACAAAGTACACAGAAAAACTGGGAAGAGTACATAATATCTGAACTATATGATTAGCAAACATGATCTAATAGACACATGAAATCTTGTTCCAAACAATTTGAAAATTTTTTTTCAGGCATGCAGCTAAATGAATAAATATTGGTCACATTCTAGACCTTAACAGAAGTCTCAACATTTTTCAAACACTAGTATCATATGAACTGCATTAAGAATAAAATTGGGTTAGATATGAGAATGGGAAATATAAAAAATGAAAATATGCACTTGAGAAATTTTAAAAGCATTCTAACCAATAGACCAAACTGTCTAAATAATTAGTAATAAAATATTATATCTCAAAGCTTTTGATATGCATCTAAAGTTGTCCAGAGAGGAAAGCTTAAGACTTCATAATATAGATTATATTAGAAAAGATTAAAACCTGAAAATAAACTAAGAATGTTAGATATCAAACATGGAATAACCACAGAAATAGCAGAGATTAAAAGAAAAAAACAACTAATATTTAAGATCACATGCTAATAGAAAAAGAAATACATATTTTAAGAAAAATGTATAGTATACAAACTGACAAAAGACAAAAATCTGAATGAAACCTTAATCATTAGCTGTAATCAGTATGCCTATAACACAGAAAATAACACACATATTTTCTCAGAAGACACCTCCCACCACAACCCCAAAACACAATATGCATAGGTAGTATTGTTCATGGTAATACAAAATGGCAAAAAATTCACCAAGTTCAAAAAGGGCCAGGATAAGAAACATATTTAAGTATGGGTTGGGAATTCCCTGGCTGTCCAGTGATTACGACTCTGCACTTCCACTGCAGGGGTCCTGGGTTCGATTCCTGGTCAGGGTACTAAGATTCTGTAAGACATGTGACCCAATAAAAGAAAAGTGAATACATATGAATACATAATGAATATGGCTCCTGCTGGATGGTGGGGTGGATGGTTGGATGGATGCATAGATAAATGAAAGAAGCCATGAATTTTTTTACTTTTTAGTGTATTATTTTATTTGGCTTAAATCTGTCTTGAATAAGCATAGTTTCCACTAGCACATCCATCTCTTCTTGTATTGAACCAGTTGATTAGATGTTTACCATGTACTTGAGTAGCACACATATTTTCATTGGCAAAACTTACGAAAAGAGATTCTATGAAAGAATAAAAAGAATGTGATTACATAAAATGTTCTAGTGAGTATAATTTGAGAATTAACTTTTCACGGGGATTTAATAAATTTAATAGGAATTTAACAATTTAATCATTGTTAAATTGAAACAATTCAATCATTTCAGAGAAGATGCTGATTACATTTACACAGTTCAATTCAGTTCAGTCACTCAGTCGTGTCCCACTCTTTGCGACCCCAGGGACTGCAGCACGCCAGACCTCCCTGTCTACCACCAACTCCCGGAGTTTACCCAAACTCATGTCCATTGAGTTGATAATGCCATCCAACCATCTCATCCTCTGTCGTCCCCTTCTCCTCCCGCCTTCAATCTTTCCCAGCATCAGGGTCTTTTGAAATGAGTCAAACCTTCGCATCAGTTGGCCAAAGTATTGGAGTTTCAGCTTCAACATCAGTCCTTTCAATGAACATTTAGACTGATCTCCTTTAGGATGGGCTGGTTAGATCTCCTTGCAGTCCAAGGGACTCTCAAGAGTCTTCTCCAACACCACAGTTCCAAAGCATCAATTCTTCGGCGCTCAGCTTTCTTCCCAGTCCAACTCTCACATCCCTACATGACTGATGGAAAAACTACAGCCCTGACTAGACAGACTTTGTTGGCAAAGTGATGTCTCTGCTCTTAATATGCTGTCTAGGTTGATCATAACTTTCCTTCCAAGGAGTAACCATCTGTTAATTTCATGGCTGCAGTCACCATCTGCATTGATTTTGGAGCCCCCAAAAATAAAGGCAGCCACTGTTTCCCCATCTATTTGCCATGAAGTGATGGAACCAGATGCCATGATCTTAGTTTTCTGAATGTTGAGCTTTAAACCAACTTTTTCACTCTCCTCTTTCACTTTCATCAAGAGACTCTTCAATTCTTCTTCGCTTTCTTCCATAAGGGTGGTATCATCTGCATATCTGAGGTTATTCATATTTCTCCTGGCAATCTTGATTCCAGCTTGTGTTTCATCCAGCCCAGCATTTCTCATGATGTACTCTGCATAGAATTTAAATAAGCAGGGTGACAATATACAGCCTTGATGTACTCCTTTTCCTATTTGGATCCAGTCTGTTGTTTCATGTCCAGTTCTAACTATTGCTTCCTGATCTGCATATAGATTTCTCAAGAGGCAGGTCAGGTGGTCTGGTATTCTCATCTCTTTCAGAATTTTCCAAAGTTTATTGTGATCCACACAGTCAAAGGCTTTGGCATAGTCAATAAAGCAGAAATAGATGTTTTTCTGGAACTCTCTTGCTTTTTTGATGATCCAGCAGATATTGGCAATTTGATCTCTAGTTCCTCTGCCTTTTCTAAATCCCGCTTGAACATCTGGAAGTTCACGGTTCATGTATTGCTGAAGCATGGTTTGGAGAAATTTGAGCATTGCTTTGCTAGTGTGTGGGATGAGTGCAATTGTGCGGTAGTTTGAGCCTTCTTTGGCATTGCCTCTCTTTGGGATTGGGATGAAAACTGACCTTTTTCAGTCCTGTGGCTACTGCTGAGTTTCCCAAATCTGTTGGCATATTGAGTGCAGCACTTTCACAGTATCATCTTTTAGGATTTGAAATAGCTAAACTGGAATTCCATCACCTTCACTAGCTTTGTTCATAGATGCTTCCTAAGACCCGCTTGACTTCACATTCCAGGATGTCTGACTCTAGGTGGGTGATCACACCACCGTGAATATCTTAGTTGTGAAGATCTTTGTTGTACAGTTCTTCTTGCCACCTCTTCTTAATATCTTCTGCTTCTGTTAGGTCCATACCATTTCTGTCCCTTATTGAGCCCATATTTGCATGAAATGTTCCCTTTGTATCTCTAATTTTCTTGAAGAGATCTCTAGTCTTTCCCATTCTATCATTTTCCTCTATTTACACAGATAACCAAATGAGACACTTATCATTCCTAAATGTTCTGAACATAAGGATGTGCATGTGTCTGTGTTCATGCCTGCTCAGTCACTCAGTCATGTCCAACTCTTTGTGACCCCATGGACTGTAGCCCCCCAGGTTTCTCTGTCCATGGAGTTTCCCAGGCAAGGATACTGGAGCGGGTTGCCACTTCTTATTCCAGGGGATCTTCCTGACCCAGGGATCAAACCTGCACCTCTTGTGTCTCCTGCACTGGCAGCCAGATTCTTTACCACTGCACCTCTGAAGCAACTGTAAGGATATGCATTAATAATGTAATATGATTTTTATCAGTGACATAAATATGACAGTGCTTATATTCAGTTTCTAACTCATTCAATCAACAGAATCTTATTGATAGACTACTATGTGTGAGACAAAATGAAAAGTCACTGGACATGCAAGCAGTGAACAAACCAGGTGGAGTTTCTACTCTTTTGTAGTTTATTTTCCAGAATATTGATGATAGTGAAGATACCAGGAAGAACAGGCACCATTTATTAAGCAATTACTGAGGGTCTGAATCATGCTAACGGTTGGTTGTGAATGCTTTAATTTATGTTGAGCCTTACAATCACTCTGTTAAGTAGGCACAAGGATCCCTATTTCAAGCTTCCCAGATGGCTCAGCGGGTAAAGAATCCACCTGCAATGCAGGAGACAGGAGATGTGAGTTCAATCCCTGGGTTGGGAAAATCCACTGGAGTAGGAAGTGGCAACCCACTCCAGTATCTTGCCTGGAAAATTCTATGGACACAGCATTCTGCCGGGCTACAGACCATGGAGTTGCAAAGAGTCAGACACAGCTAAGCATGAACAGGAACAAATATCCCCCATTTCACAGATAAGAAATGGAGATCCAGACAGTTTTTTTGAGGCATTCACTAGCACCAGCTAACAAGGAATAGAGCTGGAATTCAACCCAAATTCCACCTGCTTCCATCCTTAACATTCATAACCATAGTTCTACAAAGCTTCCCAGTGTTAGTACAATATTCAAAAATGAGCAACGTTATTTTGCGTGAATGAGTGCTTTTTAAAATAATATATATATATCACTTTATATATCTGTGTTTGAGCTTTTCATAGAAAAATCTAACACGAAAGTAAATTAGACAATGTACCCATCAAATACTGACAGAGATTACTACAAAATAATTTGCAGAAGTAAATTTTGCCCCCCATCAAAAAAAAAAAAAAAAGTTAGAAAGAAAATAACCAACAAGGGATCTTTTAAGAGCATGGGATTATTTTTCTTAAAAACAACTTGTTTCATTTGATTGAATAAATTTTATCTTGAGTAATGCTGCCATTTGGGGGATTTAGAAATCTATTACTAAAACAGCATTGCTGTAGATTGTCATACAATTATTTTTCAACAATCAAAATATTTCTCTTTTACTGCTCTAGCTTTATTCAATACACTAAATTTTAGTACTCAAATGCCAGACCTGAGCCATGTATGTTCATATTTGGTACATAGAACTGAATGTAAGTGTAATAGATAAAGTCTGTCCTCAGACTAAGTTTTTTCTTAGAAGCCTTAAAAATCAATTGATGACTCATTCCTTATCCCCTTAATTTTTATTACTCACTGAGAACAAAATGTGTCCATAAAATAAAATTAATTTTTATAAAACCAGAAGCTATTCTTTATTTAGTAACCAAAATAGTTTACTAAAGTACTCACTCTAGGGCACTTTAGCAAAAGCTAGGGATATCAAGATAAATAAAGTCACACTCTGTCTCTATTAAAAAAAAAAAAGTAATGTGATGGTAAGCTGCTAATAAAAGTATTGTCTAATAAGGACTGTCCACAGAATTCTGGAGTAGAAATCAGGATGGTATGTAAAAACAAGGCCATGTGACAAGCAGTCAAGTGGGGGAAGCATCCCAGTATTGTTTGCCTTGGATTTGATCCACAATCGCATAGTTGCTCAGTTGACCAAGAACAGAAAAGTATTTAATGCAGAAGGAAGAGCGGAGGCCCAGAGATGTCAGTGAGTAAATGAACAAATCTAGGAGACTGCTGGTCATTCCATGGTCCTAGTGACCAATGACTTGAGAAGGGACTGACACCAAATGCTGGGATTAGAAGGGTCACATCACTTCTGTTTCTAAGTTTTTCCAGAGTAACCACTAAAATAAGAGAAACAAGACCCTTCTTAGTTGCTTCCACTTCACAACTCTGGGAGATGTATGGGAAGGATAAAGTGAAGGGAGAAAGGGAAAGAGGAGTTCTTTCATTTCATAAAAAATAACATTTTTGTATCCAGACATAAGCGGGTTCATGGTATCACTACAACACAGTGTCGAAGCTTTGCCTAATACCTTTCATTTTCAGTTTGGAGAACTTAATTCAGGACGTGTAATCTTGTTTGCTGTCAGGAATGTGTGTGTTGGGAGTCGGGGAGGGCTGGAAGCAGTTTCTAGCATTTGCAACCATATTTGATGTTTTCATTCAGTGCCTCAAGAGACATAAATCAAGGTTTATTTGAATGCTTCTGGCCCTTTACCTCGAAGGAATTATTTATTTAAGAGGCCTTTGGTCTCATTTCTATTAAGAAACCAAGTCTGCAGAGCTCAAGTGAAATTTCAGTTCCATTATCTTCAAGCAGTCAGTACCTCTGAGCACACTTAAAATATCTGACGAAGAAAAACTTTCTACTCTGCATGCAGTAAGCATGCCTCCTGTATAGAGGTGACTGAGCTATAAATACAAGAAATACATTTCAGAAGGCGATTATTCAGTGATTGGGAGGTACGCATCACTTGTGCTGCTGGAAGAACCATGTTGATGATTACCCTGAAAACTGACTTCTATTTCACACCATGTATCACAACACAATGTTTTTATATGTCTTAATTTATTTAGTTCTCATAAGCATCTACAAATGAGGAAACAAGTTCAAAGAGGTTATTTTGCCCAAGGCCTATAGCAACAAGAGGTTACATGGGGAGTTAAATATAGATGTTGTTTCCAAGCTCAGGGCTCTTTTCACCAACTTTAAATCCCTTTCCAGATCACAGAAGAGATATTAAAATTCCTCCCCCCCCTAATATATACAGTACTCATAGAAAGTACTGGGGGTCCATGATGGCTGAGAGATACTTTGATTAGGAGGAAACATTGGAACAGAAGCTGTGCAGATGAATTAGCAGAGGCCAATGGAGCTGAACCCAAGTGGTGCTAGTGGTAAAGAACTCACCTGCCAATGCATGAGATGTGAGAGACATGGGTTCAATCCCTGGGTTGGGAAGATACTCTGTAGGAGGCCATGGCAACCCACTACAGTACTCTTGCCTGGAGAATCCCATGGACAGAGAAGTTTGGCAGGCTATGGTTCACTGTTACTGTTCAGTTGCTCAGTCATGTCAATTCTTTGTGACCCCATAAGACTCCAGCATGCCAGTCTTCCCTGTCCTTCACGATCTCTCAGCATTTGCTTAAACTCATACCCATTGAGAAGGTGGTATCATCCAACCATTTCATCCTCTGTTGTCCCCTTGTCCTCCTGCCTCCAATCTTTCCCGGCAATAGGGTACTTTCCAATGAGTATTCTCCTCACATCAGGTGGCCAAATTGGAGCTTCAGCTTCAGCATCAGTCCTTCCAATGAATATTCAGGACTGATTTCCTTTAGGATGGACTGGTTTGATCTCCTTGCTGTTCAAGGAGTTTTCAAGAGTCTTGTCCAACACCACAGTTCAAAAGCATAAATTCTTTGGTGCTCAGTTTCCTTATGATCCTGCTCTCACATCTATACATGACTATTGGAAAAAGCAGAGCTTTGACCAGAAAGACCTTTGTTGGCAAAGTAATGTCTCTGCTTTCTGATACACTGTATTAGTGAAGTCACTCAGTCATGTCCAACTCTTTGTGACCCCATGGACTGTAGCCTACCAGGCTCCTCTGTCCATGGGATTTTCCAGGCAAGAGTACTGGAATGGGTTGCCATTTCCTTCTCCAGAGGATCTTCCCAACCCAGGGATCGAACCTGGGTCTCCCACACTATAGGCAGATGCTTTACCATCTGAGCTGCCAGGGAAGCCCGATACACTATATAGGTCTGTCATAGCTGTTCCTCCAGGGAGCAAGCATCTTTTAATTTCATGGTCTGGTCCATGGGGTTGCAAAATGTCAGACACAACTGAAGCAACTTAGTGTGCACACACACAATGGAGCAGAGCACACCAAGAGAACATCTGGGCTTGAGAGAACCTAAAGACATATTATGCAAGAGGGAATCTAGTAGCAAATGTCATGGGACCCAGGGATGAAGAATAACAGCAAGAGATGTGTCATGATATTGAGGGATATTTAACATGAATCATTGAGATATATTAAAATAAATGTGTGCTTAATAAAAAATATCTTCAGTGTGCTGATTTTCTTTGCATCAGTAGTTTCCATCTGCTAAACTGTGGAGCAGAAGCTTGCAAGTACAGAATTGGGATGAGCTAACTGGACAATCCAATGGAACATTTCTTCCAATGTCCAACTGAGAGAACTCAGACACCGCTGTGAACTAAATGCTGTCACTCCAGGCCCAAGAATTTCTGTTCTGAGCTCTACATACAAATGCAAAAGCACAAATGGCAGCATTCTTTGCTAAATGAGACACTCTTTTATTTCTAACATGTTAGGATTGTGAATATGATGGAGCTTTCATTTAAATATTAAATTAAAGCGAAATGCCTTTTATCTCACAGATTTTCCTTCAAGACCACACATATTAACATTTTCTTTCATTTCTCCTTCACAAGGTTTATAACAAATCCTCAAGAGTAAAGAAGCTTTCCCCAATAAGTGTTCTCGGATTTGCCCTTTGAAAGGTTTTAGGCAAATTTCCTATTTTCCTGAAAAACTTTCCAAATGCTATCTGCTTTTCCTCCTTCTGCATTCAGAAACCTCTCACTGGACAATTTGTTGAATTATTTGCTCAATTATTATATGTACATGTGAAATATATTATTATCTGAGTGTGTTCATAACAAGGTCTCCTTCCTGTTGCAATTTTACCAATATGTTTTCAGAATCTCTTTGCACAATGCAGAGCTTTCAGGGTAATTTTATAACCTGTTTATTGTATTCTGAGGGTTTAAGGATCCACTGTTTCATTATTTCAAGGTAATAAAATCCAAAATATTATATTAGCATATTGGATTTCGCTAGAAATTTTTTTTTAAGTTGTTAGCTTGGATGGGAAAAGTACAATATGAATATAGAGAAAAGAAATGGAAATTGGTTGAACGTCCACTTTGCACACATACTTTTCCTCAGTTCAGTTCAGTTCAGTTCAGTCGCTCAGTCATGTCCAACTCTTTGCGACCCCATGAACCGCAGCATGCCAGGCCTCCCTGTCCATCACTAACTCCTAGAGTTCACCCAAACCCATGTCCATCGAGTTGGTGATGCCATCCAGCCATCTCATCCTTTGTCATCCCCTTCTCCTCCTGCCCTCAATCTTTCCCAGCATCAGGGTCTTTTCCAATGAGTCAGCTCTTTGAAACAGATGACCAAAGTCACTTTTCCTCATCTTATACTATTTAATTCTCATATCAATCTAGTAAGGTGTTTCTCTTCATAATGAGAATTTACAATGAGCTCAGAGAAATGAGGTCTTTCCCCAATCAACAAATACATGCCAAAGATGGAATTCAAATCTGCATGTATCTAACCCCAAGACTCTTAATATGCCCATGCTGCTACTGGTCAGTCTTGTTTGACTCTAGGCGGCCCCATGGAATGTAGCCTACCAGGCTCCTCTGTCCATGAGGTTTTTCCAGGCAAGAATACTGGAGTGGGTTGCCATATCCTTCTCTAATACATCCACGACACCATGCTAATTTTCAAAATTCAGGTATAATCCTTGTCTTCTATGTATGACATGGTGATCTTTGGTTTTGTGTTGTTTTTTTTTCTCACAACATAATTTTTAAACTACTTTATTGAGGTATGATTCACATGTAAAAAACTGTACATATACAAGGTACACAATTTAATGAATTGGGGGATAATTACATACCCATGAAACCATTGCTAGACACGGTGACCTTTGGATTGTATTGCATAGATTTGAGAAAGTAAAGTGAAGATTAAAATTATCATAATAATCTTAAATGTCCCCTCTTGAGCTTTCCTGGTGGCTCAGATGGTAAAGAATATGCCTGCAATGAGAGAGACCTGGGTTTGATCCCTGGTTTGGGAAGATCCCCTGGAGAAGGGAATGGCAACCCACTCCAGTATTCTTGCCTGGAGAACTCTATGGACAGAGGAGCCTGAAAGGTTACAATCCATAGGGTCCCAAAGAATCAGACACGACTGAGCAACTTTCACTTCACTTCACTTGGGAAACTGTCTGGATGGCCACACTGTTAGTACAATTAAGGAATGTTAATTGGTACCTTGAATTGGTCAATAGACAATCTTTGTTCGATCAGTTAGTTGGGGGTTGATTTTGACAAGTGGGGCTAATGAGCACTTACTGAACACCTATCATAATTTCATTCACACAACATATATCTAGGTACCTTCACAACATTATGTTATTCAGCCCTCAAATCACTCTATATGCAAGTAAATAAACTAGTATATATAACAGGTATAATATAATTCTTAATATTAATTCTTAATAACCATATTAGATGAATATTCCCAATGATAGATGCTAGCAAGGAAAAAGCTATTTGTACAATAAAATAATCAACTGAATAAATCTCAATAAAATGTAATATTTTGTTAACACTATCGTTACAGTGCATAGTATTTAACAATCAAATCTTGCCTCAAATTACTGCTCCATCAAGAACTGGGCTCAATTACTGCTCCATGTCTGTAAAATTTCAGAATAGTTAGCTTATTTGAATCTCAGTTTCATCATCTCTAAAATAATAATAATCCCTGCTTCACAGAGGGTAGCTGTTAAATAAAATAATGTGTATAAATGCTAGAACAGCCTCTGTATGGGAAGAGACAAGTGGCTGCTTCCTAAGTAGGAGATCAGGAAACTAGAGTCAGCTTCCTCTGCTTACTAAGCTCATTTGCTGAGGAAAAAACACCGAAATTACTAAAGAATTATTGGGCTTCTGAAGACCTACAAAATCCTGAAGAGAAAAAAAACTGAGGTTTTTTTTTTTTCCTCTCTTTCTTTCATGAAAATATCAAATATTAACCTAAGAAACAAAAATAACTTCAGAAAACTGCTTAAAAAACAAAGTAGAAAACAGCTAAGACAAGAATACTGTCTGCCAAAATTCATCCAAATTCAGGAAGAGGACACCAAAAATCTAAAGCACATCTCCACATCTCAAACAGGGTGCTTTATGTCTCTGAATACAATGATGCCATCCAGAGGGACCAATGATAAAACTCTTAGAATGATGAGAGTTGGGTGAGTGGCTTGACAGAAGAATAATAATTTGGGAATTTGGTTCTAGAGCACAGAGCATCAGATGAGAAGCTGAAAAAGAAGTGATGCCAAGAGTACCCCCTTTATGTCTCCAAACATGATTCCCAATATGAAAGGGAAAATCACCTTCCATCTGCTAGCAAAACTGAACTGGGCAGGCCTACAAAGTAATCCTGAGAAATCCAGGTGAGGCATGCTAGAAACACACTGAACTATCTCTACAGTATCTGCTCCATCTGGAAGAAAGACTCAATAATGTGTTGCCTCCAGAACACAAGACACAATATATTTATTTGGAAAATATTTTGAGAAAACATTCCAGTTTGGAAGATACTGACCATCTCTGCCCATTACTAGCACAAAGGGTTGACCAGAAAGTGATAGCCTCCATTCACAGAGAAAGACAGTTATTAAAGATTTTTTTTAAAAGATATATTCAGAATTGATTTAAAGCAAACTCGAGGAAAGGAACATAGCAAATAAAAGGCAACTGAGGTGGTAGAGATCAAGAAAGAATTAAAGGTAGCAATATAATCATTATAGAAATGAACAATAGACACATTAAATGTAACAAGACAGAGAAAGGGAAAGAAAGGATTTTAGTGATTATGATAAGCACTTCAAAGGAATTTGCTATAAAACAGAACCCCTAAAAATGGAGTAGCAGCTAGAGATAAAGAGAAAGTAAACAAACGTAATGCAGGAAAAAGGAGAGAATATGAAGAACCCAAACGTGCTTCATAGGCTTCCCAGGTGGCTTAGTGGGCAGGGGACACAGGAGATGTAGGTTTGATCCCTGGATCAGGAGGGTCCCCTGGAGGAGGGCATGGCAACCCCGGTGTTCTTGCCTGGAGAATCCTATGGACAGAGCAGCCTAGAGGGCTATACTGCATAGAGTAGCCAAGAGTCAGACACTACTGAAGCAAGCGAGCATGAGCAGACACAAAATGTGCCTCAATAGACCAGTCAGATAAGCACGGCACACCACGGAGTGGAAAACATAAGTTTTTCTACATCTAACATCCAGTAAAATAAACAATAAATAAAAGAACCTACTTAACTCCCATTTGTGTGAAACAATTGGAGCCCACATTCCGTTTCCTGAGAGAAAGTGAGTGTGTAGGGGAACAGGGTAAACAGAGGGGCCTACTTTCTACTCTATGTGCGTTTGTACTCCTAAAAAAACACTAGTTCTAAAAAAAGACTTGCATATGGATGCCTTTTTTATAAATGAAAATAATTCAAAAATTTTAAATGCTAAGAATAAATTCTTGATTCAACTTTTCCAAAAATCAAATTTCCCAAAAGCAAATAAGACAGGATGAAGAGGGAGTAAATTAGGAAACATAGAGCAAAGACTGCATTAAAATGAAAATATATACTAGGATCCCTTAGACACTCACTTGACTTTAAGTACTATTGATGGTGATGACTCTCGAAGTGGTAGCTTCAGTTGAACATGTCACAATGTTCCCCTCCCCTAACCTTTGCCATTCCAATAAAGTGTATCAGATGAAATCATTTGCACAAGCCAGTATCCTAGGATTTATCATTAAAATATTCCCCTCATTCCCTCATCTCACCACACTCCTATGTTGACTGCTTCTCTAAAACATATACCAATTCTGTTCAATACTATCTGGACAACTGCCACTCTATTTTAGATATTCTACATTCCCAACAAATTGATGTCCTTACCTCACCCTCAATCTATTATTCACAGTCCCAGAGTCACCACCATCATCGACTTCTGCCTCAATCTTATTACACTTTGATCTATTGCACTTTGCAGATATTATGGTTTTTTACAAACAGAAAGATTGTGGTAATACTGCATTGAGCAAATCTCTTGGTGTCTCTGAGCCAACAATACTTGCTAACTTTATATCTCTGTGTCACAATTTGGTAATTTTCACAATATTTCTAGTGTTTTCATTTTTATTGTTTTGTTGTGATCATCTTTGATCAGTGATCTTTGATATTACTATTAAAATTGTTCAGGGATGCCATGAATGGCACCCATAATCGATGAGTGAATTTGATAGATATGTGTGTTGTTTCCCCATCTTTGTACCTCTCCTTGGGCCTTCTTGTTCCCTGAGATACAACTGTAATAAAATTAGGCTGAGTAGTAATCCTACTATGGTCTCTAAGTGAAAGGAAGAATTGCATGTCTCTCGCTTTACATCAAAAGCTAGAGATGATAGAGTTTAGTGAGGACAGCATATTTAAACCTGAGATAGACTGAAATCTAGGCCTTTGGCCCAAACAGCTCACATTGTGAATACAACGCAAAAACTCTTAAAGGAAATTAGTTTGTTACTCCAGTGGAACACACAAATGATAAGAACAAGAAATAGCCATAATACTGATAAGGTAGATGTCTTTATGGCTTGGATAGAAGATCAAACCAGTCACAGCATTCCCTTAAACTTAAGCCTAATCCAGAGCAAAGCTCTAATGCTCTTCAACTATGTAAGGGATAAGCAAGGTGAGGAAGCTGCAGAAGAAAAGTTTGAAACTATTCGAAGTTGGGTCATGAGGTTAAAGGAAGGAAACCATCTCGATTACAACAAAGTCCAAAGTGAACCAGCAAGAGCTGATACAGAAGCTGCAGCAAGTTACTCAGAAGATATAGCTAAGAAAATTAATGAAATAACACTAAATAGCAGACTTTCAGTGTAGACAAAACAGTCTTCTATTGGAGAAGATGCCGCGGTAGGATTTTCATAACTAGAGAGAAGTCAATACCTGGCTTCAAAGTTTCAAAGAACAGGATGACTCTCTTGTCAGGGGCTAATTTCTACCATGTTCTAGTCTCTTAATCTGATTCATCCACCTGGAGCCTTGAATATGTTTCTTGTTGGTGCTAAGTTTGTTTTTGCCTCAGCTCAATTCATTGTTCTGGAATACTCTGCCCCCATGCCACTGTTCCGAGAGACTTTCCCTGTCCACCAAATTAATGAAACACCATCCCATTCATCATTGCCAGGCTGCCCTGTTTTATTCTCTTTATTGGCTTCATATAACTACCTGTTATTTTCTTCTTTCTTTATTATCTATCCCCAGGTACAAGAATGAACACTGCCTAGAAAGAGTAGACTCTATCTGCTCAATAAATGAAGGAAATCCATTTGTGTTTTTAAAATGCTAATGTATCTAAACAGTTCTTGTATAGGGACCAAAAAAAAAAATTACTTCAGAGATCAACAAAAATCCTAAGGTTTGTGATTGACCTTGAGAAATTAGATGGCTAACCTGGCAAGGAGACAAAACAGCATTTTTTTTTTTATTCAAATGCTTTGAAACTAATGCAACTTTGACAATGAAAACTGCATTATTTTTTTCCAGGTTTAAGAAACATACAAAGGTTTTATAAGTGGTAAGTCCTGTTCTAGAAAAAAAAAAAATCTAGACAGAGATTACTGGATATGAGATAAAAGAATTGAGACCCATTTAGCTAAAAATTCTTCAAGAGTTGGGAACACCAGACCACCTTACCTGCCTCCTGAGAAATCTGTATGCAGGTCAGGAAGCAACAGTTAGAACCAGACATGGAACAACAGACTGGTTCCAAACTGGGAAAGGAGTATGTCAAGGCTGTATATTGCCACCCTGCTTATTTAACTTATATGCAGAGTACATCATGAGAAATGCCAGGATGGATAAAGCACAAGCTGGAACCAAGATTGCTGGGAGAAATATCAACAATCTCAGATATGCAGATGACATACCGTTATGGCAGAAAGCAAAGAAGAACTAAAGAGCCTATTGATGAAAGTGAAAGAGAAGAGTGAAAAAGTTGGCTTAAAACTCAATATTCAGAAAACTACGATCATGGCATTCGGTCTCATCACTTCATGGCAAATAGATAGGGAGGCGATGGAAAGAGTGACAGAATTTATTTGGGGGGGGGTGGGCAAAATCACTGCAGATGGTGACTGCAGCCATGAAATTAAAAGACCCTTGCTCCTTGCAAGAAAAGCTACGACCAACCTAGATAGCATATTAAAAACCAGAGACATTACTTTGCCAACAAATGTTGGTCTAGTCAAAGCTATGGTTTTTCCAGCAGTCATGTATGGATGTGAGAGTTGGATATAAAGAAAACTGAGCACCGAAGAATTGATGCTTTTGAACCATGGTGTTGGAGAAGACTCTTGAGAGTCCTCTGGACTACAAGGAGATCAAACCTGACAAAAGGAAATCAGTCTTGAATATTCATTGGAAGGACTGATGCTGAAGTTGAAGCTCCAATACTTTGGCCACCTGATGCAAAGAACTGACTACTTGGAAAAGAGCCTGATGCTGGGAAACACTGAAGGCAGGAGGAGAAGGGGAAGACAGAGGATTAGATGGATGAATGGCATCATCAACTTGATAGACATGAGTTTGAGCAAGCTCTGGGAGTTGGTGATGCCTGGCGTGATGCAGTCCATAGGGTCACAAAGAGCCAGACATGACTGAGTGACTGAATTGATAGCTAAAAATGGAAGGGCAGCATGTGATAATATCTTTGTTAATCACAATATCTTTATTCTAATCCTAACGCCCTTCCCTTTAAGCTACAAGCTTAAGATAAAATTTATCTGAGCAATCATATTCATTGTCTTCAAAAGAAGATTGTGAGATTCAAAACCAAGATATAGATTCTATTTTAATATCAGAATCACTAGTTTAACAATATAAATTTAGTTAAATTACATTGAATAGTACTGATATGTACACACTGGATAAGAATGTATTTTATGAGGTGATATTCTGAATCTATTCTTAACAGAAAATGGAAGCTCTATGATACTGTAGAGAATCACATGAGAGTGTTATAAGAAGTGCCTTTATGTGTTACTTGGGTAATATCAGAAATAACTACATTTTAATGCATATTACTGATAACCAATGTTTTGAAATACTATGGCATGTTACAATCCCAATGCAAATCTACAGTAGAGAAAATACTGCATGTTGTGTTTCATATTCTTATAAGTAGCTATTTGCCTTCCCTCGTGGCTCAGATGGTAAAGAATCCACCTGCAATGCGGGAGACCTGTGTTCAATCCCTGGCTTGGTAAGATCCCCTGGAGGAGGGCATGGCAACCCACTCCAGTATTCTTGCCTGGAGAATCCCCATGGACAGAGGAGCCTGGCAGGCTACAGTCCATGGGGCCGCAAAGACTTGGACATGACTGAACGACTAAGCACAGCACGCATAAATAGCTGGATGATTTTCACAACTGTTACATTTATTTTTATATTGATCAAGGTGGGCAACTTGTGATTTAGAAATATAAAACCCAAGTTCCTCTCAGAGAGGAAGTCAATAGGCTCTTGGAACTATACTGATCAAATTAAAATATCCAAACGGTCACCATGGAAGAAGGGATGGACTTTTATCTATCCCACTAGAAATGATAAAACAGGGCTACTGTTAACTCAAAAGGTACCTTTCCAAGAATTTTTAAATGGCACTTGCTCCTTAATTTACTTTGCTTCCACTGGCCAGAAGAAAAAGTTGTAATAGACAAATCTACAACATTTACAGTCAGAACAATGTTCCATTAATCAGGGCCCTTGTACAGTGCACGACCTATACATATATACCCAGTGTCTTGGTAATTGAGGAATATTTGGCAGGAGCTTCCAGGAGACATTCCAGTTGCAAATTAGGAAGATACTTCTGACACAGATTTCACTGTTAAGTAAGTTCTAAATTCCCCATCACTGGAGGAATTAAAATTTTGGCATACTTAAACTCACATATTATGTGGAAGCTATAGATGAGATTTTAAACATCAAGTGGTAGTTGAACTCGATAAACTTTAAGATATTTCTTAATTTTAGAATTTAATATTTTGTTTTAAAAGATTCAGTGAAACCTTAACAAATCATATAAAATATACCTGTGGGTACTAAGGTGTTTCAGTCATGTCCAGCTCTTTGCAACCTTATGGACTGTAGCTCACCAGGCACTTCTGTCCATGGGATTCTCCAGGCAAGAATACTAGAGTGGGTTGTCATGCCCTCATCCAGGGGATCTTCCTGACCCTGGGATCAAACCCTTGTCTCTTGCGTCTCCTACACTGGCAGGCAGGTTCTTTACCTCTAGTGCCACCTGGGAAGCGAGGATGAGATAGTTAGATGGCATCATCCACTCACTCAATGGACATGAGTTTGAGCAAACTCTGGTAGAGAGTAAAGCATAGGCAAACCTGGCGTGCTTCAGTCCATGGGGTCACAAGAGTTGGACACAACTTAGCAACTAAATAGCAGACAATATCCTATATATGGAATAGTGTCACCCATAGCTGTAAGAGAGAAAAAAAATCTGGTGCAATTTATTTCTCTAAGAGTGATTCCTTAATGTCTTATAAGTCACTTGTGACACCACTTGTGTCCACCTGGTCCCACTGGTTTCTGAAAACAATAAAGAAAGCCAGGTGCTAAGTGAATTCCATGTTGAAATGGAAAGCAGAGGTTCAGAAAAATGGTTTCACACAAGAAAGGTTTCACAAGTGAAAGTTAAAAGGACAGTCAAACTCAGATCATTTATTTCCTGTCCTTTCTCCTTATATCATTCCTCCTGTTGAAGGTTTTAAATTTCCTTTTGGCTTTCTAATCTGCTAAAGAAAACATGAACATATATTAGCCCATGAACCTCTTACTGCCTGATAAAGGAGAAGTTTGGCAGGGCATCAGGTGAGATAAGCATTTTTACTATTGTTTGTTGTCTCTTTTTCCTACTTGATTGCAAGATTGATTAGGAGAAAGATTCTGCCTCTTCTGCTAGCTAACTTCTACCACTAAGGCACGGAAATTTTAGTTGTTTGAATGATTAATGCTATAACCACAATTATATGGTTCTTTATACAGTAGATTTTAGACAAATATACAAAATAAAAGATTCAATAACAGTTTTATACTTATGTCCACCTTAAATATATAATTTTAAAAACACGGGTTTATAAAATACCACAAATAGGACAACCTATATATCAAAGTTAAATTTATGTAGACCAGGTAATCAGGGGATTGGCTGCATAATCTCCCCTTTTAAAAGGCTGGGGTTTCCCTGGTATCTCAGATGGTTAAGAATCCTCCTGCAATGCAGAAGTCCTGGATTCAGTCCCTGGATCGACAAGATCCCCTGGAGGAGGGCATGGCAACCCATTCCAGTATTCTTGCCTGGAAAATCCCATGGACAGAGGAACCTGGCAGACTGTAGTCCATGGGATCACAAAGAGTCGGACACAACTGAGTGACTAACACTTCACTTCAACTTAGATAGTATACAAAAATGGATTTTTGCATCATCAGAATTACACTTTAGCTCCAGATTCCTGGTCCATTACAGTTCCAGTGGGAATGGTCTCTCCTTTCCTCTATTCCCATATTATTTCCTGTTATTTTTACTAACATAACAGGAGAAGGACTGTCACTCCTTACTGAATTCAAGAAAAGAAATATTTTTGATCAGTTGGAAGTATTTAGTAATACACAGATGGGAAAAACATGATATGGAATAGCTCCAAAAGGATAGCATTTAGTGGCCAAATGGGAGAATCAAGAGCGTGCTACCAAAAAATACATTGTCGACGGGACCTGGCATTGATGCTAACGTAAATAAACAGAGGGCTCTGATTCTTCCTCACATGACATCAGGGTCTTCTTTCATTTGTGCTTTGAAGAGGAATTCTTTCATTCTATTTTCTTTTCTGTCAAGACAATTTTTCTAGAAAAGTTTTGGGTTCACTGCGAAGCTGAGCAGGAAGTATAGAGATGCCCCATATATTCCCTGCCCCCACACATGTATAGCCTCCCCCACTATCAATATTCCCCTCTAAAGTGGTTATTTTTGATTGGGCAACCTAACACAATCACTCCCAACCCATGGTTTACAGTTCATTCTTGGTGCAGTGTTATACAGTCTATGAATTTAGCACATGTATGCATCATTATGGCATCATACAGAGTATTCTCACTGCCCTCAAAATCCTCTGTGCCCTATTTATCTTTTCTCTTGCCCCAACTCCTGGTAACCATTAATCTTTTATTAATGTCTTAATAGTTTTGCCTTTTCCAGAATGTCATATAGTTGGAAACATACAATATATAGTCTCTTCAGGTTGACTTCTTTCATTTAATGATATAAATGTGTGTCCTTTATTTCTTTTCATAGCTTAATAGCACCCATCTTTTTAGCACTGAATGATATTCCACCGTCTGGATGTACCGCATTTTATCCATTCACACCCTGAAAAACATATTGGTTTCTTCCAAGTTTTTGGCAATTAATATTAAAACTCTATAATCTTTTGTGTGCAGGTTTTTATGTGACCATAGTTTTCAAATTCTTTGTGTAAATACCATGAAGTATGATTGCTGGATCATGTGATAAGAGTATATTTAGTTTTAAAAATCATTTTCCCAAGTGGCTATATCATTTTTCATTCTCATAAGCAATGAATGAGGGTTCCAGATGCTTCACATTCTTGTCAGCATTTGGTGTTGACAGTGTTCCAGGTCTGCGCCACTGTAGTAGATATGCAGTGGTATCTCATTATGGTTTAATTTGCATTATTTTTCCCCTGATGACATATGACTTGGAACATCTCTTTATTTGCCACTTGCATATTTTATGTGGTGAGGTTTCTACTAAGGTCTTTGGCCCATTTTTCAATCAGGTTGTTTGTTTTCTGAATTTTGAGTTTTAAGAGCTCTTTGTATGTTTGGGTAACAGTCCAATATCAGACTTTTATCTTTCGTAAAGATTTTCTACAAATCTGTAGCTTATCTTCTAATTCTCTTGGCATTGTCTTTCACAGAGTAGAAGTTTTACATTTTAATGAAGCTCAACAGATCAATTACTTCTTTCATGGATCACCCTTTTGAGGTTTCACTTAAAAAGGCATCACCATAGTCGAGGTAATCTAGGTTTTATAATTCTTTTCAGGAAGTAACTGAAAGGAATTTCCCTGTCTTAGAATTAAGGTGGTGACTTTGCTCTCTTATGAAAAATTATTGATGTTGAAATAAAAGTCTTATATATCAGTAGTATCATTTTCCTTGATAGGAAAAAGCACTCATTCTGTTTTTGAAAATGGAGTAAGTTTTCATTTCTGTTACACTCATTTCTTTAAAATTTTGTGTTGTGTCTATTTCACTCTGTATCTGTCTTTGTGATGTATATTTACAACTTAAATTTCTTTTTCTAATTGATGCCATTAAGTAAAAAAGGAGGAGGCTGCTGAAGACAACTGACATTTAAAATGATAAAAATAAAACTAACAAATTTTACATGGCATTGAGAGTGGGAAAGCATGGCAACAGAGACAGAATATCAATTGTAATAATGTGTGAAGTTCAGCAAAACAGAGATGCTAGACATAGGTTATTTGCAATCAGCTGGTGTTATGAAATATGGTGTTCATTTTATTTGGGATGCATAATCATCAATATTCTGACCATAGTTTAAGATAAATATATTTCATTCTCTGTTGTCACAACACAGCAAGTTCAGCTCATTGTGGCAGGGAGATGGGGTTGGGGAGCGGGGTGGTTAAATGACACATCAACAGTTTAAAGGAGAAGTCTATGGGAACTTTAGGTAGTAACATAATATCGTGAACTAGTATATTATTGGGGAAGGTTTGTAGAGAACAGTAAAACAGACAAAGACATAGGTGAAGGATTGAGGAGGAGCAAAGATACTTCTACAATTTGTGAGAAGACAGCTGTTTGGTGGTGCTATTTGTAGTCCTTTGATGTAAATAAGAAGCTCCTCGCTCTCTGTCTCATCCAGGATGTCTTAATCTCCTCAGAGGGCAGCCATTCAACAGTTGTTGTTGGGTAGGTGCTAAGTCATGCCTGACTCTTTCTGACCCCTTGAACTTTAGTCTGCCAGGTTCCTCTGTCCATGGGATTTCCCAGGTAAGAATACTGGAGTGGGTTGTCATTTCCCACGTCAGGGGATCTTCCTGACCAAGGGATCAAATACGCATGTGTTCCTCTCAACTCATTTCTTCCTTCTCTTGGCTATCCATTGCTATTCACAATCTCCTTTAATACCAAAGGCTGTGACAGATTTCTACTTGAATTTTTTGACATAAATGCACCAAGGGACATTATAAATAAGAGAATATTGGTCTCTGGAAGAATCCCCTGACACACAACTCTTCAATTATTACTATACAAAGTATTACATCACTTAAAACACATTGCTACAAAGCAAAAATGTTATAGGAAGAAACATGGAAAAATGGAGGGGAAATTGTTCATAGGAGAATCTTAGCCTTTGTAAGAGTCACACTGAACACCTGTGCAATGTTTACAATAGGTCAGATGTTTTCCCAAACTCTACATATATTAACTCACTCAGTTTTCACATAGTAGATACTATTACTCTGCCCCTTTTACAAACAAAAAAAGTCTATGGTATCTTTTTTGTCCTAGAAACCATGAACCTCAGAGGATGAAAGGCATTGTTTTTCAGGATAAAATGAGCACAGACTTCTTTGCAAAGACACTACTAGACCTCAAGGTAGAGTTTTGATGTAAGAGTGGAAGAAATGAATGAAAATCCAACAAAGTTCAAAAAACTTATTTCTCATTTCTTACATGTTAATTATCTAGTCATACTTATAAAAGCAATTTTAGTTTAGTTTATATTTTTTCTCATGTTGACCCTTAACCTAAGGGCATTTCTACTTCTTGTAAGTTTTCTATATTTAAAATAAAATAATAATAGACTTTTTCCCATTCTCTAATATTTCAGACTGAACTGGATTCTGTTCAATAGGAATCAAAATGATAACTTTTGCCAACCACCTGTTGGGGTCCCATGATATAAGATGGTGCTTTGAGTCTTATGGATTTGAAACATTTCTACTTTCTTATTTTATGTGTTCCTATTGAAGGCATGCATTTTTAAGGAAATATTTCATTTAGAAGGTTAGGTGTGATGGAGATATAATTAAATGATAACATCGGTAGAAGAGAACATTGACCCAAGATAATGTTCAGCTCTCCCACTGCAACATAAAAGGAGGGGCAAAGCCGAAGCACTGATTTTCCAAGCAGGAAACATTTGTTCAGTGACAATGTCTTATTACAGCTAATTTACTCTTAGTATACAAATGACGGATGCAAGAGTAATTGCAGCCCCTGTGGATTGGGAAACACTGTTTTTCTGGTTCCTTTCTTCTAGACCAGAACAAATCGCAGTTGGCAGCTGCCTGCTGCAGTGCTTAATATTTCCTTCTGTCTGAAGTTTATATCTCTTGCTTTTTTTTCCCATTATTAATTTTTTGGCAATGATTTTTCTCCTCTTTCTCACACCCTTTCTTTCTCAGCTTCCTCTCTCCCCTTCAGCTTGTTATGTTATTCTTGTACTTACTTTTATTTATCTCAGATAGATTAAGAAATGATTTCCAAATCTGACTGTACATCAGAATCAATGAAATAATTTATTAAAAATAAGTATGTCTGGGCCTTTCCTCCAGGGACTGTGACTCCAGAAAGCTTCACTGGGCTATGAAGCAGCAGTTTAAAGGGGATTCCCAGATGATAATTATTTGCAGTCCTATCTGAAGATCCTTAATTGATATTCTTTAAATTACCCCAGTCAGTTTTCCTTGGGTTTATTTCAAAGCAAAAGAACCTCGAAAATGCAAAATCAATACAACATCCCTTGAGAACAGATGCTCCCACACAGCAGCCTGAGTACACCTGCCCCACGAGCCCCCAAACAGCATGTGAGTTCAGACTCAGTTTTCACATGGAGTGTTTTGCTGATTCCCTACTGTTTTGATGAAGGCGAGATTAATCAGGCAGTGAGCCTTCTGCCCAGAGAGGCTGTTTGGGGAAAAGTGGACTATGACTGCAGAGCTTCCACTTCGAAATGAGTTGGCAGAAGGGAACACTTTCTGGATGAGGGAGCAGCCAGCTCCTTTCTCTGAGATCCATGACTCTCAGTCTTAGTCTTACCCATAGTTAAGAGAGACAATACACCTGGCAGCTCTCTCTCCCATGAATTTTCCAAAAGATGTGCAGCCATCTGATAAGCACAGAGAGGCTCTGTTTGCTATTTTTAGGCTAGTTCTTCAGTGAGAACATCAGAAACTCAAACCTAAAAAGAGCACATGAGCCCTACAGACGGCTATGCAGCACCTACAATGGTGAATTATTCAATGGCTGAAAGCATTGTAACCACGACACCGACCCTTAACAATGCCTTTGGGAAATTAGATCATCATGATTCATCATAAAAATATATTATTTATGGGAAAATTTAAGGATGTTTCAGAAAGCATCTTAACAATACAGCTTTCAGTATAGTGATAACAACCTTGCTAGATGATTTTTCTAGACAAAATGAAGAGTAAATACATATTTCTACAACTCAAGTAGGATCCATTTAAATTTTACAGGGATAGTCCAAGTTCGCTTGCACATTCTTAAAATCCACAAGCTGTTAGGATAGCAAATTACCTCACCTATACTAGTTACCCATGATAATTATAACAACAAACATGAGATGTATAGTGGGAAGTCCAGAGACCTAAAAACATTTCTGAGGCATATCAGTTACCTTATATTCGTCTAATTATCTCGTTTCATGGTTGATCGCTCTGGATCTTTTGTTTCAACTCTAACCATTGTTATTCTTTTCCTGGCACCAATCCTAACTAGGACTGGACCCTCACTTCTGATTCCCCACTCAATACAGGATCGCTGCATGTAACACAGCTCACCCAAGACAAAACACCAGCACAGGGGAAGGATACAACAGTCAGAACAACAAATAATGTTAAGATTCATAATATCCAGCTCTTATTTTAAAACTCCATTTACTCTTGCCAGTTTTGGAAACTCCTTACTGTTCATCTCTTCCCATAAACTTCATTCAGCCACGGTCAACTTCTCCCTACTGTTTCTCTTCCCTGGCTGGAGAATTCAAAGTTTCGCCAGAGAGATTTAGTTAAATTAAAATGTTGCTATCTGAGCCCCACCCAGACCCAGGAAATTAGAATCTCTGCAGACAGAAACTAAGAGATAAATATTAGTAAAAAGTCCTCTTGGTAATTCTTATGTGTAGTTAGTTTGAAATTTTCTAGTCTAGACCCTCCATCCAACCCTCCTCTTTCCAATTCCTGATTCCTCTAATCCTCTGGCCTACCAACCAAAACCTACAAGTTCTTATGAGCTTTTTGGTTTTTGTGTATCATTTTTCTTTCTTTTTCCCCTCTGTGCACAATGCCCTAAGGCATGACCCCAAACAGGCGATTTCCTAAATAAAACTGAATGCCTCTCCTAAGGGAAAATCTGCCATCCTTCGAAGGCAGCTGGGTGAAACACCAGCCACTCTCACACTATGGAGTTTTGTGTGTTTGTGTTTTTTTTTTTTTTTCTTTTCTTACTCATCTCTATAATAGTCTTAAATATATTTAGTAACAAATATGTATTTCTAACCCCAAGCAGACACTGTAACAGTCGTGACATTAATGGTGATAGAAAAAAAAGCCTACTAAAGTTGAAAAAGCCCAAATAATCCACTCATAGAATCCTTTACTAAGGACCATAGGGTTGTGGCCTCTGCCTTAATCACAGGATGTCAGGTGAAGTGAATGAGAACCAGGATGTGATCATTCAATCAATGCATCCCTTTCATCATAGTATGCATTATGACAGGAAACTAAACTTAAAACGCTAACCCTTATATGTGTATTGCTGACATGCATCCACTGCATACTCCCTAAGGAGGCCACATGTCTGTCAAGACCATTCACTTCCAATTTTTTTAATGTTTGAGGAACAGAATAAAATTTCAAATTAGGGAATTTTGCAACATATTAAAATTCATAGTTAACATGTTTCCTATTACAAACTATGTATGCTCAGAGGTCAAGCAAGTGTCTTTGGCTCATTCTAAACTTATTGATTCCCAAGTCAAGGACACTACCTTTGGAAACAAATTTCATTAGGCATTTTTGTAAAATAACAGATGTTTAATAGTGCAGTCATGCCCTAAAAACACACATGAACATCCATCCCTGACAGGGAGTTGCCATGAACTGTCTCCCTTATTTTCATGGTGATGTGAAAGGCCCAATGGAGAAAATGGATGAAGTTCAAAGCTGGCTTCTTTCAAGTAGAATATATACTGATTGAATACATAGAATATATACTTGACTGTCTGGTCGAGGGTCTTAATCAGAATTTGTATCATTATCAAAATTTCATGTGTTTCAAAAATAAACTCAAAATAGATTAAAGATTTAAATGTTAGGCTGGACACTATAAAACTCTTGGAGGAAAACACAGGCAGAACACTCTTTGACATAAATCACAGCAATATCTTTTTTGATCCACTGAATAGAGTAATGAAAATAAAAACAAAAATAAACAAATGGTATCTAATTAAATATAAAAACTTTTGCACAGCAAAGGAAAACATAAACAAAACAAAAAGACAACCCTCAAAGTGGGAGAAAATATGTGCAAATGAAGCAATTGGTAAGGGATTAGTCTCCAAAATATGTAACACAAACAGCTCATGTAGCTCAACAACAGAAAAAGAAACAATCCAACCAAAAAATATATGAAAGACCTAAACAGACATTTCTCCAAAGAAGACACAGAGATGGCCAGCAAACACATGAAAACATGCTCAATGTCACTAATTATTGGAGAAAAGCACATCAAAACTATGAGGTATCACCTCACACTAGTCAGAATACTGTTGTTGTTCAGTCATTCGGATGTGTCCAACTTTTTGCAACCCCATGGACTGCGGCATGCCAGGCTTCCCTGTCCTTCACTATTTCCCAGAGTTTGCTCAAACTCCTGTCTGTTGAGTCGTTGACTCCATCCAACCATCTTATACTCTATCACCTCCTTCTCCTGTCCTCAATGTTTCCCAGAATCAGGATCTTTTCCAATGAGTCTGTTCTTCACATCTGGTGGCCAAACTACTGGCGATTCAGCTTCACTCCTTCCAATGAATATTCAGGGTTGATTTCCTTTATGATTGACTGGTTTTAACTCCTCGCTCTCCAATGAATTCTCAAGAGACTTCGCCAGAACCACATTTCAAAAGCATCAATTCTCTGACACTCAGTCTTCTTTATGGTCCAACACTCACATCCATACATGACTACTGGGAAAACCATAGGTTTGACTATATGGACCTTTGTCCACAAAGTGATGCCTCTGCTTTTTAATACACTGCCTAGGATTGTCATAGCTTTTCTTCCAAGGAGCAAGCATCTTTTAATTTCATGGTTGCAGTCGCCATCTGCAGTGATTTTGGAGCTGAAGAAAACAAAATCTGTCACTGTTTCTATTTTTTCCCTTCTATTTGCCATGAAGTCATGGGACTGAATGCCATAATCTTAGATTTCTGAATGTTGAGTTTTAAGCTAGCTTTTTCACTCTCCTTTCTCCTTCATCAAGAGGTTCTTTAGTTTCTCTTGTTTTCTCCCATTAGCGTGGTGCCATCTGCATATCTGCAGTTGTTGATAATTCTCCCAGCAATCTTGATTCTAGCATGAGCTTCATTCAGCCCTGCATTTCGCATGAGGTACTCTGCATATAAGTTAAATAAGCAGGGTAACAATACAGCCTTGACTTACTCCTTTCCCAATTTGGAATCAGTCTGTTGTTATATGTCCAGTTCTAACTATTGCTTTTTGACCCACATAAAGGTTTCTTAGGAGACAGATAAGGTGGTCTGATATTTCCATCTCTCTAAGAATTTTACACAGTTTGTTGTGATCCACACGGTCAAAGACCTTCAGGTAGTCAATGAAGCAGAAGTAGACATTTCTCTAGAATTCTCTTGCTTTTTCTATTATCCAACGGATGTTAGCAGTTTGATCCCTGGTTCCTCTACCTTTTCTAAACCCAGCTTATACATCTGGAAGTTCTTGATTCACCTACTATGAAGCCAAGCTTGAAGGATATTGAGCATTACCTTGCTAGCACATAAAATGAGCACAATTGTGCAGTAGTTTGAACAGTTTTTGACACTGTACTTTTTGAGTTGGAATGAAATCTCACCTTTTCCAATCCTATGGCCATTGCCGAGTTTTCCAAATTTGCTGGCATACTGAGTGCAGCCCTTTCACAGCATCATCTTTTAGGATTTGAAATAGCTCAACTGGAGTTTCATCACCTCCAGTAGCTTTGTTTGTAGATGCTTCCTAAGACCCACCTGACTTCACAGTCCAGGGTGTCTGGCACTAGATGAACGATCACACCACTGTGGCTATCCGGGTCATGAAGACCTTTTTCATACAGCTCTTCTGTGTATTCTTGCCATCACTTTTTAATCTCTTCTGCTTCCATTAGGTCCATACAATTTCTGTTCTTTATTATACCCATCTTTGCATGAAATGTTCTCTTGCTATTTCCAATTTTCTTGAAGAAATCTCTAGTCTTTCCCATTCTATTGTATCCCTCTATTTTTTTGCATTGTTCACTTAAGGCTTTCTTATCTCTTCTTGCTATTCTTTCAAACTCTGTATTCAGATGGATATATCTTTCCTTTTCTCCTTTGCCTTTCCCTTCTCTTCTTTCCTGAGCTATTTGTAATGCCAGTTAGAATGGCCATCATCAAAGAATCTACAAACAATAAACTGGAGAGGGAGGTGGAGGTGGAGAAAAGGGAACCCTCCTACACTGTTGGTGGAAATGTAAATTGGTATAGCCACTACAGAGAACAGTACAGAGGCTCCTTAAAACACTAAAAAAGAACCACCATATGACACAGCAATATCACTTCTGGGCATATAACCTGAGAAAGTGAAAGTCGCTTAGTTGTGTCTGACTCTTTGCGACCCCATGGACTGTCCATGAGGTTCTCTAGGCCAGAATATTGGAGTGGGTAGCCTTTCCCTTCTCTAGGAGACCTTCCCAACCCAGGGATTGAACCCAGGTCTCCTGCACTGCAGGCAGATTCTTCACCAGCTGAGCCACAAGGGAAACGCATCCTGAGACAAGCATATTTCAAAAATATATATGCACCACAATGTTCACTGCAGCACTATTTACAATAGCTAGGACACGGAAGCAATCTAAGTGTCCGCTGATAGATGAACAGATAAAGATGTTGTACATATATACAATGGCACATTACTCAGCCATAAAAAAGAACAAAATAATACCATTTGCAGCAACATGGATGAACCTTGAGATTGTCATACTGAGTGAGGTCAGACACAGAAAGACAAATATTATATTATATTGCTTGTACGTGGAATCTTTAAAAAAAAAAAAGGCAAAATAAACTTAAACACAGAATAGAAGTAGAGTCACAGATACAAATTTATGGTTACTAGGGGATGGGAGTGAGGAGGGATAAACTGGGAGATTGGGATTTACATATACACAGTATTATATACAAAACAGACAACTAATATGAACGTGTTGCACAGTACAGGGAACTCTTTAAACTACATAAGGCCTACATAGGAAAAGAATCTAAATTTTAAAAAATAGAGGGTATGTATATGTATAACTGAATCACTTTGCTATACAGCTGAAACTAATGCAACATTGTAAATCAACTATACTTTAATAAAAAAAATTTTAAGTTAGTATATCACTCATACCAAAAAAGGAAAAAAACTCCACATTTTAAGACTAGTGTCTTTCAGAGCAAATTCTATGGGCATTTCAATAGAAGTATACACCGACCATTCTTCTCTCTTTTTTCTCTTCCCTGCCTGCCTTCCTCACATCATAAAAGGACCCTCCTGAGAGTTTCTGAACTTTCTCTTAGAAAGTCACAGGATCTGGAGACTTCAACCAGTAAGCTGAATATCTAAATGGTCATGACTATTAACAGACAGTTAGTTCCTCTGTGTCAACCGCATAGAGTAAAAGTTTGGTGGTGCCTGAGATCTCTAAGGTTGTCTGATTTGCTAGTCATTTCTCATATTGTCTCCTATCTGTTTTGCAGAATTTCATTTCATCTTCCACAATCACATTTCAAAACACGCACTGCAATATCTGTTGCACTGTAATTATTTGTGAGTGGTTCCAGCACAGGGTGGTCATTCTGCTGCCTTAAATAACTTATTAAATGTTTTAAAAGAAGAAGGATATAAAACTGACAGAAATAATCAGCTGAGAATCTGGGTTCTGAGCAATGGAAAAATATAAGGTACAAATTCATATCTAACACATCTGAACAACTTGTCTCAATAAATTGTTGATGGTTATTTGAGTTTATTACATGTTTCTATTTTTATGTTCACACACCAATGGAGATTTGGCATCATTTAATTTTTTAAAAAAGATAACTCTCACAGATGAGGGAAGTAGGATATATATGTTGATATGTTGTTTTTGATCAATGAATGCCAGCATATTTTTATTACTTCTCTTTTACACTCCAGCACTTATTTATTTCTGTGATACAATGAAAGATATTTGTATGGGAAAGCAAAATTTTTCTGGACCATATTCTTTCTCTAGACTTTCAAAGTTTGATGTTCACATTCAGAAAGTAAGAAATGAATGCAGAAATAATAAAAGAAGTAGTAAGGAGAGGGTGTAGGAATAAGCTATTTACAACAAAAATCATTCCAAATACTCAAAAACTATATCTAAGCAATTGTTCTCCTTATCTTTTTTCTTCCTTAAGATTCCACCCCCAAATTGTGACTGTGTTGAGGAGGATGTAATTATCAGCTAAAGAAAGACCACTCTTGAAGCAAAGGTATATATATAGGCCTATTTTTGAAGACTTTATTTTTTAGAGCCATATAAATTCACAACAAAATTAAATGACAGATACAGAGGTCTCCCATATACCCCCTAACTCCATACAAGAATGAAAATGAAAGTGTTCAGTCATTCAGTCATGTCTGACTCTTTGCAACCCCATGGACTGTAGCCCACCAGGCTTCTCTGTCCATTCTCCAGGCAAGAATACTGGAGTGGGTATGTTCTATATAATATTAAAATGATGGTTTTATATCATTATGAGTGAGTGAGTGAAAGTCGCTCAGTGTTGTCCAATTGTTTGCAACCCCATCAATACAGTCCATGGGATTCTCCAGGCCAGAATACTATAGTGGGTAGCCTTTCCCTTCTCCAGGGAATATATCATTATACATCTGTCCAAATCGGTAGAATGTACAACACTAAGAAATGAACCCCCATACCGTGGGTTGGGAAGATCCCCTAAAGCAGGGAATTCTTTAGGGGATATAATACTGGAAACCCACTCCAGTATTCTTGCCTGCAGAATTCCATGGACAAAGGAGCCTGGCTGACTACAGTCCATGGGGTCACAAAGAATCAGACACAACTTTGAGACTAACTCCATACATGCAAAGTCTCCTGATTATTAACACCATGCGGCATTGCTACCAAATATGAAGCTACATTGACATACCATAATCACTCAAGGCCCATGGTTTACATTATGGTTCACTACTTGGTGTTGTACATCCTACAGATTTGGACAAATGTATAATGATATATAGCCATCATTTTAATAGCCCTAAAATTTTCTGGGTTTTTCTTTGTTCATCATTTCTCTCTACCCTCACCCCTGGCAACCAACAGATCAATTTAATGTCTCCATAGTCTTTTCTTTTCATAGTTTTGTCTTTTCCAGAATGTCATGTAGTTGGAATCACAGAGTATGTTATCTTTTTGCTAAGTAATATGAGGTAAAAATCCCTCTACATCTTCTCATGGCTTGAGAGTTTATTTCTTTTTAGCCATAATTAATTGTTCCTTATCTGGATGTACTGGGCTTCCCTGGCAGATCAGAGGTTAAAGCATCTGCCTGCAATGCAGGAGACCTGGGTTCAATCCCTGGATCAGGAAGATCCCCTGGAGAAGGAAATGGCAACCTACTCCAGTATTCTTGCCTGGAGAATCCCATGGACGGAGGAGCCTGGTGGGCCCCAGTCCATGGCATCGCAAAGAGTTGGACACGACTGAGTGACTTCACTATCTGGATATACTACAATTTATGTACCTGTTCACCTACCAAAGGACTAATGATTGATTTAAGTTTTAGTAACTATGAATAAAGTTGCTATTAACATCCATATGCATGTGGTTTTGTGGAGATAAGCTTTTACCTCCTTCAGGTAAATACCTAGAAATGACATTCTTAAGTTGTATGGTAAGAGTATGTTCAATTTTGTTAGAAAACACTAAACTGTCTTCCAAAGTGGCTGCACCATTCTGCATTTCCCTCAGCAATGAATGGGAGTTCCTGTTGCTCCATTTCCTTGCCAGTGTTTGCTGTTGTTAGTATTCCAAATTCTGGCTATTCAACAGGTATACATGCAGACCTATTTTTAAGAGAAATATTCTCTTTACTATGCCCCAAATTAACTAATGGGCCTTTATCTAAGTCAATGAAAATGAAATTCTCAGAACTCTAAGAGCAAGAGTTAAAAATATCTTTCAGTAAAATTCCTTTTATTTCTAGTCAGTAAAAATTTCAGTAATTCAAAAAGTACCCTTTCAAGTTTCTCTGTTCTTTATCCATGAGCTTATTCTTTTCCTTAAAGTCTTTTATAGTCTTCTTTTCTAATTCTTTCAATTGCATAACTTTTTGTTCTTAGGGAGCACTAATAAAGAAGAATCTACAGTTAAGGTCTATGAGCAGAGCTGTGGCTCTTCGTTTTTGAGCTCTACACTTTTAATATAAAAGATAACTTACAATGATGGCAAGAGCTATAATCTTCTATTCTCATTTAGCTTAGTAACAGATACCTAATATATATTACAGTGAAGAGACACAGTCAAAATACCACCATGTACTTATTTTACTTCCTTGTGATAAATCACAATACCTTTTGTAGAACTGGAATGCCCTACACCTTGTTCCACATTCTCTTAGTGACAGTCTTATCAGGTCCCCATGTTCCTATATGAAAGAGGCATTATCTCATGGCAGATTGCCTGGTATGCAGAGAACTGCAGCTGTGGGACTTTATAAGCATCTCCTAACCTTGGGCATGAACATGGAGTAGCTCCTCTCGGCCCTCCTGCGCACGCAGCAGCCGCTCTTTGGAGGTGGAGTAGCTCCTCTCATCAGCACCCCTGACCTCCAGGGTGAGGCAGTTCCTCTCGGCCACTGCCCCTGACCTCAGGCGTGTGGTAGCTCTTCTCGACCGCCGCCCCTGACCTCGGATGTGGGGAAGCTCCTCTCGGCCACCGCTCCTGCGCTGTCGCAGCCTGGCGCTCTCGGTCGCAGCTGGCACACTTCTGCGCAGTTCGAAAATGCAAAAAGGCAAAATGGTTGTCTGAGGAGGCCTTACAAATAGCTGTGAAAAGAAGAGAAGCAAAAAAGCAAAGGAGAAAAGGAAAGATATTCCCATTGGAATGCAGAGTTCCAAAGAATAGCCAGGAAAGATAAGAAAGCCTTCTTCAGTGATCAACGCAAAGAAATAGAGGAAAACAACAGAATGGGAAAGACTAGAGATCTCTTCAAGAAAATTAGAGACACCAAGGGAACATTTCATGCAAAAATGGGCTCAATAAAAGACAAAAATGGCATGGACATAACAGAAGCAGAAGATATTAAGAAGAGGTGGCAAGAATACACAGAAGAACTGCACAAAAAAGATCTTCAGGACCCAGATAATCACAATGGTGTGATCACTCACCTAGACCCAGACATCCTGGAATGTGAAGTCAAGTGGGCCTTAGGAAGCATCACTACAAACAAAACTAGTGGATGTGATGGAATTCCAGTTGAGCTATTTCAAATCCTGAAAGATAATGCTGTGAAAGTGCTGCACTCAATATGCCAGCAAATTCGGAAAACTCAGCAGTGGCCACAGGACTGGAAAACATCAGTTTTCATTCCAATCCCTAAGAAAGGCAATCCCAAAGAATGCTCAGAATATTGCACAATTGCACTCATCTCACACGCTGGTAAAGTAATGCTCAAAATTCTCCAAGTCAGGCTTCAGCAATACGTGAACACAGAACTTCCAGATGTTCAAGCTGGTTTTAGAAAAGGCAGAGGAACTAGAGATCAAATTGCCAATATCTGCTGGATCATCAAAAAAGCAAGAGAGTTCCAGAAAAACTTCTATCTCTGCTTTATTGACTATGCCAAAGCCTTTGACTGTGTGGATCACAATAAGCTGTGGAAAATTCTGAAAGAGATGGGGATACCAGACTACCTGACCTGCCTCTTGAGAAACCTGTATACAGGTCAGGAAGCAACAGTTAGAACTGGACATGGAACAGCAAACTGGTTCCAAATAGAAAAAGGAGTACGTCAAGGCTGTACATTGTCACCCTGCTTATTTAAATTCTATGCAGGGTACATCATGAGAAACGCTGGGCTGGAAGAAGCACAAGCTGGAATTAAGATTGCCGGGAGAAATATCAATAACCTCAGATATGCAGATGGCACCACCCTTATGGCAGAAAGTGTAGAGGAACTAAAAAGTCTCCTGATGAAAGTGAAAGAGGAGAGTGAAAAAGTTGGCTTAAAACTCAACCTTCAGAAAACTAAGATCATGGCATCTGGTCCCATCACCTCATGGGAAATAGATGGGGAGACAGTGGAAGCAGTGTCAGACTTTATTTTTGGGGGCTCCAAAATCACTGCAGATGGTGACTGCAGCCAGGAAATTAAAAGACACTTACTCCTTGGAAGGAAAGTTATGACCAACCTAGATAGCATATTAAAAAGCAGAGACATTACTTTCCCAACAAAGGTCCATCTGGTCAAGGTTATGGTTTTTCCAGTGGTCATGTATGGATGTGACAGTTGGACTGTGAAGAAAGCTGAGCACCGAAAAATTGATGCTTTGGAACTGTGGTGTTGGAGAAGACTCTTGAGAGTCCCTTGGACTGCAAGGAGATCTAACCAGCCCATCCTAAAGGAGATCAGTCTAAATGTTCATTGAAAGGACTGATGCCGAAGCTGAAACTCCAATACTTTGGCCACCTCATGAGAAGAGTTGACTCATTGAAAAAGACCCTGATGCTGGGAGGGATTGAGGGCAGGAGGAGAAGGGGGCAACAGAGGATGAGATGGCTGGATGGTATCACCGACTCAATGGACATGAATTTGAGTAAACTCCAGGAGTTGGTGATGGACAGGGAGGCCTGGCGTGCTGTGATTCATGGGGTCTCAAAGAGTCAGACATGACTGAGGGACTGAACTGAACTGAACCTTGGACATGCCCTGCTGGAACTCTAGTCAAGTTCCAATGGCAGTGAGAAGAGAACAAAGAGAGTTGAAATGAATGTCCTTCGCGGGCAATGAAAGAGATAAAAAGAGTGAGCAGATGCTTATACCAAATACTTTTTAGGAGTATAATTTTACTTAAACAGGAAAACAGAGTAAATTGGAACTATAGACTCAACCAAAACAATTAGCATATTTAAATGTTTTTTGTGTACCTAAAAAATAGATAATGGTATCATACAGCTTAAAGTTCTTTCCAGGATCATTTAAATTAACTGAAAGCAATAAAACTAGAAATAACAAAGACTGTTCCATTCTTCAGTAACAAATTTTTATTTGAAAAGAATCTCCAGTGAAGTAGCTGTGAGACTGTTTAAGACACAGATTTTCTACCTCCTCCACCTTCCCCTCTCTCCTTTTCTTTATCTTTTCTTTGCTAACACATCTATGTATCTTATCCCAACAAGCACTCCTAAGTTCCTTGAAGAAAAATTAAACTTAAAAATGAATGTCCAATGTAGTCATGGCAGCTCAGAAAAGGTCCAGACACACAACTAGAAAAGCTTGCAGCACCGACTAGAGAAAATCCAGTTAAGGAATCATGCCCCACAATCTCTTCCCAGACACAACTAACATTTATTGGTAAAATTACATTTTTATAAAAGTGGAAAATATATTGCATTAGCTGTTGAAGGTGCTATTTTCATTATTTCTGTAGTGGTGTTAATCTGATCTTATCTGATAAATTGGCCAACAATTCCATGTATAAAATCAAGTTTGAGTGAGCCCCAAATGCATTTCTAAAGATTGGTTTTCCCAACTTTCAGCTTCCTGGTGCTACAGTGGGTAAAAATATAAATAGCCAACAGATAAAATGTGGCTGAGTAGAAGAGAGTCCATGGCAAGTTTCCTCTACTCATTTTATTTTTCATCCTTTAAAGAGCTTGCTTTCTGTGCCTTGACTAGGGAAATGAGCCAAAGAAAAAGGTAATCACTTGCTTTCATCAGTTTTTTTGATGCTACCCCTTATTCCTTAGCTTTAGCAGCTCAAAGTAGCAACATATTTATCATGATAAAAGCAGCATCAGAAAACAAATAACATAAGAAACCAACAAGCAATAAGCAGACAGACAGATACACAAGTAGACAGATACAGACACAAATATATAGGTATATGTGGGGACAGAAACTTTACATTTCAAGACAAGGTTTCTTCTGAGGGCTTCTGAACCAGATGTATTCTTATAAGAGTTCACATAAACATAATGTTAACAGTAATGAACAACAAATATTGACAATCTGAAACATGGTAACTTCATACAAGTTCACAACTACCACTTTTTGGCTCTTTGTCACTTCCTTACCTGGGAACCAAGGGAGGGAATGTGGAATGTCACTCCAGGAAGCTTCTTCTTGCTCTTCCCTAAAATCTTGCTCTATCAACTTCAACCCTTATGTTCCTTAATTAGGAAACGTGTCTTTTGACTCATTTCTACCTCAATATAAATTGTTTTCTCTGGATTGCATCCCAGAGTGAAAGAAAACTTTTCATCTTTTGCCATCAATGTAGAATTTTTAATCATGGTAGGAAAGGGACACACCTAACTGAACCTTTTGAGGTAAAAAGATCAAATGACCCTACATTTTGATAGGTAAGAGAGAAGGAAGCCAATAGTGAAGCAAATGTGTTGATTCAACATCTAAGTGGTTGTCTCGGAAGTTTATAATACACACATTTTACTTTTCTGGAAAAGAATCTCCCTGCAATGCAGAGGACCTGGGTTTGATCCCTGGGTTGGGAAGATCCCCTGGAGAAGGGAACGGCTAACCACTCCAGAATTCTGGCATGGAGAATTCCATAGACTGTAGAGTCTCATGGGGTCACAAAGAGTCAGGCACGACTGAGCAACTTTGACTTTCTTTACTTTTTAAAAATTACTTCAGTCACAATTGTATGCATGCTCAACCACATCCAACTCTTTGTGACCCCATGGTCTATAGTCCACCAGACTCCTCCATCTATGGGAATAGCCAGACAAGAACACTGGAGTGGGTTGCCATTTCCCCCTCCAGAAAATCTTTCCCACCCAGGGATCGAACATATGTCTCCTGCATCACTTACACTGACAGGCAGATTCTTTGCCACTGCACCACCTAGGAGCCACTACAGAATTCTTCAAGCGGCCTAGTCTAAAGAACCCATTATTGGATAGGAACAAAATTAAAGAACTATTGGGCAGTATTTCAGTTCCTCTCTAGGCTTTCTCCCACTTCTTTTCTATTTCAGCCTGTGGTACTCAGATATAACTAAAAAACTCTATCACAGAATCTTTGATAGAACTAACTGGCTCAATTGGTCTTTATCTTCCTGGACATACATAATTTTATAACTAAAATAAACAAAAATCATAATGATTAACACACATAGTCATCACAATCGCATTATTTTCTCACTTTTCCATTTTATGGACTACAAAGTATTTGAATGTGTTTAAGTTCATTTAAACAGAAAAATACCACCTTGAATTAGGTGTTTGTGGGGGTGAAAATGAGTGGCCATGACCCAATGCCTGGAATTTTTCATTTCTCACTATGTGACTCATTATGGTTGTGACCAAAGTCATTTTAATAGCTAGAAGCCAACCTCAACAAGGACCTGGGGTGCAGATATTTCTATTTGGTGCTCTCTCTACTCTTATTGCTACACTGGTTCGTGGGATTATATATCAGTTCAGTTCAGTCGTTCAGGCATGTCTGACTCTTTTCGACCCAATGGACTGTAGCACACCAGGCCTCCCTGTCCATCACTAACTCCCAGTGATGGAAGGCTGAGTAAACACATGTCCCTTGAGTCAGTGATGCCATCCAACCATCTTACCCTCTATTGTTCCATGCTCCTCCCACTTTCAATCTTTCCCAGAATCAGGGTCTTTCCAAATGAGTCAGGTCTTCACATAAGATGGCCAAAGTACTGGAGTTTCAGCTTCAGAATCACTGATTTCCTTTAGGATGGACTGGTTGGATCTCCTTTCAGTTCAAGGGACTCTCAAGAGTCTTCTCCAACACCACAGTTCAAGAGCATCAGTTTTTTAGCACTTAGCTTTCTTTATAGCCCAACTCTCACATCCATACATGACTACTGGAAAAACCATAGCTTTGACTAGACAGACCTTTGTTGGCAAAGTAATGTCTCTGCTTTTTAATAGGCTATCTAGGTTGTTATAACTTTCCTTCCAAGGAGGAAGTGTTTTTTAATTTCATGGCTGCAGTCACCATCTGCAGTGATTTTGGAACCACAAAAAATAAAGTCTGTCACTCTTTCCACTGTTTCCCCATCTATTTGCCATGAAGTGATGGGACCAGATGCCATGATCTTAGTTTTCTGAAGGTTGAGTTTTAAGCCAACTTTCTCACTCTTCTCTTTCACTTTCATCAAGAGGCTCTTCAGTTCTTCTTCACATCTTCCATAAGGGTGATGTCATCTGCATATGAGGTTATCAATATTTCTCCCAGCAATCTTGATTCCAGCTTGTGCTTCATCCAGCCCCGCGTTTCTCATGATGTACTCTGCATATAAATTAAATAAGCAAGTTGACAATATGCAGCCTTGGCATACTTGTTTTCCTATTTGGAGCCAGTCTGTTTTTCCATGTACAGTTCTAACTGTTGCTTCTTGACCTGCATATAGGTTTCTCAAGAGGCAGGTCAGGTGGTCTGGTATTCCCATCTCATTCAGAATTTTCCACAGTTTGTTGTGATTCCACACAGTCGAAGGCTTTGGCATAGTCAATAAAGCAGAAATAGATGTTTTTCTGGAACTCTCTTGCTTTTTTGATGATCCAGTGGATGTTGGCAATTTGATCTCTGGTCCTCTGCGTTTTCTGAATCCAGCTTGAACATCTGGAAGTTCTGGGTTCACGTATTGCTGAAGCCTGGCTTGGAGAATTTTGAGCATTACTTTGCTGGCGTGTGAGATGAGTACAATTGTGCAGTAGTTTGAGCATTCTTTGGCACTGGAATGCCAAAGAATGACCTTTTCCAGTCCTGTGGCAACTACTGAGTTTTCCAAATTTGCTGGCATATTGAGTGCGGCACTTTCACAGCATCACCTTTTAGAATTTGATACAGCTCAACTGGAATTCTATCACCTTCACTAGTTTTGTTCATAGTGATGGTTCCTAAGGATTCCTTGACTTCACATTCTAGGATGTCTGGCTCTGAGTGAGTGATCACACCATCATGATTATTTGGGTCATGATGATCTTTTTTGTATAGTTTTTCTGTGTATTCTTGTCACGTCTTTTAATATCTTCTGCTTCTGTTAGGTCCATACCATCTCTGTCCTTTATTGTGCCTATCTTTGCATGAAATGTTCCCTTAGTATCTTTCATTTTCTTGAAGAGATCTCTAGTCTTTCCCATTCTATTGTTTTCTCTATTTCTTTGCACTGATCATTGAGGAAGGCTTTCTTGTCTCTCCTTGCTTTCTTTGGATTTCTGCATTCAAATGAGTATATCTTTCCTTTTCTCTGTTGCTTTTCCCTTCTCTTCTTTTCACGGCTATTTGTAAGGCCTCCTCAGACAGCCATTTTGCTTTTTTTGCATTTCTTTTTCTTGGAGATTGTCTTGATCCCTGTCTCCTGTACAATGTCACAAACCTCCATCTGTAGTTCATCAGGCAGTCTGTCTATCATATATACTCCCTTGAATCTATTTATTACTTCCACTGTATAATCATAAGGGATTTGATTTAGGTCATACCTGAATGGTCCAGTGGTTTTCCCCACTTTCTTCAATAAGTCTGAATTCGGCAATAAAGAGTTCATGATGTGAGCCACAGTCGGCTCCCAGTCTTGTTTTTGCTGACTATATAGAGCTTCTTCATCTTTGGCTGCAAAGAATATAATCAATCTGATTTTGGTATTGACCATCTGGTGAAGTTCATGTGTAGGGTCTTCTCTTGTGTTGTTGGAAGAGGGTGTTTGCTATGTCCAGTTCATTCTCTGGGCAACACTTTATTAGCCTTTGCCCTGTTTCATTCAGTACTCCAAGGCCACACCTCTGTTGGAGACTGCTGGACAGTCCTGGGCAAGTCTGGGTCAGTCTTCTGTGGGGCCACTGCTCCTCTCTCCTGGGTCCTGGTGCACACAAGTTTCTGTTTGTGCCTCCAATAGTCTATTTCCCAGTCCTGTGTAAGTTCTGGCAGCTCATTGGTTGGGTTAATGGCTACCTCCCCCAGGAGGGCTTAGGCAAGTCTGCTGCACCCAGAGCCCCTGCCCCTGCGGCAGTCCACTGCTGACCCGCACCTCCACAGGAGATGCTCAAACATAGTCCTGTCTCAGTCTCTGTGGGGTCTCTGGGTCCTGGGTTGCACACAGGTTTGTTTGAGCCCTCTGAGCCTGGGGTTTGATTCTAAATGTGAATTCACTCCTCCTACTGTCTTGCTTTTTTATCATACCATTCATGGGGTTCTCAAGGCAAGAATACTGAGCACAGAAGAATTGATGCTTTTGAACTGTGGTATTGGAGAAGACTCTTGAGAGTCCCTTGGACTGCAAGGTGATCCAACCTGTCTATCCTAAGGGACATCAATCCTGGGTGTTCCTTGGAAGGACTGATGTTGAAGCTGAAACTCCAATACTTTGGCCACCTCATGCAAAGAGTTGACTTATTTGCAAAGACCCTTTGCTGAGAAAGATTGAGGGCAGGCAGAGAAAGGGACGACAAAGGATGAGATGGTTGGATGGCATCACTGACTCAATGGACATGAGTTTGGGTAAACTCTGGGAGTTAGTGATGGACAGGGAGGCCTGGCGTGCTGTGGTTCATGGGGTTGCAAAGAGTCGGGCACGACTGAGCGACTGTCTTGCTAGGGCTTCTCCTTTTGCGCTTGGATGAGGGGTATCTCCTCTGGGATTATATGTAATGAAACTAAATTCTTGCTCTGCAAATAGATTCCATTATGTGACCTGGGTCAAATAAATTTACCTAATTTCTTCTTTTACAAATGAGCACAATAATATTATTTTCTTAATAGAGTTTTCGTAGGATATACGTAAGATGGTTTAACTCACTCACTGGCACATCACAAGCTTTTAATAAAATTTATCAGTATCACCATTACCATTATTCTCTTGGTTGATGATTAGAGTGATGTTTCTTAGTTATCTGATTGCAGTATTTTCTTGTGATCTAATTCTCATAAGGGCAATTCTAAATATAGATCAATTTGTATTGCCCTATCATTAATGTCACTTTTATATTGTTTATCCTTTACTTGTATAACACAAGCTTAAGTCAGTGATAACCATGTCCCAATTATATTTAATGCTCCTACTTTGAAAATATAACCAGAACAAAGACATACATACTAAGATAGTTATTGCAAGATTTTGTTTATAATAAGAGAAGCAGTAGTTGAAGAATGATTTAAATAATTATCAATAAAAATTAAAGAAACTAATCATGGCTCATTCTCATAATAGAACACAATAAAATTTTTAAGGATGATGATGTTCCATGTACTTTGACATGAGGAAAAACATAAAATATTTATTAAAATGTTTGAGAGAAAAATATATATGCTATAATAATGTTGATATTATAAATTAAACAATTAGATATATCATATAAAACTGTGCATATATATATACTTTATCATATATATTACTATATTATATAAGGATAATCTCTAGAGTTTAAGAATATAAAGTACTTCCCTGATAGTTCGAATATTTTAATATTTGTACCATATTATTTGTGTTAAGCCATTTTTTAGAAGTTGTAGAACTTAAGGACATTATTCTCACCTTCACATATGGCAGGAAAAATAATTATTAATGTAAACCATCCCCTTTTGGGCCTTTATTTGCTATTTCAATTTTTTCTGTAGGAGGCTGACTAATGAAATCCTCAAGGGAAAAATGAATTTAACAGAAGAAATGGCATAAAAAGCAAGAGAAAAAAATATACGTAAAAGCTATAAACAAGATTTTACAGAGGCAAATAAAAAATTATAGTTACAACCATAAAGATTCCTGAGCTGCAGAGGTAATTTTTTAAAAATCCACAAGGAAGAATAAAGCTAGTGAATCCATACTATTTCCCTCATGCTCTTGTGGGAAATACCTACTAAACAAGCATCAAATAAGAACTTAGATTTTGTTAGCCCTCTGTTATCTCTCTCTACTTTCAAAGGTTAAATTAATTTAACTACATTGTGCAGATTCATGGATTAACTCAATCCAAGAAATCACATATGTAGTCATTTTGATATCTGTTACATTTACTATTACTTATACAGTAACTTTTAAAATACAAAGGGTTTTATTAGGAATGATATTTACATGACAGTCCACAGTCATTGACACTGTGATTGAAAAATTAAAAATTCAAGAAAAATAATATATTTATTCAACCTAAGACAGCCACTATAAACATTTTGTATCATTTTCATGTAAATATTTCTGCATTTCCTAGATCTGGATTTTTTTTCAGTTTTATATTGTTGTCATCATAACAAATGTATAATTTCCTCTTTTTATTATGGCTTATGTACCCTGCATATTAAAGGAGACTTATTAACATAATTTAATGACTCTAATATATTCTGCTATGTTTATTTATCATGCTTTATTTTAGCATTATTTTTGTTAAGAAGCTCAGATATTCTACATTTTTTACTGTAAAAATCTTTGTGCATAAAGTCTTTTAAAAATTAAAAGCACTTTATTAGCATGTGCATACTAACTTGGCTTCAGTGGTGTCTGACTCTTTGCAACACTATGGACTGTAGTCTGCCAGGCTCCTCTGTCCATGGGGATTCTCTAGACAAGAATACTGGATTGGGTTGCCATGCCCTCCTCAAGGGGATTTTCCTGACCCTGGATCGAACCCATGTCTCATGTCTCCTGCATTGGCAGATAGGTCTTTTATCACTAGTATAACCTAGGAAGCCTTTTTTAGCATAATATTACAGAAATGACCGAGTGAAGTAGGAGCAAGTCACTTAGGCGTCTCCAACTCTTTGCAACCCCATGAACTATACAGCTCATGGAATTCTCCAGGCCAGAATACTGGAGTGGGTTGCCTTTCCCTTCTCCAGGGGATCTTCCCAACCCAACCTGGGTCGAACCCAGGTCTCTCCCATTGCAGGCGGATTCTTTACCAGTAGAGCCACTAAGGAAGCCCAAGAATACAGGAGTGGGTAGCCTTTTCCTTCTCCAGGGGATCTTCCTGAGTCAGGAATTGAACCAGGGTCTCCTGCATTGCAGGTGGATTCTTTACCAACCGAGCTAAAAGATCTTAATATATACCTCTAAATTGCTTTCCAAAATGATTTTGCCTAGTTAATCTACAACAGATGAGCTTGCCTCTTTCTGTATACTGACTTTTAAGGGCCTCAAAAACTTTAAAAATTTCTCTCAGAAAAGAAATATTCTCATTATTTTTATTGCTGGATATCTCATGTATCTTGCTTTATACACAATTGCGTTTTGTCAGTATCATACAGTGATGGACTATCCTGGGAATACATTCAGTTGTTAGAGTTTAATTCATAAAACTGATAAAAAGTAAGGAAGCCCTATTGTTGTATGTTTTTGCCTACCACTAACATTTCTTGGTTTTAAAAAATAATTAATAAATGAAAGCAGAGACATAGGCAGAGAATAAAGAGATAAGCCAGAAGTTTGAGAAGAATATATTACACTGATAAATTGCTGTAATTAATGTTTTAAATGCATGGATATAATTAGATTTAAATTATATAGTACCAGAAAAGACTTTAGTGTATTGAATAAAAGCCCCACGTAAGCATGTTTTATAACTTAGGATGAAATGTAAGCTAAATGAAAACCAGAAAAATTTAATAGTAGTTGTATAAAGAAGTGTTTATAAAGTGTTTAAAAAGATTAAAATAGTTTTATCTTCATACACAGTCAAACAACAGCATAAACCAGGTGGGAGCTTCAGTTTCAACAATGTTATGCTGTAGATTTTTAGCAAAACCATCACAATGGTAAAGTATTTTATATCATTAACATAGAGATATACAGTCACTATAATAAATAATGGGATAAGAATCTCAAGTAAGAAATAAATAAGATGCAGTTAAGGGGCTTCAGTGGTGACTCAGTGGTAAAGAATCCATCTGCCAATGCAGGATACATGGGTTTCATGCCTAGTCTGGGAAGATACATGCTGAGGGGCAACTAAGCAAGTGCACTACAGCTAATTAAGCCTGTGGTCTGGAGCCTGGGAGCCACAACTACCGAGCCCGCATGCTGCAACTACTGAAGCCTGTGCACCCTGGAGCCCTTGCTGAGAAACGAGAAGCCACAACAATGAGAAGCCTATGCACCACAGCAAAGAGTAGTCCCCACTCGCCCCAACTAGAAGAAGGTGCAGTTAGAGATACTACAGTAACCAAGACTTCACAGAATGTAGCACCGGGGTGCTAACAAGTAAAAATGGCATTTACTTGGACAATAATAAAAATCTCATCTATACAAAAGAACTGAACCAATTGAGAAGTGAGAAAAAACAAACCAGCGAAGAACAATGTGAAGATGTGGCTTAAATCTTTAAGGAAGTGATTTCCAAACATTGACTTTCAGAATTAGGGAAGACACACCCAGGACAGAACTAGTACAGTGCACTACACAAGGCAGAAATTGTCTCTGAGACCCTCACAGCATGAAAGAGCAAAGTATAACTCTTGTTTTATGGACAAGGCTGCTTCCAGGGAACAAAGAAACATTTAAGCCAGTTACATAATCCAAATTTCAACAATTATTCTTTCGTCCCTGGGACGATTAAATGTGGAGATGAGGGGCACATAGGGGCTCCATCCTTGTGGAACTTTCTCCATCTGGGAGGAAAGGCGTGGGGAAGGAGTGTGCTTCCCACTGAGTATTCCCAAATTCTCTGTCCCACTTGTCCTTTAGATTTAACCATTAATATGATCAGCCAGTGAAATCCAAATCCATCGGTGCAGTCCTGGCCCTGTGCATTCATCACACCTGAAGCCCTAGAGACACTCATCATACCTGAATCCCTAGAGACATCTGTCTCCAATTTTGGGAAATACTATTTCAGACATTGCTGTCTCCCTAAAATATTTGGAAATTCACTCCCTCAGAGCTACACTTACACCTAAAGAGGAGGTTTTTCATTCCCTCTTCACAATGACCACCTTTCCTATGGAATTACTTCAGTCTGTGAAACCTGCCCCAAAGGAAGCTTTGCATCTTTGTTTTTATTTCAACTAGAGAACTCACTTTTACTATATTCCTTCACAGGAGCTGCTTAGGAGGCAGCCGAAATGTGTGACCCAGACCAAATCATGTGAAAACACTAGAAACTCTCAAAGTGCAGAACATTCTGTAAGATATTATCATTATTATTTCCTGTCCTCTTAAAAATGTCAAGGTCAACAAAGAGAGAAAGCCTGGGTTAATGGAGATGAACTAGACATGGTAAGTACATGGAAACTGTGATCTAGTTTAGATGCATTGCTGAGGGGATAAAAACTATAAAATACATCATGGGGACAATTGACAAAACTTAAATATGTACTGTGGATTAGATAATGTATTTTAGCAATGTTCATGTTCTCAATTTTACAGATATTTAGGGGTAAAGATATCATGTCTCTCATTGGCTCTCAAATGATTCAGAAAAAATATGCCTATATAAGAATGTGGCTACAAATAATTATGCATAAATAGATGTGTATGTATGTGCACACGTGTGTGAAGAGAGAATATGATACAGCAAATGAGGCAAAATTTAACACTTGTAAAATCTGGTTAAAAAGTATCATGAAATATTCTGCACATTTGAATCATAGCAAAGAAAAAATTATAAACAAAGATATAATATTTTGCACAGAAATGAACAAGGTAAATATGCCAAAATACAAATTGCAGTTTGCATTAATACTAGGAGTGTGGTAACTTGCTTCCTCTTCTGATTTTACCCATATCTCTTATTAAAAACATACTGTTTATACAAAAACACAATGTATATGAAAAAATAATGGATTTTGGAGCATATATATCTCTTCTAAGCTCTGTTTCAACCTCTAACTTGACTCTTACAGTAGAAAATGGCATTGCCAGATATATTTAAATATTTTCTTTTATTATTTATTTGATTATAACTTTTTGTCCTTTATTGATATAGGTCTTTTTACTACAATATTTCAGATACTCAGCCTTTGGCAGAAACTTTTTTTGCTAACTTACATGAAACATGAATTACAACTTTCTTTTCTTAAGGGAACAAAATCCTTAATTTATTTTAGAGACTGACAACAAAGGACAAAAGATGTCAACAGCAACAATGATTTCAGAGACATACGGTACCTGCACTGAGGCTATCTATTCCTCCATGTCAGCTCAGCCCTGGCTATACACTACATAAAACCACATATACTATATAAAACTACTATACACTACATAAAACAAGCCTGGTCCTTGAACTGTTAGACATGCAAGGTAAAACACAATTCTCTTCCTTAGCCCCACCTAGAAAGATCAGAGTCTATGTGCCTAACTCCATCTCAGAGATACTTAAACTCCATGCTTATCTGTTTTGATCTTCTCAGGAACATATCTGATCCCCAGATACAGCAAGCTGACTATATTACACATTTTATATAAGGCACTTGAGCGCTCAGCTTTTGCTCTCTGGGTTTGAGAAGGGAGGAAGTGATGTGGATTGGGAGAAACCAATACCCAGCAGGATACAGAGAGAGAGCTGTATCAAAAACTGGCAAATATTGACAAAGCTTTTACAACCATTTAGGAAAATGTCCACAAAATAGAAGAAACATCTCTTCTCTTGTATCCATTTTTGATGATGCAATTATTTTAATGGCATTTTGGTGGCAATAGACTGAAGTCCTAGCTCACCTGGGGCAAGAATTGCTTTTAAAAACTCAAGAATTATTTTCAATTCAAAAGGTCTGTAATTGCCTTCTTTGATCAAAGAAACAAAATGACTGGTCCTAATTTCAAAATTAATTCCCTTAGGCAATGTGGAGTGACTGTTAATGGGTGTGGGCTTTCTTGGAAGGATGGTGAAAATATTCTGAAATTAAAATTAAGGTGGTGATGTATTCAACACTGTGGATACACTAAAGTCACTAAAGATATCAATGCTATGGTACATGAATCATATCTCAAAGAAAAAAGAATTGAAAGGATGCCTTTGGAATACCAAACATGAAAAGGTGGATCTAAGGACCTGAAAATTTTACAGGCAGTTATCATGACTCATACTCCTGTAGTCTGAACAAGCTGTAGTCATCATGTTCTTATTTGACAGCATCTCACTAAGAATATAACCGAGGCCATTCTGAATTAAATTTGGGTTATTACAATGTCAATAAAATGGTTTAAATGTATTTACGATTTTTCACATTTAAGGTTAATCCTTTGTCCTTCTTTAAAATGCTCTTGTTTGACTTGAATATCCTATCGATTTGCTGCTCTCAGAATTTATTCAGTTCAGTTCAGTTCAGTCGCTCAGTCATGTCTGACTCTTTGCAACCCCATGAATTGCAGCATGCCAGGCCTCCCTGTCCATCACCAACTCCCAGAGTTTACTCAAAACTCATGTCCATCGAGTCGGTGATGCCATCCAGCCATCTCATCCTCCAGAATTTATTAGCACACTATATAAAGGCTTTAATTTCTAAACATTACTGTTTATTCTAGAAATTCTGCATGCACTATATCATGTGAAATTTTAATAATTGAGACATACGTTGTATAATAAATGATGTTGCCTCGAATTGTTCTGTTTGCTACATAAAAATATCTCAATTGACAATCCTCATTTATTGTTAATTAGCTATTTGCCAAAGGGTATTGGCAGAGTTACCATAATCTTAGTAAATAAAATAGTAGAATATAAGGAAATCTAAGAGACTCTGAAATGTCTGCCTCATTCCCAGAACAATTACTTTTGTATTTACATATAAAATCAGTGTATTTGGGGATCCTAGGTCGTCCCTTAAAAACCAAAGGGAAATCTGCCAACATGCTAAATGCACATGCACCATCAATCAGCAGGAGGGAGGCCCATATGAATAACAACACAATCCAGGCCAGCAGCTTTCTGTAAACACTCAAGCTTTCCAGAGCAAGTGTTTCAGAAAAAGTCTCTCTTTGTTTTTTCCCCATAGAATTTTTTTAAATGAGTCAGAGATATGTGAGGACTTCAAAATGTAATCCTTAGCAATCTCCCTCTTGTCTTTATTAAATGCAAAATTACCTGCAAATTTAAGTTCGACAACACATAAAGGTTGATTATTTTAATTTTGAGGTCACTGATAGCATTCCAAAACTTCTCTTGCTTCACAGTCCTTGAAACATGAATTCCAGGTTTTGCTATTTGGTACCTGCTTGTCTTTTGGGAGCTCTAATGGATAAGTCTTATTGCCACTGTAAAGCACTAGGAAAAGGAGAACAAACCTTGGAATTCTAATTCTTATTGGAGGGCTGGACCTGACCTTAACAATTTAAGACACTGGTTGAATTGTTTTGACTGCTAATTAAAACATGACTTTTTCTTCATTTTATTAAATAATTTTGAAAGCACTCTTTTAGTTGCTTCAAAATATGTTTTATAGATATTGTCATTTACTTCATTATTTCCTTTTCATTGGAGAATGAGGTCATTTTCAATTTGGGACATTATTTTGAAAACTGTCATGAAAATCTGTTATGTAAATATATACTGGCATATCTGATTGACTGATGCTTTCTTTAGAATAAAATACTAGAAGAAATGAACTTACCCAAAATATATGAATATTTAAAAGTCTCAATAAAATGATCAACTTTTTTTCCAAAAAGTTTACATCAACTTAAAATCCCACAAGTAATATTACCCCTTTTAACCCACTGTCAACAATCCTAAGCCATGGGAGAAGGCATTATGTTGCTAAAATTTTAGGTTGCATGTGATATTAAACATATTATGTGTTCATTTTTTCCTCTGAAGTGTCTATTTGTACCTTTTGCCAAGTTTTATACAAAATTCTTGGTGATTTTCACTTCAGTTTTGAAGTTTCTTTGTTTTTAAGGGTGCTGAGTCCCTACCAAAGTTATTGCAAATATTCTCCCAATATACTATCTTTGGGTTGAGTTGTTTAAGTAATGCAAATGCTTAATGTATATCATTTATTTTGTGCATTATGATTTATTACATTGTTCATCTTTTTTAAATTTGTTTTTATTGCATTATTTTATTAACCATTTATGCATTCTTATTTCCATATTCATATATATTTTACTTAGGTCATGTATTTTAATTTTGTGTGTGCTATTTATTTTTGTATTATGTCTTATGTACATATTTTATAAGTATTTAATGTAGTGTAATTTTAGTAGATAATAAATTTTATGCAATGTTTTTGATATATCATTAACTGAGAAACACTTTTTAATGTAAAATCATTACTGCCATTTCTATCTAGATTATTTCTTGAAAATTAGGACTTAAATAGCAACTTTGATATTTATTTTGTTACCAACAATGAAGAACAGTAGTTATCCAAAGTTTTTCTTTAAAATAATAAATTATTTATTTCAATTACATTTTCTTTGTCAGTTTCTTGATGAAATGTGAACATATACTCAGTTCTTGCATCATTATCTTTATTACTGAATATTCATTTTGTTGCAATGTGTAATAAGGTCAACTTTACCTCATTAAAGTTGACACTGTACAGGAGACAGGGAGCAAGACCATCCCCAAGAAAAAGAAATTCAAAAAAGCAAAATGGTTGTCTGAGGAAGCCTTGCAAACAGCTGTGAAAAGAAGAGAAGCAAAAGGCAAAGGAGAAAAGGAAAGATATACCCATTTGAGTGCAGAGTTCCAAAGAATAGCAAAGAGAGATAAGAAAGGCTTCCTCACAGTGCAAAGAAATAGAGGAAAACAATAGAATGGGAAAGACTAGAGATGTTTTTAAGAAAATTAGAGATACCAAGGGAACATTTCATGCAAAGATGGGCACAATAAAGGACAGAAATGGTATGGACCTAACAGAAGCAGAAGATATTAAGAAGAGGTGGCAAGATACACAAAAGAACTGTACAAAAAAGATCTTCACGACCCAGATAACCATGATGGTGTGGTCACTCAGCTAGAGTCAGACATCCTGGAATGTGAAGTTAATTTGGCCTTATGAACAAAGCTACTCGAAGTTATGGAATTCCAGTTGAACAATTTCAAATCCTAAAAGATGATGCTGTGAAAGTGCTGGGCTCAAAATGTCAGCAAATTTGGAAAACTCAGTAGTGGCCACAGGACTGGAAAATGTCAGTTTTCATTCCAATCCCAAAGAAAGGCAATCCTAAAGAATGCTCAAACTACTGTACAATTGCACTCATCTCACATGCTAGTAAACTAATGCTCAAAATTCTCCAAGCCAGGCTTCAGCAATAGGTGAACTGTGAACTTCCAGATGTTCAAGCTGGATTTAGAAAAATCAGAGGAACCAGAGATCAAATTTCCAACATTCATTGGTCAGCAAAAAAGCAAGAGAGTTCCAGAAAAACATCTATTTCTGCTTTATTGACTATGCCAAAGCATTTGACTGTGTGGGTCACAATAAACTATGGAAAATTCTGAAAGAGATACCAAACCACAGATCTGCCTCTTGAGAAATCTGTATGCTGGTTAGCATACAGATAGAACTGGACATGGAACAACAGACTGGTTCCAAATCGGGAAAGGAGTACGTCAAGACTATATATTGTCACCCTCCTTCTTTAACAGATGTGCAGAGTTCATCATGAGAAGTGCTAGGCTGGATGAAGTACAAGCTGGAATCAAGATTGCTGGGAGAAATATCAATAACCTCAGATACACAGATGACACCATGCTTATGGCAGAAAGTGAAGAAGAACCAAAGAGCCTCTTGATGAAAGTGAAACAGGAGAGTGAAAAAGGTGGCTTAAAGTTCAACATTCAGGAAACAAAGATCATGGCATCCGGTTCCATCACTTCATGGAAAATAGATGAGGAAACAGTGGAAACAGTGGCAGACTATTTTGGGGGCTCCAAAATCACTGCAGATGGTGACTGCAGCCACGAAATTAAAAGACGCTTGATCCTTGGAAGAAAAGTTATGACCAACCTAGACAGCATATTAAAAAGCAGAGACATTATTTTGCCAACAAAGGTCCATCTAGTCAAAGCTATGGTTTTTCCAGTAGTCATGTATGGATATGAGAGTCGGACTATAAAGAAACCTGAGCACCGAAGAATAGTTGCTTTTGAACTGTGGTGTTGGAGAAGACTCTTGAGAGTCCCTTGGACTGCAAGGAGATCCAACGAGTCCATCTGAAAGGAAATCAGTCCTGAATATTCACTAGAAGGACTGATGTTGAAGCTGAAACTCTTAATACTTTGGTCACCTGATGCAAAGATCTGACTCATTTGAAAAGATCCTGATGCTGGGAAAGATTGAAGGTGGGAGGAAAAGGGACAACAGAGGATGAGATGGTTGAATGGCATCACTGACTCAATGCACACAAGTTTGAGTAAACTACAAGAGTTGGTGATGGACAGGGAGGCCTGGCATGCTGCAGTCCATGGGGTCACAACGATTTGGATACAACTGAGTAACTGAACTGAAACTGAACTACCTCATTAAACATTTTTTCAAAAAAGTATGCTTTTTGTTTTCACCATTCAGTTCTCTCAGATGAATCATAGAATAGTAGCATATCCTGTGAAATTTGGCCAAACAAAACAAGCAGCCATCCAAATATCTGCTGAATTTTTTAAATGATAAGAATTTATGACTTATTGTTAATAACTTATCATAACTTACTGATGTCTCCAGTATTTAGTTACTATGCTTTTTGTATATTTATTATTCTTGTTTTCTTTTGTAATTCTGAAAATGCTTCAATAGTCTTCATCATATATATCAAATATATATCTTTGAAAGGCCTTTTGAAATATATTTAATGATTACTATTACTAGAAATGTAGTATATTGTAATGTTTTAATTTTCTAAAATTATAATACTGATAAAAGAAAGTTATAAGATTTATATAAAAGAAATAAAAATAATTATAAAGATGGTATTGATAAATTTATTTTCAAGGCAGCAATGGAGAAATAGACATAGAGAACAGACTTACGGACACAGGGAGAGGGGAGGAGAGGATGAGCTGTATGGAGAGAGTAACATCCAAACTTACATTACCATATGTAAAATAGATAGTCAATGGGAATTTGCTGTGTGTCTCAGGGAACTCAAGCAGGGGTTCTGTATCAACCTAGAGGAGTGGGATGGGGAGGGAGATGGGAGGGAGTTTCAAGAGGAAGGGGACATATGTACACCTATGGCTGATTCATGTTGATGTTTGACAGAAAACAACAAAATTGTGTAAAGCAATTATCCTTCAATTAAAAATTAATTAATTAAAAAAGATAAAAATAAAGCAACACTAAAGTCCTTTCCAATTTTATTTAAAATGAATTCTTTTTTGTTAGGTGGATAATTATACCAAGTTCAAAAGATAAAAAATTTCTTTTCATAATTTTAGAGGCTGTATTTTTATGCTTACGAACATTACCATGTTGATGACATGTGTGAATTCTGAATTAACCTTTATTTGAAATGAATACTCTATCAGATGCTCATTTGAAAACTGCTCTAATTGCTTTTATCAATGGCATCTAAATTTCTGTTAGCAATTAAATTTATTATTATATAAACATACCATGTACTCATCAACTGAAAGTATAAAAGCACTTAATCATGAGGGAATTGGAAAAGTACAACAAAAAATACCACTCTGTGATTTTCTTCACTTTATTCTACTATTATTTCTTAGAAATTTACATATTTTTCACACTTTGATTTTGCTAAAAGAATATTCTACCAAGTTCCAAAGAATTTCAACTCAGCATTAGTTTATTGAGGCTTTCTTTGACTTTATATTCTCAACAAAATAATGTGTCTATTTTCTTCTCCTAGAGTAGATTTCTAAGCTTATTAATCTACAATCTTTGAACTGTTTAAAAAATTCAATTGGACAGAATTTGTAGTCCATAAACACTAGGTTTGTGTTTCTCAATCTCTCTTACCCATCTACTTCCTCTTCTTTTCTTTCTTTACAAGTATTAGATGCTGGACTAAAGAAATTTGAAGGTAAGTTGTGGAGGTCATTACATTATATCAAAAGATTTTTTCATACTCTTAACAACTAAATGCCAGAAAGAGAAATTAAGAAAACAATCACATTTACCATCACACCAAAAATAATATAATACCTAGGAATAAACCTATCTAAGGAAGCAAAAGACCTGTATTCTAAAGACACTGATGAAAGAAACTGAAGATGATATAAACAGATGGAAAGAAATATAGTGTTCTTGGATTAGAAGAATCAATATTGTTAAAATGACCAAAATATTCAAGGCCATCTATAGATGTCATGCAGTTTCTATCAAACTACCAATGATATTTTTTTTACAGAATTAAAACAACTTATTTTAAAATTAGTATGGAAACACAAAAGACTCTGAACAGCCAAAATAATTTGAGGAAAGATAAAGAGAGCTGGAGGGATCACTCCATGACTTCAGACTGTGACACAAAGCTACAGTAATCAAAACAGTATGGTGCTAACACAAAAACAGACACATAGATCTATGGAACAGGATAGAAAGCCCAGAAATAAATCCACACACTTACGGTCAATTAATCTACAACAAAGGAAGCAAGATTATACAATGAAGAAAAGACAGTCTTTTAAATAAGTGGTACTGGAAAATTGGACAGTTCAGTTCAGTTCAGTTGCTCAGTCGTATTCAACTCTTTGTGACCCCATGAACTGCAGCATGCCAGGCCTCTCTGTCCATCATCAACTCCTGGAGTTTACCCAAACTCGTGTCCATTGAGTCAGTGATGCCATCCAACCATCTCATCCTCTGTCATCCCCTACTCCTCCTGCCTTCAATCTTTCCCAGCATCAGAATATTTTCAAATGAGTCAGTTCTTTGCATCAGGTGGCCAAAGTATTAGAGTTTCAGCTTCAGCATCAGTCCTTCTAGTGAATATTCAGGACTGATTTCCTTTCAGATGGACTGGTTGGATCTCCTTGCAGTCCAAGGGACTCTCAAGAGTCTTCTCTAACATCACAGATCAAAAGCAACAACTCTTCAGCGTCAGGTTTCATTATAGTCCGACTCTCATATCCACACATGACTACTGGAAAAACCAGAGCTTTGACTAGACGGACATTTGTTGGCAAAATAATGTCTCTGCTTTTTAATAGGCTGTCTAGGTTGATCATAACTTTTCTTCCAAGGATCAAGAGTCTTTTAATTTCGTGGCTACAGTCACCATCTGCAGTGATTTTGGAGCCCAAAAAATAAAGTCTGTCACTGTTTCCAGTTTCCCCATCTATTTGCCATGAAGTTATGGGACCAGATACCATGATCTTAGTTTTCTGAATGTTGAATTTTAGCCCACCTTTTTCACTCTCCTGTTTCACTTTCATCAAGAGGCTCTTTAGTTCTCCTTCACTTTCTGCCATTCTTAATCTTGATTAAGCTTGTGCGTCATCCAGCCTAGCATTTCTCATGATGTACTCTGCATATAAGTTAAAGAAGCAGAGTGACAATATACAGCCTTGATGTACTCCTTTCCTGATTTGGAACCAGTCTATTGTTCCATGTCCAGTTCTAACTGTTGCTTCTTGACTTGCATACAGATTTCTCAAGAGGCAGATCAGGTAGTCTGGTATTCCCATCTTTTTAAGAATTTTCCACAGTTTGTTGTGATCCATACAGTCAAAGGCTTTGGCATAGTCAATAATGTAAATATAGAAGTTTTTCTGGAACTCCCTTGCTTTTTCAATGATCCAATGGATGCTGGCAATTTGATCTCTGGTTTCTCTGCTTTTTATAAATCCAGCTTGAACATCTGGAAGTTCACTGTTCACCTATTGCTGAAGCCTGGCTTGGAGAATTTTGAGCATTACTTTACTAGCATGTGAGATGAGTGCAGTTGTGCAGTAGTTTGAGCATTCTTTAGGATTGCCTTTCTTTGGGATTGGAATGAAAACTGACCTTTTCTATTCCTGTGGCCACTGCTTAGTTTTCCAAATTTGCTGACATAGTGACATGTAAAAATATGAAATTAAAACATTTCCTAACACAGTATACAAAAATAAACTCAAAATGGATTAAAGGCCTAAATGTAAGACCAAATACTTTAGGAAAACTTAGAGCACCCCGTTTTACAAATCACAGCAATATATTTTGGGGTCTGTCTTCTAGAGTAATAGAAATAAAAGTAAAAATAAACATATGTGACCTAATTAAATTGAAACCTTTTGCACAACCATGGAAACCATAAACAAAATAGAAAAAATAACCTATGGTCTGGAGAAAATATTTGCAAACAATGTGACCAACAAGGAATTAATTTCCAAAATATGCAAACAGCTTCTATAGCTCAATATCAAAATGAAAACAAACAAAAATCCAGCCCAATAAAAACATGGGCAGAAGACCTAAATAGACATTTCTTCAAAGAAAACTTGAACAACAAGCACATGAAAAGATTAATATCACTCATTACTAGAGAAATGCCAATCAAAAGTACAATGATGTATCACCTCACACTGGTCAGAGCAGCCATTATCAAAATGTCTATAAATAAGAAATGCTATAGAGGGTATAGAAAAGGGAACCATCCCCATCCTACACTGTTGGTGGGGATGTAAATTGGTGCAGCCACTATAAAGAACAATAGGGAAGTTCCTCAAAAACCTAGAAACAGAATTGCCATATGAATCAGCAATCCCACTCCTGGAAATATAACTGGACAAAAATATAATTAAAAAAGTTATATTCACCCCTATGATCACAGCAGTACTATTCACAATAGCCAAGCCATGGAAATAACCTCAATGTCCATTGACAGATGAATAGTAAAGGAGGTGTGGTATATATTAATAAATACAATGGAATATTACTCAGTCACAAAAAAGAATGAAATAATGCTATTTGCAGCAACATGGATGGGCTGAGAGATTATCCTACTTACTAACTGAAGTAAGTCAGATAGAGAAAGATAAATATTACATAATAAATATAATAGATAAATAATACATAATAAATATTGTATGTGGAATATAAAAAAATGATACAAATAAACTAATTTACAAAACAGAAATAGACTCACAGACATAAAAAATGACCTTATGGTTACCAAAGAAGAAAGGGACACAGGGGATAAATTAGGAGTTTGAAATTAGCAGATACACATTACTATATTAAAACAGACAGACAGCAAGGACCTACTATATAGCACAGGGAACTATATTCAGTATTGTATAATAACCTATACTGGAAAAGAATCTGAAAAAAATATATATATACACATACATATATATGTATATAACTGAGTCACATCACTCTATACCTGACACTAACACAGCATTCTAAATTAACTATATTTCAAGTGAAAAAAAAAGATTTCCAAGTAAGAAATCCAAAGTATCTGAATAAATACACACATATATGTATGTATGTGTATAAACATATATATATATACATGTACATACATAAACATACAGGATGAAGAAAGTAGAGTTGCCAGATAAAATACAAAGAGGCCAGTTAAATTTAATTTCAGATAAACAATGTTTTAATATGAATGTGTCCCATTCAATACTTGGAACATACTTAAACAAAAAATTACAAGTTGTTTTTCTAACATTCAAATTTGGCAGGATATCATACATACATACACACACACACATACACACACAATCTGGCAGTTCTATCAGGGAAAGCTGTATTTTACTAAAGATTTATAAATAATTTGTATTATGTTTCTCTAAAACTGTCTCTTCTGTATAAAAATTAATGGCTAAGGTCCAAATTTGTATCTGTCCATAAAGGAATGCTTCCCAGGTGGCACTAGTGGTAAAGAACCCGCCTACCAATGCAGGTGCCACAAGAGACACTGGTTCGATCCCTGGGTTGGGAAGATTCCATGGAGGAGAGCACGACAACCCAATCCAGTATTCTTGCCTGGAGAATCCCACGGACAGAGGAGCCTGGTGGGCTCCTGCAAAGAGTCAGACAGGACTGAAGCAAAGCAAGCATAAAGGAATAGATAAAGTAAGCATTCTAATTAATAGTAATTTAGTTTATACTTTTGCTTTGAACACTAATCATTTAAAGATTTTTATTAAGACCTCAATCTAAAATTCAGCTCATGTAAGTTAGATTTGTAAAATAAAACATAAAACTATAAATTTTATTTTTATTTATTTTTATTTTTTTATTTTTTATTAGTTGGAGGCTAATTACTTCACAACATTTCAGTGGGTTTTGTCATACATTGACATGAATCAGCCATAGAGTTACACGTATTCCCCATCCCGATCCCCCCTCCCACCTCCCTCTCCACCCAATTCCTCTGGGTCCTCCCAGTGCACCAGGCCCGAGCACTCGTCTCATGCATCCCACCTGGGCTGGTGATCTGTTTCACCATAGATAATATACATGCTGTTCTCTCGAAACATCCCACCCTCACCTTCTCCCACAGAGTTCAAAAGTCTGTTCTGTACTTCTGTGTCTCTTTTTCTGTTTTGCATATAGTGTTATCGCTACCATCTTTCTAAATTCCATATATATGTATTAGTATGCTGTAATGTTCTTTATCTTTCTGGCTTACTTCACTCTGTATAATGGGCTCCAGTTTCATCCATCTCATTAGAACTGATTCAAATGAATTATTTTTAACAGCTGAGTAATATTCCATGGTGTATATGTACCACAGCTTCCTTATCCATTCACCTGCTGATGGGCATCTAGGTTGCTTCCATGTCCTGGCTATTATAAACAGTGCTGCGATGAACATTGGGGTGCACGTGTCTCTTTCAGATCTGGTTTCCTTGGTGTGTATGCCCAGAAGTGGGATTGCTGGGTCATATGGCAGTTCTATTTCCAGTTTTTTAAGGAATCTCCACACTGTTTTCCATAGTGGCTGTACTAGTTTGCATTCCCACCAACAGTGTAAGACGGTTCCCTTTTCTCCACACCCTCTCCAGCATTTATTGCTTGTAGACTTTTGGATAGCAGCCAACCTGACTGGCGTGTAATGGTACCTCATTGAGGTTTTGATTTGCATTTCTCTAATAATGAGTGATGTTGAGCATCTTTTCATGTGTTTGTTAGCCATCTGTATGCCTTCTTTGGAGAAATGTCTGTTTAGTTCTTTGGCCCATTTTTTGATTGGGTCATTTATTTTTCTGGAATTGAGCTGCAGGAGTTGCTTGTATATTTTTGAGATTAATCCTTTATCTGTTTCTTCATTTGCTATTATTTTCTCCCAATCTGAGGGCTGTCTTTTCACCTTGCTTATAGTTTCCTTTGTAGTGCAGAAGCTTTTAAGTTTCATTAGGTTCCATTTGTTTAGTTTTACTTTTATTTCCAATATTCTGGGAGGTGGTTCATAGAGGATCTTGCTGAGATTTATGTCGGAGAGTGTTCTGCCGATGTTCTCCTCTAGGAGTTTTATAGTTTCTGGTCTTACATTTAGATCTTTAATCCATTTTGCGTTTATTTTTGTTCCTCTTTCACTTTCATCAAGAGACTTTTTAGTTCTTCACTTTCTGTCATAAGGGTGGTCTCATCTGCATATCTGAGGTTATTGATATTTCTCCCGGCAATCTTGATTCCAGCTTGTGCTTCCTCTAGTCCAGTGTTTCTCATGATGTACTCTGCATATAAGTTAAGTAAGCAGGGTGACAATATACAGCCTTGACATACTCCTTTTCCTATTTGGAACCAGTCTGTTGTTCCATGTCCAGTTCTAACAGTTGCTTCCTGGCTTGTATATAGGTTTCTCAAGAGGCAGGTCAACTGGTCTGGTATGCCCATCTCTTTCAGAATTTTCCACAGCTTGTTGTGATCCACACAGTCAAAGGCTTTAACATAGTCAATCAAGCAGAAATAGCTGTTTTTCTGGAATTCTCCTGCTTTTTCAATGATCCAATGGATGTTGGCAAATTGATCTTTGGTTCCTCTGCCTTTTTTAAACCAGCTTAAACATCTGGAAGTTCATGGTTCACATATTGCTGAAGCCTGGTTTGGAGAATTATGAGCGTTACTTTACTAGGGTGTGAGATGAGTGAGTTGTGTGGTAGTTTGAGCATTCTTTGGCATTGCCTTTCTTTGGGATTGGAATGAAAACTGACCTTTTCCAGTCCTGTGACCACTGCTGAGTTTTCCAGATTTGCTAGCATATTGAGTGCACCACTTTCACAGCATCATCTTTCAGGATTTGAAATAGCTCACCTGGAATTCCATCACATCCACTAGCTTTGTTCGTAGTGATGCTTTCTAAGGCCCACCTGACTTCACATTCCAGGATGTCTGGCTCTAGGTGAGTGATCACACCATCATGATTATCTGGGTCATGAAGATCTTTTTTGTACAGTTCTTCTGTGTATTCTTGCCACCTCTTCCTAATATCTTCTGCTTCTGTTAGGTCCCTACTATTTCTGTCCTTTATTGAGCCCATCTTTGCATGAAATATTCCCTTGGTATCTGTAATTTTCTTGAAGAGATCTCTAGTCTTTCCCATTCTGTTGTTTTCCTCTATCTCTTTGCATTGATCACTGAGGAAGGTTTCTTATCTCTCCTTGCTATTCTTTGGAACTCTGCATTCAAATGGATATATCTTTCCTTTTCTCCCTTGCTTTTCTCTTCCCTTTTTTTCACAGCTATTTGTAAGGCCTCCTCAGACAGCCATTTTGCTTTTTTGCATTTCTTTTCCATGGGGATGATCTTGATTCCTGTCTCCTGTACAATGATATGTACCTCCATCCATAGTTCATCAGGCACTCTGTCTATCAGATCTAGTACCTTAAATCTATTTCTCACTTCCACTGTATAGTCTAAGGGATTTGATTTAGGTCATACCTGAATGGTCTAGTGGTTTTCCCTGCTTTCTTCAATTTAAGTCTGAATTTGGCAATAAGGAGTTCATGATCAGAGCCATAGTCAGCTCCCGGTCTTGTTTTGCTGACTGTATAGAGTTTCTTCTTTGGCTGCAAAGAATATAATCAATCTGATTTCGGTGTTGACCATTTGGTGATGTCCATGTGTATAGTCTTCTCTTGTAATGTTGGAAGAGGGTGTTTGCTATGACCAGTGCATTCCCTTGGCAAGACTCTATTAGCCTTTGTCCTGCTTCATTCTGTACTCCAAGGCCAAATTTACCTGTTACTCCAGGTGTTTCTTGACTTCCTACTTTTGCATTCCAGTCCCCTATAATGAAAAGGACATCTTTTTGGGGTGTTAGTTCTAGAAGGTCTTATAGGTCTTCTTAAAACTGTTCAACTTAAGCTTCTTCATCATTACTGATCAGGGCATAGACTTGGATTAGGGTGATATTGAATGGTTTGCCTTGGAAATGAAGAGATCATTTTGTCATTTTTGAGATTGCATCCAAGTACTGCACTTTGGACTCTTTTGTTGACTATGATGGCTACTCCATTTCTTCTAAGGGATTCCTGCCCACAGTAGTAGATATAATGGTCATCTGAGTTAAATTCACCCATACCAGTCCATCTTAGTTCACTGATTTCTATTGATAATTTTGACATAAAAACATTCATCTGGCACATACAGAGAAAAAAATAACCCCACTTACACATTTAAATAAAAGCACTAATATTTCTGAGAAACACCAACCTGTTATAAAAAGTGCCAAATGATTTTTCCATATTTTATTTGTAACTTATTTTTCCTAACAATCTTTTCCTTTTTCTCTCTTTTTGCCATATACACTGGACCCTTTGCTGATATTCATTAATTTCAAGTAAGTTATAAAATTATGCCATCTTCATAAGAATTTTAAAGACAATGAGGACAATGATGATAATAATACCATTCAATTAGTCACTAATTTAATCCTCACAACCCTAGGAAATTTGTGTTTTATATCTCCATTTTTACAAATAAAGCAATGGAGTCACTTCAAATAGTTTACTGAAATTCTCAAACATAGTGACAGGCAGAACACGATATTGGGCTCAGGAAACTGGACTCTAGAGATTTCTCTTGTCTTTTGAACAGTTTTGAAAGTGAAAGGATGCACTGAAAGTAATAAAAACTGTTCAACAGCATACATATTTTTCATAGAAAAATAGTTTTATGATGTTGATAGACATCAGTGATGCATTTTATAAAATTTTCTAAAATGAAAGTAACATAAAATGTTATAAATATTCATATAAATAGTAAATACTATAACAAAATACTACTTATACTAATCAAAATATATTTTTAAAATATATAATCAGAATAATCTTGGCACTTTGTCACAGTGCTTCTGAGTCAGTTTCTTGGCTCTATCTTTCTTAACACTGTAACATTAGGAATTTTTTCCTATAGAATTTATTTTTAATATTGTTTTACCATTTTAAATTTTTCATCAAATTGGTATAATATTTCTCAATGACTCATTTGTGATTAATGAGTTTGAAATTGTCTGTTGACATCTTCAATTGACTCTCTATATAGAGCATAAGAGTTTTTACTGTAAATTCATTCACAATAGGTGCTGAGATATCTGGCAAACAGAGAGCAAATTTTGCAAAAAGAATATTCTCAACTCAATTTTTAGTTAAAAAGGCATAAAAATTTTAGCTTAAATATTGTCACACATACCTTCATTCAGAGGATTTTTTAAAAATATGTTTACAAGTCTAGAATCATTAAATGATTTTTATTTATGACTAATTTGAATATTTAGCAAAATTTAGTTGCCACAAAAGAAAGGCTTTCTCAGAATAGACATGAATCCAATTAAAACTATGAGCTCTATTCATACATTTTCCCCAATGTCAAGATACATCACAGAGCATAATTATGTAATTTTACTATTAAATGTTATACTTTGCCCCCTGTGCGTAATTGATTCCATTCCTCCTTGTTTTTGTAAGGATATATTTCAATATATTCTTGTTAGTTTTTTCTCAATACTTCAATTGACTAAAACTTCAAAAGTGGAAATTTTTTGGCTTCTACTCATTAGTTAAAGTTTCCCAAAATTTCAAAACAAACACAATCAAAATTTAGAAGTTTCATTTTCAAACCTTAGCAATAGCATCTACATGTGCGTTCTAAGTTGCTTCAGCCATGTCTAACTCTTTGCAACCTATGGACTATAGCCCACCAGGCTCCTGTGTCCATGGGATTCTCCAGGCAAGAATACTGGAGTGGCTTGTCATGCTCTCCTCCAGGGGATCTTCCCGACCCAGGGATTGAACCAGTGTCTCTTGTGTCGCCTGCACTGGTAGGCGGGTTCTTTACCACTAGCGCCATCTGGAAAACCTAGCATTTACATAATTGCCACATATTTCACCTTTTATTAAATGAAGTTTTAAAATATTACTTGGACTCTATGAATTGAATTAAAAACTGATTTATTTGGGGGATTTATTTCCTCTTTGGAATCAGATGACTTAAATAATACTGACATCATTTAATGCTGCCAAATATTTCCTCTAATAGAACTAATATGCTAATGCTTTTCAAACACACACAAGAAAACCTAAAATTAAAAATTAGTGACATTTATAAAAACAACTCTTTGATCAAAAAGAAAAGTAATACTGTGATACAAAATGTACCTCCTGCAGCTCCATGTGTAAAATTATTCTCTTGGAAATCTAATTATTAACTTTTGAAGTAGATGCAAAGGCTTATTCAGCAGATTTGTTTCTTGTGTTCACTGACATCACCACACCCTCAAAGAACAGTAAATGTTAACAAATTATTTGTCAGTTTAGCATTAATTGACTTTCTTGAGAAGTGCAAATATAGTACTCTTTTTTTATTTTTCCAGCATTTTCAATTTTCGAGCTCATTACTGCTTTAAATAGCATCTTTCAAAAAGATAAAAAACAAACAATGTAGGTTCACGTTAAAAAAATCACTATATTTCATACTGTTGTCTATAAACTCTATGGCTGAACTACCCATCCTCTATATCCTGTACATATTTCACATACAAGTAGCCTATAATTTTCTACTGATTCTGCTAACTGGTTGCCTAGAGGCCTCGTGCATCTTGAGGCCAATGACACAGGTCACAGCACAACTGGCTTTAGCACAAAGTGGCTGGTATAAGCAACAGAATATTTTTTTCCATTATCAAAAAATATATATATATACTGCTCCCTAGTTTTTCCTATCAACACACACTTCAGTTTAATGGTAATTACCTACCAGCCAATAACTCAGAGAAATATGTTTGATTAATTCTGTAAAGGTTTGTGCTAGCAAAGGGTTACTTGCTGTTCTTTAAGATTTCATGACCTGTTAAAGCTAAAAATTTTACTTACTATACATGTATATCAAGCATTACTAGAAGAAACTATGACAGAAGCTAGAAGTATAAAGTCAAAGAATAATAACTTCATTCTGGTTTATTTTGATGCAACTTCTAGTAATAACTTACTATTTTTAATGTGATAAATGAAAAACTAAATAGAATACTGGGGGAGGTTGGGCCAGCATTGGAATTAACTAAAACTATTACATGCCAAACGAGATGTATGACCTTCCCAGCTTATAACCAGTATGCTACAACATTTGGTAAAACAAAATAAAAAACAATAATAATGCTTCCCTCACCCTTTGAAGCCAAGAAATATTTAATTCTAAATTATTTGAATATTCAGAAATATGTCTAGAAACTTCATTGGCCCCTAGGGTAGAGTTTAAACATCCTTCACAAAGAGCTCATCAGTTCTTTCCCAGTAATGGGTGAAGAAATCCCATCTCTATGAGCACAGGTACTATACTTCATGATGAATAACTAATGACAGTTTATTGGCCATTGTGCTAAGCTAGTAGCCAGCATGTCAAATAATAAGTTAAAAGACACATGGTGTGGTTCTTAGAACTACTTTTCTCTCCACACATTAGGACTAAAGAGTTAAGTGGTCTGGGACATATGGGTTAAACGGTAAGCTATCAGGGGGACTCTAGTATCTTTCTCATTTAAGACATTAATCTTTCTCACTTAAGATGTTTTCTCTCAAGACTAGGACTCTAACAACAACCTAAAAAGAGCTCACTCCTCCCCACAAATACCAACTCTCTCTCACATGTGAGAGAGACTCTCTCTCTCCCTTCCTTCAGCACTTCCTGTTAGTGTGCGTGCCTATCCTCTTCTCATTGTGGAATAGTAGGATCTAAGTCTGACCTCTGATGTGGAAGTACTTAAACTGACCTTTGAGGCTGCTTTACTTCTAGATCATTCAGGATAACTTGGTTTTGGTAATCTCCATGGAGTCCCAACAGTGCAGGAGACCTAGGTTCAGTCCCTGGGTGGGGAAGATTCCCTGGAGAAGGGAATGGCAACCCATTCCAGTATTCTCGCCTGGAGAATCCCATGGATAGAGGAGTCCAGTAGGCTACAGTCCATAGGGTTGCAAAGAGTCAGACACGACTGAGCAACTAACACATACACATACACACACACACACACACACACACACACACACATACACACACACACACACACACAAGGTCCAGCCAAGCTCCCTGTGTCCTCTATGGAGAACTGGAGTAAAAATCCCATCTTGTCCTTAAGTATGATTTTGTCTTCTTTTCTTTCCTGGCTGGTGTCGATTGATCAACAGCAGAATGCAAACAGTTAGTATCATGTCTCTTGGATAAATAGTTTTGCTAGCCATCAACATCCTCAATAACTAGAGAAAATATAATTCTAACATTGATGAGATGAATAGACTTTACATATTAACAAAGGTCAATAGTCGAAATTCTTCAATAGGGTGTTCAAGCTCTTCATTGTCTATGTCTGTCCTGTACTCTTCAACATAGAGGTCATTAAACTCATATGGCTATTAAATTCTTGAATATGACTTGTTCAATTTGAAATGTGCTGTAAATGCTACATACATATGGATTTTGAAGACTCTGTATTGTTACAAGGGCAAGAGATCCCATTATTTATATAAATTACCGAGTTGAAATGGTAATATTTAAATCTCTCTGTGTGATCTCAATTGTTTTCAGCTCCTTGCAACCCCATGGACTATAGCCTGCCAGGCTTCTGTATCTATAGAATTTTCCAGGCAAGAATACTGGATTGTACTGCTATTTCCTTCTCCAGGGGACCTTCCCAACTCAAGGGTCGAACTCATGTCTCCTGCATTGGCAGGCAGATTCTTTACCACTGCACAACCTGGGAATGTTTTAGATATATTGGCTTAAATAAACTATGTTATAAAATTAATTTTGCTTATCCATATTTTTAATCTAGCTATTATAAAACTTACTTACATATGTGGTTGACATTTTCTAATGGACAGCGCTAGTCTAGATCCTGCCTTTCGACCTGAAGTCTTGTTCTTTTTATTGCCCTAGCTATAGATTTTTGCTTTAGCACTTTGGAAATAGAGCACTATGAATACATCACATTTCCTAGAAAATCATGCTTTACAAATGCACTTTCTCTCCAACTTTTACCCACAATACCCTATAAAACAAGTCTAATTATGACATTCAATAGATTAATAGCTAAAAAGCCTAAATTGTATGTCACTCTTTTGCTACGTTATTTTCATTCCCCAAGATAATGAATTGGGCTAATCCTGTTCCTCATGCCTATATTTAGTATGACACTATACTGCAATTATATTATTTACACATGTGTCTATGTGCTTGCCTACAATCTCCGTGAGGTAAAAAACCATGACAGATGTTTAACACAGTACAGTTTTCAATGAAAGTTTCATGAACCGTGAGCCAAACAGTATCTCCATATCCTATTGTTAATTTGAGTCAATGATCATTAGTACATACTGTATCAATATTACATCAAAATAAAGTGATATCGACAAGCTATTGCTACTGATGTAACTGAAATAATGGTTTAAAAGTAACTTAGAGACTGAAACTCAATCTGGTCATCAATAATTACACACATGAATTGTACAGTAGTTTCTTATCTGCTGAAGATTTATCTCAAGACCTCCGATGGATGTCTGAAACAGTGGAGAGTACTGAACCCTGTGTAGACTATGTTTTTTCCTATACATACATACCTACAATAATGTTTAACTTATAAATTACACACTGTAAGAGATTGACAACAATAAATAATAATAAGATATTAATAAAAATTATAGCTATATACTGTAACAATTACAATAAAAATTACTATTACTTTTTTAATATGGTCTCTTTCACACGCAAAATATTTTATTGTAAGGCAAGCAGTGGGACCTGAATTGCATGTGTAAGAAGAAATAAGCTTTATGTAGATGAACAGTGAATTGGAGGATATTTTAGTCTGGAATCACAGTGTGAATTGCCAGGATCACAACTCTCGTGCTCTGGGGCCATTATTTAGTAAAATAAGGGTAACTTGAACTTGACTGTGATACCGTAACAGTTGTTCTAATAACCAGATGGTGGCTTCTAAGTAGCTAATGGAGAGAGATATGGACAAATGGATGATTCATGTCCCAAGCAGGCTGGAGCCAGACAATGAAAGAGTCTATCACTCTGCTCAAAACTGTGGGAAATTTAAAACTTGTAAATGGTTTGTTTCTGAAATTTTCCATTTAGTATTTTCAGACTGCAGTTATCAGAGGTAACTGAGGCCTTGGAAGCAAAATCACAAATAAGGGAAACTATGAGAGTTGGTTTCACATTTTAAAAAAATGCTTTTCTGAAAGGTAATAATTGCTAATAATTATTGAGTACTTAATACAGCTCTGTGTGAAGTACTCTATATATGCTATCACATTCAGTTTTCTTAGGACATTTTGCTCATGTCATTTTAGAAATGAGAAAACCCAGAGGTTAAATGACTTGTCCATAGTTACCCATAAAATAGGGTAAATTTGAGATGGAACACTTTAGAGTTCTTGAATTTCACAAACTCAGAAGTAGATTATAATATGTGTGGCCCAATAGGTTTAAAAATCACTTAAAAATAGAATATTTCACAACATTCAGATAGACAGGTCTATTTTCCTTCAGCCAAGCTAATTTCTTTGTCCTCAGATTGGCTAAGAGATTTATCGGCATCATCACTGGACTAGTTCTTTGTAATGAGAATGAAAGACATAAAGAACAATCCTAAAATACATTCACTATCAGAATATCAGGTCAGAATATAAACAGGCATATTGGCAGAAAGAAGGTGGAAAAGCTACCTTTAAAAAGAGCAGACAAATTTTACAAGATAGCTCTCTGCTTGCCTTGAACTGAAAAATCTAGCATCACCATTTAAAACTTTTATCTTTTCCATTCCACCATGCTATTTTTGGTGTGAATCTATTATTGTGCCTGGATTATTGAATATTTTCCTCACTGAGCTTTCTTTTCTTCCTTTTATAAAGCAATCTGCAAAACATTGTCAGATTAATATTACAAAAAAACTACTTTATATAAAGCAGATGCTTAGCTCAGAAGTCTTTAGAAGCTTAGAACTATCTATAGAATATAGAATGAAATTCAAGATCCAACTTCCCTCCTAGTTTCCAAAAACATCCATGGACTCTTTCCAATATTCCACTATACTCTTACCTTCTTCCACACACACACATATACATACACGTACTTACATATTCTGCTCCAAGGGAACAAATGCAAACAGCTCTGGCACCCACATTCTTATCATTCTGCTCTCATTCATACTAATTTCCAGCCTAAAATGTTCTCGACCCTCACCATCCATCTATACAAAGCTTATCTCTTCTTGCACACGGAATTCAAGTTCCGCTGCTTGCCTCACCAAGTCGGATATAACATAGTTCTTGCCTACTCTGTATCTAAACACTGGGCTGCCTTATTGCTATTATCATTGACATTGTTTTTCAGTTGCTCAGTGGGGTTTATTCTTTGTGACCCCATGCATTGCAGCATTCCAGGCTCCCCTGTCTTTCACCACCTCCCAGACTCTATGTTATATTCCATATTCAATTATTGACATTGCCTATGCTGTATTCTAGATTAATACATTTTCTCTTCTCAAAGAGAACAGCTTCTTCAGACAAAGGCCATACATACCCTTTATATATCATATGATACCTAATATAGATCTGGAAGTATAGTCAGAGCTTAGTATACCTGCATTATATTAACAAAATGCATTATTATTGGGTCATTTCTTAAATTATCAGTTGTAGAATGTAGTCATTCCTTTATCCTTATCTGTCAGAGGGCAGACAGAATGAAAACCACAATCACAGAAAACTAATTAAACTAATCACACAGACCACAGCCTTCTCTAACTCAATGAAACTATGAGCCAGGCTGTGTAGGGCCACCCAAGACAGACAGCTCATGGTAAGAGTTCTGGCAAAACGTGGTCCACTGGAGAAGGAATGGCAAACCACCTCAGTGTTCTCGCCTTGAGAACCCCATGAGCAGTACGGAAAGGCAAAAAGATAGGACACTGAAAATTGAACTCCCCAGGGCAGTAGGTGCCCAATACACTACTGGAGAAGAGTGGATAAATAACTCCAGAAAGAATGAAGAGACGGAGATGAAGCAAAAACAATGCCCAGTTATGGATGTGACTGGTGATGGAAGTAAAGTCCGATGCTGTAAAGAGCAATATGGCATAGGAACCTGGAATGTTAGGTCCATGAATCAAGGTAAATTGGTAGTGGTCAAACAGAAGATGGCAAGAGTGAACATCGGCATTTTAGGAAATCAGTGAACTAAATAAAATGTACTGGAATGGGTGAATTTAATTCAGATGACCCTTAGATCTACTACTGAGGGCAAGAAACCCTTAGAAGAAATGGAGTAGCCCTCATAGTCAACAAAAGAGTCCAAAATGCAGAACTTGGGTGCAATCTCAAAAATGACAAAATGATCTCTGTTCGTTTCCAAAGCAAACCATTCAATATCACAGTGATCCAAGTCTATGCCCCAACCACTAATGCTGAAGAAGCTGAAGTTGAACGGTTCTATGAAGACCTACAAGACCTTCTAGGATTAACACCCATAAAAGATGTCCTTATCATCATATGGGACTGGAATGAAAAAGTAGGAAGTCAAGAGCTACCTGGAGTAACAGGCAAATTTGGTCTTGGATTACAAAACAAAGCAGGACAAAGGCTAATAGAGTTTTGCCAAGAGAACGCACTGGTCATAGCAAATACCCTCTTCCAACAACACAAGAGAAGACTCTACACATGGACATCGCCAGAGGGTCAATACCAAAATCAGACTGATTATATTCTTTGCAGCCAAAGATGGAGAAGCTCTATATAGTCAGCAAAACCAAGACCGGGAACTGACTGTGGCTCAGATCATGAACTCCTTATTGTCAAATTCAGACTTCAATTGAAGAAAGTAGGGAAAACCCCTACACCATTCACAGGTGACCTAAATCAAATCCCTTATAATTATACAGCAGAAGTGAGAAATAGATTGAAGGGATTATATCTGATAGACAGAATGTGTGAAGAACTATGGACAGAGGTTCGTGATATTGTACAGAAGGCAGGGATCAAGACAACCCCCAGGAAAAAGAAATGCAAAAAGGAAAAATGTTTATCTGAGGACACCTCACAAATAGCTGAGGAAAAAAGAGACACTAAAGGCAAAATAAAAAAGGAAGATATACCTATCTGAATGAAATGTTCGAAAGAATAGCAAGGAGAGATAAGAAAGCTTGCCTCAGTGATCAATGCAAAGAAATAGAGGAGAACAATAGAATGGGAAAGACTAGAGATTTCTTCAAGAAAATTAAAGATACCAAGGGAACATTTCATGCAAAGATGGGCAAAATATAGGACAGAAATGGTATGGACCTAACAGAAGCAGAAAATATTAAGAAGAGGTGGAAAGAATACAAAGAAGACCTATAAAAAAAGATCTTCATGACCCAGATAACCATGATGGTGTGATCAATCACCTAGAGCCAGACATCCTTGAATGTGAAGCCAAGCAGGCCTTAGGAACCATCACTATGAACAAAGCTAGTGGAGGTGATGGAATTCCAATTGAGCTATTTCAAATCCTAAAAGATGATGCTGTGAAAACACTGCACTCAATATGCCAGCAAAAATGGAAAACTCAGAAGTGATCACAGGACTGGAAAATGTCAGTTTTCATTCCAGTCCCAAAGAAAGGCAATGCCAAAGAATGTTCAAACTACCACACAATTGTACTCATCTCACACACTAGCTACATAATGCTAAAAATTCTCCAAGCCAGTCTCAACAATACATGAACCGAGAACTTCCAGATGTCTAAGCTAGATTTAGAAAAGGCAGAGGGACCAGAGATCAAATTGCCAACATCCACTGTATCATCAAAAAAGCAAGAGAGTTCCAGAAAAATATCTACTTCTGCTTTATTGACTATTGACAAAGCCTTTGCCTGTGTGGATCATAACAAAATGTGGATAATTCTTAAAGAGAAGGGAATATCAGACCACCTGATCTGCCTCCTGAGATATGTGTATGCAGGTCAAGAACCAACAGTTAGAACTGAACATGGAACAATGGACTGGTTCCAAATTGGGAAAGGAGTATGTCAAGGCTGTATATTGTCACCCTGCTTATTTAACTTATATGCAGAGTACATAATGCAAAATGCCAGTTTGGATGAAACACAAGCTGGAATCAAGATTGCCAAAAGAAATATCAATAACCTCATATATGCAGATGATACCACCCTTATGGCAGAAAGCGAAGAAGACCTAAAGAGTTTCCTGATGAAACTTAAAGAGGAGAGTGAAAAAACTGGCTTAGAACTCAACATTCATAAAACTAAGATCATGGCATGCGGTCCCATCACTTCATGGCACATAGATGGGGAAACAATGGAGACAGTGAGAGACTTAATTTTCTTGGGCTCCAAAATCACTGCAGATGGTTTTGCAGACATGAAATTAAAAGACACACTCCTTGGAAGAAAAGCTATGATCAACCTAGACAGCATATTAAAAAGCAGAGACATTACTTTCTCAACAAAGGTCCATCTAGTCAAGGCTATGTTTTTCCAGTAGTCATGTGTGGCTGTGAGAGTTGGACTGTGAAGAATGCTGAGCACTGAAGAATTGATGCTTTTGAACTGTGTTGTTGGAGAAGACTCTTGAGAGTCCCTTGGAACAAGGAGATCCAACCAGTTCATCCTCAAGGAAATCAGTCCAGAATATTCATCGGAAGGACTGACGCTGGAGCTGAAACTCCAATACTTTGGCTACCTGATGTGAACAACTGACTCACTGCAAAGGAACCTGATCTTGGAAAGATAGAAGGCAGGAGGAGAAGGGGCGACCAAGGATGAGATGGTTGGATGGCATCACCAACTCAATGAACATGAGTTTGAGCAAGCTCCGGGAGTTGTTGATGGACAGGGAAGCCTGTTGTGCTGCAGTCCATGGGGTCGCAAAGAGTCGGACACGACTGAGTGACTGAACTGACTGAGAATGTGCTCATATATTGCAAGATTGTGACATTTGGTCTTCACACTAGAGTGGATACCAGCACAGTAACATACTGCATGTCCAGCAATAGCATATATATGAGAGATCTTTGTGAAAAATAAAATACCAAATCAGAAAAAGAAAAAAACTCGAGACCTACTTCTGATATTTTTCTGGGGTTTAGTCTATTAACAGGGATTATATTTTTTGATCAGTTTAATTTACATATTCAAATTTAACACATAAAGTGTTTGAGTTGTTTTTGATGTACAGATTAAATTAGATAGAGGCTTCTCAATACTAAAATGTGAAAGTTAAGAAACATTAAATACTACTTCTATCTACCTTAATATTGTTCAAATAAGACATGAGAAACCTGCATAGAACTTTGTTCTAAACAGCTGAAGATATAGAAAAAGCATTCCCAAAGAATCAGCTTCAATGACTCATCTCTTTGTCATTTAGACACTCATTAGGGATGGTGCCACTCAGAAGATACTCTCAGCAATTTATAAAATATTACATAAATGGATTTTGATGTATTCATTCACTTCTGTTCAAATAATCTAATAGTTGTAGCGCCTATGAGAATCTATGGGAGCTTTTAAACATAAATGAATTAAAAATACTAATGGCATTAATAATGATTATTTTGCAAATGAGGATAAAAAAGAAAGATCTCTGTCAAGCAGACCATACTAAAAGAAAGTGAACAGTTATTTGAGGAAATCATATTATTTTTTAAAAGTTGAAAACAAAATGATGAAGTGTGTTATGCTTTTAAAAATGTTTAAAATATATAATGTTATGTATTAGAAAAATTAAGTCAAGTACCATTCATTCAAGATATTATTTTTGAGGCTAAATTTCATTGTTAAAAATTTAAAATATCCCTGAATGTTATACAGTGGAGGTTTTGAAGAGATTCAAGGGACTAGATGTGGTAGGCACAGTGCCTGAAGAACTATGAACAAAGGTTCGTAACATTGCACAGGAGGTGATGACCAAAACCATCCTCAAGAAAAAGAAATGCAAGAAGGGAAAGTGGTTTTCTGAGAAGGCCTCACAAACAGCTGAGAAAACAAGAGAGACAAAAGGCAAAGGAGAAAAGAAAGGATATACCCATATGAATACAGAGCTCCAGACAACAACAAGGAGAGATAAGAAAGTCTTCTTAAGCGACCAATGCAAAGAGACGGAGGAAAACAATAAAATGGGAAAGACTAGACACTTCATCAAGAAAACTGGAGATACCAAGGGAATATTTCATGCAAAGACAGGCACAATAAAACACAAAAACAGCAAAAACCTAACAGAAGCAGAAGAGATTAAGAAGAAATGGCAAGAATACACAAAAGAACTGTACAAAAAAATCTCTTAATGACCCAGATAACCATGATGGTGTGGTCACTCACCTACAGCCAAATATCTTGGAGTGTGAATTCAAGCAGGCCTTAGGAAGCATTGCTACAAACAAAGTTAGTGGAGGTGATGGAATTCCAGCTGAGCTATTTCAAATCCTAAAAGATGATGCTGTGAAAGTTCTGCACTCAATATGCCAGCACATTTGGAAAACTCAGCAGAGGCCACAGGACTGAAAAAGTTCAGTTTTTATTCCAATCCTAAAGAAAGGCAACGCCAAAGAATGTTCAAATTACCATACAATTACATTCATTTTACATGCTAGCATGATTATGCTAAAATCCTTCAAAGTAGGCTTCAGCAGTTCATGAACTGAGAACTTCCAGATGTACAAGCTGAATTTAGAAAAGGCAGCGGAACCAGAGATCAAATTGCCAACATCCACAGGATCACAGAAAAAGTAAGGGAATTCCTTAAAAACATGTACTTCTGCTTCATTGACTATGCTAAAGCCTTTGACTGTGTTGATTACAACAAACTGTGGAACATCCTTAAACAGATGGGAATACCAGGCCACCTGAACTGCCTCCTGAGAAACTCGTGTGCAGGACAAGAAGCAACAGTTAGAACTGAACATGGAACAACGGACTGGTTCAAAATCAGGAAAGGAGTACCTCAGGGCTGTATACTCTCATCCTGCTTATTTAACTTTTATGCAGAGTACATCACATGCAATGCTGGGCTAAATGACTCATGAGCTGGAATCAAGATAGCCAGGAGAAATATTAACAATCTCAGATATGCATATGATACCACTTTAATGGCAGAAAGTGAAGAGGAACTAAAGAGTCTCTTGATGAAGGTGAAAGAGAGTGGAAAAGCTGGCTTAAAACTCAACATTCAAAAACCAAGATTATGGTATCTGGTCCCATCACTTCATGGCAAATAGATGGGGGAAAATTGGAAATGGTGTCAGATTTCATTTTCCTGGGCTCCAAAATCACTGTGGACAGTGACTGTGGCCATGAAATTAAAAGACACTTGCTCCTTAGAAGAAAAGCTATGAGACACCTGGACAGTGTATTGAAAAAGCAGAGACATCACTTTGCACTCAAAGTTCAATATAGTCCAAGCTATGGTTTTACCACTAGTCATGTATGAATGTGAGAGGTGGACCATGAAAATGGTAGAGTGGCAAAGAACTGATGCTTTCGAACTGTCCTGCTATAGAAGACTCTTGACAGTCTTGGACAGGAAGATCAAACCAGTCAATCTTAAAAGAAATCAACCCTAAATATTCACTGGCAGGACAGATGCTGAGGTTGAAGCTCCAGTACTCTGGCCACCTGATCCAAAGAAATGACTCACTGGAAAAAGACCCTAATGCTGGGGAAAAGGGAGGGAAAGAGAAGAATAGGGTGACAGAGGATGAGATGGTTGGATGGCATCACTGACTCAATGGACATGAGTTTGAACAAACTCTGGGAGATAGTGAAGGACAGGGAAGTCTGGCATGCTGCAGTTCATGGGCCGCAAAGAGCTGGACATGATTTAGCATTTGAAAAACAAAGTCAAAATAGTTTTCTGATTCATTTTATCAAATAATATAAATGAAATGTGAAATAATTTTCAAACTTTTATTTCCTAAAAATTAAAGACAGAGCACAGATTAATTGGAGAAAATCAGTTCTTAACAGTTTCCAAGTCTTTCTTTTCAATCAGAAGCCAATTTATAATGAACAACCCAATGAAATGAATGGAGTTAAGATAAGGAACAAATTTGAGGTTTTAAAACTAGAAGAAATCACATTAAATTTTGATCCAGAAAGTGATTACTTAGATTACTGCAATGCCAGACAAATTCAGGGAGGACTCCAAAATTCCTTTAACCATGTTTTTGTCCTCTTGATACTAACTATGTGTGCTAAGATAAGCATAAACAAGATCTTCAGATTATTCTGTAAGATGCTGTATGTATACAACTGGCAGAGCTAAAGAAGCATTAAATCAGAGTAACTAATTAATGTTGTAATTACTGTGCGCTTGTGGATTACTTGATCTTCTGGAGAACTTAACTATATTTGATCTCAAATCTGTCCATAATACTGTATGGGCACATCTTTGAGATATCACAGACCACCTGTGGTCTGGTTTCGTTCCAGACCACCACAATAAAGAACATGTTGTAATCAAGCAACTCACACTAACTTTTTCATTTTTCAGTGTACATAAAATTTATGTTTAGACTATACAATAGTTTATTAACTTTGAGTTTTTTTTCATTTATTACACTTTTTGTTTTGTATTGGGGCATAGCTGAGTAACAATGTTGTGATAGTTTCAGGCAGACAGCAAAGGGACTCACCCACACATATACATGTATCCATTCTCATGCAAACCCCCCTCCCATCCAGGCTGCCACATAACATTGAGCAGAGTTCCTTGAGCTATACAGTAGGTCTTGTTGGTTATCCATTTTTAAATGTAGGAGTGCATTTTGAATTAGCATTATGTCTATTAAAAAGGGACATGGAAATACCTTAATTAAAAAAATGCTCTAGTGCTACAAATGACAACCATCATCTGATCCTTCAGTGAGTAGTAGTACAACAAAGACTAATGATAATCATAACAAGATATAATGAAAAAGTATGTAATAGTGCTAGAATTACCAAAACATAATATGGAGAGGAACAAATTCTATTGGGAGAATAGCACCAACAGACTTGCTCATTGCAGGGTTGCCAAAAACACACAAATTGTAAAAAACAGTATTTATTTTTAAAAAAAAACAGTATAGGTGAAGCATGATAAAATGAGATATGTCTATATTAGATTATTTTTACCATCATGACTGAGTGCAGGTTAATAACTTCTCTTGAGAAAAGAATAATTTATTTTGACATTTGGCCTCTCAATGATACATACTGTTAAAGAATGCAAATTAGTGATAAAGAGATAATACGGTTCAGAGTGCTTTTAGTGAGATGTGATTTTCTGAACCATAATGAAAGCTTTAAAATTTCATTATAAAAAAGAAGGCAATGAAAGGATTTTATTGCTATATAATGAAGAAAATGGAAGTTTTGAAAAGCAAGGAAGTAAAACTATACAAATTAGCAAAATTAAAATTTCTATATTAGGAAAATGAGACAAAGATTTTTATAGTTTTAAGTTGGCTCAAAACTGTATTTCGGAAAATGAGGAAGAAGGTTTCTTTTTTTTAATTTGCAAAGGAGATAAAATAGAAAAGTGGCTTAAATACTCTAACTGAATATGTATATAGAAGCAAATATATAGACATAAGCAAGATTGGGAGGAAATTTTGGTTAAAGGTATGTCCCTGCACTATAACAACAGAGATGGGTGGGATACAGTAGGAGCTGGGAAGGAGACTCAAGAGGGAGGGGCCATATGTATACCTACAGCTGAATCATGTTGATGTATGGCAGAAACCAACACACTATTGTAAAGCAATTATCCTTCAACTAAAAACAAATTTAAAAAAAAGAAAAAGATATGTCCCTGTTCTATAAAATATATGGATCCAAGTTCAATTTTCCTTTCCCAACATCCTCTTTATGGCCACCTCTACCCACTTTTCTCCTATTAACAACCAAACACAGATTATGTAAAAGAAAGGCATCTACTTCAAACCTGTCAGTTTTGTATATGAGCTTCTAAGCAATTCCAACAATATACATATGTGCCACAGCCACATAGACAGGTGTGTATGGCCTCTGAAATTCATGGCTACACATCTGTACACCCAAGTTATCCTCACTTAGGGGTCCTGTATGAGTCTCCCAGGATCTTTCTTCCTATTATTGCCTTCTTGCACCTGTCTTTCCTCAAATGTCTACAAGTGGACTTTTCTGCTCTCTTAAATGTCCTCCTCTCCCTGTACAAATTCTGTGCTTTCTCTTTGATGCTTTGTTTATATTTCCTGACATTGACTAGCAAGTGCAATTTCTTCCCATACCTTTTGCCCAATCATACAGAAAATATTCTCATCAATGCAAGACCCTCATTTGGGATAAGCCACAGACTTTGGAATCTTGGGGTCTTGATTCTCTCTTTCCTCTAGAGTTCCAGAAGAACTCATTTAGATCCAATTTTCAAATGAACTTAATAAATATTTCTTAAGTGATTATTATGTGTCAGGCTCCCTGCTGGTTCTGGGTAAACAGAGATCCTAAGTCAAACACCATCTGTTTCAGGGGCTTACTGTACACACACTGTACTGTAATGCCTAAGAGGTGCAACAGAAAAACCAGCAGGGCACTCTGGCAACAAAGTTTTCTTGCCTTTCTAAGAACCTTGAGTGGATTTTACAGTCCTTTGCAAGACAACATTAAAGACAGCACCTGCCAACCCTTTGATATATACTTGTTAGAAAAAATAAAACCTGTGCCAACTTTTCTGTTCTATTCCATTCTTCGTTGCATCTCCCTCGGAGCACAGACTTTCACTCTGTGATTACACCCTATGTTGGTATCATGTTGTCACATTTGGACGTTCTATCACTGACCTGCCTTTCACTCTCTCTCTCTCTCTCTCTGGCAAGAGGAGCAGCTATGAATTAGATTAAGAGATAAAATCACAGTTTCTCGCCTTTTCTTAAAGCAAAAGGAAGAGAAAAAAAGAAAGGAGATTAGAAATAAAGATAACTATTCCATTTCCAATTAAAATATAAATCAAAGAAAATTTATTTTAGACTCAGAATTACAGCCATTTGCCCATCTACACAGACTCAAGGTCACATGCTGCCATCACCAACAAAGGAAAATAGTCTCTTCAACATTTGCCCTCTCTCCTGGCTATTATTAATCTGGCAACAATAAGATGCTGAAGAAAAGAATGCTCTGCACCTCCATATTAGATCATCCTGACTCTCATTTACAATGCTGCACAAACCTTGATTTTTGTCCTTTACTTTCAAGACCAATATTCTCTTGTTAAGACACTGATGCTTTCTACTAAGAACCCTTCTATTTGGCAAAGATGTCCCAGAGACTCACCTAAAAGTGAATTTTAAATAGAAGCCACTTGTTCCCTGGGGAGGAGTCCAGTATCACTTGTTCATGACAGCAGTGATAACGACCAGCTTCAGTGAACTTCACAGATGTTACCTGAAACAAAGAAGGAAGAGCTAAGATGATACATTAGGAGGTGTGTGCAAAGCTGCTTTTCCCCGGCAGGATTTAAGCAACTGACAGGCATTGTGTTAAATCTGCCATGTGGATAATAATATCAACTGAAAATAAAAATACTGCAGATATTGTGAATATCTTGGAAAAAATAATAGGTAAAAAAGACATAAGAAAAATCCTTCCATAAGCAAATATCTGTCATCCTAAAAACAGAAGTTAAAAGTCTTTATAGGATTCTCCCCATGCCATTTATAAAGGATTTGCATACTCACCCCACCCCCACCTAGTACCTTCTTTGTGGTTAGACTTTATTTCCACTGTGATAGGTGCAGTGACTGTTAATGTCAGGTGCAAGAACATTTAAATGCCACACCAGCTCCAATAAAAACCAGTTCAGTTCAGTCGCTCAGCAGTGTCTGACTCTTTGCAGCCCCATGGACTGCAGCACGTCAGGACTCCCTGTCCAACACCAACTCCCGGAGTTTACCCAAACTCATGTCCATTGAGTTGGCGATGCCATCCAGCCATCTCATCCTCTGTTGTCCCCTTCTCCTCTTGCCTTCAATCCTTCCCAGCATCATGGTCTTCTCAAATGAGTTAGCTCTTCACATCAGGTGGCCAAAGTATTGGAGTTTCAGCTTCAGCATCAGTCTTTCCAATGAATATTCAAGACTGATTTCCTTCAGTATGGACTGGTTGGATCTTCTTCCAGTCCAAGGGACTCTTCGAGTCTTCTCCAACACCAGAGTTTAAAAGCATCAATACTTCGGTGCTCAGCTTTCTTTATAGTCCAGCTGTCACATCCATACATGACTACTGGAAAAACCATAGCTTTGACTAGATGTATCTTTGTTGGCAAAGTAATGTCTTTGCTTCTTAATATGCTGTCTAGGTTGGTCATAACTTTTCTTCCAAGGAACAAGCGTCTTTTAATTTCATGGCTGCAGTCACAACCTGCAGTGATTCTGGAGCCCAAAAAAATAAAGTCTGTCACTGTTTCCACTGTTTCCCCATCTATTTGCCATGAAGTGATGGGACCAGATACTATGATCTTAGTTTTCTGAATGTTGAGCTTTAAGCCAACTTTTTCACTCTCCTCTTTCACTTTCATCAAGAGACTCTTTAGTTCTTCTTCACTTTCTGCCATAAGCATGGTGTCATCTGTGTATCTGCAGTTATTGGTATTTCTCCCAGCAATCTTGATTCCAGTTTCTGCTTCCTCCAGCCCAGCGCTTCTCATGATGTACTCTACACATAAGTTAAATAAGCAGGGTGACAATATACAGCCTTGATGTACTCCTTTCCCTATTTGGAACCAGTCTGTTGTTCCATGTCCAGTTCGAACTGTTGCTTCCTGACCGGCATACAGATCTCAAGAGGCAGGTCAGGTGGTCTGGTATTCCCATCTCTTGAAGGATTTTCCACAGTTTGTTGTGATCCACACAGTCAAAGGCTTCAGCATAGTCAATAAAACAGAAATAGATGTTTTTCTGGAATTCTCTTGCTTTTTCAATGATCCAATGGATGTTGGCAATTTGATCTCTGGTTCCTCTGCCTTTTCTAAAATCAGCTTGAACATCTGGAAGTACACGGTTCACGTATTGCTGAAGCCTGGCTTGGAGAATTTAAAGCATCACATTGCTAGCATGTGAGATAAGTGCAATTGTGCAGTAGTCTGAACTTTCTTTGGCATTGCCTTTCTTAGGGATTGGAATGAAAACTGACCTCTTTCAGTCCTGTGGCCACTGCTGAGTTTTCCAGATTTGCTGGCATATTGACTATAGCACTTTCACAGCATCATCTTTTAGGATCTGAAATAGCTCAACTGGAATTACATCACCTCCACTAGTTTTGTTCCTAGTAATGCTTCCTAAGGCCCACTTGACTTCACATTCCAGAATGTCTGGCTCTAGGTTGGGGATCACTCCATCGTGATTATCTGGGTCATGAAGATCTTTTTTGTATAGCTCTTCTGTGTATCCTTGCCACCTCTTCTCAATATCTTCTGTTTCTGTTAGATCCATCCATCTCTGTCCTTCATTGAGCCCATGTTTGCATGAAATGTTCCCTTGGTATCTCTAATTTTCTTGAAGAGATCTTTAGTGTTTACCATTCTATTGTTTTCCTCTATTTCTTTGAATTGATCACTGAGGAAGGCTTTCTTGTCTCTCCTTGCTATTCTTTGGAACCCTGCATTCCAATGGGTATATCTTTCCTTATCTCATTTTCCTTTGGCTTCTCTTCTATTCACAGCCATTTGTAAAACCTCCTCAGACAACCATTTTGCCTTTTTGCTTTTCTTTTTCTTGGGGATGGTCTTGATCCCTGCCTCCTGTACAATGTCACAAACCTCCATCCATACTTCTTCAGGCACTCTGTCTATCAGATCTAGTCCCTTAAATCTATTTCTCACTTCCACTGTATAATCATAAGCAATTTGATTTAGGTCATACCTGAATGGTCTAGTGGTTTTCCCTACTTTCTTCAATTTAAGTCTGAATTTTGCAATGATAGACTCGTCAATATCACTGCTAAGGACTAGTATGCTATAAGGACTGCTGCTGTTGCTGCTGCTGCTGTCACTTCAGTTGTGTCCGATTCTGTGTGACCCCATAGACAGCAGCCCACCAGACTCCTCTGTTCCTGGGATTCTCCAGGTGAGAATACTAGAATTCGTTGCCATTTCCTTCTCCAGTAAAGACTGCTACTTGGCCTCAAATTTCACTTAAATTTATAATGAGCTGATTTGAGAAGTACTCTATTATATACTAGAACGCAAAGCTGAAAATGACTCTGACTTCTTGGGTATTTTTAAAATGATAGCATATGCGTGTGGGTGTGTGCAGGTGTATGTGTGTGTGTGCGTGCATTTGTAGCCACAAACACTAATAGATACACAAAGGCAATTTTGCTTATGGCACTTTTTTTCTGGAGTTCATTGGTATATGTGGCAAATTATGTGACTTCTAAAGAAATTATTTACAATGGATTGAAAATACCCAAGGGCAGGAAAGTGGGAAAAGATGCTGTTTAAGTGTAGCACTGCTTATTGTCTCATAGTTTTCTGACTTTTTCTTCATTTAGTGATGCCAACACCTGGGGCAAGGCAATCAGCTACATGAGAAATATTCTCTCTTCTTACTCAGTGGAAATATACCTGGAAAAATTATACTAATTTACTTCCTATTTCTAACAGTGATGGAGAAAACTAGAGGGTATAATACTATGATTTAGATTTACCTATAAGCATTTATTCAAAGATCCCATCTACATTTTGTTTATTCGTCTCTTTGCTCCATTGCATGTATAATGATATTTAATGATATTTTACAAAAGAAGGTTCTCAAATACTCCAACTTTGCCCCAATACTTCCTTGCTACTGTTGTGGTACAAGAGTAAACGTGCTCATGGTTGGGGAGACACAAAGGTCACAATTTCTCGAGAACAAATGCTTAGTTCCAGTAGATATTGTATTATTTTGTGTCATCTGTCCATAAACCAATGATAGCTGATTAAAGACTTGCTCACCAATTGGATAAAACTAGGAAGTGTCGTTCCTAAACTCCAGTGGCTTAAGTTCATCATCACCTGAAAGAGCTGCCATCACTGTGGTGTTCGCCCATAATGACGCCGCCAGCGCCCGTATTCAGTCATCAAATGGGACTTCAGGTGATTGAGTCACCTCTATTTCAGTAACAAAGCTCATTCCATCCAGGCGAACGGTCTCTGTGAAGACCAGAGGAAATGTATTCCCTGACAGAAAGTGGAAAGGGCACCAAGAACAAGGACCAGGGGCGCCAGCAGCCGTGGCTCCTAGGCTTTGGTTCCCCGACGACGTTCTTGGACGCCCTGAGCAGAGGATCATGGGAGTTTGTGAATAAATCCGGGGCAGAGCCAACGCCAGACTGTTCTTACAGCTCCACCCAGGGCTTGAGGGTCCACACCTGCTCGCTCATCTCTCAGAGCACCTCACCAAAAATGTTAGAGCAGGCAGGTAGCTAGGTGTGAGCAGAGAAATGGGGGCAGGGGCCGGGTGACAGGAAATCCTGCATCTCGTAAACAGTGTGGTTCCACAGACAGACAAAGGAAAGCGGACACCTTCAGACTGACAGGAAACCACACATTTTGGGTGTTAAGGGTCCCAGTAGCAGACAAAGAAAGGTGCAAAGGCGGGAATCTCGTGAGTCTTCTAAAGTAACTTTTTGCTGCTTGTGCTCTCATTACAGTAAAATTAGCCTTACAGATAAGAAGTACTCATCATGCGCTGTTGCCTTGACACTTCTGCTCTCTGTTCAATAAGGACAAAAATCCCTCCTTCCCTGGAAAAAATGGAGCTGGGGTGAAAATCTGAGAAGATGACCTCCAAAGTCCTCCTTCAGTGAATATTCTGCCCCTTCATTTGTAGGTTCCTCATAACTGTCTTGCCAAAGAAACCCAGGGCATAACTCACCTGTCTGCCAGCTCTCCCTAAGAATGTTGTTGGTGTTCAGTTGCTAAGTCAGACTCTGAGGGCATATCCTTGCTTAAATAAACTCTCACTTTACTTTGCTTAGCTGTTTCATCTCCTAAATCGTTTGAGATGAAGAAAGAACCTTAAATTCACTGGCAACACAACCACTGGCAAAGGCAGTGTATGCAGTGGCGCCAGCCTGCGGCATTGACCCTAACAGGTCACCAGCCCCTTTCTCACTGGTTCATTTGGCCCTTCTACCTAAAGCGCACAGCAAATGCCACACACAACAGTTGTTACAAGTAGTCACTTCTCTACCACCAGAGGTTTAAAGGATTGAGTAAGAATCTGACTGTACTTTGCTTTGGGTAAAAGCAAGGATATGGGTTCTCAGGGCCTCAGTTCTTTGGTAGTCTTTTTGATATACATTCTTCTAGGGCTTATCATTCATTTCCTACTGTTCCCACCTACTCATCAGCTTAGGGTTAGGTTTATCTGAAAGGGATTTTGGCTTATGCATCTATAATTATGCCTGTGCCATTTCTTTGTAAGGATAGGAACAATGTGCTAGCCTTATCAGTGAAAACTCAGCCCTCTTTACCATCAGATTTTCAACTTCCATTAGGATCATAAGTAAGCAAAGGACGAAAAAAAAAAAATAAACTCTCTTTCTAAAGGTCAGCCTCCTTAATTAAATGAAAACAGGCAGCAGCATTAGAAAATGAAATGACAGTTGCCTGTGCTCTTTCTGAGGAGATACTACAGAGTATCCAGCTGATCCTTCCATAAGCTAGGCGAGCTGAATTATTCCCAGATGATTAAGAGGCTGAAACATTACAATGGTGGTTCCTTTTCTGCAAACAAATGGAACTGATGGTGTGAGACCATGGCTATAACGGAGCTTTCAAGATTGTAATAGCGCTCCCTGTCTGGCCTACCTCATTTTCACCTCTTTGAATTACCACCACCATGGCTGCCTTTCCCTTGCACTTTCTGCTTTGGCTACCACCTGAGGCCAATGTGATGGAGGAATCAATAAAAGAGGCTCTCAGCTGGGTACTCTTCACAATCAGGTGTTCATTTAAAACCTGGGAAGTATCACCACCTCCTTTTATAGAAGAGCAAATTGCAATTCAGAAAGGTTAATTATTTTTCCCAAGGTCACACAGCTAATGAAGTATCAGGCTAGGTTGAATAAGGTCTGTCTGTAGTGCCCATTCTCTTTCCATAAGAGCTAACGTCTTTGTTGCTCTGGTTCCGTTCCCATTGTCTCCATCCAGGAATGTCCAGGATGGCATCTGAGGATGACAGCACATCTTCCCGACATTACGGCTGGATTATTCTGTCTAGACTCTTGGCTTACCTCTATTCTAACCCTTCCTTGATTTTGTCATGTTGTTTTCCAGTAGATCCCTAGACCAATTCTAGTTGGTCAGGAGCTTTGTGAAGTCCTCCCAGGAGTAAATGAAGCTAAAGGTTTTCAAAAGGAGTAAGAATTGAGGATGACAGTTCGTTCTAACTCCCCTCCTTCAAAGGCTACATCACTCCTACCTTCCCCCAACAACTGCAGCCTGCAGAGTAACACCATGGCATTGCGCTCCATTTCAAAAATTAAAGAATTCTGCCTATTTCTGGATCTGTGACTCTGCTGATCGATCATACTTATAATCAATCAAATAAATATATTGATGGTAGTAGTTTCTTTTTTGATTGTAGTAATTCTTTTTTTTTTCATTTATTTTTATTAGTTGGAGGCTAATTACTTTACAATATTGTAGTGGTTTTTGTCATACATTGACATGAATCAGCCATGGATTTATAAGTATTATGTATATAGGATCTCTTAAGTTCTTAAAAACTATCACACAATCATAAAGGAGGTAGAAAAACTTTTCCAACTCTGAAAGGCTTTAAGTAAAAGTAGTTCCAGTTAGTTATTCTTATTGAAACTCATGGGTCTGAAGGATTTTTCAGAGGGGGGATGTGTGTTGAAGCACAGCTGCTACACTGCACAGCTCCACAGGGTACTAAGTCGGTTGAACTCCAGGGGGAGCCATTCAGATACGAGTGCAATGTGGTGAAGTGAAGTGAAGTGAAGTCGCTCAGTCGTGTCCCACTCTGTGACCCCATGGACTGTAGCCCACCAGGCTCCTCGGTCCATGGGATTTTCCAGGCATTATCTTCCAAAAAAGAGGCAATGAAGTGACAAGGTTTAAAGCACTGGTGTGTATCTCTGGCTGCAATTAGAATTGTCAAGGGAGCTTTTAGGACCAGTGCCTGAGCCTCATTTGAGGCAATTAAGTAAAAACTCTCTAGAGGTGGATCTAGGCATCAGTAATACTTTAAAACCACCGGTTTAGAGCATGGGGTCTAGAGCTTTGGAACCTGAGTTTGAATCCCAGTTATTAAACTCTCCAAGCTTCATGTACTTCACCTGTAATGTGAGATTATGAATTATTCTTACTTCATAGGACTGCGAATATAATCTCTACTATTGTACCTCGCTTCTAGTGAATATTTTTTAATAATTAAGCAATTTTTAGCATTTTAAAGAAATATTGTTACTGTGCTAATTCATTAATCTTTTTTAAAATAAAAGAGTATAATATATAAATATGCACTCTCAATTTGGGTTCTTCTTTTTCAGAAAGTCAAAAGGGACATAAAATATGATCAATATAGGATGAGTCAGAAGATAATTCATTCAGTCACACCTGCAGAAATCCTACTAAACTCTGAACAAGGAGAGTCTACTAAAGATAACACCTAGCTAATGTCTGGAATGGAAACCTACCATTAGAGCTTTGCCCTTAGCTAACTTAACTTTCCATTTGAACTTTCTGCTTTAGCTCATACATGCACATTATTTCAACTCTCTCAAACACCATGCCTGAATGCATAGTGACCAGTTACCTGTAGTGACCTCACATACTTCAAAGATAACTTTCTCCTATGCAAACCCATTCACAATTTAAAGCAAACCAAAGGCAAATTCGGTCAATTATATTTCATGAAAGTCTCTCAAGTATTAATCCTCTTTTCCATCTTCTTTCCAAGGCTGAGGACATTTCTTTCTTGGGTCTCCTACTAGCTACTAATTAATCCTCTGTGTACTATTAGAAATTCAGTTCAGTTCAGTTCAGTTGCTCAGTCGTATCCAATTCTTTGCAACCCCGTGGACTGCAGCACGTCAGACCTCCCTGTCTGTCCATCACCAACTCCCAGAGTTTACTCAAACTCATGTCCATTGAGTCAGTGATGCCATCCAACCATCTCATCCTCTGTCATCCCCTTCTCCTCCCACCTTCAATCTATCCCAGCATCTGGGTCTTTTCAAATGAGTCAGTTCTACTTCTTGATAAACAAATATTCACAAATCACTCTCTGATTTTAAAATTCCCTTTACTGCTTTATTGTGTACAGAATTGAGTCCAGTGTCTTTGGTTCAGAATATAAAACCCTTCAAAATCTGGCTTTAGTAAATTTTTCAAAATCTCCCCTCATCCCTTTTCTCTTATAAAAACCCTGACTTTGCCATTTGAATTTCATATCTTTGAACATGCCAATATGTCATTGCATATACTGCTCACTTATTTTACTGTCCCCATCTACTTTGCCTAGTAAACTCCTAATTATCAAGGCTGAGATTGGTGTCATCTCTGTAATGTCCTTTCATGACTCCTCCAAGCAGTATTTGTTATCCACCCCTTCTGTACTTTCTACTACTGCACTTACTACACTTAAATATAATTGATTATGTATGTCTTTTCCCTCTGATCCAACATCTTCCACCAAATAATCTGAAGCCTTCTTAAGAAAAAAATCTATGACTAATTTACTGTTGTATTCCCAGAAACTAACATGTTAACTTTTACCTAACCAGTCAATTAGTAATTGATTAAAGTTTTATCTCAGAAGTCAGAATCACTAAACTGTGCTGAAAACTTTATAAGTTCTAATGGTAAAAAGAACTCAGACTATATATGAATAAATAAACTATTAAGTGCATAGATGTTTCATTCAATGTGGATTGAAAAATGGAGTTGCATACTTAGTAAAAATCTTTATTGAAGTAAAAATATATTCCCCTTTCATGTACAGCTCCAACATGAGCTGGAAGAGTCAAGAGGTGTCTGGAATTGATATTGAGTTTTATTGTTGAGGTAAAGAGAAGAAAAACTGTATCGCTTAGACACTGATATTCACATAAACATAAACATTAAAGGAAGTAAATGTGATTTAGAGCTATTTGTGATCAACTATAATGCATAATGCTTGCATATGAGTACTGAATTTGAACAGATTGGATTACAGGGGAAAGGTTAAAAGTCTATTGTGAAATTTGTTCTCCAAAATGTACTTTACTTTGGACAATGAAGGTTGCTGCTGCTGCTGCTGCTGCTGCTAAGTTGCTTCAGTCATGTCCGACTCTGTGCAACCCCATAGATGGAAGTCAACTAAGCTCCCCTGTCCCTGGGATTTTCCAGGCAAGAACACTGAAGTGGGTTGCCATTTTCTTCTCCAATGCTTGAAAGTGAAAGTGACGTCACTCAACCTTATCCGACTCTTAGAGACCCCATGGACTGCAGTCTACCAGGCTCCGCTGTCCATGGGATTTTTCAGGCAAGAGTACTGGAGTGGGGTGCCATTGCCTTCTCTGAATGAAGTTTGAACAACCTTTTAAGATGATCAGAAATCTTTCTCAAACAGTTTTCTTCCTTGGGATTCCAGATTAATAATGTTTTAGAAAGCTGAGTTAATTAATAGAAAATGGTTCTCATCAAGAAGATAAAAAATTAAACCATTCATGGTATTCTGGGAAGAATGGCAGAATAAGAAGCGCCAGGAATCTGTCTCTCCATATAGACAGCGATTGCCCTGGCCAAATCTGTCTGGTGTGACTATTTTGAAATTCTGGAGTCTATTGAAGGTATGCAGGACCCAGGAGAAGGCCTGGACGGTAAACTGTGGTTTACTGCAGTCTATCTCAGCTCTTGGTACAGTAGCGGCTACTCATCTCCCACTCAGGCAGCCACGCACATGTTCCTGGAGCAGCTTGCACACAGCTTGTGGGAACCAGGCTGGGAAAAACAAACCTTATCCTCCAATCACTGGGGATCTGTGTTCTGACTGTTGATTGCTGTTTCTGGTCACACAGATGTGTAGACAAAGTGATGGTGGCACTTTTGTTGCACTTCCTCCCATTTCTGGCAGCTCCTCCCCCTCTAGCTAAAGTGATTCTCCAGGGGATTTAAAAGCCCATTACCCTCCCCCCTTTTCATTCTTCTCTCTCTTTTTTTTTTTTTTTCTCTTTTTGAGAGTCAAATATTAAAGACTTTCTCAAATTAAGGAAGACTTTAAGATATTCCCAGATAAAAGAGAAGTTGAGGGACTCTGTTACCACTAGACCCGACCCACAAGTAAGGCTCAAGGGACGACCTGCAGTGTGAAGTGATGGGACACTGCATAGCAACTCAAAAGTATAAGGCAAAATAAAGACTGCAATGAGGGAAAATAAGGGCAAGTATAAAAGTTTGCATTATTTTAACAACCATGAAGTGTGACAACACTTTTTGTTTCCTGCATGTTTTAAGAGACTATCACATTAAAAATTAAAGTCTCAATAGATATGAAAGATAGATTTCATGTAAAATATCTTTTCTGATCAGAATGGAAGACAGAAATCAATAAGAGGTAAATCTGGAAATTTCACAATTTTAGGAAATTCAGCAACACATTAAAGAGGCAGTGGGTCAAAGGAAAACTTATAAGTGAAATTAGAAAATATTTAGAGATGAATGAAAATGAAAATACAATTTGCCAAAACTTAAAGGACATAGCAAAAGCAGTGCTTAATGGGGAAGTTTATAGCTAAAAGTGTTTACACTTTAAAAAATCAAAAAAGGTCTCAAATCAAAAACCTAGTTTTACAACTTAAGGAACTAGATAAAAAAGAATAAACTAAACCCCAATGTAGCAGAACAAAGAAAGTAATGAAAGTTAGAGCAGAGATAGTGAAGGAGTAGAAATCAATGAAGTGAAGAACAGAAAATAATAGAGGAAATTATTGAAACTTAAAGTTGTTTCTTTGAAAAGACAACAAAATTGACAAATACTTAACTAAATGAACTAAGTAAAAAGAGAACATTAATAAAATGAGAGATGAAGATGAGGACATTACTAATGATTCTACAGAAGTAAAATGATTTTAAGAGATTACTTTGAATAACCATACACCAACACATTGGATAATCACTAAAATTTAACCAACTAACATTGGATAAGTTATGACCAACCTAGATAGCATATTAAAAAGCAGAGACATTACTTTGCCAACAAAGGGCCATCTAGTCAAGGCTCTGGTTTTTCCAGTGGTCATGTATGGATGTGAGAGTTGGACTGTGAAGAAAGCTGAGTGCTGAAGAATTGATGTTTTTGTGGTGTTGGAGAAGACTCTTGAGAGTCCCTTGGACTGCAAGGAGATCCAACCAGTCCATCCTAAAGGAGATCAGTCCTGGGTGTTCATTGGAAGGACTGATGCTGAAGCTGAAAGTCGAATACTCTGGCCACCTCATGCGAAGAGTCTACTCACTGGAAAAGACCCTGATGCTGGGAGGGATTGGGGGCAGGAGGAGAAGGGGACAACAGAGGATGAGATGGTTGGATGGCATCACCAACTCGATGGACGTGAGTTTGAGTAAACTCCAGGAGTTGGTGATGGACAGGGAGGCCTGGCGTGCTGTGGTTCATGGGGTCGCAAAGGGTCGGACACGACTGAGCGACGGAACTGAACTGAACATTGGATAAGTATTCCTGACACACAGCATTAATACAAAAGCTAAGCTGTACTGTGTTAATCTAGTAATAAAAAAAATCTAAGCCATTCCAAAATGGCTATGGAGCAAAAAATCGAAGTGGGGCTGGTAAAACTTGCCAGCATTACAACAGATGTATGTCCGTTCAGTTTTCTTACACGGAAGCAAGCATGTGTTCTCTGAGAAGAGAAAGTGAAAGAAAAAAACTAAGGAACACAAACGGGAAACTTAAAAGACACAGAGTAATAAGTAAGGTAAGTAATGAGGAAAGGCAGGAAGGAAAGGATTCAGAGAGACAAGGAAAAAGTAACAGTCATGGACTTGCAGTCAAACACTGAGAAGCCTCTACATTTGTTTCCTCTTTTCAGCTTCAAGGCTTCAACTCAGACCAGATCTCAAATTACTTTTCCAGGTCACTTACCATTTCAAGGGACATTGCAGGCTGATGTGTCTGCCAGATCCTCTTCAGGAAACTGAGGGATTATGAGAAGAAAAAAAAGGGCTTTATCACTGACCCTGAAATAGACACACATCAATCATGGTCATCAAAAGAAAATCTGTGATTAAATTACCTAACACCATTGATGTTACAAACTTACATTTCTCAACTATGACCACAGGTTAGAATCACCTGAAAGTGAAAGTCACTTAGTCATGCAGGACTCTTTGCAACTGCTGGATATACAGTCCATGGAATTCTCCAGGCCAAACTACTGGAGTGGGTAGCCATTCCATTCTTCAAGGGATCTTCCCAACCCAGGAATCTAAGCAGGGTCTCCAGCATTGCAGGTGAATTTTTTACCAGCTGAACTACAAGGGAAGCCCTAGAATCACCTGGTCAGCTTAAATATATATATATCTCCTAACCCATCCCTAGAAATTCAGATTTAATTGGTCTGAAGTAGACCTTGATATTTTGTTTGTTGTTTGCCTTATCTCTTAAATAATTATAATGGATTCTATGGCCTAGAACTACTTTTACAAAGGAAAATTTAAAGAAAAATTTTCAAATATGTTGCCAGCTTATTTATTGGTAAAATAACTAATTTTGACTGTTGTGAACTATTACTCTTTTGTTGCTGCTCAGTCACTAACGTCATGTCTGACTCTTCGTGACCCCATGGACTGCAGCATGCCAGGCTTCCCTGTCCTTCACCATCTCCTGGAGTTTGCTCAAACTCATGTCCATTGAGTTGGTGATGCCATCCTACCATCTCATCCTCTGTCATCCCCTTCTATTCCTGTCTTCAATCTTCCCCAGCATCAGGGTCTTTTATCCCCCGCCCCCAAATCCAGAAGCATTTTCTGAATTCTTTGACCTTGTAAGAAATTAATAAACAAAAACCTCAATTAAATAGAGTTGAGAGACCAGGAGGGGAAGCTCACACTCTCTGTGATGATAGCAGAGTCCAACAGAAAGAATAAAGTCTCCTCTTCTTTCCCAGCAAGGACTGAACCAATGAAAAGTCATGGACTCTGTTTACTAATGCCCTCCCAACTTTCTTCTCTCTAAAAAAAATGTTCCCCTTCCTTTGCCCTAAGGGAACTGCCATGATTGCAGACCTCAAATTGCAGTTCTCTGCTGATCCTCAATAAACCCATCTTTGCTGGAGAAATAGCTGGCAGTCTGTTTCAGGCCAACAGACTCATTCATCTGACAGCACAGAAACAATTTACTAATTTGTTTTTAGCACATGTTCAATGCACTGTGTAACAACTTTTTTTTCCTCACTTCATTTAATTTTAGCCACAACCCTACAAATCCCCCTGAATCTAAACTCATTGCATCATTGATCCAAAGGCCAAAATCATACCTCTTTCATTGCACTTCTCAAGGCATTTTAACACCTTGTCTTCCACAGTTGGTACTATACAATTTGTGTTGAATGAAAATCAGTGACAATCTCATCCTTTTATCCTGCATTCTTAGAAGAAAATTTACCTGTCTCAGAAACAAAATGAGCTGATGACCTGTCCACTGCTTTTATTCAACTCATGTTTTCCATAGTGGAAACTTTCGGCAATATTAATCACTCTACTTTTCAGGTCATACAGTGTGGTTATACATACCTTCCTAAATCCATATGTCTTATTTTAATAGGCTGTTAACATTCTTAGTTGTCATCATAGCAAAGTTTTAAAAATCTCTTTCTTTTTTTCCATAACCAAAGCATCTCACAAAGTGTCTGAGTGAATGATGGGATTTCCCAAAGACAAGTTCAGACATCACTGATAGTATTCCCAAAATAGATTGTTGGCATGAAGTAGTGGAAAGAATCCTGAAGCTGCATTCAGAAGATACGGACTAAAACTAACTTGGAATGCTTTCAATCTGCATGACCTTACGCGGTCATTTAACCCTTACGAGTCTTAGGTGTCTTTACCATGGAGATGGTAGTTCCTGCCCTAGCCAGACCACAGAGTGATCTAGTAAGCCAATAGGAGGTGGCTTAGATGGTAAAGAATCTGCCTGCATTGTGGGTGACCAGGATTCAATCCCTGGGTTGGGAAGATCCCCTGGAGAAGGGAGTGGCTAACCACTCCAATATTCTTGCCTGGAGAATTCCATGGACAGAGGAACCTGGTGGGCTAGAGTCCCTAGGGTCAAAAAGAGTCAGACACGACTGAGCAACTAACACTTTCACTTCATCATTAGAAGGATTTTTTTTTTTACTTTTGAAAAGTACAATGCAAATGGATATGTTTACCCCCCTTCCCTCTGTCTCTTGCCTCAACCTCACTCCATGAGGTACCTGGACTCTTGAAGCACCAGCACAGCAAACACAACTCTGGGAGAGCAGAAGACCCCAGGTGGCTGAGAGACGCACTCAGTACAGACAGACTGAGGCCAGACATGAGCTGGGACTCGTGAAGACAATGATACAGTGTAGAAGAAGAATCAGAGAAAGGTAAAACATACTTCCATTATGCTTGCTAGCATTGCTTGGGCAAAATATTGTCTATTTTTTGAAATGATACATGTTTGATGAAATTTTTAAGTTTCCTTTATGGAGAAATCAAGGGTTTCTAAGAAGAAATAGAAATAAGGCTAATTAAAAAGGCTACGATAGAAAGCTCCATTGAAAAGTCTAAATTATTAAGCTATGGGGAGAGAAAATCAACACTTGATCCCCCGCTGCTGAAAACATATAACCAATGATGACCAAAAATATGGTACCAGAAGCAAAAGGAAAGAAGACAGTCCTGGGAAGCCCAAAATGCTTAATGACATTTGTGTGACTCACTATAAAGGAGAGAGCATGAGATAAAACAAAATGAATGTGTTTCTAACATGCAGTCATAAAATAGCAGGGGCATAGGGGACCCTATTATGTGTAACTGTACTCTGCATATTAAATTAATCATGAAATAGTAGACATTTTTCAATAACTATAACTATGGGTCAAGAGCTGCCTGCTGTTATCTCAAATAATTTTTAGTACATTTCACAAAGTAATCACCATACCATCCATTCCCCACCATCATCTGCTTATTGGAAAATAGAGACTCAAAGTGAAGCACTGAAGTGTACTGGGTCTATTAGGTTATTTGTTTGCTTCTTTTTTTTTTTATCCTTACTTCCCCTTGGAATCAAAGATTTGCACTGGCTTACTAATTAACCGTCAAAAGATGCACCTTTTCTTGTAATGAGCTATCTTCTTAGCAAATAGTAAAGGCAAAGATAGAAAAAAAAATTATCCCATCTCCTTGATTTCAAGTAAATTAAAATTGGGGGAATTCTATGGCCCAAACTACATGCTTCTTAAAGCTAGAAAAATCATAAAAAACAAAACACTCAGTAGAAAGAAGCAAGTTTCTACATTAATGATAGAGTTAAAATTATTACTGAGGGAATATTGCTTATTAGAAGAAATGAAACAGCAGTATATTTATTCAATTAATAAGTTAATATGTAGTTCACAGAACTCTTTCTGAATCCATGTTTATTTAGAAAAGGTATGATGCCTTCAACAAAAATACTTATTTTGCAATAAATACTATAAAAATACAAATGTTAATGAGAAGTTCATGTAATTTCTAATAAAAATAGCACTGAACTGTATCACTGATAGTATGGACAACCTTAATTTAAAAGTCACTTAATGGTAATGTTAACAAACCTGGCTTATTTTTTTGAGTCATATTGATACTATTCCAGACACAAGTATGACTGATGTCCCTTTGATAAAATGCAGAGTAGACTCTGGGAAGGAGCATCTGATGTCTATGGTAAAATTAAGGTCAAGGACTTGGCAAAATATGTTATAGATGGTAACAGATGTTCCCAGATTAAATCACATTTCTATTAAAAGCTATGCAGATGCTCAGTGGATAAAATCTAGAAACCTAGAATTGTAGAACTAGAAGGGATTTTTAGAGACTAGTCAATCCCATCATTTTAAAGCTGAGGAAACTGACACCCAGAGAGCATTAAGTGATTAGACCAAGGTCCTACAGTTGGTTAGCAGTGTCTGGACCCAAGCCCAAGTCCTTTCTACTATTCCAGTTTGTTTCTCATTTTGACAAATGTACGGACATTTTAATATTTCACTAAAAGTATATTTAGGGTAAATTATTTTCTGTAAAATTAAATATAGGAATAATAACAAAACAGACCATTGCATTTTTTGGATCATCCTGCCCCTGGATACTGCCCAGTCTTTTATACACACACACACACACACACACACACACACACACATTTTTGGCTGTGCCACGTGGCATGTGGGATCTTAGTTCCCTGACAAGTCACTCAGTCGTGTCCTACTTTTTGCAACCCCATGGATTGTAACCTACCAGGTTCCTCTGTCTATGGGATTTTCCAGGCAAGAATACTGAAATGGATTGCCATTTCCTTCTCCAGGAGATCTTCCCAACCCAAGGATTGAACCCAGGTCTCCCACATTGTAGGTAGATGCTTTACCGTCTGAGACACCAGGGAAGTCTTAGTTCCCTGACCAGGGATCAAATCCATGACCTCTGCCCTGGAAGCCCAGAGTCTTAACCACCAAACCACCAGGGAAGTCCCTTACATTTAATATTAAAATACACATAGCAAAGAATGCTACCATTCTCCAGATATTAAAAAAGATATCAAGTTAGTATTAAATCTGTAACACATTTTTTAAAATTTCAATAGTACCATTAAAAATCAGCAAATATTAATACTATGCTAATGTGTATGTCATTTTTTTTTTTTTTTGAGATTGCATCCAAGTACTGGATTTCGGACTCTTTTGTTGACCATGATGGCTACTCCATTTCTTCTAAGGGACTCCTGCCCACAGTAGTAGATATAATGGTCATCTGAGTCAAATTCACCCATTCCAGTCCATTTTATTTTGCTGATTCCTAGAATGTCAACATTCACTCTTGCCACCTCCTGTTTGACCACTTCCAATTTGCCTTGATTCATGGACCTAACATTCCAGGTTCCTATCCAATATTGCTCTTTACAGCAGCAGATCTTGCTTCTATCACCAGTTACCCACAACTGGATACTGTTTTTGCTTTGGCTCCATCCCTTCATTCTTTCTGGAGTTATTTCTCCACTGATCTCCAGTAGCATATTGGGCACCTACCGACCTGGGGAGTTCCTCTTTCAGTATCCTATCATTTTGCCTATTCATACTGTTCATGGGGTTCTCAAGGCGAGATGCTGAAGTGGTTTGCCATTCCCTTCTCCAGTGAACCACATTCTTTCAGACCTCTCTACCATGACCCATCCGTCTTGGGTGACCCTACACAGCATGGCTTAGTTTCATTGAGTTAGACAAGACTGAAATAAAATGGATGAGAATGGGTGAATTTAACTCAGATGAACATTATATCTACTAGTGTGGGCAGGAATCCCTTAGAAGAAATGGAGTAGCCATCATGGTCAACAAAAGAGTCCGAAATGCAGTACTTGGATGCAATCTCAAAAATGACAAAATGATCTCTGCTCATTTCCAAGGCAAACCATTCAATATCTTGGTAATCCAAGCCTATGCCCCAATCAGTAATGCTGAAGAAGCTGAAGTTGAACAGTTCTATGGAGACCTACAAGACCTTTTAGAACTAACACATAAAAAAGACATCCTTTTCATTATAGGGGACTGGAATGCAAAAGTAGGAAGTCAAGAAGCACCTGGAGTAACAGGCAAATTTGGCCAAGGGGTACGGAATGAAGCAGGGCAAAGCCTAATAAGAGTTCTGCCAACAGAATGCACTGGTCATAGCAAACACCCTCCTCCAACAACACAAGAGAAGACTCTACACATGAACATCACCAGATGGTCGACACCAAAATCAGATTGATTATATCCTTTGCAGTGAAAGATGGAGAAGCTCTATACAGTCAGCAAAAACAAGACCAGGAGCTGACTGTGGCTCAGATCATGAACTCCTTATCGCTAAATTCAGACTAAAATTGAAGAAAGTAGGGAAAACCACTAGACTATTCAGGTATGACCTAAATCAAATCCCTTATGACTATACAGTGGAAGTGAGAAATAGATTTAAGGGACTAGATCTGATAGAGTGCCTGATGAACTATGGACAGAAGTTTGTGACACTGTACAGGAGACAGGGATCAAGACCATCCCCATGGAAAAGAAATGCAATAAGGCAAAATGGCTGTCTGAGGAGGCCTTACAAATAGATGTGAAAAGAAGAGAAGCAAAAAGCAGAGGAAAAAAGGAAAGATATTCCCATTTGAACGCAGAGTTCCAAAAAACAGCAAGGAGAGAGAAGAAAGCCTTCCTCAGTGATCAATGCAAGTAAATAGAGGAAAACAAAAAATGGGAAAGACTAGAGATCTCTTCAAGAAAATTAGAGATACTAAGGGAACATTTCATGCAAAGATGGGCTCAATAAAGGACAGAAATGGTATGGACCTAACAGAAGCAGGACCTAAGAAGAGGTGGCCAGAATACACAGAAGAACTGTACAAAAAAGATCTTCACAACCCAGATAATCACAATGGTGTGATCAATCACCTAGAGCCAGACTTCCTGGACTGCAAAGTCAGGTGGGCCTTAGAAAACATCACTACAAACAAAGCTAGTGGAGGTGATGAAACTCCAGTTGAGCTATTTCAAATCCTAAAAGATGATGCTGTGAAAGTGCTGCAGTCAATATGCCAGCAAATTTGGGAAACTCGGCAGTGGCCACAGGATTGGAAAAAGTCAGTTTTCATTCCAATCCCAAAGAAAGGCAATGTCAAAGAATGCTCAAACTACTGCATAATTGCACTCATCTCACACGCTAGTAAAGTAATGCTCAAAATTCTCCAAGCCAGGCTTCAGCAATACGTGAACCGTGATGTTCAAGCTGGTTTTAGAAAGGGCAGAGGAACCAGAGATCAAATTGTCAGCATCCACTGGATCATCGAAAAAACAAGAGAGTTCCAGAAAAACATCTATTTCTGCTTTATTGCCTATGCTCAAGCCTTCAACTGTGTGGATCACAATAAACTGTGGAAAATTTTTAAAGAAATGGGAATACCCGACCACCTGACCTGACTCTTGAGAAACCTATATGCAGGTCAGGAAGCAACAGTTAGAACTTGACATGGACCAACAGACTGGTTCCAAATAGGAAAAGGAGGATGTCAAGGCTGTATGTTGTCACCCTGCTTATTTAACTTATATGCATAGTACATCATGAGAAATGCTGGACTGGAAGAAGCACAAGCTGAAATCAAGACTGCAGGGAGAAATATCAATAACCTCAGATATGCAGATGACACCACCCTTAAGGCAGAAAGTGAATAGGAAATAAAAAGTCTCTTGATGGAAGTGAAAGAGGAGAGTGAAAAAGTTGGCTTAAAGCTCAACTTTCAGAAAACTAAGATCATGGCATCTGGTCCCATCACTTCATGGAAATAGATGGGGAAACAGTGGAAACAGTGACAGACTTTATTTTCTGGGCTCCAAAATCACTGCAGACGGTAACTGCAGCCATGAAATTAAAAGACACTTACTCCTTGGAAGGAAAGTTATGGCCAACCTAGACAGCATATTAAAAAGCAGAGACATTACTTTGCCAACAAAGGGCCATCTAGTCAAGGCTATGGTTTTTCCAGTGGTCATGTATGGATGTGAGAGTTGGACTGTGAAGAAGAGCTGAGCACCGAATTGATGCTTTTGAACTGTGGTGTTGGAGAAGACTTTTGAGAGTCCCTTGGACTGCAACAAGATCCAACCAGTCCATCCTGAAGGAGATCAGTCCTGGGTGTTCATTGGAAGGACTGATGCTGAAGCTGAAAGTCGAATACTTTGGCCACCTCATGCGAAGAGTCTACTCACTGGAAAAGACCCTGATGCTGGGAGGGATTGGGGGCAGGAGGAGAAGGGGATGACAGAAGATGAGATGGCTGGATGGCATCACCAACTTGATGGACATGAGTTTGAGTAAACTCTGAGAGTTGGTGATGGACAGGGTGGACTAGTGTGCTGCGATTCATGGGGTCGCAAAGAGTTGGACACAACTGAGCGACTGAACTGAACTGAGTGTGTATGTGGTACCTCTTTAAAATCAGATGAGGAACTAACATTTAATACTATCCAGAGTTTGGGTGTTAATACTAAACTTGAATCATGAAAGATTTGACAACAAATGGGCAAATAGTTAGACTATCAATATAAGAAATCACTACAGTGAATTTAGCATGTTTCTTTCATGGTTAAATCAAGCTGAGAGTGGAGAAACAATATACATAGAGGGAAATGTATATAAATATATACAGCACAAGATGCATATAAATTATCACCTGTGATCTATGAGACTGTATCATGGACTAGAAATTAGAAAATCTAAAGTTCTAACCTTATCTCTTCTGTCATGGCGGGAGCTATTCTAACCCCAATTTTTCACTAATCAATTGGGATAGACTTTGCAGGTGACAGACACTAATTAAATGAGAAGAGTACGGTGGACTTTCATTCCAATAATAAAGATGCAGAGCTAAAAATCTCTCCTCATCTTAGCCAATGACAGAAATGGCCATCAGAGCCAATGACATGAAAGTTAATATGAATTCCTCATCTATACCCATCCCCAGTCTCTAATCATTCAACTTTATCAAGGCTTCATCTTACTGCTTTCTCTTTTCTTCAGTGGTTCTCAGATAAATAGCTATTAGTTGAAAAGTGTGTTTGGTAATGTAGCCATAGTACTTTTTTCAAAGTGGGGCTATCATCTTGTTAACTCATCTGGGAATAAGCATGTTGTTTAGTTGCTAAGTCATGCCTGTCTCTTTGCAACCCCATGGACTGTAGCCCTCCAGGCTCCTCTGTGGATGGGATTTCCCACGCAAAGAAAAAATTGGATGGGGTTGCCATTTCCTTCTTCAGGGGATCTTTCTGACCCAGGGACAGAACCACATTTCCTGCTTGACAGGCAGATTCTTTACCACTGAGCCATCTGGGAAGCCCATGAACACATCAGTAAAAACCTTCAAAAAGTTTTTTTTTTTTTTTTTTTAATTGTCTGTGTGTGTGTGTGCGTGCATGAATGCATGCTAAGTCGCTTCAGTCATGTCTGACTCTTTCTGACCCTATGGCTTGTAGCTCACCAGGCTCCTCTGGGATTCTTCAGGCAATAAAACTGGAGGGAGTTGCCATGCCCCCCTCCAGGAGATCTTATTTTTATTTCTTTCTTGCAAACCACATATAGCTAAATTATTATTTTTTTAACCAATTTTACAGCATCTTTTCTTTTTTAAATTGAAATAAAGTTAATTTATATAGCTTTTTTATATAGTTAAAAAATAGTTGCAAATTTTTTTATTTGTTTACTTTGATCATTAGTGTATTCTAATTTAATTTAGCAGCTTTCTTCAATAAGTATCCCGGCAGTATATCAAAAAGACCATCTCATGTGCTGTTTCATTTTATAGATTCTTAAAAATGGGTGAGACTGTGTCTAGATCCATTTCACATATGAGGATTCTGAAGCTTAGAAGTCTGAATCCGAGCAAGAGGGAAGAAACACTGACTTTGGACTTCGAAGAAGCACAAAAGAGGAGAGAACTAAACCAGCTTCTTGACCCCCTTTCCCCATTCTTACAAGGAAAAGCTATAGTAAACTGATCAGCAGGGGAGGAAATATATGCATATCAGAAATCCCTGGGGAAATTTGTATTGGTAAAAATACAAAGGATAATGCCCTGTCCCACTTAAAGGAGCCTGGGCCTCTGTGGGATTTATTAGCTATCCAGGTCATTAAGATTTGCAGCAAACTTGAGAAATACTACTTCAGGATATGCTCTTAATTTTTCTCTGCCAGATAAATGCATTTGCCCCTTAATTAGTCTGTTTGACTCCAGCTTCCCTCTACAACAATCATTCTTCAGCCAGTCAACAAACCTGAAAAAGTCCAAGCTTAAAAATAAAAAAGGCTGCCTATCACACTTAACAGTAAATCCAAATTTATTATGCATTTAAGGCCCTTCAGGACTTGGCTTTTGTAAATGAGGCTCCAGTCTCATGTTTCATCACTCCAAATTACCTGCATATTTCTCTAATGCACAATACTTTCTCAGAATTCACACTTTCTTCATAATCATTCACATAGTCATTCAAAAATTACTTACTGAGTTTTTACCATCAGTATGGTATTGAATCTAAAGATAGGGATAAGCTGGTTAAGAAATGGAAATCATACCAGTTCACAAGATGTAAAAGCACAAAACAAACACTTTTAATTTCATTAGAATCAGGATCAATGATGCTAAGAGTAACTATAGGGTGTGAGGAAAGCATAAAATGGGGGCCTGACATGGCCAGGAAATTTCCTGGGGTATCTTCCTCAAGGAAATGATTTTCTACCTAAGGCTTGAAGTTTGAAGAGAAATTCCCAGATAAATAACAGGAAGTTCAGAGGAGCTTGGGATCAGAATGTGAATGTCTTGTGATGGGAGAAGAATAAAATTTTCAAGGAACTAAAATAAGGTTGTATAGATTAAAACAAAAAGAGAGAAGTGGGTAGCCAGAGATTAAGTTGGTGATGGGAACAGAAACTCATTAGAAAAGACACCTATGCTGGGAAAGATTGAGGGCAAGAGGAGAAAGGAGCAACAGAGGATGAGATGGTTGGATGGCATCACCGACTCAACGGACATGAATTTGAGCAAACTCCAGGAGACGGTGAAGGACAAGGAAGCCTGGCATGCTGCAGTGTATGGGGTTGTAAAGAGTCAGACATGCCTTAGCAACTAAACAACAGAAACTAAACAGAACAGAAACAACAGACCAAACAGAAACAAGTCAATGTCAGCATTTATTTATCACACCTTTTCTTTACCCTAACTCTCAGAAAACTGAGAATTATCGCCTACTTTTAAGCAGAGAATTGTCCAAGATTCGCGTTTTGAAAAATTATGCAGAGCACAATATAGAGAATGGATTAAAAGACAGAAAGTATGAATTATATGCTGCTTTACAGTAGGCCTTACCATGGTTCAGAAGAAAATTAATGAGGCTTGGAATAGACTCTAATCACCAGAGCTGCAACAAGAAAAAAGGTGAGAAAAGACAAACTGATGGCTTGCTTTACATTCTACTCAAATAACCATCTTTATTCCCCCACCTCATCTTTTGGTTTCATCTGCAAAGCCTAGATTAAATTGGGTTTTCCTACTACAATTATCTTAGTTTAGCTTTGCTATATTAGTGGAGAGAGAGGTTATCCATCTCTCTCCTATACTAAAATGCAAGTCATTAAGGGTAGGGACTATGTTTTATGTTTACCTCCACTGCCTGACTAATTTTAGGTTTTGATAAATATTTGGAAGGACTGACTATGCATTGACCAAACATGTGATCTTGGGCAAGCATTTAACTTGCTCAATAATTTAACTCCTATAGACCTCAATCTCATCAATAAACAAATAATCTCATCTCCTCACCCATTGTGAGCCTTCAGAGCCAAATTCCGGCAAGCAAATATCTTTTTCCTGGCACGGAGGATATGCTGAAACTGAATCAGGCAGATCCCAGCAGGAAGGATGTAACTGAAAAGGATTTCATGAAGGGACTTTTTATAGATGTTGGGACAGGCTTCAGGGACCACAAAGAATATATGAGCTACCCAGGAACTATAATATCAAGAAGGTTCTTTGATGCCTGCACATAAAATAATAAGGCGAAGAGTTAAGTGTTAATGAAGCCTCATAGAGATGGAGCTATGTATGTGTGTCTATCCAACAGGAGGTGCGGCCAGAAGAGCTGCCCCTGCCAGGACTCTGGCCAGTCAGGGAATGAGCTTGTATGGCAGAAGGGATGTGGTACATCAGTCTACCTCCTCTGCCAGTCTTCAATATGTTTCCAATGCCTCTCATTGACTAAGCCCATCTGAAAGCCAGAGGGCAAGAAAATCCAGCTGATTCTGTTCTTAAGATTGATCTCCTAGGCTACTGACCAGAATACAGAAAGGGACAGAATGGATCTAAAGAGGCATACAGAAAACCATGAGCACAAGAGGAAAAGGTTTGCACAAGTAGCCTTTAAGAAAACCATGGGAGATTGAATATATTAAGCCAGAGAAGTGAATTCAATAAAGCCTTCTAAATAATGAAGTGGGCTAGATATGAGCAAAAATAAGAATGCTGAATACTCAAGCAGGAGAAATAATGGCAAGAACCATGGAAATAATGGCAAGAAAGGATGAAGTAAATGGGCAAAGGGAAGGACAATATAGGAAAACAAGTCTGAATTTTTTTGCTATCTTTCATATTTACATCCACATCTATATTTGAAGGGTCATAATAAAAACCTTCCCAATCAAGAAAGCAAGTGACCTCAACATTCACACATCAATGTATGTAATGTCACTGTAACTGAAATAAAATTTTTTCTCTTGTTTAGAACTCAGAACCTTCTGTCTCACATGCTCTTTTCAGTTCAGTTCAGTTCAGTCACTCGGTCATGTCTGACACTTTGCGACCCCATGGACTGCAGCATGCCAGGCTTCCCTGTCCATCACCAACTCCCAGAGCTTACTCAAACTCATGTCCTACGGGTCGGTGATGCCATCTAACCAACTCATCCTCTGTTGTCCCCTTCTCCTCCCATTTTCAACCTTTCCTAGCATCAGGGTCTTTTCAAATCAGTCAGTTCTTCACATCAGATGGCCAAAGTATTGGAGTTCAGCTTCAGCATCAGTCCTTCCAATGAATTTTCAAGATTGGTTTCCTTTAGGAAGGACTGGTTGGATCTCCTTGCAATCCAAGTGACACTCCAGTGTCTTCTCCAATATCATGGTTCGAAAGCATCAATTCTTTGGCACTCAGCTTTCATTATAGTCCAACTCTCACATCCATACACGACTACTGAAAAAACAATAGCTTTGACTAGACAGACCAAAGTAATGTCTCTGCTTTTTAATATGCTGTCTAGGTTGGTCATAGCTTTCCTTCCAAGGAGCAAGCATCTTTTAACTTCACATCTGCAGTGATTTTGGAGCCCAAGAAAATAAAGTCTGTCACTGTTTCCATTATTTCCCCATCTATTTGCCATGAAGTGATGGGACCAGATGCCATGATCTTAGTTTTCTGAATGTTGAGTTTTAAGCCAACTTTTTCACTCTCCTCTTTCACTTTCATCAAGAGGCTCTTTAGTTCTTCTTCACTTTCTGCCATAAGGGTGGTGTCATCTGCATATCTGAGGTTATTGATAGTTCTCCCAGCAATCTTGATTTCATCTTGTGCTTCCTCCAGCCCAGCATTTCGCATGATGTACACTGCACATAAGTTAAATAAGCAGCGTGACAATATACAGCCTTGATGTACTCCTCTCCCAATTTGGAACCAGCCTGTTGTTCCATGTACAGTTCTAATGCCCTTTTTAATTTGCTTTAAAATATTGAATGACCTAGGAGTGTGAAACCCAGTGAAATTCAGTATAACTGATACCAGTGGAAAGATTATTTGTATTAATATACATAATTACTATCAATCTACAGAGAAACTACTATGTGTTAGGTAGGGATCTCATGCTTCAGATCTCATCCTTCAGAACTGCTTATGGAAGATATTGTAATCCCCAGCTTTGCTGAAAAGAGCCTGAGGCTTAAAGGGAAATGAAACAATACCCTACCTACATGACATAGATAGAAAGTCAGAAGACTGAAGTTCACACTTTAGCCTCTGGATCTATAGCTATCATTCTGTCCTCCATATGCTGTAGCCTAAGAAAATGATGCAGCTACCCAGAGTTCAGGTAAAAGTGGTTGATAAATTGTGTGTTTAGGTCAGGAAATACTAATGGGAATTTACTTCTGTTTCTATTTAATAGAAAAACAAACAGAAGAGATGAAAATGTGGAGCTAATTGATTCAGGGAAGTGAAATAGCTTGGTTAAGCAAGAGTACATGATACCCAATACTAGATGTTTATTACAAGAGGGAAATGAGCCTCACCTAGAGTCCTAGGGAGAGTGAGCAGGCTGGGCTTGAAAAAATGTAGTTTCAGCAAGATGGAAAGATTGGAGATTGCAAAAGGAGATAATGAGCCAGGAGGAATTGTTTGTGGTAAAGTGTACTTTGCAAGTCTGCCTTCCTGGCTGACTTACATTTCTCTATATCGTCTACTTGCTTTATTAATTCTTTCAATTTCTCCTTTAATTCCCAAAGCAAATTTGACTGCTTTCTATATTTTGTGCCCACAACTAGGTACTGGGGCATGTAAAGACAAAGTGACACACACTTTTCCCTCCTAGAGTTTCACATCCAGTGGAAGACCCAGAGCTGTAAATCAGCAATGTAATCTTTATTTACTTATTTATTTTGGCCATGCCATGCTGCATGAAGAATCTTAGTTCCCTGACCAGGGATTGAACCCATGACCCCTGCATTGGAACTGCAGAGTCTTAACCACTGGACCACCAGGAAAGTCCCCAACAATGTAATCTTATGTGACAGGTGCTAAAATATTTGCTGAGGATGATTTGAAGACACAGAGGAAAACACACCTTTATTGCTAAGAGATCAGAAGGGTTCCTTTTCAAAACTTGGTCTTGAAGAACAAAAATGTAATGGATAGATAAAAAGTAGTAAGAATGTTTTGAAGTAGAGAGAATGACATCTATGAAATCCTTGAGGACAGAGGCAAATAGCTTAATATGGCCAGAGAGAAAGGTGCTTATGAGATAGTGCTGGAAGATAAGCTGAAAGAAGCAAGCAGATGCCAAATCAGGAAGGAACTTGTATAGCAAGCTGGGGAAGTTGAGAGTAACCACAAAGCTCTTGGAAGCCACAGTAAGACTTAGATCACAAGAGCGATAAAATCAGATCCAGACTTAGTAAAGATCACATTGTACAAAGGAGAAAAAACAGTCTCTTCAATAAGTGGTGCTGGGAAAACTGGGCAGCCACACGTAAAAGAATGAAGTTAGAACATTCTCAAATACCATACACAAAAATAAACTCAAAATGGATTAAAGACCTAAATGTAAGACCAGATACTCTACAACTCCCAGGGGAAAACATGGGCAGGACACTTTTTGACATATATCATAGCAATATCTTTTTGGCTCTGTCTCCTAGAGTAATGGAAACAAAAACAAAAATAAACAAATGGGGCCTAATTAAACTTAAAAGCTTTTGCACAGCAAAGGCAACCACAAACAAAATTTAAAAAATAGCCTATGGACTAGAGAAAATATTTGCAAATAATGTGACCAACAAGGGCTTAACTTCCAAAGTATACAATCAACTTAAATAGCTCAATATCAAAAATATCAAAAAATGGGCAGAAGAGCTAAACAGAAATTTCTCCAAAAAAGACATACAGATGACCAACAGGTACATGAGAAGATGCTCAGTATCGCTAATTGTTAGAGAAATGCAAATGAAAACTACAAAGATATACCACCTCACACCAGTCAGAATGGCTATCATTAAAAAGTCTCAAATAACAAATGCTGGATAATGTGTGGAGAAAAGGGAACCCTCCTATGCTGTTTGTGGGAATGTAAATTGGTACAACCACTGTAAGAAAGCCATATGGAAGTTCCTTTAAAAACTAAATATAGAGTTTCTGTATGATTCAGCAATTCCATTCCTGGGCATATATGTGGAAAATATGAACACTCCAATTAGAAAAGATACATCCACCCAATTCATTCATTGCAGCGCAATTTACAATAGCCAAGACATGGAAGCAACCTAACTGTCCATTGCAAACAAGCGAAGATCATACTGGATACAATGTGAAAGAGTAAGAACTTCAGATAGGAGACACAGTAACCAGTTGAAAAGCTTGGTTCCCAATCTGGGTCACTGTGCAAATGATTGTGATCATGACTGACATAGGGACACAGGAGGACTAGATTTAATGGAAAAATGAAAATTGGAAGTTTTCAACTTATTTTCTCATAAGTTCTCATCATTCCTCCTTTAAAGATGTTAAGAAGGAAAAGCGATAAAGAGTGGATATGATGATGCTTGTGTTTATTTCTAGCCCTGAACTAAATATAGGCTTCCTAGAAACCGAATTTTCTGGAAATATGTAAAACTGGGAAAGATAAGATCAACTGAGCTTTCACTTCTAGGGACACTCAGAATGAGAACCACCCATTGTCACCCTTTCCACACTAGTCTTCATTCCTTGTGATTTCAAACATTTGGAAGGCATCTCTTCACAGTCACCTAATGATGATATTTGAGGGGAAATACTAATACTCTATCAGGAGCAAAGGAGCTCAGCAAGGACGTGGCTCTCACTTTAGTACACTTACCTTTTGCCAGTAGCATCTGTTATGCTAAGACTTACATCAGTAGGCCGGCATGCAGGAGGGAAAAGCAGCTCATCCACCACCTGGGAATGGATTTCTTACCTGCCTCACTGCAGATAAGGGATGGTATTGATCTGACTGGAGTAGTTCAATTAGCAGAGCAAACAGATTCTTAGGCTGGAGAAAAGAGAAACAACTTTTGTCTTTGACCTAGAGATTTACCTAGGCAACCAGAACTTCAGTTTCTCTGTCTCCTAAGTGAGCCTGGTTAAGTGGTGTATTACCCAAATGAGTGAATCTCAAATCCAGATGATACAGTTTGGGACCCATAGCTCCAAATAATAAAGATTGTAGGGAGTTTTGATAAACCAGTTACATTTCACTGGGGCTCCCTCCCCCTAAAATGGGTTATGAAAAAACATTGTGAGATTCAAGCAAAAGGCACAGTATCTCAGTAAATGAATGCTAGTAATTTAAGAAAACTATAATATTGTTATAATAAATATATCTCAGTGACAAAAATAGTGGGTTATTTTACAGTATTGCTCAAATAGAGAAAGCACTAATTGAAATACTTTTTACTCTTCTACAGCAAGCAGGATTCTCTGGTTGCAAACATAAGAAACCAAGTATATTATTTAAGGAGAGAATTAAGATTGTGGAAAGTTATGGGGGTTGCTCATGGAAGTAAAGGGTAAGATGATAAGGAAGACAGTAGAGACATGAAGCATTTAACTCCAGGGACCTGGGTAGCAGGAACCAGCAGATGCCTCTCCTGTGGAGCAAGTGAGAAAAATGAGTCCCTTATCAAGTCGAGTGACAGGTTTCAAAAATGATGTTCAGAGAGGGATGAGCCTGCATGAAAGAGAGGGATATTTGAGTAGAGGAAAGCATGTACTTTAAAACTCCTGAAGCAGAGTCCATCAATATGCATACACTTTAGTTCTTTAGCTTGTGTTGACCCCTTGATGAATTACACTCATTTAAAACTGGAAATAGCCCAATAAATACTCTATATAAAGCACATACCTTAAAGGAAGACAGCATGAGGAATAATAACAATAATATTTTAAACCTGGCTGTGCTAGCTTGACATCCATCAAAGTAACACCCCCAAAGAGGTTAAGTAGTACAATGAAAAACTTACTAAGGCTGACAAGCCACAGAGGTCATTTGGATAAAAAGAAAAGAAGGGAAAGGAAACTCACCTTCTGAGTAGGAAAATAAAATTTAATTGGGGCAGAGTTTATAAAAAAACTGAAAATTAGTTACTTTCAGTTCAGTTCAGTTCAGTTCAGTCGCTCAGTCATGTCCGACGCTTTGAGACCCCATGGACTGCAGCATGCCAGGCCTTCCTGTCCATCGCCAACTCTCAGAGTTTATTCAAACTCATGTCCATTAAGCTGGTGATGCTATCCAACCATCTCATCCTCTGTCATCCCCTTCTCCTCCTGCCTTCAATCTTTCCCAGCATCACACTTTTTTCAAATGAGTCAGTTCTTCGTATCAGGTGGCCAAAATATTGGAGTTTCAGCTTCAGCCCTTCCAATGGATATGCAGGACTGATTTCCTTTAGATTGACTGGTTGGATCTCCTTGCAGTCCAAGGGACTGTCAAGAGTCTTCTCCAACACCACAGTTCAAAAGCATCAATGCTTCAGTGCTCAGCTTTCTTTTTAGTCCAACTCTCACATCCATACGTGACTACTGGAAAAACCATAGCTTTGACTAGACGGATCTTTGTTGGCAAAGTAATGTCTCTGATTTTTAATATGCTGTCTAGGTTGGCCATAACTTTTCTTCCAAGGATCGAGTGTCTTTTAATTTCATGACTGGGAGGAGGGAACTAAGATGGCGGAGGAATAGGATGGGGAGACCACTTTCTCCCCTACAAATTCATCGAAAAAACATTTGAACGCTGAGCAAACTCCACAAAACAACTTCTGATCACTAGCAGAGGACATCAGACTCCCAGAAAAGCAGCCCATTGTCTTTGAAAGGAGGTAGGACAAAATATAAAAGATAAAAAGAGAGACAATAGAGTTAGGGATGGAGATCCATCCTGGGAAGGGAGTCCTAAAGAGGATGTTTCCAAACACCAGGAAACCCTCTCACTGGCGGGTCTGGGGGAAGTTTTCAAATCTCAGAGGGCAACATAACTGGGAGGAAAAATAAATAACCCCACAGATTACATGCCTAAAAGCAACTCCCAGCAGAAAAGTACCCCAGATGCTCGCATCTGCCACCAGCAAGTGGGGGCGGAATAGAGAGGAGCGGGTGGCATTGCTTAGGGTAAGGACCGGGCCTGAGTGCCCTGAGGGCAATCGGAGTGAGCTAACGTGAGATAGCAACTTAAACTGTGGGATAGCAAGAGAGAGAGAATTAAGTTGGGAAAAGCCCTAAACTGAGGCACTACCCGCCGGTTCCCAGAACGAAGGACTGAGCAAATACCAGAGAAGAGCTAGCCGGCAGCGGACAGACCCATTCGCCGATGGAGGCAGGAGGCGGGGGGGAGGGGAAAGGGGCAAACTTGGCCCCAGAGATGGCATCCCCTACCAAACTGCAAACAGGCTCCCAGTTTCTAACCGAAGACTTCCTTGAGATTCTGGATGGTTGACATCCATCGGGAGGGTCGCAGCTGGAGTCCAGCTCCCCAGAACTGATAGAAGGCGCACCCGACAGGCATGCATGGAAACTGAGGCTGGGACCACGGAGGGGATATGGCGCCCTGCACCCGGGGAGAGTGCACTCGTCAAGCTCCTGGCTGCCTGAGCTGCTCCAACCCAGGAAGGCACAAAACGCAGGCCCAACCGAGTCTGTGCTTTTGTGGAATACCCGAAAACCTGAATCTGAGCGGCTTAGGCCTGGGAAGTCCACACAACGCAGGGCCTGCTCCCTGGAGAGCAGCCTAGAGCCTGAGCAGTGTAGATGGGGAAAGCACACACGCCTGCCCTGAGCGGGGGCAAACCCAGCATGGCCGGAACTGCGCGTGCTCCCCACACACGCCAGTGACATTTGTCTGCAGCGCCTCCCCTCCCCACAGCACACTGAACCAGCGAACCTAAACAAGAGACCACCTCCGCCAGCGTGTATCAGGCCAGAAATTAGACACTGAAGAGACCTGCAAACAGAAGCCAAATAAACAAAGGGAACCGCTTAAGAAGTGACCGGTGCAACAGATTAAAATCCCTGTAGTTAACACCGACTACACTGCAAGGGGCCTTTCGATAGCGAGAAGTGTAAGCTCGAACAAAGAGCTATCTGAAACTGAACCGAACCCACACTGCCCGCAACAGCTCCAGAGAAATTCCTAGATATATTTTTACTACTATTTTTTTTAATTAAAAAAAATTTTTTTTCTTTCTTTCTTTACTTTTTCTTTGTCCTTTTTTTTTTAAGTCCTCTATTACTCCTCAATTACTCCTTAATTTTCATTTATATAACCCACTATAATCTGGCAAAAAAAAAAAAAAGAACCCTATTTTTAAAGGAAACTCCATATATATTTCTTAAATTTTTTTGTGTTCTTGTGGTTTTTTACTATCGTATTTTTGAGTCTAACCTCTACTCTAGATTTTTAATCTTTGTTTTTCAGTATTTGATATCAATGTTGGATATTTAAGAATCCAACCTTCAGTACCCAGTTTTACTCAGGAGTGTATCACTGGTTTGATCACCCTCTCCCCCTTTTGATTTTCCTTTTTCTCCCCCAGATCACCTCTATTTCCTCCCTCCCCCTTCTCTTCTCAATCTAATTTCTGTGAATTTCTGTGGGTATTCTGAGCTGCGGAGAACACTTAGGGAACAGAGTACAACCTAGATCTGTCTCTCCTCTCTTGAATCCCCTTTTTTCTCCTCCTGCTCACCTCTATCTCCTCCCTCCCTCTCCTCTTCTTCATGTAACTCTGTGAACCTCTCTGGGTGTCCCTCACTGTGGAGAATCCTTTCACCATTAACCTAGAAGTTTTATTATCAGTGCTATATAGAGGGAGAAGTCTTGAGGCTACTGAAAGAATAAGACTGAAATCCAGAGGCAAGAGGTTTAAGCTCAAAACCTGAGAACACCAGAGAACTCCTGACTACAGGGAACATTAATTAATAAGAGATCATCCAAAAGCCTTCATACCTACACTGAAATCAACCACCACCCAAGAGCCAATTAGTTCCAGAGCAAGACATACCACGCAAATTCTCCAGCAACGCAGGAACATAGCCCTGAGTGTCAATATACAGGCTGCCCAAAGTCACACCAAACCCATAGACCCATCTCAAAACTCACTACTGGACACTCCAGTGCACTCCAGAGAGAAGAAATTCAGCTCCACCCACCAGAACACTGACACAAGCTTCTCTAACCAGCAAACCTCGACAAGCCAAACACCCAGCCCATCCCACTGGGAGAAACTTCCACAATAAAAAGGAACCACAGACTACCAGAATACAAAAAGGCCACCCAAACCCAGCAACTTAAATAAGATGAAAAGGCAGAGAAATACCCAGCAGATAAAGGAACATGAAAAATGCCCACCAAGCCAAACAAAAAGGAGGAGATAGGGAATCTACCTGAAAAACAATTTAGAATAATGATAATAAAAATGATCCAAAATCTTGAAAACAAAATGGAGTTACAGATAAATAACCTGGAGACAAAGATTGAGAAGATGCAAGAAATGTTTAACAAGGACCTAGAAGAAATAAAAAAGAGCCAATTAAAAATGAATAATGCAATAAATGAGATAAAAAACACTCTGGAGGGAACCAACAGTAGAATAACGGAGGCAGAAGATAGGATAAGTGAGGTAGAAGATAAAATGGTGGTAATAAATGAAGCAGAGAGGAAAAAGGAAAAAGGAATCAAAAGAAATGAGGACAACCTCAGTGACCTCTGAGACAATGTGAAAGGCCCCAACATTCGAATCATAGGAGTCCCAGAAGAAGAAGACAAAAAGAAAGGCCATGAGAAGATACCCAAGGAGATAATAGCTGAAAACTTCTCCAAAATGCAGAAGGAAATAGCCACCCAAGTCCAAGAAACCCAGAGAGTCCCAAACAGGATAAACCCAAGGCGAAACACCCCAAGACACATATTAGTCAAATTAACAAAGATCAAACACAAAGAACAAATATTAAAAGCAGCAAGGGAGAAACAACAAATAACACACAAGGGGATTCCCATAAGGATAACAGCTGATCTTTCGATAGCAACTCTTCAGGCCAGAAGGGAATGGCAGGACATACTTAAAGTTATGAAAGAGAATAACCTACAACCCAGATTACTGTACCCAGCAAGGAACTCATTCAGATATGAAGGAGAATTTAAAAGCTTTACAGACAAGCAAAAGCTGAGAGAATTCAGCACCACCAAACCAAGTCTTCAACAAATGCTAAAGGATTTTCTCTAGACAGGAAACACAGAAAGGTTGTATTAACGTGAACCCAAAACAGCAAAGCAAATGGCAACAGGACCATTCTTATCAATAATTACCTTAAATGTAAATGGGTTGAATGCCCCAACCAAAAGACAAAGACTGGCTGAATGGATACAAAAGCAAGACCCGTATATATATGCTGTATACAAGAGACCCACCTCAAAACAAGGGACACATACAGACTGAAAGTGAAGGGCTGGAAAAAAATATTCTACGCAAACGGAGACCAAAAGAAAGCAGGAGTCACAATACTTATATCAGATAAAATAGACTTCAAAATAAAAGCTGTGAAAAGAGACAAAGAAGGACACTACATAATGATCAAAGGATCAATCCAAGAAGAAGATATAACAATTAAAAAAGAAGATATAACAATTAAAAATATATATGCACCCAACATAGGAGCACCGCAATATGTAAGGCAAATGCTAATAAGAATGAGGGGGAAATTAACAATAACACAATAATAGTGGGAGACTTTAATACCCCACTCACACCTATGGATAGATCAACTAAACAGAAAATTAACAAGGAAACACAAACTTTAAATGACACAATGGACCAGCTAGACCTAATTGATATCTATAGGACATTTCACCCCAAAACAATTTCACCTTTTTCTCAAGTGCACATGGAACCTTCTCCAGAATAGATCACATCCTGGGCCATAAATCTAGCCTTGGTAAATTAAAAAAAATGAAATCATTCCAGTCATCTTTTCTGACCACAATGCAGTAAGATTAGATCTCAATTACAGGAAAAAAACTATTAAAAATTCCAACATATGGAGGCTAAGTAACACGCTTCTGAATAACCAACAAATCATAGAAGAAATCAAAAAAGAAATCAAAATATGCATAGAAACAAATGAAAATGAAAACACAACAACCCAAAACTTATGGGAACCTGTGAAAGCAGTGCTAAGGGGAAGGTTCATAACAATACAGGCTTACCTCAAGAAACAAGAAAAAAGTCAAATAAATAACCTAACTCTACACCTAAAGCAACTAGAGAAGGAAGAAATGAAGAACCCCAGGGTTAGTAGAAGGAAAGAAATCTTAAAAATTAGGGCAGAAATAAATGGAAAAGAAACAAAAGAGACCATAGCAAAAATCAACAAAGCTAAAAGCTGGTTTTTTGAAAAGGTAAATAAAATTGACAAGCTGTTAGCCAGACTCATCAGGAAACAAAGGGAGAAGAACCAAATCAGCAAAATTAGAAATGAAAATGGAGAGATCACAACAGATAACTCTGAAACACAAAGGATCATAAGAGATTACTACCAGCAGCCCTATGCCAATAAAATGGACAACTTGGAAGAAATGGACAAATTCTTAGAAAAGTATAACTTTCCAAAACTGAACCAGGAAGAAGTAGAAGATCTTAACAGACCCATCACAAGCACGGGAATCAAAACTGTAATCAGAAATCTTCCAGCAAACAAAAGCCCAGGACCATATGGCTTCACAGCTGAATTCTACAAAAAATTTAGAGAAGAGCTAACATCGTCCAGAAAATTTCAGAAGAAGGCAAACTTCCAAACTCATTCTATGAGGCCACCATTACCCTAATACCAAAACCAGACAAGGATACCACAAAAAAAGAAAACTACAGGCCAATATCACTGATGAACATAGATGCAAAAATCCTTAACAAAATTCTAGCAAGCAGAATCCAACAACATATTACAAAGATCATACATCATGACCAAGTGGGCTTTATCCCAGGAATTCAAGGATTCTTTAATATCTGCAAATCAATCAATGTAATATACCACATTAACAAATTGAAAGATAAAAACCATATGATTATCTCAATAGATGCAGAAAAAGCCTTTGACAAAATTCAACATCCATTTATGATAAAAACTCTCCAGAAAGCAGGCATAAAAGGAACATACTTCAACATAATAAAAGCCATATATGATAAACCCATAGCAAACATTATCCTCAATGGTGAAAAACTGAAAGCATTTCCTTTAAGGTCAGGAACAAGACAAGGGTGTCCACTCTCACCACTACTATTCAACATAGTTCTGGAAGTGTTGGCCACAGCAATCAGAGCAGAAAAAGAAATAAAAGGAATCCAGATAGGAAAAGAAGAAGTAAAACTCTCACTGTTTTATGATGATATGATCCTCTACATAGAAAATCCTAAAGACTCTACCAGAAAATTACTACAGCTAATCAATGAATACAGTAATGTTGCAGGATATAAAATTAACACACAGAAATCCCTTGCATTCCTATATGCTAACAGTGAGAAAACAGAAATAGAAATTAAGGAAACAATACCATTCACCATTGCAACAAAAAGAATAAAATACTTAGGAGTATATCTACCTAAACAAATGAAAGACCTATATATAGAAAACTATAAAACACTGATGAAAGAAATCAAAGAGGACACAAATAGATGGAGAAATATACCGTGTTCATGGATTGGAAGAATCAATATTGTGAAAATGGCTATACTACCCAAAGCAATCATAGATTCAATGCAATCCCTATCTAGCTACTAACAGTATTCTTCACAGAACTAGAACAAATAATTTCACAGTTTGTATGGAAATACAAAAAACCTCGAATAGCCAAAGCAATCTTGAGAAAGAAGAATGGAACTGGAGGAATCAACCTGCCTGACTTTAGGCTCTACTACAAAGCCACAGTCATCAAGACAGTATGGTACTGGCACAAAGACAGAAATATAGATCAATGGAACAGAATAGAAAGCCCAGAGATAAATCCACCTACCTATGGACACCTTATCTTTGACAAAGGAGGCAAGGATATACAATGGAAAAAAGACAACCTCTTTAGCAAGTGGTGCTGGGAAAACTGGTCAACCACTTGTAAAAGAATGAAACTAGAACACTTTCTAACACCATACACAAAAATAAACTCAAAATGGATTAAAGATCTAAATGTAAGACCAGAAACTATAAAACTCCTAGAGGAGAACATAGGCAAAACACCCTCCTATATAAATCACAGCAGGATCCTCTATGACCCACCTCCCAGAACATTGGGAATAAAAGCAAAAATACACAAATGGGACCTAATTAAACTTAAAAGCTTTTGCACAACAAAGGAAACTATAAGCAAACTGAAAAGACAGCCCTCAGAATGGGAGAAAATAATAGCAAATGAAGCAAGAGACGAAGGATTAATCTCAAAAATATATAAGCAGCACCTGCAGCTCAATTCCAGAAAAATAAATGACCCAATCAAAAAATGCGCAAAAGGACTAAACAGACATTTCTCCAAAGAAGACATACAGATGGCTAACAAACACATGAAAAGATGCTCAACATCACTCATTATCAGAAAAATGCAATTCAAAACCACAATGAGGTACCATTACACGCCAGTCAGGATGGCTGCTATCCAAACGTCTACAAGCAATAAATGCTGGAGAGGGTGTGGAGAAAAGGGAACCCTCTTACACTGTTGGTGGAAATGCAAACTAGTACAGCCACTATGGAAAACAGTGTGGAGATTCCTTAAAAAACTGGAAATAGAACTGCCATGTGACCCAGCAATTCCACTCCTAGGCATACACACCGAGGAAACTAGATCTGAAAGAGACACGTGCACCCCAATGTTCATCACAGCACTGCTTATAATTGCCAGGACATGGAAGCAACCTAGATGCCCATCAGCAGGCGAATGGATAAGGAAGCTGTGGTACATATACACCATGGAATATTACTCAGACATTAAAAAGAATTCATTTGAATCACTTCTAATGAGATGGATGAAACTGGAGCCCATTATACAGAGTGAAGTAACCCAGAAAGATAAAGACCAATACAGTATACTAATGCATATATATGGAATTTTTAAAGATGGTAACGATAACCCAATATGCAAAACAGAAAATGAGACACAGATGTAAAGAACAGACTTTGGGACTCTGGGAGAAGGCGAGGGCGGGATGTTCTGAGAGAATAGCATTGAAACAAGTATACTATCAAGGGTGAAACAGACCACCAGCCCAGGTTGGATGCATGAGACAAGTGCTCAGGGCTGGTGCACTGGAATGGAATGCAGTGCACTGGTGCAGACGAATGGAATGAGGAGGGAGGCGGGAGGGGGGATCGGGATGGGGAACACATGTAAATCTATGGCTGATTCATGTCAATGTATGGCAAAAACCACTACAATATTGTAAAGTAATTAGCCTCCAACTAATAAAAATAAATGAAAAAAAAATTTCATGACTGAAGTCACCAACTGCAGTGATTTCTTTCAACGTGTGTCAAATTTTCTTAAAATAAATACCCTAATTTATAGGATGATGTGTAGAATTTCTAGCCCCAGCCAATGGATAATTATAATTCACTGCTATTTAGTTCAACCAAATTTTCAGTATTCAAATAATACTTTAGTGTTATTGTCACAGAATCAAATTCATGTCTTGATGATATAATGATAGAGCTCTAGGAAATGACTGAATGAGGTGATGTATGTTGTTTTCATAATATTACAGTAGAATAGGGAGAGTAGTTTTCATTTCGGGATCTAGTGCTCAAACGTACTCTTATTTTCCATGTAGCTTTAGGCAAGCAGTTTTATCTCTTTAATCCTGAATCTCACCATACAAAAAGAGACTAGTAACTAATTACCAGCTCTGCCTATCTAAGAAGATGGTGACATACATCAGGCAGACTGCTTGGTGGTAAAATCACTTTGCAAGTTCTATAACCTATATATACACACACAGGTTAATTAAATTTATGTTTACATATTATTTAATAATAATCTTAAGGGGAAAAAATGCAAGGCTTTGGCTTTTTTGACTAGAGGCCATAAAAGCAATATTAATAGAATTCATGTTCATCACAACAATTTGGAACAGTATTTTGCAAACCAACACAACTTTTTTAAAGGGTTCACTTCAATGTGCTAAGCTTTATATTGTGAAACTTAAAAGGAATAATTTTCTTTTAAGTATATATCTCCATAAACTATTTCTTCTCTAAGACCATATGAAACAATACTAAAAAAAGCTGCAGTTGCAACACCATCTTTGATACAATCTAGTGTGGACATAATTAATATTGCATACAAATATAATCTCAAAATACTGGCTCATGAGCTCACTGATTAATTGTTCTGAAAATGATAGGGTATGTCTCCTTTAGGCAAAACCATCAGGAAATTTTTTAATTGCCCTTTAATAGAAATCATATAGTATTTTTAGTCTAGAGAAAACAGAGTCTGTGGGAACCACCTTCTTCCACCCATGTCTTGGCAATGGAAACTAGTATCCCAGATCAAGACTATTTACTGATCCCCATGGCAACGATGTGCTTTATCTTGCATCAATCCTCATATCATAAGGACACAACAGTTCTTTAATATGGTATCTTAACCTTAAAATAGCAATCTTGATGTGAAATATAAGTGCCTTAAATAGAAAAAAAATTTGTATAAAATGTTGCTGCAATACCAGAAATTCTCAAGTAGCCTCTTCAGCAGATTTTCATATTTGGAAAAAATCCTCTACCATTTCTGAGTAGAGATACTGAAACTTTCAAAGAAATGATTGAGTTAAAGTTATGCCTTGAAATTTGTTACTTGGCAGCATATTAAATGTAGTGTAACATTGTGGGGGCTTTGAATGGTGTCCTTCATACCACATGTAGCAACACTCTATGGAGATGTTGCCTAGGTGCATGAGTTGCCTTGGTTTAGGGATCATTACTCTCTTATTTACCAGGTTTGCAACAAAAATTAAATCCCTAAAAACTTCATCTACAGTGAGGCTTGATCATTTTCCAGGTTGATAGATGTATTAAAGCATATTGGCTAAGATTCCAAATAACACCACCAGAAGATTGAATTATACATGTAAATCACTTTAGGGTCTTCAGTAGAAAAATGCTAAATGAATACCAACTAGTGGTATTATTATTTCATCTTATGGTCAAACCTGGCACTTTTTAAACCTCCAGGGTCACACACACATTTTAAGAAAATGAGTGTTCTGTTAGAAAGTACTTCCATACAACTACATTATAATTTTTGCTTGAGAGAGTGTAGGTGGTGGTACAGATATTCTACTTCCCTTTGACAGCTTCCCCTCTGATTTTTCAAATGCATTAACACTCAGGAGGTAAAACTGAAATACTTTTTATGTTTCAGAACCATTCTTTTTTAAGATTGCAAATGATTTTTAAATCAAGGTCGAATGAGCTGAAACTAGATGTGTCATTCATTGATACTTTTTAGTAGAGATTTAACATTTCTATGCATTTTAACACCCTCTTTCGGTAATGAAAGCATTGGGAACCAACTCTCTCAGTTCTCTCTTAAAAGCCTGCTGTTCTTTCTCATTTTTCAAGTGTTTCATGAACAAAAAAGTAACTTGGCATTATCATTGAGAGGAGTGTTTCAATACTCTGGGCCCACTGATTGTTCTCTGAGTCATTTGGCTCTGCCCTTTGCATTATAAAGGCAACCAGATGAAAAAGAGTGTCCTACATCTAGGCAAGGTCAGAACAGTTCCAACAAGTGGAAAATCTGCCCAGGCTCCAGCTTGCCTCCCCAGGTTCTAAAATAGTACCCTTTTTTCCTACTGAAATTGTCTAGTGAAAGTGCTGGTTGGGAAGGATTGGGCAAAGAAAGTAAATGACTTTTAATCTCACTGAAGTAAAGGAATTCATCTTATCCATATTCATATTCCATGTGGTAACTGGCCCAATCAGTGCCTTACATAATTATAAGAACCAAAAAAGGAACAGGGTAAAATTTCTGAATCATCAAATAGGTTTTTTCTGTAATATAAACAGGAGGAGGGTTTTTATTTTTTTTAATTATAATGATAAGAAAACCCTAAAAGAAAGCAGAAAGCATAAATTTGGGGAATATGGCATCATAGGTATGTATTTGTATTTGTCTGTCTCTGTGTCTATGATATGTGGATATGATACATGGAGTATGACTATAAAGTATTGAGACTTAAAAAACACATATTTTGGACAATATCTCTATGTTGCAGTGAACTTTAATTTAAATAAGGTATGCTAAAGTACTTTGCAAACTCCTAAAGTGGTATCCAAATAGAAAATGTTGCAATTTTAGATTGTTCAAAACCAAATAATTAATTGAGCAGCTCATATGGTCTATTGCAATAAAATTGTAACCTTGGTACAAACCAGGAAGAATGAAATGACTTGGCTCAAAGCTGTATAACTACAGAAAAGGGAGAACAACTAGTATAAAATTTAATGGCAAAGCCTATTAAAGACCATTTAATGATGAAGCATTCTTACCTGTCCAATACATAATTTGACTTTGGAATATACTGCTTCTTTTATCTGAAAGAGCCATTTTTACCATTATAATTCCAAGTCATGACAGCTCAGAAATTGTCATTAATAAGAAGAATAAACTGAAGAACTTTATTCCTCCTCCACAGACAGGACTGAATGCAGCAGTATGAACACAGTAGCAGAAAAAGAAGGAAAACAGGATACAGTCTCAATAACTTCATACCTGGAGTCATGATTGATTGTGTACTTATTCTCAGCTGCCATCACTCAGTCTCACAGCTGGACAACACCTCTCATTTAAAATAAACCTTCAGTTCTTGATGGCTCCGTATCAGGTTGCTGCCATTGCCAGCTGTTTCTTGATCAGAGCACATTGCTTTAAGATTTGCCTCTTTAGGTCCTTAGAGCAACTTCACAAGCACAGGAATACTTTGAAGCATTTTATGACACTTACCTGTATTTTTGACCCCGTAACAAATTAAAAACAAATCACACTGACTAATGCTGTCACTGAAGAGCTGTGGTTTCCATCTTGGGCTTCTATGGTAGCTCAGTGATAAAGGATCTGCCTGCAACACAGGAGATGTGGGTTCAATCTGCATGAAGATCTCCTGGGGTAGGAAATGGCATTCCACTCCAGTATTCTTGCCTGGGAAATTCCATAGACAGAGGAGCGCAGTGGGCTAAAGTACACGGGGTCACAAAGAGTAGAATACAACTGACTAGGAAACAACAACAGTTTCTATTTATCTATATCTGTGGATAAGACATTTGTTTTTTGAGCCAAAGATTTTCTCCCTCCACTGTGGTTAAAATTTTACATGCAGTATGAAAAGACAAAGAAAAGTAGAGTGATTTACTGAACTAGTTTCATTTAGAAAGTGGTCTCATTACAGTAACTTGCAGATAGTTCTTACATACCTTAACATAAGTGCTGGTTTGGAAAAATATATCTTCATGTAACCTCTGTGCATTTTTCTAAACACATGTCTGTGACTTTTTCCTGAGTTAACAGATAGCTTAGATGACACATATAATAATCAATGGGATTAGATGGCTCTGATGAGGCATCAGGCATGGATAGATCCTAAGAAAAGTTTTGTAACCTGAAATTTTTGCAAAGTCTCTTCACTTTTTCTTTGGGACCAATGGCCAGGTGTGTTTGAAGAAATGCTTTCCTACCTTTTCAGCCCCATCATCATCACTCACTTACCCCAAGTTAGTATCAGCCTCACTGGATTTTATCTGGTCCCAGCTAACTTGACAGGATGCCCTCTCATTCATCCCTGCCTGCCTGCCTTTAAATCATCCTCCTTGCAAAAAAAAAAAAAAAAAAAGCATATATATATATTATATGTATATATATTGTATATATATTATATATATGTGTGTATATATATATATATATATATATATATATATAGTATATATATTATATATATTGTGTGCATGCCAAGTCACTTCAGTTGTGTCCAACTCTGTGACCCTATGGACTGTAGCACTCTGTCCATGGGATTCTCCAGACAAGGATACTGGAATGGGTTGCCATGCCCTCCTCCAGGGGATCTTCCTGAACAAGGGATCAAACCTGTGTCTCATGTCTCCTGCATTGACAGGCGGGTTCTTTACAAGTGCCACCTTGGAATGTGTGTGTATACATATATACACACACATACATATATGTATTCCCTGGGGCCCAACTATGCTACTGAGAGAGAATGTAATAAGGCATTCTCTGCTCAGTTGTCCAACAACTCTAGTCAAAATACCTTGAAATTGCTTACCCTAATTTTAGTTCATCTCTTCAAGCTCTGCCTGCTATAACTCAAAAAAACCTATGTCCAAAAAAAAACCCACATCTTCATTGTACTTTATTTTAGCATTAATATTGCTGCCTGTTCCACAGAGATAAGCCCATAGACATAATCATGCTTAATGAGGCTGTCTATATAGGAATTTAGAATAGACTTTAAATGATACACTATTATAATTAGTAAAGCTTTTTAACCACTGATTTTTTAATAGTATCTGGTGAAAAATAATCTTAATAATAGCAAAATCTGAGTGAACTAAGAGAAGTATACTTAATATTTCTTTACAAAATTATTTATTTCTTTAGGAAGTCATTTATTTAAGAACAGAACACTATGTTAGGTATTATAGATTACAAAGTACATATTGGGCTCAGATTCTGAAGTCAGGAAGATACTAATCCACTTTGAAAAGGAGAATCTACAGTCCCAATAGACAACAAGAAATAATTGAATACTGTTTTGTTTTCCTTATTTTTTAAATGAAATACAGAACTAAATTGTCTAATAATTATAATGTTCTACCACAACCATGGGTTTCCCTAGTAGCTCAGAGAGTATAGTATCTGCCTGCAATGCAGGAGACCTGGGTTCAAACCCCTGGGTCAGGAAGATCCTCTAGAGAAGGAAATGGCAACTCACTCCAGTATTCTTGTCTAGAGATTCCTCATGCACAGAAGAGCCTGGTGGACTACAGTCCATGGGGTCTCAAAGAGTCGGACGCAACTGAGCAACCAACACACTCACCACCACCATGGAGGGGACGTCCTTGTGTGTCACATGAAGGCAGAGCATATCATTGGGCACTTGTGGTGGGCTAGACACCTCGGCACTCCGAAGGAACTTGAGATGACTTCAGGCTTCTTATTCTTTTGTTTGGGGGCTCATAAGTAGAATCTTTGCACTGTTCACTCAAGAAAGCTTTCTTATCTCTCCTTGTTATTATCTGGAGTTCTGCCTCCAGTTGGGTATATCTTACCCTTTCTCCTTTGCCTTTTGCTTCTCTTCTTTTCTTATTTGTAAGCCCTCCTCAGGCAGCCAGTTTGCCTTCTTGCATTTCTTTTTCTTAAAGATGGTTTTGGTCACTACCTCCTCTACAGTGTTATGAACCTCCATCCATAGTTCTTCAGGCAATTTGTCTACCAGATCTCATCCCTTGAATCTGTTTATCACCTCCACTGTATACTCAAAAGGGATTTATTTGATTTAGATCATAACTGAATGGCCTAGTGGTTTTCCCTACGTTCTTCAACTTGAGCCTGAAGTTTGCAATACAAAGCTGATGATCTGAGCCAGTCAGCTCGAGGTCTTGATTTTGCTGACTGTATAGAGCTTTTGCATCTTTGGCTTCAAAGAATATAATCAACCTGATTATAGTATTGACTACCTGGTGATATCAATGTATAGAGTCATCTCTTGTGTTATTGGAAGAGGGTATTTGCTATGATCAGTGTGTTCTCCTGGCAAACTCTGCTAGCCTTTGCCCTGCTTTATTTTGTGTTCCAGGGCCATACTTGCCAGTTACTCCAGGTATTTCTTGACTTCCTACTAAAGTGAACAATGCAAAGAAATAGGGAATAATGATAGAATTAGAAAAACTAGAGATCTCTTTTAAAAAAATTGGAGTTACCAAGGGAATAGTTCATGCAAAGATAGGCACAATAAAGAAAAAAAGTGGTAAGGACCTAACAGAAGTAAAGGAGATTAAGAAAAGGTGGCAAGAACACACAGAACTGTACAAAAAACTTCTTAATGACCCAGAAAACCACGATTGTGTGGTCGCTCACCTAGAGCCAGACATCTCGCAGTGTGAGTCAAGTGGGCCAAGGGAAGTGCTACTGCAAGCAAAGCTAGTGGAGGTGATGGAACTCCAACTGAGCTGCTTCAAATCCTAAAAGATGATGCTGTTAAAGTGCTGCACTCAATATGCCAGCACATTTGGAAAACCCAGCAGTGGCCACAGGACTGAAAAAGTCAGTTTTCATTCCAATCCCTAAGAAAGGCAATGCCAAAGAATGTTCAAATTATAGTACAATTGCACTCATTTCACATACTAGTAAAATCGTGCTCAAAATCCTTCAAGTTAGACTTCAGCAGTACATGAACTGAGAACTTACAGATGTGCAAGCTGGACTTAGAAAAGGCAGAGGAATCAGAGATTAAATTGCCAACATCTGTTGGATCATAGAAAAAGCATGGGAATTCCAAAAATCCATCTGCTTCTGCTTCATTGACTACTTTAAAGCCTTTGACTGTGTTGATCACAACAAACTGTAGAATATTCTTAAAGAGATGGGAATACCAGACCACCTGATATGCCTCCTGAGAAACCTGTATGCAGGACAAGAAGCAACAGTTATAACTGGACATGGAACAACAGATTGGTTCAAAATTGGGAAAGGAGTATGCCAAGACTGTATATAGTCACCCTGTTTATTTAACTTATATGCAGAGTACATCATATGAAATGATGGGCTGGATGATTCACAAGCTGGAATCAAGATTGCTGGGAGAAATATCAACAATCTCAGATATGCAGATGATACCACTTTAATGGCAGAAAGTGAAGAGGAACTAAAAAACCTTTTGATGGAAGAGGAGAGTGAAAAAGCTGGCTAAAATTGACCATTCAAAAAAACGAAGATCATGGCATCTGATCCTATCACTTCATGGCAAATAGATGAGGAAAAAGTGGAAACTGATAGATTTCATTTTGGGGGGCTCCAAAATCAATGGGGACAGTGACTGGAACCACGAAATTAAGAGACGCTTACTCCTCGGGAGAATAGCTATAACAAACCTAGACAGTGTATTAAAAAGAAGAGGCATCACTTTGCCAACAAAGTCCACATAGTCAAAGCTGTGGTTTTTCCAGTAGTCATGAATGGATGTGATAGTTGGACCATAAAGAAAGCTGAGTGCCGAAGAATTTATGCTTTCGAACTGTGGTGCTGGAGAAGACTCTAGACAGACCTTGACAGTAAGGAGATTAAACCAGTCAATCCTAAAGGAAATCAACCCTGAATATCTGTTGGAAAAACTGTTGCTGAAGCGCCAATATTTTGGCTACCTGTCAGAAAGTGCCAACTCATTGGAAAAGACCCTGATGCTGGGAAAGATTGAGGCAGGGGGAGGAGGTGGCAGAGGACAAGATGGTTGGATGACATCACTGACTCAATGGACATGAGTTTGCGCAAACTCTGGAAGATAGTGAAGGGACAGGGAAGGCTGGAGTGCTGCAGTTCATGGGGTCACAAAGAGTTGGACATGACTTAGTGACTGACCTACAACAACAAGCCGAACCTTGAACAATAACCTGGCAGATAACAACAAAATGTTTCTTTTAAATCATAGGACATGAGTTTGGAAAGAAGAGGAGGCAAGAGGGTCTGTCATTTGCAAATGGCACAGAACAGGAAAATCAAGCCCTGCAAAAAGAGCAAAAATGAAATGGATTTACCCAAGATCATCTTCTTGGATACTGCCTGCTCAGTTAGGGTCAAATTCCCAATAACAACTTCAAATCACCAAATCATGTAATCTGAAATACAAGGATGTATAACACAAATAATCAAAGGTTTCAACAATAAATACAGCAAGTAAATTTAATATGCATGTTGTATAGGGCTATTAGAATTATTTAAGAGACCTCTTAGATGCAATCTATTATGTTAAATACAATGATTCTGCTTTCCAATGCTCTGGGCAGAATTTACAAAGCCAGAAATCATATTAGAATAGCAGATCAATTTTCAAACCAGCTGAAGCCCCAGAACTTCATTCTGATTTACAGTATTGGGTTAGCTTCAGGTATACTGCAAAGTGATTCAGTTATGCATGTTCTAAGTTGCTTCAGTCATAGAAGCAACCCCATAGACTGTAGCCCTCTAGTCTCCTTTGTGACCCCATAGACTGTAGCCCTCTAGTCTCCTCTGACCATGACTCCCCAGGTAAGAATAACAGAGTGGGTGGCGATGCCCTCCTCCAGGGTATCTCCCTGACCTAGGGATCGAATCCACGCTTCTTACTTCTACCTGCATTGGCAGGTGAGTTCTTTACCACTTGAGCCACCTGGGAAGCCTATCCATATGCATATACTCATTCTTTTTCAAATTCTTTTCTCATATTGCTTACCACAGACAATTGAATACAGTTCCCTGTGCTATACAATGGGTCCCTGTTGGCTATCTCTTTTAAATACAATGTGTATATGTTAGCTCCAATCTCAGCAATTTCAACAATGCCCTAACTCCTCCATTCAACCCATTCAAAATCAAAATGCTGATAAGCTTGCCACTTGAGGGGTTTTGGGTTCCACTATCCCCTACAATAACCCCAAGAATTAGCCAAAGTGGACCCCTCACAACTAGTCAAACATACTCTATACCACGTTGCTTCTCAACTATGACCCCAACGCTTCTGTCTGCCTGATACCCCTGCCTTCTCACTATTATTTACTCAGGGTCTCAGAAAACATGTACTTGGTATGTGATTTATGCTTGTCTCAGTCCTATCCCTGCTTCAGAGTGAGGAGTATAGGGCTTCCCTTGTGGCTCAGTAGTAAAAAAAAATCCACGTGTTCGATCCTTGGTCTGGGAAAATGCCACATACCGTGGAGCAGCTAAGCCCGTGCACCACATTGAGCCTGTTCTCTAGAACCTGGATCCACAACTACTAAGCCCATGCATTGCAACTACTGAAGCCCACACAGCCTTGAGCCCATGCTCCACAAAAAGAGAAGCCATTGCAACGAGAAGCCCTTGCACAACTAGAGAGTAGCCCCCACTTGCCACAACTAAAGAAAAGCCAGTTCAGGAAAAAAGACCCAGCACAGCCACAAAGACCTAGCACAGCCAAAAACAAATAAATAAAATTTTTGAAAAGAGTGAGGAGTATAATTCAAAGCCAGGCAATTATTCCATGAAATCTTTCTTTATTCTTTGAATTGAGAATAATTTATTCATCCATCCATTTAGTCCCTTATTCAGTTATATATTGTATTGAAAACCTATTGTATGATAAGTTTTAATGATGCAAGTAAAAATGAAATCTATTGTCTGACTATATGAAACTTAAAGCCTAACTGAAAAGCTAACCAACAAAATAATGATTACACTACGGTGGAAATTGAGTGGAATGTCGAGTGGAATGACAGGGTTGTACAAAGTATGCCTAATATGCCTCAAAAACCTAAACAGTAGAGGAAGAATCTTCTCCCCAGAGAAAAGAACAGTTGATCTGAGCTTTGAAATTCAAGGATTTAGCTAAATAAAGAAGAGAATGAATGATAGTTTAGGCAAAAGACATGCAGGAATATAGCATGTGAGGAAAACCAAGTTATGCAACTGGCCAGGATGCACTTGTACACAAAATCATTTATAATGAAATGAGAGAAACTTTGATGGTGAGTGACCAGAGAAGTAATTAAGATGTGAACAAGTGACTCTCAGAACATTTTCAAAAACTAAGAAATTTATATTTTATCCTGAAAGTTTAGGATAAGTATTGAAAAATGCTGAACAGGGAATGGCAAGTTAAGAATTTGGCTTTAAATAGTGCCATCATCCACCCAAAACTTAAGCCAGAAATCTAAGAGGCAAACATGCTACAACACTTCCATTTATAATGAGAAGGAGCCAATTCATCAGAGATATATAATAATTATAAGGATAAATTGGCAAACATTTAACTAGTTTGACCAAGAAGAAAAGAGACTCAAGACATTAAGAGGGGACATTATTACTGATCTTCAATTCAATTCAATTGCTCAGTCATGTTCAACTCTTTGTGACCCCATGAACCACAGCACGCCAGGCCTCCCAGTCCATCACCAACTCCCAGAGTCCACCCAAACCCATGTCCATTGAGTCGGTGATGCCATCGAACCATCTCATCCTGTCGCCCCCTCCTCCTCCTGCCCTCAATCTTTCCCAGAATCAGGGTCTTTTCAAATGAGTCAGCTCTTCACATCAGGTGGCCAAAGTATTGGAGTTTCAGCTTCAACATCAGTCTTTCCCAGGACTGATCTCCTTTAGGATGGACTGGATGGAGAGTAGGAGAGTCCAAGGGACTCTCAAGAGTCTTCTCCAACACCACAGTTCAAAAGCACCCATTCTTTGGCACTCAGTTTTCCTTACAGTCCAAATGTCACATCCATACGTGACCATTGGAAAAACCATAGCCTTAACTAGATGGACCTTTGTTGGCAAAGTAATGTCTCTGCTGTTTAATATGATGTCTAGGTTGTTCATAACTTTTCTTCCAAGGAACAAGCGTCTTTTAATTTCATGACTGCAATCACCATCTGCAGTGATTTTGGAGCCCAGAAAAATAAAGTCAGCCACTGTTTCCACTGTTTCCCCATCTATTTCCCATGAAGTGATGGGACTGGGTGCCATGATCTTAGTTTTCTGACTGTTGAGTTTTAAGCCAACTTTTTCACTCTCCTCTTTCACTTTCATCAAGAGGCTCTTTACGTCTTCTTCAATTTCTGCCATAAGGGTGGTGCCATCTGCATATCTCAGGTTATTGATATTTCTCCCAGCAATCTTGATCCAGTTTCTGCTTCCTTCAGCCTGGCATTTCACATGATGTATTCTACATATAAGTTAAATAAGCAAGGTGATAATATACAGCCTTGACGTACTCCTTTCCCGATTTGGAACCACTCTGTTGTTGCGTGTCCAGTTCTAACTGTTGCTTCTTGACCTATATACAGATTTCTCAGGAAACAGGTCAGGTGGTCTGATATTCCCATCTCTTTCAGAATTTTCCACAGTTTGTTGTGATCCACACAGTCAAAGGCTTTGGTGTAGTCAATAAAGCAGAAGTAGATGTTTTTCTGGAACTCTCTTGCTTTTTCGAGAGCAACGACATTTCAAACCGATGTTGGCAATTTGATCTCTGCTTCCTATGCCTTTTCTAAATCCAGCCTGAACATCTGAAAGTTCATGGTTCATGTATTGTTGAAGGTTGGCTTGAAGAATTTTGAGTATTACTTTACTAGCGTGTGAGATGAGTGCAATTGTGCGGTAGTTTGAACTTTCTTTGGCATTGCCTTTCTTTGGGATTGGAATGAAAACTGACCTTTTCCATTCCTGTGGCCACTGCTGAGTTTTCCTAATTTGCTGGCATATTGAGTGCAACACTTTCACCTCATCATCTTCCAGGATTACTGATCTTACAGGTATAAAAATGATTGAAAGGACTATTATAAACTATTGTATGCCAATGAATTGATAACTTAGATAAAATGACTAATTCCTCAAAAGACTAATTTAAGAAACTAAACTAATTTTTAAAAAATAGATAATCTGAGTAAAATTATAACAAGTGTAGAGATCAAATTAGTTCTCAAAAAAATTACCTGTAAAGAAAACAAATGTCCAGGTGGCTTCATTTTCAGTTTGAAAATGAAAGAAAGAAGACAATTCCTTTCACAATAGGAGCTATTAGAATAAAATATTAAGAAATAAATTTATCCAAAAAGTGTAAAACATACTCTTAAAACTAAAAAACATTGCTAAAAAATTAACAAAGATCTAAACAAATGAAAGCCTCCCGTGTTTATGGATCAGAAGATTGAATACTATTAAGATGGCAGTACTCTCAAAGCTGACCTACAGATTTAACACAATTCCTATTAGAAATTCAGTTGACTATATTATAAAAACTGACAGTCTGATTCTGAAATTCATATTGAATTGAAAGAAACCCATAATAGGGCTTCCCAGGTGGCTCAGATGGTAAAGAAACACATAACAGTCAAAATAATTATGAAAAAGGGAAGAAAAAAGTAGGAGAACTCACTCCTAATTTCAAAACTTACTACAATATAATGTAATGAAAACAGTGTATTATTGGAACAAAGATAGACATATAGATCAACAGGAAAAAGTTGAGACTCCAGAAATAAATCTAAATACAAATCTAAATAAATACATCAAAGGTCAACTGACGGCATCACTGACTTGATGGGCATGAGTTTGAGTAAACTCCAGGAGTTTGTGATGGACAGGGAGTCCTGGTGTGCTGCAATTCATGGGGTCACAAAGAGTCGGACACGACTGAGCGACTGAACTGAACTGAACTGAAGGTCAACTGACAACCAACAGGATTCAATGAGAAAAAGGATGCTCAACAAATGGTGCTGGGACAAATGGACATCAATTTACAAAAGAATGAAGTCCATTTCATACGGAAAAGTTAACTCAAAATGGATTAAATACCTCAACATAAGAACTAAAACTATAAAACTCTTAGATGAAAGCATAGGCAGAAAACTTCATGCCTTCAGATTTGGCAAAAGATTCTTAGCTGTGATAACAAAAGTATAGGCAACAAAAGAAAAAATAAATTGGTCTTCATCAATATTTAAAACTTGTTCCCCCTAGAGTGCCCCTTTTACTTACTTTTACAAGAAAGTAAAACAAACAAACAAACAAATCACCACAAAATGCAAGAAAATATTTGCAAATCATGTAGCTGATAAATTTGTACCTGGAATATATAATGGACATTTACAACTAAATTATAAGAAGACCACCCAATAAAGAAATGGGCAAAAAATCCAAATAGGCACATCTTCAAGGAAGATATGCAAATAATCAGCAAGTACATGAAAAACTGCTAAGCATCATTAGTCATCAGTGAATGCAAATCAAAACCACAGTGAGATACCATTCTGCAAACACAAGCATAGCTAGAATAAGAAAGTTAGAGAACAAAAAATATAACAATTGTATGGAGATATTGAACCCTCATACACAGCTAGCAAGAATATAAAATGCCACAACTGCTTTAGAAAACAATCTGCCAGTTCCTCAGATGATGAAACATAGAATTACCATGCATGCGTGTTTGCTAATTTGCTTCAGTTGTGTCCAACTCTTTGAGACCCTATGAACCAAAACCTGCCAGACTCCTCTGTCCATGGGATTCTCCAGGTGAGAATACTGTGGTGGGTTGCCATGCCCTCCTCCAGGGGATCTTCCTGATCCAGGCTTTGAACCTGCATTTCTTACATCTCCTGCATTCGCAGGTGGGTTCTTTACCACTAGCGACACCTTGGAAGAGAATTACCATATAAGCCAGCAATTACATTCCTGAGTATACATCCAAGAGAAATTAAAACATGTTGATATAAAAAGTTCTACACAAATATTTATAGCAGGATCATTCATAATAGCCAACAGGTAAAAAACATTGAGATGTTCATTAACAGATAAATGGATAAGCAATATAGGGTGTATCTACACAATGGAATATCACTCAGTCAAAAAGAGAAATACGTACTAACTTATGCTACAAATGGATGAATGTTGAAAACATGCTAACTGAAGGAAGCCAGTCACAAAAGACAATGCATTAAAGTCCCGAATAGAGAGTTCCATTGAGACAGAAAGTTGATTACTGGTTCCTTAGAGCTGGGGAGGATGGAAGGACAGGAATGAGATGAAAGTGTTTAAAAATTGATTGTGGTGATAGTTGCACATATTTGCAAATATAGTAAAAACCATTGGGTTGTACACTGGTTCAGCGGATGATCCGGCATGTGAATTATATCCCAATAAATGTGTGTATAAGAGAAGTTTGGACATTATGCTGAGAAAAAATTTAATCACTGTGTCAGTGGTGATGCTGGAAACAAGTCAGGAAAATCTATTTAGAAGAAACAATGTTTGAAGTGGTTCTTCAAGGATAAGTAAGAACTGTGTTCAATTGCTTTAACTTATTGCTCATCTTGAAAGATAGACTGGATTTGCTAATAATTTGCCTTGAAACTTCTGAAAACTTGCTATGTGCCTTAACAAGACTTTCATAAAAGATTTCCTCTATGTCCTTAGACAAAAGAAGAAAATATTTTAATCACCAAAATTTGGATATTTCTGCTCTTTTTAAACATTACAATCCTCATCTCCCTCTTTAATACTACTAATTTGTGTCAGATATCCATTCTATCTTTTTCCCAATTATTTTTATTAGTTGGAGGCTAATTACTTTGCAATATTGTAGTGGTTTTTGCCATACATTGACATGAATCAGCCATGGATTTACATGTGTTCCCCATCCTGAAGCCCCTTCCCACCTCCCTCCCCATCCCATCCCTCTGGGTCATCCCAGTGCACCAGCCCCGAGCACTTGTCTTATGCATCCAACCTGGACTGGTGATCTGTTTCACACTTGATAATGTACATGTTTTGATGCTGTTCTCTCAGATCATCCCACCCTTGCTTTCTCCCATAAAGTCCAAAAGCCTGTTCTATACATCTATGTCTCTTTTTCTGTCTTGCATATAAGGTTATCTTTACCACATTCCATATGTATGTGTTAGTATACTGTATTGGTGTTTTTCTTTCTGGCTTACTTCACTCTGTATAATGGGCTCCAGTTTCATCCACCTCATTAGAACTGATTCAAATGAATTCTTTTTAACGGCTGAGTAATATTCCATGGTGTATATGTACCACAGCTTTCTTATCCATTCATCTGCTGATGGGCATCTAGGTTGCTTCCATGTCCTGGCTATTATAAACAGTGCTGTGATGAACATTGGGGTGCACGTGTCTCTTTCAGATCTAGTTTCCTCGGTGTATGTGCCCAGGAGTGGGATTGCTGGGTCATATGGCAGTTCTATTTCCAGTTTTTTAAGGAATCTCCACACTGTTCTCCATAGTGGCTGTACTAGTTTGCATTCCCACCAACAGTGTAAAAGGGTTCCCTTTTCTCCACACCCTCTCCAGCATTTATTGCTTGTAGACTTTTGGATAGCAGCCATCCTGACTGGCATGTAATGGTACCTCATTGAAGTTTTGATTTGCATTTTTCTGATAATGAGTGATGTTGAGCATCTTTTCATGTGTTTGTTAGCCATCTGCATGTCTTCTTTGGAGAAATGTCTGTTTAGTTCTTTGGCCCATTTTTTGATTGGGTCATTTATTTTTCTGGAATTGAGCTTCAGGAGTTGCTTGTATATTTTTGAGATTAATCCTTTGTCTGTTTCTTCATTTGCTATTATTTTCTCCCGTTCTGAAGGCTGTCTTTTCACCTTGCTTATAGTTTCCTTTGTTGTACAAAAGCTTTTAAGTTTAATTAGGTCCCATTTGTTTATTTTTGCTTTTATTCCCAATATTCTGGGAGGTGGGTCATAGAGGATCTTGCTGTGATTTATGTCGGAGAGTGTTTTGCCTATGTTCTCCTCTAGGAGTTTTATAGTTTCTGGTCTTACATTTATATCTTTAATCCATTTTGAGTTTATTTTTGTGTATGGTGTTAGAAAGTGTTCTAGTTTCATTCTTTTACAAGTGGTTGACCAGTTTTCCCAGCACCACTGGTTAAAGAGGTCAGACATCCATTCTGAATGATCTGTTGTTAACATTGTGGCCCGCTGCTTTAGGTAACCGAAAACATTAGATAATTTGCCCAGATAAACCAAAACAATGTTGATATTTTTTGACAGTCTGTTTTTCTGTCTTCTTTGAGTTGGCAGACACTATCCAGATGGTCAGTGAGGGTATTTGAGATTCTTTTTTTTTTTTTTTTGGCTATGCAGGGTCTTCATTGTAGCATGTAGGATCTAGTTCCCTCACCAAGGGTTGAGCCCTGGCCCCCTGCATTGGGAGCATGGAGTCTTAATCACTGGACTAATAGTGAAGTCCCTATTTGAGATTCTTATACCTTAAACATCAGGGAGGGCTGCCTGGCTAATAATCACCTCTGCTGCTGCTGCTGTTGCTAAGTCACTTCAGTTGTGCGACCCCATAGATGGCAGCCCACTCGGCTCCACCATCCCTGGGATCCTCCAGGCAAGAACACTGGAGTGGCTTGCCGTTTCCTTCTCCACTAGTTGAGAGTTAATTATCATCTGTCCATTTTTCACTCACATATCAATGCATGTAATTATTCAGCAAACTTGTCAAGTTACTGTAGAAGAGACACTGCATTGGATGTTGGGAATACAAGAACAAATAATATGGTGCCCCTGTCTTCCAGGAGCTTACACTCTAATGGTCAAGGGTGAAGAGATGAGAAGAGGCTAGAGTATGCCATATGTGCCTTGGAATATCTGGTAGTAAGGTCTGGAAAGACTTCAGAAAGGAAGAGACACTGAGCTGAATCTTAAAAGCCTGAGGATACCTTCATCAGGCAGACAAAGGTAAAGCATATGCGTGAATGTGCCTACTTTGGGGGGAAGGTATAGAACTTTCCATTGAAAGGAACAGGCTGTACAAACCATCCCATAGTGAAAGGGCATGCCCAGATGCACTTCTCTGTGGAGTTAGACAAATTTTTTGATGTCAATACATTAAATCCTGGCTTCCTCATTTGCAAGTGTCATGAAGACCAATTTAACCTCTTTCTCTGAAAGTATAATAAGACTTGAACCTCCTTAACAAGAGAATCTTTCCTTATATACATATCCCAAGGCAACTTTCAGCATTGAGGAAAATCTCCCCAGCCAAGAGTACTGATTACCCAAGCTAAGCAGGAAGCTGGCCCACTTCCACAGCAAACTTCATCAAGAACATGCCAACTCAGTTTGGCCAACCCAAAACGGGCAAATGCATTTTGGAATACACAAGCTTCTCATACCTTGGATGTTGCTAAAAATTCCAAGAGGTCTTAAGTTAAGCCTATCAAAGTGTCTGTGAGTTCTTTGAACAGAGCAGTCTCCCAGGCCCTAGTATACAAAGTCATTTTGGGTCCTAATGTAGTAACTGTTCTGCATATTAACTAAACAATGTCAAACACATTAATTCATAGGATAATTAATTCATAGGATAATAATTCATAGGATAAAGGTCAAGAGTTTTCTTGAGAAACTAACAGAGGAAGAATCAGAACTTTGTGATATGACCAATGTCACAAAGCTAGTAAGTAACAGAGTCAGGACCAGAGCATTGTCTTTTCATTTGAATCCTGAGTTGATCATCTAGAATCCGTCTTGTATTCATTATGGTTTTCTTTTTTTCCACTGATAAGAGCTGGGCAGCTTGAGATTGCGACAGTGACTCAAGATTGCTGGCCAGAACTGACATTCTTTTGTCTGTCTGCTTCACTTTCCTTGCTTTCCAGGCCTCTGTCCCTCTGCTTGTCCCCTCCTGGTCACCAAATGGCAGCTGCAATTTCAGGCCTTGAATTTGCTCTCTCAGAAGGAATGAGATGGAAGGAGTAAAAGGACAAGATGGGTAAAAGCTGAACCTGCCCCTTTTTATTTTTTAATTGGAGGGTACAATATAATGTTGGTTTCTACCACACATCAACATGAGTCAGCCATAGGCATACATACGTCCCCTTCCTTCTTGAAGCTCCATCCCACCACCCACCCAATCCGGCTCCTCTAGATTGTCACAGAGCACCCATTTGAACTTCCTGTGTCATATAGCAAATTCCCACAGGCTATCTATTTCACATATGGTGATGTATATGTTTCTGCATTACACTCCATTCATCCCACCCTCTCTTCCCCTACTGTGTCCACAAGTCTGTTCTCTGTGTGTCCCCACTTCTGCCCTGCAAATAGTGAACCTGTCCCTTTTTAACAGATTGAAAAAAAAAAAACCTTTTCTGAAGTCTCACCAAAGGACTCCTGTTTACCCCTGCTTGGCCAAAACAGTGTTACATGGTCATCCCTAGCAGCAATGAATGAGAAAAGAAGAACTTTGCTTTTGAATTTCTATAGTAGAAAAAGGCAAGGGGAGAGAGGGTGCTGAATAACTCCTGGGAAAGGTCATCTTTTACCATGCCCATCATTGGTCAGCTTGTTAAATATCAATCTTAATTTTCACTAGGTATTATTATTATAGAGATACTAGGTAATTGATTATTATGCAGATCTATATAATTTGTTATATAAACATATAAAGAAACTTGTATATAAATATATGAAATTTATATATGCAGTATTTATATGCATATATTTATTTATATATATGCAATTGCTAGTAGGGTGGGAGAGGGAGATTGGAATTTTAGAATATTTTGAATAAAAAACAACTTTGCCTCTTATTGTTCTGACCTTCGTGTTATTACACAGATTACTAAAACCTAGGAGTGCTCTAACTTGCACTGATAATAAATATATCAGTTAGGTATCCTTCTCTTTTCTTCTTCTATAGAAATATTAAAACCTACACGAGATAGAGAAGGTAATAATGAACTCTAGTCACAGGTTGATAGGTGTACCTATAGGCTATCTGCAAATATGATCATTTTGTTAGTCATGTTTTGTCTGCCCCTCCCTTTTTCCTCAGGAATATTTTAAACAAACTCATTTCAATATACTAAAATGAATTATGCCTGTGTGTCTCAAATTTCTTTTTTCTAACGAGAGACTCTAAGGAATTTTAACATGATTTTGAAAAAGTTAACCAATGGGAAAATGTTATTTGAAAGGTCTCTTTATCTCTCCATATTTTGACCTCTTATTACATAAGTAACAACAAATTGAGAAAAGAGGGAGGCAGATAAACACCTGAAAAGCTAGATTTCAAAAGAACTGGGCATCCTAAGGGAGTATGCATCACCTCTCTACCACATAAAGCAAGATTTGTCCCCCTTGTCCCCCCACCACTTAAAATGTAAGTCACAGTTATGTATCATTTAAAGTACCACTAAAGTTAACAAATGTAATAATTAGTATTCTATTCAGGTTTATATTTTTTAACATTAAAGGAAAAAAATGTTTCCTGAATCTCAAACCATATGCTAGATGATCACTTCTTTGGAGCTGCCTCAATTATCCTAAGTGAGAAACAATTCCAATAAGAACCTGGCCTTTCCTCCTCTTATTAGAGATTTTGATTACTTTGACCTGCTGCTGCTACCTTATCCTTAAAGACAGGGGTCCTCAACCTCTAGGATCTAATGCCTGATGAACTGAGCTGGAGCTGATGTAATAATAATAGAAATAAAGTGCACAATAAATGTAATGCACATGAATCATCCTGAAATCATTCCTCCCCCCAATCCCCACCCCCCAACCCCAGTCCGGGGAAAAATTGTCTTCCATTAAACTGGTCCCTGGTGCCAGAAAGGCTGGGGGCTGCTTCTTTAAGACAAACTATACAGAGTATTAACAACTATCCCTGGTTAAAGAAATACCTTATGTGTTTATTCATCCCTGAACAATGTTATCCATTGTTCAGACATCCATTTATTTCCTAACATTTTTTGGGTCTCATATCTGTTTCTTATCACTGAAATCTTTAAGGATAAAAACTCTGGTAAGGAATTGTAATCACATCTCTCTTTTCACAAAGCTCAGGAAACCCACATCCTGAAAACTCTATGTGAGAATCAGGTTAAAAATTGGTTGTTCTCTAACCTTCTAGAGAGTAAAAATGTAGAGAGTAAAAATGCCAATCTGAACGTGTGTTTGTGAAAAGGCATAGTGGCAGGATGGCAGGGTGGGAAATGGGCCTGGCTGGAAGGATCTCTATATGTGTATTTTTATCATCCATGTGTTGGATGAAGCGGAGAGCTGCCAGATAGCTTCTTTTCGACAGCTTGGAGTTACTGTTGGGAACAGATCCATGTATGGAAGCGAAAGCCGAAAGGCACAGATAAGCAGAGATCCAGCTATGCAAACCATGTTTAGAGACACTTAAACGACAAGCATCCCAGGTTCTTTCTTTCTGGTAAATTTGGAGAAGCCACCACCCCGGGTCTTTTTTCACATCCAGCCCATGCGGACTGATCGGCCAGGCTCAACCAGAGGTAGGTGCAGGGCTTTTGTGATGAAATGTTTCTAAAAGGTCATTTGTGAATATTCCCTCCCAAGCTCTTGAGGTCCCTTAAGGGAAGCTGCCAAATAATATTTTGAAAAAAAGAAAGATTTGGTTTGGGGCTGATGACTAAGGTATTTAACAGTTCTGCCTTCACAAGACAGGGCAGCTTGGTTACAGAGGGAAAGTGGCAGCAAAGAACTGCTCCCAAATAGAATTCTTTTCTCTGGGGTCACTTACTGTTTAGATTTCTGTGGATACGAATCTCCCTCAATATTGCCAGCACCTTGGAAATGGATCCCAGCTTCCCGTGGGTTCCGATACTATGTATTTTAGGGGAGGGAGGTAAGCTTTGCCTTCTTCCTTGCTTGCTCGTCGGAATCCAGCATAAACTCACATGTGTGGCTAGTTCTTCCTTAGACCTAGGAAGAGCTGCTTGTAAATGACATTATTATTTTTGGCAGCTGAAGTCATTTTTGCAGTGTTTCTCAGTAGATGGGAGGTTGATTACATCCCGTTCAGAGATTCTTGGGTTGTTTTCGCAAACATGGGGTCTTGCGCAAGTTGAAATTGCTGCAACCAGCTGTAAGCACTAGATTCTTAGTACCTTCAACGTTTCTTTCTTTGTTGATAATGACTGAAAACTAAGGAGCTTGAGGGGAAAGCTATGTGATGAAAATTTTGCCATCAGTGATGTTCAGGGGATGGTACATTGTGGCAGAATCACAAAAGCTAGATGTGTTGGGGTCCAAAGTAAAAGCAAGAATATGAAGACAAGAACAGTGTCAGAATCACTATGACTTTAGTTTCCAAGATGCTGGTTAACTGAGCCAAAACTTATCAGATGCATGTTGAAATGCTACTCCAGCTAATTACCAAATGGTAATCATTAGATCATTAAGCATTTCTTTTAAAAGTGTCAGCAAAATCTATGAACTTCTGCAAAACACAAACGTGGGGGCAGGGGAGTGCAGCCCATAACTATAAAATGTCTGTGTGTTTTCAAGATTGAATTAAAAGCATTTTACACAAGATAATGGAGCTTAAATTCAAATTTTCCCTCATTGAGAATATTGTGTCTATATTTCACGGAAGATTTGAACCAACTCTTCATTTAAGTATGTTTTTAATCTTAAGATAGAACATGAGAAGGAAAAAAGAAAAAGAAAAACTGAGTGTGATTTTTCCTTCTCTGATGACATATATGACATAGAAAATGATTAATAACAAATGTTAAGAAAATAATAAAAACAGCTTGTAATACCAAGGAGATGGTCTTTGGATAAATTACATATCTGGGGAAAGAATATAGGCAAAGTGACTTAAATTGTGTGGTATGTTTCTTCAAGTTGTGGATATTCTCTAAGACCAAAAAATGTGTCAGGGAAAGAAAAAACAAGGTTTTATTTCCATAAGAATATGTTATCATTACTAAAATAATTATCATTCTAAATTTTCATCAAATTACTCCTTTTTATGTCTAGTCTATTTAAACTGACAGCATGTTATATTAACAACACATTCAAACTAACCCTTTCTACATCTCTAAAATAAGCTATTTTACTTTATCTAAAAATACTAATATTCTATATCTGCAGGCGAGAGAGGGAAGGAGAGAGAATAAACTATGCCTTCTCTTTTTAAACTAACAGAGCTAACTAAACTGTCATAACTTCAGCTAAAGTGGAACAGGCCTTCAAAAGGATGGAGTTAAAATAATTAAACACTTCATACCAACCGGCTTTCCGAAAGAAATAGCACAGCAAGAGTTTTGGCAATTTTCAATATATAAAAGCTTAATCTAAATTATGTCACTAGTGTTTGTGATTGGATGCAATACATATAAGACATCTACTGTTTCTCATTTGCTTATTGCCAAGTGCATTTCAAGTGTGTACCCCTCGTGAGAAATGTCTGTTTCTGTTTTTCTTTAGTAAACAAATTTATGAAGTATAAGTAATAAAAAATTACTTACTGCTATTTTTATATATAGTATGTAATCTATGAAAAAAATTGACCATAAACTACTTGCCCTTTTGACTTATGACTTCTTAAGCATTTGGTGATGACTGTATGTGTTAGAAAATCTTGAGCTCATATTTTGAGAAGAAAATTGGAAGTGTTGATGATCTTATGTGAAAAATATATGACTTGAATGCTCTATGCTATAGTTAGCTGAGGTAGAAGCAAATTCACAGAGGCCAAGAATGATAGAAAAGTTGAATTTTGTCCTGAAAGCATAGAGCACAGATTTGAGGTGTCTGTCTGTGAAGGGCCAGACCAGATAGCTCTTGAGCCTGGCTGCTACAAAGAGAGCAGGAGGAACAGATGTTTTTAGGGGCTTTGATGTGAACAATATCCCTGAAAATGTTTGGGGAGAATTTGTATGAAAGAAAGAGTAGAGATTCGCCTTTCCAGAGACATGGAAAATGGTGACCCAGAGGAAAGGCCATTAATTTTCAAGGAAATGAGAATGATTACTGTAAGAAAAAGAGAATCTATTGGGAACTTCAAATAAAATAAAAATTTCTCTAATGATTAAATCTGGACATTCCATGGCAGATAATTATTAAAGTATCTTTAAGATATAAAAAAGTATAAATTTGAAAGTATCAGTTCTTTGGTGCTCAGCCTTCTTTATGGTCCAACTATCACATTCATACATGACTACTGGAAAAACGATTGCTTTGACTGTACAGACCTTTGTCAGCAAAGTGATGTCTTTGCTGTTTAATACACTGTCTTGGTTTTTCATAGCTTTTCTTCCAAGGAGTAAGCACCTTTTAATTTCATGGCTGCTTTTGAGCTGTGGTGTTGGAGAAGACTCTTGAGAGTCCCTTAGACAGTAAGGAGACCAAACCAGTCAATCTTAAAGGAAATCAACCCTGAATATTCATTGGAAGGATTGATGCTGAAATTCCAATGTTTTGGCCACCTGATGTGAAGAGCTGACTCACAGGAAAAGGCCCTGATGCTGGGAAAGATTGAGGGCAGGAGGAGAAGGGGCCGAATGCGGATGAGATGGTTAGAAGGCATCACTGACTCAATGGACATGAGCTTGAGCAAACTCCAGGAGATAGTGAAGGATGGAGGAGCCTGGCGTGCTGCAGTTCATGGGGTCACAAAGAGTCGGACACAACTTAGCAACTGAACAACAACAAAGAAATGAAAGGGGACAAATTACCATGGCACTTAGTCTGCTGAGGAGAAAATGACCTTTTCCATTCCACTGACACTTTCCCATGAAATGAGCCATGGTTCTCAACTCATGAAAATCACTGGGTGAGGGGTAGAGGAGGAGATGTCCACTACACCCTTGATGAACTAAATATTCTCATGGGAGTCCGGGCAAAGGTAGCCTGGTTTTTTTAATCTACCCCAGGAAATTCTAATGTGCAACCAACACTGAGAACCAGTTTCTTTTTGCGATAAAAAAGTGGTCATCAGTCCAGTTTATCTTGTTGGGGGTAGTTAATAGACCAGCTGAAGAAAAAAATCATGCTGTATCCCCACAAGGTGATTTCTTAGAAGTTTGATTGAAGTAGTATTTTCTGACAGAAAGCACCTATTGAAAAGTTATATTTAAAGAAGCTTTCACTAGATATTCACTATTTCATATCACTCATATCCCCTGGTCTGAATGCTGGCCACAATTATTGAAAAGTAAAAATATATGTATATATATGTGACGTTATGGATCTTAACTACAGCTGCCAAGTGAAATTTCATATAGTTTTTAGCTAATTATTAAACAGCCATCTTGAAAGGGCATATTAATTTTGGATAGCAACAGTTTTCTAAGGATTAGGAAAATCATTGCCTATTTTTGCCTTTCTAAGTGTCAAGAACTTTGGAGAGAGGGTGAATGATTTTATACAGATGATATATTAATTTATCATGTATCAATACATATGGATAAGAAACTAATGCTAGCCGCAATACTAAGAGGCTATGTAGGGCCACACAAGACCCCTTGCACTTGTCAGTCGGGTGGAGAGGGAGGTGGGAGGGGGGATCGGGATGGGGAATACGTGTAACTATATGGCTGATTCATGTCAATGTATGACAAAACCCACTGAAATGTTGTGAAGTGATTGGCCTCCAACTAATAAAATAATATTAAAAAAAAAAAAGAAATGAAGACTGGGCTCTCTGAGCCCTGCAAAAATGATTCTGGGTTGAATGCAATTAGAGGATAAATAACTCTTTTAGATTTCAGCTCAGATTATAGAAGACTATTTGAGAAAGGGGGTGGAAACAGTGATTAGAATGATGACTGCTGAGGATAACTTCAGTCTGACAGCCTAGGTTTCAGGTCTGCCTTCAATGTATTAATGGCTACGTGAATTTGGACAGGTAACATCACCTTTATAAGCCTCTATTTCCCTCTCTGCAAATTGTGGATAGCAATAACCATATCAAAGGGATTAAGTAGCAAATAGCAAAAAAAGAGTTTAGCTTAATTGCCTGTAAGTGGTGGTACCATCTTTGTAATCAATATTAAAATCAGATGTATTGTTCTTACGAGACTCATTTCCCTGTCATTAGAAATACTTGAGAGAAGAGTGATCACATTTTAAAGAGAGTATATGAATTCTTGAATTCCTTTCAATTCAGCTTCTAAAGTTAACCCACCACTAATACTGCTCATTTGGGAGATACTGATTAAATACTGTTTAATCAGTTGATAACAAACATTGACTTTCCCTCTTACTCCAAATCATATCATGGTGAGTCTGGAAACTATCATTTAAGGTGTCAAAAATAGATACAGATGTATATTCACTCACAAATATGAAAGACATACAAAAACTATATCAAAAATGAAGTCATATCATAATAGAAGAGAAGGGTACCACTTAACAAGACATTTCTTTAATCATTTTCTAAACAAGGTCTGTTTTACATAGAGATAGACGAATCCATTGAATATTTACCCTATTCAGAGCAATGCATTATATTCCAATTAATAATATATTATTATAATAAAGTCTCATCAACAGTTTGCTCTCTCAGAGATAAGATGCAATCATATGTAAAATGGCATATATATACTATTATGCTGTTATTATGCTATTATCAATAGCAAGCTACTGTTGAATTACATTTAAACAAATAGAATATTAACAAACTATTTCTAAATCTTAACTTTACTGCTGCTTTACCCATATAGATAAAATATTATGAAATAAAAATTCTTTTTTTGGGGGGGGTTAAAAGCCTGAGTTCAATATTCAGACACATCAATAAAATCCCAACTATGCTTCTTATTGTCATTCTAGGCAAGTTACCTAATAACTGTCTTGAGGTGTGTTGAACTCTACTGTTTTCCAAACACACTTCTAAGGAAGTCATATATATTAATTTATAAATTCTAAAAATGACCCTACAAGATTGGCAATCATTTTGCTAAAGAAGAGTGATGTTAAGTCACATGCCCAGGGTCACACAGCAAGTAAACAGAAGAGGAAGAATTTGAAGGCTATTCTTAGCCTCTGTATTTTGCAGTCCCACAACTGTTTCTTGGCCTTTAAAAGATAGAAACAAATATATTAATGTTTAAAAAAATTAATGTATGAAAAATATACAATATAGTGTCTGAAAAGAAGTGAGCGCAAACCATGTTATTCTTCTTAGATTCAGTTTAGTCACTCAGTTGTGTCCCACTCTGTGACCCCATGGACTGCTGGACGCCAGGCTTCTCAGTCCATCACCAACTCCCAGAGCTTACTCAAACTCATGTCCATTGAGTCAGTGATGCCATCCAACCATCTCATCCTCTGTCATCCCCTTCTCCTCCCACCTTCAGCATCAGGGTCTTTTCCAATGAGTCAGCTCTTAACATCAGGTGGCCACATTATTGGAGTTTCAGCTTCAGCATCAGTCCTTCCAATGAACACTCAGGACTGATCTCCTTTAGGATGGACTGGTTGGATCTCCTTGGAGTCCAAGGGACTCTCAAGAGTCTTCTCCAATGCCACAGTTCAAAAGCATCAATTCTTCGGCGCTCAGCTTTCTTTTTAGTCCAACTGTCACATGCATACATGACTACTGGAAAAATCATAGCTTTGACTAGATGGATCTTTGTTGGCAAAGTAATGTCTCTGCTTTTTAATATGCTGCCTAGGTTAGTTGTAGCTTTTCTTCCAAGGAGCAAGAGTTTTTTAATTTCAAGGCTGCAGTCACCATTTGCAGTGATTTTGGAGCTGAAGAAAACAGTCTCTCACTGTTTCCATTGTTTCCCTATCTGTTTGCCATGAAGTGACGGGGCTGGATGCCATGATCTTAGTTTTTTGAATGTTGAATTTTAAGCCAACTTCTTTACTCTCCTCTATCACTTTCATCAAGAGGCTCTTTACGTCTTAACTTTCTGCCATAAGGGTGGTGTCATCTGCATATCTGAGGTTATTGATATTTCTCCCAGCAATCTTGATTCCAGCTTGTGCTTCATCCAGCCTGGCATTTTACATGATTTACTCTACATATAAGTTAAATAAGCAAGGGGATAATATACAGCCTTGACGTACTCCTTTCCCGATTTGGAACCACTCTGTTGTTGCGTGTCCAGTTCTAACTGTTGCTTCTTGACCTGTATACAGATTTCTCAGGAAGCAGGTCAGGTGGTCTGATATTCCTATCTCTTTTAGAATTTTCCACAGTTTGTTGTGATCCACACAGTCAAAGGCTTTGGTGTAGTCAATAAAGCAGAAGTAGATGTTTTTCTGGAACTCTCTTGCTTTTTCAAGAGCAACATTTTGAATGGATGTTGGCAATTTGATCTCTGCTTCCTGTGCCTTTTCTAAATCCAGCCTGAACATCTGGATGTTCACGGTTCATGTACTGTTGAAGCCTGGCTTGGATAATATTGAGCATACCTTGGCTAGTGTGTGAGATGAGCGCAATTGTGCAGTAGTTTGGCATTGTTTTTCTTTGGGATTGGAATGAAAACTGACCTTTTCCAGTCCTGTGGCCACCTCTGTTTTCCAAATTTACTGGCATATTGAGTACAGCACTTTCACAGCATCATCTTTTAGGATTAGAAATCGTTCAACTGGAATTCCATCACCTCCACTAGCTTTGTTCGTAGTGATGCTTGCTAAGGCCTGCTTGACTTTGCATTCCAGGATATGTGGTTTATTGTCCACTTAATCTGATCAGTGAGGAATCTAATCATTTGAAACAATGTTTCTGAGTACCAACTATATAAGAAAGAGTTTGATTGTCCTTTATAAGCTAACATTTATAAATTGTTGGCTAGACACTTTTGAGGAACAGCTGTTAAATGATTATTTTGTGACTGTATTCCATACTCTTTACATAATCCTCTCTCTGTTTCATAATACCTACTTTTCCAATAAATGTGTCAAAACTTGTATATCCTTACCCCCAAGTCTTCACTGGTATACAGCAGAAATGATTTGTATAAAAATGATAAAGTGAGATAAAAATTATTTAAATGAAAGTTAGTATTGTATTCAGGGTCCCATCTCACAGACATATTAAATCACATTTAAATTTCAATTCAAAATTTTAAATGAAGAACAAGAGATATACTCAGCATTCAACCTACATTTTAGATAATGCTTATGAGCATCAGACTTTCAGGAATTCAATATATAATTTTCACCAATATTATAGAGTGATATATTCATTTACAAAAATTATAATTAAAATGTATTTTAACTGTGGTAATACAATTTGTACAGAAGTTAGTAGCTTACTTTTTGCAAGTAAAATGGAATGAAATATTACCTTTTTCCCCTCTACTTTTTATCAGGCATGTGAAAAGGATTAGAGTTCAAACCCACCTTCTCTCACTCTATGTTTATGCTATTATACATTCAAGAACATTTATTATACTGTTTCCCCAGAGATAATTTTGCTGCTATTAATTTGAATATTGTTTGCCTTTAAAAGATAAATATCTATTGTGATTCATATAGGGGATAGGGAAAACAAATAAAAGAATGAGTGATTTAAACAAAAAAAAAAAATGAGGTTCCTGTAGTTCCCATAAGTCTATAGTCCCTCATAACTTACAATTCTTAAATTACCACCAATCAGCAATGCTACCAACAAACAACCATAATAATTAGTTAACTTAAAGCACATAATTTCTTGAGCAACATAAAACATTGAAAAACTAAAACAAAAGCACAGCATGCTAAAAATCAAACACCCACTATTTCATTATAAAGAAACAAAATTGAAGTAACACTTAGATACTTAGTTTTTGTTCAATATGTGTTTACCAAAGCCACAGTTTAGGATCTTTAGGGTAACACAGACTAAATAAATAACTAGTAGAGAAAATATATATCCCAAAGCTCTTTTTCTCCCTCAATAATCCATTTGGGTTAAGCTAAAACAAAACGTGCCCAATTTACTGGATCAGTTTATGTTTTTCAAAAGGATATCTAATAAATATTCACTGAATAGTTTGAGAACCAGTTCTTCAAATGTTCACTGAGCTTGTGATCTTCCAAACTACATCTTCCAAAATGCAATCAGAGAAGGAATTATTCTTCAGCATCTTTGGTGCTATAAACAGTCTTGTTATCTAAAACCAGCGCCTATGAAATATTGTATAAAATGGATCACCATCTCAGATAATGAAGACAGGCTTACATTCCACTAGGTCTGAGAAATCTTGCAGATAGATAATATGGGTATGACCTTGTTGTTAAGCTAAATGATGGTTTAGAATCCAGATAAGGTGTAGCCCATCCCTGACCTTGCAGCATCCATGGCAGGCATCAGTCATGTCATTGTCACTGACTGAGCCTAGGTTGGTCTCAAAGTCAATCTCACTCAGATTATTGCAGGCAGCCATGGCTAATTGGCCAGAGTTAATACATAGAATGAAATGTAGCTGTCATCCAATCATGGAACCATCTCTTGGAAATAGTTAACCCTGTAAGAATTGATTAAACCCAGGCCTCTGGTTTTAACACAAAGGACAAGTTATTTAATAGTCTCTATGTGAAATAGTAGAAGAGTGCCTAGCTTGTGTGTGTGTGTGATCAGTGGCTTTAGTCATGTCTGACTCTTTGTGACCCCATGAACTGTAGCCCATCAGACTCCCCTGTCCAGGGGATTCTCCAGGCAAGAATATTGGAGTGGGTTGCCATGCCCTCCTCCAAGGGGTCTTCCTGACCCAAGTATCAAACCCTCATCTCCTACATCTCCTGCATTGTATGCAGATTCTTTACCGCTGAGCCACCAGGAAGCCCTGTATGCTTAGCTTATGGAATTGCCAGTTCAAGTTCCAACTTTAACAACTCCATCCATATATATGCATAGTAATCTAAAAGTATAGGAAAGTCTTTTGAATATTGTTTTTGTTGTTTTGGGAGGTGACAAATCACCTCAGGGGCTTCCCAACTGGCACTAGTGGTCAAGAACCCCTCTGCCAATGCAGGAGCTGTAAGAGACATATGTTTGATCTCTGAGTCAGGAAGACCCCGAGAGAAGGGAATGGCAACCCACTCCAGTATTATTGCCTGGAGAGTTCCATGGACAGAGGAGCCTGGCAGGCTGTGGTCCAGTCCAAAGGGTCACACAGAGTCAGATACGACTGAAGAGACTTAACACACAACATTTTACACCAGTGAAATTATGTGACTCTGCTGTTACACTAAATCTGTTGGGTTGCTGGAGCTACATTAAATACCAGGAGACACAATGCTGAAGACCTTGGTCTTGTGGGGCAAAGAATCACAGAAACAGACTGTCACAAGGCAGTTTCAGAAGAACTATAGGAAAGGGTTAATAACACAGGCCAGTGGAGACTCAGGGAGGTGGCATCATTTGCAAAAATCTAGAAGGAAGAGAAAAATATGCCACATTAGGGATAGGAAATGACAAATAGTTCAGCATGGCAAGAGGTGGTTTTTGGTTGTTTTGGTTTTGGCTCTTTATGGAAGTATAATATTCCCACAGAAACATGTGGCAATGCATTTCATAAACAGAATCCACTCATGTGTCCATGTACCCAGCATCTAGATCAAGACACACAATCAGTATTAGCACCTCAGAAGGTCCCCTGATAACGTTTTCCAGACATTTTTCCCCTCAAAGGTAATCACCAGACTGATCTCTAAGCAGTGTTTTGCTATTGCTAAGATTTGAGATGTGGACTAGCCAGAGATGAGGCTGGAGAGGCAAAGACAGAAAAAAAATTCTCTTTTATCTTCTGAAGAAGGTGGAACTTTGCTCTGAAGGCAGTGGGAATGGGAGAGCAGCTGGGCGCACAGAAAGGTTCTAGCCAAGACTGACCAGAAACGTGACACATTTTAATTTTGTATCTCCACTACCATTTTCTGACACAAAATAAATAATTCATTTTGAATAAATTAATTTAGTCAGATGAACAGTTGAGTGGATAAATGGATGTTTTTATTATTATTATTATTATTTTGACTATGCTGGGTCTTCGTTGCTGCACAGGCTTGCTTTGGTTGCAGCGAGCAGGGGCTACTCTTCATTGCAGTGTGCAGGCTTCTCATTGCAGTGGCTTCTCTTTTTTGCAGAGCATAGGCCCTAGGGCATGTGGCCTCAGGAGACAAACGGGCTCAGTAGTTGCAGTTCCTGGGCTCTAAAGCACAGGCTCAACAGTCGCGGTGCATGAGTTTAGTTGCTCCACAGCATCTGGGATCTTCCCGGATCAGGGGTAGAACCTGTGTCTCCTGCATTGGCAGATGGATTCATTACCACTGAGCCGCCAGTGAAGCTCCTGAATAGTCTTTATTTACTCTAAGTAATGTATTTATTATTGAAAGATATGTAAAAGCATACACATATTCTAACAAGTCACACGTGTGCTAAAGGGATACAGAAAAAAAAAGAATTTTAAAATGATTACTTCATTCTTCTTATAAGAACCCATGAGATAAAGCATGTAATATGTTTGGTTCCTAGCACATAATAATTGATCAATAAGTGGTAGCCATTATTGTTATTCATTTAGTAAGCATTTATTGAGCATTTTTCTTTTCAAATACTGTGTTTTGTATATAAAATGATGACTAAGACATAGTCCTTTTTCTCAAATAATGTATTAATAAAGATCCAGGATATAAAGATGAAGAAAAGAACATTTCCAGACAGGCACAGGTGCTCAGGTTTCCGCAGGTGAGGGACAGACTCCTTTCTCCGGAAAACTGCAGTGGCGCGCTCTCCACCAGGAGAGGCCTTGGCAGGATGCTGGAGGGCCCGGTCTGCCCGGTCTGGTCTCTGGGGCCAGGGCTGGGTTTCCCTCGTGTGTGGCAAGAGCCCTAGGCGTGCTGTGCTTCTTCCCCTTGGCATACAGCTCACAGCTCTTTGGCCAATAGCAGCTGTGGAAATTGACACTTGTGTGCTGGAGGCGGCCGATGGGACAGATGTTCGGCTTAACTGCACTTCCTCCTGCTTTGCTCCTGTGGGTGATGCTCTCGTGGTGACCTGGAATTTCTGACCTCGATGTGGAGGCCCTAATCAGTTTGTTTTCTACTACCACGTGGAACCCTTCAAACCCATGAGTGGGCATTTCAAGGACTGAGTGGTCTGGGATTGGAAGCCAGAGCGGTATGATGTCTCCATCATCCTTGGAAGCTGCAGTTTGATGACAATGGGACATACACCTGTCAGGTGAAGAACCCACCTGATGTTGATGGGCTGATCAGGGAGATCAGCTCAACATTGTGTGGACTGAAAAGAAGAAAAACTCAACCAGGAGGAAAAAAAAGGCTTCTGTTTCTTTAGAATACACAAACATTCTTACATGGAAGCTGAAGATTTCCCAGAGCAAGAACACTAAGAGTCAATGGAAGCTTTCCTTTGGCTTTTTCAGTTGTGATCCGTCTTCCAACCAGCGCTGCAGTATATAGCCACCTAGATGAGCAACGTTCCTCTGGAGTCAGCATAAGGCTCTTCTTGAACAGATACCACCAGACTCACAAAGAGCTCTGCTACTAAGGTTTTATTTAATTTTAGAGTGCAAATATTTTTCAAATGCTCACTAGCTTTTGTATACTAAGAAGCTATATTTTTGCCCTTAAACACTCCTTGTGGACTATGACTTATATACTCATATATTGGCCTCAAATGAGATAAAAACCAAATTGTATGTCACGTTTCCTTTGGTATATTAATTTCTTTAGTGCAGCTTTCTAGCCACTAATGTTGACGTGTTTACTCTTCTCATATTCTCAATTAAAAGGTGAACTAGTTCTCGCAACAGTTTTAGATTAATTAACAGAAAATCCTACATTCAAACTGTTAAATAACAGTTTGGTTTTTATGGCTTTCCTTAAGTATGAGACACATCTTATTTTATTGAATTTCTTTCAATACTATAGATGGCAGGTCTTTGTTTTTGTTTGTTTTTGGTCAGTTGATCCAAGGTTTATGGTAGCACAAGCCAAAACCACAGAGTAACTAGGGAAGGTGACATAAATGCTAATAGACAAATGCCACCTCAAGATGAAATGCTTGTAACCTTTATTTTTGTGCTCTGACAAGCAATCAACAGTTCTGATTTTTCACAAGCAGTGAATGACTGTTTAGCTTATATATTCCCAACTTTAAATTCAGTTATTTATAACAACAGAGGAAAAGCTATGTTCATTTGTAGACTGGAATCATTACGCAGTTAAATGGAAGGATTCTGAAATAATATATTACAATTTAAAATTTAGGGTTAGTGAAAAAAAATCAACCCTAAGTGATGATAATTTTCTCTAGTGTCATACAAAGCTCTCAGAACTGGAAGAGTTTATTTAAATTTTTTCTTTCTTTTATTTATGTTTTGTTTTAATACAGCTTGATACTTTCAGTTTTCACCAACTAGGCTGAAGATGTTATTTCTTTTAACAAACTGGAATTTCAAAATAGTTTATTGTATTTAAAGATGATGAACTTTGATATTTTTTCCCAATACTAAAAAAAACCCCACCCTGGTATAATTTACACATGAACTTGAAATGCTTTCCATACCTGTCTCATTTTGCCTTTTATGCTGTCTAAAAAAGTAGTTTCAGTACCCAGTTTTGAAACTAAAAATCAGATTCAAAATCCATATTACCTTTCATTCACATTTTCTATTTTTCTCTACAACTCAACCTTTGAAAATATAATAACTGGATATTTTTTCAAACAGATGGCCTGGATGAAGTGTAAAGAGGTAGTTAAAAACTCATGGAAGGTGTTTCCAGCAAAACTTGTAGTTTCTGTGTCTTGGCTACATACTCAAGGGTTAATACAGCCGCATTGTTCAGTGTCTACTACTTAGGGAGAAACTTTGTATTGTAATTTATTTTTTATTGTGCCTTAAACACTATGTAAATAACCATCAGTAATAAAACATTGCAATTATAAAAAAAAAAAAAAGAAAATTTCCAGAGATTGATAACAAGGCAATAGTCCAGGACAAGTCAAAAGGAATGTAAAACTGGGAGGGAAGGTAGAAGCCAAGCAAAAAGTTTTATGCCTTCCTCAGTGGATCAAATTGTGATGTGATAAAAGCAAAGATAAACTACAGGGTGATGAGCAGGAATTTTTCTAAAGAAAATTTTAAGGTGACTACACCTTCAATAATATAGCATTTATTTCTAGAGTTATATCTACCTTGTTTGTTTTTGTCTTTGTATTTATATGCATTAGTCTAGGATGAACTAAATAACTAAATGGAAAGGACCAAAATCCCACTAGGGAATGTTTGCTGGGAAAAGGAAGGATTTGAATCCCGAGGAGGCCAGTGTTAGAATGATGTCTAGAGATCATAAACAGAATTTTTACTACATCACAGTAAGAGCTTAATATGAGAGAGAGAGTAAATCAGAATGGAGATATAGAAAGAAACCCAGTAGAAAGAAGTTTCTTTGATACTTTAATCTCCTGGTTATAATATTATCTGAAACTTAAGCTGTTCACTGCATCCATCGGGGATGATTTATCCTTCTTCCTAAACACTGGGTCAGGTCCACCCTGTGTAGGAGATGAGATGGGGCTACAGGGAAATTAAAGTCCATGCCAGGTGGGCAATGGGCAATTTCCAAAAGGCTTGATGAGGAACAAACCAAAAGGTGACATGTCCCTATACCTGTTGAAGGTCTTGAAGGAACACTTTCCTTCTTTAGTGTGCTTCCCTACCTTATTTGGAGTCTGTACTGGTATATAGAAAGTCTCTGCTTCTAAGTGACTCTGGCTCAATTACAGATCAATTTGGAAAAACAAGGAAACAAAGTATTGATAGATTTAATCCATATGTTTCAAAACACTGCATGCATGTCAAAAGAGAGCACTTACCAATCAAAATACCTAGAACTGAGGGAGATTAATGAAATCAGCAAATTATTTTTAAAATGTCAGTGTTCTAAAAAGAGCAGGGAGGGGAGTCATTTTTAACTGTTTTACTAATTTATGTTGAAGCATTAAGTACTACAAAAATGGTCTGCAAAGAGGACCTATATAGTCCAGTGGAGGTTTGGAGCACTATTATAACTGCAGTGTTAGAGAGAGAACTCAAACAATAGCAACACAAACAAAAAACCACAGCAAGATAAGGAGACAGAAAGAGCCAAGAAAGCACTTTTTGATAGGGTGATCAAAGGAAATGAAATGTGAGCAGAAAACTAGAAGCTATGAGGAAACAAGTCAGGTGAATGGGGAGGTTTCCAGACAGAGGGGAAAACCAACAAGTGAAAAGGCCCTGAAGTAGAGCATACTTTATCTGTTCTAGGAATGATCGAGCCCAATGAGACTCAATAAAAAGTAGAAGAGTGACAAAAAATGACATCAGAGATATAGCCGGCAGCTAATTCATTAGGTCTTTGAAGCCCATAGATTTGGAAGACTCGGTTAAGAGATTTTAATTCCAAGAGGACTAGGAACTCATTGGAATATTATGAACTGAGACATGAAATGAGCTAATTTACAATTTAACACTTAATTCTGGCTACAGTGGGGAGGATAAACTGTAGAAAGGTAATAAATACATAAATAAACCAAGCAAGCAAGCAGGTGGTAATAATAGGCACCTCTATAGGTCGATTGTCTACATAACTGGTCATCAGAATCAGAACATTTTTTAATATAAAAAGGCGGAAGATGTGTTATCACACTGGATCAACAGCAGTGAACTGGGAACGTCACAGACAAACTGGGACATATGCTCGCCCTAATTAAAGGGCTGTTTTTGAGAATAAATTAGTACTGAGTAGGTGTTCAAAGAAAAGCAGCCAAAATTAGTAGCTCCCAAACTCTTTCACCAAATACTAGTGAACTGAGTATTAATGGACTATAAACTAAAAATAATTCTATGAGAGAATAAACCAGGGACTACTAGGTTAAACTCAGGTAAACTGGTTCTTTACTAAAGGAATTCTGGAGTTTTTAAGACACTAAATACCTAAGCACTGTTGATCGTATACAGTGTTTATCCATGTCTCCATCATTTGTCTATAGATTTTATTTTTTCAAAGAATTAGTACCTTGTGTCCCCAGTCTTCCATGGAACTCAGTATAGTGAGTAATGGTCCAGGAGAAAGATATACTTTAGAGAGAGAGGGATGGATGATGGATGGATATGGTTTAGAGATTTGACCCAGGTGTTTTAGTTAGATTGGGTTTCCCGAGTGGCTCAGACAGTAAAGTGTCTGTCTGCTATGTAGGAGACCCGGGTTTGATCCCTGGGTCAGGAAGATCCCCTGGAGAAGGAAATGGCAACCCAATCCAGTATGCTTGCCTGGGAAATCCCATGGACGGAGAAGTCTGGTAAGTTACAGTCCATGGGGTTGCAAAGAGTCAGAAACTACTGAGAAACTTCACTTTCTTTTTAGTTAGTTTAGTGGGTAGATAACTCAGTGGAATGAGGCACTCCAAACTGTAATTTAAAAGCAATGTCAGGCTGATTAAGTAGCTACCAGAATATCCAGGTTGTTCTTATCCTCTGTAGATGCAAAAAAAGCCTGTTTTCATTGTCCATGAAAATCTACTTGCTGTGTACTTGTGGTTCTATGGACCTAATTTTTTTTTAATTTTAATTAATTAATTTGCTTATTGTTTTGGGCTGTGCTGGATCTTTGTTTCCGCACAGGGGCTTTCTCTAAGCTGTGGTGAGAGTGCTGCTCTTCTTTGTGATGTGTGGTTTCTCATTGCTGGGGCTTCTCTTGTTGAGGAGCACAGGCTCTAGGGCTGGGGCCTTCAGTAGTTGCGGATCCCTCGCTCTAACGCACAGGTTCAGTAGTTGCGGTACACAGACTTAGTTGCTCCACAGCATGGGGAATCTTATTAGACCAGGGATTGAACCCGTGTCTCCTGCATTGGCAGGCATATTCCTTACTACTAAGCCACCAGGGAGTTCCCTCTATGGACTTAATTTTATGCCTGGGAATTTTTTTAAAGTAAAGACTTCTTGGTACCCGTTCTCACTCAGTAAGCGCTTGGGGTCAGAGTGAAAGGCAGTGGGCCAGAGAAACATTTTGAATTGCCACTGACACACACACGCCAGAGACATGCCTGGAAAACCAAATATGTAAAGTATGAAGGCAAGAAGATGAGTTCAGAAATGAAAGAAGTACCTAACCTTGTCAGATACCCAAGCAGACGGTTTTCCTAGGTCCTAGAATGGAGGCTATTGTTTGCAACTGCTTTTCATACTCTCTGATGGGAGTTGTGTGGGTGAGTCAGCAATCAGAGTGCTTGGGAGCTGTCACCAGCTTCTAGATATTGGCTCACGCATGATCCATAAATTCTTAAAAGGTGCTCAGAGAGTGCCTCTCTAAATCTTTTTTCCTATTTAATTTTTTCTTTGGAGGGGAGAGGTGGAGAAAGGGCTACCCTCTATGTTCCCTTAACGACTACTAACAATGGTAGGTAACAGGTAAAACAACTTCTTTCCGTTTTTTGTTTGTCTTTCTTTTTAGCTGCATGATATGTGAGATCTTAGTTCCCCAACGAGGGATCGAACCCGCACTGCCTGCACTGGAAGCATGAAGTCTTAACCACTGGGCTTCCAGGGATTTCCACATAAAGCAATTTCTAGGTGCCAGGCACTTTCCTCAGTGCTTTTACATACATTAACTCATTAAATCCTGACAGCAACCTTATAAGCTAGATCCTACTATCATCTTCATTTTCAGGTGAGGAAAATGATACAGAAAAACTAAGTAAATCTGCCCAAGGTCACACAATCAAAAAATAGAGCTGAACAAATCTGGTTCCAGAGTCAATGCTATGATTCACTCCACTTTGGGCAAATTCTTCACAGAAATTAATGGAGAAAGTTACCTTTTTAATCTAGTTCTAATCCTTATGAACAAATAGAACATTGCTCCTATTCCACTGACACCATTGAAGTCTCTAAAGACCCACAGTTATTATATTTCTCTCAAAGTTTATAGCTCTAATTTCTTAGATGCTCTTATGACATGTGTGTGAACTCCTACTTAATTTAATGCCTGAAAACTCACCTTTGAATGTGCCCTAGCTTTTTCTATTTTGTTATTCATTTAGTTAATGTGTTGACAGGGTTGAGGGCCACAACTCAGTCTAGGAGTACTTGCAGATGATTTGAGAGCTCCAGGTCCAGGACATGAAAACCCACCCTTATTAAATTGCATTTATTAAGATCTCTGAGAATCCAAAGTGTCATCCAGCCTGTTTACATTCTTCAACTTTGACATCTATTGCAAATGTTGTGAGAATGGTTTTTTATGTCTTCATCTGATACTCTGACAAAGTATTTGGCCACAGCTAAGGACAGTGCCGTGTAGCACATCACTCACTTTCTATCCTGCCTGAGTTAGCAATCTTTGAGCATTGTCATTTAGTAAGGGGGCTTCCTTGGTGGCTCAGTGGCAAAGAATCTGCCTGCCAATCAGGAGACATAGATTTGATCCCTGGGGTGGGAAGATACCCTGGAAAGGGAAATGGCAACCCACTCCAGTATTCTTGCCTGGGAAATCCCATGAACAGAGGAGTCTGGCGGACTACCACATGACTTAGTGACTAAACACCACCAATTTAGTAGAAAGTGAAAGTTTAGTCACTCAGTCGTGTCCAACTCTTTGTGACCCCATGGAACTGTAGACTACCAGACTCCTCCGTCCACGGGATTTTCCAGGCATGAGTACTGGGGTGGGTTGCCATTTCGTTCTCCAGAGGATCTTCCCAACCCAGGGATCAAACACAGGCTTCCCATATTGTAGGCAGACGCTTTACCGTCTGAGCCACCAGGAAGGGACTCCACCTAATTGCATCATCAGGCAGTCCATATTCCTCCATTTGGCCCAAAGTGCTTTAGTGTAGTTATGCAAATCATTCTGATGAAAGTCAGAAATCATGTACCAATAGCATTTTTCTCTTCAATTGCTTTAAGATCCCTCAGTGTCATAAGGTTAGTGTGACTTGACTTTGAAAATTGAAACACTTTGTCTCTTTGCACTTACACGGCTCTTCCTCCAACCTCCAGAGTTGCTATAGAGTCCTGATTGGCTCAGCGTTCTCTAATAAAAAGGTTTCATACACTGGAGTGTAATTTACTTATGCAAAGTATCTGAACAAATTTGAGCAACCAGGTACTTTCTTACCATCACTTTTATCTTTGACTCTAGTTTCCCATTACTAATATTTGCTGTCCACCCTCCTGTACATACATTCAATTGTCTACTCCACCCATTTCCACAGATCCTCTGACTCAAACTTTGTTGCTCAGTCACTCAGTCATGTCTGATTCTTTGTGACCCCATGGGCTAAAGCCTGCCAGGCTCCTCTGTCCATGGGGATTCTCTAGGCAAGAATACTGGAGTGGGTTGCCATGCCCTCCTCCAAGGGATCTTCCCAATCCAGGGATTGAACCCAGGTCTCTCACATTGCAGGCAGAGTCTTTACTATCTAAGCCACCAGGGAAGACCATGAATACTGGAGTGGGTAGCCTATCCCTTCTCCAGGGGATCTTCCCAACCCATAAATTGAGCCAGGGTCCCCTGCATTACAGGTGGATTCTTTACCAGCTGAGCTACCAGGGAAGCCCTAGCCACCCCCTATCCTAGCCACTCCCAACTATCCTCCACTTGGTTACCAATGTGATCTTGCAAAACACAATCTTGATCTGGAATACACATGTAAAATCTTTTAATGAATCCATATAACTTCCAGGATGAAATCTAAATTCATTCATTTAGTACCAAAGGGCTTTGAAATTGTAGCCCTGCCTATGTTCCTAACCTTGGACTTCTTCATCTGCTAATAAACATTCTTTGTCCTAGCTTTCTTTACCAGACTACCTATCAGTCGATTCGCTGAAATAGTCAAGTGGTTCAGATCTACTTTTTCTGATATGTTCATTACCTTCTTTCTTCAGTGTTTTTTTTTTTTCCCCTCTTTTCACTTAATAAACCCTGCACTTCCTTTAAGACTCACTACAAGAACCATTCTCTCTGCGATGCTTCCCTCCCCATTACCCAACTCTGATTTGTATTCTTCCTTTGTGTTCCTGCTGCACTCTGCTCTATCTCTGTGATAATACTTAGTATTGTCAATATCTACTTTCTCTCCTCCTTATTAGACTCTATGCAACTTGGTGACACATACTTATCTTGCTCTTTATATGTGAAGGACTTCATACATAAAATATCTGACATACTTTAAGTGTAATCTATAAATGTTTATTGAATCATGAAATGAGTAGGTCAACATCATTCTAACTGGATGAAGAACTAGAAGAAAACATTGTCTAAGGAGTTACATTTTCCTCTTATCTTCCACATGCCCCTAGCAGGTAATCTATTCCTTATTTAACTCAAAACTGTTGAGCTAATTTAAAAAATCTTATTTGCTTTTATGTTCTAAGGTTTACCTGACTAACTTTTAAACATATTTTTGAAACATTACTCATTCACGTGATGTGTGGACCTGTGTGGTTGATGAAGTCCACAATATAGAGTCTGTTTATTGTTACACTACCCAAATTCACCAATCTCAAAAGGAATCAGCCTCAACATGAAAGGATTTACACAGAAGAGAGGGTGATTGAAATCTCTCTCTTTTAGATGACTATTCTTTTAAATTATTTTATCTTCCACTATTCACAGATATTCTGAGAATAGCTTTTCCAAAATCAAGCACTGGTTTATCTAGTTATAAAGGGCAAAAATAACACATGGTGTGAAGGAGAACCTTCCATTAGCATTTGTAGCAATGTTATCTAGATCTTGACCAAACTGTTTGAAGTACTTGTCATGAGCAGTATTTTCTGTCTTCACCAATTCTGAAATTCTTTTGGATAGTATTTTGAAAAATGGATTTTAATCAAACAAAACTGGACAAAATTTGGGTAATACCTCAACTTGGATCTGGAAACTTGCCTCAGTTTACCAATGTGCAAATGGGATAGACCATGTATTCCTAGTCACATCACCTGTTTATTTAGAGCAATGTGGTGTCCCATGTAGATAACATCTAAAAATAGAGATAGAACCTAAAATTTGACTTTAGGCTCTGTATTTTTCCATTTATTAGAGTTAATGTTGTTTCCTACCAATAAGGGGGGGAAATTATAAAGAGTAAGTGATGAGTGCCTCATAATTGCTGGAAGAGTTTTTCCCAGAGTTCTTCATATATACTCCTGAATGGGTCTGCTTTATTTTGGAGGAAAAACAGAAGATAAAATGATACTGTTTGAGAACCAAATAATTTCTGACATCTAACAACTAAAGAATAACTAATAGTCCTTTATGACAAAGATTAACCCTATCAGCAAAGGAGGTATGTCTTTAAACAGGTACTAGTTTGTTTTTTGGCCCTGTGGCACTTGAAATGTTAGTTCCCCAACTGGGGATCAAACCCAAGCCCTCTGCACTGGAAATGAACAATTCTAATGACTAGACCATCAAGGAAGTCACAAATATGCCCCAGTTTCAATACTTGAAGATTAAAAAAGAAATTATTACACTCAAAATTCTATGCCCTGAATCCAAGTTCCAACTCTGTCACAAAGCTTATAATTAGCAAGTCACTGATTTCCAAACTCTATTTCCTCTATGGGATAAGGTAGCTGGACTTTGTAACCCCTGAAATCCCTTCTTGCTGTTACAGTTCATGATCAAAAATTGCATGAGATGATGGAGTCATAATAGACTTATAACAAGGTTCTCATTGTACATGGTGATTTTTTATCTGCTGATACATCTGTGATTTGCTCTGACACCCACTCATTGTTCTTGATGTTGCTTATCATTTTTACATAACTCATCCTAGTCATTGTCATCTGATGAAATAATAAGGAAGCATAATTGGAAAAAAAATTAAAGCATGCTTTAAGAGTTTGTCCTGAACTTGGACCTTTCTTTTCTCCTACACATTTAAAATAGGATATGGTATTCCTTAGAAGACCATTTACTTTCAGACACAAAGAAAATAATAATAATTATTATTATTATGACTCATTTGTTGAGCCACTACATTCTAGGCAAAGTCAGAATTTGAACATATATCTTCCTGACACTAAGATTTATGGTTTTTCTACCATGTCTTATGACTCGGATAATCACTGTTCAAAATGGCATTTTTTAATTTCACCAGCAATAAAGAAATTGTGCCTATGAGCCATCGTAAAACTGTGTATCACCTAATGTATAGCTTTTCAACTTAATCTTTAGTTTATCTATCATGGTGCTTATGTTAAACAGACAAATCTGGTATCAAATTTCATCTCCCAGCAATATGACTTGTTGTTCAAGTTTTAACTTCAGTTCTTCACTTGTAGTGAGCTTCGCACATGGCACTAGTGGTTAAAAAAAAAAAAAAAACACCCTGCCGCCAATGCAGAAGATGGAAGAGACATAAGTCAGTCCTTGGGTCGGGAAGATCCCCTGGAGGAGGAATGGTAACCCCCTCCTACTTGCCTGGGAAATCCCATGGACGGAAACTGGCAGGCTATAGTTTGTGGGGTCACAAACAGTCAGACACGACTGAACACATAGACTTCATTTGCAAAGGAAAGATAGTAATGTAGTCTTCACCATTTTGGTGGGGGAGGGATGGCCAAATGAGATCATGGGTGAGAAAACCTAAAAGTGTGATGACAAACAGTTCTCCTTTACTGTTTCCACATGTCTTTCCTTCTACATTAAAATCATCACAGAAAGGCAGAAGTTCTCGCCTCTGCCCCCAGCTCTGCCATTGACTGACACAAATTACACTTAAGGATGAATGACATGAACTTTCTTGACTATCAGCCAAAGGATAGATGAAATAATCTCTAGGTCCCATTTGGTTTATGTAATTTATTTAATCTCAAATGCAATTTCTCATGCTTGTGTTTCCTCTTTGTAACCTGGGGTGTATCTTTAGTGTAACAAAAAATATTTCCAAAAGAGTATTGGATTAAGGACAGAAAATATTCAGGTACATAGAAGAAATTACAAGGAAAATAGGTGTATCACCAATAGGCAGAGGGACAGCCGGACCTGTTAGGTCTGTTTGTTATTAGAACTTGGGCCAAAAGATTCAAATATTTGATTGTAATGATTGCAGAGGCCTGCAGAAGGAAGGCAAACGCACATTTGGGTAGATCAGGTCTGACCTCATGCTTCTTAAAGTTGCAAAAAGGGGAAAGTAGCAATTTAAAAAAAAGAGAGAAAAAGAAAATGAAGAAGTAGAAAAATCCATAACAGATGCAGAATATAGCTCTTGAAGCTTGTCCATTGACATAAACAATGTGAGAAAGATCACTGGATGATGATGGTGGGAGAACTGAAATCTAGGCTAGGTTCTCCAACTTCCCAGTTCTGTCATCTCAGTAAATATATTTTCATTTTCTAGATCTAAGTTTCTCTGACCATGAAATAAGAGCTTGAGTTGGTTGATGACTAAATATGCCTCACAATGATTGAATTTTATGCACAGAAGAAACGTGTTATGTAATATTATCCTTTTTTTTTAATATGAAGAGAACACTTTTTTGTGTGTTAGCCTTTGGGCCTTACAAATGCAGAGTATAAATTCTATATTTTATCATAGGGCTTTTTATTTTCACATTCTAATACTGCAAAAATATAAATTTGGTAGGAAGTATAGTGAATGGCAGGATTTTCAAGTTCAGAGTTGAGAAAATATTGCTTATCGATTCTTTGTTGTTCTTGGCTTGTAAATATTCCTATTCTGTCTCTAGTATAAAATGTTTCTCTATAATATATAGAGATATATTATTATTATATATATTATAGAGATATAATATAATTAGCATCTGTGTTCATATGTCCCAATTAGATATCAGTCACATAAAGTTATGTGTGCTTTATACAGTAATTTTTGCTTCTTTTCACTGATATTACTAATACTTTGTATTCAATATCTTTGTTAAACATACAAGTCTTTCATCTCAAGTTTTATTCATGGACATCCCTGGTTATATGAATAGATAGTTGTGAATTCATGACTTTGTCCCATTCCCCACAAATCATCTCAAAACATTACCATGTTATATGCAATTTCACACTTTCAGCATACACACAGAAATTTTCATTTATTGGTTTCATTAAGTACCTAAAAGATACTCATCTTTGTTTCCTCAACACTTAATGGAATGCTAGGCATATAGGAAATTTTAATCAGTCTTGAATAAATTAATAGATTTATATTTATAAAAAGCACAGTTTATGTATTCCATGTATAATTGGAAGATTTAGAAAAACAATCAGAAGATATGAAAGGAGTAAATGAAGATCTGAAAACTATACAATAAAAATTATTCTGTGTTTATTACCTTCTAAGATACCAAAGTTTCTATTTAGAATCGAAACCAATAATCAAAGGTTAAAACAATAGCAAGAAACTAATCTCTCATGCCTTCCAATGAGTCATATATTTCAAAGTCAAGCACACTGGTTCTATCCTCATAAATCAAAAACATTCCAAGTGATTTATAATATTTAAATGATGCATATTTTCCTTGGATATGAGTAAAATATCCACACACTTTCTCTAGTTTCTTGGTGAAAGAAAAACTTATACATATTTACTGTCATCAAAGCTCTGATGAATGTACCTTGAGAGGCAAAGAATAAGCAGATTTTTGTGTTTGTTTTCAACCTAAGTATAATGGCACAAGTGTAAAATGTCAAAAATTTATCATCATGTCCCCTTTCCCCACCCCTGGAAGTCACCATTCTACTTTTTTTTTTCCCTTTCTTTCCTTTTTTAATATCTATTTTTCTCCTTCTATCAGACCTCTGGTAACTCTCAGACCCACATTACTATGAACTCAGTTTCTTCTGCTGTTTTGGTTTTAGTTTTATTGAGAAATAGTTGGCACACATGACTATATAAGTTCAAGGCTTGCAGCCGGTTGGTTTGATTTATACACATAGAGTAATGATTAGCACATGTTCAGCTAACTTCCATCATTTAATATAGATACAACAAAAAGAAAAGAAAGGAGATACACACAGAATTTTTAGATTCTTAGGATTTATTGTCTTAGTAACTTTCCTACATATCATACATCAGTGTTAGCTATAGTCAACATATTGTACATTACCTCCCAGGTGCCTATTTACCTTATAGCTGAATGTATGTACCTTTTGACCACCTTCTCCAGTTCTCCCCCTCTCCTCCCTCTGCCTCTGGTAACCACCAGTCTGGTCTCTTTTTGTACGAGTCTGGTGTTCTTGTTTTGTTTGGTTTTGGGTTTTTTAGATTCCACATGTAAGTGAGATAATACAGTATTTTTCTGTCCATATCTGGATTATTTCACTTAGTATAACATCCTCCAGTTTCATCCATGTTGTTGCAAATGAATCTGGAGATGAATGATGGTGATGTTTGGACAATAATATGAATATCCTTAATACCACTAAACTAACTACACTTCTAAAAACAGTTAAGATAGTTTTATTTTATGTATGTTTTGCCACAATAAGTTAATTTAAAAAATTTTTAGAGAAACGGTCTTCATGTGAAGGTGAGTGAGTTTTCTCACTTCACATTGGGCTATAAAATCTGAGAACTGCATTTTTCACAAGGTGAGAACTTGGTGATTTAAGAAAAGTGTTTTGTTGGCTAAAGTTTGGGGATTGTTCTTATGGGAGAAACCTGCCAACCGACATTCTGATGCTTTCCTACTCAGAGATTAACCCCACGGAAGGTTGTCAGGAAGTCATGTAATTGCTCTTGTTGGAGCAGAAGCCTAAGAGTTTTAAGTACTGTGTTTGTCTTAAGGAACAGAACTGAGTCTGCCTGTTCTTCCACCCTCAAGCTTTATTCTGTCTCCTCTCCTTCAACCAAAGTGCTCTAACCCCACAGTGAATCTGAGTCTCCCTGCTACTTCCCCTTCCAACAATACACACAGTCCTCTTCCCACCAGAGGAGAAAAAGCTGCTCTGGTGTCTTAAAGGAGTAACACAATGTCAGAAAAATGAGACAAGATTCTTAGATTCTTGAAAAGGCTCAGAACCATGACCTTGGAAAGACAAGCCATCCCTCCTCTACTCTACTCTGTACCCACCTTATGAGGACTCCATTTCCCATTCGGCACCTGCTCTATAAGTCATGCTGACCTTAACACAAATGCTTTTTATTTCTTTTTTTGGTTTTTTTTTTTTTTTGGCCTTGCCTTGTGGCATGTGGTATCTTAGTTCCCTGATCAGGGATGGAACCCATGGTCCTTGCCTTTGAAGCGAGGAATCTTAACCATCGGACCACTGGGGAAATCCCAAAACAAATACTTATATGTATATATTTCCTTTTGCTTTGCAAGGCTCATGTAGTCCCATTTAAGCACAGCAAAATTTGAGGTACATTTAACTTTTGTTTACAGATGGTAAAACTAAGCAGACAGACTTGCTTTCTAACTCAGTGTCTGTTTTAAATTGCCAGCAATGTGTCCCCACAGGCCGCTCTCTTTAGTTCACTAAGCCTCAGTATTCTTTCTGTGAAACAGGGCTCCTGATCATCTCCTAGACTGACGCAGCAGCTACAGATGTGTGTAAAACACTGGATGCTGTGCCTGACACAGAGTAAGCACCCAATCAATGACAATTATCCTCATTAGAGCCTTATTGTTACTATAATTATGATTATCTCATGGGATGCTAACACAGATCATTTCCAAACCCGAGATTCTTTCCTCTATCACAGCGCCCTAGGCTCGCACAATCCTGCAATCCACCCCAGTGCAAATGGAAGACTCAGTCTCAAAGCACCGTGTCCCCTCTCTCTGCTTTCAGAGGAATAGTACACATGGAGAGACGCTGTGGAAAGATGTGAAAATATGAAGAATTCTAAGACACGAGTCACAAAGAGTCGGACCCGACTGAGCGACTAAGCATAGCACAGCCAAGACATGAGCACAGTCCTAAAAAAACCTCAGTCAAGTAAAGAAATCCAATGTTATGTAATACTAAGATGACACAAAGAACGAACTCCTGTGAACTTAAGTAACCTTTGTGCTCAGTGCTTAAGGCTTAGTTGCTCAGTCGTGTCCCACTCTTTGCCACCCCATGGACTGTAAAGACAGTTTGGGGTGGGAGGAAGACAAAACATGAATGAGGAAATGAATGGCTTTAGTGCAGAAATCTTTGCTGTGCTTCTCCTTGTCCCCACCCTCTTCACACTCCCCTCCTCCACCCGCCCCAGCCTTCGGTCACTTTACTTTAAAAAAAAAAAAAAAAAACAGTTGGTTTTGTTTAAAAATACACTGTCAGATGAGACTTCCCTTTTGACAGTTAAAAGGAAACATGTTCATTCTTTTCACGTGCTGAACAGGCTCTTGAGAAAAAAAAAAAAAAAATTTGAGAGTGAGCAGTTTGGGAACCCTGTTTCAAGAGGATTTGTCTGCATATTTGTGAAATGAGATGGCAAGCGTCGATCCTAAGAGCATTTTGATGACCTAAATCTCCTAAATTCTGTCTCATGGCAATTCCCTGTCATTTGCAGTCTTTCACCAGCTTTCTCGGTGTGCCTGGGGGAGATGAGAGAAGAGAAATATGGATAAAAAGGCTTCACTTTTTTTTCAGTCTATTTCTGCCCACAGAAGGTGTCCCCCTTGTGGCAACAGCAAAGGCTAGTCTAGCATTTCATCTAATCTTCTGATACTTCACTCGTGTACACCTTTGTGTACTCTCTCTCCATCCTTTTAATAGCTCTTGCTTCTAAACAAAGGTTTACTTAAAGACTCATTCCCACCTGAAAGTTAATGCTAAACTCAAAGCCAGATATGCAGTCAGCTGGCTCTAAACTCCTTAACCTCATTTATTGTAACTGTTATTTTGAACTTCCCCTTCCTTAGCACTGATTGTATTGTTTTTCCATGAAGTTGTATCAGAGATTAAGATGGTGTTATCTATCCATTAAAAGTTGACTTACTGGAGCATGAAAAAGTGCTTAAGCACCGCGTCTGTTTCAATGTGATAGCCGACCATTAAGCTTTCTCAATTATGAAACTCAGCCCTTGCCTTTTTAGCAGCGATGGGAAAACTGGTCTGAGTCAACATGGACTGCAAAGAGCTACTCTCACTTCTATTACTCTCTCCTTGGACTCAGAGTAAACACTCAAGTGGTAAGAACTGAGAGTTTTGCTTCTTTTTTTAGGAAGTATCTCAGTTGAACCACTGGCTGTCTGTCTTGAGTAGTGATTAAGAATTGACTGTTTTTTCTTCAGCCTACTGTATCAATATATCCTGTTATCTTCTCCCAAACTGCAGGAATAGGGAAGGTTTATATGCTGCTTTATTCAAGCAAAATGAAAGGTTATTAAGAGCTCTGAGACATTAGTTTTATAAAGGAAATTCAAACTAGACTCTATTGTAATTGGAGAATTTAAAAAAGTAGAGAAATGTGAAAAATTCCTCTCAATCAGCCATCTCCTATAACTAAAGTAATCTCTGAGATACTTAGGCAAAATGTACATTATGAATCTAAAGAGTTGGAAACTGTCAGATATTAAGGAGAGAATCTGAGTAGTGCAAATCAGTATTTAGTTGTATGGATGCCTACATCTTGTGTATTTTGTCTCTAATACTACCTCCTCAAGAAATCCTGATAGCACATGATTTTTCACCATTGACAATTTTGTGAATTTCCTACATGCAATACATGCTATTTATGTTATAACTGAAAAAGAAACTGAATATTTCAACAGTACTTTTTAAAATGCATACCACCTTCTTTCCCAAAATAGCGTATGCAACTTCCATTGAAGCTTTTATATACAATAGACTAGGGTAATAGCCACAGAAAACCTCATTCATATGGCATCCTTGGGCATAATTCCCATTTTCTGCATATTCTTTAAAACTTTTATTCATCCGTATGTTATCTTCTATGCTTTCCCAAAAAATGTGACAATTTTTTAAAAAATCAAACAGAATTTTTTGTTAGAGACAGAGATATATCTCGTCATCTAATGGTAGAATTAGGTTTCATGGGACATGATCTGATTAAAAATCCAGATCCAAGGACATGCTAAAATAAATTCTACCATATTTGATACTCACACTGAAGCAGAAGATATCAGTACTTTCTTTTGCCATCTTTATTATTTTCTCTTGTCTCAGGATTGTGTTTTTCTGGAAGGTATTATTTGAGTAAATTTGTTGACCATTTGTTTGAGAATCCATAGCATAAACTATTGTATTGTTTAGTATCACCAGCTTGTCAAGGTGGAGAAGGTGGAGCAGACATTTATATGACTCCAAAGCAACGGTTGATTGGTTCATTATCATTGACATTTGTGAAGGGAAATGAATTGGTAAAATATAACTGTGCCTCCACTAATTACTGGGCTATTCATTTTTTTCTGTGGCAATGGTCACAGTCTAATGAAACTAGTGTGTTTATCATTCCTTGTTATCTTAGGACAAACTGCCAATGAGCTAATATTGAATCTTGGTATCTTTATGAAGTTCATATGAGGCAAATTCCCACTGTTCGAAACACTAAATTGACCATCTGGGGAATACAATGTTACTTTGGCTACCACATTTTAAAGAATTAATCAGAGTTAATCAGAAAGGTAAAACATCTGATCAGAACTGTAATGATAAGCAGGTGAAAGAGCCATGGATGTTTACATTTATTTGAGAAGGTGTAAGAGCTTCCTGCCAGTAAAGAAAGGTCCATCATACAGAAGTTGAGAGTTTTGTGTAGAGTATGATACCACCATCCAGGAGAGTCCTGAATAACACAAAGAAGCTTCCAGTAGTTTAACAGGTGCAGCCAAGCATTGGGCTTCCTTGAGAAGAAGCGAGTCTCTTTAGGGTGATTACAAGTGTTCAACAAGCATCAGATAACTAATTCTGAGATGTGTTACTGAAGAAAATAATTTATTACCAAAGAATTTGGACTGTATAACCTCTAAGAGCACTTTCAAGTCAAATAATTTAGAATGATTTGATTAGAGGGAAGATACCAAGTTAACAAAGAAATGCAAAATTCAGAAGATATGTTAATCTTCACACATAAGTGAAAACAAATACTTATTGAATAAATAAAGGAAAAGTATTCTGAAGAACCTTGAAGCATGAAATTGGCACTTTCAGATGAGGTAGAAGACCATGAAAAATTGGTAGGTCAACCAAGAAAAAAATGACCCCAAATCAAACTATGACTATTTTTTCATTTGCAGTTAAGGGGAGCACAAAAGAGGTTCTAAACGATTATTGTTGAATTCATTCATTCATGTAGTCATTTATTGCACCTCAGATAAGCCAGGCAACATGCTAGTGTACCTACTTTGTGTACCTGCTATGCTAGATGCTTAAGAATCTACCTGCAGTACAGAAAGCAAAGAAGAACTAGAGAGCCTCTTGGTGAAAGTGAAAGAGGAGAGTGAAAAAGCTGACTTAAAACTCAACATTCAAAAAACTAAGGTCATAGCATCTGGTCCCATCACTTCATAACAAACAGAAGGGGAAAAAGTGGAAACAGTGGCAGATATTACTGAACCGAACTGAACTGAACCTTCAGTGCAGGAGACCCAGGTTTGATCCATGTGTTGGGAAGATCTCCTAGAGAAGGGAATGGCATCTCACTCCAGTATTCTCGCCTGGGAAATCCCATGGACAGAGGAGCCTGGTGGGCTACAGTCCATGGGGTCACAGAGTTGGATACAACTGAGTGACTAAGGCTTTACAGTAAGGATACATGTCCAGTGTGAAAAAATTACATCTTGGAAAATTTGGGTTGATTATTAATAAAACATTCTTAAAGATCCCTTCCACCTCTAAAGCTAGATATCTATGAGACAATCAAAAATGCAACTAGTTAGGATAAATATGGAAAATGTTTAACTGTGAATCATTAACATTAAAATTACAAATAATAGTTATTGTTGCTGTTTAGTTAATAAGTCATTTATGACCCCATGGACTATAGCCCCAGGCTCCTCTGTCCATGGAATTTTCCAGGCAAGAGTACTGGAGTGAGTTGCCATTTCCTTCTCCAGGAGATCTTCCCTACCCAGGTATTGAACCCATGTCTCCTGCATTGGCAGGAGGATTCCTTACTGCTGAGACACCAGGAAGCCTCAATCAATAGAGTACTGAGAGATTTTTAGATTCTATGTCATTCTCTGTAGTATTGATCCCTTAATGGGCTTTCAATAAATAATTATTGAGCAACTGATTCATTCCTAATACTTGAATTAATTTATTTAGAAGAAACAGATTTTCTCTTTTGGGAAAGATTGTGCTTTTTTAGTTTATTTAATTATTAATCCCCCCAAAGCTTTTGTTTTACAATGTGGCTGACTGATGTTTCTTGATTAGTATTGGCTCTTCAAGCATGAATTGGTTAATTTTGCTCCTATGATCCATCATTCACTCCGTCCTTCTACACACTACTTCCTCTTATCCTATAAAAGTGATTCACTTCACACTGTCTACCAGTTTCATCTATATCTCAGATGTTTGCATTTGTGTCACACCCACCAACTGTGCCATTTGTAGAAGAGCAATTTATTTACCATTTATTCATTCAGCAAATACTAAATGCCGGATAAACTCAGTTCATATGTGAGATTTTCTACCAAATAGGGTGGGAAGTTGCCCTATGTAAAATGTCTTCTCTCTATCACTAAAAATTTCAGCACTGATGGATTACTTTGTATTAATACTTCCAGGGAATATCTGAAGTGGTAATTATTCTACAATAGAAAGAGAAACAGTTTTAGCCATTAATAACACAGTTAAAAGTATTACATTTTAAAAGTTTGTTTACTGTGCATTTAATTTTAGTTTTATATTAGAGTGTAGTTGATTGAGGGCTACCAAGGTGGTACAGGGTAAATAATCTGGCTGCCAATGCAGAGACGCAAGAGACTTGGGTTCTATCTCTGGGTTGGAAAGATACCCTGGAGTACAAAACAGCAACCCACTCCAGTATTCCTTCCTGGAGAATTCCATGGACCGAGAAGCCCGGCGGGCTATGGTCCATAGGGTCAGAAAGAGTTGCAACTGAGCACACACACATACACACACACACAGTTGATTTACAATAGTTTATAGTTTCAGATGTACAGCAACGTGATTCAGTTATACATATACATATATCTATTATTAAAAAAAAAATTTTTTTCCATTTGTGTTTTCATTTGATGGGAGAAATCAGAGCAAAATAACAATGAGCCCTGAGATAAAGAGGGGATGATGACCAAGGTGAAGAAGAACATATCACCAGCTTCATTGCTTGCTTACCATCCCCTTATATTTAAAAGTAACTGACCATTTGAACAAACAGGACTAATAGGGAAGGATCATAAAAGCAGCATTATTTTTCCTGGCTCTGTTCTTTTAAACCTAGATACAAGCCTGGACAGCAAGTGGTAAAAGGCAATTGTTAAGTGGAAGTCCTACAATCACTTCAAGACATTAACATGGTCCCAGTTCAGAAAACAGGATATCTGGTCTCATATAATGATCTGTTTAGGTTGATACATTGATACAATGTTGAGTGCTTTCCCTGGGCTCTGTTAAGAATGGCTGCAGGCTGATGACTTGTAGGGTGAGGGCTGGGAAGGAGGGTAGGAAGATGGTTGTTCCCTCCCTGCCTACTGGCTTCCTTACTCCTCCTCCTAGTTTTGCTAACCTAATCAATGTTAGAGTTCTTTAATAGGATGACTTCTCATAGTCGGGCAGGTGTCTGACTTTCTTGGGGATTGTCTTGGATTCTTAAGAGATTCCACCAGAGGATAAATTAAATTATGAATCCCAACGTGAAAGCAGTTGATTGTATTTTCTTGGGCTGGCTCTTCCATCTTCTGCTGTGTCCTTCCCCTCAGGTTCCTTACATACCAGGAGGGGTGACCCTAATGGATAGAAGTTAACGTGACCCAACCCAGCTCTCTTGTCAGTGGCCCACGTCCAGTCCACAAGAAGCACTTAACACATCCTTTGAAAGCTGCCTGTGGTTGTTGACTTAAGTCGCAAAAGTAGACCTCAGCCCTGTATCCCCCCCACCCTGCTAACTCGGCTGATAGTAACTTTGACTCACCTTTGACTTTTTGAACGTATGCCACACATTCTGGGAGCTTCCCAGGTGGTGCTAGAGGTAAGAGACTTGGGTTCCATCCCTGAGTGGGGAAGATCCCCTGGAGGAGGTCCACTCCAGGATTCTTGCTTGGAGATTTCCATGGACAGAGGAGCCTGGCTGGCTATGGTCCATAGGGTCACAAAGAGTCAGGCATGACTGAAGTGACAGCACACTCACATGCTCACATAGTGTCCAAATTCCAGAAAAACACATTTCAAGCTCCCCAGTCCTTCTCACTAGATTTGGATGATGAGGACAGGAGGTGCTGGGAGTTTCTGCTTTTGTGGAATCATCAGGGAAGGCTTCTATGATATGGTTATGCAAAGATAATTTATTGTAAGGATCCTGGGAAGCTCATAGCATCCTTGAGAAGAGTGGAAAAGGAGGTGGGAAGCATGGGTAGGAACAAGGGAAGAGTGGATAGCGAGACTCGACTCATGCCAATTCATCACAATCGTCCTGGGTGCCAAGCTGGCCTCACCCCTCTTCCTTCCAAAGGGCACTCATCACTGCTATACCTGGAAATTGGATGTTGCTGCCGCTCCCACCACTCCAGAATGGATGCTCCACTGTTTTTCTCCATTGAGAGGCAGAGCCAGGTGCCTCTGGCTGATGGCAGGTTATGTGCCCATATTCTTGGTGCCTAGTGGCTGGAGGCAAGTATCTAGACTCTTCAATATCTATGGCGTAGAGCAAGCTGTGCCTTAACATTCATTGGCCAAATAATAATTACTGAACACCTATGATCCGCCAGGCTCAATTATGCATAAGACTCTGGGGTTGAGCAAGGCAGTAAGATATTGTCCCTCCTCTCATTGAGCTTCCCTTCTAGAGGAAGGTATGGAATAATGTTAATAAGTGATGCAGGGAGCCCTTTATTCAGGAGAGCTTCCCTTTTGGGGAACCAGAACACTTCCTCATGCCTCCATGTTCAGATCCACACTACAGGAAGACAAAATTCCTTTACTCCATATATCTCTTCATCTGGCTGTTGATTCATATTCTTTAATATCTTTTTACAATAAGTAGGTAATCTAGTGAGAAAGAAAGTAATGCAGGGGAAAATAAATCCTGATAGAAGACTGCAGAAGGCAGAAGATGTTACCCAAACATGTAAGGTAGAGAATTTCCAAAAAGCGAAGTAAGAGTATCAAATACTGAAAGCAAAAATCACCCAAGAAATATCTACCCTAGGGATCTAATTTAGTAAGGTGTCTAAGAAGTCATTTAAACAAAATTCCAAAGGAAAATCTCTGACACTAATTTGACTAGTAGCAGTCCAACTGGAACAATAATCATATTTTCTCCAAAAGTGACAGTTTGTGAGGACTAATTTTATTTGGATGAATAACAATAATGCATTTTTGAAAAATGTAGTCATATAATGTTAGTTACATTTATGTCTGCTTTATACAATGAAATATTTTTAACAGAACAGTGACTGGAATGAGCAGTCAAAATAGCAGCTTTTATTTGTTAGCGTTAAATTTAGCAGCAAATGACAGAAACCAAAAAATACATGTTTCTTACAAAAGAGAGTGATCTGTCTCTCTCTAATGGACATATTCTGGAAATAAACAATTCAGGGCTGATAGAGTGGCTTTGTGATCTCTAGGACTCCTTCTAGTTTGATGCTTTGCCCACCCTTATTTGCTGTCACAAGGATCATCACGCTGCTCAAATTCCAGTCCTCTGTCTGCATTCAAACCAGCAGAAAGGAGAAAGGGGAAGAGAAAGAGACAAAGAGAGCATGTTAGCTGACTTTTAAGAGGTTTTCTGGAAGTTGTCACATGACAATTGTTTCCATCTCATCAGGCAGAACTTAATCATGTGGCCACACTTTACTGCAAAGTAGACTTTATTCTAAGTGTTTAAAGTTGAGGCATCTGTTACTAACTGAATATTAGATTAGAAGATAAGCAGTCTCTGTCAGCTTGCTTTTTCTTTGTTTTGGTTTGGTTTTTATTTAATGGAGCTATTCTTTTGTGGCAATTAGTTTTCTGTTTTCTCTCTTCTCTGAATACTGAAGCTTCCCACAGAATTTCTCATGTTCCTTATACATTTTAGACTATCATACACCCTCCCATGCTAACCCACCTTTGATTTATGAGGTTGTAAGATTCTGGGGGTTAGAGATGTAACTTCTCATACTTTTCATCACTCCAAGTCTTCATCAATTATTTATTTCTCAATATATACTTTGTGATGGTATATTTTTAAATTTAGATTTTAAAATATGAAGATATTTAAGTCAATAGAATAACCTAATAGTTGCTAAGAATGCATAAATATTTGACTAATGTATATTTTCATTTATCGTCATCGTCACTTTAGCTCATCTAGAGTGTAACTATGGTGTCTCTAACTCAAATAAGGAGAAGCATTGTCTCTATGGTTTTCAGAAAACAGGAAATATCAATAAGAGGCATGATGTTGTCTATTGTCATAGTAAAGGAACCAAGTCTCTGGAGGCAAGCTGTCTGGATTCAAACCCCAGCTCTGCCACTTACTGTGTGACCACAGCAAGTTACTTAACGTTTCTGTTCCTCAGTTTTTTTGATTGTCTGAAATGGAGACAATAACAAGGATGAATTGTCATGGTAGTACTCAGAAGTGGATGGTGAAGCTGAGGTAGCTTCTGCCCAGAGACCCTCATATTCAGGGTTCCCCTCCCAGTTCCTGGGAGAGGTCCTGGCAATACGTTCATATGATTAGTTGCTTTGGCAAGATTTACAAAAGTAAGATTTTTATTTTTTAAGTAGACTCCCAAACTGTGTAAGAGTCAGTCCTTATAGAACTTGAAGTCTCTCCTGGCAGTTTTGCATTGAATTGGGAACCATAAACGACCCTAAGGCTGGGTGAATCCTTGGATGACACAGCCTTCAGACACTGGTGCTCCAAGCCAACTGAATCAGAGACTAGTGGGACCTTGTTTTAAAAAGTACAGGAACTTGGAAACTACACCTTCAGAAAGAGAACTTTTAGAGATAGATCCTACAAATCTGCATTTTAATCAAGTTTTCAAGTGATTCTAAAGTGCGTTAAAGTTTGAAACACTAATGTAATACCTCCTCCAACTTTGAAGTTCTTCAACTATGCAACCCTGGTTCTGGAATCTCCAACCTAAAGACTGTGGAAGAACCAGAAACCTAGCCCCCTCAGTCAGAATTTGCCCAAGGCAAGGAATGCTTTGATTTTTTTTTTTTTTTTCAGAGTTTTGCTGTTGTTGTTTGGCCAAGTTAGGTGGCATGTGGGATCTTAGTTCCTGGACCAAAGATCGAACCCATGCCCCCTACATTGGGAGTGTGGAGTCTTAACCACTGGACTGTCAGGGGAGTCCAGGAATGTTCTGAATTATAAGAGAGACAGAAAGAAATAGAGCTGGAGGAGTTGCGGGCCCACATTTCAGATAAAGAAACAACTTGTCTGAAAGGGTTAAGACTTCTGAGCCATTTGTTTTCCATCAGTGTATCTTCAAGAATAAATCAATTATTCCATTTCCTCCCCGACCCATGAGTCCAGTGATAAAGATTATGATAGTTCTCTTCAGTATGAGATTTTATTAGCTCAAATGAAGCTGTGTTGTTTTTTTATGGACAGACAAGAGGAATCTAAGAGTGATTGGCTGCTACTCTTTTCCAGACAAACTGCTAGATGTTCTACAAATGTTATCTCCTTGAATTGTTATAACAATCCAACAAGAAAGGTGCTATTCCTATTTTATGAATGAGAAAACTAAAGTACAAACAGGTTAAATAATCTTGGGTAAAATGACACAGCCAACATGTGGCAGGGATTTAAGTCCAGGTATGGCTGAATTCATTGCCTGTTTTGACACTCCACCCCCTCAACAGCGTGGTGTTTACACATAAACATGACACTCATTTGCATGTGAGGTGACATTCAGAGCTTAAACCTTGAAAAGATATGATACAACATGCCACAGAACCAATTACTTGCCCTCTTTTCTATCTCCCTTCCCTTGTGGTTCAAATGGTAAGGAATCTGCCTACAATGCTGGAGACCTGCGTTCAATCCCTGGGTCAGGAAGATCCCCTGGAGGAGGACATGGCAACCCACTCCAGTATTCTTGTCTGGAGAATCCCATGGACTGAGGAACCTGGCAGGCTACAGCCCATGGGGTTGCAAAGAGTTGGACACAACTAAGCGACTAACACTTTCTTTCACTATATCCCTTACTCCTCCCCATGTTAACTCATGAGCTTTAAAATACTAAATGTCTGTGCACATATGCAAATGCAAACACAAGAATATTTGCTTCCTTTCAGAAAATGACTCAATCAGTGAATGATGTCCTGCCTTTGTTTTTTTTCTTTGCTATAGTTGTATCTAAGGGCAAAGATATGCACTCCTCTTTTCTCTTCCTACATTAAAGGATGTCGCAGTAGTTAAAGGTTATGGTTGTGATCTTCTGCATTTTTAGGCATTCGCGTTTAAATATCATTGATGAAGTTATAGACAGAGATCTGTTTAAAATATTAAGATTAGATGGTGGATAGGTGGTCTCATGGGCGCCACACAACATCTGAGTCTTCATCTCTGAGTATGTTTTGAGCTCCTTCATTGTGTGTTAGTCATTCAGCCGTGTCTGACTCTTGTGACCCCATGGACCGTAGCCCTCCAGGCTTCTCTGTCCATGGCATTCTCCAGACAAGAATACTGGAGTGGATTGCCATTCCCTTCTCCAGGGGATCTTCCTGACCCAGGGATCAAACCTGGGTCTCCTGCATTCAGGACAGATTCTTAACCATCCGAGCCACCAGGGAAGTCCTGAGTTCATCATTTCCTGATGAGTTATGACGTGAGCAGAGAGGTGTTTTTAGAATAGTTGGTGCACCAGCACAACTTGAATGTTTATGTGCCTGAAATCCTTTCACCCTAACAAGCCTTGTTGGTTAGGATTCAATTAATACACTCAACCTCTTTCATCTAAGCAAGGTTAGGGCAGCCTAAGCTTTGGAGGCAAAAGGTGGTCGCTTGGGAAAGAAAGCAACTTTTGATTTCCTCTTTCAAGATTTCATGTGGTTTTTGCTGTAAAGGACAATGTTTGTGGCCTATTTCCAGGCACCAGAGAAAATCAGAATTACAATTTGAAAAAAAAAAAAAAAAGACAAGAAAAGGATTCTGCTTTTGCATTCTGGCCTTTCCTTATCCTGTTTTCCCCCATTCCTCAGTAAAATCAAGTCTCTCTGGAAACCTTATCTCAGTCCATTTTCATAGCTACATCAACAGATCCTGGCGTCAGGAAGAAATTGCCCGGTGCATTAATTACCGGTACATGGGTGGGGGCCAGAGCTTAGCAGCTGCCCAACTACGAAATGGACCACTCTAAGGAGATAAACAATGAAGGGAGGTGTAATAGGCTTGTGTTTCTCTCCCAGTATTAATGATTTTAAAAGTGTTTTTCCCCAAACCAGAAGTATTAGGATGTCAAAGCACCTTGCCATCAAAACCGAAATGGAAACTCTCATTTATTGTTAGTATTTTAGCAGTGATTTTCCCCAGATACAAATAAAACTAGTGTTATAAGAGATAACATGAAAACCCTACTTATTACCCTGAGATATTTTATTTTTTTTAACCTAGACGAGAAATGTCTGTGTGTCCTTTTCTGTATCTGTCCTTTATGTAGGAAGTAGTCATCACTGTTATCTCTAGATCAGGCTACATTGAGGAAAAAAGTGGTTATTATTCACAAGTAAAAAGAGTAAATTTCACAAATTACCAAAGGATGAGGAAATCTGCCACTTTAAGCTCCCAGTTCTCCCAGGGGCAAACACTGCTATCATTGCTTCTATGTCTGTCTAAATAAATTCTTCACATATACATGTGTTCTTTATCTTGAAATTCATTTTGCGTATTTGCTGGTCTGCTAATGAAACAAGCAAGACCCTATGGGGCACCTAGGTACAAATCCTTTCTGTGTCCCTTGTTTCTTGTTTGTAGGAGAAAGGCTTCATTCAGCAAAAAAAAAAAATAATAATAAAAGTGGCCAGGTGGAAGATCTTTATGAGTTTAAAGAACATTTATGAATTCCCTAAGCCCAAGAAAATTTGTGATCAGAAGACAAATAGCATATCAAGAATTTGAGGTTCAGGTTCTAGTGGGACAACAAATTCACTGGGACCATGTGATATAACATAAAATAATTGGACAAAAAAAGTACTTTTAAATATATGAGTTAAAATCACATACAAAATACCAATTATGGCATCTTCTGAAGGTTTATCTTTGAAAGATGCTGATTTAGATTGAATTTCTACCAAAAATGAGATGATGAATTCAGTCAAATGTATTTTAGATGTTTATTCAATAACAATCTACACATTTGTACTTTCTGAATTACTGGCCTGAATTAATGAAGATTGAAAGTTTTCCTAATGTTTAAAATTAGTTGGTTGGTAATAAAATGCAATATCCCTAATATAAATTTCCTTTAAGAAAGTCCATCAAAGAACAGATTTGTGGTTGCCAAGGGGGAGGGCTGGTAGAGGAGAAATGAGCTGGGAGCTTGGGATTACCAGGTGTAAGTTATCATATATAGAAAAAAACAAGGTCTTACTGTATAACACAGGGAACTATATTCAATATCTTATGATAGACCATAATGGAAAAGAATATTAAAATATATATATACATACATATATATAAAAAATGGAATCACTTTGCAGTATAGCAGAAATTACCACAACATTGTAAACCAACTATACTTCAATTTAAAAATGCTTTAAAAGTCCATCAAAGTATAAAGTCATATTGAGATTCTATTATTTCTGAGATCCTTTGAAACCCATCCAACCCAGGTCTCCTGCATTGCAGGTGGATACTGTACCATCTGAACCACCAGGGAAGCCTGAAACCCATCAGAGACTCATTTTTTTTCAAGAGAGAGAGAAACGCACACTAAATGTACAGGGGAATTAGTCAAGGAAAAGAATAAACTACCTTAGTTTTTCACTACCCAAACAAAACCATAGACTTTTAAATGAATGATATCAATACATTTGGTTAACTCGTGTTGCTTTAAATAGTATTTCTTTTTTTTTAATGTTTGGATTTGCTGATACAAAGATGACTGGCTATTGCAATTTGTTGGGATGGTTTAGCCTCTGTAAAGGTCATGTTGAGTTTAGTTAGCCTCAGCATTATGTAAACAGAACATGAAAGATACTTGGTTCAGCCAGCACTCTGCTGATGATGCCTCAAATAATGATTGTCCTTACTGTGACAGGTAGAAGTGCCTTAAACAGGTGGCCTATTTTATTTTTCAGCAAAATGCTACATGTGTGTGCATGCATGTGTGGGTAAAAAACTGTGTGTGTGTGTGTAAACTAATAAAACTGGGAAGGGGAAAGTGCTTCTGTAATCCCCAACCAAGACACAGCTAATTGTGAGAAGGCAGAATTAAGAACATACCATTTAAACAAAATTAATAAACAGGAAAAAAAGGTGTAAAACAACTCTCCAGAAATTGTATCACTGGCTTCTCACAATTTGATGCCAAAATACGTGGCCAAAGGAGGTAGATTAGAATAATAACAATGCCACATTATTTATATACCACCTTCTTCTGAGATGTTCTTAATATATTGATCATCTGGTCTTTACCTGAGCGGCCATCCAAAGAGCTTCTGAAAAGTTCTGGGTCAAACTATTCTGGAAAGTCATTACACCATGGCAAGTCACTCTAACTCGGGGATAGACATTTACTAAGCTTTTTTTTTTGGGGGGGGGGAACCCTTGAAATTTTATTAACCAGTGTCTTTGTATACAGTTCCCACTTTGACCATATCTCCCCCTCCACACACACACACACACACAGATGCACGCACATACACATACACAGTACATAGGCACACATACACACATCTTACTGAAATTCAGTAGTTCAACTCCAGGGCAAATTACTCATGTGGCTTAAGTGTACAGAGCAGAGAAAAATGCAACTAAGTTCATCTTCAGTCAGAGGAAGGAAAACTTTCCAAGTCAACTGACCCCTTTTCTTTCTTCAGCAAAGGGTCAAGAGTCCTTTGCATTTGGAGGGTGCCTAAAAATTGAGGGATCATTTCTAAAGTACTATTTAAGTGGCAAGAAGTTATCCTCTTTTTAATAATGTGGGACAAAGAAATATTGACGGAACTGGGGGAAAAGAGAAGGTGGATCATTTTACCAATAAATAACCTGAAGCAAAGTGGATTGGACTGATTTACTTGCATGCATTATTTCAGAGGGTTCTAAGAATAGGGAACTACTGATACATAACCTCAGCTTTCAGTCAAGGACTGTATCATAGGGTCTTCTGTCTTTTAAGATAATAAAAACCTTACATTTTCTTCAGATTCCATTGCAGTTCAGCCTACAAAAAATAAACTAAAAAACTAAAAGTAAATAAACAGTTGAAGAAAGATCATGTTTCCCAAGAAATTCACATATTTATTTAATGAGCTGTCTGTTCACATTTTCAGATAATTACATTGTGTTTTTTAACATTGAATGTTACAAAAAGTGCATGACATTGTTATTGCCAATATTATGTTGGCTATAGATAAAAATGCACCCACAGATTAATTATAACAATATTTTCCAGACCAAAATATCAGAGAAATTAGTCTGGTAATTTTTCTTCATTGATTTACTGTTTCACTCACCCCTTCAAAAATTTAACATGTACTTAATATCAGTAGTAAGCTTCCCTTGTGGCTCAGCTGGTAAAGAATCTGCCTGCAATGTGGGAGACCCAGGTTCGATCCCTGGGTTGGGAAGATCCCCTGGGAAGGGAAAGGCTACCCACTCCAGTATTCTTGCCTGGAGAATTCCCTGGACTGTATAGTCCATGGGGTTGCAAAGAGTCGGACACGACTGAGCAACTTTAACTTTCATTTTTGAGCTTCCTTGATGGCTCGGAAGGTAAAGCGTCTGCCTACAATGTGGGAGACCTGGGTTCATTCCCTGGGTCAGGAAGATCTCCTGGAGAAGGAAATGGCAACCCACTCCAGTATTCTTGCCTGGAAAACCCCATGAATGGAGGAACCTGGTAGGCTACAGTCGATGGGGTCGCAAAGAGTTGGATACGACTGAGTGAGTTTGCTTTCTTTCTTAATACCAGTAGGCATTAGGTTTGTGCTCCAAAGAAAGGAATGAACAAGACAGGCTGTGGAAAGATGATTATATTAGAAAACCTGAAATGGGTGCTCACTATTCTTGGGTGCACAGAAATCAAGGCAATGTTACATCTCCTCTATTCCAGTTACCTTCCCTGAGAAAAAAGAAATGTGTATTTCCCATGAGATACTCTATTCTTCTTAACACTGTCATACCATCAGGACAGAAGTTCTCAGTGGACAGAAATGCATACATTGTCACCCAAGTGTGTGTCCCACCTCACTTTTTGGAGATTCATTCATAGGTTTAGAAAAATTAAAGTCCTTTGTCTATAGGAGGTAAGCATTAAACTTCATTAAAGGAATGATTGGATTATCTAGTCTAAGGATGGTTAAGAAATTTCCTTCATTTCACATCTGAACTCCATAATTGGCTATCATAGCTTCTTAGGAGACCTTCAGTTCAGTTCAGTCACTCAGTCGTGTCTGATCTTTGTGACCCCGTGGACTGCAATACGCCAGACTTCCCTGTCCATCATCAACTCTGAGCTTCCTCAAACTCACGTCCATCGAGTAGGTGATGCCATCCAATCATCTCATTCTCTGTCATCCCCATTTCCTCCTGCCTTCAAACTTTCCCAGCATCAGGGTCATTTCAAATGAGTCAGTTCTTCGCATCAGATGGCCAAAGGACTTCAGCATCAGTCCTTCCAATGAATATTCAGGACTTATTTCCTTTAGAAATGACTGGTTTGATCTCCTTGCTGTCCAAGGGACTCTCAAGAGCCTTCTCCAACACTACAGTTCAAAAGCATCAGCTCTTCAGCACTCAGCTTTCTTTATATTCCAACTCTCACATCCATACATGACTACTGGAAAAACCATAACTTTGACTAGATGGACTTTAGTCGGCAAAGTAATGTCTCTGCTTTTTAATATGCTGTCTAGGTTGGTCATAACTTTCCTTTCAAGGAGCAATCGTCTTTCAATTTCATGGCTGCAAACACCATCTGCAGTGATTTTGGAGCCCAAGAAAATAAAGTCTGTCACGGTTTCATTTCTTTCTCCATCTATTTGCCATGAAGTGATGGGACCAAATGCCATGATCTTAGTTTTTTGAATGCTGAATTTTAAGCCAGATTTTTCACTCTCCTTTTCATGTTCATTAAGAGGCTCTTTAGTTCCTCTTCACTTTCTGCCATAATGGTGGTGTCATCTGCGTATCTGAGGTTATTGATATTTTTCCTGGCAATCTTGATTCCAACTTGTGCTTCATCCATCCCAGCATTTCACATGATGTATTCTGCATATAAGTTAAATAAGCAGGGTGACAATATATAGACTTTTGTGTAGATAAAACTCTCCATGAGTTAAGGTCTTATGTTCAAGCCTCAGAATTCATGGCAGGGATCTAAAACCTAAAGCCCCACCTAAATTGCCACAACCAGTTTTGACACCTCAATTAAAATGTCAAGGTTGGATTGGGATGGCCTATGCAACCCTTTATTTCTCATCACTTTTCCACATTCATTAAGCATTCTAAACAAACCAAACTTCATTGCACATCACAGGAGGTAAGTTGATGTCTTATGTATTGTGGTTTTGCCTGTCACTGTGTCTCCCCACGAGCTTTCCTAGAAAACCTCTGATGGTCCTTTAAGACTCAGTGGCACCATCAACTCCTGAAAGCCCTATTTGATATTCTTCTCGTCATTTCCTTCCTCTCTGTGCAGAGTGGGCACCCTCTTCTCTCTACATGGCATACACTCAGATCATACCTCCATTCTGCATTTGCTTGCTTGCCCATCTGTCTTTCCCCACCCCACCCCCACACCTCCTCCATGTCAAGCTGGAAGCTTCTGTAAGGCAAAGAATTCTTTTAATAATTTTATTTATTTATTTATGGCTGTCCTGGGTCTTCATTGCTGCATGGCCTTTTCTCTAGCTGCAGAGAGCGGGAGCTATTCTTTGTTGTAACCGGCAGTCTTCTCATTGTGATGGCTTCTCTTGTTGGAGGGCACCGACCTCTAGGGGGCATAGGCTTCAGTAACTGTGGTTGCCAGCCTCTAGAGTACAGGCTTGCTAGTTGTGGCACAGGGGCTTAGGTGCTCCACGGCATGTGGGGTCTTCCCAGATCAAGGATCCTCAAACTCGTGTCTCCTGCATAGACAGGCAGATTCTTTACCACTGAGCCATCAGAGAAGCCCCAAGGCAAAGTTTTTATTTATTCACTTCTGCCTCTTCACAGACCTAGTTAGGAGAACTATAGTAAAATTCATAGGGTATATGATTGGATTACAAAACAAAGGAAACCAGCATTCCCATGAAAGCTGAGAACTCACTTTCCCTTACCTTCTACCCTTGCATACTAAGAGCTGGATGCCCGGGTGGCCACTAAATCTGCAGTGTTTCTGGGAATTTCCAGTCCTCAGGAACCTCACCATTTTCCCAGTTTGCCTGGAGGGGGTTCCCTACCCTCAGAGAAAAACATCAGCGGTGGTGTAAAGCATTCTCACGGTGTGACAGCCACTCTTTCTGAGTCTGATAGCAGAACCTCAGAACCATTCCTTATGCTGTCATTTTTTCTTTATGTCATTAACTTCCCACCAGGCTCTGAGGCCTCAGGGGTGACCTATGTGAATTCGTCCTGAACCACAATGTACTCCCTACATCATTTATGCCTCACCTCCTTCTAATGACTGCTTTTCTTCACTCATCTGACAACTCCTGCCTTAAAACATACATTTCCCAGCCTGACCCTCACTTTACTTCCCTGTGTAGACTATGGTCCAAAGCCCCACCCTTGCTCTTTCATTGGCACTGAAAATCCACAGTAATGGACAGCCCAGGACACCAGTATCACCTACCTCTCCTTTCCGCTGATCCAGCGCCTAGTACATTCTTTTATCACTGTGCTTAGAAAATAACATTTTTTATTGAATAATTATAGCTAGTAGAGTTTTGCTATATGACCACACAGTAATGTCTAATTCTAGAAGAACCAGAATAGGAGGTATTATGCTTAACCCTATAAGATGCTCAGTGTAATTAGTTTTTCCTTAATGATCCACAAGGCTTTGGGGACCACATGTTAATTTAAGGACATCATTATGAACATCAATTATTTTCCCATAAATATGAAAAATATTCAGTGAGTACAATGGTCCCAGAAAATAACTACTGTGCAATTATCTTGCTGGTTTTTTTGTGAGTTTTGGGGTTGAATACAACAAACCAATTTGTTTTGAGTTGATAAATATGGGGCTTGTTCATTAGCAAATTTCTTTGTAAATTGTCAGGAGGGATGAGCTTTGAGCAGTTCCAAGGTGACTCCTGGTCTGTGACATCTAAAGCCTGCTGTGGCACAGGGTAGGGGCAGTCTAGAAAGTGGGAAAGACCAAAATAAAGGCAGAATAACTCAAGGTGATGTCTTAGGTGCAGAATCCAGAAATGGCAAAGCCCCTGTTTTTCTAAATGTTGGTATCTCTTGGCTCCCAGGACATCACAGTCCCTTTGTTGTCCTCCTAAGTCAGTGACTGTTCTAATTTCCTTCTCTAGGCCCTCCTCTTTTTTTCAATCTTTTAATATAGGAGTGCTGTGGCCTCAGGCTTCAACCCCCTTCTCCTCTTCTTTCTGCTCTCACTTTATTTCACCCAGTGCCATGGATTTAATGAACATACATATGCCAATAATGCTCAAATTTTCAATCTTAGGCGACAATACTGAGTTCCAGACTTACAAACTCAACTGAGAGATTCACATCCCTACTTGAATATCTAGTAGGCATGGCAAACTTAATACATTCCAAATAAAAGTTTTCATTTCTAGCCCCTGGATTCCCTACCTTAGTAAACTGCAGCTATGTTTACCCACTTGCTCAATAGAAAAATTTACTCACCCCTGTTTACTTTCTTTCTCCTTTAACCCACTTTTGATCCATCAGCTAACCCTGTTGTCTCCACCATCTAAATAGTTCCATAATTGGACCACTGTCCTCCTCCTCTTAACATCCTAATGAAAACCACCAGCACCCATCTCCCCACAGTCTCCTTGCTTCCATCATGTCCCCAGGCTGATTCTCCCCTTTTGCTCTTGGGGGGAACCTCTTAAAACAGGATACTCTTCTACCCAAAACCTTCCAGTCACCTCTAGCACTCTTAGAATAAACTGTAACAACTTGTCATGGTCTTCCTCTCCTTTCCTCTATCTCTAGAACTTGTTCTTTTGGTTCCAGCCACTCTGGAACCAAAGTTTGCATCTGTTTTCTCAGATGCAAATAAGCCAAGTTTCTTCTGACCTCAGGGAATCAACATTTTCTATGACCTCTGCCAAGACTGCTTTTTTTTTTTCCCCTTAGAAATTGCCTTCTCTGTCACCTTATTCAGGCCTCTGGGCAAATGCTACCTCCTGAGGGGTCCTTCCCTGACCACCTTACCTAAACTCCTTCTTTGTCATTCTCTAGCCCATAACTCAGAGAAGGCAATGGCAACCCACTCCAGTACTCTTGCCTGGACAATCCCATGGACGGAGGAGCCTGGTAGGCTGCAGCCCATGGGGTCACTAAGAGTTGGACACGACTGAGTGTCTTCACTTTCACTTTTCGCTTTCATGCATTGGAGAAGGAAATGGCAACCCACTCCAGTGTTCTTGCCTGGAGAATCCCAGGGATGGCGGAGCCTGGTGGGCTGCTGTCTCCAGGGTCGCACGGAGTCGGACACCACTGAAGCGACATAGCAGCAGCAGTAGCCCATAACTTGCTTAACTTATTTTCTCAGCCTTATTACTACCTAATGCTACACTATATCTTTGTTTATTTTCACTCTTCCCTAGCTAAAGGCAAGTTCCATAAGGGTAAGACTTATTTCTCTGTCCCTAAATAAATGAATTGGTTCCTGTAGTTATTGAGAATTCAGTCTTTTGGCAAATGCAATCAGGCAAGAGTTTGGACAACAGGACCAGGTAGTCCTGGGACACTGAAACAGAATTTGGCTTTAGGTCTCAGGTCCAGAGTCTAGCTATGTGTGTGAGTACATGTTCAGTCGCTTCATTGTGTCCCCCTCTTTCCGATCCTATGGATGGTAACCTGCCAGGCTCCTCTGCTCATGGGATTCTCCAGGGAAGAATATTGGAATAGGTTGCCATACCCTCCTCCAGGTAATCTTCCCAACCCAGGGTTGGAAGCTGCTTCTCCTGCATTGCAGGCGGATTCTTCACCACTGAGTCAGTGGGGAGTCTCTGTAGGGTCCCTAAGGAAGACCAGTGAAGATAGATTGTTATAAATTGAGTGATAAGAGTAGGGAAAAGTCATGATTTCTGATGCAGAACTTTACACTGTCATAAAAAAGCTCAAAATGTTCTGAAACTAACCTCAAAATGCTTTAATTAACTTGTAAATAATGTTTTTAATTTCTCATTACTTATTTATTCCCATGCTTTGAAATAGAACAAGAGTCCTTAGAGGTAAAACGAATCTGAGAATATGTTAAAGTTGTTAACTATATTTTGAATAGAAAATTGCTTAGACCAGAGAATTTCCCCCAAGCCCCTTAAAAATTCTGAATGCTATGTTTGGGAGGAAAACAGAGCATTTAGGAGAACCTATGGTTTGTAGAATCATCGCAAGGAAGCCCTAAGTTTTATTTTGGTTTCCTTGTAGTCTGTCATTCTAAGACAACAGTTCTCAAAGAGTAATCTTGGGACCCCTGATCATCTCAGAGACTAGTTCAGGAATCCATTAGGTCAGTGCTATTTTCATAATAATATGAAGATGGTGTTAATATTTGCCTTTTCATTCTCATTTTCTCACAAGTGTATATAGCAGTTTTCTAGAGGCTACAGGGTATGTGATATTGCAACAGACTAAATGGAAAAGCAAAGATGAAAATCCAGCTGTCTTCTCTGAAATCAACCTTTAAAAATATTTGCATATATTGGAAACAAGAGCATTCTTCTTGCTGAATATTTTTGTTTTAGAAAATGTATTTAGTTTCTATAAATGTTCATGTTCATGTGTAATGGGTATATTTTATTGAATGAATAAATGTTTAATAAATTATTTTTATGAATGACTAAATGTTTAATAAATTCTTACTTTTAATTTCTAATAAAATAAATATCTATAGATAAAACCCGTATAAGCAAAAGCTCTTTTGGCTTCACTGATTTTTATTTATCTATTTTTTTAAAGATTAATATATGTATTTACTTAGGCTGTGGTGGGTCTTCATTGCTGTGCATGGCCTTTCTCTAGTTGTGATGAGTGGGGGCTACCATTCATTGCGGTGCACGGGCTTCTCCCTGTTGTAGCTTCTCTTGTTTCAGAGCATGGGTATAGGTTCAGTAGTTGTGGTGCTGGGGTTTAGTTTCTCCGCAGCCTGTGGGGCCTTCCCGGAGCAGAAATTGAACCCATGTCCCCTCATTAGCAGGTGATTCTTAACCACTGGATCACCAGAAACCCTCACTAATTTTAAGAGTCTAATGTGGACCACCAGAGAAGGCAGTGGCAACCCACTCCAGGACTCCTGCCTGGACAATCCCGTGGACGGAGGAGCCTGGTGGGCTGCAGTCCATGGGGTCTCGAAGAGTCAGACACGACTGAGCAACTTCACTTTCACTTTTCACTTTCATGCATTGGAGAAGGAAATGGCAGCCCACTCCAATGTTCTTGCCTGGAGAATCCCAGGGATGGGGGAGCCTGGTGGGCTGCTGTCTATGGGGTCGCACAGAGTCAGACACGACTGAAGTGACTTAGCAGCAGCAGCAGCAGCAATGGGGACCACAAAGTCAGTGCTGCTCTAAGATATTAAACTATCAACAAGTAGATCCTTAAGTAAATATTTTATAAATCAAATCTAAGATGATGAGGATATAGTAAAATAAAAAGCCTTGACCTTTCTAGTTAAATATATTTCTCAGGTCTCTGAAAATCATTTATATAGGCTTTGATGGTGGCTCAATAGGTAAAGAATCAGTCTGCAGTGCAGGAGACCTGGGTTCAATCCTTGGGTTAGGAAGACCCCTAGAGAAGGAAATGGCTGCCCACTCCAGTATTTTCCCTGGAAAATCTCATGGTCAGAGGAGTCTGGCAGGCTATAGTCCATGCAGTCATAAGAACTGGACATGACTTAGTGTTTAAGTTTAAACCATGTTTAAACCAACACATGTATGTATGTATTTGACATCCATTATGTCTTTCTGTTTCCAAAATGTTTTTAGTGTACACGTAGACAATTGTTTCAGCTTATTTGCACATTCAGATAACTAAAGCTTTACAAACATGATTCCAAATGGTAAGCCATGGAAAACTTTAAGGTATAGCTTTGTGGCCATTAGCTCAGATTCCCAAACCTAACAACCTAAATTTATTCAACATTTCTATGCTTCTATTTCTTTAAAATATGGATAATATCAGTTCCTAAGCCAAGGGACTGGTAAGCAGATGAAATAAGTTCATACTCTCACCAACTCCAGGGGCATGGTAGGATGGAATGCTTCATTTCTATTTTCTGAAAGGAACAATTTTATGAAGATCACAGAGGTTAAAGATTATCTGGGGTGATGCATGTTAGAACGTCTTTGTCTTTATTCTACAACATGTAAATTAAATTTCTGCATGTGAAATGGACATATTCTTAACATGTGCCAGTCAGAATGTCACCCTGCATAGCACTTTGCTTTTCATATCACCTTAATTGCTTTGCTTTCATACCCACATATATAATCCCCCTGGTTTAGATATAGGTCAGGTCTGTTTATAGTCCATCTCAGGCTACTCCTTTCCCAAGACAGAAGTGTGCACAGTATTATAGACTTGATGCCCTATCACTTTCATTTGTTAGATGATGCATCACAGCTGGGTAAACATCTTCTAAATGTTTCAAGATTTGCCAGCATCGTATATTATATGTGGTATACGGTATATTAAAATTTGGTGTTAAGTTTCAGTTAAGAATGAGTCTTACCCTATCTTACTAAAGCTATCTGATATTTGTAATTAAAAAAAAAAAACCTGTTTCAACTCACTGCTATTGCAGATCATTTCAGATTTTCTGTCAACTTTATTGCCTTGGGGTATATGAATATGGTTATTTCCATACAGATGCCTGAGTTCAGTAACTATTTATTTTAATGAAGGGTGCATTTCCTCTATATGATTGATGGAGAAACATTATTTTTAGGCAGAAATAGCAATTCAGTGTGCTTAGCTCACAATTCATTACCCTCTCAGTACATAGGCTGATGGGGGAGTAGTCCCTGTTTAACAGGGGCTGTTATTGTGCTGGTGCCCTAAGAGTTTAGATGTTGATGGATAAGGTCATCTACTCCAGAGATATGGTGGCAGCGAATTAAGTAAGATATTCTCTGTGTGGTTAAGATTTGTCAGATAAGAACTTCAGGGCAGAGAAGAAGTGAATGAGAGTCGTATGGGAATGTAGAGGTCAAGAAGGCAAAAAATAGACTTGAGCAGATATTCCTGGGTTCAAGTCCCAGCTTAGGATTTTATTAGCTGTGTAAACATAGGAATTTTTCTCTCATTTATAAAATAAGGTTATCAATACTTGCATCAGAGGATGGTTCTGAAAATGATACAATGTACAAAGGCTCCATGTACCACAGAACATTAGCACTAGAAAAGGTTTCTGTTTGAGCAACTGAACATTCAATGTAAAGCTGCCTTCAGTCTGGTTCAGTAGAAAATCAGCAATTTCACAGGTGATAAGAAGCATCAAATCTAGACATAAAATTTTAAAAGTTGGCTTGTAGAAATCATAGTATATAAAAACCACTTATCTGTTTATAATCTGCACCATGAGATTTAAGTGTAAGAAGAAACAGTGCTACCTGCTAGTCTTGAAAGAGAAAGTGAAGTAGCTCAGTCGTGTCCGACTCTTTGCGACCCCGTAGACTGTACCCCACCGGGCTCCTCCATCCATGGGATTCTCCAGGCAAGAATACTGGAGTGGGTTGCCATTTCCTTCTCCAGGGGATCTTCCCGACCCAGGGATTGAACCCAGGTCTCCCGCATTGCAGGCAGATGCTTTAACCTCTGAGCCACCAGGGAAGCCCACCTGCTAGGCTTAAGTGACTAGAAATCTTTATTTACAAAATAAAAATTGATTTATTGTTTTTTTATTAAGTAAGTGTCTACCATTGATTGAAAATGCTTTTTTATTCATAAAAATAAATAAAATTAATATTTTATTTATTTTCATGGTTAATTGTGAAACAAATTCATGTATTAATGAAAGTAAGTAGAGTTACTCAAATGCTACCATCCAGACATTAATAAATATAAGTAACATTCGAAAGGATAGGTTTCAGAATTTTTCTATGCATTTATCAACATATCTGTATCCATTCACATAAAATTATTCATTTTACAAATAAAACATACAGCTATTTGTAATATGCTTTTAACACAACACATGTGCATGTCAATAAAGATCAATATTCCATACTGATCTATATATGAATCTTTTTAAGTCAACATAGAGCTGTAATTCCATCTTTAATGGCTGCCATTATGATTGTCATGTGTTAGACAGTCGATTGTTAGACACTAAGATTGTTTGCAATAAGCTTTTGCCACCATAAACAATGCTGTGTCAAATTTCTGTGCGTTTATATTTGTACAGGCTTTTCAACGATTGTCTTGAGATAAGTTACTTGAAGTAGATTTACTTTGACTACGGGGCTGCACAATAAAAATAAAAAGGTTGTCAGATTGCCCTCTAGAAAAGCTATTTAGATTTAAACATAAAGGGAAATTTTTAAAGTTTCCATGAAGTATGGAGCTTTAATTAAATTAATGTTATTTAACATTTTTACTTACATCCTGTTTTCCAAAGGAACTACATAGACTTGTATATTATTTCAAATAAAAGAAAAAAGGGAAAGAATGTACATAGGGAGAATGTATTGAAAGTATTAAAACACTGCTCAAATTGAACTCCAGGGTAACCAAAGAGATGATGAGAGGGTAGGGGAGGAATAACAACTTTCCCTCTGTACTCTAGGCTCTTGGCTGAGATGCCTGTGATAAGAGAATGATTAAAAGGTGAAGAGCAAACAGAAGTTTAATAACCTGTTTATCCCCTATATACATGGGAGATACCCAAGAAAACCGAGCAACCCCCTGAAATGGTTCAAGCCACCACCTTAAATGCCTTCTCCAGTGAAAGACAAAAGAGAAATGTGATATCCAGAAGCAACTTTAGAATAATCAAACCTGGGGCTGCCCTGGTGGCCCCTGCTCAGCCAGTGCAGGAGACATGGGTTCGATCCCTGGTCTGGGAAGATCCTACATGCAGCCGAGTCACTAAGCCTGTGACCCACCACTATTGAGCCCGTGCTCTAGAGCCCAGGACACGCCTCACCTATTGAAGCCTGCATGCCCTAGAGCCTGTGTGCCGGAGAAGCAGCTGCAATGAGAAACCCCAGCACAGCAGTTAGAGAGTAGCCCCTGCACACCACAACTAGAAGAAAACAGGGAAGACCCAGCACAGTAAAAAATAGATAAATTTAAAAAATCCGAAACATATAAAGAAGAAGAAGAAGAAGAATCAAACCTGTAAGGTGGAAGGGAAATCTGTATGCACAAAGCTATTTGTCACTAACCAGTGAGGCTGAAGACAGGTACATGGGAACTGGTTCTATATCTCCCTGTCCTTTTATGCATATTAGAGATTTACTACAATAAAACATGAAGAATGTATTTAAATACAGATTATGACATAAAAAAGATTTATGTACACTGTAGAGCTACTTCAATTAAGAAGAAATTAAAAAAAGAAATGATAATACAAAAGTCCTTTCTGTTTCAGAAGGAGCAGAGATCCATGTGGAAAGACATGAAAAGTCTTCACAATCAAAATAATTGAGTGCTTGTTGATTTTAAAAATAACTGTTTAGATGACTAGGAAACTCAATAATAGTAAATAGTAAAAGAGTACATAAATACCACTTGTTTTTAAAAAACTAAGTACCACTTAGTTTTTTTTTTTAAACTAAGTTAGTATTATCTCAAAGCTATCCTTTCAGGGAAAATGAATGACTATAGTTTGAACAAAATTTAGAGAATTCCCAGTCATGAAGGGAAAAGTCAATAATTACATAACACCTCTCTTAGGCACAATGTGGATCAAATAATGTGAAGTAAACTTTGAAACCAGAAGTAAATAGTGAGACTTTATATCATGGAATCTCAATGTTTTAATTGAAGGAAGAGGCAGAGGTCAGTTCCACATTCTCATTTTATAGATAATCAACATGAGATCGAAGAGGCTGAAACAATTTGCTTAACGTTATACCCATACTCAAGTAATTAAATTTATTTTTGCACAATCATAAGGTCATATATGAAAAGTCTTAAATCCAGTTTTGTTATAAAAAATTATTTTGTGAAGATTATGAATGTGAGAGCCACAAAAATTCAATATCACTTAGTGTAATAGATAAAGATGGTGAACACACATGCTAGTGAATCCAAAAGTGTTGCAAAAACCACTAATGGGGAAAAATGGTAATTAATCAGGATTTAATTAAAGTGGACAGCATTCTGAAAGGAATAACAAGGACAGAAGTTATTTATGTGAGTGTCATATGCAAAGAGATATGTCTTTTCTTTTAATTAAGGCAGAAATTGCCTCTGAAAAGAGCAGAAAGGTAGCAAATCATCATTCTGCGGGAGAAAATAGGAGACAAAGACAGCAGCCACCAATATTTTTAATTAAGAGGAGAAAGATATTTTAGAAAAGTGTGGGAAACAGTTTAGACATTTGTCTTCTCTCCAGCCATACGTAACAGCACTTAGCAACATCACCGCTTGTTTAGGAGGGCAGTGCTACCATGCAAACTATAGGATGATGCTCTCTAGAGCAAACCCTGTCACATCCAATTGTTCCTTTAGTAGTGAGGCTGAGTCCATCAATCCCCATCACATTCTCAGCTTTGGACAGAAGGAGACTTTTTCAAGGTGGGCAGCTTGGGGTTAACAGTGAGTGGAGGTGAAAATTGAAGATGAACAATTGAGAAAGCTAAAAAAGCTAAAAAATTGAAAGTGACCCTCCTGAGGGTCAGATAAGCATCCTAAGGGACAGAAATAAACACCATGTTCTAACCAGCTCAGCCTCCAGCCAGCCTTGGGGATCCACTCCACTCCTTTCAGAAGACTTAATAAGCTTCCCTCCTGGTATGCACCAGGTGGGATTTCACTCTCAACTTAATTCACCTTTTAGGACTTGTACCCTGCTTCTTTCTTTCCCTGCATATTCTGTCTTTTGACAACCAAGTCCAATAAAGTTTATGATTAATCTCAATACCTAGGCACTATTATATTTAATGCTCTCTTGGGCCATTTAGAAATAAGTTAATTATGTCAAGTAATCATAAATAGGTTTCTTCAGGTACATAATACGTGTGAGTTATCTTTCTTGCTTTGCCAGGCAAAAGGGGCCACAACAAGATACTGCCCTCAAAATTGTGTGTCCCACCCTGCCTGGCAGGGGTAGTAAGGAGTCTTATAGCATTCAAGGAGCAGGGTGTGATTAACATGTGGACAGTCTTCTGACTAGTTAGTGGTAAGGTCATTGGAAGTCAGCATCATCACCTTCTGGTTCCAACTGGTCTGGGGTAAATGTGCTTGTGAGCAGCATACAGTTAACTTCTTCCACCTGGTGAGGGCTTCAGTATCTGCAAAACAGCTCAAAGGACAATACTTTGGCCACCTGATGGGAAGAGCTGACTCATTGGAAAAGGCCCTGATGCTGGAGAAGATTGAGGGCAGGAAAAGGGGGCGACAGAGGATGAGTTTGAATAGCATCATCGAATCAGTAGACATGAGTTTGAGCAAACTCCAGGAGATGATGAAGGACAGAGAAGCATGGAATGCTGCAGTCCATGGGGTCCAGTTGGACATGCCTTGGTGACTGAATAGCAGCAAGAGCTGGCCACCCAACTAGATGCAATAACGGCAGAAAAGACCCTTGACTCATTTTCCAAGGAAAGCCTCCAGTGGGGCTCTGTGGAAGCTCTTCCTAAAGAGTATATATTAGTCCAGAAATTTTTCAGTCCATTTCAGTTATTGAAAGAGCCTCTTGTAATTGATTCATTCCCTTTACTTTTAAATTTCAATCTGATAATCACAATTGATTTAAATTTCTCTCCCAACTCCTGCCCTTGCTTGCCATAGCAGCCTGCTTTTGTAAGTCCTAGAGAGTTACAAACTTGAAAAGGTTATCATTCCTTCAGACCCATCTTCCTCTTTTTAAAAATGCATTGTAGCCACTTTTTCAACATTCTGAAGTAAAATTAATTGATACTTTCCTGGTGATCCAGTGGTTGGGACATAGCACTTCCAATGCAGGGGGCATGGGTTCGATCCTTGGTCAGGGAAGTTCTGCATGCTGCAAGCTGTGGCCAAAAATAATTTCATTAATTGAAAAAAATTAGCAAGTATGCAGCACTTCCCAGTTCATAACAAATGATAATATAACTATTTCCTGAATATAACCTATTTCCTGAATATTTCTTTTTTCAAATTCTACCTCCTAACTCTGATATCTGACAATGTGTCTGCTTATTCACCCAGTTGTTTCTGACCCTTTGCAACCCAATGGATTGTAGCCCATCAGGCTCCTCTGTCCCTGGGGTTCTCTAGGCAAGAATACCAGAATGGGTTGCCATGCCCTCCTCAGTATCTGCCAATATTTTCTAATAAATCAATTTTTTTTTATTTCATCCTTGGTCCAGCCCCATAAATATCCACGGCAATGTCCGTATTATTTTGACAACAAGACATCCCAATGGATTTCCAAAGTGCCCCTTTGGGGCAGTACCATCTTAGCTGAGAACCACTACTCAGAGAGTGGTGTAGAGAGGAAAGGGATACAGGATGTGGTCTGCCTTCTCCCCACCCTGCTTCACATTCTTGTGGTAGTTTTGCAGGGAAGAGGGGAGGGAACACCTCTTGCGGCAAGGTTGTATCTCCTTCACGTTGGTCCCTGCTACTGACCCATCTCATCAATTACATGCGCAGGATGGTTAGGTAGAGTCTGCCACTGTCCCCCTTGGACAGAACCCTTTACTCAGCATCTCCTCCAGACTCTGGGGAACTTCTGTGTGACTAGAGAACTATTATTTTAGATTGACTCCCCAAGGATGTCTTCACACAAAATCCATCTCATGTCCCGAGTCCTTGGGAGGTCTGCAGATCCCATCTCCTTTCCCCACTAAAGCCCCACTTCAGAGACCACCCCATCCCATTTGTCCCAAGTGGTCTTTCCTCCACTCCAGGAGTACACGATCCAGAAGTAAACTGATACTGAGAAACTTGATACCAGTCTCACATTTTTACAATTTTTAAAGCAATTTTTTTGGGAGCCTTCTCTCTTGACCTCAAAAATGAGAAACCAGTTGAATATTGTCCTTTTACAACCCATCACTGAATGGCTAGCTTACTGGACATAATCAATAATTTGTTTATATAATACAATGCAGAAATGTTCACAGCAAATAAACAGGTGAAAAGATAGGAGTGTTTTAAAGTCATAAAATGCTTGTCTCCACTCCAGAATTGAGACAGTGCTTTTTTATTCACTTTGGCTATCAACAGTTCTTCTTATCCATGAGTTCATGAAAGTAATTTAGAAGAGCATGTCTGGAAGATATGTGGGCATATAAAGAATGGGACTCTATCAAATAATCTAAAAAGCAAACTAGTAGAGAATTTGAGTATTCATAATCATACACGTGACCCCTGATAAGGCACAACAGGGATAAATAAAATCATGTCTAAAACACACGACTTAAGAAATTAAGTTCTCCCTTAATACCAAACTTGGGAGGATATGTGTGAGTCAGGAGAGTAGGAAAGTGAAGGGAGTTTAATACTTACAAAGCTAATTGTTTCATAAGAAACTAAAAGAAGTCCTCAGAATGAACAGGTAAATTATCTTGATCTTAAGAATGAGATCAAATACCAAACACTACAGTACTGCACCGCGCTTCCTGCCCTGTAGCCCCTGCTCACACCTCTCTCTCCCTCACTTTTTATGCTTCACCCCCACCTCACACTCCCACCAACCTACTAACAGCACTAGACTGCTCCTTCTCAACACAGGACCTTTGCACCTGAAGTTTCTTCTGCCTAAGACTACACTGAATTCATCCTTCTCTGCCTTTAGCCAGTTCCTAGCCACTTTTAGACCTTAACAGACTCTCCTATGCTCAGCTCCCTCTGTTAGAAAGTTGTGTAATTTTGCTATTTCCTTTTTTCCCCAAGATAAAAGCCCCATTTGTTCACATGTTCACTGATGACCCCTTTATGTCTAATACAGTGCTCTGCTTAATAGTAACTTTGAAATTTTCAAATGAGTGAATGAATAATTATCTATAATTGTATGAAAATGAAAATTGCTCCATCGTGTCCGACTCTTTGAGACCCCATGGACTGTACAGTCTATGGAACTCTCCAGGCCAGAATACTGGAGTGGGTAGCCTTCCCCTTCTCCAGGGGATCTTCCCAACCCAGGGATAGAACACAGATCTCCTGCATTGCAGGTGGATTCTTTACCAGCTGAGCCACAAGAGAAGCCCAAGAATACTGGAGTGGGTAGCCTATCCCTTCTCCAGTGGATCTTCCTGACCCAGGATTCGAACTGGGGTCTCCTGCATTGCAGGCAGATTCTTTACCAACTGAAGTATCAGGTAAATCCTGGAGTAGGAAATGGCAACCCACTCCAGTATTCTTGCCTGGGAAATCCCACGAGTAGAGGAGCCTGGTAGGCTACATTCCATGGGGTAACAAAGAGTCAGACATGACTGAGCCACTGAGCAAAGCAGGTAGATACCAAAATTCATGCCCATGTCTGTAAAATCAAACTGATATCTGCTCTGATCATAAGACACTGTCTCACAGAAAAAGAAGATTCTAAACTTGTCAGAAAATTCATTATGGATTTTTCTAACATTAGTATTTATATATAAATAACTTTTAAAATTTATTCAAATAAATGTATTTAATTCATACTTAATTAAATGTTTTAAAATTTTACACAAATAACATTTTACCTTAATATAAGGAATGAAGATAGAAAAAGCCTAGCCTATGCTTTCCATTTAAAAGATAAGTCTTAAATATCAAGTGGTATTAGTGATAAATTGACACTAGATTTCCCATAATGACAAATGTACAATTTTCTAGTTTGTGTTAGAGTAGCTCAAATGGTAAAGAATCTGCCTGCAATGCAGGAGACCTGAGATCAATCCCCGGGTTGGGAAGATCCCTTGGAGGAGCGCATGACAACCCACTCCAGTGTTCTTGCCTGGAAAATCCACATGGACAGAGGAGCCTGGCAGGCTACAGTCCGTGGGGTCGCAATGCAAAGACTCAGACACAACTAAGCAACTAAACACAGCACAAGGGCGTGTCACAAGAGATGTAAGAAACACATACAGAAAATCAAAATAGCTTTATCTTTCTTTCTTTTTTAATCCAACAAATAAGATTGCTTTTAGCAAACAATAATCTTTTGAATATATACAAAATCAAAAGATAAAAAGATTTGATTAAATGTAATGATTCCATTCAGATTCCCTTCACTGATTCTGTATATTTCTAAAACAATATTAAAAGAAGCTATAGTTAAGGCAAGCAAGAGGCTCTTTATAAAGTCCATACTTCATCAAAATTGGCTCCATTTGGCTTTCACACACAGCAGATTTAAAAGTCTGGAGATTTACTCATGGAGAGGCAGGTAGAAGCGAGTAGGAGACAGAATCTTTTCACCTGTTCCCTGGTTACAATTAAGCTCTAGTTGTCATACAAACACAACCAGATATTCTTTGCTTTCTACAACCAGTTTAAAAGACAGTCGCACATCCAGGGGACTGGGCAGTGGGGAGAGTCAACTTAAGGCACAAAGAATAAGAGGGTGCATAGTCTGCAGAGAATGTAAACACGATACTAAAACCAACTAGGGGTCCTCTGTTCTTCGTCACCCCTGAGCAGCTTCTTGGGGTGAAGTGCTTCCTTGCCTGCTGGAGAAGGTGACCCTGCCTCCCACCGTGTTAGCAGACCACTTTAAGGAGAGTTTCTAGAATACTAACAGCATTATAGAAGTCACATGTGTTCCAAATGAAATCATCCATGATGATTCCTCTGAAAATGAAAATTCAGTTTTTTGTTTTTTTAAAAATACTGGGCTGAGTAGCAGAATGGGACTCCGCCAAAAATTGAGCCAAGGCGAAAAATAACTATTTCTTGCCTTTCTTCTCCAGTCACTGTTTCACTTGGCCTTCTGTGGGCTGATTGTGACTATCTCCTCGAGGGTCTCTTTATCCTTGACCACACCACTCTTACAGGTCATCCACTTAAGATGCACCTTCTTAAACCATTTGTCTGGTTTCAGGACTCACAAGCTCAAAAATCTCCAGGGTCTAGTTCTAGATCTGTGACTAAGTTCTAAGAGGTCATGGGCAGTATGTAATTCAGGTTTTAGTGACCACAGGACTTAGTTCATGCTGCTGAATGGAATAGTTGCTTACTATCTGCTGCCTGAATAATTTAAAAATTCAGTTATCTGTTACTAAGTTTTCTTTAAATGACTGCCCTATAATAAGGCATGTCCCACGAATTTGCATCATTTATTTAACACATACTTACTGATCATTTCATATGAGTTAGGTAGGCATTTGCAGTGTTGAATAATTTTTCCATCTAAAATCTGCCTTTTCTTGAGCAATATGTACATTCGGAGATACCTTTTTTTTTTGACAAAAGAAACCAGAAAACCAAAAAATATCTTTTAAGATCCATAAAATATGAAATTCAGGTATTCTTTTTAAGATTCAAATCTATTGTTGTCATCTCAAAGGAGAGCAATGAATAGGCCATAAACTGCTTTAGCCTGTGAGCTGTTAAGTAGACTTGAAACCAAGTATAGAAGATCTGGCAAATAAAAGACTATTCATGCTAAATAAAAGTAGAAAAGAGTGACAGGTTGGCTATTATTTCCATATTTGCAAATGGTGATTTTTCCAATAATTAGATACTTGGCCACAGTTAAGATTCGTGGATATGAGTGATTGTGTGCTTGTGTGTGAGTGTGTGTGCATGTGTGCAGGTGGTATCCGTATTGTGTAATGTCAGATAACAATGTGGGAAGAAGGAAAAAGCAGGCATGATAGACTCATGGAAAGAAGCACCGGAACCATCAATTTACACGTAAGGGATTCCCCTCCCTCCTCTCCAGAGGTGTTAATTTTGTGGCAAGCGGATTACCCATGAGAACTCACTTGTGTAACGTTTGCCATCCAGATGTATTCGTTACATGCTATTCTTTAAATGAAACCAAAGGGGAACTTAGAATTCCTGCTGCAATTCTGCCTTGAAAGGAATATAACCATTTTATGTGCAGCTTCTGGCAGCAGTCTTGTCTTTATGGAACAACTCTTGGGTCTATAACACATACACAAGCTCTTGACTGCAGAGGTACAAGCCATGTGGCTAGGCCTCTGCACCTAGCCCTGATGAAATTCGGGAGCTCTGAGGTGGGAATTCCTAAAGGAACCTCAACTCAAGGCAGGAACAAATGATTACTCAAAGCATAGTGCTCTATCATTTCTTTGGTCTGGGACTCTCAAAAAAAGGATTCAAGCTGTCAGTGAGCAGTCTTAACTCTGATCTCTGAAAAACGCACCACCTAAACTAGTACTTTCTCCCCAAAGCCTCTTATCTTGTTTTCCCTGCTTCAGTTCTTTCATGGGAGTATCTCCATCTGACACTATGTGTTAATTTGTTTATTTTGCTTTCTGCCTGTTTCTCTAGTGGAATGTAAATCCTAGGAGGGTGGGAACTTTTATTAATGTTTTCACTTTTGTGCCTTGAGCATCTGGGACAGTGCCTGGCCCAGCATAGGTCCTCATAAATATTTTTTGAATGAATCATAAAGAGATGAATGAAAAAATGAATTAATATGACTTCTCAACTGTGTTTTGTCTCTGCTCTTCCCAGTTATTTTGGCTTTTTATTTGAGTTGCTTAATGACTGGTTTTAAACCTTTCAGGAAATCCATTGCTTCCTTGATTTTCAAAAATTAATAAATGAAACTATAAGCACAGTATCCATATAAGACATACCTAAAGAACCCCTCTTAACAGGAAATAAGAGATTCTCTGACATGCTTACAAACTGGGTCAAACAAGAGCTTAAAAGTAATTGCGGAGATAACTGACAAGGGGTCAGCTTACAGGCTCGAGCCTGAGGCTTGGTCAGATTGCCATCTCTGTGTGGTCTCCTCCTGCTGTGTCATCACAGAGCAGGTGGCCAGGCAGGACTGTGAGAATGGATGTGGTGACTATTGTCAGTTGCTAACTAAGGTCTGCACTGTAGCTAGGAGATGACTGCTATTAAGTTGCAGTTTGCACTGGACAGGGGCCAAAGTGTTTATTTTCCCCTATGACCCAAACCCCTATTTGGTCCACATAGGTCAGCCCCCCATAGGTCAGGGGACAGTTATGTGCTTCATTAATTTATCTACTATGAACCCAGAGCTGCTCTAGGTGTCTGACAGGTAGAGGTCCTGCCGTCGTAGACTTTGCTTTATTGATCATCTCTTTCAACCTGCTCATCTATCTTTGTAAGGTCATTTACAATACCGACTTGAGTCTCTTAGAGACTCAAAAAAGGCCCTTAAACATTTTAAATTTCTCTTAAATTTCCAAGAAGAGTCCACATTTTTGTGTTCTGTTAAATACCAATGTTCAGTGTAGGAGCAGGATAGAAACAGAATTATGGCAGATGTAAAGAGAAGTTTTTCACTTGTCTTTATCACTAATTAGCTATTTGACCCTAGACTAGTGGTTAGCTCCAGCTGAACCTAGAATTAACCAAGAAACTTAAAAAAACTGCCAGTGTCCACACTCCAGACCAGTAGGAACAAAATCTCTAAAAAGTGGATCTGGACTTCAGTACTATTTTGAAACAACTGATACTTATGTGCTGCCAAGGTTGGGCAAATCTCTGTACTTTCTCAGCTTGTAAAAATAAGGGTAATCATAGTCCCCTCATTAGTGCTTAAGAATTTCTTATCTAAAATTTAGGTTGTAGATGTCAAATAAATTTACCATCTATACAACTAACTGGTCTACACTCTCATTTTGGTCTATACTCAGAAATTCTTAAACAAATCCAAAGATGGCAAAGACTTTTGTGAGACAGAATAATATTTTAAAAGGAAGGGGAAACAATATAGTTTCTGAACTTTCCTTCCTTGTAATTGCTAAGGACACTTTAGGTCATGCTGTGTAAGATTCTGAGTTTTTAAAGAGATAAGAGCATATAATGTCATTATTTCCAGACTCTCCAGTGGTAGCAGAATCACCAGCATTAAGACCATGGCTTAAGTCACCCACAAATTCAGTCCATATCTCCCTTAGGTATCTTTGTTATGACCATTTTCAAGGGCTACTGTCTGGGCACTGTGGTCACTACTAAAATATTGTCAGTTCTCAGAAGAGTCTAATCAGTGGTCAGCAATTGAAGATGCAGTGAGGGAGCTATAGATCATAGGCAATGCCAAAGAAAGGAGATTTATTGAAAGAACTAAAGTACATCTTTCAGGGACATTGCTTCAGAACTGGATTCTGAGGAATAAACTGCCTGGTACAGAGGACTCTGGGGATTTCATCTTGAGTCCCTATTGATGGAGTCCTTGAATCGATGTTGATGAAAGTTTTGTGCAAATTTAGTGAAAAAGTTTATGTTCCCTAGATAAGGTCCTCTGTTAAGAAAATTAATGTGACTAAAAAGCAAAATCTTCCTTGTACTGGAATTTGCTGAAAATGGCTCTGTTGAAAATTAAACCCTGAGATTATATTAGAGAGGGGATCATAGGAAAGCAGGAACATATAGGAAAAGAAATATTGTAATCCAGAAAGGATGCAGTACCCCCTTTATTGGTTATGTAACCACACTCTGCATTTATAAAGTTGGAAAGCGCACAGCAGCTTCTTTCATTATAGAGAGGGAAACTACCCTCAACTAAAGGGACATCCGCTTTCCTGGATTATTCACTGTGTAGAATTCCATATAACGAAAACCACATCATGAAAATGAAAGTGTTAGTCACTCAGTTGTGTCCAGCTCTTTGCGACCCCACGGACTGTAGCCTGCCAGGCTCCTTGTCCACGGAATTCTCCAGGCACAAATGCTGGAGTGGGTAGCCATTCCCTTCTCTAGGGAATTTTCCCAACCCAGGGATGGAAGCCAGGTCTTCTGCACTGCAGGCAGATTCTTGACCATCTGAGCCATCAAGGAAGCCCAAATAACAAAAACCACAGCATAATCATTATCAGTAATGAGATGGCCTGATTATGTTGAACCTAATTATATAGAAACTTTTATTTTTTGCTTCATGGATATAATTTTTATGGAAATTTACCAATAATAATGATACCATTTATTGAGTAATTTCTGTGATCAGGCAAGCACATATATGTCAAGCACATTATATACATTTATCCTTTCCATAACTCCCTGAAGGAGCTTTATGATCTAGGTTTTCCAGAGAAAGATACTGTAGTTAAAAAAACTTCCCAAGGTCACACAGGCAGAGGTGAGATTCAAACCCAGAAAGTCTGACTCCAAAGCCTCTTTCTTAACCAGTCTCTGTTCTTCTCTGACTCACTAGTTGATCTAGATAATGATTCTGCCATTGAGTTACTTACTGGTAACTCACCATTGGTAAAGTTTGGGAAGTACAAACTAGATAATATCCTCATTGTACTGAGGCAGAAATAAAAAATGAAAGTGTCAGGATTTTGCACAAGGTCAACTGGTGACTGTAAGTTACTCAAATGCAGAAGTGCAGGTCTCTGGTATGCAGAGACTGTGACAAATTCAGAGGAAGTGGTTGACTTTACAGTGACAGAGACTGAGGAAGAACGGGTTATAACTGAGTCTGCTGGGAAGGCTGCTCCCACCCACCAGCATGGGCCATTGACGAGACCGGGTCCAACTGTTCAAAACAAAATAGAGAAGTAAACGTTTAATTGCAGGAACAAGACCCCAGGGAGGAGGAACATAGCACTTAGAAGTCACCAAGAATCCCCACAGTCACCCTTGAAGCAAAAACCGTGGGTCCAACTAGCAGCAAAGAAATCCTGGTCCAGTGTTTCTCCTGAGGTTACTGTGCAGGATAATGGCTAAAGCTAAGCTCCACTCTCTGGCTGGCCAGGCTGGGGATGCTAAAATGCTTTTTTCTTATGAGGAAATCAGTATCAAACTAAACCAATGAAGAAGCAGAGAGGTGAATGGTGAACATAGGCAGAGTAGGAAAAGATGTGGGGGATGGCTAGAGCTATATTAATACACTGAAAAAGCTCCAAGTGCTGAAAAACACAAAACCAAAAACAACGATGGTAGATGGTAACCTGACCTAAGTAATTCAAAGTGAAATGAATCACAATGAAGTATTTGTTTTCCTCGTGATGAAAAATTGTTGACTGCTTTACTACAATATTAAAATTTGGGATACCCCTGATCACACGTCTAATTTTCCTATAGGCTGGACAAACGAGTAGAGTAGTGTCTAATTCACAACATTTTCATTTGGTTTCAAATGAGCTTGCAAAAAATCCCCTGAAGTAGGCAAATCATTCTTGAAAATCTGAACCACCTTTAGAATATACCAAATCTTAATAATATCCCTATGGAGTCTGCAAAATGGTTATGCCAACTGTTTGGGATAGATAACAGTGAAGGCCCACAACTGTTTCTTAAGTCCAAAGGAAAGAATGGCAATCAATACACAAGAATACAATTAGGAAACAGTACTGCCATTGGAATGTAAATCACTGTCTTCCTACATACAACATTTTTTCCTTCCAAAGTCACAGCCTGAACAGCTTATTTCCTTACCTAGAGTTTTGTGCCAGTGATGTAGCCTTTGATAATTCTTGTAATAAAAATCCAGTCATGTATGACATTTAGGAGGGAATGAAAGGTTTGATTTGCCTTGGGGCCCAGGAACCCTTATAAAAATGCCTTTAGTGAGAAATGAAAGGAAAAAAAATTAAGGGGTCATAAATTGAGCCAAATCAAAAATGGTGCCAAGTCACTAGGCTACCTCTCAATGTTCTAGGAAATAGAGAAGACCATTGCATGTAGTTCCCCCCTCAAATATTAAAATTAACCAAAATAGTCTAAATTGGGGGAAAAAACAAGAATAAAGAGAACATGATGTTGTCTCAATGCCTTCTCAACTGCTGACAAGATAGATTTGGGGCCCTACTGGAATACTAGCATTTAAGAACAGGGCTTTTATCACCCCATGTGTCACAAGCATGCTTACACTTTGAAGAAAATCTGAATTTTCACTAAGTGGTCCATAATAGCAATAACAGGCCGCACCCTTTCTACAGAATCCATTCCAATGAGACGTACTCACATTTTCATTTAGCTCTTGCATTCAGTCAGCTTTGTCCTATTTCCTATGGGTGGAGTCTAGTTATATGCCTTTCCCAATGTCATTTGCAAAGCAGCCACTTTTCTCTTCAAGCCCCTTTCCTTGGGTGTGAGCCAAATGTCTGCCTCTCACACTCTTGAAGTCAGGACCCTAAGTAATTTTTGTCTGAGGACATATGCTAACAGGAAGGTGACGACCTTCTGTGTCTCCCCACATGTCATTCTATTCATACCCATTAGTCAGTGCAGTGTAAAAACGCGTTTGCATGAAGAGTGGCTTCCAACAAAGTTTAACTCACCGCAGAGGAGAGGAACATGTTCTTGGGGAAGAATTATTCCTGGGAATATACAAGTCAAGAAACTTGGAGTTGCCTCTAACAAGCTGAGTATCCACAACTACCAGGAGGAGGCTGCATGCCTCTGTTAATTAAAGAGTGGTCCTCATTCAGGCAGCATCACCATCACTTGTGAGTTTGTTAGAAGTGCAGATACCAGGCCTGTTTCAGATTTATAGCATAAGAAACTGCAGTCTCCCGCTGATTCATATGCAGGTTCACGCTTGAGGAGCATTGGCTTAGAACATGATTCTCAACCTTGGTTACATATGGGCACCAACCAAGGAAACATAAAACTTAAAAATAATTATTGATGCCTGAGCACCCCCACTCCGCACCCACCCCCCCACCTTCCGCCCTGTGCAAGAGATTCCAAGATACTCTCTCTGGGGTGTGGCCTAAGCATCGGGATTTTTAAAAGCTCCCCAGGAGATTCTGAGGTGCTGTCAGAATTGTGAACCACTGGCAAAAAGGCAAAGGAGGGCTGGCTACTTTTCCTACCCCTCACACTCTTTGCCTCACAGTCAGACAGTGGGTTTCCTGGAGTCAGAGTTTCTCTTTTCCTGCGACCTGGCAGCCCAGAGCCCCGCTGTTAAGTACAGGGGTGGTGCTGGGGGGAGTCTGCTAAGGAACCTAACTCTGAGTCGGATCCTCCCGTCTCCCTTCCACCCTCACCCCCGACACAGCTGCCATTGATCTTCCACACTTTAGCAAACCACACCAGTGAGTGGCGAACACCAACTCGTGCTTGAAAAATACCAACTTGGAGCCCGGTTTGAGAAGCTACATCAGAGTCTCGAGATGCGACGCTACAATCTGCATTTTTCACTAGCTTCCCAGGTGTGTCTGATATGCAGCCAGGTTTGTGAACTCCACCGCGGGTCTAGCCTTTCATCCTGCCAAATCATTAAGGGTTCTTCAGGATGAATGAGCTGTCAAGAGAGCGAGGGCCTGGTGCAGTACTCCTTTATTAATTATGGCGAAGTGATGTATTGGCAATGATAATGCTTCTCTTGGAAAGGGCAATGAATGGTTCGTCGATTGCTGCATTAGATGTTTCCCAGCTTAACCTTATTGCTCAGCTTTTACTCCTCTCTGTAGTTTTAAAAGCTTCAGGGCTTTCTCATTAAACAGCCTCTTGGTCTTTATTCTCAGGTGAGCTGCAATCTTAGAGGGAAACACCAACAAAGGAGAATCTTTCGGAGTTCTTGGCTGGGGAATTACCTCCCCCCTCTTCCTTATCTGCTTGTGTCAGCAGCTCCTAGCTAGCGTATTTCTGGACAGTTCCCATAAGTAGGAAAAACACCGAGTGAGGATTTCAGAGAAAAATTATTGATACATCCCCGGATCCCTTTGCTAAAAGAATGCTTTCTTTAGCAGAGGGATAGAAAGTGGAGGAAGAAAGATATATCTGGATGAACAATTTCAGAGGTGAGAAACGGGTAGGCAAGCCGGGGTTGGGGTTCTGTCTGTGGGTGAGGCGAGGAAGGCGGCAAAGAAAAGTTGCAGCGCGGGTCTGCGCGTGTAACCCACGGGCTGGGCGCCGGGGAGAGCGCTAGCGCGCGCGGCCCGAACGCACTGCAGGGCCGAGAGCCGGGAGGACGTCGACAAACCTCCGCGGCAGAGGCTGGGAAGCTGGAATTGTTCCCCTCTGGCCCGGAGCTTCAGAAACCGGCCAGCTCCGCTCGTCCGCGGTGGCCGAGGGCGCCGGCGTGGGGCGCGCGGGGGGCCCGGGCGCCGGCGGCGGCTGGGGGGAGCGCGCGTGAGAGCGAGTGCGAGGCTGCGGGCGGCGGGCGGGCGAGTGTGCGCGGGAGGGAGGGAGGGAAAGAGGGAGGAGAGCGCGCGCGCCGCCCGGGCCCCGGCCCTCCCAGCCTCCCGGCCTCCGCGCTGCCTCCCGCCCGCGCGCACCGGCTGCCCGCCGCCGCCGCTCCTGCTCGCGCCGGCGCTGCACCGGAGCCTCCCCGCCGCCCGCTTTGTGCTTCCCCCCGAAGATGGGAGCGACCTCTTCCAGCTCGGGAGCTATTTAAAAAGGAAGGAGTGCGCCGTCTTTCCTATTAGCGTGGAGGAGCCGGAGAAGGATCCAGTCCCACTCCCCCAAACCAGGTAGGATCTTCTGATGGGCAGCTGAAGGGATTTGGTCAGATACCGCCAACTATTTTCCATTTGTTCAGAAGGCTCCACTTCCCCGCTTTGGCAAAGGACCGGCTCCTAAATTGTGTGTGTGTGTATGTATCCCTACCCATATCTGGGGTGTACGCGCTGCTCGGAGAGTGAAATTGCTCGGGCTGGTGCGCCTGGTCGTTGAGTGTACCCGCCTGCCGGGGGAAGAAAGGGCTGCTAAGGAGGGGTGCTGCACCCTGCGCCGCCTTGGGCTTGAGGATTCAGGGCGCTGAGAGCGAAGTCCACCCGGAATGCAGCGCTGCTGGGGATCCAGGCGTCCCCACCCACTGGGCTCAGCTCCGTGGTCATCCGTCCCCCTGGTAATCCCTGGGGTCTTCCCCAAACCCACACTCGCGAGTTTCCTCTTTTCCGGCCAGCCCTGGGTGCTCCTTCTGTAAGGACTGCGGAAAGGAGGGAGGTGTGGCCGGGGCGGGGGGAGACAGGCGAGGGGAGGGATGCAGCGGCGGGTTGCGGGGGGGAGTGGGCTGCAGGGTCCCAGCCTTTGGGCACTCTGCTAGAGGGTGCGTTGGGGATGCTGCGCGCACAGGCATCTTGCCCCCGATATTCGAGGGGAACTTTGCCGCTGCATTATCTGCCTCTGCCTCTGGAGCTTTGCTGGCTCTTGGGGAAATGGTCTGTGTTCTGAGATGTGAGGATATCCTTCTTGGCTCCTCCTTAATGAAGAAGAGGGAGGTCTTATGGGTGGACAGTCGGCTACGGAAACCAAATCCGCACAGGCGATGCTTTTAAAAATACAGTATGTGTGCATCCTTGGCGTATAAAATCCCCCATCCCTCGTGGCTTCTGGATGAATGGCTTGGGCTGGCAATTTGTATTTCCCTCTCCAGACAAAGTGGCAATGGTTGGGTTGTGAGCAGAGTGATCGAATGTAACAAAGAATTTTGTGAAGAAAGCTTTGTGCATGGTGTCCGCAGTCGGTGGAAAGAAAGTCCGGTTTTGCACTAGGTATTTATTTAACCCCCCCTATGCCTGGCTCCCTTGCAGGCGCTATCTCTCTACTGCTAGCCACTAGTGGTTGTGAATATAACAATACAAACTTTGTCCTGCTGGAGGTGTAAAGACTAAAAACAGAGAGACAGAGAAGGATATCAGTAGGTGTAGTGGAAAGAGCTTTTTAAAAAATGACGGTGGTAAAGACAGTACAGACATCCGTGTCATGGAGGAGCTGGTGGAGTAGGTGGAGAGCCTGATCAGATCTGGTTAAAGGCATAGCTTGAGTTTCTCAAATGAGAGCAATTGAACATCCACACTGTAGTATGTGTGAAGATATCCTGAGGGAAATGGAGAGCAATCAGGAGGGGATTCTGAAAGCACACCTCCCATCCAGAACCCGGTAACATACACACTCACTCCTCACTTGCAGGTTTCTCTTTCTCAGAGCTGCTCCTGCAGCAAGTCAGGCAAAGAGGGAGGAAAATATATTTAGATATTTCATTCATTTCAGAAAAGAAAACAAAGCTGCAATAGGAATGATTGCTTTTAGGTTCCTCTTTGTTACTTGGATTTACCTCTATCGGTTTGCTTAATTTTGAGGTTAGCATGAAAAAAGAGGAAGGAAGAGAACTAGCTCGCTCCATCTTTGGGGCCTCCTGAATGAGAAGGCGGGGACAGATCCACTTATTTCATCAGAAGCATAATGTATTTTCTTAAATGGTTTTCATTTTAGGGACTCTGCCTGCTTGAAAGATTCCATTTGGATCTGAGGGCTAGTTCGTTATTTCTCCCACCTACTAAAGAAGGAGCCTTGATGTTTCTCTCCTAACTGGCTCTTTGATTAAATATGGCATGACCAATTCCTAGGGAAAAAGTAAAGCCAACAAACAAACAACAAAAACCTGCACAGAGGTAAACTGTTCTTCACTATTGAGCTGTGTAGGGACAGCAGAGGATGTGAGTGTCCGTGGCAATCAGACTTCCCTTACTCTGCCTTGAAACCTTAACAGGGCTGAAAGAGGAGTGTGATGAATTAGAATCTGAAGGCTGTGCTTTACATCTGTGTGTCTACCTACTGTCCGTTTACTTCATCCTTACTATTTAATGGTTTCTACTGTATCTTTTCAGATTAAGTACTGGATAACCCTTATGTTGATCATGAAAGGGAAGACAAATGCATGGCCCCAGAAGTGTTTTAACTCCAAATACAATGACACAAAGAAAGTGAAATTACAAAAGGAAGGTGAAGTATAGTCAGTAACACCTACAGGACTATTTGTAGGAATTGTATTCATTGCTCTCTCTAATAACTCACTGTGTTTTGAAAATTAAATATTTCAAGAGAGCTTCAGCATTTTGTTAGCAAGCTATATTTAACATGTTTTTTACCAGACAAAAATAGTTTTATTTATCTTGCAAAGTAAACACATATCTCCTTCCCTGTAAGTACTTAATCTGTTTCTTTGACAAAATAAATGGTGAAAAAAGCTCTGTAGATCCTACCAAGTTGCATTTCCCCTTTAAAGAAAGTATAAAGCATGCATTTAGCTATGGATGGGTTATTCTCAAAGTAAGTGCATTTGGGGACTGTACTATCTGGTTCTCATGGTGTAGGTCAGTGACAGGCCCTTTCTCTGGAATGCCTTCAGGTAGAGCGAAAAAAGCAAGTAGGTGAGAAGCAAGCAATCTGTCCCATCATCATGGAAATACACAAGATCTAAGTTGAAATAGAAATTAAATGTGGAAAAAGAAGCATAACTAAAGAGGATAGTAGAGCACATAGCTTGCACATTTGATATTTTTGCAGTGTGTATCTATGTTGCTTTTCTCTAAAAATTGTTGCTTGACATTGGGCTGACAAAACTTAGGAATCAACGTGCTGAGATCTTGCTTCTTCTTGAGCCTTCCAACCTCTTTTTTTTTTTTTCCTCTAAGGGATAAATGTCTCTTGTCAAAATGTCTTTCAATATCGTAAATACCTCATGGTCAGACCCCTCATCATAACCTGTACCAAGTAGTCTCCCATCTGATCAGATTCTCCTGCTCCCTCTTGTGGCTAATGTTCTCCTGACTTTCTCTAGATTTCAGAATCCATTCCCTCAGCCTATCAATTTGGTTCTAATTTTCAGTGGTAACTTGGGGCTAACAAAGCTGGTAGATTGCTGAACTAGCTGTTTCCAATTTTCTCTCTGAACAAAGGGAGATCTACCCCCGGAGATGCGGAGACGTCCTTCAGGTTTAGTGGATGCAAATGTCACTTGTTCTCTGACTCTTTAAGATGGACTAGGTTCTGGGAAACTGAGCTTGCAGAGTCTTGCTCTGAGATTTTATCCTGGACTCAAGGCTAGTTCGGTGGGGCCTCATTAAGTGCAGTGGGATTATTTTGTTTTCTTTTTTTCTCTTCCGAAAGTTAGCTCTCCTTGTGTGAAAGTGTCTGCATCTCCTGTTTCTCTTTTCCTGCGTCCCTCTGTCCTCAGCCTCCCGTGCATGTGGGCAATACACACACACACACTCTTCACAAAAGATATTTTATACAACACGTATTTTGAAAACTTCAACTAATAAATGACTTAGATTCTCAGCAGAGTTTGAATATCAAGCTGCTCTTTTTCCGAACTGGAGACTCCTAGGGTAAACTACTCTTACTGATATGTTTTCATCACCAGCAGTTGAGAATACAGATGAGATCAGGCGTCTTTTACTAGTGTGTTGATTCAATTTGGAAGACAGTTGCTCCCAGCTCTTGTGCTTCAAGTGTTTTCTGTAGGCTCTCTTTGCTGACAACTCTGTACTGAACCCTTAAGTGTTTTATGTCTACATTTGTGATTTCTCCTTTGATGGGTGCAGTCAGGAGACTATAGTAAGTACAAAGTTTCATGAGAATCCCTTTTTCTCTTCATCTGAAACTGTGTAGCCAGTTTTCAGGAGGAAGAGGAGACCATGGGGGTGGGGAAAAGTGCTGAAGTGATGAAAAGCAGCTGAAGTGATGAAAGTGTGTTTGTGAGCAGGGGCAAGTACATTGTAGGCAGCTGCCTAGAAAGTGATTTGGGAAGCCCAAAACATGCCTGGATTCAAAGCATTTATCTGTCGACCAATGTAGGATCAGGAATTCTTACTATTACAGATATTCATTTGAATAAAGCAATTCTATCTAATAAATCCGTAATAGAACGCAATGGGATTACCTAGAAAAGAGTTCCCATTCATTTTCACAAACCATTCATATCTGTTCATTTATTAACTTCGATTGGTTTATCAGATCATCTGGCAGAGAGAGAAATCCCGAGGACCTAGAACACAGGAAGGTGGAGAGGAAGTGAAAGAAGTTTGAAACTGGGTTCCTGTCCAGCTAGCGCCCCCAGAGGGCCCTTCTGGTGCAGAAGTGCACGGGGACTGGAGCCAGGCTACTGAAGTTGAGGGCCAGAAAGTAGCCATACAGAGGCAAAGATAAACTGGCACCCTGAAATTTTACTTCCAGGGCAGCAAATGTAATAAGAGTTTCTTGAAAATTTAGCTTAAGTCTTATGAGAAATGGATGAGATATGTCCCTTAGTGTGAAATGATATCCTTAAAATCTTGAATGGCTTCTGCTGTGTCATTTTGGAGTATTCATACCATTCACCTAGAAAACTAGTGTGATACTCATTCAGACAAACATTTATTTTTGCATATGTAATGGACATAGAAACATAAAACGTAAATATTGGAATCCATCTTAATTTTTTTAGAAAAGACAGAAAAATTCATCACATTATAGATGTCATTGTGTGTGAAGTCAGAAAAAATAATTTCATGGTTGAACCTAATGTGAGATGAAGTCTAACAGACATGAGGGTGATTCAGCAATTTACTTGAACCCAACTATGACATTTATTGAGCACTCAGTGTATGTACTGCACTGGGCTTTTCAGAGAATGCAGATGCTAAAAAGGAGTTATTTGACATTTGTTGAACACCCAGTATGTTCCAGACATCAGTCTAGGCACTTTACCTATTTTCTCACGTAAATACCCATTCAAGGAAACATCCTGATCCTGACTTAAAGATGAAGACTATGGTTCAGTTAAAAAACTTGTCCAAGAGTGAGTAGGTGATGGTACCAGTTTTTGAGGCTTTTCCAAAGCCTTGCTCTTTGTTCTTGTTGATGTACAGTCTAGAACACCTAAATACTGGATCGAATAAGATAGGTGGCTGTGGCTGTCTAATAAACCCAGTGCTCTAGAGTTGAGAGGAAGAAGAGAATACTGGAAAAGGTTTCTTGGAGGAGGAGGCATTTTAGTTCATTCTCAAAGAATGAAAAGGCCTTTGAAATAAGCAGAGTCTTGCTATGTTTAAAACATGTAAACAAGCCCCAGCTAATTTGTGACAAGGACCACCCCAGAGCAAGGCTAGGGCCATTTCCAAACTTCAGACCAGCTTCATGTCCCAGTCAGGACCACGCCATGGGGCCTGTGGATCTGGAACAAGTGATAGCAGAAGCCATTGCACACATGTATTTTCCATAGGAAACCAAAATGGATGATGAGTTTCCAGCACGCCTTGAAGGAGAGATGCTGTATCGGCCTCAGAGGTGAGGCACGGAACACAGCCCCTGCCCACCTGTCCCTTCCTTATATTTGATGGGTGTGGGTTCTGCGCCATCACAGGTGGTTTTCCTTTCCTTCTTGGGCACCAAATGGCTCTGGTGCTTTCTCCCTGAAGCTTTTTCAGCTGCCCACTTCTGCTTCCCCTTAAGGCACAGGACCCAGGGCCCCCTTTGACTCTGCTCTGTTCAATGGACAGCGCCCACTTTTAGCAGGTTTAGAGAATCAGGCTGCTTACTCTACACACCAGCCACCACTTCCTCTGTGCTTCATGGTAGAGCCCCCAGAGTGAGTGGCATCAGACAAGGGCAAAGGGTAAAGTCTGGGGAGAAGCTCAGGGGCTCGGTCATCTGTGTTCCTCAGAAACTGCAGGTCGCCACTCTTCCAAATCTGCAAGGAGATCCAACCAGGCCATCCTAAAGGAGATCAGTCCTGGGTGTTCACTGGAAGGACTGATGCTGAAACTGAAACTCCAATACTTTGGCCACCTGATGTGAAGAGCTGACTCGTGAAAAGACCCTGGTGCTGGGAAGGATTGGGGGCAGGAGGAGAAGGGGACAACAGAGGATGAGATGGTTGGATGGTATCACTGACTCAAAGGACATGGGTTTGGGTAAACTCTGGGAGTTGGTGATGGACAGGGAGGCCTGGCCTGCTGCACTTTATGGGGTCTCAAAGAGTTGGACACGACTAAGCCACTGAATTGAACTGAACTCTTCCAAATTCTGCCTTTCAAATGTTGGTTGACGTGGACCACCTGGAGCTGAAATCTGAGAGTTGATATTGGATACAGTTGGTAACTCTTCTCTACTGTCTTTCTTCTCCTGGCTGTGCAGCTGCCCCTGACCCTTTTTCTAGAACTTCTTCTCATCACTTCTCACACTGCTTAGAACTCCTGGTAGCTCTGGAAGACTACATCAGAGGTCATCTAGGTTTTTTTTTTTTTTTTTTTTTAGTATATATATTGACAAATAAGCAAATGAAGGCCATATGAAATTAAATGAATTCATAGAATGAATATAGAAGTGGGATATAGTTGGATCCAGATGTGTGACTCTGAAGTTATTTCACCAAAGTTACATCTCTCTTTTTCTTTGATAATATGTTAATAGAAGACCCTAGACATGTGCCTGTGTTTTCTGAGCTCAGGAGTCCCTGGATGTCTAGCAGTGATTTCCTCAGATGGAAAGAGAATGATGACTTTGCTTCTAGATCAAGGATATTGATGAATGCAATGAAGGATGCTCTGGCACTCAGACCAAAGTTCTCTGAGGTCAACAGGCATATCATGCATGCATGTTCAGTTATGTCCAACTCTTTGCAACCTGCTATAGACTGTAACCCTCTAGGCTCCTCTGTGCATGGGATTCTCCAGGCAAGAAGGCAGGAGTGGGTTGCCATGTTGTCCTCCAGGCAACAGGCATGTCATATTAGTTTTAATGTTTGTTTGAATTCAACAAATGGCATATTTTACATTGTGCAAGGTCCTTAACTTCTCTGTGCCTCATTTTATTCATCTGTTGAAAGTGAAAGTGAAAAAGTTGCTTGGTTGTGTCCAACTATTTGCAATCCCATGGACTGTAGGCTCCTCCGTCCATGGGATTTTCCAGGCAAGAGTACTGGAATGGGTTGCCATTTCCTTCTCCAGGGGTCTTCCTGACCCAGGGATCTTCATCTGTTAAATGGGAGTAATAATAGTAGAGAGCCTTATGGCATTTTTGTGAGGAATAATACATTAATACTTATAAAACATGTGGAACTGCCAGTAGCACATGAGTACTCAGTGAGGATTGCTTCTTACTGCTTGAGGGACGACTGTCCCAGCTGTGTGCCTTTAGGTGGACATTCTGATTGTGGAAGGTTGTCTTGGAGAGCCAGAAGATAAGGACCCACATAATGGCTGCATCAGGTCACAAAACTGTTGTTTTGTTTTTTAATTAATTAGTTAATTTTAATTGGAGGCTAATTACTTTACAATATTGTGGTGGCTTTTGCCATACATCAACATGAATTAGCCATGGGTGTACATGTATACCCCCATCCTGAACCCCCACAGAACTGTTTTTGAAAGGGCCACAGAGTAAATAATTTTGACTTTGTGGACCACAGGGCCTGTCATAGCTACTCAACACTGCTGTCAAAATATGAAAGCAGCCATTGACAGTGCTTAAATGCATGAACGTGCTGTGTTCCATAAAACACTTACACTAAAATTTGAGCATTGTATAATTTTCACATTATGAAACAGTGCTTTTTAAAAATGTTTCAATCATATCAAAATATATTAAAAAAATAGGTATTATCAAGACAGATGGTAGGCTAAATTTGACCTGTTGGCCGTAGTTTCCTGTCCCTCGAGGCACAGATCTTAAGAGAAACACAGCAGTCACCTTAGGGGCTGCAGGAATCCGAGCAATCAGGGTTGGTGTCATGGGAAGAGAGCTGGCCTAGAAACTCAGAGACCTTGTTTTAGAGCCTCGCTTTGTCACTTCTGAGATGCGTGGCTTTGGGGAAAAAGTCTTTCAAGTTCTCATAGCCTGAGTTTTCTTGCAGGGCAAAGGGAGGAAGGGGCAACATTAGAAGACTGTTAGGGGCCTTCCTAGCAATAAAAGCAGTTTTCTGAAGGGGAATTGGATATTCAAAATGGGTCATGGAGGACAGGTAGAAAAGTATGAGAAGGGAAAACAGGGTGTATATTTGGGTAATTTTCAGTTTGTATCTCAGCTGTCTACCAGGAACAGTAAATCTGGCAAGTTAGACAGGTGATGTATAATGGATGATGACCTTGAATGCCAAAGTGAGGATTAGGATATCATAGCTTTGGGCTGTCAGCAAAATTCTTCAATTTTACAGATCAAGCTGAGAAAGGGAAAATGACTTGTCCAAGACCACAGGACTGGTTGGTGAGAGCCAAGACCAGCACTCATTTCTTTTGGCCCCAAGACCAATGACCCTTCTGTCTACAGTGCTGCCCCCAGCAGTGTGGTAGAATGCAGTTAATTTTGACTGTGTGACTGTGCCCTCAGAGGGGGAGATTCTCATACACATTTCAGAAGCTGTTTTTAGCATTTTCTAAACATGATCTCATACCCCAGCGTATCTAAGAAGGTAGGTCTGTGAGTAATCCCATTATTGAGAAGGGTAATTACAGAAGTGTCAGCCTAAGGCCTTGCACTCCCGCAACCTTTAGCCTGGCTTCTTGCTGAGTGTCTTTTAAAAAATTTTGGCTCAGATGTTATTTCATGAGCAAAGCCTTCCCTAATATCCTAGTAGGTCAGGCCTTCCATTACTTACTCTCCTAGGACTGTGTTTTTCCTTTATAGAATTTATCAATTAATAAATGCTTCTTTCTGTAACAATTTAAATGTTTCTGTTTGCAACAGTTTAAATTAAGATCTATCATCTTTCTTCCTAGCTAGATAATAAATTCTGGGAGGAGAGAGATTTTCTGTTTAGTTCATGGTTCTAGCCCCCAGTACTTTGCCAGACACATAATACACATTCAGTGTTTGTCGAATGAATGAATACATGTTCTCTCATTAATCATTGATACTGGTGAAAATAATCCTTGCTTACGCAAAGACTTAATAGGCAGGAGTTAACTATCTTCACTTGTTAATAAAAGATTAAATGATGAGTATTTCCTTCTCCACTGAATTTTTTCTCTTTTTCAAAAGCCCCTGTCTAATCCTCAGCCTATCACAAAAAGACAATAATAGTCATGGCATAGTTACTAAAATTAAAACCATGAGCCAATATTTAAACAGTTCTTCAAATACAGGTGTATGGGATTGTTTTAAAACAGTGGTCCCCATTCTTTTTGGCACCAGGGACTGACTATATGGAAGACAGTTTTTCCATGAACCAAGGTGGGGGGCCGAAGAGGATGGTTTTGAGATGATTAAAGCACATTGCATTTATTATGCACTTTATTTCTATTATTATTACATCAGCTCCATCTCAGATCATCAGGCATTAGATCCCAGGAGTTGAGGACCCCTGGTTTAAAGGACATGTTCACTAGCTGCCTTACTTAGTAAACTGTATGTTTCCTAAACTGTGCTCAGGGATTTGTGTGAAAATGTCATATTTTCCCTCCTGAAAAGCTACTTGATTTATTTCTTTAAATAAAAATTTGGTTAGTTCCTTTCTAAGCTGCTTCCATTTTAAAAAATGGTTGTGTTATATATACACTCAGAGTTATGTCACTGCGTCTATTGTCAGAAACTTTAGAAAATTAGAACATAGAATGTTGATGAAGGGTCATCATTGTGTGAGCATCAATCAACTTGAATTTTTTAAAAAAATGTATTTATTTGTGACTGTGCTGAGTCTTTGTTGCTTCAGGGGCTTTTATCTAGTTGCGGTGAGCAGGGGACTACTCTACATGTGGTCCATGGGCTTATCATTGCGGTAGCTTCTCTTGTTGCTGATCGTGGGTTCTAGGGCACGCAGGCCTCAGTAGTTGACTCAGTAGTTGTGGCTCCCGCGCTCCAGAGCACATGTTTAGTAGTTGTGGTGCAGTGGCTTAGTTGCGCTGCGGCATGTGGGATCCTCTCGGCCTAGGGATTGAACCCGTGTCTCCTGCATTGACAGGCAGATTCTTCATCACTGAACTATACCAGGAAAGCCCCCAGCTGGGTTTTTAAAAAATTATTTCTTTTTACTTTCTATTTCTGTTCTCCTCAAGGGCATCTTATTCTTTAAAGGATTGTGCTTTGTGACTATACAGGAAAATTGGAAAGACCTACGAACTTTCAGTTGATAAATTCCCATCCCCGAAAAACAATCTACTTGAAGATGAAGCTTAATGACTCAGGGAAAAAAGCTGATGAAATTCACCAGTTTGCTCACATAACCAGCATTTTTGTTGTTAAAAAAGATTTTTTTTTAAGGCGTTGTGCATGTTCCTATCGCATGGCTTGAAATTGAATTCTGTATTAAACATCCCCAGTCCCAAGAGACAGACTAGAAAGCCAGAAGAGTGACGGCAGAGATTTACTCTTGAGTTGAAGGGAACAGGGGAACTTGGTAAGGCTGCATACCAGCCTCCCATTTGAAGAGCACAACTTTCCTCACCACCTAGGAGGTCCAGTTTGGGTTTTATGTCTCTGTGTATTGTTGACCTCTGTTCAGAGCTTGTGAGTGGAACCTGATTGAAAGGTCTCTGAAGCCTTCCAGAGAAGCAGAAGATATTAAGAAGAGGTGGCAAGAATACACAGAAGAACTGTACAAAAAAGATCTTCACAACCCAGATAATCACGATGATGTGATCACTCACCTGGAGCCAGACATACTGGAATGCGAGGTCAAGTGGGCCTTAGGAAGTATCACTATGAACAAAGCTAGTGGAGATGATGGAATTTCAGTTGAGCTATTTCAAATCCTAAAAGATGATGCTGTGAAAGTGCTGCACTCAATATGCCAGCAAATTTGGAAAACTCGACAGTGGCCACAGGACTGGAAAAGGTCAGTTTTCATCCCAGTCCCTAAGAAAGGCAATGCCAAAGAATGCTTAAACTACCACACAGTTGCACTCATCTCACACACTAGTAAAGTAATGCTCAAAATTCTCCAAGCCAGGCTTCAACAATACATGAACTGTGAACTTCCAGATGTTCAAACTGGTTTTAAGAACCAGAGATCAAATTGCCAACATCTGTTGGATCATCAAAAAAACCTACACAAGGTCACAACCATTCTGAAAGAGATGGGAATACCAGACCACCTGACCTGCCTCTTGAGAAATCTGTATGCAGGTCAGGAAGCAACAGTTAGAACTGGACATGGAACAACAGACTGGTTCCAAATCAGGAAAGGAGTACATCAAGGCTATGTATTGTCACCCTGCTTATTTAACTTATATGTAGAGTACATCATGAAAAACGCTGGGCTGGAGGAAGCACAAGCTTGGAATCAAGATTGCTTGGAGAAATATCAATAACCTCAGATGTGCAGATGGCACCACCCTTATGGTGGAAAGTGAAGAACTAAAGAGTCTCTTGATGAAAGTGAAAGAAGAGAGTGAAAAAGTTGGCTTAAAGCTCAACATTCAGAAGGTAAAGATCATGGCATCTGGTCCCATCACTTCATGGCAGATAGATGGAGAAACACTGGAAACAGTGGCAGATTTTATTTTGGGGGCTCCAAAATCACTGCAGATGGTGATTGCAGCCATGAAATTAAAAGATGCTTACTCCATGGAAGAAAAGTTATGCAAGCTAGACAGCATATTAGAAAGCAGAGACATTACTTTGCCAACAAAGGTCTGTCTGGTCAAGGCTATGATTTTTCTAGTATTCATGTTTGGATGTGAGAGTTGGACTATAAAGAAAGCTTAGCACTGAAGAATTGATGCTTTTGAACTGTGGTGTTGTAGAAGACTCTTGAGAGTCCCTTGGACTGCAAGGAGATCCAACCAGTCCATTCTAAAGAAAATCAGTCCTGAATATGATGCTGAAGCTGAAACTCCAATACTTTGGCCATGTGATGCGAAGAACCAACTCATTGGAAAAGACCCTGATGCTGGGAAAGATTGAAGGCGAGAGGAGAAGGGGACAACAGGGGATGAGATAGTTGGATGGCATCACCAACTCAATGGACATGAGTTTGAGTGGACTTGGGAGTTGGTGATGGACAGGGAGGCCTGGCGTGCTGCAGTCCATGGGGTTGCAAAGAGTTGGACATGACTGAGCAACTGAACTGAACTGAAGACTTCCATGGATTTGCTCCTTTGCCCTGTGTCTATGTAGGTTCCTAGCTATCCTTAGCTGTTTCTCTTTGAGGAAAGCAGAGCAAATCCTTGCCAAAATTATGAAGCATGTGTATTACTCTCAGTGATTTAATCTCCTCTTTGGAGGACCCTGTTCATCTCTGATTAGGGTCCATTTTTCTCTGCCCTCTTCTCTCTTCCCTTCCGTACACACTGACCATTTTTATTTTTTGGTCGTGCTACATGGCATGTGGAATCCTAGTTCCCCAACCAGGGATGGAACCTGTGCCCCCTGCATTGGAAGCATGGAGTCTTATCCACTGGACTGCCAGGGAAGTTCTGTGGGAAACCCTGGGGCTTCATATTTTAGTGCTGTCTGGAGTCCCAGTTTGTGATGAGAGCCATCTGATATGTTACTTCACATCAGCAGCATACTGATGTTACAAAAAATGTCTTCTAATACGTAAGTACCACCTTCCATCAAGGACCTTCTTTAAGTCCTTTTGCTCTCTAATCTGTCTTTGCTAAACATGCTGATGCCCTTCCAGCTAGTTCTGCCTTCCTACCCAGTTCTGCCCTTCATTCATTTCTACCTGTCATGCCAGTCCCAAGACCACCTACATCAGAATCACCTATGATGCTTCTTAAAATTCAAATTTGGGGGTTCCTCTTTAGAGCTATAGGGCTTTGCTCGTGGTTCAGCAGGTAAAGAATTTGCCTGTAATACAGGAGACCTGTGTTTAATCCCTGGGTCAGGAAGATCCCCTGGAGAAGGGAATGACTGCCCACACCAGTATTCTTGCCTGGAGAATTCCGTGGATAGAGGATTCTGGTGGGCTACAGTCCATGGGGTCACAAAGAGTTGAATGCGACTAAGCATTTAACACTTAACATTTTTTTCTTTAGATCTACTGTGTACCCAGTGATAAGGCCCAGTTATCTTCACTTTAATGAATTTTCCAGAAGATCCTTAGGTGAAGTGAAGTTGAAGAAGCATTGTTCTGTGCCTTTAGCCACATCATTGCTTCCTTCTGAAATGCCCCTACTCTCTCCGGCTTCTGTTGCTTTTTCCAGTCCCTTCCTTTTATGGAATTTTCCATCTTCTTTCTCCTATTCATGGTCATTTGAGTAAATATCACTTGAAGACTATAAATTTATCAGGAACAGGGACTGGGAATCTGTCCTTTTTGTGATCCCCACAGTGTTTGATCTGGTGCTTTGCACTAGAAGCCGTTCAATAAATTCTTGAGAACAAATGAATGGTCTACTCTCTAGAACTAGGAATACCAGGAGGGTTATACTTCACTCAAACAAATGTCTGAAGGCAAAATGTCAACAAGCCAGTGTGGGAAATATTTTTAGGTAGGAGATCTTTTTTGGTGACCCAGAAATAAATGTGACACACATATGACCTCATTTTTTTTCAGTGTAAGGTCAAGCATCAGGAAAGGTTGCTCTTTTCAGGGTGGGTGGTGAACAAATCATTACCTGAAATAGTTGCTATTGTCCAACATGAGACCCCTGAAAGTTTCATGGAAGAGGTGATCTGAGGCCCCCCTCTGGGGGTTCACTACATTTGAAATCTTTTGGTTGCAAGACTGTAGATGGAGCAGTTGGAGGTTTCTAGAAGCCCACTTGTATGACCCCAAGACCCCAGGTATGTTAACCTGGAAATGAGCTGGTCCACTTTGAGGACATTCACGTGGTGAATTCGTGTGGTCAGTCTTCCTGTCTGAATGCCTGGAAAGTGTCTCCTCTTCCGTGATTCCCTAGTCATGGAAGAGTTCTGTCTTCTAGAAAGCAAGACTCACTCCTTGTCTCTTGTAATGACTTACTAGAATGTGAGCTTCTTTGGGGAATATCATCTTATATGTCTTTAAAACACAGTATCTGGCACATCTGAGTGGCTAAGAAAAGCTTGGCAAACTTGTGAATGAATGTGTTGGTTTCCCATTTCTTTGGATTACTTACCAGTTGAAAAGTTAAAAGGTAAAAATGTCTTGACCCCAAGACTGTACATTTGTGGGCTGTGTTGATCCTATTAAAAAAATTTTGATTTATTGTCATTAGAGCTGAGTATTAACTTACTTGTTGGGCTAAAATTTGGTATCATTCTCCCCAGCTTTTCAGATTGCCTTCTTTTATTTTAGTTTTGCTTCTTCACTGCTAGGATTTCATTCACTATTTTCTTTTCTCCTGACTGAATGGAAAAACTTGAGATTATTACATGCCTTTGGAGGGATTTCCGACCTCAGATTTTAGCTGATGATCCCCTAAATGGATCATCTTTCCTTGTCACGTGATGAAGGGGAGTGCTTACAAAAGCCTTCCTTGGGGGTGGGGCGGCAGGAGATGGGCAAAGGAAAGATGAAAATCTCTAGATGAGGTGATGTGAACTACACATGTTTATTCAGGTAGAAAGGAGGGGCAGCATGAGAAGGTTATTTTGCATGAAGTACCTCAGTTAAGGAGCTCTTTGCTAGGAAAGAACAGTCTTGTTAATCTCTGTAGTGAAAACAAATAAATGAAAAGGTGTTGCGGTTCTCCTTTCTTCTCCTCTACCGCATATTGATTGTGGCTTTTCAGTCTGATACTGTCCTCTGCTCGCTTTAGGGGTATCCATCTTACCTAGGGAACATTTCTAAATGCATATGCCTAGGTCCAACACCTGGATTCTGATTCCACATCAGAGATTTGCTGAATCAGCACAAGGCCAACTGAGAAGTATTTTATTCATTTAATAAAAGCAGGTGCTGTGCATCTTCCATGTAGCAGGGTATGCTCGAGGAACTGGGTGAACAAGGGAGACAGAAATCCCTACCCTTACAGAGTTGACATCTATGAGAGAGAATAAGCAGAACTGTTAAATAAAGTATATATTGTATAAAAAATAGTAAGTTCTAAGACTTACAAACATAGAGAACAGACTTGTGGTCCCCATGGGGGGAGGAATTGGGGGAGAGATTGACTGAAAATTTGAAATTAGTAACTACAAACTATTACATATAGAATATATTAACAGCAAGGTTCTACTGTATAGCATGGGGAACTACATTCAATATTCTGGGATAAAGCATAATGGAAAAGAATATAGAAAAGAATGCATATATGTGTATAACCAAATCACTTTGTGGTCCAGCAGAAATAAACACAGCATTGTAAATCAATTATAATTCAATAAAAAGTAATAAGTTCTATATAGAAAAACAAAGTAAGCGAAAAGGGTCTCATGACTTTTCAGTAACATTTTCATTATCCTGAAACCCTCCTGAAACCATCTTTCGTTTTTGGCCACGTTGCCTGACCGTTACCCCAGCTGCTACCTTTGATGAATGAAGAGGGTGTTTTCTGACATGGGACAGGGCCCTGTCATCTTGTAAGTCTGGGTAGGGGGCTTGAGCCCCTTACGTGATGTCTAAATGCTTGTCTCCCAGAAGATCTGTCCTCATTTTTCAGGCAGAAAAGTAGAAACTCTCTCTTTGGGGAAAAAGTAATAACAGAGTGTTCTATGGGCACTAAAGGAGCTCCTTGGTGAAGTGGGGCCATGGCCTGATGGTCTGAGGGTGGGGGCCAGAATGGTAATTGGCTTCCTCGGTGGATGATCAGATAAAGAAGGGCATCCGCTGGCAACATCTTTGTCTAGAAGCATTTGGAAGTGCTTGCATTTGTAGTGGATGAGAATTCGTGGTTGCTTTACCGTTGCCTTAGAAACAGAGTCATTGCTTTGTTTTGAGGCTTTCAGTCAGCAAGAATTACAGAGATGGGGATTCCAGGTCTTGATGGAGAGTCAAGGAGTTCCTTAGAAAAACCCCAGCTGCAGATCAGCAGAAAGAGATTAGGCCACCTCAAACACAGAACTGGTGAGAATGCAGAGGTGTTTCCTCTCTGAGTTGGTTCTCCTTGCAGTCAGAACCACTAAAGCTCCCACTGCCGTGCTGCCTAACTACTCCTTGAACCTCTGCTATGGCAGTTTGATGAAGATCTGTCTGGCGAGTACATGCACCCATTTCTGTGACCTCTCCTTTTGCCATAGAGGGGTGGGCTCACTCAGTTTGATACCTGTTCACCATCCTTTGTCAATGACAGTCAGGTCTGTCATCTATAGGTGTTGGAGCTGATTGTTTTAAAATAAATAGCAGAAGATAATGTGAGTATTCTTGCTACTGTGCTGAAGGCTCATTTGAATGATGTAATGAACATTCCTAAGTAAGAACTGGCCCTGGATGTAAGGGCTTATCTGAAACCACTGTGAAGATCAGAGTACCCGTTGTTCAGAGTTCAGTAGATCAGGGTGAAAGATTAGAAGGTCAGGCAGCAGACTAATACATCAACAGCTACTATTTGCTGCTTAATTTTCATAGAAATAAATATTTGAGGAGACAGTGGCAAGAGTCAGATCTGTTCGCACCTGATGACTGAGGCATCAGAATGGAGACAAAACATGGAGGAGAAAATGAAGAAGGACTCATTTTTTGATGACACCTAACCCACATCCTTAGGGCTTCACTGGTGGCTCAGTGGTAAAGAAACCCCATATCCTCACAAGCATTTGGATTTGGTGTTAATTTAAAAAAGAAAGAAACTAAAGTCCAGAGAGTTCTTTCCAGTTGCTTCACGACCAATAAGCTATAGCAGTGTTTTTTGGTCCACTGACCTCGCAAATTAGACTACTGTGAAACCACCTTTTGAAGATAATTGTGACATTTTTGAGTTAATCTCAGAAGTCCCCTCCTTTTTATATAATAGCGATGATGGATTTTTTTTTTTTTTTAACTGCTCTGTCCACCCTTAGACATTGATAATTGATACCCTTTGGGCTGGGAGCATATTGGGAGATGTTGGCTGGGGCAGGGTTTCTTCTTGGTAGACTGAAGAGATTGCCCTGAGAGTATCTGCAAAAGAGGTTACCAGGTAATTGCTAAAAGGTGGGAGAGTGGGAGCCCGTTGTCTCCAGGAGCATTTCAGCCCACAGGTTACTTCCCAGCTGTGGATATCTGTCTGTATCAGTCTGCCATCCGCAGGGTAAAACTAGGCTTGTTGGAAACCTTTCTTGGGACTTTTGCTACGTAATCCCACATAGAAGCCAAGAGGTTTTCCACTGAGCTAGTCCAAGCCCAAATCCAATCATTCTCAAAAGATCACTGTATACATTCTCAGGTGTGGTAGCATGGAGCAGGGGATTGCATCAGTCTCAGACAGACCAGGCTTTGAATCTTAGTTACTGTCTGACTTTCAGCAAGCATGTAACCTGTCTGAACCGCAGTCTTCCCACCTACAAACAGGCTTATAGTATATTGTTAGGGGTGCTGTTCACACAGACTCTAATGGAAATGGCAACATTAGGAGTTGTATAATGGGGCAGTGCTGATTCCTGGAAGTATTAGATATAAAAATTAGATATAGATAGATGAAAAAATTTAGCATGGTGTCTGGGACAGTGTTTAATAATGGAGCCTGGGTTTACCATCTCAGGCAATCAGCTGTGATTTGTGATTTGCTGTGGTATCATTTTGAAACGTGCTTCAAAGAAGGAAAATAGTTCAGGGCACAGAAAGCACAATACGCAAAGACCTGGAGGTAAGAAAGTTCTGTTATGTTCAGGAAATTGAGAGAATTCCCATATTTTAAGTAAGCCAGAAAGATAAAGAACATTACAGTATACTAACACATATATACGGAATTTAGATAGATGGTGGCGATAACCCTATATGCAAAACAGAAAAAGAGACACAGAAGTACAGAACAGAACGTGAGGGTGGGATGTTTTGAAAGAACAGCATGTATACTATCTATGGTGAAACGGACCACCAGCCCAGGTGGGATGCATGAATCAGGTGCTCTTGCCTGGTGCACTGGGAGGACCCTGAGGAGTCGGGTGGGGAGGGAGGTGGGAGGGGGGATCGGGATGGGGAATACGTGTAACTATATGGCTGATTCATGTCAATGTATGACAAAACCCACTGAAATGTTGTAAAGTGATTGGCCTCCAACTAATAAAATAATATTTAAAAAAAAAAAAAAAAAAAAAAAAAAAAAAAAAAAAAAAAAACTCAAAGGCCAGATCCGGAAAGGTCTAAATAGCCTATTGAGGGGGTTTGCATTTGTCATCAGGGCAGTAGGCCATGAAGAGTTTTAAGGGGAGTGAGAGAGTGTGATCTGCATTTTGGGAGGTTTGTTTTGGCTGAGATGTGAGGAATGGAATGATGAGCCTTGGCAGCAATCTCAAGGGAGTGGTTCATCCTCTCTGCCCTGGAGACAGGCGCCGCTTCGTGTCTGTTGGGGTGGGCTCTGTGTGTTCTGTCCTGTTCCCTCTGAGCAAATTCTTAACCTTTCTGATCCTTCAGTTCAGTTCAGTCACTCAGTCGTGTCTGACTCTTTGCGACCCCATGAATCGCAGCACGCCAGGACTCCCTGTCCATCACCAACTCCTGGAGTTTACTCACACTCATGCCCATCAAGTCGATGACACCATCCAGCCATCTCATCTTCTGTTGTCCCCTTCTCCTCCTGCCCCCAACCCGTCCCAGCATCAGGGTCTTTTCCAATGAGTCAACTCTTCTGATCCTTACAGGTTACCAAAATGTTTTAAGTTACAGATTTTCCAAAAGGATCACTGCAAATGTTTATTTCACCCTTTTAAACTTTAGATCTTTACTATATCATTTTATATACCTGCAAGGCATCGGGATCATTGCCTTGATCAGACATTTTTTTTTAATAAGAGGCAAATGCTGGCTTCCTTTTTTCTTCTCTTGCCCTTATAGTCTGTTCTTCAGTGAACCAGCAGAGAGATCATTTTAAAAGATAAATCAACTCATACCACACTTGTGATTGGGATCTCCCTGTGATTCCCATCTCCTTCACAGTCAATGCCGATGTCTTACAGTGGCCTCAGTGCCCCTCGTGATCCATCCCTATTGTTTCCAGCTCCCGAGCCCTGCTTCTTTCCATCACTGCTCTTTCACCACACAGATTTCTTCCTGGTCCCTAGACTATGCAAAGCACAATTCTCATCACCCTGACTTGCAGCAGACCCTTCTTTGCTTCATTGTCCCCCACCCCACTCACCATCACCAAAACCTTGGAATCAGAGGTGATACAAGGTCACTGAGAGACAAACCTTGATTACCTGAGCAGAGTGATAGTTGGAGCCTCCGTGAACCTGGATTCCCACCAGTGATGCTATTGCCATTTCCCCAGTTGCCTAAGGCCCTTTAATCCCATAGGTACTTTTGGTCACTGTCGTTTTGCCACATGAGCTAATTTAGTTGGAATTATTGCCCCTGTATTTTTAGGTCACTTGAACCCTCTATAGAACTGATGTGTATTTCAGAATGACCATGAGAGGTCTGACATTGACACGGAGAAGGAACATTTTATGGCTGGTAATGCTGATTTCACAGCCTGTCAGGCACAACCTGGGCAAGACACACGACTAGACCTGGGCCTGCTCATCTCCCTTTCCTGCCATGGGCAGCCTGCAGATTCTAGAATGAGATCTGTACACAGATATGAAGAGCAGTGCTCGAAGAACCAGATGTCCAGCTGCTAATGCATCAGAAGACCTGGTCTTGCTGAAAATTAGGAGGAAATGTGCTCTCATCAAAACACAAAGCTTTTAAAAACTATACTTAAAGTGTGGAAATATTGCCTTACAACAGATTTTTTTCCCCCCTCAAGTGCAAATACCATTGAGCTTTGATTGTAGGCAAGCTGGAAGATTTCTCTGGTTCTAAGATCCATTAGTTTGTTGTTCAGTTGCGAAGTCATGTCCGACTCTTTGGGACCCTATGGACTGCAGCATGCTAGGCTTCCCTGTCCTTCACTATTTCTCAGTGTTTGCTTAGACTCATGTCCATTGAATCTATGATGCCGTCCAACCATCTCATCCTCTACTGCACTCTTCTCCTCCTGCCTTCAGTCTTTCCCAGCATCAGGGTCTTTTCCAATGAGTCAGCTCTTCACATCAGGTGACCAAAGTATTGGTGCTTCAGCATCAGTCCTTCCAATGAATATTCAGGGTTGATTTCATTTAGAATTGACTGGTTTGATCTTACAGTCCAAGTGATCCTCATGAGCCATAGGACACAATTGCATTAAATACAGTGTAACCTGTGCCCCAGAATTTAGGATCATCACCAAGTCATGCATTTGCAGGATTTTTAGAGTCTAAACTTTATAGCATCGCTCTTAATGTGATTTTGGCAATGAAACCGTTTTTGGAAGGTGACTGTGTTAACCACAGTTTAAAAGAAAATCTGCCTTAGCAACAAGGAGAAAATTATTTAATGCGTCAAAATTCTCATTGGTTGTCAGTATGCCTGCATGTGTGTTCAACAAGGCAAGGATATAATTGAACGTTTTATTCCAGTAAGTCAGCTGTGTACATTGCTCATTGCTCAGTAAATGGGGCTACATGTAGAAAATCCACAAGTGGAGAGATTCGGCTGTAAACATTACCAAGGATTGCTTTATCACAGATGGAGTCTTAGAGTCATGATTCACCATAGATGTTGTGATAGTCAAATATAAACAAATCACTGGTAAATGTAATACAAATAATTGGGTCACTTGAGTGCTTTGGGTCTGGATCTAATGATGTGATTTTTTCCCCCACCCTCCCCCTTTCTTATTCTCCCCAGTAGGTTGGGACAGTTGGAACTCTGCCATTGTCCAGCATGCTGCAGTTCAGTCTGTCACCCACCTTGTCGATGGGATTTCATGTGTTAGCCATGGTGGCCCTCGTGTTTTCCCACGTGGACCATATAAGTGCTGAGACAGAAATGGAAGGCGAAGGCAATGAGACTGGCGAGTGTACTGGCTCCTATTACTGTAAGAAGGGGGTGATTTTACCCATTTGGGAGCCCCAGGACCCTTCCTTTGGGGACAAAATTGCTAGAGCGACTGTGTATTTTGTGGCCATGGTCTACATGTTTCTTGGCGTCTCGATCATTGCTGACCGGTTCATGTCCTCTATAGAAGTCATCACGTCTCAAGAGAAAGAAATCACCATAAAGAAACCCAATGGAGAGACCACCAAGACAACTGTGAGGATCTGGAATGAGACAGTGTCCAACCTGACCTTGATGGCCCTGGGATCTTCAGCTCCAGAGATCCTCCTTTCAGTAATTGAGGTGTGCGGCCATAACTTCACTGCAGGAGACCTCGGTCCTAGCACCATCGTGGGGAGTGCTGCATTCAACATGTTCATCATCATTGCGCTTTGTGTATACGTCGTCCCAGATGGGGAGACAAGGAAGATCAAGCATTTGCGTGTATTCTTTGTGACAGCAGCATGGAGCATCTTTGCCTATACCTGGCTTTACATCATTTTGTCTGTCAGCTCTCCTGGGGTTGTGGAGGTCTGGGAAGGTTTGCTTACCTTCTTCTTCTTCCCCATCTGCGTTGTGTTTGCTTGGGTGGCGGACCGGAGGCTCCTGTTTTACAAGTATGTCTACAAGAGGTATCGGGCTGGCAAGCAGAGGGGAATGATTATTGAACACGAAGGAGACAGGCCATCTTCCAAGACAGAAATTGAAATGGATGGGAAAGTGGTCAATTCCCATGTTGACAGTTTCTTAGATGGAGCCCTGGTTCTGGAGGTTGATGAGAGGGACCAAGATGATGAAGAAGCCAGGCGAGAAATGGCAAGAATTCTGAAGGAACTCAAGCAGAAGCATCCAGAGAAGGAAATAGAGCAATTAATAGAATTAGCCAATTACCAAGTCTTAAGTCAGCAGCAAAAAAGTCGAGCATTTTACCGCATTCAAGCCACCCGCCTGATGACCGGAGCAGGCAACATTTTAAAGAGGCATGCAGCAGACCAAGCCAGGAAAGCCGTCAGCATGCACGAGGTCAACACGGAAGTGGCTGAAAATGACCCTGTCAGTAAGATCTTCTTTGAACAAGGGACGTATCAGTGTCTGGAGAACTGTGGCACGGTAGCCCTGACCATTATCCGCAGAGGTGGTGATTTGACGAACACTGTGTTTGTTGACTTCAGAACAGAGGACGGCACAGCCAATGCTGGGTCTGATTACGAATTTACCGAAGGAACTGTAGTCTTCAAGCCTGGTGAGACCCAGAAGGAAATCAGAGTTGGCATCATTGATGATGACATCTTTGAGGAGGATGAGAATTTCCTTGTGCATCTCAGCAATGTCAAAGTATCTTTGGAAGCCTCGGAAGATGGCATCCTGGAAGCCAGTCATGTCTCTACCCTTGCTTGCCTGGGATCTCCCTCCACTGCCACCGTGACTATTTTTGATGATGACCACGCCGGCATCTTTACTTTTGAGGAACCTGTGACTCACGTGAGTGAGAGCGTTGGCATCATGGAGGTGAAAGTACTGAGGACATCTGGAGCACGTGGAAATGTTATCGTTCCCTATAAGACCATTGAGGGCACCGCCAGAGGCGGAGGAGAAGACTTTGAGGACACATGCGGAGAGCTCGAGTTCCAGAATGACGAAATTGTGTAAGTTCTTTTTTTTTATACCTATGTGTGTGTGGTTGAGTGCGTTTGTGGTTGTGTGAATATGTGTGTGTGTTTTAAAAACTAAATGGTGAAGAAAGAATGGATTGGTTACTATACAGAACCACTTTCAAACTATCAAAATATCCCAGCTTCTAGCGTATGTGCCACTGGTCAATATACTCTATATGTCAAGATCCTAATGTGATTTTCTTTTTACTTTTATGCTTTTACAGTTTTTAAGTACATTTATAGATCATGATGAAATGAGTCTTCTGACAGAATTTATGCGCTTAATGGTCAGTTGAAAAACTTGTATTCTATCTTGATCATGTAACAGACACACAGAAAGGGAATATCTAAAAGTCCATGTTATGTCCTAATTTCATTACTGAGTACAAATTGGGAAAGCCCAAAAATAATTTCCTGGCTACCAGGGTTGGTTGAAATGATTTTTGTTGCTTTTCTCAGACACTGTTTTTGTGATGGTATAATGTTTTGCTGAAATGCTAATGCTTAATTATAACTTAATGACCAATCCTGCCTTTTCAGTTTAATGCCAGTGGGGACAAGTCATAAAGTTCTTTTTTAGTTCTAGTCTGATTTTACTTTACATGGTTAAACAAACCCCTTTACCCTACTGGCATAGGGATGGTGAGAGAAGTAAGATTCTAAGTGTCTGAAATGACAAGGAGCAGGTCAGAGAAAAAAAGTGGGAAACAATTAAGTTTTCCTATTGACACTTCACAGTGATATTTGCCAACACTGTAACACAGAATGTCTAATTCTGTGATGATTCCTCCATTGACAGATGATGTTTAGAGAGCTTTCCTCCTTCCTTGCCTAAGGCCAGGGGCATTGCACCCATCAGAAGCAAACCAGAAAATATGACTCAGTGAGTAATATCCAAACTGCAAGGATGAAAGAAAAGGAACTGTTTATAATATCTGCAGTGAAACATTCATGTTAAGTCATTCATTTGAATATTTTCAAATTATGTTGATTATGTTGATGGGATCATTGATAACTTAGGAATTTCAGGATAAACTATATAAAATATAGTTTGTTATTAAAATGGTTAACTCTTGTTAATGGCACGTGACATCGCAGGTGCATTCTCTTCAAGATGAAATTTCTTATACAATAAGTATGGAGGAAATAAATATAAGGATTGGAGAGGGGCAGAGGAAGCAGATTTTCCTGAAAGAGGCTTCCAAGGTCTTTGACCTCTTGACATTGTATTTATAGAGATGGGTAAGCAGTGTGCTGTCGCAGTGAAATCTAAGAGAGATTGTAATAGCCTTCCTTGGATGTGTGTGGGGGGAGAACTTTTGCTCAGTATCTGTTTTACATTGGTTCTTATGCTGTTAACATTCCACTTAGTGAGACATGTTTTGTTGGGACAGATACTTTACTGAAAGATGGTAATAGGAAATGAGTATCCTGCACACCCAAAGACGGATTTTCCCAAAAGCCTGTATTGATTATGTTCCTGCCCACATTAGTACATAAACTTTATTTCTTTGCTGGGAATTCTTGCTCATTACATTTCATAATCATTTCAATTATTGAACCCTCTTGTATTAGATATACTTTTACATGGATTACAAGTGCTTTTGCGTATTATTAAAGGAATACTGCATGTTATTAAATGAATTCACAAGGGTAGCTCTTAAAATGACCAAATAGGTATTTTGTTTTGTCTACTCATTTTACTTAGGATGTTTTCTCAAAAAATGCAATATTGTTTTCTCTTGAGAATAATGGCTCTGTACTTGTTTGAGAGGCAGCTTTCCCTGTCTCGTCTGGTGTTCAGGACTTCTACCAAAGCATACATAAATTTCTTTTGGGCAGAGTGTAGTAGAAGAAGGAAAAAAGAGACAGTGATTTGATGGCAAAATTTAGTCTGTCAAGCTCTATTTCAAACATTCACCCTATGCCATTAAATTGATTTAATTCTTGCTATGGAAGGAATATTACCAAATTTCAGCTTTAGAAATTTAGATATCTTGTGAAAACTGGTAAGAATCAGTGGAATTATCAGCATCTCTGTGTATGTGTTCTTGGGAGTATTCAAGGTGAATAGCCATTCCTAGTTCTATAAAATTCTTCCTATCTTTTATGTGGTAAGTTGAAATATGAACTTTGAGTTATTTATAAGTGTAATGAAAGTACATCCCTGCATTTTTTCTTCTTTCTGAAATTTTAAGTAATTTTCATCTTAGTGTTATAGAGTTTTACTACCGATAAGGTTTGAAGATAGTTAATAGGTCTATTGCTTGAATAAATTTATTGCAGTGACTGGTACTTAGCCTTAATCTAGGCACCAAAGATTCAAACAAAATGCATCTGGGAAAACATAAATTATCAAAGATCCCTTATTCTTTTTTTTTTGTGGATTATTTTTCCTCTGGTAGTTGTTTCCAATGTCAGGTCTATACAGTCAGATCCAAGTTAAAAAGAGTTTGTCATCATGCAGTCTAGGTGAAGTATGTAGACACACTCAGTTTTGATCTTTTAAAATGAATTTATATTTCATCCAATTACAAAGGTAATCTTGAGAGATGACATTCTCAAAAACCTAAAATACATGGATGGGACTATGGACACCCCTCAGCTTTAAAATTACTGCAGATGGTGACTGCAGCCATGAAATTAAAAGACACTTGCTTCTTGGAAGAAAAGTTATGACCAACCTAGACAGCATATTAAAAAGCAAAGACCTTACTTTGTCAACAAAGGTCTGTCCAGTGATGGAATTCCAGTTGAGCTATTTCAAATCCTAAAAGATGATGCTGTGAAAGTGCTGCACTCAATATGCCAGCAAATCTGAAAAACTCAGCAGTGGCCACAGGACTGGAAAAGGTCAGTTTTCATTCAAATCCCAAAGAAAGGCAGTGACAAAGAATGCTGGAACTACCACACAATTGTACTCATCTCACACACTAGCAAAGGAATACTCAAAATTCTCCAAGTCAGGCTTCAACAGTATGTAAACCGTGAACTTCCAGATAGATGTTCAAGCTGGTTTTAGAAAAGGCAGAGGAACCAGAGATCAAATTGCCAACATCCGTTGGATCACCGAAAAAGCAAGAGAGTTCCAGAAAAAATCTACTTCTGTTTTATTGACTATGCCAAAACCTTTGACTCTGTGGATCACAATAAACTGTGGAAAATTCTGAAAGAGATGGGAATACCAGACCACCTGACCTGCCTCCTGAGAAATCTATATGCATGCCAAGAAGCAGCAGTTAGAACTGAACATGGAACAGTAGACTGGTTCCAAATTGGGAAAGGAGTATGTCAAGGCTGTATATTGTCACCATGCTTATTTAACTTATATGCAGAGTACATCATGTGAAATGCTGGGATGGATGAAGCACAAACTTGGAAGCAAGATTGCTGGGAGAAATATTAATAACCTCAGATATGCAGATGACAGCACCGTTAATGCAGAAAGTGAAGAAAAACTTAAGAGCCTCTTGATGAAAGTGAAAGAGGAGAGTGAAAAAGTTGCCTTAAAGCTCAACAGTCAGAAAACTAAGATCATGGCATCTGATCCCATCATTTCATGGCAAATAGATGGGGAAACGGTGGAAACAGTGACAGACTGTATTTTTCTGGGCTCCAAAATCACTGCAGATGGTGACTGCAGCCTTGAAATTCAAAGACGCTTGTTCTTTGGAAGAAAAGTTATGAACAAGGTAGGCAGCATATTAAAAAGCAGAGACATCACTTTGCCAACAAAGTCCCATCTAGTAAAGGCTATGGCTTTTCCAGTGGTCATGTATGGATGTGAGAGTTGAACTATAAAGAAAACTGAGTGCCAAAGAATTGATGCTTTTGAGCTGTGGTGTTGGAGAAGACTCTTCAGAGTCCCTTGGACTGCAAGGAGATCCAACCAGTCCATCCTAAAGGAAATAAATCCTGAATATTCATTGGAAAGACTGATATTGAAGCTGAAGCTCCAATACTTTGGTCACCTGATGTGAAGAACTGACTCATTTGAAAAGACCCTGATTCTGGGAAAAATTGAAGGTGGGAGGATAAGGGGAGGGCAGAGGATGAGATGGTTGGATGGCATCACCGACTCAGTGGGCATGAGTGTGAGTAAGCTCCGGGAGTTGGTGATGGACAGGGAAGCCTGGCATGCTGCAGTCCATGCGGCTGGACACAACTGAACAACTGAACTGAACAGCTTTATTAGATAGTTTTTAAAATCTTTTTTTTTTTTTTTTGGTTTGTTTAATGATGTGCATGAAGCCAGAATTTATGATGCTTTACACAGCATCTTAAAGCGATTCCTGGAAAAGCCTGGATTTAAAATATATCTAATTAAGTCATTAACCGAGGTAGAAATAGAGTTCAATTTGATCAGGGAGGGAGATTAAAATGCAGTCAGATTTATTGATTCACTGTTTTCAAGAATAAGATAGATTCCTAATCTTTGACTTCAGTTTTAGTGTAGAAAAAGTCATTTAAATTTATAAAATAAGCATGTCTGTCTTCATATTTTTATATGAGTTGAATTTCAACTTCTAAAGATCAAAATCCATATTTTAGGAAAATACCATTAAGTGGTAAGTGCTGCTTGTGGTCTCAAATAAAATTTATTCTCAGCAAAACATTTGAAAATTACAATGCAAACACTCATTAGATAGATATAATTAACACATGCTTTTGTATAAACACAATCAGTTGACAAATACTAAACCCATGCTAGCTAATCTTGACTTTCAACAGGGAATTCTGTCTAATGTTAACAGCTAATAAAAAATAAATGAAGAATATGCTAATTTCATTTGTGGTTAGGAAGGAGACATCCAAAAATTTGAAGTGCTACTAATGTTTGTTCTTTAATGATGCTAGTTTCGTGGTATTAATTGTTTAAAAATGTTGCTTGGTGTTTCAAGGTCTAACATTAGCTTGACTGTTCTGGAAAATGCTAAGGTTAATTAACTAATGTAGATACAAATCAAATTTAATTACTTAGTTACAGCTCAACAATAATATCATTTTTGGAAGATTACTCGAAACATCATGAGCATTTACTGCTATATATTTAAAATGCAAAGTTGGAAAATGAAGTATGTAGGTTGCTTAGCAAATCATTTTACTGGGAGTTTCTAGCCATAATTTGTTAAGCAATGGATCTGTCCAAAATTAATTTAGCTTTAAAGACTGTTAATGTTTACAAGTTTGATTGCAACTTCATTAACTCTAGCAATACAATATTTATTGTATTGCTAATACAATAGCAATAGCTATTAGCAAATAGCAAATACAATATGTAAGACATCTCAACAAATATAGCTCTTGGATGCAAAACATTTACATCACTTTTTTTGGAAAAATATGTAGAAAAGAAATTCCATATAGGCTTTATGGAATCGTTATTATATTCCAGGGAAAATAAGTACTTTGTTTTTGCTATTTATATTACAGTATTCTTTTCTTGCTCTAAAGAATACCAAGGAATAAAGACCTAGCTATATGATATAACAATCCAGAGAGTAGAACAAATATGTAATATCAGAAGACAGTCAGCTATAAAAAATGAAAAAATATTAAGAAAATTTTAAATGATCAGAAAAAGAATAATAATTGTATTGGGGGGAAATCAGAAATGGTGAAAAATCCTAGAGAAAATAGTGTTAGACAAAAAAGACTGTTAGCACATACTACCTTGAATCCAACATATTCTAGATTTACTTCGTGACAAAAGTATTTATCTGTGACATTTAGTCAATTAAAATGATGGAGGCATGACACTTTACATTGATAAAAAACTTTCTCAAGCAATATAAAAAATTTAGTTGTAATAATTTAGGGTTTTAATGAACTTCTACTTTGGATTATCTTTTCAGACTGAAATATTTATCTCTTTTAGAAGCAAACTACGTGTAAGTAACATCACTTGGAAATCTAAATTGTAACTACAAGAAATGTTTTTATAAATGTATATGTTTTCATGAATGCATAACTACTATAAAAAATAAGACAGGGTAAGAGCCAAAAAAAAAAAAATTACAAGTTCTAATTCACCGCTGCCGGGAACCTAAATTGATTATGTGCAGAAGGGTTGTTTACCATGTCAACTAGATTGCTGCTTTTGCTACTGTAATCTCATTTTCCCACTGCAGATTAGAGTTTGGGGTTATAATAGAATTTTGTAAGGAAATTTTATCTTAGCAAATGAGATGTTATAGTTTAGACACACTGAATTGTTTAAATTTTAGGACTGCTTTCTGAGTCATCATTCAAGGCCATCACATAGGGGGCTGATTGATTTTCTGGTTCAGGGTTAGAGAGGAATTTATCAATCAGTCTGCACATACTTACTAAGCTACTAATCTGCACTCAGTGCTGGACTAATTGTTTTGAAGGAAACAGAAGAAATATCTCCAAATACTCTCAAATGGGGGATAATGAGATAACATTTTGATCAGTATAAATATCATTCCAAAGATAAGCCGTAAGTTGTAGGAGAAGTCTTAATTTGGGATAAAATATTTGCAGAAGGCATAATTGTAGAGAAAAGTGATGTTCATTTTAAGATGGAATCATAACTTGGTAAACCTGAGTATGGAAATTCTCAATATATAGGATGGTTCTCAATATTAATGAAAGGCTCAGTGAACATTAATTTTCTTTAATGAAATTTTTTTTTTTAAATTATGGTTGATTTACAGTGTTGTTAGTTTCAGATGTACAGCAAAGCGAATGTTTATATTCTTTTCCATTATGGTTTATCATAGGATGTTGAATATAGCTCCATATCCTATAGAGTAGGACCTGTCCATTCTGTATATTACCCATTTTGCATCTGCTAACCCCAGACTCTCCCTCCATCTCTCTCCCTGCCCCGCTTTGGCAACCACAGGTCCGTTCTCTGTGTCTGTGAATCTGTTTCTGTTTTGTAGATAAGTTTATTTGTGTCATATTTTATATTCCACATATAAGTGATATCATTTGGCATTTGTCTTTCTCTGTGGGACATCTCTTAAGCATGATAATCTTTAGGTCCATCCATGCTAAATAATGCTGCAAATGGCGTTAGTTCATTTAATGGGATTTTAAATCATTATGAAGGCATTTAAATTAATCTGAGTATATATGCCTTTAAGCAAATCACAAACTAACCAGTGTTACATGATTCTAGTTATATGAGATACCTAAAATAGTAGATATCACTCATAGAAGCAAGAGCAGGATGGTGGTTGCCGGGAGAAATGGGAGGGAAAATGGACAGTTGTTAACCAACAGATATAAAGTTTCAGTTAATGCAAAATGAGTAAGTTCTAGAAGTCTGCCATACAACATCATACCTGTAGTTAGTAATATCGTGCCATGTACTTAAAAATCTTCAGAGAATTAGATCTTATCAAGTGCTTTTTACTACAATAGCATAAAATTTTAAATTGTTGAAAAGCGCTTGATCTACTTAAAAATCAACTTATGTGCTTGCCCCTCTGCATCTCAATGCCTCTTATTGTTTATAAGCAAACTTTACAAGATTTCTAAAAAAAATATTGACAGTATTTTCTTTTGTACTTGGTGGGATTAGTCCTTGGTCTCTAGAAACAGTTTTGATTTCCTTTAGTCCTGTAGCCACTGAAACAGTCCTGAGCCCATTTTGTCTCCCCTCTGGCTCCATTTTCTCAGAGTTAACAAGTGTACAACTGTCATCTCAGTAGAACCCAAGTGGATTTTACATCATATTGTGAAGTAGGGAGAGATTTTCTTTGGTTTCCTTTACTGAGGACCCTGGTAACCCATGAAAAGAGATTTAAGCATGCTGAATTCTTTGAAATGGAGCCACCTTGAGGGTATAACACCTATGACAGGATTTTATTAGTTGTTTCACTGCTCTTTGTTAGCCAAGGTATAGAAAATTGCCTGTGGATTATAGTATCTCGAGAACCATAGAGGTTTTCCTGTAAAGTATCTCCACCATGTTCTGTCATGGTTACTGAAATCCACTCACTGGAGATTCATTCTCTGGGAGGGGAGAGCTGTCAGGTCCCCGTGTGTGTGTGCTAAGTCCCTTCAGTCGTGTCCAGCTTTCTGCGACCCCATGGACTGTGGCCCACCAGGCTCCTCTGTCCATGGAATTCTCCAGGCAAGAATACTGGAGTGGGTTGCCATGCCCTCCTCCAGGGGATCTTCCTGACCCAGGGATTGAACCCAAGTCTCTTATGTCTCCTGCACTGGCAGGGTGTTCTTCACCACTAGCACTGCCTGTCAGGCTGCTATCACGTTCTAAATGCCATGCAACTCTTAAGGGTTATCCTTACAACAGCAGATGTGGCTCTGTGCCCAGTGGTGGGAACGGAAGAAAGGACATCCGAATGTAAAGTGGGTCTGTGGCACTAGAGGTGGTCTTTAAAATTGCCTTGGGTGAGCCAGCTGGGGGGAACCTTGTGGAAGGTGTTGATGGAGCAGACCAGCAGCTAGTGGGGCTCTGCTGTGGCTACCCACACTGCCTTGCGGTTGCTGTCCTGGGAGCAAGGAAGTCCAGAAGGTCCTGCAGGGGAAAACAAGCGGTCAACAGTATGGCCAGAATTAAAGGAAATCTCCTCCTTTGCTTCCTCTCCTGGCTCAACAGACTGCCTACGTAATACCAGATCTGCTTGCCAAAGGGTGAGCCAGCCAGAGCGCTTTCTTTTCGCAGGCCTATACAGCTGTCTCTCTGTAGAGCCAGGCGAAATAAACAATGCCTTTTATTTCCTGCCTTTCTCCCCAGGACTCGTGTTCTCCATGACGTTTTCTTTCCCTCTTACAATGTCTCCACAGGGCTCCATAGGGGAATAGGCACTATGTGCTTTGTGATCATTGAAGATGCAGAAGCAAGGAGCAAGAACAGCCAAAGCAGAAATCAGGTTTCATTATGCCCAGGAATTCAGATGTTACTGATGCAACCTGGAATATTTTATTTCTAGATACAATTTTTAGAGCTTAGGTATGAGAGATCCTGAGTACTTGAAGTATCCGTGAAGCCCTGTGGTGACCCTTGAAACCAAGCCCACCGTACTTTTCCATGTTAGACTTTCTGAGATTAAAGATGGACGTGGGAAGAGCTCTCAACTTGGGTTCTGTGCCCAGGTTGGAGTCTCCCTTTGTCCCCTACTAGCTTTGTACCTCTCAGCAAAGGTACTTAAGCTCTGAGTCAATTTCTTTACCTGTGAGATGAAGATGACAGTGGTAAATGTTTTGATGGTGTTGGTAATTGTGATGGTGGTGGTGGTGGTAGTAAAGCCCGTGATACTGAGGTGATAGTGATGGTGTTGGAGGTGGTGGCTTTGGATGGGGGGAGTGGTGTTGATAATGATGATGGTGGTGGTGATGATAATAATAATGGTGGTGGTATTGGAGGTTGTGGTTTCGGATATGGTCATGGTATAAGTGGCGGTAATGGTGGTGTAGGTGGTGATGGTGGTCATAGTGGTGGTGTGAGAGGTGGTAGTTTTTTTTCTTTTTTTTTTTTTCATTTATTTTTATTAGTTGGAGGCTAATTACTTGAGGTGGTAGTTTTGACTGTGATGGAGAGAAGGAGGTGACGGTGGTGGAGAGATGGTCTTAAGAGGTATTGCGAGCCAGGTTTCATGCTATTTTCTCTACAATATTCATTTGATTAAATCGTTACAGCAATTATATTGCAGTGCTCAGTTGCCCAGTCGTGTCTGACACTTTGCGACCCCATGAACGGTAGCCCCTCAGGCTCCTCTGTCCGTGGGGATTCTCCAGGCAAGAATACTGGAGTGGGTTGCCACGTCCTCCTCCAGGGGATCTTCCCAACCCAGGGATCGAACACAGGTCTCCCGTATTGCAGGCAGATTGTTTACCATCTGAGCCCCGGTAAAGCTATTGGTTAAGTGCTATTGTACCCACTTGATAGTTGGAGAAATTGAGGCTTAGAGAGTAACTAATTTCCTTTGGGTCACACAGCTAATGAGGGAGGACCTCGCATGTAGCAGTAGGACTGCCTGACTGTAAAGGCTACAGTCTCCTCAGGGCTGTCCTCCTTTCCTGTCAAGTGGCTTTCACGGGCAAGGCAGGGACAAACATGAAGGTCCTAGTGCTGTGATCCCGACCACATGTGGTTGTGCAGCTCTGAAGATGCGAAACTGGAAGAGTGATGTATCTTTTCTGGATTCTTGAACATGCATTCACCATGATGCCCCCCACACTCCATCAGTCTAGAAGAGCCATGATTAACTAAGTTTGAGAAGCAGGAAAATCTCTAAATGCTATAATCCTTCCATCTCCGCGACATGCCCAATTACTGTCTATTCTCTCTCGAAGTATTTATTTCCTCTGGTTCCTGAATAGTAAAGGAACTCTATTAGTAGCTTTCTGTCACTGCCTGCACTGGCTCTGTGTCTTAACTTCCTTATATGGCTGAACAGTGAATGTAGCTCTTCTTAAAATAGCAGTTTCTTGGTCTGTCTTTCTTCTTTGTGTATCACAAGACAATGTAAATTAATGATGACAGAGGGGACCAGAGGATGCTTGTTACTTTGTGTCAGCACCACCACCAAGCTTGAAAAGTTACATTCTTTGCCCCTGGAGGTCATTAACAGCAGAAATTCTTGGCTAGGAGGTTTTCCTAGAAGGTACCATGACAGTTCAACTGATACAAACCTACCCACAGCAAATGGAATTTTTAGCTGCTTATTTAAAAGTTCAATCCAAAGTCCCTCTTGCTTTTGAGCTGTATTCTCTAGGACTCAAGAACAACAACAGCAAAACACTTTGAACTAAAATCAGATGACTGTCCAAAGACAACTTGCATATACTTTATATCAACTCAGCATTCAGGTATGTCTGTACATCATTTGCTTTCAAGCATAGTTTTATTTTTTGGACTTTTGCAGGTGAATTATTAGTCTGTTTGGAGTAAATTCACTGTCAATATGTTTATAAATATAACTAATTTTAACATTTACCAGTAGCCCCCAACTGTTCATTTTCAACAGAGAACTTTTATCTTTCATACACATTTATTACTTACCAAGATAAAGGTGGGAAAGCAATATTAAGTCCTATTTACATGTAGTTTAATTTTGTGGGGGTGGTTAAGTTGCTAAGACCTGGCCAACTCTTAGTGACCTCATGGACTGTAGCCCGCCAGGCTCCTCTGTCTTTAGGATCTCCTAAGCAAGCATACTGGAGTGGGTTGCCGTTTCCTCTCCAGGGGATCTCCCTGACCAAGGGATCCAATCTGCATTGGATCCAAGGGTCTTCTGCATTGCAGGCGAATTCTTTACCGACTGACCCACCAGGAAAGCCTAGTTTAATTTTTAGGGCATAACAAAACAAAGAGAAAAAAGACAAAAACACAATTCCCAAAGGGCACCTCTCATTCTAGCACACTAGACATTACAATATTAACTTGACACCAAGCTTAAAGTGAGCTATTCAGTTTAATTTGTAGGAGGAGAGAAAAAGGGATAGAACAGAAAGGAAACGGAGGGAGAGGAGGAGAGAGAAAGAGAAGTTAAGGCAGGGAGAGTAAGAAAAGAATGGGAGTAGACAGAAAGAAAAAAGAGGGAAGGAGAAAGGCAGGCAGGGAGACAGGAGATGGAGGCTGAGAATATACGGCCCTGATTAGATTTGGCTATTACTAAAATGAAGTAAAGCCTAGAATTCATTCAGAATCTTGCTCAGGCACACGTGAGATAGTCTTTGAGTAAGAAAGTAGACCTGGGATTCACTTAACCTGCTGCTTTATTTTAAAAAAGCCACTTTGTCCTCGGAATGAAATGTACATACAGTTGGCTGAGTGTGTTTGAGGAGCCAGAGGAAAGAGGTGGGATCCAACAGTGATGGTACCAGCTCCACTGCTGCCTGCTCTCAAGAACCGTTTTATGAATACCTGTCGTGTGCCAAGTCCCTAATGAGAAGCTGGGACACGGGCGGTGATGAAGACGTGGCCCCTGGCATGGAGCCTCCTGCTGGACTTGCGGGGGTAGCTGTACGCATCTGCGTCCTGCCCTGATGTGGCTGAGGCACCAGCCGCACAGCTCCGGGTCCTGCCTTATGGCCGCGCTCTCGGGCCTCCTGATGGGTGTTTGGCACTGGTGCCAGGCTGAGAAGGAATGACGCTCGGCTCCCAGTGAGGCTGCCAGTTGCAGCAACTGCACCGCGTGCCTGCTCCTCTCCAGAAGAGAGCCACACTGCTTCCTCTCTCCCTGTCCAGCTCCCCCACATGGCTCCATCACCATTTGGCTGCCCTCTCTAATGAAGACCAGAAGTGTAAAGATTGGGAAGAATTCAGATCTGATTCATTATTCACAGCCTTGGTGAACTCAGGGATGTGAAGCAGAGAAAGGTGGTGTGTGTGTGTATGTGTGTGTGTGTGTGTGTGTGTGTGTGAGAGAGAGAGAGAGAGAGAGAGAGTGAGAGAGAGAGAGAGAGAGAGAGCGAGCACTCAGTCTCATCCAACTCTTTGCGACCCCCTGGATCATAGCCCGCTAGGCTGCTCTATCCATGGAATTTTCCAGGCAAGAGTACTGGAGTGGGTTGCCATTTCCTTCTCCAGGGGATCTTCCTGACCCAGGGTTGGAACCTGTGTCTCTTGGCCGCTCCTGCATTGGCACATGGATTCTTTACCACTCTGCCTGGCGTAGTCATTTACAAAAAAGAAACACATTAAAGATAACAAATAATATAAAAACCAAATAAGTGAAAGTGAAAGTCGCTTGGGTGTGTCTGACTCTTTGTGGCCCCATAGACTGTACAGTCCATGGAATTCTCCAGGCCAGAATACTGGACTGGGTAGCCTTCCCTTTCTCCAGGGAATCTTCCCAACCCAGGGACTGAACCTAGGTCTTCTGCACTGCAGGAAGATTCTTTACCAGCTGAGCTACAAGGGAAGCCCAAGAATATTGGAGTGAATAGCCTATCCCTTCTCCAGGGGATCTTCCCAACCCAGGGATCAAACTGGGGTCTCCTGCATTGCAGGTGGATTCTTTACTAAGTTATCAAGAAAGCCTCAAAGCCAAATAAGTGAAGCTTAAATCCTTTCTTATGGAATCTTAATAAGTTGTCGCGTTGCAAAATATATACATCCACTGGGTTGATCTGCTAAAATCATCATATCAAGTTTGTTACAATGTTTTATTTAAATTGACATCCCTGCCAATGTGTATTAGCGTAGCCTGTGTAATTTATTGTCCAAATAGGAGCACTTTTTCTAGTAAAAGAGAACACCATTAATTATGCAGGTGTAATAATTAGGAAGTGTGGGATGATAATCCTAAATTTAAGTACTCTGTGTGTGTTGTTTCAGAAAAGTAGACATTGTGTTTCTGCTAAAGACAGTTGTAATAAGAGAGCGGTGGTCATCAGAAACAAAAGACTTTGTCTTTGATGTTTCTGTTTGCTTCAATTACCCACCTTCTATCCGTTTTTTTCAATGAAGCTATTAAAAAATCATCTTAATACAACTTGGCTGGTAAACACAGCTGATGGAATGATGAAAGATATGAGGAATTAATTAGATTAGAGGCAATGGAAGAGGGAATCCATTATACCCAAACCACAACTCCAATGGTTTGTTAGTCAAACCACATTGGCAGGTTTCCTTTTAATTTTTTTATTTTTGCATGGATTAAACAATTGATTTTTCTTCTCCATCTTCAGGGAAATTGTAGAGGTAGATCTGTGGTATTGTAAGTATAACATTGTCAGTGGCACTTGCAAAGTTACCAATTATGTCTTTATTTAAGAAAAAAAGAATCTCAGAAGTCCTTCCAGCTTTACAGTGTAGTTCTTCAGTCCCTCCTGGGACCCGGTGGCCTTGTCTTACCTTCCTCTTCTTAGACTTGGTTGTGGAAGGCTACAGAAACGCTTGGGGAGCTTCTCAGCTTCCATGTTTCTCTAGGCTATCCCTGCCATTCATGCATTCCAGGGTCACGCCTCAGGGTCTTGTCTCTACATATTCTTCCATTTCCTCCTGCCACAACCATCTGAGCCAGATAGTCCTTGCTCTTTGGTATCCACATGACACAAATCCATCTGTCTTTCTTCCCCAGTGTTACCATCTGCAAAGGGCTTTCTCATATTGATTCCTACTCTCTTATTATAAATATGCATCACTTTATTCTTTTTTTAAACCTACAATCTTTTCAGAATGGCTGTATAGGAGTAGGAAAAACAATACATTGACCTCTAGGCATAAGCCAATTCATTCCAATCAAGTTAACTCTTTGTTTCCTATATTACATATTTGGATTCATCATAAAGGTTTGAAAAATGAGGCTTATTTATTGATTTATAAAAAAGGGAAAAATATTGCAAAATTATATAAAGAGTGAATAAACTTCTAAGAGACTAAAACAAGTCCTCATTTAAGCGTAAGAGTGGATGGAACAGAAAAATGTTTGAAGAATTCAATATTTAAATTAAGTAATGGGTAATTATAGCTCAGTCAAAGCAAGAACAGTGGAGAATTTAACACGAGGAAAAATCAATCAGGAAAATACAGAATCAGATATATTAAACTTGGAAATATCCTTTCATAAAAAATAAATCTGAGAGTTTTAATTGACCACACTTGTGTTACTCAGCAGAAGATACAGGTAACAACATGCAATGGCCCTAGTGCGCACACATCAGTCACACCAACACTTTGGAACACATCTGGTTGTTCCGTCTCATGTGCAACCCTATTTATAGATGCAGACATGTACAGATATTTAATTCCCCACAGTCTACCTGTCTCTGTGACTAGAACCTCAATAGTTCCCAGAATTTTGGTCTTCATAGAGGATATTTTTTTCCAACAAAATTAACACCTAAAATAAAAGAGAGCAAAGAATGCAATTTCAGTCATTAGTAGCTCTGTAATCACTTTGATTTGTGTTTCATTTTATAAAATACTTGAAGGGCATAAACAGTGTTTTTACATTAGGGAAATCAAGATTTTAGTTTTCTGTTTCTAAATTGTTCTTGCAATTAGAGTACCATTTAAACTTTGAGTTTTTTCTCTTGCATACTTCCTAAACATTTCTTTTTTCAATTGGTATAAAATATGAGACAAGAAGGGAATTTTCTGAACAGCTTTTAGTTGGTGTATCAGTCTGTATAACTCAGGCAATACTTAGTGAAACATGTCACCAGGTGCCTACAACAGGTCAGCTAATTGTTTATGAGACCATGTGCAGCTGCTTTGATTTACATCTATTACACTTTTACCTATTTATCCAGGGATTAATAAATATCTTTCTTATAAACAAAATAGGACTAAAACCCCTTGACATACATTATACCTTTGTATACCTTGAATTTCCTACTTAAGGATGTTTATTTAGATTTATCATGCTCTGCATTTTATGTAATAAAGCCTCCAAAAGCTGTAAGACATGAGTGTTTTCATGTTATATGAAACTCACATGGTATTTAGAGAGTAAACAAATATAAGGTGTAAAGTAAATCGATGCTAAGAAGATCTGAATTCTTCTAGAATTTTTCTTTAATAAAAACGGGGATCTGATTGTAAAAATTCTTAAAATAGATAATTTTAAAGATCAAAGATGATAGCCAAAAAATTAGACTCTTTTCAGAGTGTACTTAAATGGAGTCAATAACCACAGAGTGTCCATCAACAGTTTTCATCTATAGTAAAATTGTGTTTATGTCTCCCTAGTTGATAATGCCTTGATAATATGAGATAAAAACATATTTTTATTATTGTCACTGACTTACATCTTTGTAAGGTCTTCCCTCATAGCTCAGTTGGTAAAGAATCTGCTTGCAGTGCAGGAGACCTAGGTTCGACCCCTGGGTGGAGAAGGAAATGGCAACCCACTCCAGTATTCTTGCCTGGTTCAGCCCATGGACAGAGGAGTCTGGTGGGCTTCGGTCCATGGGGTCTCAGAGTCAGGCACAACTGAGCAACCAACATGGACATCTTTGTAATTTTAATAACTTTGCTTTTGTGGACATTATATTTGCCAATGCATTTAGCAGGAATTTTTGAAATCAGTAAGATTAGTTGTGCTGTCTTCAATCTATGCAGGTGGAAGTGCCTAAGAAATATATTTTTAGCAAGGAAACAGCCTGAATATCCTTTCTCTTAAAGTTGGGCTCCCTTCCTGTGGCCAAGAAATGGCATCAATTAAGAGTGTATGCCCCAGCAGAGGTACCTATATTATATAGTTGGTTCCCATTTAGCCGTCTATTCCATACATGGTAGTGTACACAAGTCACTCCCAATCTCCCAATGCATCCTACCCTTCTCCCCTCCTTCCCCTAAATGGGGAGGAGATCCAAAATGCTGGAAATATATGTATACATATGGCTGATTCACTTTGCCATATGCAAAAGCTAACACAACCTTGTGGAGCAGCTATACTCTAATAAAAATAAAAATAAATGTTGGTCAGATAGTTAAAAAAAAAAATGGAGTGCATGTCCCCTCCATGTTAAATTATGAAAGTGAGTGGTATAAGTAGATAATTTTTCTCAGACTTTAGTCCAGTGCCTGATAATACTGTAAATGGATCTAACTAGATGACCACAAAATGAATGTAAATAAATGTACTACCCCTCTATGTTAAACAGTCTTTGAGTTGGCAGGAGAAGTGACACATTCATGAAAGCTAGTTATATATAGGGTAAGTTAAGTACACTTCATACATTATCAGAATCACAAGCCGTCTCACCCACAGGATTATTCAGCTTCAGAGACGAGAGTCACAGTTGCAGGAGATTGCTTTCTCCATGATGTTAATGTATTCTGACACGTCCCTGAGCCACCTGTATGGCATGAGTGGTACAGCGTGGTCCTGATGCACATGAATCTGGAGTCAGATGATTTGGTTCAGATCCTCGCTTGGATGTTTATTTGAACGGTCATGTTGGTCTGGTTGGTTAGTGTCTCTGCTCCAGTTTTCTCACCTATTAAACAGGATACATAGCTCAACATCAATGATTTTTATGAGAAGTAAATGAAATTACGTATGTAAAAGGATGAGAACCATGTCTATGACATGGTTATATCTCAATCCATGTTGACTGTTATTAAAATACTGACTTTAAAATAGTTTTACATGTCTGTTAAATCAGGTACTGAATATAAATAAATATTTTCAAAAGATGAGAAAATTGTAAATGATCTCACAAACCTTTTACCTTTTTGTATATATAATTTTTGTTTTGCTCTCTTGTTTTGTAGGTTTGTGTTTAAAATAGTCCTTATATAAATAGAATTCTTTAAAATCTTAATAGCTGAACAGTATTCTATTAGTTGGTTAGTGTTAGTCACTCAGGTGTGTCCAACTCTGTGACCCCATGGACAGTAAGTAGCCTGCCAGGCTCTTTTGTTCATGGAATTCTCCAGGCGAGACCACTGAAGTGGGTTGCCATTCCTTTCTCCAGGGAATCTTTGTGACCCAGAGGTGGAACCTAGATCTCCTGCATTGCAGACAGATTTTTACCATCTGAGCCAGCACAGTGAGGCCCCTATTATTGGACTTTGATTCGATATTTTGTTTTCTTTTACAAATGTTTACATATAAACAGTGAATGCCACAGTGAACACTTTGGAAAATAAATCTCAATGGACATTTAATTCTTTAAGTTAAATCATTAAATTGGAAGAAATAGACCAAAATATAGAGTCATGTTAAGGCTTTTGGTAACTTTTACCAAGTTATTTTCAGAGAATCTGTACTAATTTATATTCCTAATATCTATGCATAATTTTCTGATGAGTTTGATAATTTATTAGAAAACCTTATCTGTGCTTATACATAGAAATGCTTTCTTTAAAAATTTTTGCTAATATTGTCTACTATGTGCATAATATCATGCCAGCCAGCCATTTTCATACATTAAATTTGTTGCCTTTGAAGTGTTCCTGGATTCCAATATACCATTATTCTTCAAAGTTCTTGTATTTCTCTTTTGAATTTATCTTCAGAGCAATAGATAACATCTTTAAAAAATTTCATATAGCATTATCTTTCTGAATATTCACATTATTTAGAAGTCTTAGTGACAGATAATTTTAGTCTGGTTCCAAAATCAAATCCAATCTAAAAAAAATAATTATTTTTCAAAATAATTTATTAAACTTGCAACTGTACTGCAGTATTACAATATGGGGTCAAAAATCTCAGTTTGAAGCACATTTGCTGCCTTTATGGGTGTAGCTAATTTACTTATATGTTCTTAAGACTCAGTTTCTTTTTCTAAAAATGGTGAAAATACTTCTTAATCATAGTGCTATGATGAGTATCATGAAATATGTAAAAATGCTTTGCTAATACAATGGTACTGAGATATTATTTTCTAATATTAAAGGTAATTTTCAATGATTTCAAAGAGTGAGAAAATGTATAAAAATGCCATGCTAAAATTATGATGATGACTATGGTTATATTGTAGGAAAGTTTCACAATTCTTTTTTTTTTTCATCACTGTGCAAATAGACATCTGCTAAGTTTTATTCTTTCCTGTAATACTCATCAATGTTCAGTTATTGATAGGGTATATAAACCTCTTTTATTAGTCACCATGCAGAAAGCTTTTAGAGCAAACCAAATAAAATTACTTTCAGTGTTATTTCCCTAGTATGCTATGTTGATTTCAACCTTATTTGGCCAGTAGCAAGTCAAATTGAGAGATTTTCCTGGAATTTCTGAAAATCAGGAATTTCTCATTGCATCATTTCAGTGCCCTCAGAGGGGTACTATGATAATCTCACAAATCATCTCTAAGATTTATTGCCTAAAGTTTTACTGACAAGAGGAGGCATGTGAAACTCCATAATGTTTTGGAAAGTTAAATCGGAAAGTTTGTATTTGATGGGTTTCCTCTAATATTTGCTTTTGAAGATTGCCTCCTTTCTTTTTCTTTTCTTCTTGTCAAAAAGTGCTCCTTTTGATTCATCTTACTCTTAGTCTTGATTGCTCTGATTCACTGGGGTATTTTTACACAGCTCACCCCATGTTTGGTGGTGAAGAGATGGGAATAGGGACTTAACAGCTAATTAATAAATTAAAAGCTTTACTGGTTGGTTATTAGGCAAGGTAGGAACAAGGGGTCCATATGCATATGACCATAATCACAGGAAACTAACCAAACTCATCTCATGGACCACAGCCTTGTCTAGCTCAGTGAAACTATGAGCCATGCCCTGTAAGGCCATCCAATATGGACGAGTCACGGAGAAGAGTTCTGACAACATATGGTCCACTGGAGCTGCTGCTGCTGCTAAGTCACTTCAGTTGTGTCCGACTCTGTGTGATCCCATAGATGGCAGCCCACCAGGCTCCCCTGTCCCTGGGATTCTCCAGGCAAAAACACTGGAGTAGGTTGCCATTTCCTTCTCCAATGTGTGAAAATGAAAAGTGAAAGTGAAGTTGCTCAGTTATGTCCAACTCTAAGCGACCCCATGGACCGCAGCCTACAAGACTCCTCCATCCATGGGGTTTTCCAGGCAAGAGTACTGGACTGGGGTGCCATTGCCTTCTCTGGGTACACTGGAGAAGATAATGGCAAATCTCTTGAGTATTCTTGTTTTGAGAACCCCATGAACAGTATGAAAAGGCAAAAAGGTATAACATTGAAAGATGAACTTCCCAGATCAGTAGGGGCCCAGTATGCTACTGGAGATCAGTGGAGAAATAACTCAAGTAAGAATGAAGAGACAGCCAAAGCAAAAACAACACCCAGTTGTGGATGTGACAGGTGATGGAAGTAAAATCTGATGCTGTAAAGAGCAATATTGCATAGGAACCTGGAGTGTTAGGTCCGTGAATCAAGGTGAATTGGAAGTGATCAAACAGGAGATGGCAAGAGTGAACATTGACATCTCAAGAATCAGTGAACTAAAATGGACTGGAAAGGGTGAATTTAACTCAGATGACCATTAGATCTACTACTGTGGGCAGGAATCCCTTAGAAGAAATGGAGTAGCCATCATGGTTAACAAAAGAGTCGAAAATGAAGTACTTGGATGCAATATAAAAAATGACCGAATGATCTCTGTTTGTTTGCAAGGCAAACCATTCAGTATCACAGTAATCCAAGTCTATACCCAGACCAATAATGCTGAAGAAGCTGAACGGTTCTGTGAAGACCTACAAGATCCTTTAGAACTAACACCCAGAAAAGATGTCCTCTTCATTATAGGGGACTGGAATGCAAAAGTAGGAAGTCAAGAGCTACCTGGAGTAACAGGCAGATTTGGCCTTGGAGTACAAAATGGGGTAGGGCAAAGTCTAATAGTTTTGCCAAGAGAACGCACTGGTCATAGCAAACACCCTCTTCCAACAACACAAGAGAAGATTCTATACATGGACATCACCAGATGGTCAATACTGAAATCAGATTAATTATATTCTTTGTAGCCAAAGATGGAGAAGCTCCGTACAGTCAGCAAAAACAAGACTAGGAGCTGAGTATGGCTCAGATCATGAACTCCTTATTGCCAAATTCAAACTTAAATTGAAGAAAGTAGGGAAAACCACTATACCATTCAGGTATGACCTAAATCAGATCCCTTACAATTACACAGTAGAAGTGACAAATAGATTCAAGGGATTAGATCTGATAGACCGAGTGCCTGAAGAACTATGGATGGAGGTTTGTGACATTGTACAGGAGGCAGAGATCAAGACCACCCCCAAGAAAATGAATTGCAAAAATGCAAAATGGTTGCCTGACAAGGACTTTAAATAGCTGAGAAAAGAAGAGAAGCAAAAAGCAAAGGAGAAAAGGGAAGATATTCCCATTTGAATTCAGAGTTCCAAAGAATAGTGAGGAGAAATAAGAACTCCTTCCTTAGTGATCAGTGTAAAAAAATAGAGGAAAACAGTAGAATGGGAAAGACTAGAGATCTCTTCAAGAAAATTAGAGACACAAAGGGAACATTTCATGCAAAGATGGGCACAATAAGGGACAGAAATGGTATGGACCTAACAGAAGCTGAAGATAATAAGAAGAGGTGGGAATAATACACAGAAAAACTGTATAAAAAAGATCTTCATGACCCAGATAACCTCAGTGGTGTGATCACTCACCGAGAGCCAGACATCCTGGAATGTGAAGTCAAGGGGCCTTAGGAAGCATCACTACAAACAAAACTAGTAGAGGTGATGGAATTCCAGTTGAGTTATTTCAAATCCTAAAAGATGATGCTGTGAAAGTGCTACAGTCAATATGCCAGCAAATCTGGAAAACTCAGCAGTGGCCACAGGACTGAAAGAGGTCAGTTTTCATTCCAATCCCAAAGAAAGGCAATGCCAGCAAATGTTCAATCTACTGCACAATTGCACTTATATCACACACCAGCAATGTAATGCTCAAAATTCTCTAAGTCAGGCTTCAACAGTTTGAGAACCATGAACTTCCACATGTTCAAGCTGGATTTAGAAAAGCCAGAGGAACTCCAGATCAAATTGCTAACATCTGCTGGATGATAGAAAAAGCAAGAGAGTTCCAGAAAAACATCTACTTCTGCTTTATTGACTATACGAAAGGCTTTGACTGTGTGGATCACAACCAACTGTGGAAAATTCTTAAAGAGAAGGGAATACCAGACCACCTGATCTGCCTCCTGAGAAATCTGTATGCAGGTCAAGAAGCAACTGTTAGAACTGCACATGGAACAACAGACTGGTTCTAGATCGGGAAAGGAGTATGTCAAGGCTGAATATTTTCACCCTGCTTATTTAACTTATATGCAGAGCACATCATGAGACATGCTGCACTGGATGAAGCACAAGCTGGAATCAAGATTGCTGGGAGAAACATCAATAACCTCAGATAGGCAGATGATACCACCCTTATGGCAGAAAGTGAAGAAGAACCTAAGAACCTCTTGATGAAAGTGAAAGAGGAGAGTGAAAAAGTTGGCTTAAAACTCAACATTCAGAAAACTAAGATCATGGCATCCGGTCCCATCACTTCATGGCAAATAGATGGGGAAACAGTGGAAACACTGAGAGGCTTTATTTCTTGGGGCTCCAAAATCACTGCAGATGGTGACTGCGGCCATGAAATTCAAAGACGCTTGCTTCTTGGAAGAAAAGTTATGACCAACCTAGACAGCATATTAAAGAGCAGAAACATTACTTTGCCAACAAAGTCCCGTCTAGTCAAAGCTATGGTTTTTCAGTAGTCATGTATGGATGTGAGTGTTGGACTATAAAGCATGCTGAGTGCGGAAGAATGGATGCTTTTGAACTCTGGTGTTGAAGACTCTTGAAAATCCCTTGGACTGCAAGGAGATCTAACCTGTCAATCCTAATGGAAATCAGTTCTGAATATTCACTGGAAGGACTGATGCTGAAACTCCATCCAATACTTTGGCTACCTGATGTGAAGAGCTGACTCATTTGAAAAGACCCTGATGCTGGGAAAGATTGAGGGCAGGAGGAGAAGTGGATGACAGAGGATGAGATGGTTGGATGGCATCACCGATGTGATGGACATGAGTTTGAGTAGTCTCCAGGAGTTGGTGATTTTCAGGGAATTCAGGCATGCTGCAGTCCATGGGTTGCAAAGAGTCAGACAAGACTGAGTGAACTGAGCTGAACTGTTGCATATGACTCCATTCTCACCAGCACTCCTGCCCTTTAGGTTGATAATGCTGACCTTTGGACAATACGGCCCCCAGATGCACAATTTCCACTGTTTCTGAGCAAGATGATTCTGTTATAGTTACTTCCAAAAACCTGGGTATTTTATTTATTTCCACTCTCTAGTTTCATCATTTGCCACCACTTCAACCTCTTTTGCATTCAGCGAGCCAGATGATGGTTGGAGGTTATCCTGTAAGAATTCACAAATTCTAAATGGATGATCATATATCCACTCTTGAGAAACTGAAGCTCTGATGTGGCATTTTGTGTGTGTGTGTATTTTTGAAGGTTTGTGAACTTAAAAGTCTTTGGAGGGGGGTTCAAATTCATTTCTGGCCAGCAGCTTGCTTTGGACAATTTTGAAGCAGGAGTTCTTGACAGAGAGCCTAGGACTCCATTATCTTTTGGCTCTAAAGCAGGTCAGAAAGTGATTTGTCTATTGTTTCCAAGTGTCTTTCTGATGCCTGAATCTGCAGAATTATTTTCCCAATGGAAAAATATTCAAATATACCCCTGTTAAATATGAGTGAACATGTTTAGGTGGTATTTCATTCAACTAATAGGTCATTTTAAATGAGGACCAGAAGCTAAACCACTGTAGCTATTTCAGGAGGGTTTGTTCTCTTAAGAAAGTACCTTGCTTTCTTGGCTCATTGTCTCAAAAACAGGAAGAATTTTGCAGTCCTTTCTTGAATTGATATTTTTCAATCATATCAAAAGTTATATTTAAGTATAATCACTTATTCTGATTTATAGCATGTTATGTAATTATAACATATTTTCATCCCTGTGATTGCAGTTAAGTGACCAAGGAAAACTACTTTTTTTAAGGCTTCTTAAGGCTATAAATTATTTCCTATATTACTGTCCTGTAACTCAATACTGAATTTAAAATTTGCTCCAATGCTGCATCTTTCAGCATAGCAGAATTGGTCAAGCCCAAGGGACAAATAATTTATATTGCTAACCCCTGATCAAACTCATGAATTTTAAAGTCACTCCAAAATATGGGCTTTTGGTGCTGTCTTTCCAGTCTTGTGAGCATGAGGACATGCTTCAGTGTGCAGTGGTCTGTTAATTATCAGCTCTGTCTCTGCTCCTTCTGTTCCCAGTTGGACCACCTACTTCTTACTCCCTTATTTCCCAGTGCTCAGTGCTGTTCCTTTCAGCCCAGATTCAAGCAGTTGAGTTATGTTTTATTTTGTCCTTTGGATGGAGGGAGAGTTCACAATCCCCAGATTTCATGTGTTTTCAGAAGGGCCTTATAGAAAATAAAACAAGAGACAATCTTTCCACTTCGTATTTCCAAATGGGCCTTTGTTTGTGTGGCTCTGCAGAGGTGTGCCACAGCAATGAAGATATTCATGGTCTGAAAGGAAATATGGATAAATTAAGGCAGAAAAGGGTATCCAAATGCTTGCCTATCTCACAGGAACAATGCAGAATGAACACTTGATGGGTAAGTGTAGACTGGACATGATCTGGTTCAACCCCAAACTTAGACTGGATATGATCGTGTTCAGCCTCAAACTTTCGGTCAAAATATACTAACATGTTTGATGCCTCCAGCTCTGTCAGGAACTGGATGGTGGGGAGACAAGAGATAAGGAAGTTGAGAGGGACAAAGAAAATATGTCCCTTTCCATGGCCAAGCTCACAGTCTAGCACTGATATGATAGAGGATGATTAGACTGTTATGGAGAGAACATATCTGTGACTTCGTTACTGACGGAACATATTTGTTGGTGCCCGACACAGTTATCTGCTTGTCTGTCTGCCTCTGTTAGTTGCTCAGCCATGTCCGACGCTTTGCAATCCCATGGACTGTAGCCCGCCAGGCTCCTCTGTCCATGGAATTCTCTGGGCAAGAATACTGGAGTGGGTAGCCATTCCCTTCTCTAGGGGATCTTCCTGATCCAGGGATGGAACCCGTGTCTCCCCTTGCATTGCAGGCAGGTTCTTCACCACCTGAGCCACCAGGAAAGCCCCTATCTGCTTGTACTTGTGAGAAAATAAATGCAAATAGGCCAGTAGTTACAGATGCCAGTGAAGACCCACAGCTCATAAAAGTCAGCTCCAAAGAGAATAAACACCAAACTGGTAGTGGCCAGAAAAAACAAAGAGCAACTCCCTCTGACCATTCTCTTTGCCTAAGGGGACTCTCCAGGAAGATTGGCAAAGTCAGTTATGAATAAGATATTTACTGAATGCAGTGCAGTGGTCATAAAGTTGGGAACGTGGGATAAATCATAGTGAAAAGGTCTTGTTGACAGAGGCTGACGACTCATGCAGGCAGAGTCACTGAGGGCTATGTGCTAAGATCAGACTGAATATTTCTGGGGCAGAGGACCCAGGAGTGTGTGAGGGGAGCTTCACTGAGGTGAAGGATTACAAACTTGGAAATGGAAATGGAGAAATGGACACAGGTCAAAGGCAGGGAGAAAAAACTATTCACAAAGAAGAAACTGTTGACATTTAGAAACGAAGGAACCCTAGGTAGCATCCAGTTAGACATTTCCTTTTACAGATGAGGAAATAGTCTAAAAGCAATCTCATGAGTGACTTACTGAGCTTGGTCAGTTCAGAGGAGCAGAACTGGACATGGGACCCACTGAGCCCCATCCTCAGTCCACGGTTGGCATTGCCAACAGAATGTAAGAAACCTATAGGGACAGAGGGGAGATTACAGCCCAGAGAGGGATGGCTTTGCTCCTGTTCTGTCTTTATAGTTGGCATGTGACACCCATATGGCCAATACCTAGCATATGGTAAC